>NC_080074.1:91865916-93275916 GCF_949987535.1 Balaenoptera acutorostrata
GGATAGCCAAGATAGATACATTTTCTCCTGTTAAGGCATTACCCATTTATTTTTATTTGAGTGTTTTATCAGGAAAGTTTATTGAAATTTATCAAAAACCTTTTCAGTGTCTGTAATGATGACCATGCTATTTTCTCCTTAAATCTATTAATATGATAATGTGTATTATATACTATGTGCATTACCAGCATTGAAATGTTCTGGCATTTATGGTCATGGTGAATTATATTCCTTTAGTGTGCTGATGGATTATTTTGGCTAATATTTTATTTAGAATTTTCCATTATATTCAGAAGTGAGGTTAACCTGTGATTCCTTTTTTTTTTTTTTTTTTTTTGCAATCCTTGTAATCCTTGAAGCTACTGGCATAAGTACTTTATTTGCTTCATAAAATTAATACAGAAAATTTTCCTAACTTTTCTCTGTTCTGGAATTGTTTAACTAACAGTGGAATTATCTGCTTTTTAAAAGTTTGGCATAGTCCCTCTGGAAATCATCGGAACTTGGTACTGTTTTAAAGGTTGCTTTTTTGAAACTTTTTCTATTTATTCTATCTAATTTGATCTTTTCTGGGGTAAATTGGGTTTTCCTAGAACACTGCCTATTTCAGACATTTACAAATTTATTTTTGTAAAGTTGAACAGAGTCTGGTACTACTCTTCAATTTCATCTCTTTCTATGGTTACTTCTTGCTTCTCCTTTTGTATTTTGTCTATTTGCATTTGCCTCCATTCTTTTGATTAGATTAGCTAGTGGCTTATTTATTTTATTGTTTACTTTTAACTTCCAGATTTATTTAATCTACTCTTTTCTGTGTTCTAAATCATAAATCTACTTTTATCTTTGTCCATGTTTTTCTTATTGCCGTCCTTTAGTTTGTTTTGTGCCTCTTGTTCCAATTTCCCTCTGAGCATTGCTTTATCTTTCTCTCATGGTTTCTGAGATGTAGTATTTCATTACTGCCCTTCTTTGGAAATTTTGCAATTTTGATTTATAAGTCCTTTTGACCCAAGAGATGTTCAAGAGAGCTTAATTTTTTATGTCTCCAAATTTAAGTATCATTTAGCTTTCTGAATTTTTCCATTGATTTCTCACTGTATTGTCTCATGATTAGAGAATATGTCATACTATTTCTACTTTTGAGGAGATATTGAAATTTCCTTTATGACCTAATATCTAACCTCTTTTCATGAATGTTCCATGGGCACTTAAAAAGAAGATATATTCTCTATTTTTAGGATAAAGAGTTTGACACAAATTAACAAAATTTGCCTTATTAATTTTACTATTTAGGTTTTCTATGTGTCACTTATGTTTTTCTACTCAGTCTTTCATAAACCAAGGGAAGCAAATTAGAATATCCTATTACTAGTTTGTTTTTGTGTGTTTCTCCTTGTATGTTCCATAATTTCTGTTTTATACATGTTGCTGTCATATTTGATATGTTGTCCTAACTGCTTATATCTTTATTGAGAATTGTACTTGTTATAGTTAAGTTCCATTCCTGTTTAATTCAAGGCTTCTTGGACTAAATTCTGCCTTTTTTATATATGACTGTGGCTTCTGGTTTCCATGTCCTTGCATTGCCTAATATACCTATGCCTTTATTTTAATTTTCAATCTTTTAAGATCACTTTAAAGTGATTTCTTTTAAGTGTGTTTTTACATTAGAGTTACGCTTTTCACTTTCACTCCAATTGGAATATTCTTAATAGATGAGTTAAGCCTATTTATACTTATTGATATAATAGATATGTTTTCTCTTTGTTCTTATTGTTTTAAGTTATTAAAGAAATAGAACATTTTTGTTTTTAAAGAAAGTCTTTCACAAAGTAATTTGTTTTTATTTTTATGTACTTATGATACTTAGGGAAGTTTTAATTTTTGTTCTAGTGGTTACTTTTATTTAATATTCTTTTCACAATATTTATTTCCTAATAGAAACAAAGATAAAATTAGTGTGCATAATCTTTCTCATCTACTTTGATCTACCACCCAATTATTGATATATTCAATGTTGTGATCTTTCTCAGTGTTTCTCTAACACTAATATTACATATGCTAAGTTTTTTTATTGCTTGATTTGTTAGATTTTAAGTGATTTCTTTTGACACCAGCTATTAGACATGGGGTAATTAGAGAAAGTCCTCTAACTCTCATCTTTTTTCCATCTTTTCCTTCTCAGATCAGCCACAAGTAAAAATCTAAAATAATCTTCTAATTAAAAACATGAAAGTATATGATATAGTATAGCAAAATGCATATTTTAAAGCTTTCAGTTGAAAATTTGAAAAACAACTTAATACAAGCATTTATTTCCAAGTAGTCCTAACCCTTCACCTCTTGTCCTTCCATATCATTAAAATTTAAATTGAAAACCTGGATAAGATACTTCAACCTACAGATAATTGGTCTGGGCTTTGCCACAGCAAGTAGCTAGAACATTAACCAGAGAGACCCTGCCATGGAGACTGCATGGCTTCAAGCTCCCTTTTAAGTTAACATCTCAAAGGAGAGGTAGTGATGTGAGGTAATGATTGAAAACTCCTGTTTGCCATCATTTGTAATTATCAATGGAGTCTAAACAAGCTCATTAATTCATCCTCTTAACGCTGGCAACTGTTGTCTTTGATCATGTTCTACTCCATTACCTATGACATTGTTTCTATATCTTGACAAAAATCAGTCTTCTGTGTGTCAGAGTTGTGTACTGGTGGGTAATTTTTATTTTTCTGGAGGTATTGTTTGGAATGAGGGCAATATTAATTTGTGGAGAGTTTAAACAGTCTGTCATTAAAGAATATACAAGATAAAATCTATCAACTTTCTGGTTAGTGCCCTGGTTGGGTGTAGTGTCTGTAATATTTAATGCAGTAACTTATAGATTTTTTTTCCAGGTGATACTTCAAGAGAATTATAGTGGTTGGGAAGCACTGAATTCCTTGTGCCAGGGCTTTTCACCATAAAATGGTGAGTGAAATAGCATAAATTTGGGTTTTGATTTCTTCTCTCTTGTCCTTTTTATAAAAATGGCAAGCTACCTTGACAGAGAATATTAACATATCTCACATTATTGTTCTTTCTATCATCAGTTATTTGCTCAGTAATTCTTTATGAGCACTTAGAGAAGGCCAGGCACTGCTATGCACTGGGGTTACAATGTTGAGCCATAAAGACATGGATTATGTGTTCATGGATTTTTAGCCTACAAAGAAACACACAACATAGTTATCATTGCAATACATATTTTGAGGAAAAAACATTATAGGACTATATAGCAAAGACAATTGAGATGAGATCTGAAGGATGCAAAAAATGATGGGGATGTTCTTGGATTGGAAGAATCAACATTGTGAAAATGACTATACTACCCAAAGCAATCTACAGATTCAGTGCAATCCCTATCAAATTATCAATGGCATTTGTCACAGAACTAGAATGAAAAATTTCACAATTTGTGTGGAAACACAAAAGACCCTGAATAGGCAAAGCAATCTTGAGAAAGAAAAATGGAGCTGGAGGAATCAGGGTCCCTGACTTCAGACTATACTACAAAGCTACACTAATCAAGACAATATGGTACTGGCACAAAAACCAGAAATATAGATCAATGGAACAGGATACAAAGCCCAGAGATAAACCCACACACATATGGTCACCTTATCTTTGATAAAGGAGGCAAGAATATACAATGCAGAAAAGACAGCCTCTTCAATAAGTGGTGCTGGGAAAACTGGACAGCTACATGTAAAAGAATGAAATTAAAACACTCCCTAACACCATACACAAAAATAAATTGAAAATGGATTAAAGAGCTAAATGTAAGGCCAGACACTATCAAACTCTTAGAGGAAAACATAGGCAGAACACTCTATGACATAAATCACAACAAGATCCTTTCTGATCCACCTCCTAGAGAAATGGAAATAAAAACAAAAATAAACAAATGGGACTTAATGAAACTTAAAAGCTTTTGTACAGCAAAGGAACCCATAAACAAGATGAAAAGACAACCCTCAGAATGGGAGAAAATATTTGGGAATGAAGCAACTGACAAAGGATTAATCTCCAAAATATATAAGCAGCTCATGCAGCTCAATATCAAAAAAACAAACAACCCAATCCAAAAATGGGCAGAAGACCTAAAGAGACATTTCTCCAAAGAAGATATACATATTGCCAACAAACACATGAAAGGATGTTCAACATCACTAATCATTAGAGAAATGTAAATCAAAACTACAATGAGGTATCACCTCACACCAGTCAGAATGACCATCATCAAAAAATCTACAAACAATAAATGCTGGAGAGGGTGTGGAGAAAAGGGAACCCTCTTGCACTGTTGGTGGGAATGTAAATTGATACAGCCCCTATGGAGAACAGTTTGCAGGTTCCTTATAAAACTAAAAATAGAACTACCATATAACCCAGCAAACCCACTACTGGGCATATACCATGAGAAAACCATAATTCAAAAAGAGTCATGTACCACAATGTTCATTGCAGCCCTATTTACAATAGCCAGGACATGGAAGCAACCTAAGTGTCCACCAACAGATGAATGGGTAAAGAAGATGTGGCACATATATAAAATGGAATATTACTCAGCCACAAAAAGAAATGAAATTGAGTTATTTGTAATGAGGTGGATGGACCTAGAGACTGGCATACAGAGTGAAGTAAGTCAGAAAGAGAAAAACAAATACCATATGCTAACACATATATATGGAATCTAAAAAAAAAAACCAAAAATGGTTCTGAAGAACCTAGGGGCAGGACAAGAATAAAGACGCAGATGTAGAGAATGGACTTGAGGACACAGGGAGGGGGAAGGGTAAGCTGGGATGAAATGAAACAGTGGCATGGACATATATACACTATCAAATATTAAACAGATAGCTCGTGGGAAGCAGCCACATAGCACAAGGAGATCAGCCTGTTGCTTTGTGTCTACCTAGAGGGGTGGGATAGGGAGGGTGGGTGGGAGACACAAGAGGGAGGAGGTATGGGGATATATGTACACCTATAGCTGATTCACTTTGTTATACAACAGAAACTAACACACCATTTTAAAGCAATTATACTCCAATAAAGATGTTAAAATGATGGGGAGGACTTCCCTGGTGGCGCAGTGCTTAAGAATCTGCCTGCCAGTGCAGGGGACACGGGTTTGAGCCCTGGTCCTGGAAGAGCCCACATGCTGGGGAGCAACTAAGCCTGTGTGCCACAACTACTGAACCTGCGCTCTAGAGCCCGCGAGCCACAGCTACTGAAGTTCGTGCGCTTAGAGCCCCTGCTCTGCGACAAGAGAAGCCACCGCAATGAGAAGCCTGTGCACTACAACGAAGAGTAGCTCCTGCTTGCTGCAACTAGAGAAAGTCCATGCACAGCAACGAAGACCCAACGCAGCCAAAATATAAATAAATAAATAAATTTAAATAAATAAATAAATAAATAAATATGTGACAAATAGCAAAAACTTCCTTATTAAAAAAATAAAATGATGGGGAAGGTGGAATAGGAGTCAAGTGATCTAAGGCAGAGAAAGTTGAATCTGTGAGGTACTGAGGATCTTGTCCTAGTTGAAGAATTGGGAAAAGACAGGAATCAAGATGCGGAAGGACCTGATAGACTGGAAAGGGAAATTGGTGGGTGCCAGATTCTGCTGAGATGCATCAGGAGGATTTTGGTCTTTTTCCAAAGAGCTGGGCCAGCTACATAATTTGTGGGGCTCAGTGAAATAAAAATGCAAAATGAAAATTCAGAGCCCTTTTTACAGAAATTATTAAGAATTTCAGTATAGTGACAGCAGAATTGTTCTAAGCACTGTGCTTTGTGTGACTGCATAGGTTACAAGCCCATGATGTTGCCCCTGCCTAAAGGCAATGAGAAGCCAAGGAAAAGTGTTAAGTAGAGGAGAGAAGTGATTGGCTGGCACTTGAAAAAGATAAATTCTTCTGTTGTTCTACCGAGGCACATTTAGTTAGTGAGTAAAGGCAAAGGAATATGAGTATCTCCCAGATGCAGGACTACAAATGATTTCTAATATGATCTTTATAAGTCATGTGCCTAGATACATAGGTGTCCAGAATCCACTCTCAATTCATTAGTTGCGGTAGTAAAATGGTAAAGTCTGGGATTTTTGCTTAAGGTCATCCTATTTAAACCATTATTTTAATACACTTGAATAATTTTATCCTCTAATCATTTAACAACATAAGCTCAAAGTTTCAACTAGTTGACAAGAATTATACTTAAAATAATATTGTGCTTCTTGTTTAGAATCAACTGATATTCTGTGACAAAAGTATTAACATTAAGAATTCATAAGTATGGGGCTTCCCTGGTGGCGCAGTGGCTGAGAGTCTGCCTGCCGGTGCAGGGGACACGGGTTCGAGCCCTGGTCTGGGAGGATCCCACATGCCGCGGAGCAACGGGGCCCGTGAGCCACAACTACTGAGCCTGCGCGTCTGGAGCCTGTGCCCCGCAACGGGAGGGGCCGCGATAGTGAAAAGGCCCGCGCACCGCGATGAAGAGCGGCCCCCGCACCGCGATGAAGAGTGGCCCCCACTTGCCGCAACTAGAGAAAGCCCACACACGAAAACTAAGAGACCCAACACAGTCATAAATAAATAAATAAATAAAATAAATAAAGTATTAAAAACTATAAAAAAAAAAAAAAAAAGAATTCATAAGTATGAAAGGAAATAATTTAAAGAATACAAGAAGGAATAACTTCCTGCTAATCCTTGTTTGTTGTAATGATTTAGAAGGTGTGTTAGAATGATTTAGAAGGTGCGTTAGAATGATTTAGAAGGTGTGTTAGAATGATTTAGGAGGTGTGTTCTGTTGTTTTAAGATAACAAGCTGTATTTCATAGGCAGCCTGTATTTTAAAATATTGAGAATCAAATCTTTTGCTCATTACCACTGACGAAACAAATCCTGAGTATTGTATGATGTAGTAAGATATAAGCAAACCAGACAAAAAAGAATTCTCAAGCAACCATTTTAGTTTTTACAATAAGAATCCTAAATTTTTTGTGTGTATGTATTTTAAAACACCTTATAATAATCACCAAATTTAAAAACTTGATAGTGATCTACAGTTTACTTTTTGAAACACAGAGAAAGAATTTTCTTTAAGGCATTTAATGACAAAATAGAGGGCAATCTAGTAGCTTTTTCTTAAAGTTTGACACCTCTAGAAATTGGCAACTTTATTATTATTGGTTTTTTAAATCTGTTTAAGGCAAGTTTATAAATATTGATTATAAAAATCTCCCCAGCAAATACTATTTTTTAAAAAAAGATATTTGTTGTATAACTTGTAAATTATGACAATAAAAATATTTTATATTGTGGGCATCATTCTTCTTTAGATACATGCTATAAAATGTAAGAAATTACCTTACCATATTGTTTATGGTTTGGCTATATAAAGCAACTTAGAGAGTAACGTTACACGAGTAAAATGGGGGGAATAAAAGTGGTACAATTCTCATATATTAAATTAGGATTTATTAGTATAGAGCAATGCATAGTAGGGAAGTGAGTCCTTGATTTAAAGTTACTCTCAGTCTAACAGGAGAAACAAGGCAGACACAAAAATAAATATGTAACAATAAACAATCACACTATAAGACCTGACCTGGCTGTACAGAACTGTACACCTGAGGGTTAAATATCTAGGATGTCAGATACAGGCAGAGGTAATGAGCAGATGGGCCTAATCTTAAAGGCAGAGAATCGGAAGGTGGACGTGGATAAAACTCAGACTGGGAGTTGCAAAGGAAAGGGGGTGAGCCCTAGCAAATTATGGGTTTGCAAATTTTATGTGAGATAAAAACCAATATCAGTATTAGATGGCCACTGGCAATGGAATTATATTACGAATGCTTAAGATTGATAGGACATTCTAATATTTTAACGGCTGAGATGCTCTTGGCTTCACATAAGAGAAAACTAGAGATAACTTAAGCAAAAATGGAGATGAACAAATGGGTAAAGACCCATCCCCAAGCATGGAATTAAACCTAGGCCTCTCAAAAAAGTAAATAATATTTTAAACTGTCAAAAAAAAAAAAAAAGATTGATAGGACATTCAAAAAGAGTCTCTGCCAATCTAGGAGAGATGATAGAAAAATTAATTAGAATTAACATACATTTGGCAGAGAATAGGGTGGATAATTGTGCTGGTCTAGTTTGGGATCCTGGTAATAAAAGAAGACTTCATGAGGGAGGTGGAATAATTATTGAGCTTTAAAAGATAAGAGTGACACTGCCAGATAACTCATGATCATTATTATTGCCTAATATTTATTTTTGTTGCTTCCAAATATGTTGAGTAAACTGTAAGACTTACCTGCAGGGGAAAACAGGACTTCTGCCTCTGAAATGCAATTCCATCTCAATGCACAATTAATTGAAATGAGTTAATAGTGTGATACCATGTAGTTATTATAATTGGACAAATATATCCGGGTTTAATTTAACTTGACAGACATATTCTGAGGAGTTAAAAAGCTTTTGAAGTGGTTAGAAAAGACTCTTAAGGCCTTATTCTTAAAAAGAGATTTTAATTTGAAAAATAAAAAATTATAGTTATGATTTTTTGTACAATTATATTGAAACAATAATTGTACATAGAAATAATGATAAAATTACTTGCCTAGGTCCACAGGAGATGATTCTTCCATTGTTTGTTCCACAGGCTCAGAGAGGAAAAAACTAAGTACACAATCACTCTGAAAAATAAGGCAAAATAAAATATTTTTTCATATCTTACATTTATTTATTGTTCCTGTTCCCTAGTATTTAAAAACATTGACCCTAATATATAATGTTTATAGATACCTGTTTTATTTATAGATATATCTATATTTACAGATTCCATAAATAGAAAAATACATACTGGGAAGTTTATTAAGTTAATGCTATAATTTTACCCCAAGTTAAACTTAACTTTCATGAGATTAGATATCTGGTTATTTTATATTTCTTTAAGAGGCTCAGGTGTGCTCTGCTTTTAGAGCTCACCATAATGTTTACATTCTTGAACTTTACAATTATGCATGAATCTCACACCTTTTTCTAGAAAATGTGTACCATTGGACAAAGCTTTTGAAGAAAAATTACCCTCAGTAGGACACAGGTACTCAGTGAAAACCCATTACTCCTCAAGGTTCAATTCTAGAAATGCTCACTAATTACCGGCTACACCAATGCCATAGAGGAATGTTAGGGGATATTTAGAAACAGAAAGATGCAAAAGGTGACCCCTCTCTTTAGAACACAATCTAGTGGAGGAAACAGGTTGTATTGAATGCTTTAATAGAAATTCTAGTTCTGTTTAATTTTAGAACAAAGAAGTGAGTGTGCTTCTCTTTTAAACTGAGATTGTCACAAACAAACTGACATTTAACGTGGGCTCCAAATAAATGGGCTAACTGGTGAATCAGAATAACTTTTCCTTAGTGACACTGACACACATTTTGTTTTAAGCCATTATATGACCAAAGCAGCCCTTCCTATATTATTATCTGAAGGGCAACACTAAATAATTGATTATTTCTTTTGACTATCATAAGCTGATGCCATAGTACCTGCAAAGCTGCCTGACATTCTACCCAGTTAGCCTTCATTCTGTGCAATGGCTCTTTAAAACCTCTTCAAGAAACTTAAACTTCCAACTCTGACTCCTTCTTTGCTGATGGTTTTATCTCCACTCTAGAGAAAATAAAAGGCAGATGGAAACTCCTATATTTCCTGCTACAAACTTTACAGCTGCACAAAGCCACTTTTTCTCTTTTTTTCCTGCTACACGGGAAGAAGTGTCTCTCTTCTCATCTATTATAAGTTGAATTCTACCCCCCGAAAATTTATATGTTGAAGTGCTAACCCACAGTAGCTCAGAATGTGATCTTATTTGGAAATAGGGTAATCGCAGATGTAATTAGTTAAGTTAGGATGAGGTCATACTGGTGGAGGGTGGAGCTCTAATCCAATATAAAAAGGGAAAATTTAGACACATTCATGTAGCAAAGATGATGTGAAGAGACATAGGGAAGAGATGGCCATCTACCATCTGTAAGCCATGGACAGAGGCCTGAAATAGACTCTTCCTCAGAGCAGTCAGAAGGAACCAACCCTGTTGACACCTTGATTTCAGACTTCCAGCTTCCAGAACTGTGAGACAATGCATTTCTGTTGTTTACATCACCCAGTTTGTGGTACTTTGCTATGGCAGCCCTAGCAAACTAAGACATCATCCAATGCTGATCACGTCTTTCTGTGTCCTAGATTCTATTCCTTCCTCCTCAAGAACCTTGTAGAATATCCCAATCTATACTTTAGTGTCTTTTTCTTCCTCCCTTCCTCCCTCCCTCTTTCTCTTTCTTTCCTTCCTTCCTTCCTTCTTTCTCCCTCCCTTCCTTCTTTTTCTTCCTTCCTTTCTTCCTTCCTTCCTTCCTCCCTCCCTCCCTCCCTCCAATATCAAGTATGGCCAACTCTCTCCATTTTAACAACTAACAAACAGATGAGTCAAACCACACAAAGTACACTCACACAAAAATAATGTCTTGTCACTAGTGCTCCTTTCGAGTCCTATTATTTATCTCCTCTTTGACACAAACTTATGGGAAGAGTTGTCAGCACTCACACTGGTTCCTCTTCTTCAACTTCCACCCACTTTATGATCTATCACACTCAGGTTTCTGTCATTAATCGTCCTCTGAAAATGCTCTTACCGTCATTTCTCTTCTTTAAGGTCATTTTTTCCCCTAAATCCAATGGAGATTTTCTTGGCCCTTATATAGCTACTCCATTTTTAGTGAAAAATTCTCTTTCACTTGCTTTCTTGATAGTAAGTTCTCCCAGTTTTTCTTCCATTTGTCCTGCCATCTCTTCTTAGACTTTTTTCAGGCTCCTTTTCCTTTTGCTTATAACTTAAGTTCTAGCATCCCTCACTTCTAGGCCCATCTCTCTCATTACTCTAACACGTTCTTTCCATGTGATGTTATCCCTTTTGGTGGCTTCTATAATGATGCACAAATCTAGACATTTATCTCAGATCTATGTCTTGAGTCTCAGCCCTCTACATCAAAATGTCTTTTTATTGGCTTCTTTGACCTAAAGATAATTAAAACCCCCAAACTACACAACTACATGCATTTTCTTTCCCCTCGATTTGCTACTTCTTCCTGTATCCAGGCTCAAAATAAGGTATATCATTTTGGACTCTCCATTCTCCCTACCCCACACAAAAAGTTAAATGATAAGTCTTATTAATTTCACCTCCTAAATATCTCACTTATCCATTTCTTCCTTCCAGGTATACTGTCGTCTTCCTTGTTCTAGTATCATCACTTCTCACCTAAGTTACAGCAAGTGTTCCCGACTCTTATCTTGCTACCCTTTCTTCCAGTCTATTCGTCACACAATTGCCAAACTGATCTTTCAAAATAAAAATCTAATCATTTACTGCTTAAAACCCAGAAGTGACTCCCCATTGCTCTTAAGCAAAAAGATCAACTGCTTAACAAGGCTTGTAAGACCTTTCTTGAATGGGATCTTGCTCATTTCCCTATCTTCATCTCTCACCATTTCTCTTCTAGTATATTAACTATACTGAATTATATTTCCTCAAGTGTGTCATGCTCTCTTATCTCTCTGTTTTTCTACATGCTCCTTTCTCCATCCTTTCCACCTCTATCCACCCATTTGCCCAAATTTTATCACATTCTCTCTTCTCTACTCTTTTAGCCTAGTCAGTGAGATATCAAGAGCAGAGATCATTTATTCACTCATACTTAATATAGTATTTTTACTCAATAACTATTTATTAACAGAAACTGAGATCTGTCTTCAGATATAGAATACATTGGTCTTCTAATGCAAATATTTTTATCTATCTAGCAGTTTTATGCATCATTGTAAACTAGTTAATTAGCAATTTTTATCTCTACATATTGATCTCTTGTTAACTTGTATAATAATCTATCCTCGAGAAATATATCCATCTTCAGGAAGCTGACCAAATCAGGTTTTTTAGTTTGAAAGTCTGAAATCAAATTTCAGAATTTGTTGAAGGAAATCTGACCTTCTTTGGCTTTTGACAACCAGTCAATTATTATTCTCTGGCAACATTTTGACCTCACCTCCTAATGGTTATTAAACTTCAAGAGTAGGCAGAATATCTTCCCAATTAGTGTCTGAAATGTCACCAATAGCTAATTATTCCCTTGTATTTACACTGTCATATCCTTGAAACCTACATTTGTAATTCCAGGTGTGGGTGACATGCTGAATACTAATTTCTTATTGTAGCAATATTGTTTTCACTCTTGAGGAGAAGCATGATCCAGTGTCAATGGAAGGAAGAAATCAATAAAAATGATTAAGAAGATAGAAAAAGTAGTATTGCTTGATTTCAAAATAATCAATTAAATTTTTTCCTCAGATTTGGTTTTACTTATATACATGTATCCCACAGCTTTTTAGCACATTGCACTATTGGATAGTTTGAAGAATTATAGAAATGTTAGTGCTACAGTTGCTTTCACTGATAACCTGAACCTGTGTTTTCAGTTGGGTTTGTACTGACCACCAAGCAGTGTGACTACATTTAGTTGTGTAGGTTGTATACTGAGCAACTCTAGGGGTGCCATTTTTACATTGACTACAGATATAATCCTAGTCTGCAGGGCTTTCCATATGTAGAGCTGCCAGATATAACAAATAAAAATAGATGATGCCCATGCAATATTTGCAATATACTTACACTAAAAAAATTTATTTGTTTATCTCAAATTCAAAGTTAACTGGGCAGCCTGCATTTTATCTACCTATCTGACAATTTGAGATGCTTAAAGATGTATGGGCACACTTTTGGTTGTCTCAGTGACTGGAGGGTACAATTGGCAATTAATGAGCAAGGCCACTTATCTTAAATATTCTGAAATACCTACAATATTCTCCCATTATTAAGAATGTTGTTTTTCTGGGGACTTCCCTGGTGGTCCAGTGGCTTGTGCTCCCAATGCAGGAGGCCTGGGCTCGATCCCTGGTCAGGGAACTAGATCCTACATGCTGCAACTAAGACCTGGTGCAGCCAAATAAGTAAATATTTAAAAAAAAGAATGTTGCTTTTCTGTTTAATTCTTCAAATGTTAATAGTTTTCTGGAGGAAAAGCTCTGAATTTAACTACTTCATTCTAGAAATGAGAAAACTGAATGCCAGATAGCATAAGTGGTTGACTGATTGTGATTAGTATAAAAAAAAGAATGTAGAGTGTAATCAGTAAGCCCACGCCCACCTGTGTTACCACTGCCTATGACCTATAGACGTGAAGGATATATATGGGGATAGGTGGGAGATGTGCCTAGAGAGAGTTTTGTAGGAGTCCTAGAGCATGCTGGTCTTCTGCACAAGCTTAAATGTACTGGGACCTATTGATGAATTTTAAACAGAAAAACATCGTGATCAGATATTTCTTAGAAAGCTGACAGTGCAGCATTGTGGAGGAAAGAAAAAACAGCAGTCAGCCTTGGAGAATGTCATCAGCAAAGCTCCTTATAAGCTCAACATATTATATTCTCTGAACAGTCCCTTCTGCTTTCCTTTTAAGTTCCTGAAATGGTAGTAGTGCCGTCTCACATTCCCTTTATAACCCTGGTCCTGAGGATGGGGTAGGTAGCCTCCTTGCATCTCCTTGATCTTCCAATCTCCACACTTTCTTTCCGTATAAAAATGCCCTGCTTTGAATATCCATGTCTACTGACTATACAGCCCTCTCCCTCTTGTTGTTGCACTTGTCTACTGATCTCTAGGTCACTGACCTTCACTCCTACAACATTTTAAACCCTGGAACATTGTCATTTTCTGCAATAATACTTGTCATAATTCACACTTATTTTAACATTGACACAAAGCATCCTTCTTTATGGTAGATTCTTTGTTTTTAACTCATCTCATCCAATAATCTTGTTTTGCATCTTACTCCATCACTCACTCCTGTTCTCTTGATCTTATCTGGATCGGTGACTGAAGTTCTTCCATTGTCTTGATTTCTAGCTTCTGAGTCTACAGCCACCCGCTCCCTACTTTTCAGCTCTCTTCCTCTAGTTATATAACTCGAACAATCTGTTGACATTTTCACTGACCCTAACTCCTCTCATTATTCTCATATCCCTCCTTGGCCAATATGGATCTCACGGTCAATACTTATAATAACTCTCTCGTATACTCCTTTTAACTCCTTTGACCCTTTCTCCCGTTATTTTATTATTCACTTGGCAAAAAACAAAAACGAAAGCAAAACAACTCTGGTTCCTCTCTGCCAACTCTGCAACTGTAACAGGTGTGCTGAATGTTGCTGGAGAAAAGCACTCAACCGTGCTTACCGATCTTACTTTCACCTCATGCCCACTACCCACAAGTTGGTGCTCAATTTTCTGGCAATTTTTCACATCACTACCCCATTTATTCTTCCATTCACCTATATAGGACTATTTAATACCGTAGCCTCACTCCTCAAAATGCCAACATGATTTTCCCTTCTTTCAATCTGCTCAAGGCTGTCTTTTGTTTATTGGCTGCACTGTACGGGCTTGAGGGATCTCAGTTACCTAACCAGGGGTTGAACCCAGACCATGGCAATGGAAGGGAATCTTAACCACTAGGTCACCAGGAACTCCTATGGCTGTCTTCTTGTTTACAGAAAAAACAGAAGCAGAAAAGAATTTCTATAAGTGCCCAATATCTATCATCTTACCTTACCTCTGCCATTTCGTCCACTACATAGGTGGACTGCCTGTGCTTTAATTTGAGACTGATTTGGGCACTAGATCGCATGCCCTCCTCTAGTCAAGGTCATCGCTCCGGTATCTGGCTAACTGCATCACCAATTTTTGCTTCTTCAGTGGATTTTCCTACCAGCATACACATATGCTATAATTCATTTCAGTAAACAAAATTCTTACATTTCCCTGCACACTGTTTTTTTCCTATTCATCTTTAGTAAAGATTCTGCAAGGATTGTTTTCCACTTTCTATCCCAAATTTCTCTCTTCACATTCTCTTTTGAACCCATTCTAATACGGTTTTTGTTCCCAGCACTCTCACCAAACTGTTTTTGTTAAATTCACCAATGACATCTATTCTGCTAAATCCAGTGGTCAATTCTCAATTTTTGACCCATTAGTAGCATTTGAAACAGCTTGTCATTCCTTCTTCTTTGAAATAATTTCTTATCTTGGATTTCAGGCACCACGTTCTTTTTTTTTTTTTTTAATTAATTACCTCCACGAGTCATTTATTTATTTATTTATTTATTTGGCTGCACCACATGGCATGCAGGATCTTAGTTCCCCGAGCAGGGATTGAGCCTGTGCCCCCTGCAGTGAAGCGTGGAGTCCTAATCACTGGACCACCAGGGAATTCCCAGGCACCATATTCTTTTGGTTTCCAACAGATTGCTTTTTCTCAGTCTCTTTTGTTGATTCTCTTCCATCTTCTCAAACTTTAAAATTGGTGTGCTGCATGGTCTCGTCTTCAGACCTCTTCTCTTTTATATTTACATTTTCACCCTAAGTAACATCCAGTCTCATGGCAATGAAAACCAATTATTAGTTGAAACTCCAATATTTATATTTCCAGCCTCTCTTTTCCCCTCAACTCAAGACATTCAAATTTTCACTTGACACCTCTACTTAGAAGTCTCACAGGCAACTGAAACTTAACATATTTTGATCCAAGCTCCTGAAAACCCTCATTCTGCACTGCTCTTACTACAGTTTTCTCCATCCATCACAGCAAACATTCAACCAATGCAAGCTTGTATGGCCATAAAGGTGGGTTGGTGGCCTGCACTTATTCTGATTAATCAGTTCCTGTGCCCTAACAGTTGTTAAATATTTGGAACATCCCTCCTATGTAAAACATTATATATTTGGTGAATAAATTAATACATGGTTGGTATTTGTCTTAAGGACTCTGAAGTTATTGGACTTTGATATCAATGATCCATGTAAACACATTAGGTTATATTAAACACTCTATGAGGTTATACCTATACATTTTTTTGCTAGAGTAGATGTTTATCTAACTAATATAGGATTCTTAATGTCTAATAATGTGTTCTTAAATTAGAAATTCAGTCAATAAAGAGCAAACTTGAAAGCCAAGTGAGCAATTTTAAATCAAAATCTGCATCAGCTTATAGTTTAAATTCAGAGCTCGCATTAATATTTTGTTTACCAATTATATTATTAAGACATTGGTAATTTAAAATCATTGATTTTTGAGACAGTTGATCAATTCAAAGTTGCTCAAAACCTAAGTGTTTTTCCAGTATCCTATGAACATATTCTTATTCTCAAAGACTACAGAGAGTTAAAGTCCTTGCAAAGATAAGAAATGATGTAATATAACACTGAAATCAATTTTTTCTTTCTTTAAAATAACACATTAAGAATTCCCATTTATTAACAGACCAGCCAACATCTAGAACTGACTGCAAGATTTAGTTTCAGTGAGTTAAAACAATAAGCTAAATCTCTCTCAAACTCCATGAAGCGCCGTAAAAATGTGAATTTAAAAATGAATTCCCATAAGCGTTTTAAATCAAAGTTGAACAGTAATTGTATTTTATTGCTTTTTTCATAAAGCAGCTTGTCATAATGTCCAGTCTTTAATGTAGTTCAACCCACTGTATTTGTAACGGAGTTACATGGAAGAACGACACTATGAAAAATAGTGAACTTTTAAGGAATCTTTTATAATTCTGGTTCTCAAATGTCATCAGCATTTTACCAGACTCTGAAAAATAATCTTGGTTTTACTGATGATACACATATGACATTTATCCTGCCTGCATCGTAATCTCAGCCAGCTCCAAATAGGAAAAGAGCAATGTACTGACAAATGTAGTAATTAACATCTGGGTTTAGCAAGCAGGGAACAAGAAACATATGTTCATTATTAAGGTAGGATTTACCCGTTTGGATTTATTTTGACATATGATTTCTGCTTAAAAAAATAATATTGCTTAAGCCATGATAGCATTCCTTATTTTAAGGGACTTCTAGAAATAAGCAACAATACTGAGAAGAGCTAAAAATCACAATGAATACATGGCTTTAAAAAGTTTTAAAGCAACTGCTGTTTGTATGTGTCAGCTAAACTCAAATGTGGGTACACATTTCTTTAGGTACTGCAATCATTTGCTATAACTTTTATTACATATTTATATTGCCCTTTATAAAGATCTTAATTTAGTTCACAACACAATTCAACTAAAACAGAGCAAAATTTAAAAAAGCAAAAGGAATTCCTGTTATCACAGCTTGTGGAATGAAACTACAAACACTTCAAGAAAAAAAGAAGTTTCAATGAGTTTGGGAGAAGGGAGTCAAGCTAAACAAACAAAAACCAGGTAGATATAGGACTAGGATGTCTAAACTGATGCTTGCAACCTCATTAGAAGAGATATTAAAACAGTGTATAATTGTAGTCCTCATTTATATCTGTTTTCTTTTATCAACCAATTTGTGTGTGGGGATGAAAGGGGAGGGAAGAGAGATGAGGAGAAGAGAGAGATGGTCTCAGGGATTTACAGTCATCCCTCTATTTGGGCTGCTCTTGTGTTTTTAGATCAAACTCCCAGAGACATCTCTCCCACCTAACTTAACTCTGATACCTGAGACTGGACTAAAAACAGACTCTGCATCTCATTTCCTTGACAAAAAGCAAGACTGCTTACAACTGAGTATGCCTCAGAAGGGTATATAATATTTGATTTTAGTAAGGTAAGGTTGTTCAATTTCATATTCAAGCTGCATCTTCTACTTTCTTTTCTCTCCCTTTTCCACTCACTGCTATGTATTATTTATGTTCATGTCTGTATTTATCACCATATTATAAACTCACTGAAAGTAAAGTGTATATTGCATTACTTTAATCTTTCCAATTTGTTCTCTACAACTAATTTAAAGCTTTTAATCTAGAGTGTTATACATAGTAAGTGATCAGTAAAAATTAAAAAATTGTTACAAAGTTATGTACAGTGATATAAAATATTTTTTAAAAGTTACAAATAAATGTATCACATAACTAAAAAAGAATGTGAGTTTTAATGTATAGACATAATAGGATTATTTGTGTTTCCTATACTGTCATATGACAAGCAGCTATGGAAGAAGAAAAGTGTTTTTATAAGGATTTTTCTAGGGTCAGAGATGAGGATTAACCTATCACAGGAGTATTCAACACAAATATAATAAATTTACTTTAAATCTCTTATTTTATTAGAAGAGGAAAAAAACTTACGTGTGTTTAAAAATTTCCTCTAAGTTGTTCATATCATTTAAAATAATTACAATATTTATGTTACATACCTGGTTTTATATATTTTAGTGTTTATAGACATAACTGTTAAAACATATGAGGGAAGAGAAGAACTTCATCAATAATACAAAATTTTAAAAAAGCTCAAAATAATGTGAATTATTTGGGGATTATTTATGTGATTTTTAGGCCAATAAAGTTTTATTTAGTTGATCTTAACATAAGTTTTTATTCCTTGAATATAAACAAACTGAATCAGGGAAGCATCCACCAGCATATGGAGACAAAGCTTTCACTGTGGTCAATCCATTTGAAGATAATTGAAAATTGATGACGTTATGCATCAAGGAGAACCAGGGTGATTAGTCAGGTCACATAATTAAGGCTAGTCAGCATCTGCTTATGTCCCTGTCAAATTATTACTGTTCAATGACTGTGTCATATGTAGAGTGAGTATTGTATCAAGACCCATAAAGTTCCTTAGGAAGAAAGGAAAGAAAAACCCAATGTGTGAAGTTGTGAAAGGCTTTATGAAGCCACTAGAACACATCAACATAGAATACTGACAAAGATTGTAAGCTTCTCAGAGCAGTGTACATATGCGACTGAGCTTTTTAATTTCGAGAATAGAATTTCCCAAACCTGGCTGTGTATTGGAATCACTTATGTTCTTAAAAAAACAACATATACAAGGGAATCCCCATAAGGTTAACAGATCTTTCAGCAGAAGCTCTGAAAGCTAAAAGGGAGTGGCAGGACATATCCAAAGTGATGAAAGGGAAAAACCAACAACAAAGATTACTCTACCCAACAAGGATCTCATTCAGATTCGACAGAGGAATTAAAACCTTTACAGAAAAGCAAAAGTTAAGAGAATTCAGCACCACCAAACCAGCTTTACAACAAATACTAAAGGTACTTCTCTAGGCAGGAAACACAAGAGAAGGAAAAAACCTACAAAAAACAAGCCCCAAACAATTAAGAAAATGGTAATAGGAACATACATATCGATAATTACCTTAAATGTAAATGGATTAAATGCTCCAACCAAAAGACATAGACGGGTTGAATGGATACAAAAACAAGACCCATATATATGCTGTCTACAAGAAACCTACTTCAGACCTAGGGACACATACGGAATGAAAGTGAGGGGATGAAAATAGATATTCCATGCAGATGGAAATCAAAAGAAAGCTGAGGTAGCAATTCTCACATCAGACAAAACAGACTTTAAAATAAAGACTATTACAAGAGACAAAGAAGGACACTACACAATGATCAAGGGATCAATCCAAGAAGAAGATATAACAATTGAAAATACTTGTGCACTCAACATAAGAGCACCTCAATACATAAGGCAAATGCTAACAGCCATAAAAGGGGAAATCGACAGTAACACAGTACTAGTAAGGGACTTTAAGACCCCAATTTCAACAATGGACAGATCATCCAAAATGAAAATAAATAAGGAAACACAAGCTTTAAATGACACATTAAACAAGATGGACTTAATTGATATTTATAGGACATTCCATCCAAAAACAACCGAATACACTTTCCTCTCAAGTGCTCGTGGAAC
Organism: Balaenoptera acutorostrata; assembly: GCF_949987535.1. NCBI lineage: Eukaryota > Metazoa > Chordata > Mammalia > Artiodactyla > Balaenopteridae > Balaenoptera > Balaenoptera acutorostrata. The sequence goes on from NC_080074.1 coordinate 91,885,847, forward strand.
ACTCTCCAGGATAGAACATATCTTGGGTCACAAATCAAGCCTTGGTAAATTTATGAAAATTGAAATCATACCAACTATCTTTCTTAACCACAATGCTATGAGACTAGATATCAATTACAGGGAAAAAAAACTGTAAGAAATACAAACACATGGAGGTTAAACAATACGCTACTAAATAACAAAGAGATCACTGAAGAAATAAAAGAGGAAATCAAAAAATACCTAGAAACAAATGACAATGAAACACAATGACCCAAAACCTTTGGGAGGCAGCAAAAGCAGTTCTAAGAGGAAAGATTATAGCAATACAATCCTACCTCAAGAAACAAGAAAAATCACAAGTAAACAACCTAACCTTAAACCTAAAGCAATTAGAGAAAGAAGAACAAACAAAACCCAAAGTTAGCAGAAGGAGAGAAATCATAAAGATAAGATCAGAAATAAGTGAAAAAGAAATGAAGGAAACGATAGCAAAGATCAATAAAACTAAAAGCTGGTTCTTTGAGAAGATAAACAAAATTGATAAACCATTAGCCAACTCATCAAGAAAAAAAGGGAGAAAACTCAAATCAACAGAATTAGGAATGAAAAAGGAGAAGTAACAACTGACACTGCAGAAATACAAACGATCATGAGAGATTATTAATACAAGCAACTATATGCCAATAAAATGGACAACCTGAAAGTAATGGACAAATTCTTAGAAAAGCACAACCTTCCAAGACTGAACCAGGAATAAATAGAATATATAAACAGACCAATCACAAGCACTGAAATTGAAACTGTGATTAAAAATCTTCCAACAAACAAAAGTCCAGGACCAGATGGCTTCACAGGCGAATTCTATCAAACATTTAGAGAAGAGCTAACACCTATACTTCTCAAACTCTTGCAAAATATAGCAGAGGGAGGAACACTCCTAAACTCATTCTATGAGGCTGCCATCACCCTGATACCAAAACCAGACAAAGATGTTACAAAAAAAGAAAATTACAGGCCAATACCACTGATGAATTTAGATGCAAAAATCTTCAACAAAATACTAGCAAACAGAATCCAACAGCACATTAAAAGGATCATACGCCATGACCAAGTAGGGTTTACCCTTGGAATGCAAGGATTCTTCAATATATGCAAATCAATCAATGTGATACACCATATTAACAAACTGAAGGATAAAAACCATATGATCATCTCAATAGATGCAGAAAAAGCTTTCAACAGAATTCAATATCGATTTATGATAAAAACTCTCCAGAAAGTGGGCATAGAGGGAACCTTCCTCAACATAATAAAAGCCATATATGACAAACTCACAGCCAACATCATTCTCAATGGTGAAAAACTGAAACCATTTCCTCTAAGACCAGGAAAAAGAAAAAGTTGCCCACTCTCACCACTATTATTCAACATAGTTTTGGAAGTTTTGGCTACGTCATCAGAGAAGAAAAAGAAATAAAAGGAATCCAAATCGGAAAAGAAGAAGTAAAACTGTCACTGTTTGCAGATGACATGATATTATACATAGAGAATCCTAAAGATGCTACCAGAAAACTACCAGAGCTAATCAATGTATTTGGTAAAGTAGCAGGATACAAAATTAATGCACAGAAATCTCTTGCATTCCTATACACTAACGATGAAAAATCTGAAAGAGAAATTAAGGAAACACTCCCATTTACCACTGCAACAAAAAGAATAAAATACCTAGGAATAAACCTACATAAGGAGACAAAAGACCTGTATGCAGAAAACTATAAGACACTGATGAAAGAAATTAAAGATGATACCAATAGATGGAGAGATATACCATGTTCTTGATTTGGAAGAATCAACATTGTGAAAATGACTATACTACCCAAAGCAATCTACAGATTCAATGCAATCCCTATCAAACTACCAATGGCATTTTTCACAGAACTAGAACAAAAAATTTTACAATTTGTATGGAAACACAAAAGACCCCAAATAGCCAAAGCAATCTTGAGAAAGAAAAACGGAGCTGGAGGAATCAGGCTCCCTGACTTCAGACTATACTACAAATCTACAGTAATCAAGACAGTATGGAACTGGCACAAAAACAGAAATATAGATCAATGGAACAGGGTAGAAAGCCCAGAGATAAACCCATAAACATATGGTCACCTTATCTTTGAAAAAGGAGGCAAGAATATACAATGGAGAAAAGACAGCCTCTTCAATAAGTGGTGCTGGGAAAACTGGACAGCTACCTGTAAAAGAATGAAATTAGAACACTCCCTAACACCATACACAAAAATAAACTCAAAATGGATTAAAGCCCTAAATGTAAGACCAGGCACTATAAAACTCTTAGAGGAAAACAGGCAGAACACTCTATGATATAAATCACAACAAGATCCTTTTTGACCCACCTCCTAGAGAAATGGAAATAAAAACAAAAATAAACATGTGGGACCTAATGAAACTTAAAGTCTTTTGCATAGCAAAGGAAACCATATACAAGACAAAAAGACAACCCTCAGAATGGGAGAAAATATTTGCAAATGAAGCAACTAACAAGGGATTAATCTCCAAAATATACAAGCAGCTCAATATCAAAAAAACAAACAACCCAATCCAAAAATGGGCAGAGACTTAAATAGACATTTCTCCAAAGAAGATACACATATTGCCAACAAACACATGAAAGGGTGTTCAACATCACTAATCATTAGAGAGATGCAAATCAAAACTACAATGAGGTATCACCCCACACCGATCAGAATGGCCATCGTCAAAAAATCTACAAACAATAAATGCTGGAGAGGGTGGGGGGAAAAGGGAACCCTCTTGCACTGTTGGTGGGAATGTAAATTGATACAGCCCCAATGGAGAACAGTTTGGAGGTTCCTCAAAAAACTAAAAATAGAACTACCATATGACCCAGCAATCCCACTACTGGGCATATACCCTGAGAAAACCATAATTCAAAAAGAGTCATGTACCACAATGTTCATTGCAGCCCTATTTACAATAGCCAGGACATTGAAGCAACTTGAGTGTCCACCAACAGATGAATGGATAAAGAAGATGTGGCACATATATACAATGGAATATTACTCAGCCATAAAAAGAAACGAAACTGATTTATTTGTAGTGAGGTGGATGGACCTAGAGTCTGTCATACAGAGTGATGTAAGAGAAAACTGAAAGAGAAAAGCAAGTAACATATGCTGAACCATATATATGGAATCTAAAAAAAATGGTCTGTTGCACCTAGGGGCAGGAAAGAAATAAAGACGCAGATGTAGAGAACGGACTTGAGGACATGGGGAGAGGGAAGGGTAAGCTGGGAGGAAGTGAGAGTGTAGCACTGACATATATACACTATCAAATGTAAAATAGATAGCTAGCAGGAAGCAGCTGCATAGCACAGGGAGATCAGCTTTGTGCTTTGTGACCACCTAGAGGGGTGGGATAGGGAGGGTGGGAGGGAGGTGCAAGAGGGAGGGGATATGGGGATATATGTATATGTATAGCTGATTCACTTTGTTATACAGCAGAAACTAGCACAACATTTTAAAGCAATTATACTCCAATAAATATGTTAAAACAAATTTAAAAACCCAACACAGATACCTAGATACAGGCATACCTTGGAGATATTATAGGTTCAATTCCAGACCACCACAATAAAGCGAATATCGCAATAAAGCCAGTCACATGAACCTTTGGTTTCCCGGTACATACAAAAGTGATGTTTACAATATACTGTAGTCTGTTAAGTGAGCAATAGCATTATGTCTAAAGAAAACCAATGTTTATAACTTATTTAAAAATACTTTACTGCTAAAAAAATGCTACCTATCATCTGAGCCTTCCGTGAGTCAGAATCTTTTTGCTGGGGGAGGGCCTAACCCTGATGCTGCTGCTGCTGACTAGTGAGGGTGGTGGTTGCTGAAGGGCGGAGTGGTTGCAGCAACTTGTGAAAATGAGACAGCAGTGAAGTCTGACCCATTGATGACTCTTACTGACAAACGAGTTTTCTGTAGCAGGCAATGCTGTTTGATAGTGTTTACCCACAGTAGAATGTATTTTGAAATTGCAGTCAATCCTTTCAAGCTGTGCTGTTACTTTATCAACTAATTTTTTTGTTGTCATGTCAACAATCTTCACAGCATCTTCACCAGGAGTAGATTCCACCTCAAGAAACCACTTTATTTGCTCATCCATAAGAAGCAACTCTTCCTCATCTGTTAAAGTTTCATCATGAGATTACAGCAATTCAGTCCTATCTTCAGACACCACTTCCAATTCTAATTATCTTGCCTATCACATCTGTAGTTACTTCCTCCACCGAAGTCTTGAACTCCTCAGTCATCCATGAGGGTTAGAATAAACTTCTGCCAAATTCCTGTGAATGTTGATATTTTGACCTCTTCCCATGAGTCATGAATATTCTTAATGGCATCTAGAATGGTCAATCCTTTCCAGGAGGGCTTCAATTGACTTTGCCCAGATGCTCAGAGGAATCACTATCTATAGCAACTATAGCGTTAAAAAATGTATTTCTTAAATAATAAGACTTGAAAGTCAAAATTACTCCTTGATCCATGGGCTGCAGAATGGATGCTGTATAAGCAGGCATGAAAAAACATTAATATTGTACATCTCCATCAGGTGCATTGTCAATGAGCAGTAATATTTTGAAAAGAACCTTTTATCTAGGCAGTAGCTCACAACAATGGGCTTAAAATATTTAGTAAACCATGTAGTAAACAGATGTGCTCTCATCCAGGTTTTGTTGTTTCATTTATAGAGCATAGGGCACAGTAGATTTAGCATAATTTTTAAGGGCCCTAAGTTTTTTGGAATGGTAAATGAGCATTGGCTTCAACTTCAACACCAGCTGTATTAGCCCTGACAAGAAAGTCAGCTAGTCCTTTGAAATTTTGAAGCCAGGCATTGACTTCTCCTCTGTAGCTATGAAAGTCCTACATGGCATCTTCTTCCAATAGAAGCCTGCTTTGTTTAAATTGAAAATCTGTTGTTGAGTATAGCCACCTTCATCAATTATCTGAGCTAGATCTTTTGGATAACTTGTTTCAGCTTCTACATCAGCACTTGATGCTTCACCTTGCACTTTGATGTTATAGAGACTTTCCTTAAACCTCATCTACCAACCTCTGCTAGCTTCAGATTTTTCTTCTGCAGCTTCCTCATCTCTCTTAACCTTCATATAACTGAAGGGAGTTAGGGCCTTGTTCTGGATTAGGCTTTTGTTTAAGGGAATGTGTGGCTGGTTTTCTATCCAGACCACTACAACTCTCTTTTATCAGCAATAAGCCTATTTCTCTTTCTGATGATTCATGTGTTCACTGGAGTAGTACTTTTAATTTCCTTCAAGAACTTTTACTTTGCATTCACAACTTTACTAAGTGTTTGGTTCAAGATGCCCAGCTTTGTGACTATCTCATCTTTCAACATGCCTTTCTCACTAAGTTTGATCATTTCTAGCTTTTGCTTTAAATTGAGAGATGTGCAACTCTTCATTTCACTTGAACACTTAGAGGCCACTGTAGGGTTATTAATTGGCCTAAATTCTATATTTTTGTGTCTCAGGGAATATAGGGATGCCCAAAGAGAGGGAGAGAGATGAGGAAAAGGCCAGTCAGTGATGTGGACCAGAACGCACAACACTTATCAAGTAAGTTCAGAGTCTTATATGGGTGCAGTTTGAGGCACCTCAAAACAATGACAATAGTAACATCAAAGATCATTCATCACAGATCACCAAAACAAGTATAATAATAGTGAAAAAGTTTGAAATATTGTGAGAATTACCACAATGTGACACAGAGACACAAAGTGAGCAAATGGTGTTGGAAAAATGGCGCCAATAGACTTGCTCAAAGCAGGGTTGCCACAAACCTTCAATTTGTAAAAAAAGCGTAATGCCTGTGAATGGCAAATAAAGTGAAGTACAATAAAACGAAGTATGCCTGTATCTCCCTTTACTGATATGACGAGCATCTCTAAGGATGGGCCTCAGAACATACTTTTTAAAACCTCCTTACATTATTCTCAAACAATTGATCACTAGGTACTATTTTTGCACCCTTGGCCAGAAAGTATACAATGTAGGCAATCAATAAACATTTGTTGAATGATGGAGACAGTAGATTTTGAAAGTGGTCCCTATTGTGCCAGTGCCCACGTTTAATTTTTGTTGATTTTATCTTTGTTAATATAGCACTAACTTATTTACTTTGTAGTATAGAAAGGACGACTAATAAACAGATGTAGGATTTACATCTTAGGAAGATATTTTCTTGTACTCCAAATACTCATTGTACAAAATTCAATTAAATTATTAGAAGGGTGTTACTTTGGGAGAAACTCCTATAATATCAGCTTCCTTTTGTTTGATACTATTATGGGACAAAATGGGATTGCTCTCTTTGGGAGTTCAGTGTTAGAAGATGGTTGACGTATTCTCACTTGGAGCATTTCTGGAATCTGTGATTTCACAGTCAAATCTCATGTTTGATGATATAAATATCTCTTCTTTTTTCTTCTATTTCTTCTCCTTTTTTTTCCCTCACTCAAATCCTAGATCTTAATTCATCCATGATAAAAACAATGAGGTGTTTGAAATTTCTTCAACGTTCCTTTCCCTAAATATTGACCAATAGAGTTTAAGAACAATATAAAAACATCTCTTCTTGGGGCCTCTACAGTAGTACTTATTAGCACATTAGCAAATGTGAATGTGATGAAAACTGTGAGGTACACGTTTGGTGGTCTTGTTCAGCTTTCTCTATGTAGCTGTGATTATGATAAGCAACAATATTCATTAAACCTTGTTGTGATAAACTGCACTTTGCAAGTCTTCCCTACCTGTATATGTCTGACCCCTTTGCTTTTCCCCTTTCATAACAATCCTCTGCTAACAGTTCTATATGAACCCATACTCTAGGCAGATATACTTAGGAGTTCCCTATTGAAAGCTTGCTGCCATCTGAAGACAGATCTCAATATTTATCCTATTCACACTAGGACCAGAAATCAGAAGCCTCTCCACTTTGCACTTACTTGCCTCTGCTTAAATAGGCCAAAGCCTAACACTTTCAACGGTTACTAGATATTTTGTCAATTATCCTGAAAAGGCACAATCTTTAAAACAGTTTTAGTATAATCAGTAAGGCAGCTGTCAACGTGAAAGATGACAATCCCATCCACCATCCCCTCAGCACTTTCCCTTACAGACAGTTGCCATATCCAAGTGCCCTTCACTATAGCAAAGTGAATGGACATGACCTTCAGAGAATGTCAGAGTTAGTAAAGAACATTAAGATTTCAACACACTACATTCCTGAATATGCAAAAAAGCACTTGAAATCAAATGAAATAAATTCAGTTGCCTTGATCCTATAGGAGAGAAGCTTATCTTATAACTCATTTCCCATTACTCACTGATTGAGACCTGAATACTAAATATATTCAAAAGATATAATACAATTTATATTGAGTATGCTAATACAATAGATAAATTCATGAATATGCAAGATACCTACACATAATTATTTAGTATACTGTAGCTTTCCTATTGTCTAATGCTGTTTTCAACAATGATTTTACATCTTTGTTTTCAGTTATCCTATTATTATACATGGTTCTGTTCCCATGATGAACAGATACTGTTCATTTTTTCTCTTTGTTCATAACAGATATATTACAGATGTGCTCTGAGTGATCTTTCTGAAGGGTAAAATCATGACCCAGTGCACTATTAATGCTTATCATTTAGAGCATGGCCAGGCAGTGTTCCTGGGCTTGGCACGAGGTAACCTGTGGAGCCTCTCCTCAAGCTTGCAGCTAGCAGGATTCTCAAGATCCTTCTCTACCAAGCCAGAGGTCTCTGTTCATGGGGTTCATGTGGGATTATACAGTGGGGTGAGAAAAAAAATCAAAATTACATTCATATTTATTTTATAATATCATCCAAAATTTTTTCCAAATTTTGCATTATTTTTCTACAAATTTTAAAGCATTTATCATTTATTAGTGTAGTAGTTTATATATTAAAAATAAATAAATTGTATGTTTTGGAAACATGTGCTAATTTAAAATAAAACTGGTAAGGTATAAGAATAAATAAGTTAAGAGACTGCTAAATACTTTCCGGATGCAAAGTTTCACTCTCCTAGGTTTTGAAAAACAACATAAATCCTATAGGTTAATATATGTTAATAATTCTGTTATTTTTCATTTAAAATATATATTAAATGTTGATGAGATTATAAGTTTGCTATATACATGGGTAAAAATTAAATGAATATAATCATTGAGTTCTTTAAGTTTCCAAACAAGAGAAAAGCATGTAACCATAATGCATGCTTTGTCCTTGTAGTTCCCCTTGTCTAGCACAATTTTTCCTCAGTTTCCATTTACTAACTTCTATTTGCCCTTTAATAACAACTTGAATGCCATACTCCCTGGGATGGCTTTTCTGCTTCACTGGGAACTGGGTTAAGTATACCTTCTTAAGTGCTCAGGCACTTGTCCTTTGATACAAAACAGCATCTCTAGCTGAGCTACCAGCCTGGAAATAATATTGTAGCACAATGTGCTTGAGTCCAGATTTGCAAAAAAATCAGTGATATAGTAGGGTACCTTAGTATCTACTACATTGGAAACCAAATGTCTGATCATGTCCAAACTGGGGGAAAAAAAAAAAAGGAAAGATGACCAGAGTCTGAAATAATGGTTCTCAAACACTGTCATCGATTAGAACTCCCTGGAGGGCTTGTTAAAACACATTGCTGGACCTCATCCCCAAAGTTTCTGATTTAATAGGTCTAGGATGGGACTGAAAGTTTGCATTCTCATAAATTCCCAGATGAGGTTCCAACCACAGTCCAGGAGCTGAGCTTTGAGAACCACTAGTCTTAGGAGCTGGTGATAGGGATTTAAAAGTTTCTCCTCTTGACTCTGACTATATGCAATCTAAAGCAGTCATTATTGACAATTGTGATTTTTTTCTAATAGCCTTAGGATGCTTGTGATCTGAATTGTGGAATTTTCTTAAGTGGGTCTATTCATCATCAAACCACAATATTACCCAACTGGGAGGTATAGCAATAAGCCAACATCCTGAATCAGCAAACCTACAGTTAGGAGACAATTTTGAATACATTCATTAATATATTTTATTTTTAAATTTCAGTAAGGTTTCCTTGATATATACTGACTTAATCTACTATACAACATGTAATTAAAACAATTCACACTCTGACTGGAAAGTCATCTCATCTAATGTCTTTCCCAAGCTCCACATGGAGAAGGAAGGTTGTTGAATTGACCACCGAGAAAAATACAGTTCTTTGACTCAATTAAGTCCTGGTTATGGGGTCGGTTGTAATCCTCCTGTTACAGTGTCTGTAACTTACTGAAGTTCAAAGTATGTCTGTATATACAGCATGATATTATATATGCGTTTCTTAGGTCAAAGTATAATTGGAGTACTGCTAGGATTTAATCAAGACTGCAGAAAAATGATCAAATCACTATGTCGTACACCTGAAACTAATATAATATTGCAAGTCAACTATACTTCAATAAAAGGAAAAAAGACTAGAGTCCAGGAATGGTCTGTTAATGTCCTAATCAAGGCTGCACTATCGGGGTGCCTGGATAGAGCAGGAGGAAATAAGAGGTTCTCAATATTTTAATCAGGCAACCCATACTAGAGGCAGTCAGTGTAAGTAGTTCTGTTAAACTCTCACAACTCAATCAACTATAGACATTTTACAAATGCTAATTATTGATATAATTAAAAGCATGCTAAATTTGGGGGAGAGGATGAGGAAGAAGAAGTAGAGCTATTAAATCTTCATCTTATGACATTTATAAATTTAAAAGTTGCTTTTTTCTTTTCTTTTTATTGTATCTATATGAGATGATAGATGTTAACTAAATCTACTGTGGTAATCATTTCACAATATATGTAAATCAAGCCATCGTGCTGAACACCTTTAAAAAATGGACATTATTAATTAGCATACTGAATGTCAAAGGATTTTGTTCATAAAAATGGTAGCTTGTTGACCAGCATGATTAATATTAGAAATGGGCTCTCACTGGTGACATTAAAGTTATTCCAGACATGTGGATTAGCTAAAGATATTCCATAAATAGTCTCCATTCTTGCATCAAAAGGCAAAAAACCTAACAGGCCTTGTACCTTTTACCCTTAGAGATGATGTTTTAGATAAATCCCTAAAAGATCCTATGTCTAGCCAAGAACTCTGGAGGATTCTGTTAGCTTGGTACCTGTCTTTGTAACTTAATTTGTCTCACAGGACCTTGCAAGCAAGATGGTGATAGGAGTTTAATAGTAAAGGGAGCTAATCCTTCCTTGAGTCCTCAGAAGGAGTTGGAACAGCTGTGTGCATGTGTAGGTTGTATGCACATGTATGTATGGGGAAGGATCTTAAGAGTCTTTTTTTGATGCATATGACAGAAGGGAGCAAAATTGGGGTCTGGCATGTCTCTTCAATTTTCTAGGCCACTCAGAATCACTGATGAGGAGTACCAAAACCTCACCAAGAAATCCTTAAATACTTTTTTTCAGATGGGAATTGACCACAGACTTAGATTCTCTGAAATAGTTACCTACGAGAGACAAGGTTCATCAGAACACAGGATGGGGGGGAGGAGGCAGAACAGCAGATATTTCTGAAAGCTGAGGGGTAGCATGACTGCAGCTGTAAGCTCCTATTTTTAGTGATATTAGATTTGGTCATTTAGTCCAGACCTTCTACAGAGAATAACTGGAATAATTAAACAATTTGTTTTTAAACTTTGCTTGAAGGGATCAGAGAGCTAACAAGATAGTGAAGAATTACCAGGCTAGGATCTGGGGCAAGCCAGTCTTGGGGAAGTGAGCTTGGGTTTTGGCACAGCTTTTCTGTTGTGGGTTTTTATTGATATAGGTTGGAGCAGTGGAATGGCTGGGACGTAGAGCAGCACTTTTAACCACCTTGCAGAGTTAAGAGGAAAAGGAATGGAATCCAGAGCTGCCAAGTAGATTCTTGGTGAGTCTGCCTTACCTTGGGTTTAGATCCAAAGTGGCTACATCTAAGGAATAAGGATGAACCAGTAATAGTGCCTCACAAGAGCTACAGTTCAGTTTTGAATAATCTGAATCCCTGCAACTGAATTTCAGCAACCCTAGATTGTTAATGTACTCAGATATTATAATTCTCTAGACCAGGATAACAGTAACATAGGCATCCAATTTCTACAAAGGACATTGCAGTACAATACGTGGCCACAATAAAAAGGAAAATAACCAGGCTCACAATGGAACAAGACTACATGATTAAAAACCAGCAGAAACATTAGAAAATAAAAATGTACATGCAGTAGGTCCCATTATTGGCGTTTTTAGGAAGATTTTAAATAACTGTGCTTATGATTTTTGAAGAAATAATTAAAAGGACAGATTTTCAGCAAAGAACTAGGAACTGAAAAAAAAAAAGGAAATTCTGAAACTGAAGAATAACTGAAATTAAGAACTCAAAGAATGGACTTAACAGTATGTTAAACACAGATCATTAGAGAATAAACAACCCAAAAGATAAGTTAGAAGAAGCTATTCAGAAACTAAGTCATAGAGGACAAAGAATTTAAAATACAGGAGTAAAAGTATGAGACTTAGAGGGTACAATGAAAAGGATAGACATATATGTGATTACAGTCCCAGAAAAAGAGGGGAGAGGAAGTGGTATGAACAATATGTGAAGTGATAACGACAGAACTTTCCAAAAGTGATGAAAGACATCATGGCACAAATTGAAGAAGTGCTGAAGCTCAAGCATCATCAGTAGAAACAAAGTCATATCTGAGCAAATTAAAGTAAAACGGCAGAAAACCAACAGTAAAAAGAACAATATTATAAAGAATAAAAAAACTTTTTCAAAGAAGCAACAAATATAACAGATGGATTCTAAACAAAATCAATGGAAGCTAAAAGACAATGAAATGATAGCCTTAAAGTTTTTAGAATAAAAGCATTGCTATCCAAATGCTCAAATACCAAATAGTCAGCAAAAATATCCTCCAAGAATGAAGGTAAAATAAAAACTTTTCAGACAAATGCAAATTTAGAGGGTTTTTTTTAGCAGCAAATTCATATTAAGGGGAATAGTAGATGGTGTTCTTCAGGTAGAGGGAGAACAATCCCAGACGGAAATTCAGAGTTAGAGGAAGCAATGAAAATGAGATATATGAGTAATACTAAATATTGATTGCAAAAACAACAATAATAATTACTTATGAAGTTTATGGATACAGATACAGATATATATTTTTAGTACAGCATATAAAACTCAAGTGGGTGAAATAGACTTAATCCATGGTCCAGGAAAATTCACAGTGAAAATTTTATAAATATTTTTAAGGAATGATAAAGAAAATACAATACTGTATAAAAAAACCTGTGGGGTGCTATTAAATCTTGATTAGGAGAGAGGAGTTAGAGTTTTAAATGGGTAAGTGAAGATAGGTTGAAAATAAACAAGTTAAATTAACTATCTGAGGATGTTATAAATAGAAAGGAAGCAGAAGGAAGGAAATAATAAAGATAAAAAATAAGTGAAACAGAGAAATAATACAATAGAGAGGGTCAATAAATCCCACATTTCATTCTTTACAAAGATTGGTAAAATTCATAATCCTCTGGAAGTATGGATCAGGAAATATGTGTGAGAAATTGAAGAGTGAATACCTTTTCAGATCCTATAAATGTTAAAAAGATTATGATAGGATATTATGCATAACTTTATGCCAATAAATTAGCACAAATTCCTATAGAAATGTAACTTAACAAAGAGACCCAAGAAGAAATAGGAAATGTGAAATGTCTTATAGCTCTTAAACAAATTGAATCTCCAGACCTATATGACTTTACAAATTAAAGACATAAAACCAATTTTATACAAACTGTTCCAGGGAGTAGGGAAAAAAGCAGTAACTCTTCGCAACTAATATTATGAGTCCAGCATGTTCTTGATTCTGAAACCTGGTAATGACTTTATAAGAAGGAAAAACTCCAGGCCAATCTCTGTCATAAATAAAGATGAAAACAAATGCTAAAGAAAATGTTAAATCAAATCCAATAATACATAAGAAGTATAATACATTACGTCCATGTAGAGTTTATCCTAGTAATGCAAATTTGTTTAAAATTAGAAAGTTCTTCCGTGTAATTCACCACATTAGCAGAATAAAGGAGAAAACTAGGATTATTGGTGATCATTGTTCAGCCCAGTAGATTCAGAAAAAAAATTTGATACATTCAACCTTCTTTGTAAAAACTATTAGCAACCTAGGAATAGAAGGAAACAAAATAATAAAGGGTACCTACAAAATCTACATACATAATGAGGAAATATTAGACACTTCTTCCCTGGATTCAAGAATAATGTAGGCCTATCCACCATTACCACTTCAATTCAATATCTATTGAAAGCCCTAGAGAGTACAAAATAGCAAGGAAAAGAAATATAATATATGAATATTGGAAAGAAAAAATAAACTCTTGTTATCTGCAGACAATATGATTGTAAGTTGAAAATTCAAAAACAATACAGATAATTATTAGAATTAAAAGTGAAGTTAGTAAGATTGTTGGGTAAAATGTCAACATACTAAATCAGTTCTATCTATATACTGGTGAAAAAACAGGAAAAGGATTTTTATAAAAAGTACTATATCTAGTATAACAAAATACTTCTAAGCCCTCTATGCACAGAAAAATAAACAATTATTGAGAAAACATTCTAAAAATACTTGAATAGGTATATGATAATGGATTGAAAGATATTAAGATGCAATTTCAACTAAAGTCCTGGTTGGTTTTTGCATGGAATTGACAAGATAATTTTAATTTGTACATTTGTTGAATAAATGTAGGACTAAAAATGTTATCATAAAGTATTTAAAAAATATTCCCAGTAATAATACATAAAAGAGTCCATATTTTATGTAAAAATATAAAAGTAAATTGTAACATACGTTTGCAACTTCATACGATCCATTTAATATCTGTTCCATGTAATGATTTAGATCTCTGAATCTTTTGTGATCTGAATTTGTAAAAGGTAAGTGCCACCAATGAGGAAACCTGTTTTAAAAGAAAAAAGTACATCTTCATTAGTTTGAAAACTGGCATCTGTATCTTAGAATTGTTCATAAAGTTAAAGCTGCATCAGATGGAAGGGCCACTGAAAACTTTTTTTAAAAACCATAGAACGCAAGATTAATTCTGAGAGTTTTATTAACATGGCTGTGGTCACTTGTGCTATTTTAACTATCATTAATATTAATACTAATTTAATTTAACATACTAAATTAATATATATTTCCCTTCTTACTCTATTTATGGCAGACCACACAATTTGTCCTTTAAATACATGTGGGGAGTTAATAAATACTTTCTGAAGTTTAATGATTCATAATTTTTCAAAAAGGTCATATGGTATTGTTTCCTCTGGGTTCACGAGGGACATTGCTACACTAAGTAGATTAAGCATTTTACCAAGCATATGCTTCCATCTGGTCTTAGTCTTTTGGAACAAAGTATCACTTTCCCCAGGGATCTAGCTTGCAGAATTTCCTCTTCACTATCTTATGATTCATCTTGACGGGCTAGACGTTGATTAAGACCAATTATTGGTGGCATGACCTGTTAATGGGAAGCATTTGGCAACGCGTTTTGCTGGTTAAATGTATCTTTTTAGGAACTATCTAGCAGCTTCCTCTGACTGCAGTCTTGCTGTTGCTTCCTTCCTCTTCTGCTTCTTTGGTACAGACCTTCCTCTGGACAAAGAAGCATGGGGGATGGTGAAGGGTTGTTAGCAAACACACAGAAGTATGTGACAACTGCAGGACATCCCATCCATTGCTTCCTGTTGGAAGTGTCAGGGAAGTCCAAAATAATATTTCTGTGTATTTAAATAACTGACGTTTTACTTTTTTACTCTTGCTTTACTCTTACTAGGGCTTAAAGTGTTAAAAATTTTCATCCAGATTTAATTATCATAAAAATTATTACCATATATAATTAATCAAAACATAGAAATACATTTGATAAATAGGTGGATTTTGCTGGTTTTAAATATTAACTTGTATATCTGTGGGTTAATTTTCTTTATTGTTAGAATAAAATGGAGTTCAACATTAGTTCTATTCCTTTTTTTATAGATGTATGTACTAAAAAAGTCTTGTGTGTAAATAAGTACATAAGAATTAAGGAATTCAGCTCTAGTAATGTCATTCAGTTGTTTAAAATTCTTTTGAGTTAGATGTCAACTATAACATAGTAATCAGTTCTTGAAAATGATTTTTTAGGATATTTTATCTGACGGTGCTACCATGCTCTCCCTCAATTTTGTTCACACCAAAGATTAAGAAACACACGACCTGAAAACAGATTTGATACCTGTTTATTAGAGTAATTCATTTTCTCAATACCAACACCAGTATTTTGATTTGCCCTTTATTTAATCCTCAGAGATTTTTTACTCCCTGGGACAGTGTACCAAAATAAAATTCTGGATGGCTGGGAGAAGAGCAATGGTGAAATTAGGAGAGGGAAAGGAAATCAACCTTTCTCAAGCAGGTGACTTTTAAAGAAGACCATTAATTTCAAGGAAGATTCCTATGCCTGTGTATTCTCAGAAGTTGGAAGAGGTACAAACAGCCTGATTTGAAGACCACTGTTACATGCTATGACTAATTTGAATTTTATTCTTTATGGCTCTAACTTTCTGATCATACTTTCCAGATTGGGTTTACATAATTCTCATAGAGCTTCTCTTAGTAAATTTAGGAGTCAGAGGAAAACTTGCCCTCATCCTTCATCTGTATGCATTGCTATAAGCCAGAGCTCCTTTGGGACTGTTAGCATACAAATATTGTTCAAGGCACAAAGGACTAAATATTCCTCCTCTCCACACATTGCTTGAATGGTTTTAAAATCAATTAAGGTCCCATTACCAGGCAGGAGTTGTTGAACAAAACAGAATCCTAACTAGAGCTGAAAATCGAGAAGAGGCATATGGAGAGAGATTATTGGCACTTTAAAGTTTTACAAGTTATACTAATATGTATTGGGGAGAGAAAAGAGTAAAACAGAGACATTTTTGAAACATAAAAGGACAGCCATTTTACAAGAATGAACATATTTTTAAATCATTAATTATTAGGGTGCAATGGAAACCACTAATGTTGAATTCAATATTTGCAGTCAAACTGAATATTTTTGCCAGTATTTCCTTTTCCTCAGTTATTACATTAGATGTTTTCTGATAACTCTTAAAGCTGATGTTGTCTTTAAGTTTCCACAATGACATCCTTCCCTCTTAGTCTCTTGAACGTGCTCTTACTCTGATGACTTTCTGATGTTTAAAGCATCTGTATTTCAAAATCTCTGTGACATCTGCAAGTATAGTTTTTCATGAATGTGAACTACACAGTCTTCAAAATAATGCACACTGTCTCTCCATCCATTGGCAACGTTGTTTAGATTTACATTTTGGTAAGTGACTAAATCCTGAAAGTCTAACAAAAATCCACATGTACAAAGTATGTCAGGTCTGGTATGAACACTCATATTGTTAAAGGACCATTTACTCAACAAAAATTCTGGTACAGCTGGCTCTCCCTGTCTGCACGTTCTACATCTGCAGATTGAACCAACTGTGGATTGAAATGTTAAAAAAAAAAAGCCCAGAAAGTTCCAAAAAGCAAAATTTGAATTTGCTGCATGCCAGCAACTATTTACATAGCATTTACGTTGTCTTTACAACTGTTTACATAGCATTTATATTGTATTAGATATTATAAGTAATCTGGAGGTGATTTAAAGTATACAGGAGAATGTGGGTAGGTTATTTGTAAATACTACGCCATTTTATGTATAGAACTTGGGCATGCAAGGATTTTGGTATCCGTGGGAGGGGTCCTGGAACCAATCCTGTGGATACCAAGAAACTACTCTGTAGATAAGATAACATTTGATTTGCCTAAGTGCAAATATCATAATTTCTAAGAAGTTCACCTTTTTAAAGTCAAGGTACACCTCTGGTCAAGATACACACTCAAGTCTATAACATAAATTTGGCTAGTTCTAAATAATGAATTTTAGAAGGTTTATTTGAACAGAAGTATTTTCAATTACATTATTTATGCTTAATATTTTTAAATTATAACATGAAATGAGCAATGGTTTTCAAGACTGCAAAATGAAGATAATGACAAATTAAATTTGGATAACCCAAGTCCAAGTTAATAATTAACCATAACAAAAGTGAGTTGATGTTAATAAGTTTACTTGTATACTAATTGATATTGATAAATTTTTCTGGTACAGCAAATAAATATATCAGAGCTTTTTATTGCCGTTATCTGTTGAAAGAGAAGAAATATCCAATTTTGTTTTGCATTTTCAATTTCAATTTTATTTTTATAGAAAACACTAAAACAATTAAATTTAAAAACAGGCAAATAAAACAATTTCCCTGATAATCAATGAAAAATAAAATTGGTTCTGATTTTTTTTGTCTACAAAATCAATGGCTGAAAGCAAACAAAACTGAAAACCTTTATTCTGTTTTATGAGACAAAAGCTTCTTTAGTCTGAGAGCAATAGAGACTCTGCTGGGATAGGTTCAGTGGCACTGGAATCAGAATGCTGTGTTGTGTTGCCCACAAATAGAAAATCCCATAACCATAATTTTTCCTTACGATCAGGGACAAGTACTAAAGACAAAACACTGTGGAGGACAGTCCTTACTCTGGGAGGGCCAATGATGCAAACTGCTTTTGAAGTTGGCTGTGAAGTTTTGAAAACTGGTCAAATGATTTTTCTGTCAGGCTTGTTTCATTGTTACCGTGAGTCACCTGGATTAGATAAAGCTGAAGAAAATAAAGAGACAAAATCAGAAGATGGCAATATCAACCTTCAATACATTCTAAAATTCTGTTTTTCATGTAAACTAAACAAAGTAAGAACCTCTCTGCAAAAAAAAAAAAAAAATCATCACAAAAGATAAGAGATGCAATTTGTAAAGGCAAAATTACCTATAAACACAGTATATAAAAATATCATAATCTTAGGTGCTGGGAACAGACTGCCTAATTTCTGATCTTTTTTTCTTGTGGACATTTTAATTAGGTCTTGATTTATAGTCTACCACAGGGCAGACACTGTTCTCTTTGGTGGTTCTCTACTAGTAGCTCTGGTTATTGTGATTTCTCCTGGGAACATCCGCCTTAATGGCACTTCCGTTCAACTGTAACTGATTTTTCAGTTGTGTAGCAAAAAAAAAAAAAAAAAAAAAAAAAAAATCATGGTATAAGGAGGAATGTGTAGCATAGTGAAGGGAAGTGTGAGATGTAGTCAAATGATATTTCAGTCAAGATGACAGGCTTGAGACTTACATGCCTAGTTTTCTTGCTGAACCCTGAAATTGTCACTCTTTGGATTGACCTGGTTGCACTCATCGTACAGGATTCCTGGGAAAAAGTCTGCGAAGTAGATTTGGCAGGATTTATGGCTGTCATTTGTGCGAGCGTGTGGATCAAGTTATTCAATTTAACAGGGAAACACTCCAGACTTTCCTTTATTTTCCTAGAGAAATGAAAAAGAAAAGATAGTGAGTAACATTCCCCTGAGTTGACTCATTTCACTTGAGTTGTTTCCTTGTGTTAGATGTGGAAGAAAAAGTCAAGGACCATGCCTATTTATTTGGAGTCCAACTATTAAACATTATTTTTATAAACTTCAAATTCACATCTTGAGCTGTTAGCAAATATAAAAGAAACTTTTGTGGTGAAATATAAAACTGTAATTGCAAAATTTGCATTTTGACTTATTTTAAGTTTGTTTTTGATTTTTACGGATGATTTTTTAAAAAATCAATTTGTTTATAATTATTTAAAATATTTACACAATTCCAAAAGTTAAATCTACAAAACTGTATATTCCAAGAAGCCCAACATTTAACCCTGAACTCTTTACACTATTCCCTTCTTCCCCCATATGTAGACATTTTTTAAAAATTATGATTTAACTTTCATTGTTTTATTTTTAATTTTATTTTTGTGTTTATTTTTGTTCCTCTGTCAACTATCTTACAAAAAAGTTGTAGAATATAATACTATATTTAATATACACATATTTTATATGGAATGCTTTTCACTCTGTTTTCTTTTTCCTTTTTTTGGTTTGGTTTTGGTTTGTCTCTGCTTTACTATTATTATTTGTATTTAAGAAGGTTTGCAATTGTGTTCTAATGGTATAATAAATACCTTTAGATAATATCCTTTATCCCCTCTGCACCATCTGGTCCAGTATATGACTTGCAGTGTTATCCTTTTTATCCCAGTTAATACAATAAAGCAAACATTATGCTCATTCTACTTTTCATATGTGCTTCCTATTCCACGTCCTTTATGGAGCTATTCTATCCACATCGTATGGTATCTATACTATACATATTATACAGTCTCTCTTCTAACTACCATTAAATATCATCTGCTCTACAAGTCTTTATGTCACATCCCTCCAGTCATTTCGACTATCTGATGGTCATTTTCCGATACATTCCTCAGGAAGTGCTCAAGGAAATAAGTTTCTGAGTTCTGGGTGTTGATAACAGTTTTTCTGTGGCCTTTATACTTGAAAGTCAATTTTGCTGGCTAACACGCCCTTGGCTCACATTTCCTTTTTTGAGGGTCATAAAAATATTATTTAACTTTCTTTTGGAATAAAGGATTACTGTCCAAAACTCTGATGACATACTGAACTTCTTTCCCTTACAAATGACTTGAACTTTTTGCTTAGATGCTTAAAGGAAGTTTTTTTTTTTTCCCTAAAAGTCCAATAGTTTTTCCAAAAATATGTTTCAGGTCTGTTATTCGGGGTAACTTTTCTCAATATGCAAAGTGTCCTTTCAATATGTAATTTCAAGACTTTTCATTTTCCAGAAAACTTCTTGAATTATGATGCTAGTATTTATTAAAATACTAAATATACAATTCAGTTTTGATAATTTTTTTAACATCTTTATTGGAGTATAATTGCTTTACACTGGTGTGCTAGTTTCTGCTTTATAACAAAGTGAATCAGCTATACATATACATATATCCCCATATCTCCTCCCTCTTGCGTCTCCCTCCCATCTTCCCCATCCCATCTCTCCAGGTGGTTGCAAAGCACCGAGCTGATCTCCCTGTGCTATGCGGCTGCTTCCCACTAGCTATCTATTTTACATTTGGTAGTGTATATATGTCCATGCCACTCTCTCACTTCATTCCAGCTTCCCCTTCCCCCTCCCTGTGTCCTCAAGTCCATTCTCTACATCTGCATCTTTATTCCTGTCCTGCCCCTAGATTCTTCAGAACCATTTTTTAAAAAAATTCCATATATGTGTGTTAGTATACGGTATTTGTTTTTCTCTTTCTGACTTACTTCACTCTGTATGACAGACTAGGTCCACCTCACTACAAATAACTCAATTTCGTTTCTTTTTTATGGCTGAGTACAATCCCATTGTATATATGTGCCACATCTTCTTTATCCATTCATCTGTCGATGGACGTTTAGGTTGTTTCCACATCCTGGCTATTGTAAATAGAGCTGCAATGAACATTGTGGTACATGACTCTTTTTGAATTATGGTTTTCTTAGGGTATATGCCCAGGAGTGGAGATGCTGGGTCATATGGGAGTTCTATTTTCAGTTTTTTAACGAACCTCCATACTGTTCTCCATAGTGGCTGTATCAATTTACACTCCCACCAACAGGGCAAGAGGGTTCCCTTTTCTCCACACCCTATCCAGCATTTACTTTTTGTAGATTTTTTGAATAATGGCCATTCTGACTGGTGTGAGGTGATACCTCATTGTAGTTTTTTTTTTTTTAATTTTTGAATTTTATTTTATTTATTTTTTTATACAGCAGGCTCTTATAAGTCATCAATTTTATCCACATCAGTGTATACATGTCAATCCCAATCTCCCAATTCATCACACCACCACCCTTACCCTGTCACTTTCCCCCTGCTTGGTGTCCATATGTTTGTTCTCTACATTTGTGTCTCAATTTCTGCCCTGCAAACAGGTTCATCTGTACCATTTTTCTAGGATCCACATATATGCGTTAATATACGATATTTGTTTTTCTCTTTCTGACTTACTTCACTCTGTATGACAGTCTCTAGATCCATTCACTCTCAACAAATGACCCAATTTGGTTCCTTTTTATGGCTGAGTAGTATTCCATTGTATATATGTACCACATCTTCTTCATCCATTTGTCTGTCGATGGGCATTTAGGTTGCTTCCATGACCTGGATATTGTAAATAGTGCTGTAATGAACATTGGGGTGCATGTGTCTTTTTGAATTATGGTTTCCTCTGGGTATATGCCCAGTAGTGGGATTGCTGGATCATATGGTAATTCTATTTTTCGTTTTTTAAGGAACCTCCATACTGTTCTCCATAGTGGCTGTATCAATTTACATTCCCACCAACAGTGCAAGAGGGTTCCCTTTTCTCCACACCCTCTCCAGCATTTGTTGTTTGTAGATTTTCTGATGATGCCCATTCTGACTGGTGTGAGGTGATACCTCACTGTAGATTTGATTTGCATTTCTCTAATAGTTAGTGATGTTGAGCAGCTTTTCATGTACTCCTTGGCCATCTGTATGTCTTCTTTGGAGAAATGTCTATTTAGGTCTTCTTCCCATTTTTTGATTGGGTTGTTTGTTTTTTAATATTGAGCTGCATGAGCTGTTTATATAGTTTAGAGATTAATCCATTGTCCGTTGATTCATTTGCAAACATTTTCTCCCATTCTGAGGGTTGTCTTTTCGTGTTGTTTATGGTTTCCTTTGCTGTGCAAAAGCTTTGAAGTTTCATTAGGTCCCATTTGTTTACTTTTGTTTTTATTTCCATTACTCTAGGAGGTGGATCAAAAAAGATCTTTCTGTGATTTATGTCATAGAGTGTTCTTCCTATGTTTGCCTCTAAGAGTTTTATAGTGTCCAGTCTAACATTTAGGTCTTTAATCCATTTTGAGTTTATTTTTGTGTATGGTGTTAGGGAGTATTCTAATTTCATTCTTTTACATGGAGCTGTCCAGTTTTCCCAGAACCACTTATTGAAGAGACTGTCTTTTCTCCATTGTATATCCTTGCCTCCTTTGTCATAGATTAGTTGACCATAGGTGTGCGAGTTTATCTCTAGGCTTTCTATCCTGTTCCATTGATCCATGTTTCTGTTTTTGTGCCAGTACCATATTGTCTTGATTACTGTAGCTTTATAGTATAGTCTGAAGTCAGGGAGTCTGATTTCTCCAGCTCTGTTTTTTCCCTCAAGACTGCTTTGGCTATTCAGGGTCTTTTGTATGTCCATACAAATTTTAAGATTTTTTGTTCTAGTTCCATAAAAAATGCCACTGGTAATTTGATAGGGATTGCGTTGAATCTGTAGATTGCTTTGGGTAGTACAGTTATTATCACAATATTGATTCTCCCAATCCAAGAACATGGTATATCTCTCCATCTGTTGGTATCATCTTTAATTTCTTTCATCAGTGTCTTATAGTTTTCTGCATACAGGTCTTTTGTCTCCCTAGGTAGGTTTATTCCTAGGTATTTTATTCTTTTTGTTGAAATGGTAAATGGGAGTGTTCCTTAATTTCTCTTTCAGATTTTTCATCATTAGTGTATAGGAATGCAAGAGATTTCTGTGCATTAATTTTGTATCCTGCAACTTTACCAAATTCATTGATTAGCTCTTGTAATTTTCTGGTGGCATCTTTAGGATTCTCTATGTACAGTATCATGTCATCTGCAAACAGTGACAGTTTTACTTCTTCTTTTCCAATTTGTATTCCTTTTATTTCTTTTTCTTCTCTGATTGCCATGGCTAGGACTTCCAAAACTACTTTGAATAATAGTGGTGAGAGTGGACATCCCTGTTTTGTTCCTGACCTTAGTGGAAATGCTTTCAGTTTTTCACCATTGAGAATGATGTTTGCTGTGGGTTTGTCATATATGGCCTTTATTATGTTGAGGTAGGTTCCCTCTATGCCCAGTTTCTGGAGAGTTTTTATCATAAATGGCTGTTGAATTTTGTCAAAAGCTTTTTCTGTGTCTATTGAGATGATCATATAGTTTTTATTCTTCAATTTGTTAATATGGTGTATCACATTGATTGATTTGCGTATATTGAAGAATCCTTGCATCCCTGGGATAAATCCCACTTGATCATGGTGTACGATCCTTTTAATGTGTTGTTGGATTCTGTTTGCTAGTATTTTGTTGAGGATTTTTGCATCTATATTCATCGGTGATATTGGTCTGTAATTTTCTTTTTTTGTAGTATCTTTGTCTGGTTTTGGTATCAGGATGATGGTGGCCTCATAGAATGAGTTTGGGTGTTTTCCTTCCTCTGCAATTTTTTGGAAGAGTTTGAGAAGGATGGGTGTTAGCTCTTCTCTAAATGTTTGATAAAATTCACCTTTGAAGCCATCTGGTCCTGGACTTTTGTTTGTTGGAAGATTTTTAAACACAGTTTCAATTTCATTATTTGTGATTGGTCTGTTCATATTTTCTATTTCTTCCTGTTTCAGTCTTGGAAGGTTATACCTGTCTAAGAATATGTCCAATTCTTCCAGGTTGTCCATTTTATTGGCATAGAGTTGCTTGTAGTAGTCTCTTAGGATGCTTTGTATTTCAGCAGTGTCCGTTGTAACTTCTCCTTTTTCATTCCTAATTTTATTGATTTGAGTCCTCTCCCTCTTTTTCTTGATCAGTCTGGCTATGGTTTATCAATTTTGTTTATCTTCTCAAAGAACTAGCTTTTAGTTTTATTGATCTTTGCTATTGTTTTCTTTGTGTCTATTTCATTTATTTCTGCTCTTATCTTTATGATTTCTTTCCTTCTGCTAACTTTGGGTTTTGTTTGTTCTTCTTTCTCTAGTTCCTTTAGGTGTAAGGTTAGATTGTTTATTTGAGATTTTTCTTGTTTCTTGAGGTAGGCTTGTATAGCTATAACCTTCCCTCTTAGAACTGCTTTTGCTGCATCCCATAGGTTTTGGATCGTCGTGTTTTCATTGTCATTTGTCTCTAGGTATTTTTTGATTTCCTTTTTGATTTCTTCAGTGATCTCTTGGTTATTTAGTAACGTATTGTTTAGCTTCCATGTGTTTTTGTTTTTTACGTTTTTTTCCCTGTAATTCATTTCTAATCTCATAACGTTGTGGTCAGAAAAGATGCTTGACGTGATTTCAATTTTCTTAAATTTACTGAGGCGTGATTTGTGACCCAAGATATGATCTATCCTGGAGAATGTTCCATGAGCACTTGAGAAGAAAGTGTAATCTGCTGTACTTGGATGGAATGTCCTATAAATATCAATTAAGTCCATCTTGTTTAATGTGTCATTTAAAGCTTGTGTTTCCTTAATTAGTTTCACTCTGGATGATCTGTCCATTGTTGAAAGTGGGGTGTTAAAGTCGCCTACTAGTATTGTGTTACTGTCGATTTCCCCTTTTATGGCTGTTAGCATTTGCTTTATGTATTGAGGTGCTCTTATGTTGAGTGCATAAGTATTTTCAATTGTTATATCTTCCTCTTCGATTCACCCCTTGATCTTTATGTAGTGTCCTTCTTTTGCCTCTTGTAATAGTCTTTATTTTAGAGTCTGTGTTGTCTGATGTGAGAATTGCTACCTCAGCTTTCTTTTGATTTCCATCTGCATGGAATATCTATTTCCATCCTCTTACTTTCATTCTGTATGTGTCTCCAGGTCTGAAGTAGGTTTCTTGTAGACAACATATATATGGGTCTTGTTTTTGTATCCATTCAACCCATCTATGTCTTTTGGAGGGAGCATTTAATCCATTTATATTTAAGGTAGTTATCAATATGTATGTTCCTATTACCATTTTCTTAATTGTTTTGGGTTTGTTATTGTCAGTCTTTTCCTTCTCTTGTGTTTCCTGCCTAGAGAATTTCCTTTAGCTTTTGTTGTAAAGCTGGTTTGGTGGTTTGAATTATCTTAGCTTTTGCTTGTCTGTAAACGTTTTAATTTCTCTGTCAAATGTGAATGAGATCCTTGCTGGGTAGAGCAATCTTGGTTGTAGGTTTTTTCCTTTCATCACTTTAAATATGTACTGCCACTCCATTCTGTCTTGCAGAGTTTCTGCTGAAGGACCAGGTGTTAACCTTATGTGGATTCCCTTGTATGTTATTTGTTGTTTTTCCCTTGCTGCTTTTAATATTTTTTCTTTATATTTAATTTTCGATAGTTTGAGTAATATGTGTCTTGGTGTGTTTCTCCTTGGATTTATACTGTATGGGCCTCTCTGTGCTTCCTGGACTTGTTTGACTATTTCCTTTCCCATATGAGGGAAGTTTTCAACTATAATCTCTTCAAATATTTTCTCAGTCTCTTTCTTTTTCTCTTCTTCTTCTGGGACCCCTATAATTCGAATGTTGGTGCATTTAATGTTGTCCCAGAGGTCTCTGAGACTGTCCACAGTTCTTTTCATTCTTTTTTCTTTGTTCTGCATGGCAGCAGTTATTTCCACTGTTTTATCCTCCAGATCACTTATCCCTTCTTCTGCCTCAGTTATTCTGCTATTGATTCCTTCTAGAGAATTTAAAATTTCATTTATTGTGTTGTTCATCATTGTTTGTTTGCTCTTTAGTTCTTCTAAGTCCTTATTAAACGTTTCTTGTATTTTCTCCATTCTATTTCCAAGATTTTGGATATCTTTACTATCATTACTCTGAATTCTTTTTCAGGTAGACTGCCTATTTCCTCTTTATTTGTTTGGTCTGCTGGGTTTTTACCTTGTTCCTTCATCTGCTGTGTGTTTCTCTGTTTTCTCATTTTGCTTAACTTACTGTATTTGGCATCTCCTTTTTGCAGGTTGCAGGTTCGTAGTTCTTGTTGTTTTTGGTGTCTGCTCTCAGTGTCTAAGGTTGGTTTAGTGGGTTGTGTAGGCTTACTGGTGGAGGGGACTGGTGCCTGTGCTCTGGTGGATGAGGCTGGATCTTGCCTTTTTGGTTGGCAGGACCGTGTCCAGTGGTGTGTTTTGGGGTGTCTGTGAACTTATTATGATTTTAGGAAGCCTCTCTGCTAATGGGTGGGGCTGTGTTCCTGTCTTGCTAGTTGTTTGTCATAAGGTGTCCAGCATTGTAGCTTGCTGGTCATTGAGTGGAGCTGCGTCTTAGCATTCAGATGGAGATCTCTGGGAGATCTTTTGCCATTTGATATTACATGGAGCTGGGAGGTCTCTGGTGGACCAATGTCCTGAACTCAGCTCTCTCACTTCAGAGGCACAGGCCTGACACCTAGCTGGAGCACCAAGACCTTGTCAGCCACATGGCTCATAGCACATGCTGAACTTTAGGCCTTTCTGATACTGTTTTGATATATTACTTTGGTTTTATTTTTCAGGAAGTTCTTTATATGTATACTGGATCTTTATTGACTTCATTTCTTTTTGTTTTAAAGGCCCTCCTTTGTTTTTTTTTCATCTTTTTTTCTCTGGAGGTATTATCTATTGTGCTGTTTTTATTTTCTTCCGTGTTCTTTCTAGTTTACTATTTTTAAAAGTATGCTTTCTTTTATTTCCTAATTTTTTGGAGGTTCAATCACTTCATTTCTGAGTTTTCTCTAATTGTAATCTATATTGTTCCAGCATATTTTATCATTTTCTTAATTTCTTTTAGATCAATTTGAAATATAAGGATACAGTTTATCCCTTGTTAGGAATGTCTTTCTTGCATATTTTCATTGAAGAGATTTTATTTTGCATCTTATTTCTTTTTTAAAATTATAATTCTGTATGACATTCAGATATGATCCATTTTGCTTACTCATTTTAATATAAAATTAAACTTTCAGGAAGGAGTAGAGGGTTTTCAAGGGTCTGAAGCTTTCTTTTCTGTTGCTATCACAGTGGTAAAAACACTGTTTCATACTTTCTGAGATATTCCTCTTTGGCTTCTCTCTTTGCCCCCAATTTTTTTCTGGATTGTGGTTTTCCTTTGCTCCTATGATCTTTCTCCTTTCATTTGGATTATAGTTCCAGCAGTTTCTCTTCAGCATACGACTTTCTCTAGGCAGGAATCACCAGTTGCCTTTGAGAGTTTATAGACTTCTCCAACCTTTTCAGATTTACCATGGAACCTTTGCCCTTCCTTGTGAATTTAAGTGTGTAAAAATCCTTCCCAGTTTCAGCTGCTAAACAGCTTATCAAATGGACCCGCTCAGTTTTCCAGTGAGTACCTGTGGGCTCTGTGGAGTCCTGTTCTCAGGTCAATCAGATTAACATGTTGCTTCCTTAGCTTCCTCCCATAAGATGCTGTTACGAAAGTCTTGTAACTTGATTTGCCCCATCTGCTTGTATTTTAGGGTTCTTAGGAATACCTTGTTACTTAGTTTTGTTGTAGATGTTGCCCATAGTTTTGGGGTTTTGCTACCCTGTTTGATTTGTTTTATGGAAGAAATTCCAGGGACACTAAAAAACTTGATTTTTTAAAAATAATATATAATTCAAGCCATACAGTAAAATATTAAGTAAAATGTGAAAAGTTCACTTCATCCATCTTCCGTTGTCACTCTCCTCCCCCAAAATAACTACTACGAACAATCTGGTAGTATTCTTTTGAGCTTTCTCTATACACTTGCACAAACCAACAGACACACAGCCAGACACACTATTCTTACTCCTGTTACATGCCAGGTGCATGTTGGGATATAGCAATGAAAACAAAAACAGACAGAAATGTCTCCCCTTAGAGAGATTATATAATGTGGAATTCAGACCATAATGAAATAACCATGTAAAAATATAGGATTTGAGAAAGTAATATATACCATAGAGGAAACTAAAATAGAAATTGGGGACAGGGAATATGGGGTAGGGAACAGTGTTGCAATTTTAAGTAGGATGGTCAGGCATAGTCTCACTAAAAAGAGAGTTGAATGATTTGACAAAAGCCTTAATTTGCCAAGAGCATAGGCCACGGAAATTTCTGATAGAGGAAATTCTAAGCAGAAACAACAGCTCATCCAGAAGCTCAGAGGTAGATGGATGACTGGTGATTAACAGACAGCAAAGAACAGCAGAGTGGCTGACAGAGTGAGGAGTGGAAGAAGGGAAACAGACAGATAAAGGGAGCATGATTTTGTAAGAATTTTGAAGTTGTGTGAGATGGAAGTAACAAAGACAGGAGTCAAAAATCACAATTACATGAAATGTTGTAATTTGCTTTTTTAACTTAGTAATATGTTCTGGAAGAAAAACTTTATAGCAACTCATGCATAGTAAGTGGCCCCAAAATATATGTTGAATGAACAATCTAATTCAGAAAATAGAGTTAACTTATTTTTTTTTAATGATCTATCTGGAAGTATAGATGTACAATGATTAATTTAACCAATTTTGTTTTTTCATTGCAAAGACCATTCTTTCCTTACTGATTCAACTTTGTCCAGTACCAAGGGTATATATGTACATAGGCTTGTTTCTGGCCTCTTCGTTCTGTTGTACTCTTCAATTTGTCTATCTTTGGGTTAATACAACACTTTCTTAAATAGCTAGAACTTATAATAAATCTTGAAAATTCTTTTACCTTGTTCTTTTTCAGGTGTTTTTTTTTTCATGATTTTAGGTCCTTTGACTTCCCGAATATATTTTAGAATCACCTTATCAAGCTTACCAATACACAAAATAAATGTGTAAGGATTTGTGTGACATTTCATTAAACTATAAATTAATTTGGGGAGAATCAACATCTCTGCAGTATTGAGACACGCAACCACTAAACATGGCATGTTTCTCCATTTAGTTGGGTCTTATTTTACATCTTTCTGTATAATTTTAGAATTTTTTTCTGTGGCTGTTTTCCATATCTTTTGTTGGATTTATTGTGAATTGTAAATTCTAGCTTTTTCTAAATTTTATTTTAACTAATTATTTGTTAATATATGAGTAGATTTTTAAGTCATTAATTCTAACAATACACTGTATATTCTTTTGAAATTTGCATGGACACAGTCATGTTATCTGCAAATAATGACAGAGTTTTCTGTCACCCTTTGCACTGCTAAGACCTCCAGTTCAATGTTAAATGGAAGTGGTGATAGCAGGCATTTTTCATTTGTTTGATTACAGAGGAAAAGCTTTTAATGTTTTACCACTAAGTATAATGTTTTCTGTAGGTTTTTAGCTACAGGTTTAAGGACATTCCTTTCTATTTCTAGAGAGTTTTAAAATAATGAGTGATTCTAAACTTTAATAACTGAATTTTCTGTATCTATTTAGGTGATCATATAATATTCCCTCTCTAATTTTTTCATTACTGAGTGTTGAATGTTTATCTTGTAACCACTTACTGTACTAAATTCTTATTTCAAAATTTAAAAAAATTATATGGAATTGTTTTATTTGTTTTCTTATTCAAGTGGAAAATAACAATATAACAAAGCTTAAATATAGAGCTTTACTAACAAGATAGAGGCATTATTATATTTTCCCTGACATTAATGGGAATGCTTATAATTTTTCACTTAAAAAAGTATGTTTATCTAAGTTTCCTTCTATTCTGAGCTTACTAAAATATTTCCATGAGGAACAGATGTTGAATGTAATCAAACACCGCTTTTCTTGGTTGGCATCTATCAAAGTTACCAAGCAATGCCTTCTTTACAACAAATCAACCATGCCCTCAAAGTTAAAAATGTAGTTCAATGATGTTTAATAATTTCCCCCTCATTTTTATAAAACTTCAAGCCCATTTATCTTGTTCTGGTATTAGACCTAAAAAAAATCCAACATTTTCCATTATTATACATCAATATTGGACAAAATTTGCTACGAAGGGTTAAAATATGACCCTGATCATTATTCATTTCCACAGTGTTCATTATTTTTAAAGATGTCCTTTGACTTTATGAATTTATGGGTACATAGTGCAGTATAAAACATTCATTTCTTTCTTTATCAGTAGTTCAAAGACATGAAGGTAATAATAGCAGTAAGAGTATAATACTAATCATGATTTACAGAGACCCTACCATTCTCTCACTCATTCGACAAATAGTTACTGAGCATATTTTATGTGTTGAGGTGGAAAGCTCTAGGATGATAGCATGTACTCACTTTTCATGAAGGTAGGCTTATGAACCATAAATCTTAAGTTCTGATGTACTCACACTCACATAATCTCAACTATGTCTAGGCCTTATTCTTACATTGCCCAGCAGTTAAGATGCAAGAAAACTGGAGATGAAGGATGAACTTTTACGATAAACTTAGAGTTTTAATGCAGACTTTCATCTAAATGCATCTCCAGTTTCTCAAGTGGCAGATTTAACAGGTCAGATAAAATAATGTTGTTAAATATGACCCAATTTAGGACTGGGGACCTGAAAGCAGTAAGTTTCAGGCCTCTACGAGGATCTGATTTATCCAAGAGGCAGCTCTCTGATTTATCTATTTTAATGGCAGCTTCAGCTGGATTATGCTTTGGAGTATCCTTATGTTATAAATCCAAAGCAGCATGTAGAAGGATTCAGTTCTCAAATTTCCTAAGGAAATCCTCCAGGCAGTCTTGATAAACACTTCTAACTTCCTGCTAGGCACTGTTCTTTGTACTGGGACATAGAGGTGAAGGAGAGAAATCAGATTTCTGCCCTCAGGGAGTATATATCCTTTGGCAGGCACTGCACTAAATGCCTTATGTTAATCTTTTCATCCTTAGAGGTGAGCAGTAAAATTATTTTGGCAACAGATAAGAAAAAGACCTCGAGAGGTTAAATGCATACCAAAGGTGACATCATTTAGAAAGTAGCAAGGAAAAATTCTAACACATTTAGAAAGTCTTTGCTCTCATTGTGGATTATTTATAATGAACAGTCTTCCAACTTTGTCTTTAAGTGAAAAATAAGCCAATAAATGAGTATGGAATTCCCAGGTGGAACAAAGTCACTAAAACAACGATCCTTTAATTTTTACATAGGAATAACCCTTAGACAGAAAAAAAAAAAAATTAACAGTATTTCTTGCATCTAGGGAACACAGTCCAAAGGGGCATACATTAAGATAAAATTTCTTAAGCCATAGGTCCCATCTTAAACATGTGTACAAATTGTATCCTACTTCAGAACAGATGTGCCTTTTTATAGGATACAAATATTTTAAATTGCTTATCATCAGAAACAACTGCTACTAATAGGTTTCCTAGCTATGTGTGTGTGAATGGGCAATGGAGTTTATCAGTCTCAGAAAACTGGGTTAAATCCAAGAGGTCTAATCTTTCACATCAGGTTTAGCCTATAGGCAGATTTGTTTCCTTAGGTTAAATATTATATTTTTTGAACTCACATTTATATTAATATGTGACTACAAATGGCAAACGTTTCTTTTCGTTTTTTTTTAAAACACCTTTATTAGAGCATAATTGGCAAACGTTTCCAACTGCTTCATGAGCTACATCAGAGTAACCATTGAAGAGAGATGCTAAATGTGTGGAGTGGCGATCAAGAGAAGGTTCTCGGGCAACCCTTGACAGGAATTTCAACAAGAGCATATTTCTATTGCTGAAGTCGTTGATATCATTTTGCGGTTTGATAGAACACTGACCTATTTCACTGGTCAGTTTCTTTAAGAGTCACAGGGAAATATTTCTCAAGTGACTTTTTCTGTGAAGGAATTTGCATGAGAATGTTCTTATTTTACCATTGACACTGTAATTTTATCATATATAAATGGAAGAGTTTCAAGTGACTCACACTCCCCATGAACAAATTTCTTCATCTAACTCTCAAACTTCATTTTTGCTGCAGTGAGTGATTTTGGCACATGTAAAGAAGACATTACTTTTCCTTTTCTTTTTTGTATTGGAGTTACTGTCTAGCTCTGAGAGTCATTCTTAACTATTCAGAGGGAACAATGAATTAATACAACTTTGTCATAATTTCTTTTATTCCATGAAGAAAAATAATGGTTCAGTGTTGAATTTGTAATCTATAATATATCTGACCAGTACTTTCTCATAGCTAAACCAATAAAATATGCTATCAAGATAATTCCTATTTTGTTACAAATTTATATTGGACCAATAAGTATTCAGAATTACTCAAAATATTTTTTAACCAAAAAATTAACATTTTAAATGAATTCAATGAATAATCATTGCTGATGCAGTCTTAGTACACAATTTTTTTAAAAGTTCCTCTCTATGCACTTTTACTGAAAAAAATTCAAGGTTGTCTGACATGGAAAAGAGAGCACCTGATGATTTTGGTTGCATATTTACGTAACATGTATGTACATTTGTGTGAAGACAAAAATTTAAGCTTCATGTTCTAATCTTTTAAATAAAACAGATACTGAAAAAGGGTATCTCATGTTAATCCTTGTAGCTTTGATGGCATGGTACCCTAATTTGGGAAACACAACTTTAAGCATTTAGATTTTTTTTACTCTATTCTTTCAACTAATCCAAAGACACTACAGTTAAAGAACATCTATATTATCTGAGATTATCAGTTTTGTATGTAGGATTTTTTTTTCCATATGATTTTGTTTAGGGTCCTGGGAAGAGCACCCATTATGCAAGAAATCAATTTTGTTCTCTTTTGAACTCATCAGTTCTGCCCGTGATCCAAGAAATTCAATTAGCTTTCAATCATTTCATCCAGGAAACATAGTTGATGACTAGACCATGCCATTCCCTGGGATTATCGATAGAATCAAAGGAAGTAACATATAAAAAGTTATTGGAAATAGAATAATATTATGCAAATATTATTTCAGAAAGCTTACTACCAAATAAGTAAAAAAATGAATATATATATGAGCCCAAAAGGTAGTAAACTACAGATAGAGAGATACAAAGGAAAACACATGTACAGATTTATGGTTCTGTGAAAACTGACTTGTGGTAAACTCTTTTGAAATCCTCTTTCAAATCCTTTTGAAAGAGATGTTAGGGATTAAAACAAGAGGCAACTTTAGAGTTTCTTATCTTTTTCTCTTTTCTTTTCACTTTTTCTCCTGCTTCATAGTTTAGAACTTGGCTTAAAAAATGAAAGATTTTGCTGTTTTCCAAGTTGAAGTTTCAAGTCTTCATAATTCATCTACAAGGTCAGCAAGTCTTATGCAAATGTCATCACAGGCCCCTAATTGCATACAAACAAGAATTCCAGGCTCCATGGCTTTGAATACTATAAGTAATTCCTACACTTTCTTATGGAGGCTCCTTACAAAATTTAGCCAAATCAGAGCAAATGGAATAAAGAAACTAGGGAAATATTGATGGGCTGGTCTTACTATGTATAAGTACTATGCCAGTGAAATGACATTCCAGGCTTCTATCCTCACCTCACCTCCAAAAGCTACCTTATTTTACTGATGTATTGTAAAAGCTGTCATATCTGCAGTTTAAAAAACGTAGTTTAAAAAGTCAATTTAGTTCAGATTAGTGCTTATAATGAAATTTTTAAAAATGGGAAACTATCACAACGAAAGGAGAAATGCCACTTATTTTAACTTGCATTTCCCTTTGAATCTGCTTTCTTCATTTAAGGAAAGTTGGACGTCATGATTGTTAGTTCCTCTAGGTTCTGTTTTTTTGTTTGTTTGTTTTTTCTTACGAGTATTTATTTCTGTAGGTATCCACGGTTAAGCTAAGGCAAAGAAAAACTTTGACCCACATTTATGGAATTACAACAATCCATGAGATGACAATTTGCAAAGTACTAAAAAAAAATCAAGAAACTTTAATGATAAAAGAACCCAGGGATCTGCATTCCTGTCCTGTACTCCGTTTCTCAATTCTGAAGAGAAACCAGATAGAAAGCCATTGAATTATGTTTTGAGACATTTGAGCATAAAGAGTCTTGTCTCACCCTATAGCCGTGAGAAATAAACAGGAAGGAATACAGGGAAAACTGGGAATTTCTGGCATTGTGTCTGCACACCCTAGGTGGCTCAGAGACTCTGACTCCTGTGTTTGTGAAGTGAAGTCCAGAAGCACTCTCTCTGGATGCTATCAACATTTTCAGCAGCTTCACAGTTGTACTTGTTGGGACAGTCATTGTGTCTGCTCTTCCCAATGGCCCCTCATAATTAAGACTGTTCTTTCTAAAGCTCAAAGTTCAGAGAAGAAGCTCCAGGCTGTTCTTTGTGATGGGGTGGCCCATGTTAAGGATAAGGATGGGCAACAGAATCAATGATGGCTTGGCATGAAGGACCCTGTCCAGTAGGGTCAAAGGCAACTAGTTAAGTCAATTAGACTGTCTCTCTCTGGAATTTATATCAGAGAATACTGGCCAGTGGGAAAAAGAAGTAGAATATGCTAGGTAGAGATAAGCAGAGAAGAAGGTCTTCATTTCCTTTAGAAACTGGTCGGCCATATTGGTTTCTGGAGTTTGTTACGTTACAGTTTGAGTCCACGTATACCCTGTTCCCCAAGGAAACCAGATAGAATCTAGTTCTTGCTATCAAAATACCTCACTAATGCAAATAATTTGTTATTCTGAAGTCTGGAGTTTTGTTTTGCTTCAAGCTGTCTTCAAGCTGCTCTTCTCTTTAGCTGAAGAGCAGGGGATCTTATACTTACTAAACCAAAGAATCTGCCTGGCAGGCCAAATGGAATATAGGGGAATACATGGAAAATTTCTTCTCACATTTCTGGAGGAGGAAATGGGTAAAGTAAAAAGCATAATCTGCATGTGGGAGGGGAGATGTAGGCCAGGAAATTTATGCTTAATGGTCCGAGTCTGGTCTGTGAAATAGGTTATCTGTTTCTAAAGACAGCTAACCCGAGGTGTGAGAGTGATTGAAAATTCTGAAACAACCCATTTGGACGGCATTTTAATGGATGGTTGCCTTTGTTGCCTAGCAGTGGGCTCGGCAGAGATATTACATGAGAATATCAATTTGCAGGGACTGAGTCATGATACTTTCTTGACTCTATTAAACAGAACTCAGCTGCAAGGGGACTAAAAAAGTAAGGGAAGCAGAGAGAGGAGTTGGCAATGATGTGAAAAACCTTTGTGTCCAGTAAACCAGTTTTATTTTCATTTTTCTCTAAATGCCATTCATTGTAATATAATTTTTTAATGCCACCCAGAGTACAGCATCCTCTGAAACTCTTATGATCAGCTCTTAACCCAGAATGTGAATACCCAAGAGTGAAGTAAGATCCTGTATTGTTCATAAATAGAGGACTCTCTCAGAGAGGCAGGAAAAGCCATTTCTTTCTTTCAAGTCTCAAACAGGGTCAAGAGGGTCAGCCTCTTAATGCTAATACTGTGGTCAGGACTAGGGCACTTAAGGTATCCACACATGCTGTGTCTCAGATGGCTTAGTCCTTATTCATGACCCAGATCTGTGAGCTTAGTGGAGGTGGTGGGAGTGGGTGGATTTTTGTCTCATTTTTATCTGTATCTTAGTAGTATCCAAATAAAAAGTGGCATAAAACACTTTCAGCTTTTCAGAACAAAGAGAACAAGGTATTTAAATATACGGGGCCTCTCAAAAGTATATCCGAGTTAATGACACTCATTGAAGCACCAAGACCAATGTTGGATCCATTAATGAACTTGATTTCTTTTTTGGTAAATTATGTGCACTGACATTTACACTTCAAGTTTTTCCTTAAGTTTTGATATCCATATAATGTCAGAGAACATAGCTTAAGATAACAGTATTATTTACACAGAAAAGTAAACAAGTGCACATAATTTTTAAGGTTCCCTTATTATTTTTAATTCACCAGCCTACTTTTATAAATTCACTCTATACATAATGTTTAAGAATTAACAAAAGAAATATTGTATAATTTTCTTTAGAATTTTAAATATCTAAATAACAGAGAGTTTAAGTAACTTTTTTAAATGGTAAAGAATCACAGTCACATTCAACTGAGGCTTCTTGAACCTGAATAATAGGTTCTTCAAAGTGCTGGATGGAATGTGTGATAGAAAAGATCCTCAACATTTGATCTATATATGCTGGTCAAGGAACTTAGAGAAGAGCTGAAAAGGAAATCTTAAAACATATTAAATCATATCTAAAAAATAAAGGTACATAATTGAGATTTTAGGATAAAAGATACTGAGACAGGCTCTTGGAAATTAATGGTAGGGTGAGTCTCATGGGAGATTTCTCTGAGAAGAAAAGTGGAAAACAATATAGAGAGGTTCAAGGCACCTGGTAATGGGCCAAAACAGAAAAAAGAAAGAAGGTGACAGCCTTGGCATCATTAGTCAAATTATCCCATGGGGGCTCCCAGGGCAGTCGTTATAGCAGATCCTGAACCAAACACCCAGGGGACACTTGGTGGTAGCACAGAGATAATAGTTCTGGGAAGGGACTCTGTCCACCAAGGCTCGGGATATTCAGGAAGGAGGATTAGTGCCCAAAGAAGGTTATAGGGTCACCTTGGTGAAACTGCAGCCAACATGGGCTCTGAGGAAACTTGAGAAAACTGTGGTCTGAATTATGAAGCAGCACATACCCGGAAGCCTGCATATGGGAGGGGTGGATTTGAGCACACAGGGTAGAATTTAAGACCCCACACTCTGGAGCATGACTCCTGGATTCGAATTGTGGCTTTGTCTCCTGCAGGCTGTATCCTCTGGCAAATCATTTTATTTCTCTGGGGTCTCAATTTCCTAATCTAAAAATGTAGATAAAAGTGATACTACCTCATAGACTTGTTATGATGATTAAATAAGTTACTGTATGAAAAGTACTTAGAGTAAGGCTTGAAATATAAGAAGCACTGTATTAAATGTTAGCCATTGTTATATGACTTCTATACACTTAATGTTTCATGTTTAAATTGTATTTTCTGTTAAATTAAACTTTTTAATATATTTTAAGGGACTAGAACTTGTTTCACATTCAGATACTTTTGGACTTTTGGAAGTGGGGAAGAGGGAATATGTCCCCTGCTTTACTTGGGACATACTGATATAACCAACAAGCATATTTACTTAGGTGATATACTAGACAGTATGTAATTCAGTAATAAATGAAGCATATCATGAAATAATTCATGTTCTGTAGAATTAAAGAAGAAAAGAGTAGTTGGTACTAGAATAATCTGAGAAGATTTTGTGGATGAGGTCCAGAGTCTCAAGGGATGGGTAGGACTGAATCAGACCTAGATCAGACCCCCCCTCTATTCTAGTAATTTTATGATTCTTAGGGAGCGTTTTTGATGAGGCTATGCATGTGAGTTAAACAGACAAAGCAGGAATGAATGTATATTGACAACGTGATCTATCCTGACAAGAATTCATCTGGGAATAATAGAGGTGGTGTGGATGAACCTTGATAAAGACAATCAAATTTATAAGGTTCTCAAAAGTAAGAGGTAAGAAATGGCAAGTCAAAGACAATTATTGAAGAGAAATGACGTGCCCTAATTTAGATGACTAGATGCCTTTTAAGTCTGCCATGGAGAACAAGTTATTTACCATAAAGTTGTAGAAAGACGTTTAATTAACAGAACATACTACATAACATCTGTAAGTGAGAAAATTAGCCTGGCAGAGATATGCAGGCAGGATAATGAGGTCTAGCTCACTGCTAGGAAGATACTGGCTTCAGCTCTATTTGCTGTATTAGTTCACATCCTCTTAAACAGGAAGGGAAGCATGAGTCAACAGAGGCAAGCTCACCCATCTCTAAGACTCTGCCCCTTACAGATCTGAGTGTGTCAGATGAAGTTGGAGGATGTGGAGGGATGGGACTCCGGCAGACAAATAAAGCCTATTTACCTTTTTCCTGTGGCCATGGCCTGAAAGAGCTTTTTTCGTCCAATATATAGTTTTCTCCTTTGTTTTAAATTGTAGGAGGGATAATTTGTGAACTGCAGCACTATGATTGCTTTGTCCAAGCAATGACATATCAAACACAGGTTGCAGCCCAATCACGTTTTTAACCTCCACCTTTCCTGGCCCTCTCTATGCTCCTCCCCTATCTCCCCACCCTGTCTCAATGACATGTCAATAATTGTGCCTGCCTTACTGCCGCCCACTTTAAAGAAAGGCATCCCGGTCAGACCCTGATGGGATAGCCTGAGGGGACTATTTTTGGTACCATGTTAACCCATCCACCTCGGGTATAGTTAATGGGACAAGGGATGGCAGCTAGACTGAAAGGCTGATTCCTACTCATGAGATCCCCAGAGCTCTCTTGAACTCCGAAGGACCTTCCAGGCTCTGTGACAGATGTCCTTCTGCTTTTCCTGAGGCAGGCTGTCAGCCCTTCCTTGGGATTTCTCATACAAGTCCCTTGTCTCCATTAGTTGAGGCAACTTGCGAGTCCCTCATCCTTGGAACCAAGGATCTGAAACAGCTCTGCCAGTCTTCAAGCTAGTGTCTTTGGCCACAGACAGTTGTCAACTAATATTTGTAGTTTTCTAAGTGGATATAAACAAAAGCTTCTTTCAGAGGTAACTTTACTATTAAAGGGCATTTTCAAGACTCAAAAAACCTACCAGACTCACCGAAAGAATTTCTAATGGTAGAATTTCAGAAACAAACCAGATAGCAGGAAAGAATATTTTTGGCAGGGGCTCTGCCTGGAGTTCCTTAATCATATATACTTTCCAACGGTAAATGTTGAAAAAACCCTAGAGCATGCGATCAAAGTCTTAGCTTTGGGCCCTAGTCCTAGCTCTATTTCTTGCTACTTCTTTTAATCGTGGGCAAGCCTCTTAATTCTTTGGATCTCGGTTTTCTAGTTTGCATATTTATTGTCAGAATAAATTAACTATAAGGGCTCTTCCTGCTCTAATATTCTGTGATTCTGTCATATTGCTTCTACTCAACCACAAGAGCAGCCTATACATTCAAGTTCATGAAACAGAGATTCCTTGCAAAAGTGAAATTCTCCAAGTGTTTAGGACATGCATCCCCATGAACTCCCCTGACTCCCTTGGAATGGAGATAGATTCTGCACTATACATTCTGGAAAAAGGAGAGAAAAGTAATACCTGTGTGGGAACTATAAGTACTGTTTTCTTCAAAAGGGCAGCGCATATATCTATTAAAAACTATAATTTGTGTTTCCAAATTTCCAGTTGAAAATATTAGAAAAATTAAAAATTAGACTCAAATAAGTTTCAATATCAAGAAATTATAGGAAAGAACACTGTATTTCTCTATTTAAAATATTTACTAGGATAATAATTACAGCTAACATTTATTGAGCACCTAAAATTTGCTTGCAATTTTGCTATACATTCAAAAACTGAAGTTCAAAAGAATCTTATATTATAAAATGCACCACCCTTCTGACAATAATTTTGAGTCTAACCAATCATCACTGTGTTGTGCCCAGACTCTGAACTTGATGTACACTAGTGTTGCCCCAGACTTGCTTAATAAAAACTATATTAAAAATAGAAGATAGTCACCAAATATTCCAATATTTGTATCATCTTAGAGATGAAATTAGTGAGTCCATATCTCATCATAAATCTCTTTTATCCAAATTGTTTTTCTGGACATAGTTCAAGTAGGACAACCAATTTATTTATGTCAGCTCTTGCTCTTTTCAATGACCTCTTATTGAGTAATGTATTATATGAGGAGGCTGGTTAGCAAACAATAGCTTGCTACAGAAACACTGACTCAGGCCTTCTGCTAGACATTCACATTGCTCCTTTTCTATCCCTTGGGAAAAAGACACAAACTTGTTGTAGAAATGACAGCTTCATACCAATGACTGTTCACCCTAAAATCATCTCAAATGTGAAACATGTGTCTGTATTCATGCATACTCACACATTCACTGCTAATCTTACTTGGTAAAATGACTTGTCGCTTCCAGGTCTGTGTCTTGTGGACGAAGATTATTATACACATATTTCAGGTCTTGGATTCCACTTAGCTCAGGCAATCCTGCAGGTAGCATCTTAGCAACACAAGCAAACACACAAACAAAACAAGATAAATAAAACAGAAAAAAAAACCTCAGAATAAATGTAAATCAAATCTCCATCTTGTCTTCTTGTTGAAGAGACATATTCAGCATGGGAGAATAGAAATAATAAGAGCTCTAATGTCAGAATTTCTGGACACATCATTTAAAATCTAAATGATCTTGAAAAAGTCTCTTAACCTGTTTGAACCTCTATTTTCTCATTTTTAAAGTGGATATAAAAATATCCAAAAAAAAAAATATCCAACATGTTCTGGGAGAATCAAATGCTAATGACTAAGAATAAAGTATAGAGTATAGAGATACTCTATATAATACTCCATAGAGTATAGAGATACATATAAATTATAACACAAAAATTATATCACAATACCTATTTTCAAGAAGAAAAACTTAATGCCCTAAAACCTGTAAGTGAAATGTCCAGGTCAAATGGTGTGTAAGGACAGAGAATAAAACTCATCTTTCTGGTTCTTAATCTTAGGCTCCATTCCTTTGCTTTTTATTTTTTTATTTTTTTTTACCAAACATGAAACACACTTATACTATGTCATAATATTGACATTCAGTCCAGTAATCCTCCACTGTAACAGCTCCTTTACTTTGCAGTGAAAATTGATTTGTATATTCTTTTCCTCTGAGTCCTTGTGGGATTTTTTTTTTTTAATTCAGACAGAAAGTCACAAAAATTATACTCATCCTCATCAGTTCACTCAGTCCCATGTAATTAATTTCTTTTTTTTCATCTTGATCTTTTGTTAGCAGTTTTATGAGTTCATCAGTTTTTCATTAGAGTTCTGAAAATGCTTATTCATTCAGTTCAGCAGTACAGTCAGTTACCAGAAACCTGTACTTGTCAGAGTCTTTTCCATGAATTTCTTGAAGATGAAACTCTTTTATAGGAACATATTTGCAAAATCATCAGAGTACACCCAGAACTGTCTGTAAATGACAAAAGACTTAAAAATGACCATGGTTAAAGATTTGATGAAAGTTCATAATAATGCAGTTGACAAGAAAATTAGTTATTTCTGAGATATACATTTTAAAGTAATAACTAGGATTATTACTTATAACATTATACCAGAACATATAAGATTTTTAGACGTTTCCTGTAATGTCTGAAACATTTATATTAACATATTTCCATACATATTTCCATACAAATACAAATATAAGATTTTTAGAAATTTCATGTAATGTCTGAAACATTTATATTAACATATTTCCATACATATTTCCATACAAATACAAGATTTTTAGAAATTTCATGTAATGTCTGAAACATTTATATTAACATATTTCCATACATATTTCCATACAAATACAAATATAAGATTTTTAGAAATTTCATGTAATGTCTGAAACATTTATATTAACATATTTCCATACATATTTCCATACAAATACAAATATAAGATTTTTAGAAATTTCATGTACTGTCTGAAACATTTATATTAACATATTTCCATACATATTTCCATACAAATACAAATATAAGATTTTTAGAAATTTCATGTAATGTCTGAAACATTTATATTAACATATTTCCATACATATTTCCATACAAATACAAATATAAGATTTTTAGAAATTTCATGTAATGTCTGAAACATTTATATTAACATATTTCCATACATATTTCCATACAAATACAAATATAAGATTTTTAGAAATTTCATGTAATGTCTGAAACATTTATATTAACATATTTCCATACATATTTCCATACAAATACAAATATAAGATTTTTAGAAATTTCATGTACTGTCTGAAACATTTATATTAACATATTTCCATACATATTTCCATACAAATACAAATATAAGATTTTTAGAAATTTCATGTAATGTCTGAAACATTTATATTAAATATTTCCATACAAATAACCCAATGAAAGTTTAGTATTAGTTGTTTTGTTTGTTTTTTTATACTGCAGGTTCTTATTAGGCATCAGTTTTATACACATCAGTGTATACATGTCAATCCCAATCGCCCAATTCAGCACATCACCATCCCCACCTCATCGCAGTTTTCCCCCCTTGGTGTCCATATGTCCATTCTCTACATCTGTGTCTCAACTTCTGCCCTGCAAACTGGCTCATCTGTACCATTTTTCTACGTTCCACATACATGCATTAACATACGATATTTGTTTTTCTCTTTCTGACTTACTTCACTCTGTATGACAGTCTCTAGATCCATCCACTTCTCAACAAATGACTCAATTTCGTTCCTTTTTATGGCTGAATAATATTCCATCATATATATGTACCACAACTTCTTTATCCATTCGTCTGTTGATGGGCATTTAGGTTGCTTCCATGACCTGGCTATTGTAAATAGTGCTGCAATGAACATTCGGGTGCACGTGTCTTTTTGAATTACGGTTTTCTCTGGGTATATGCCCAGTAGTGGGATTGCTGGGTCATATGGTAATTCTATTTTTAGTTTTTTAAGGAACCTCCATATTGTTCTCCATAGTGGCTCTATCAATTTACATTCCCACCAACAGTGCAAGAGGGTTCCCTTTTCTCCACACCCTCTCCAGCATTTGTTGTTTGTAGATTTTCTGATGATGCCCATTCTAACAGGAGTGAGGTGATACCTCATTGTAGTTTTGATTTGCATTTCTCTAATAATTAGTGATGTTGAGCATCTTTTCATGTGCTTCGTGGCCGTCTGTATGTCTTCTTTGGAGAAATGTCTATTTAGGTCTTCTGCCCATTTTTGGATTGGGGTGTTTGTTTCTTTGATATTGAGCTGAATGAGCTGTTTATATATTTTGGAGATTAATCCTTTGTCCGTTGATTCATTTGCAAATATTTTCTCCCATTCTGAGGGTTGTCTTTTCGTCTTGTTTATGGTTTCCTTTGCTGTGCAAAAGCTTTGAAGTTTCATTAGGTCCCACTTGTTTATTTTTGTTTTTATTTCCATTACTCTAGGAGGTGGATCGAAAAAGATCTTGCTGTGATTTATGTCAAAGAGTGTTCTTCCTATGTTTTCCTCTAAGAGTTTTATAGTGTCCAGTCTTATATTTAGGTCTCTAATCCATTTTGAGTTTATTTTTGTGTATGGTGTTAGGGAGTATTCTAATTTCATTCTTTTACATGTGGCTGTCCAGTTTTCCCAGCACCACTTATTGAAGAGACTGTCTTTTCTCCATTGTATATCTTTGCCTCCTTTGTCATAGATTAGTTGACCATAGGTGCGTGGGTTAATCTCTGGGCTTTCTATCTTGTTCCATTGATCTATGTTTCTGTTTTTGTGCCAGTACCATATTGTCTTGATTACTGTAGCTTTGTAGTATAGTCTGAAGTCAGGGAGTCTGATTCCTCCAGCTCCATTTTTTTGCCTCAAGACTGCTTTGGCTATTCGGGGTCTTTTGTGTCTCCATACAAATTTTAAGATGATTTGTTCTAGCTCCGTAAAAAATGCCTTTGGTAATTTGATAGGGATTGCATTGAATCTGTAGATTGCTTTGGGTAGTATACTCATTTTCACAATGTTGATTCT
The DNA here is from genome assembly GCF_949987535.1 of Balaenoptera acutorostrata. Taxonomy (NCBI): domain Eukaryota; kingdom Metazoa; phylum Chordata; class Mammalia; order Artiodactyla; family Balaenopteridae; genus Balaenoptera; species Balaenoptera acutorostrata. Next base: position 91,929,390 of record NC_080074.1, read on the forward strand.
TCCAATCCAAGAACATGGTATATCTCTCCATCTGTTGGTATCATCTTTAATTTCTTTCATCAGTGTCTTATAGTTTTCTGCATACAGGTCTTTTGTCTCCCTAGGTAGGTTTATTCCTAGGTATTTTATTCTTTTTGTTGCAATGGTAAATGGGAGTGTTTCCATAATTTCTCTTTCAGATTTTTCATCATTAGTGTATAGGAATGCAAGAGATTTCTGTGCATTAATTTTGTAACCTGCAACTTTACCATATTCATTAATTAGCTCTAGCAGTTTTCTGGTGGCAGTTTTAGGATTCTCTATGTATAGTATCATGTCATCCGCAAACAGTGACAGTTTTACTTCTTCTTTTCCAATTTGTATTCCTTTTATTTCTTTTTCTTCTCTGATTGCCGTGGCTAGGACTTCCAGAACTATGTTGAATAATAGTGGTGAGAGTGGACATCCTTGTCTCGTTCCTGATCTTAGAGGAAATGCTTTCAGTTTTTCACCATTGAGAATGATGTTTGCTGTGGGTTTGTCATATATGGCCTTTATTATGTTGAGGTAGGTTCCCTCTATGCCCACTTTCTGGAGAGTTTTTATCATAAATGGGTGTTGAATTTTGTCAAAAGCTTTTTCTGCATCTATTGAGATGATCATATGGTTTTTATTCTTCAATTTGTTAATATGGTGTATCACATTGATTGATTTGCGTATATTGAAGAATCCTTGCATCCCTGGGATAAATCCCACTTGATCGTGGTGTATGATCCTTTTAATGTGTTGTTGGATTCTGTTTGCTAGTATTTTGTTGAGGATTTTTGCATCTATATTCATCAGTGATATTGGTCTGTAATTTTCTTTTTTTGTAGTGTCTTTGTCTGGTTTTGGTATCAGGGTGATTGTGGCCTCATAGAATGAGTTTGGGAGAGTTCCTTCCTCTGCAATTTTTTGGAAGAGTTTGAGAAGGATGGGTGTTAGCTCTTCTCTAAATGTTTGATAGAATTCACCTGTGAAGCCATCTGGTCCTGGACTTTTGTTTGTTGGAAGAGTTTTAATCACAGTTTCAATTTCATTACTTGTGATTGGTCTGTTCATATTTTCTGTTTCTTCCTGATTCAGTCTTGGAAGGTTATACCTTTCTAAGAATTTGTCCATTTCTTCCAGGTTGTCCATTTTATTGGCATAAAGTTGCTTGTAGTAGTCTCTTAGGATGTTTTGTATTTCTGCGGTGTCTGTTGTAACTTCTCCTTTTTCATTTCTGATTTTATTGATTTGAGTCCTCTCCCTCTTTTTCTTGATGAGTCTGGCTAATGGCTTATCAATTTTGTTTATCTTCTCAAAGAACCAACTTTTAGTTTTATTGATCTTTGCTATTGTTTTCTTTGTTTCTATTTCATTTATTTCTGCTCTGATCTTTATGATTTCTTTCCTTCTGCTAACTTTGGGTTTTGTTTGTTCTTCTTTCTCTAGTTTCTTTAGGTGTAAAGTTAGATTGTTTACTTGAGATTTTTCTTGTTTCTTTAGGTAGGCTTGTATAGCTATAAACTTCCCTCTTAGAACCGCTTTTGCTGCATCCCATAGGTTTTGGGTCGTCGTGTTTTCATTGTCATTTGTCTCTAGGTATTTTTTTATTTCCTGTTTGATTCCTTCAGTGATCTCTTGGTTATTTAGTAACGTATTGTTTAGCCTCCATGTGTTTGTCTTTTTTACGTTTTTTTCCCTGTAATTCATTTCTAATCTCATAGCGTTGTGGTCAGAAAAGATGCTTGATATGATTTCAATTTTCTTAAATTTACTGAGGCTTGATTTGTGACCCAAGATGTGATCTATCCTGGAGAATGTTCCGTGTGCACTTGAGAAGAACGTGTAATCTGCCGTTCTTGGATGGAATGTCCTATATATATCAATTAAATCTATCTGGTCTATTGTGTCATTTAAAGCTTCTGTTTCCTTATTTATTTTCATTTTGGATGATCTGTCCATTGGTGTAAGTGAGGTGTTAAAGTCCCCCACTATTATTGTGTTACTGTCGATTTCCTCTTTTATAGCTGTTAGCAGTTGCCTTATGTATTGAGGTGCTCCTATGTTGGGTGCATATATATTTATAATTGTTATATCTTCTTCTTGGATTGATCCCTGGATCATTATGTAGTGTCCTTCCTTGTCTCTTGTAACATTCTTTATTTTAAAGTCTATTTTATCTGATATGAGTATAGCTACTCCAGCTTTCTTTTGATTTCCATTTGCATGGAATATCTTTTTCCATCCCCTCACTTTCAGTCTGTATGTGTCCCTAGGTCTGAAGTGGGTCTCTTGTAGACAGCATATATATGGGTCTTGTTTTTGTATCCATTCAGCCAGTCTATGTCTTTTGGTTGGGGCATTTAATCCATTCACGTTTAAGGTAATTATCGATATGTATGTTCCTATGACCATTTTCTTAATTGTTTTGGGTTTGTTTTTGTAGGTCCTTTTCTTCTCTTGTGTTTCCCACTTAGAGAAGTTCCTTTAGCATTTGTTGTAGAGCTGGTTTGGTGGTGCTGAATTCTCTTAGCTTTTGCTTGTCTGTAAAGCTTTTGATTTCTCCATCAAATCTAAATGAGATCCTTGCTGGATAGAGTAATCTTGGTTGTAGGTTCTTCCCTTTCATCACTTTAAGTATTTCATGCCACTCCCTTCTGGCTTGCAGAGATTCTGCTGAGAAATCAGCTGTTAACCTTATGGGGGTTCCCTTGTATGTTATTTGTCGTTTTTCCCTTGCTGCTTTCAATAATTTTTCTTTGTCTTTAATTTTTGCCACTTTGATTACTATGTGTCTCGGCGTGTTTCTCCTTGGGTTTATTCTGTATGGGACTCTCTGCGCTTCCTGGACTTGGGTGGCTATTTCCTTTCCCATGTTAGGGAAGTTTTCGATTATAATCTCTTCAAATATTTTCTCTGGTCCTTTCTCTCTCTCTTCTCCTTCTGGGACCCCTATAATGCGAATGTTGTTGCGTTTAATGTTGTCCCAGAGGTCTCTTAGGCTGTCTTCATTTCTTTTTATTCTTTTTTCTTTAGTCTGTTCCGCAGCAGTGAATTCCACCATTCTGTCTTCCAGGTCACTTATCCGTTCTTCTGCCTCAGTTATTCTGCTATTGATTCCTTCTAGTGTAGTTTTCATTTCAGTTATTGTATTGGTCATCTCTGTTTGTTTGTTCTTTAATTCTTCTAGGTCTTTGTTAATCATTTCTTGCATCTTCTCAATCTTTGCCTCCATTCTTATTCCGAGGTCCTGGATCATCTTCACTATCATTATTCTGAATTCTTTTTCTGGAAGGTTGCCTATCTCCACTTCATTTAGTTGTTTTTCTGGGGTTTTTTCTTGTTCCTTCATCTGGTACATAGCCCTCTGCCTTTTCATCTTCTCTGTCTTTCTGTAACTGTGGTTTTTGGTCCACAGGCTGCAGGATTGTAGTTTTTCTTGCTTCTGTTGTCTGCCCTCTGGTGGTTGAGGCTATCTAAGAGGCTTGATGGGAGGCTCTGGTGGTGGGTAGAGCTGACTGTTGCTGTGGCGGTCAGAGCTCAGTAAAACCTTAATCCACTTGACTGTTGATGGGTGGGGCTGGGTTCCCTCCCTGTTGCTGTGGCGATCAGAGCCCAGTAAAACCTTAATCCACTTGACTGTTGATGGGTGGGGCTGGGTTCCCTCCCTGTTGGTTGTTTTGCCTGAGGCAACCCAACACTGGAGCCTACCCGTGCTTTTTGGTGGGGTTAATGGCAGACTCTGGGAGGGCTCACGCCAAGGAGAACTTCCCAGGACCTCTGCTGCCAGTGTCCTTATCCCCACGGTGAAACAGAGCCACCACTCGCCTCTGCAGGAGACCCCCCAACACCAGCAGGTACGTCTGGTTCAGTCTCCCCCAGGGTCACTGCTCCTTCCCCTGGGTCCCGATGCACACATTACTTTGTGTGTGCCCTCCAAGAGTGGGGTCTCTGTTTCCCCCAGTCCTGTCACAGTCCTGCAATCAATTCCCACTAGACTTCAAAGTCTGATTCTCTAGGAATTCCTCCTCCCTTTGCCGGACCCCCAGGTTGGGAAGCCTGAGGTGGGGCTCAGAACCTTCACTCCAGTGGGTGGACTTCTGTGGTATAAGTGTTCGCCAGTCTGTGAGTCACCCACCCAGCAGTTATGGGATTTGATTTTACTCTGATTGCGCCCCTCCTACCGTCTCACTGCGGCTTCTCCTCTGTCCTTGGACGTGGGGTGTCCTCCTTGGTGAAGTCCAGGGTCTTCCTGTCAATGATTGTCCAGCAGCCAGTTGTGATTCTGGTGCTCTCGCAAGAGGGAGTGAGAGCACGTCCTTCTACTCCGCCATCTTGGTTAATCTCATCCTCCTTTGCTTTTTAATCTTATGTTCTTTCATGACTCTATGACTCATACTACAAGAACACAATTTTCCCTAGTTAAGTGGTGATTGAATTTACTAAAAGTTATTAAAACAATGAAACAATTAAAGATTAAATTGTACAAAGGCTCAGGTATCTTTTCTGCCAAACTTTGAAAAATACTTCGCTTAAATTACAGTATAGATTGAAGGGATAATATTCTCTTTAGTTATAGGCAAACATCTTAGAAAAAAAAATAGACCTTTCTGAGATAAATTTGAACCCTGAGAAAAAAAAGAATATCATCAGTGTATCTCATGACTAAAATAAATTATTCCCTATTCTGGGAACAGAGGCACTTTTACAGCAGTGGGAAGTTAAGAACAATGTTGTTGATCCTAAAAATAATAGATAAACTGAGAATACAGCTATGGAGGATGGGTGAAGTTGTGATTGACTTGATGAAGTTCAAGTGAGAAAAATGGGTTTGAAACTGTTTTCTTTTCCTACTCTTCCCACCCACACTGAGGGGATAGAATATATAGGTGGACAGAGGAGAGCAAGATACCTTCCATTTGTTCGCAGAAGAGATCCAGGATAGCTTTCTGGAACATTGGGTATCCTGTGGGTGAGCGACAAGAGATGGGGCTGAAAAGGCAAGTACTGCAGGATGTTTTAGCAATCAGAAAGGTTTTGTACTTTGTCCCAATGGCAAGGAAAGTTCTTTTAATGTTTTAAGATGAGCATTAAAAGAATGAATTGTGTTCGAGAAAGATCATCATGGTTATATGTGAAAAATAGATGAAAGTGCGGCCAAATAAGAGGCTGGACTAGTAGACTGTTTAGGAATGAAGAAAAGTTATTACATTTTAAATATACGTAGGAAGTAGAATTGAGAAAACTGGGTGATTGGATATATTTGGAGGGTTGGGTGGGGTCTAAAGCATGAATATAGATTTGGGAGTCATTAGCACGCAGATAGTAATTGAAACCATGGGAATGGATTAGGTAGTCCTGGGAAGTTGTCAGCTGTCTTTCCTCATGGATGTCTTTCCAATGGATGATATCAGATTCATGATATCTAAATTTGAGCAAATTTTCTTCTCCCATAAACTCTTCCTCCTTTTTCCTGTTTCATATTTCACTGCCATCATTGTCCAAATAACAAGAAATTCATATCTTCTTTGATTCTTTTTTTGATTCCCAATGTCAATCACTTAATTCTATAAAAACCATCTCAACAGTCTCATGTATTCATTCCCTTTTCCACTGCAATTATTGTCCTAGTTCAGCTCCTCATCTTCATTTGCTTAGATAGCTTGAATAGCGCTTTTCTAGTTCTTCAATTGCTATCTCTCTAATTACATAATTTCTGAGTTATCTGTCTAAAATTCAAGCTAGATGATGGTACTCCCTTCATCAAAAACAAAGAAACTTCTAGGTTCTCAGGTGACTATATATAAAAGTCCAAAATGTTCACTCTGTTCTAAATGCCTTTCTTAATCTACCTGCGATCTATCACTTCAACCTCACTGTCTACATAGGTCTCCATCTGTGCCACAGACTGGGTGCACTTGATTCCCCCCATTTCCCACACATGTCATGCCCATGCTCTTTAAGCCTCCACAGACACTTATACTTTTCTTTCAGCCAGGATCCCTTTCCTCTCCTTCCTTGTCTATTGAAATTCTTTTTGAAGGCTCATCTCAAATACGTCTTCCTCCTTGAAAGCACCACAGATCTTCTTGATAAGATTTTATAACTTGCTTTCTTTGTACAGTAATCCTATTTTGGTTACATGTCTTTCATAGTATTTATTTCTGTCTAGCTTTAACTACGTTTTGTCATGTGTGTATGTTTGTCACGTTAGATTTTAAGTTCTTTGAGAACATAAATTAGGTTTTTATTCCATGTTGAATTGTCTATATTGTTAACGTGGTGCTTTGTAAGTAGTTAGAACTTAATGAATGTCTGTGAAATAATGAATGCATGAGTGAATGAATGAAAATATATCTGTCAGGCATTTAAAACCTATAGATAGCAAGTTCAACCCCAACTAATAAACTTAAAATCAACCATAGGGAGATACATTGCCAACAGCAACTAGAGTCTAGATTAGGTTTTATCTTATCAGTTCTGTACTTAGAGTTCTAGAGACATGTGTGTATTTATTGTGGCAGTTTCCCCCGTTATCACACTATGACTGTCCATTTACTACGAACAAGCTTCTTCCCTAGATATGAATTGCTTTCTAGTTTCTCTGGATATTCTGAATTCACACCTGCTCATTTAGGGCTCTGTCAAACATTTCCTTGGGAAGTAGACCCTATACTTATCCCTTCCTACACACACACACACACACACACACACACATACACACCAGGTGCCAAGTGCATATGGCTTCAAACCCAAGTTCTCTCCCTTTCATGTGGCTGATTAAAGGTAACAAGTGCTAACTTTGCCCTTGTTGATGTGCTTCATTCCTTAGAGAGGAGGCTTTGAGTGATGTGACTCTGCACATCAGAGTATGGATGGCCTCATACCTGGGTCCACTTAGTCAGGTCTGTTCACTGACCCACAGAGATGTGGTTCAAGTGCCTCCCTGGCTTAGATTACATGGGTTACAACTTTAATTGGGGCAGTAAGAAAGAAAAAGCGTGGCTAGTACAGATAATAAACAGATAAGTTCTTTTTTAAAGGATAGGAATATTAATTTTTTTTTTTTACTTTTGCTCTTCCCCTACTAAATCCAAATCTATTTTGATAGTTATGCTTAGGGAAGCAGACACTCTTTGCCACCACGTAGAGAAGTTAGAAAGATTTGTGCTTGGAAATATCTGATATAAAAATGGGTGTGATAAACATTAAACTGGGTGAATGGTGCCTATGTTCTTTGGGAGACTTCCATAATAATTGCTATTGATTTTTTAATAAGAGAAGAGCTGATGAAATACAGGCTTTTAAGTTAGTGAATTCAGCTAGCAACATTCTTCGGTCTCTACAGATGTTTTGCTTTTATGCAAGATGGGAATTTCATGGATTATTTTCCCCAGCTTTTCCCAGGAGTAAACAAAAAGGACTGTGAATATGTGGAAACATGTTGCTCTCAACCAAGGATGAACAATTAACTCCATAGCAGACTCACCAAACACTTGTGGCTCATAATCCTTTGTTAGTGACCATTCGTGGAAGGTAGAATTTATGACCCATATCAAGTATTTCTCAAGTTGTAACTAGGTTATGGCACAGTAGATTAACTTCTTTTTAAGTAAGTTAACACAAAAAGAGTTAGTTTGAGAGAGAATTGAGGGAAATATAGATTTCCCACATAGGTAGAAAATAATTTTTTGTAAATTTAAATTTGGCTTTTATTTTATAAGAAGCTCTACCAGAGAAGGTGTGGTCTTGAAACCTTTACTGATGCTTTGGTTATCTACAGAATCCCATAGGAAAAAAATGTGAAGAGAAGAGAATCAAGAGGTAAATAACCAGAAAGAGAGATAATAACTCACTGCTGTTTTACATATCTTTATTCACTGGTCTAATTGGTCCACATTGCTGCTTAGCTCTGTTTCAATTTCTGTAAAAGTTTAAATCTAAGATTATAAGATTAATCTGAATTAGTACGCTTCACTGCCAAAATTTCTTCATTAGCCTAAAAGTCATGCTTGAATAATTAAAACATAGGGAAATTTTTTGCAAACACTATATACCAGAAGCCTTCAACATCTGATTTTAATATTACTTCATGAGAAATTATTTCAATACTTGATTAAAATACCATATATCTACCTCTTTTAAATGAAATAACATCATACAAACTCTTTAATGACTATTTAATATATTATGACTCACATGCTAAAAGTTTTCTTTTTAGGTAGGTAGAAACATTTATTAAACAAAAGAAAAAAGCCCACCAATAGCTTTTAGAATCATTTTTTTCCCCAAAAAGCTGTCTTTTCACATTATTTTAACATCCTTACTTGTCATTCAGCATAATTTTACTGTCACCTGAGAAAGAGTATGAAACGATATTTGTGCTTTTCTGCTTCGAGTTTATTTTTGGAACGTCTGTCACTGGTTGAAGTTGTTGTTAGAATATGGTACTTACTCCTAGTATGCAGTTATTTATAGCATTTTAGACATTTAGAAATGCTGGATACCTCATTTGCCTGTGTACATGAATTTTACCTTCCTTATTAAATTAAAAATTTTAAGACTGACTGGGTCTCATATGTTAATGTATCCTCCACAGCTTCTGGCACATATTAAGTACTCAAGAGCTCATGGATTCATGAGTTAGACCCTGCTAGAGCCCAAAAGGATATTAGAGTTGATAACTACCTGGATATTTATTATGAAATGGAGTCAAGGTCATGGACTCAGTCTTTGTAGGGTTTTACCCTTGGTATGAATGCAGATTATGAACTATAAACCATCTCATAATTGCAATATGACCTAATGGAATTGGGAGACAGAATGAAATTCTACCAATATGAATCACTGGCTGTTACTGGAAAGCCAATTTGAAGACTCTGGAGATGCGCAGGACCTTATATATCCAGTTTATATGTGAAGTGACCAAAGTGTCTTTCTAAATGAAGGACTACATGTATATAGTATATTTAGAAATCCATATTTTTCAAGACAGAGAGGAAAGAAGTAAGGTGTGTATGTTGTTTGAAAAATGAAACAAGGATCAAAATCAAATCTTCACTGCAACAAGGTCAACATTTATTTAGCACTACCCAATAGAACTTTTCTGCTATGATGGAAATGTTTTATATCTGTGCTGTCCAATATGGTACCATGAGCCAGATGTGGCTATTGAGCACTTGAAATGTGGCTAGTGAGACTTAGAAGCTGAATTTTAAATTTTATTCAATGTTAATTAACTTAAATTTAAATAACCAAGTGATTCGGGGATACTGTATGGACAGTGCTCTTATAGGTTAACAAGGATCTAGTATAATAAATTAATTGGATTCTACTATGTGACAGGTACTGTGCTAAGTTTTTATATTAATTATCTAATAGGGTTATTATGAAATGTATATCAGTTAATACACATAAAGCACTTAGCATAATGCTCATGCAAAGTATTCACTATTAGGTCATTTATCAGTCCTACAAGGCAGATGTTGTTACCTTCATTTAATAGATGAAGAAACATGAGTCCTACTGGAGTTAAGTAACATACCTGAGGAATGTAGCCAGTAAAATGCCAAGCTAGAATTCAAACCCAGGAAGGCCCTGCACCAAGTCTGTGCCCTTAACAGCATCTAGTAGAATTGTCATTTGAAGGCTCTAAACCAGTTATTTTTGATGATTGTATTGACTCCAAACACCATGCTGATTTACAAAAGATGTATTTCTCTCCTACAATTTGCTGCAATTACTAGTGTATGTATGTACCCAAAGGAACCACCACATTTTTCTCCCAGTAGATATGTCTATCAGATCCTTCTCCTCTCGCCCTATCTGGTCTGTCCATTGGACAGTGGAATGAAACATTAAAAATTCCCCTGTTGGTCAACAGAGAGCACCCAGGACCATGACTCAGTAGACTCAATGTAGTAAATGTACTACCCTCGAGTCAAGTTGCTAGGAAGTCACCTTACATTTTTGGATCTCAGTTTCTTAATCTGGAAAATAAGCAAGTGATCAAAGGCAGAGATTGGGAGGGAAACCAGGAAAAATTCTTGCTTGTTCTACATCATTGGGTTGCCATAATTGAAAATGAGATAGTATTTTAAAAATACTTTTGAAAAAATTCTAAAGCACAGTGCAATTGGTATAATATTCTAAATTACTATCCTTGACCTTTAATCAAAATATACTGAGATAACCCCTGAATACATCAATATTATTGTGAAGAGAAAGGTTTGAGACAATAACTGTGAACAAATGTTATGAATTATTAAGAAATGTATTTATAAGCTGTACAATGGTACTTTTAGTTTGTTCATTCCATTCTGTTTTGAATAGCTCTTTGGGGAACTCCAAGCCATTAGCAAAGACAGACTACTGAAAGAGAGCCATAAAGGAAGCTTATTATTTCTGTTATTTCCCCAAGGGACTTACCATTTCTAGCAGGTTCAAGAGCAGGCGGCTGTGTCTTCTGACAATATTATAAGCTCGACAGCAAAGCTCCACAAAATCTTGGAAATGCTGTGGGTTTTTCCCACCCTCTGTAATAAAGTACTCCATCTCTGAAGTAAAAATAAAAGGGGCTCTGTCCCTATAAACCAAAAAACAACACCAACCATAAGCAGGAAGAGAAACGGTTTGAAGGGTTAAATTAGGCAGTGACAGCAACTTATTTCCATTTGAAATTTTTTGTTATTTTCTCTCTCATGCATGAACCTCCTTCATTGTAGGACAGCTGGAGAAACTTGCTAACTGTAGACTTTGAATAATGTAGCTGAACTGCAACAGAGAAGGAAGGGTAAGTTATTTTACAAAGTTGACCTATATTGGCTCAAATAGTTAATTCCAAGTTATAGTTGATGTGAATATTATTCATTAAAATTAATGTAAGGCCCAATTAATAATTAAGGTGATTTTACAGAAAGTATATTTATTGCTAAATTTTGAAATGATAGAACAGATCATGTATTTAACCTCATGGTGCTTTTTTTTTTTTTTAAACTTTTCTTTTTCCCTTAGATGGTATGCTGACCCTTTAGGTAAAAAGTTTCAGGCAAAAGCTAAGATATAGTGGGCCAACATCAGTCCCGGGATCCCCCTTTTGGGCCCCACAGCCAGCCACCAGTGGGATCCTGTCCTGCCCACCAGTGGGTTGGCAGCCTCCTCTTGAGCCAGAGCTGGGCAGCCAACCAGATGGGGGGCCAGCCCTTCCTACCTGTGCACCCACAGTAGTCTGCCTCATCACAAAAGAAGGGCCCACTCAGCCCACATAAAGGGCACCCCTAGAGCATACAGCTCTGCCGACCAGAGGGTAGTGTGCTGCTGGGCCCCAGAGGACATCTCCTACATAAGGCCATTTCTCCAAGGTCAGGAAACATAACTGACTTACCTAATACTTAGAAACAAACACGGAGAATTAGGCAAAATGAGGAGACAAAGAAATATGTTCCAAAGAAGGAACAAAACCCCAGAAGAACTTAGGAAGTGGAGATAAGCAATCTATCCCATAAAGAATTCAAGGTAATGGTTGTACAAATGCTCAACAAATTGGGGAGCATTATTTACAATAGCCAAGATATGGAAGCAACCTAAGTGTCTATCGATAGATGAATGGATAAAGAAGATGTGGTGTATATATAATGGAATATTATTCAACCATAAAAAATAATGAAATCTTGCCATTTGCAACAACCTGGATGGACCTAGAGGATATTACACTAAATGAAATGAGTCAGACACAGAGAGACATACATACCACATGGTTTCACTCACATGTAGAATTTAAAAAACAAAACAAACAAACATAGCAAAACAGAAACAGACTCAGAATCAGAGAACAAAGTGGTGGTTGCCAGAGGGGAGGGAGGTGGGGGGATTAGTGAAATAGGTGAGGGAAATTAAGAGTTACAAACTTCCTGTTATAAAATAAATAACTCACAGGGATGTAATGTATAGCATAGAGAATATAGTCAAAAATATTGTAATAATTCTGTATGGTGACAGATGGTAACTAGACTTATCATGGTGACCATTTTGTAATGTATAAAATATTGAATCACTATGTTCTACAGCTGAAACTAATTATGATGCTGTAAGCCAGTTACAGTTCAAAAAAAAAAAGAAAAGCTAAGATATGTAATGACAAGTTCTTTCAGAAGGTAATCTGAAAAAAACAGATGTTACCAACTCACTGTGATATGCTTAGTAAGGGAAAAAAGAGGTAACTATATTTCATTTCTGGAAAAACAGAAAAACAAAGGACCAGAAAGAAGGACCAGAAGATCCTGTTTTCCCTTTATTTGTCAGTTTTTTCTCATGTTATTTGAAACACGAAGAGACCTGAGATGAAGTGTTAGTGCTTCTAATAGAGAGAGCAGAGGGAGGGCTGCTCACCCCCTCTGTGATGAGGTCTCCCTCACTGAGTAAGAGCAAGGATGAGACAGAGTTTCAATACTGATTTGGCCAAAGGTCATCTAGAACAGCAGTCCCCAATGTTTTTGGCACCAGGGACAAGTTTCATGGAAGAGAATTTTTCCACAGACCAGGGGTGGTGGTGGTGGGAGGGGATGGTTTTGGGATGATTCAAGTGTGTTACATTTACTGTGCACTTTATTTCTATTATTATTACATTGTAACATATAATAAATAATTATACAACTCACCATAATGCAGAATCAGTGGGAGCCCTGAGCTTGCTTTCACCTGCCACTCACTGATAGTACTTTGATATGAGTCTGCAAGCAACTGATTGATTATGGTCTCTGTGCGGTCAGACCTCTCTGCTAATGATAATCTGTATTTGCAGCCGCTCCCCAGCACTAGCATCACTGCCTCAGCTCCCCCTCAGATCATCAGGCATTAATTCTCATAAGAAGCACACAACCTAGATCCCTCGCATGCACAGTTCACAGTAGGGTTCGCCCTCCTATGAGAATCTAATGCCGCCGCTGATCTGACAGGAGGTGGAGCTCAGGCGGTAATGCGAGTGATGGGGAGCGGCTGTAAATACAGATGAAGCTTCGCTCACTCACCCGCCGCTCACCTCCTGCTGTGCGGCCTGGTTCCTAACAGGCCACGGACTGGTACCGGTCTGTGGCCTGTGGGTTGGGGACCCCTGATCTAGAAGCATTTGAAATGCGAATACAGTTTTGAGTAAAATGTTTAAAACATAAAGATTTTTGAATGAATTGAAGACATTTTAAAATTTGAGCCTAGCAGCTTAGATATAACTAAGTTCAGTTCAAGCAGTAACTGAGAAAAGTCAACGATTATTGAGGAAGCCTCTTAATTTTTTTGGTTAATTTTATGTATATATGTATATATATACATATGTATGTAATTGTTTGTTTGTTTGTTTTTTGGCCATGCTGTGGGGCTTGCAGGATCTCAGTTCCCTGACCAGGGATTGAACCTGAGCCTCGGCAGTGAAGGCCTGGAGTCCTAACTTAGACCACCAGGGAACTGCCAGGATAATTGTGTTCTTTATTGTTGCTATGCTTAGCTATTTTAATAAAAACATAGTAGTGAAACTGCACCTCAGATTGGGTCTTGAACCCACTTGCTGGGACTTGAACCCAGCCTAAACCCAGATTGGGACTTGAACCTCCGAGGCCGGAACTTGAACCTGGCCAAAATCCTGATTGGGACTTGAACCCATGCGACCGGGACTCAAACCTGGCCAAAACCCAGGGTCTTCCAACTGAGATCACACACCTGGTTTCAGGACTTAAGGAAGCTCAGGTTCTTGATGTCTCATTGCAGAAAGAATTCAGTGAGAGACAAGTGATACGTAAGAAGTGGATTTATTTAGAGAGAAACACACTCCACAGACAGAGCGTGGGCCATCTCAGAAGGTGAAAGTGGCACCAGGGTATGGGGTTGTTAGTTTTTATAGGGGTGGGTAATTTCATAGGCTAATGAGTGGGAGGAGAATTCCAGCTATTTCGGGAATGGGTGGGGATTTCCAGGAATTGGGCCACCGCCCACTTTTTGATCCTTATAGTTGGCCTTGGAACTGTCATGGCGCCTGTGGGTGTGTCATTTAGCTTGCTGATGTGTTACAATGAGCGTAGACTGAGGTTCAAGGTCTAGTAGAAATCTACTTCTCTGCCATCTTGGACACATTTGGTTCTAATCAGTTTATGTCATGTCCTTGGGCTATGTCATTCTTTCAAAGGTTGTGCCCTGCCCCCTTCCCTCCTGTTTCAGTAGAGCTGGAAATCTCACTAATTGAACTTAGTTAACCAGACCTTTCAGAAGTGTGTATATTCAAATCAGAAAGCCACAACTCAGGTATTTTGTAGCTGATCTGGGGCAGTGGAATCTAATTGCAGGCAAAGTATTTTAATGAAAATAAGTAAGCTACCTCTGTCTGGCTGTGGTTTTAAAATTTTATTGTGTGATCCATGCTACCACTAAATGTCTGGAGGAGAAGCTGATGTAATAATTTCCCCACTTAGCTTTATATTCATTCATTCATTCATTCATTCATTCAAGAAAATTTATTGAGCACCTAGACACTGAGGAATTTCTTAAGAATCAAGTCCAAATTTAAAAATTTTTGCTCAAAATCCTTTTATATTTGGCCTACATTGACTTATCTAGCCTGTATGCTATGAATTTACTTTACAGCCCTTTACTTTGGCCAAGCTGGGAGCACAGATGTTGAAAACATGAGATACAGCATGGGTTCTAATCCTGGACCTGCTGTATCTCAGTTTCCTCATCTCTGAAATGGACAAGCAATACCTAGCTCTTAGAATTGCTGTGAGGATTAACTAAGAACATATACACAAAGGCCTGACACAGAGAGGACTACACACTTGTGAATGGCTCTATGAGGTTCTATGCAGAGGGCACAGACTGCAGGCCTGCCAGCCAGGCTTCAAACCATGTTCTACCACTTAGTAGTTCTGCAACCCTCAGCAAGTTACTTATCCTCTGTGTGCCTCAATCTCTTCCTCTGTAAAATGGGGATAAGAGCACTTGACTACTGGGATTGCTGAGAGGATTAAATGAGTTAAAGCATGTAAAAGTACTTAGAACATAGCCTGGCACATAGTAAACACTCAATAAATTTTAAATACTCTAATTAGTCCCCAAACTAATAAAAATGTTCTAGAGTTGAACCTAGTCGAAGCTAAATCTCCCTTTCTCTTCAAAAATGCCATCTGTAGAATCCCATCTCTCCTTCAAGGTTTAATTTACTCCCAGCTCTTCCATGTAACCTCTTTGGTTGCATAAGCCCTTAAGTGGACCTTTGAATTTGGTAGCATTTTTTACATATCACTCTCCCACAGAGTCATCACTACTGCTAACATTTTAGTGAGTTTTAGCAATATCCTAGACTTCCATAATCAGAATAAAATCTTAATTTTGTATATAAAAGTTTTCCAACTCTTTTTTCTTACTCTCTATACTGTTGTATATTTGCTATATTGAATGAAACTTTTGAAATAATTTTGAAAGAGCACTAAATTTTACAACTTCCTGAAATTTTCTTTTCTAACGTGATAGATACGCTTTTCTTTTCAATAGAGAAATGTATGTTTGACCAAAGCGATTTCTCTTGGAAAGTTTTTGTAGTTATGCTTAAGTTCATGTGATAACACATTTCCTTCTTCCATGGTAACCACCATTATAAATCAGATGAAGAAACATTATAGCAGAGAGTCAAATACACAAAGGAAACATATCCGTTAGAGAAAATATAAACTAATAATAATACTGAAGAACTCAAGTTTAGCTGTGTTTAAATTATTATCATAGTTTAAAATGCTGCATCTTTTCTATATGATTTGCATGGCTCACTTCTGAGCAATTTTAAAAAATAACTGAGAATTAGACTAAAATTTTTCTAGAAATGGAAAGAAGCCTCACGTGTGAAACAGAATCCTATCCCATCCCTACAGGCTGTAAGAGCTGTAGCTGGTACGTGATTTATCAATCTACTCAAATGTGAACCTAATCCTAGGTTGCAGAATTAGTGTACTGGAGCCTATGTCTGAAGTTTAAGCAGGACTTATAAACCTGAGATATAAATTGACTGTGGCAAGAGGGAAGATTGGAAATGATTTGATCTCTTAGAATCTATACTGTGTTGCATTCTGAATAAAATGTTGAAAATCTCTCATTTATAGCTGTGCAAATAAACCAGAAATTTCTTGTTGTGACTCTCCTACCTTTTTTTTTTTTTTCTTTTCCAGATAAGTGGTTTTACTATTACCTGCCTAAGTCCTAACTATTCATGCTTCTGTACCTTTTACCTGCATAGTTTCCCACTTCTGGACATCTTTTCTATTTCTCTCTCTCTCTCACCTGATGTTGTAATACTAAGGGATCAGGATCAAAATTTTTTCTTTTAAGAAGTCTTCTTCTTTTTTTTTTAATCCCAAAGGCTATGCATTTATTCCTTTCTAAATGGTATATAATTTCATTTTAGGACAATTAAATATGTGTTTGCATTAATGAATATATGAAATGACAAAATTATTGAAATGGAGAACAAATTAGTAGTTGCCAGGGGTTAAGGATAGAGGGGGATCGGGGGGTGAGAGGGAAGTGGGGTAACATGAAGCATCCTGGGGGTGATGGAGCTGTTCTGTATCTGGATGGTATCAATATTAATAAGCTGCTCATGATACTGTACTGTAATTTTATAAGATGTTACCATTGGGGGGAACTGGTAAAGGGCACATGGGATCTCTTTGTATTACATCTTAAAACTGCATGTGAATCTACAATTATCTCAAAATAAAATGTTTAATTAAAATTTGTATAAGACATATGGATATAAATATTGATAGAAGCCTTGGATGTAACTGATACCAGTTTGCTTGAGACAGTACAGTGAGAAGAGAAAAGGACTAAGATAAATCTTCAGGAATCTGACATCTAGTGGCTTGGTAGAAGGGAATCATCCTGCATTGGATACTGAGTAGGGGAGAAAAACTAGAGGGTGATGATGCATCATAGAAGGCAAGCAAAGAGGGTATTATGAAGAAGAAATAGTCAACACTGTTGAAATCTGCTGCTAAATTTGGTAAAATGAGGAATAAATATTGTTGGGTTTAGCATTATGGTCATCATTGATTTTATCAAGTAATGAAGAATAAAGCCAGATTGAAGTGGCTATGGAATAGGAGGTAAGAAAAGGAGACCAGGAGTTTAGAACCTCCTTCAGGAAATTTGGGAAGGTGAGCAAAATGGCATAGAAACTATTTTTTTGAGGCAAGGCTAAACTTTGGAGCGATAAGCATATTTAACAGGATTATTTAAAAGAGAGAGGAGGGAATTCCCTGGTGGTCCAGTGGTTAGGACTTGGAGCTTTCACTGCTGTGGCCCAGGTTCAATCCCTGGTCGGAGAACTAAGATTCCTACAAGCCACACAGCATGGCTAATAATAAATAAATGGGAGAGGAATGTAAGGAAAAATGAATTACTGATAGCATAATGTATGTAAGAAGATGGGAGGGAAATGGTTCCAAAGCACAGATGGAGGTATTGGCTTTAGAAATGAAAAACTAATCTTCTATTATCACAAGAAAGAAGTTTATATGCCGATATAAGTTTGTGAGTTTTGTACTGAGTACAAAAGCAGGCTCTGTTCTGTTTCTTTTTATTTTTCCCCAAAAAAGTAGGAGGTGTGGTTGTCTGTCTAAAATAAGTAGCAGTAAATAATGGGTTGGAGAGACCTGAGGTTTATCCTGTGAGGATAAGTATTGTGGGATTGCTGGGCCATGAGGATGGCGCATTTGAAACTGAGGACAACATCTGCCCTGTTGTGTCAGTGCTTTCTTGCAGTGCTAGGCTGCTCAGCGTCACTAGCCCTCACAGTGAAGACTGCCCTATTCTGAAATACATTATTAAGGTAATGGACCAAGCATGCTAACTGTAATGGATGCGCTCTGAAACAGCAGAGGTGCTGTATCCTTAGAACGAGCATTCTTTCATTTATTGAACTATTCCTTAAACAAATATGTACATACTTGAAAAATGAATGATGTTTGATTTTAAAGTATTGAGCACATAAGCTATTTGAGGACATAATTATTCACAGAAGCAACTTCCTTATATGTGAATTATGCAGTCTAAATAGTACCACGGGGCTTCATCCCAGCAGTTCAGGGTGGTCTTTGGCCATACCGAGTTCAACAAAACAGTCCCTGGCGAGCTCGGAAAACTGGAGTCACATCCCATGAGCATTTAACTTCTATTAGATTAATGATTCCTATTAGATGTATTTTTTTTTAATGTTAGAAAAAAATTAAAAGAGAGTGAGCAATTGTGCCTGATTTTTCAGTCATAAAAGAGCATATTGCCCATAGATGGGAGAGTGGCCCTGCTATTGTGACACCTGGTTTTAATGTCTGAATGCCTCCCATCATGCAAACATCTTGCAACACATTTGATTATAGTTGTTAAAGACATGAATTTAATATATATCATGGCCATAAATGCGGATAACTATGTCATCTGGTACTAACTAAAGAAACAGCCATCTTTCCCAATGCTGAAGAGGAAACAGTGTGTTGGAATTACTGAGAAATGGAATTACCAGATTCCCACATGGCACCTGCCCAAGGTGGACTATAGCAATGAAGACTTGTATCTTAGTTTGTGATTCATAAATTAGAGAAAATAACAGTAGCTACCGCAAAGAGTTCCTGTGAGGATTAATTCAGCTAATGCACATCAAGTATTGATAAGGCTTTAAAGGGTAATTTTGACTTTTCCTTTTAGAATCTGATCCCATATACTGGACGACACAGCACCACCCTAAGAAGCACTGCTTTCTGCCACTCCCAGTGACATTTCACCACAATCTGAGAAAAGCTATGTGTTTCAGTAGTGGTGATGTAGGCAGCGGTTATGGAGAGAGGACTGGAAAGACAGAGAACTCAAGCAAGGATTCATGATGATAGAATCTGTCTTCTGTGCTCTGTGAACATACTTATTTCTTCCTTTTATAGGATAGTTCATCTAATATTTACTCGAGCAATGGATAAAGCCTGTAAATGGACACATACAAATGGACATTGAAAGGCTCGAGGGCTGAATATGTATTTGTACCCTGAACTGAAACGTGGGACTCAGTAATGAGGCGCATTTTATGTTTATTATTGAAACTATTATTAATTTCATGAATTAAAAATGTTTTGTCCCCAGGAAATATCATAGTAACATTAAAATATATTGTTTTAAAGATTCCTAAAAGCTGCAGACTCCCATCATAGTGAATGGTGATATTAGCATACAAATAAATGACTACAGAGTACATTGGGCAATGTTTAAGCCTACACTTTTCCTGATATCACAAATGACCTACATTTCAGAGAGCACATTTTGCTGTCCAACAGAAAGAACACAAGTCTCTTGTCTCATATCCATGAGTTATCTGAGAAGGCAGATTTGGAATCTCCATTGGATAGGATAGAACCTTGTATACTTAGACAACACAAGAAACCTCGTATGTGCAGTATAATAAGAACATAAGGGTGCATGTACTATTACAAAAAGAACATTTAACACCCTGTGAGAGCTCCAAGCTCTCAGCAATTATTAACTAAGGAGACCCTCACCAATAATCTCTTAAGTGTAAAACATGTTTTTTCCCTGGTCTAGCCTCTTTTATAAATACACTGTGGGTCCTAAGTTAGACTCTGGGAGGTCCCTGATCTTTAACTGCTTAATAACTTTAGATACTGACTCTGGAGTTCCTCCCAGGCTCAGGTACACTGTCTCTCTTATTTGAAGAGGGTAGTTAAAACAACTACCTCTTCACAAGGCCTACTTTCCTAAGTCTGATATTTTGGGTGTGAGTTTATAGTAGATCAGGATTTTATGAGAATGGCAACAGAATGGTCAGTTCCTCCAAATTCCCATGTTTCCCCCACCTTGAGCTTGAGTTCAAGGGAAAGTGCACAGTTATGCTTTGCATGGAATTCCAGTGTATGCTTGGAACAGAAATTAGTCTGGATGTAGGGAAAAGATTATTAATGCTATAATGCTTGGGTGACAATGAATGGTAGTATCGCATTTTAAATACGATAAGATTTTAAAATCAGGTTGAAGGTATAAATCAAGAATAGCCCAAGTTACCTCTGAAAACATTTAAATCACTCTTAAAGTTACCATATGCATGATCAATATTTATGTATAAAGCTTGAAATGGACCTTTTATCTCTTACTAAGTTTAACATCAGGAGTGTCTCCCCCAGCACA
Organism: Balaenoptera acutorostrata; assembly: GCF_949987535.1. Taxonomy (NCBI): domain Eukaryota; kingdom Metazoa; phylum Chordata; class Mammalia; order Artiodactyla; family Balaenopteridae; genus Balaenoptera; species Balaenoptera acutorostrata. The sequence goes on from NC_080074.1 coordinate 91,949,613, forward strand.
GAAGCAGGTACTGTTTCTTCATTTGGGTACCAGAAGAAGTTCTAATAATAGGCTCATGTTTAGGAGATATCTGTAGTCTTTCTTCAAAAACTAGACTCAGACTCAGGGTTATGAGATGCTTATATTGACAGGCACATTGTACCTTAGACCAGCTAAGGAGTCAGCACTCATGTCTGCCATCTTAAGCATGCTTTGTTCTCACTGGGTGCAGGAAAGCAGAATCCTTACACTATTTAAATTGTTTTCTCTCTCCCCTTCCCTCCTTCCCTATCTTTGTTCCCCTCTGTGTCACAAACTTTTCTTCCTTTCTCAAGCACTCTTCACTCTTTTCATCTGAAAATCTGCAAGTCTCTTTTTGAAGAAAACTCATGGTTGGGTTTTTTAATTAGAGAAACTGTTTTTTTTTTTTTTACTTATAATGGGAGGGAGGTAAATATAAAGGAAGTTACTCAAAAGAAAGCAGGTGATAAAGCATAGTGCAATGATAAATTGAAGTAGAAGAGGGAAAAACAACAGTGAGAAGATGGGAATGACAAAATAAACTTCATTTCTTGAAATAGTGAGAGTGCTTTGGAAAATCCAAAGCCCTATTCAAATGCTAGGTGTAGTTTGCCTGAGATTGACTTTGTGACTGGAGAAGGCCTTTGTGAAAATTACAGTGTACCAAATTTTTTTTTCAGTTATTTCGCTGTGGTAAAATACATATAACATAAAACATACCATCTTAAACCATTGTTAAGTGTACAGTTCAGTGGTATTAAATATATTCATCATGTTGTGCAACCATCACCACCATTCACCTCCACAATTCTTTTCATCTCTTAACACTGAAATTCTATACCCATTAAACAATAACTCCCCATTCCCCCCTCCCCAAGCCTCCTGGTCACCACCACCTTAGTTTCTGTATCTCTGTAGCTATGATTTGGACATCACGTAAGTGGAATCATACAGTCATTTGTCTTTTTGAGACTGGCTTATTTTGCTTAGTGCAATGTCCTCAGGATTCAACCATGCTGTGGCGTGTGTCAGAATTATTCCTTTAAGAATGAATAATAGTCTACGGTATGTATACTCCATATTCTGCTTATCCATTCATCTGTTGATGAACATTTGGATTGCTTCCACATTTCAGTTATTGTGAATAATGTTGTTATAAACATGGTTGTACAAATATCTCTTTGATACTCTGCTTTCAATTCCTTTGGGTATATTCCCAGAAGCAGAATTGCTGGATCATATGGTAATTCCATTTTTAATTTTGTGAGTAACAGCCATACTGTTTTCCACAGTAGCTGTACTATTTTATATTCCCACTGACATTGCACAGGGGTTCCAATTTCTCCACATCCTTGTCAAAACTTATTTTCTGTTTTTTGACAGTAGCCATCCTAAATGGTTATGAGGTAGTATGTATCAAATTTTGAGTCTCATCCCCCAGACTCCCACATGTAAAAACCATCAGGTAAAAAAAAACCCTGGGTAAATTTCCAGTTAGAATAACAGAATATGGCAAATTCTTAATAATTTTATCTTCAGAAAAACTGCTGCTTCTCAGGTCAAGAAAAGTAAATTGTATGGCATTTTTGTAGTGATCCTTCAATTAACCAAAATTGAGCCTCTGCTAAATATCAGGCACTAGCTAGGCGCTTAAGATACAAAGATGTTCTTATGGCACTCACAGTTGGAGAGGTATTAGATAGTGTGTTTTTCTTCTAGAAAGTTCAGATGAAATTGAAACCTGCTTTGAGTTAAAGGAACCAGAGTGTTTCTTAATAAACAATCTTGTGAAAACAGACCAGTGAAACATCTAATTTCAAAGAACACTAAGGTAGTAATTAAAGCATGTGGGAGATCATTAATACCTATATGGCATCTGGATTACTATGAATATTGTACTAAACCAGAATGACTGGAGTAAGACAAAAATTAATCTTCTAATCTGCTAATGGAGTTTTTTCCCAAAGATGGTTAAATTGAGGATATTTAGAATATAAATAATATAATACTCAAATTAGAGCTTAAACATTAAACATTTTTAAATTAATGGTAATTAAATATGGAAGACAGTGTCAAAACGATTATAGATACAGATAATCTTTATGACTAATATTGAGATGAAAATTCTGAGATCAATTATATTAGGTGATTGTTGATCTGTTGGGATAAAACTTGAAAATCGGGTATAAATCATGTTGTTAAAAAGACAGATATATAATATTTTGATCACCCAGTTGTATATATTTTAATAGGAAAAGAACAGAGTTTGACTTTTGCTGAGTTCTGGAATGATTTTTCATCTGTTTTAAATGGATTTATGTCCTAGAGTGTGGTGGTAAATATTTCATAACCAGCTCACTTACTTTTTTTAGGAAAAAAAAAAGCTCTGATTTGTGACATTTGCCAGTTTCCATGGTGTATATTCTCCCACCATGGCTGATTTCAGGCTACCAGTGGAATGTCATTGAATGTGGAGTTGAGAAAGAATACACATAATAGGCTCTTCCAAGCCAGTGTGAGCCAGCTCCAGCACACCTCTGCTCATGTCTAAAATTGTATCAGAAGTCAAAAGTGACTTGGTGAAAAACATTACAATCCAAATAAACCTAATAGTGCAATCTAATCTACCAGTCAACAAACTTCAAAGTCAGAGAAGTTCAATTTATAAATTTAAAAAGTACCAAAAAAGTACTTTAAAAAGTACCAAAATAAGATATTTAGATAACTTTGAACAAAAAGAAACAATAATTACCTAAAGATGCAATCTCATTTCTTGTCACTTCATTTGGAATACTTACATTATAATTAATTCCAACAAACATTTATAGAGCCTTTACTCAGTGCTAGGAACTCTTCCAAGCATTTTACATATATCAATTAATTTAATCTTCAAAACAAATCTGTTTTTTATAAAAGATTAAACTGAAGCATACAGAGCCATTTGTTTAAGGTCACATCATTAGTAAATGATAGTAAGGGATTAAAAAAAAAAAAGCATAGTCTATCTCCAGGGTACCTGCCTTTAACTACTGCTCATACAGCCTCTAAAATTATCTAGAAATAAGGCTGCAAGAAAGACTTCATGCAAGTCTGGCATTACAAAGTGAAAGACCATACAGACTGGAAATATAGTCTGAAAAAATAAAAGTATGAAACAATGAGTTAGGAGAACGATAAACATCACCAATAAAGGCCTTCCTTAATTTCTCCTCCTCTGTAAAAGAAAGTCACCATCAAGAAATTATTGAGTGGAAATTTAGAGTTTATTACAATAATATCTTTTATGCAATGAAAAAATTACTATATGGAAATCATTGTTACAGGGGAACTTTAAGTGAAAAATTGTGGATGTATAATTTGTTAACCACTTTAATTTGAATCTCTGTAAGAGAAAATAAAGAAATGAAGATAATAATTAGGCAATACTTCAAAAGAAAAACCAACTGGTTTCAGAAAGTTGGTGAAATTTCTCATTGTTTTCATTGTAGGGATTAGCCATTTTTTTCCCCCAGAATCATTAAATAATGCTGGGGCTGAATTGTCCTGTGATTTAATCTGCTGGTGTAAATCCTCTTCATCTAATCTCATGATTAACACCGATAAGGAAGAACTTCTTGTTTATATACAAGATGTGAAATCCTTCAAATTCATAACTGAGATGTAATTTTTTTTCTTTCTTCAAAGTTAGAAAGTTAGAGCTTCAGATTTGGTCTAAGCATGAAGATGGGCCTTCCAGATTTCTGGACAACTGAATTAAGAGCAGTGGTTCAGGGAAACCTGAGCAAAGACTCCTAATGAGAGTGTTGCTGGGATGACTCCACATAATTCAAAAATCAGGACAGCCCAATGTTTATAAACATGTCTTAAGCAGAATCACACAGACGATTAGTGTAAGATGTTCTGGAATGATGATATAAGCATCAGTACAAAGCATGAGTACAAAAGGGCAATGGCCCAGCAAGAAATCCCTTTATTTCTCAAGATCTTCCTTGTAAGGAGAATATCACTTCATTGCTGCTTCCTCTTAAGGAAACCAAGGGAAAATCTCTCCCCAGATATACTGCATTTGCTTTCGCTTTGTTGGCCTGCTAATTTCCATTATTAAGTTCTGTATCCTTGGCTAAGGGTTAAATATTAGAGAGGGATTTTATGTTATGTATGTGATTTCTTTTTGTCAACCCCAAACTTATCCACAACTGGAAACTGTATTTATGTGAGGTTGAGCAATTGTATTATGAAGTAAAATCAGTTAATGTATGTTAGTGACACTTTGTAAACCATAAAAAGTCACACAAATACTTTCCTTCCCCATGTTTTTAAGGAGTAGACAATAGGAGAAACACATGTGTCTGGGATACATATGCTCTTTACGCCCTGCGGGTGCTGCATTTTATGTTAAGGAGTATGATCCTGGCTTATTGCTGTTTATTACTGGGGCATTTATATGGCCTTGCTAGGCTACGGGAGATTAGGATAGTCATAGGGCATGATTTACAAACCTGGCTTTGTACATTAGGGAGTGTTTATTAATATATCTAGTATGTGTACAGAAGAAGCTAGGTGGAGCTGGCTTTTCTCTAGAGATCAGTTTTATACGTAATAAGTGTAGTACAAATAAGAATGTTCATTTATCCTAGGGGGATTCAGAGGCCTGATTTATGAGACCTTTGTTCACCTAGCAACCAAGAAGAACAACCAGTGGACCTAGGATGGAAGACATCAGTTGCCTAATGAAACAACAATCAAATGAACTCCAGAAACAACTGAAAGAGACTTTGAAGAAAATTATTAGATGCTGCCTATAATTCAAAATACATAGTGAGTAATAGGGAGTAGACATAGTTCAGTTTAACCATTAAAGAAACTCAGGGCAGAAGTATCAGTATCAAGAAAGAAATCCAAGGATACATTGCCAATGAGTCTTACATAGCCATTGGTGGAGACAGAATCCTGCAAACAATAATCCAAATGGGTCATAATGCTGCAGTTGGCCTCCTTAGCTGGTGCTCAATAATCAATAATCTCAAGGGAAGACAGGGCCAACTTCATTTTCTTTCATCCAATTAATAATTATTGAAAGGTTGAAGGCTGACCTGTGAATGGTTTATTGGCTGGCTAATTCAGAAAACAATATTAAGAACCTACTATAGGTGAGGCTCTGTGCTGGGCACATTTTCATGACCTCCATAACGGTTGCATAAAATAGATTTAAATTGCTGCACTTCAGAAGTAGCAGTAGCTGCTGTAACATCAACAAACAAACAATTGGGCTCCATCTTTTCTACAGACCTTGGTGGATATCTTTATTATAGCACTTACTATACTGTTTAGTAACTTGTTCTTTTTACTTTGTATGTTTCTCCAACTGAAACTTTTTCTGTAGAGCTGGAATATCTTTATGCATCTTTTAACCACCCCCATGGTCAACACAGATGCTGGTCGAATAAATGAATAAGGGGGTTAACCCGAATTTTCAGTGGACAATACAGCAAAATAAACAAAGATGTTACAGTTTTAATCTAATCTTTAAATTTCTAGGAAAGAGTGGATTTAGGGAAAGTGTTACATGAGTAAATTATGCAATATGCTCGTATATGTTAATTAACATTTGTCCTTTATAGACCAGATATCCCTCCTCTGTGATGTTCTAATTGTCTATACATCTATCTCTGCCCTCACCACATTCTGGAGTAATTATTTATGTGTCTGTCTTCCCAGTATTTTAAAGAAAGAGTAAGCCCCAATGAGGTGGTAAAAGTATATTATTCATCTTTGTATCCCCAAGGTTTATCACAGTCCTTGGCACACAGACCATCCTCAACAGATGTGTAAGGAATGAATGAATATGTGGTGCCTCTTCCTGAGCTTATTCATTATAGAAGGCAATGTACTGAAAATAATAAAAAGTGAGACGATTCCATCTGTATGCCTCCACAAAATAGAAGCTATCAGTTTATAAGAATTAAACCTTATTATGTAGTTTAAATTGGTATTTTAATACCAGATTACGACAATCTGGTGAAAATTCATCTTGTTATATTGTAGGAGACTTTTATGTCCTCTGTTGAAGAGCTATTTTTAGCTAAAAGTGACTGATTAGTCTTTGGAATGGTCTGATCCCATTTCTACTTTAATATGAAGTATCCTTTTGGAGCAAGGGACTTTTAGATTTCTGGTTCCCTTGCCCCAGCTCAAATAAAATAAAACAAAAACTTAATCAACCACCAGTCTTTTCCTTTTCAGTAAATGATATAATTGTTTGCTAAGAACAAAAATCCAGGAGTCATCCTTGAATATTTTCCTTTCTTCTTCTACCCACCGGGCCCATTTTCCCAGCCCATTAATGACTGCCAATGCCAATCAATTAGCAGGTCCTGTGGTTCAGATTCCAAAATATATTCTGAATCTGTCAGTTTTTGCCACTTCTTAACCATTAAGGTCTTGCCTTAACTATTGCAATAGCCTTCGAACTGGTCTCATTACTTGACAGGACAGCAGGAGAGAGCTTTGAAATCCACTGAAATCCATCAACGGTTTGCCTCTGAACGTAAAGTAAAAGCCAACCTCTACACCATGTCCTCAGTGCCCTACTTGATCTGGCCTCCACCAAACCTTTTATCTTCCCCTCCTACTACCCACCCCTCTTTATTCCACCTCCAGGCCCCAGGCCTTCTTGCTGTCACTGGAACATGCCTGCTTAGTCCATGCTCATGGCTGTTATTTTTGCTGTTCTCTCTTCCTAGAATACTCTTCTCATGGATCTCCACAAGGTGATTACTCACCATACAGCTATCTCTCATTTCTTTAAGGAGGCCTCTTTAAAATAGCATCCCTGCCCCTGTTAACTTCTATCCCATTTCTCTGCTTTAGTTTCTTAGTAAGAAATGAAACTCCTCATTTCCTGTTATCTTTTTTAATGTCTGTCATCCCTACTAGAAAGACATCACGGTTTGTATCTGCTTTGTCCACTGTTGTATCCCCAGAGTCTTGAATGGTAGATGCTTACTAAATATTTTTGGAATAATTCAAGCCTAATTCAGTGCAGTAAGTGTGCTCATTTTACATGTAGACCAGGCTGGTGATTGTTATGGGCAATATACCAGATGTATTGAGACCATGAACTCAGGCCTCGTTGCCCATTCAAGGCTTATAAGAAAATGAACATATTATATTTCATACAATTCAGACTGGAGCAGTATTAGTATCCTGTGGGAGAAGGCCAATTTAATCTACTAACAGTTTGAGGAAACCTAATTTGTTCCATTAACAGTCTATCGAAAAAAATCTTTCCTTCAATATTATTAGATATATAGTCATGTTTATGTTATCTTGGGGAATTTGAGAGATGGGGAACAAGTCATCTGCTGGGTTTCTACGCCATTACATGTTATATATCACTCCGGGAGATTGCTTAATTACATTAATAAACATTATTTGAGCACTGACCTTTTTATCCCTCCAAATGTTTGTGCATGACCCAGGAATTTTCCAAAGTCAATATGAAACATGTGGCCTGACTTTGTCAGCATGATATTGTCGTTGTGACGGTCACAGACTCCCAGGATGAACGTTACCACACACCAGCCAGCGCAGGAATAGAAAAAGTTCCTCAAGGCCTAATCGGTTGAAAAATAATAACACAACAATGACACACACAAAAAATGAGCAAACGCAGAGGTAATGGTAAAAATACGATAAAAAGCAAAATTATATAATCAAGAACCAATTCTACATCTCAGTTGAGTGGATATGATTAAATGGTTGGTTCTTGATACGCTACAGAAGAACATGAAGCAATCTGTTCTTTAGCCTAATGAGTGTTTTTGTTGAAATGGGAGAAAATAACTTTCATTCAGTTAAAGCTAATTTTCACAGTTTATTAGAGAGGATTCTTAGTGTTATTTTTTAATGTCACAAATATACAATAGTGGATACCTTTTTTCAAGGTAAAAGAAGAAGGAACAATATGGTCCAGTATTGCCTATTCCCATAGAAATTTAAAATACCAATTTCTGAATATTTGAAATTTTTAACACAGAAAAAACTACACTGAGGTATCTGTAACATTTTATGTTTATCCTACAAATATGTCATCCAGTTAATGCCCCAAAGGGTTTTGGTACAGTATATACCAGTGAACTCTTGTGCGGGTAGAAGCAGATTCCACTAAGTTAGTGTGGCTTATGTTTCTTTAATAGACAGAGGTTTCTTGCCAAAATTACTTTTTTCAAAAAAACTGTCCCCTGGGTATTCATTGTTTTGATCGATGATGCAACGATGAGTGTAAGCACGAGTGACTGGCTGAGCCACAGGTATGGGCCTCTTCAACTAGCGAGTGGAAGACCACGTGGCTGGACTACATGCCAGGACACCTTATTTCCAGGTATCCCAGGTGCCTGAGCAAGTCTTTAATTTGTCTGTCTAGATTCTCTCCACTTGTAAAGTGAAGATAATAAAATATGTCCTTCACATGGTGGTTAAGAACATCAAATGTACATGGAAACACCCCAAACAATATAACCCCAGGGGTTTGTGCCTAACTCAAGCTACAATTTGGGGAAAGGCTAAAAACTAGATTTCTAGATAATCGCATCTAATTCCCTGTTACTTGGCCTCCAAAACCTGTATTTTGCTCTATTCCAATCTCACAGAAGTCTGGAGTAGATGAACTCTTGGATCTCTCCTTCATGGCCCAGGCCAGCTAGGGTGACCAAGCCTGCCAGTTTGCCCAGGACTGAGGAGTTTCCTAGAATGAGGGATGTTTAGTGCTCAGGACAGTTCTGAGCAAATCTAATGCTGGCCCATATTGCATCTTTGTGTGAATTAGCATAAAGGTGCCCCTGCCTCTGGGGCAGCTGTACCAGTTCATGCCTTGGCAAGTGAAACAAGGCCTGGCTCTAGCCAACTCATCCCCTAATCTGGGAGCCCTGGTAGAGGGTGGAACCTGTATGATTGTAGACTGCAGGCTAGATGCCAGGGTAAAGTGGGAAAAAATGTTGGCAGTCAAATGGAATAGTATACATTTTGTAAAGTTCTGAGATACAAAAAAATAAAAACTCTATTGGGCATTCTGCAAACATTGAAAGAGTGAGGCATGAAAAAACAGAACTTGGAAGAAGAAATATATTGCAATGGAAGGAGGGAGATTTATAGAAATTATAGGTTGTGTACAAATAGGCACAGGTAACTTGAAGGAGGTAGTTTTCAGGAGCATCATCTCAGGTGATATTGCTGTAAGGGAAGCAGCTGAGCAAAGAGAGTCTTTATTGATAGCCCAGAATTCCACCCAGAGGGAAAACCAGACACAGAAATTGTTATCTAGGTAATATACCATTTAAACTCTGTCATAATTACTAGGCTGATGACTGAATGAATTAGACCTCAAGATGTACTTAATTTACTTTTTCATAAATCAGAATATCTAATGAGCCAGAGTATATCCTTATTTAAGTACATTATTTAAAATTTACTGCAGAAGGACAAACCTTTTCATAATCCACCTTTAAATGGTTGTGCTGACTGAACCATTTTTTGATTGTATTTTCTTTCAGTGGTCCTATCAGTCCAGAATGGCGATGGATTTTCGCAAGGGTTATAGCATCGGGCACCATCTGCACCAATCCTGGTTGATAAAAAAGAGGTTATGGAAATACTTCTTTCTTTACAGGATGAGGGATACTTAGGAAAGGCATCTTGATATAGGTAACAACATCAATAGTTGCCAGCACTACTCGGATTACCCTTCTTATTTCCCAATCTTCTTCTCTGAAGGAGTCTTACCTAGATGGTATTGCTTCTAATTTTTCCTAAATCCTAGGGAGCGATGAGGCTACTTGTGTTTGGATCAGATGTATCAGAGCAGCTTTAATATTTTTTCTAGAACTACAGTAGAGAGCAAATCTAGATGGTCTCCCAGAGACCGCACTGAGTCATAGAGCAGTGAATTAATTAACATATGGCTTGTGCATTCATTTAGTTTAAGGGAGGACATTCAAACTTGTGTAACAAGCATATTTATGATGTAAGTGAATCAAATACAACCTCTGTGACAAATATTTCAAATATATTATAAAAATCAATGTTCAGGTTAATAAAAGCTTCACTGTTCAATGTTTCATTTCTAGGAGTGAACAGAGTAACTCTGCAGTGAACATGTACAGAACCACCTGCTTCTTCCTTCTCAGTCCGCATTAAAGTGAAACTATGATAACAATCTTTTTAAGGGAGCATATATTGATTGAACTTCAATAGGAGCTTTGCCCCACTAGCCATGCATCCATCAAGGCTTCTTTTCATTGTGTTCCTAAGGTTATTGGAATGTAAATATTTTCAAGCCTTCTGATTTTTATTCTGTACAGAACAGCAATTTAAACCCGGTATTTAAAATTCTCCCAGGACTAATGTACACAAAACAACCTGTAATGTACAGTTCTGTAAATAAAGTCATTGAAAGAAATTAAAGTCTAGAATTTCTGATTTCCACAATCTTGACAACTGCAAGAGTTGCAAACACAAATGCCCAAAGGGACCAGGGACATAAATGTAATTATGTGAAAAGAGAGAAGATTAAGTTTTAAAAATTGACTATTTCATGGTCTACCTTAAAAATATTCAAATTAAACAACAAACAAGAATATCACAGTAATGGTAAATGAAACATTTCTCAGTGCTGAATTTGGCCAGTGGCAGCTGGTTGCAGGATTGATCTCTCTCTCTCGCTCTCTGTCTCTCTTTTTTTGCAGCCTTAATCTCTTAATATCCAATAGCCCAGCCCAGCCCAATCATGACTGTTAGGCATCTATTGATACATTGCCTCATCAGAAAGAAACTTAAACATGGAGAGTGGGAATTCAATGCTGCAAAAATAACCTATTAAAATCTATTTGTTAAAAACAAAAAGAAAGAAGGAGATGTCACAACCCAGAGATAAATCCTGGGTGTATATTTAATATCATAACACTTCTCCCTTCTCCCCCAACAGTATTCGGCTCTTGTGCTAGTTTTCCTGTGCTTATTAAGTGAGATAGCAAATGTAAAGCACTGCATTTAACAGTAATATAATTACTCTAAAAAGAGTAATATAATTCCACTTTCTAATCCTGAAATTTTCCCTCCTTTTTCCAGTTCCTCGCTTTAACACTTCCTAACAGAAAACCACCTTCTACCTGGTTCCTGCGTGCCTCATTGCCACCTTGCATCTGACCATGCCCCAAATTAGGACTTAGATTACTGCACCCTTTAGATAGGGTGCTGTAGCAATGTCACTTACTCTTCAGACCACATTTGTCTTCAGGGAGTTAATCATTGCTAAATCCCAAGCCATTTGTCATGTCTTTCATTGTTGACTACCCAGAAAACTTCGCACCTAATTTATAACAATCATGGTGGCTAAATTCTGCTCATTAATTAAAACCATAAATTACATTTTATACGTTTTAAGCTAGCATGTATCATACACTTTGTAGATACTTGTAGCAGAATTCTGTGCACAGTACTATGCGTGGCTCCGTTCCCACAGCTCTCTAATGCAGAGTCCTCAAAATTTACTGCCCATGTGTATTACTCGGGGATCTTGTTAAAGTGTAGGTTCTGATTTAGTAGGGTGGGAGTGGGGTCTGAGAGTCTGAGTTTCTAATAAGCTCCCAGGTGACGTCAATGCTCCTGGTCCACAGGTCATACTTGAAGTAGCAAGGTTCTTAGGGACAAAACTTTTCAAGATGGTATCACACAAAGCAGTGGGTCTCAAAAAGGTGTGCATGAGAAACTCCAGAGCAGCTTTTTGCAATCACTGAGACTTGAGCCTCAGTCCCCCACCCTCCATCTCCTCCCCACCCCTCCCCAATGAAGAGCCTGATATAGCATCCTGCTTGGGTCCTAGGTATAGCTGCTCCAACTCTCCTAAGTAATTTTTATGTCCATCAAACCTGGAGCAAAGTTAGAGCAATGAAATAAATCCTAAAGAATTTTTATCTGCTCTGATAATCTCTCCCAAAGTTCCTACAACATCATATACAAAGTAGTCATGAGAATTATAGTCAACAATAATGTTGATAAAGCCATGTAAACTTGTGGCCTGGAGTATACTCTCCTTAAGGGCAGCAGCCCTGTTTAGGTTGTTTTAGTATTCCCTATCTTACTTTGTGACATTTCTTGAGAACAGCAGATATTCAATAAGCCTTGGAACCTGATTAAAAATGGAACCTAATCTCTTAAAAGAAGACATTTGCTTTAATGATCTCCATTTTTCTTGAAGAAGTATTTTTCCAGTACAACATTACAACCAAAAGAAATTGTTGGTATATAGCGGGAAAGAATAATTTGTTTGTCTTGTGACATCTGTAACTTTGGGCAAGTCTAGAGTTATTTCTGCTGGATTATTTTATTAACTTTAAAAGTCTTAGCCTCCATTACTTCTTATGATTATAAACAGAGAAATGAGTAGATGGAATTGAAGAATTCCACTGAGGTTGGTGTTGTATTCAATTTCTGAAGAAAAAGTAATCCATGTGACACCAAAAAGCTCAGCTTGGTTCATCTAAGGTTTATTCTTACCCTTTCAACATATTAGGATATGAAAGAATTAGGTCATTTACGTGAGAAAAGGGAGAGAAAAACTCAAGGAATAATGATCTCAGAGTAGCAGTAATAAAAGACTTTTAGGAACTACAACTTTAGAAGGAGTTCGGGAGTGGGATACTTGGCATGGAAACAAGGGCCCTATTATCAGAATAAAAATAATTGGGCAGTGTGACTTGTAACAGTAGTCCTGAAGTATCCAATTGCAAGTTAAGCTAACTAGGAGGTGCTTCCATGCTTAGTTTCCAAAATCTTGGGTCACAGTTGGCTGGGGTACTGAGCCTAGCAGTGGGACCTCAGGAACTGGAGGGCCAGGCAATGGACAGTCTCTCTTTTGAGATGATGGGTTTAAACTGTAGTTCTGTCTGAATTAAAAAAGAAAAAAAAAAAGACAACATAGTTCTAGGTCCCCTTTCCAGTTCTATGGGTTTTTTATCCCTTTGTTTATGCAGATGCATCTGCTATAATTCATACTAATTAATTTAATGAAATGCTAAGTGGCAATGGCCCCATGTAAAAAAAATTATATGATATCCTAGAAATTATTTCTTCAATTTAGCATGACTGTAATTAAGTACAACTTTTACCTCTGATGTTTGAGTAATTATTAGGGTGGATCTTCAACATTATTTTCATTGAAAATGTGTATAAGTGTAATTATATTTCCATATTAGTGGCTTGGCTTTTATCAAGAAAGAGAAATGCTGAAGTATGCTCAAAGTTTGCATGAATGGTCATCTTTGACTGTTGATATTACACTTTACTCAAAAGTCTTTTAGAAACCGAATGCATGTTTATAATGTATTTAGAATTTTTAGAACTCCTTTAAGCATTTGCAACTTTGTAAATTTTGTGTTAATAGGCAACAATTATATTTTTTTGAATGAGTAGACTTTACTATTATCAGCTTAGAAAAAGAGAAAAAAATATGTGTTAATCATTAATGTAACTAACCCTTAAGGACACACAAAAGGATATTACAGTTAACATTTGAGTTGTCAAGAGTCCTAATTAATATCTAGAAGGACATTATGCTTTACATAAATCATTTTGGCTTATTGTTTTTGAAAATAATTCTTTGTAAAAAAGAAGAATGACCAGGTTTAGTTCTTTGGATTTTAAAATTTGTAATCTAAAATGAAAGCTGTGGCAACTCTGGGGGCATATTACTGATGAATGCGTGAGGTAAATAATGTAAGTCAACCAGCTTTCTAATCTATACTGACCTTGGCCTTTTCCTGTGGATAGACATCTATAAATGATCATTTGCATATCCAGGCCCTCCTGCAGCCAAATATTGTCCATCACATGAATAATCTGCAGAACAAGCATATCCTGACGAAGATCATCTCCAGCCTGTTAAAAACAAAATTATAGACTCCGGGTTTCTCCTTGAATTTCATTAAAAGCTTTCACATATGGTATATGTCATTTCCTTCCTTGAATAATTTTCCAGCCTGACTTAGGGTGGTTTCAATGGTTTTATTAGCACTAAGAATACCTTGTGTTTCTGATAGACGATCAAAGAAAATGAGAACTTTCTTTTAAATGATTACAGAAGCTTTAGCCATTAAATTAGAAGCTGCTTGGAATGTTGGCCCCTGATAATAATCTTTCAGTTTATTATCCATGTGCAATGTCTTAACCTCAAAGTCTGGTGAAGAGAGGTTGGACGAATGTTTATGCAAATTTCAAACTCAGCCAAGTGAAATCTCTTTCTAAGGGAGACATTATTTGATGTGACATAAATGTATGCACTGATATACAGTTAGCCTACCAAGAGCTCCTTGACTGGGAGCATAAACAGCACACATATAATTCATCAGACTTTGAATCATCGACTTCTCTTGTTATGAAGGCAGTTAAGACGTTTTCAGAGTAAACAGCCTTTGATAATAATAAGAAATGATAAAGGGGTGTTTTTCTAGCATAGGTGAAGGACATAGAATATGTCCAAAGGGGAAGGACAGTTCTATGCTTTTAACTAATAAGAGGCTTGGTTTTGACAATGCTTTCTAAATTATAGAAAACTATGCCAAGATGAGATTCTGTGTTCTTTTTTTTTCTTCACCAAAAATGCAGTGCCGGGGTAACATTAATGCTTGAGGTTTACACAGATAACAGCAAAAGTATAGGTGTGTTAATCATTATCTTCAAAACTAGTCAGAATCTAACAAAAATTCCACTCTGCGACCTTGTTGTCTGGTTTGGCTGAATAACCTATCAAATTTAACTGAACAACTGGCAAATGCTTACTTTTTACTTACAGCTCCTTTTTCTGTCCCTTTTTCCTACTTGACTTTTACTCTTAACCTTTTACTCTATTGTCCCATGGGATTCATGACAAAGACTGATATGGCCCTTATTTATATTTTATTTAAAAAGAAGACAACAACCCAAATTACTAAAATAAGCAAGTGCTTACAGATAAGAATTTTATGCTAAATCATATCATTTGAGTTTCAGCTAATTTTGATTCGAACTTAGTATCTAGGCCAAAGGAAGACTCTCCCCCTAGGAACTTTACCACAATTCTGCTTTCTGTATTACTCAAAAGTGATTGCATTATTTCATTTATTGAAACATACCTCCCGGAGTTTTGCACTGAAGATTCATTGGCTTTGAGCCAGTAATGTTTGATTTATTGCCAATCATAGTTTGGCATGTACTATAATTCTGTAAAAATGCAGAATCAAAAATAACTGGAATCTTCTGTGCTGCTGCCAGAGGAAAAGAGCTATAATAATTTCTTTTTGTGAGTAATAAATCAATAGTTCTACCAATGGAATCAATTTGATGTTTCAGGAGGGCTACTGTACCTTAAAAATGACGCTGATGTTTTTTCCCATTGGATTAGCATTAATGAAAGTAATCTTCAACGGCAAAGCATTAGATGTGAAATATGAACATGCCTATGGGACAAAAAGAAGAGAAAAATGGTGAGCAAAACAAAGCAAAAAGAAAAGTTTCCTTGCAATCATGGCCCCTTGCAGAATTTGTTATATGAGCATGTGTAACACATATGAATAATTCCTCACACTTTGGAACAAAGAAACATATTTATTAAAAAAAAGACTTCAGTCTACCAACCAAAGCCTTTATTTGTAAACTAAAAATGCCAGCTTTTCGGCAGGTTGTAAATCTTCAACTACATTTTTTTCTCACTAAACAGTGATGATGTGTAGGGAGTTTAAATAAACTAAGTAGTATGTAGGTATTGTGCTTATGCTAGTTAGTTAATACCTAAAAGATGAAATCACTATTTAAAAAAATATATTTCCTTTTCATTCTTTCTGCCCTGCAGCATACTTTAAGGAAACATGCATATAGAATTAACAAAGACCTGAGTTCAAATTTGGACTCTGTAACTTATCAGCTGTAAGACCTTGGAAAAGTTACTTAAATGTTTGTATCCCACTGTAAAATAGGGATAAAACTCTTACGTCACACATTTTTGTAATAGGTATATGAGCTAATGGATATAAAATACCTTTTACAGTGTCTGACACTAATCGGGTACTTCAAAAAGATTAATGCATTCTTCTTCACTTTTTGCTAATGAACATTTTCTTATCTTTACAAGTAACAGTACAACATATATTTCCTATTCTCGTTTCTTTCAATTATACTTTACATTTCTATTTTCAGTTTTATGATATCGACTACTGTCCATTATTTTCCTTTTATGTGCTTACAACTGTTTGAGTGTTAAAAGGCTGTATGTCTTTAGGTTATTAGAGAGTTCACGTTGACAGTGAAGAATTAAATCAATACTAAAGAAAGGAAAACAACTTGATACTTTCAATTAATCAACTTAGTAAAATATGACATCAATATATTTTGAAGGATCAGTTTGAATATCATTATTTCTGATAAGTCTGAAATCAGTAGAAGTTGAGAGGAAAGGATCTATTTCTTAATCTATCAACATAAATCTAACCTAATCCCTAAGCAAACAGAAACCCTTGTTTACTGAATCAATTTGAGTTTTATAGTAAAAGGATGAGGCTGCTTGTTAAGTAATGAATTCTCGCTGCAAGAATCAGTCAATCAGGGAACATATGACCTTCTGTCACGGTATTGAATTAGGAAACCCTGTATTAGGCCAGAGTCTAGATCAGTGGTTTTCAAATTCTCCTCATTCAATTCTGGGGGCTGGGGTGGGAGAGTGATGATCTCTCTGAGGTATGCCAAGTCCAGGGAAGAGACAAAGGGCTAAGAAAGGCTGAGGGCAAGGTTTAGTCCCTCTTCTTAATTATATCACTTAGAGCTATATTGCTTTCATTGCTTAATATTTTGCTTTTCACACGCAGTATATTTTTTGAGAGTCATGGCAAAAATACTATACATTTGACAGCTAGTATGCACAAAGCATTATCTATATGCTAATAGAAAGAGACACCATATCCACCTCTCATAGAGCCTGCAAAAGTTGGTATGAATGTATACACACATGCATTTCACAGCTGAATGAAGAAGCATTTGAAGAAGAGAGTCTTTCAGAGATGAGCTGAATTTGAAGATTGTGAAAGACATAGATTGGCAAACAGGTAAAAGAAAAGCTTTGCTAGGTAGAAAAAGGTAAACAAGGACACCTTAGATTAGAGTAGAAGTTAGAAGTGGATTGGGAGGGCCATAACCAAGAGATAGGAAAGAATGAATCAAAATCTTGGAGGATATTTTATGTAAATGGTGAGATAAAAGATCTGGAATAGAGAAAGGAAGATAAGAAAAGCTAGAATGGAGAAAGGAAGATAGGACCTCTGGTCTTGAAAAGTGAAAATTAGTGAAATAGACTTAAAACAGTTTTTAAAAAGGAAAAGAAACCTATTAGTAAATGAAATGTCTGGTCTTTACTTTCCCAGGAGGGGAGAAGGATTGCATTCAGTTATTCCCACTCTCTCATATGATCTACCCCTTAGTGAAACAGGAAATGGTCCATTGTGATTAGTGGTTCCAAGGAGAGACAGGGGTGAGAATTCTTCTTATAAAGTTTAACCAAACCTAAGACCTTTGCTCGCTGTCTTGGAGACCCATACTTTAAAGAATGGATTGAGCCAGGCCTGAGTACTTCTCCCTAGTGTAGTTTACTGATGGTGATTAAAACAGAATGCTGACTCTACATGCAGGCTTTCCTACACTCACTACAGTCACGGGACTTCTCTCCAGAGCGAACTCTAATGCACAATAAGCTCAGTAATGACTTTCCCAAGATCACTGCATTTATCAGGTTTCTCCCCAGATGGGCTCTCTGATGTACTGTAAGATTGCTGCTATAAACAAAGACCTTCCCATACTCACTACTACTTTCATAGGACTTCTAACCAGTGTGAATTCTCTGATGTGTAATGAGGTATGAGTTTTGATGGCATATTTTCCACATTTACAGGGCTTTTGCTTGTGTGAAGTCTGTGATATAAAATAAGACATTTACTAGACTGAACGTTTTGCCATGCCGCATTCAAAAGGCTTTTCTCTGGTATGAATTTGCTCATAGTCAACTAGTTGAGAGGTCTGACTGAAGGCTTTTCTACACTGCTGACATGTATGTGCTTGTTCCCTGGCATGGAGGATCCAGTGTCAAATAAGACATATACTCTGACTGAAGGCCTTACTACATTCCTTACCGCCGTAAGGCTTCTCCCCAGTGTGAACTCTCTGATGGTCAGTACGGTCTCTAATGGAACAGAGAACGTTCCCACACTCACTTGAACATGACGTTTCTCACTTGTGTGAAGTGTCTGATGCTGGAAAAGGTTCTACTCTGCATGAAGGCCTCACACTTGTTACACTCAGAAGGCCCCTCCCCAGTACAGGCTACCCGATGAGCAATGAGCAGGGTACGCGGAGTGAAGGCTCTAACACATTCGTCACCTTGATGAGGTTTCTCCCAGTGATGGAGTCTCTGGTATTTACTGAGATGGGAGGAGTGATGACAAGTCTTCCCACACTCTCACATTCATAGCGTTTGTACCCTCATTGGTTTCTCAGATGAACCACTGGCTGAGGGGTTTGTCTGAAGGTCTTACTACACTCATTACACTCCCAGAGGTTCTTTCCAGTATGGATCCTCTGATGGCCAACCAGATGCGGGCTCTGACTGGAACTCTGCCGCATTTACTGCACTTCCTACGTGATGCGTGTCCCTTCAGACCTCCTCGTTGTTCAGCAGGCCTGGAGGACAGACCAACATGTTCTGCAGGTGAGAGCACCATCCTCCACATCCGCCCTGTTCATTGCTGTACGCTCAGGCACAGCTGACCAGAGCAAATGGGACAAAGAGGCGGCTCTACTTGGGGCACTTCCCAGCTTCAGGGAAAGTGCCAATGGCTGCAGGTTGCTGTAGGGAAGGAGTGTGGTCCCAGCCACAGCACTATGGGTGATGACTCCTGAACTGGTGATGCCCTCGGCATGGTCTGCTCACCTGGACACTCACAGCAACGATCCACTAGAGCTGGTGCCCCACATCACCAAGGCCTGCACAAGCCACAACACATAAGTAATTTTCACCAAGGCCTGCACAAGCCACAACGCATATGTAATTTTGATTGAAAACAATCTTTCTATTCCTTTCTATTCCTTAAACAACAATGACAAACCAAGAAAGCAGAAATAAAAAATAACATCTGGACTCAATGAACTATTGATATATTGTTCTTTCTACATCAAGATACTCTGTGTTTTTGAAATGTTTCCATGTATCTTTAGCATCAATCAGTGCATACTGCTAATGATTAAAAGGTTACACAATTTTTTAAAATCAGTGATGATTTGGATTTTAGCCCAGATAGACATATCTCAGCTTATAAAATTGATGCCTTATTTTGTTATTATTCAAAGTACGTCTATGCAGCACATTTGGAAAATTTGTAGGGTGTCTTTGCAGCAGCATAATTGTAAAGGTGACAGTATTAAGCTTCTAGTAAAACTTTTTCTATTCATACTAATGGTCTGATTTTTCTCCTAATTATTAAATCTGTTTTTCTTGACTGTATTCCGACTTTAGTTAAGTAACGCTTATTGTGCATGCATGAGAGTTTAACCTCTTCATTTTTAAATCTCACTTATCAATCCTCTTTATTAGAGTCTTCTACTCTTGGACTTTTGAGAAGGAATATAATAAAGCTCATGGAGAAAGAATGATTCTAAGTCAGAGAAGGGTGGCTGATAGAGACTGAGGAAGAGAAGGAGTTTGTGAGTACAACAATGCCAGGGAGGGCTTTCCAGGCATGAGTAAAATCACAAACATATCATATGGCACAGTGACTCATAAGCATCAATGAATTTTAAATTGAATCAAAACTGAGATGTTATAGCTAATGATACACTAGTGTCCTAGGCATGGGCATGCACATAATCTAAATAAGCATGAAATTAAACTAGCCTGCATGGGGTCGCCAAATCAACCATTTTGAATAAGTCAAGAAATCAATTCAGTGAGAAGTGTCTTCATTTTTTTCCACTGAACTGTGGTTAGTGTGTTTCTAAACCAACGAAATATCTGATGAGGTTAATGTGATACCAGCTGGTCACAGTGCATCAAATAGAGCACACACAGTTTGGATGGGACTCAATTACTTTTTTCTTAAATAATTGCAATAACAATTTATAAATTGTTTTTGCCATTTCAAAAACATCCAGTGAACTAAACAATACACAATAAGAATACTCAACTTATCTACTGAATACATTGACTTACATCTCCATCAATTCCCTTTATGCATAGGGCAGGGTTCAGAGGAAGGTGACAGGTATTTGTACACTGAAAGAATTCTTCTAGTCTGCCAAGTTCTTTCTTCAGGACCTCCTGTGAAAAATCATTAGAAGAAGCATTTTCGAAACTGAAAAGAACTGGACTTTTCCTTCAAGTTATAATTTCTTTTGTTGATTAAATAAACTCCTTAATTCAGGGGTTGCACACTTGGGTGCTTTGGGGTCAGGTGGGTGATGTAGCCACGTATGAGGAGGCAGTGGGCTAAAGACAATAGGGAGTACTGGGGAAAATGGGGAAGTAAAGATTGCATGTCCTTTCTGAAGAACTTTAAATTCAATTAAAAACAAAACCAAAACAAAGCACTGTTCTGTTCAAACGAAACACGATGGGTTGGACTTGACCTGTAACCCACCAACTTGCAACCCCTGCTTTAAGTAATTATTAACATGATCCATTTATCATAATTCCCTGAAATCTTAGTTTGTAACTCTCAAGGTTTACACTTAATAGTATAATACTTTTTAGGAAAAAATTTACATAGAGTAGGAGACAAAATAATGACAAAAAAGATAATTATAGACCATTGATAAATGTCAGAAGCAGTAATACATATGAACAAATAGTTTACTAAATGCCAGTAAGTGTATTTCTGATACTTGACTCACTGCCTTCCATAGTCCTCTGTACATGTGGAAGGTCTGAGACCACAAACGATACCTTTAGAATTGTGTATCCCCTGACACAAAAAGGAGAAAAACAATAATTCAGAAATAATAATAATTCAAAATAAAAAAAAAAAACTCCTTTTAGCCTACTTTGAAAACTGTTTAAGCCCAATTCTAAAAATGAGGATATCAGATTAATAGTGTTTAACTAACTCTCAAAAGTTTCTTAGCTCTTACTCCGGGTTCACTGCCAAACAATAGAATCTACTGCTCCCAGAATCCAGCAAAACAAGGTGGAGAAATGAGGCAAAGCTCCACAGTGGCATTCTTTTTGTCTTCCTCTTTTGTCTTTTCTATACCTGGATTTGCCTGAAGAGCACCATGGAGGGGAACCTCTGCTCTCTTTAACTAAAATCTCTTCACTTCATATAGTTAGGTTTAACTGGGCTTTAAAAAAAAAAAAAGAAGAGAAAAAAAGCTTACAGTAACTTTTGAGAAATTATAAATGCTTCTCCCACCTCTTTCTTTTTCTCTTTCTATTTTCACGTGAAGAGGTGTTATCACAAGAGCAGCCAGTCAAGGTGAGAGAAATGCATTTATCTGAGAGAATAATGTCAGTATCACTGGAACGTGATGTAAATAGTCAAAAAGGCACTGTATTAACTGTAGCATGCATCTTAAATACATGAGGGAGTTTGAAACATAAGAAATAAAGACCAAACCTATACACAAATTTTGTAAATTTTAAGCCAAATTTATTTTACTTGCTTTCAACTTTTTGTCTACCATTAGAAAATAATTAATGATTTTGCAGTAATATGGAGAAATCATAGAACTTTTTTTTTTTTTGCATTGCCTATCATGTTACTAGCCTTAAGGCTCTTCTGCGCATACAGAGTTTATATGTCTCCCATTTAAAAATAAAGTCCCTGCTTATGCTTTTTATTTTCCAATTTCTCCTAGGTAGGTGAAGTAGCATAGCTTCTGGCATTACTGCCAAATGAAGTGACTTCCAGCAAGAAAAATCTTGTGCTAGGAAAAAATTCTGGGACCCTTTGCCTATTTTCATATCATTTTGTTGAAAAGTCTTGTTGATTTTAAACAGTGGGTGGAGAGAAACTATGAGCTCCCTTGAGGACAAGATTCGTGTTTTAGGCATCTTTCTATCCTTATCTCCTGGTCTGTAGTAAGTACTTGTTATTGAATGAAATTCTTAATACAGTGAATGGATGTCCACTATCTCACTGCATCTAGAATGTTGAACTTAAGAGAACCTACTTAATGATCTATATCAGTGAAGGGAACTAGTAATGCAGTTAATTAAGAAGAGCAAGTGTTTTTCCATTAGAGCAAGAAAAAGAACAGCCAGATCCATTATTATAATCAGTGATGAAAGAGGCACAATATTTTGACTATCATCCATGGATGTTAGAATAAAAGTATTATTCAATACTATCCACACCACTATTGATTTCTTTCATTTAATTCATTTAATTTGTTGTGGAAAAAAAAAAGTCTTTAAAAATGTGACTTTGATAAGTGCAGTGTGAGAAAAATCTAGACCTAGATTTTGTACCTTGGACAAGGGTGCTCTGAGAAGTCCCCTTGTGTACTTCTTCCATGAGTCTGAATTGTGCTGCCTTTCTGAGTAAATTACTTCATCTGGTCATTTTAATCAAATTGCCTTTAAATTGGTCTCTTGTCAGGTACTGTCTATGCTACATGGCTATTTAGATAAAAAAATCATGTCCTGGTGATAGATATTATCATTAACATTAGAATAGTAAATTGAAAAAAAAGTTGATCAAAAGAATAGATTTAAGTGTCTTAAGACAAAGTGTAGTCAAGGAATTTACCTTCTGTGTTATTAAATTCAAACTTAATTGAACCAGGTTTAAGAAATGAAACAAAACTTTATTACATGAAGATTGATTTTGCAACAAACCTGTCTTTGAGGGTCACTGGCAGATTTGACTTTTTCACCAATGTCTCCCAGAATTTTGATGAGTTTCTTTTCCTTGGAAAACTCATCACTCAGGGCTTTTCCTGCACAGAATTGGAGAGCAGCCAATAGCTTCTGATACCAGCTTTTAAAATAAGCTTCATTCTGTGCATCCTTTAGCAGCCTGAAGGAAAGAGAGAAAACGAATTCTTGTATCTAAAGCTGATTTTTAAAACACCTCTAGCAGGAACAATAAGTGTGTTTCAGACTAATCTGTATGTGGTGGCTTTGGGCAGTTTAACAGGCCAGGCTGGGGAAAATGCTGTTTATTTGTTGGCAGTCATCATTTCACCTGATAGTTAATGAGATTCCAAGAGTGAAGAATCAATAAGAGACCTGCCTTTTCTCATTTCAGTTCACAGTGCACTTTTTCCTCTTTCAGGCTTCTTAAATTCTATAGCAAATACTTATCTTAAGAGCATATATTTGACTTCTTATTAAAATACAGACAAAGAATTTTAGAAATGGTGTTTATTAGTCACTACACTATATGGCAACTCAACCACCAACCCCACATTTTTCTGCTTTTCTTCAAAAGATAATGTCTCCACACTGTCACATACGTAAGTATTGCTCTTTCTTCCAACACCTCCCTTTGATTACCTGGAGGAAGATATTGTAAAGGCAAGAGCATGGTTTTTGTTTTCAGGCATTTCTGGATTCAAATCTCAGCCCTACAACTTAGATGTAAGTTAGGCCAGTTACTTAACCGGGCTGAGGTTAAAATAAAGAAATAACTCTGACTCCATAGAATTGTATGGAATATAGAATAAACTAATGCTATTCTAATTTGAAAGGGCTTAGCACAAAGTATATACTAGTAGTCAAAAAACATCAGTTTATCTGTATCCTGCAGCCTCCCCAAGCCAACTTCCGTCACTGTCTGGCAGTCTGCTTGTATCACGAACACGGGAGGCATAGAACAAAAAAAGGGAAGGATACTTCGCTAGATAATGGAGCAGTGACAATTATTTGATTACGCTTTCTGCCATGTGACAATTTCTATTGCCTTGAAATTAATTCCAACATGCTTAAGCTTTACTTTTTATTATGCCCTAAAACACTGAAATAAAAGACTGATTCCCTTGAATGTTAACCTCTCTTTGATTGATTCTTTAATTCTTAACTTGTCTCTAATCTTCTTCTCTTCTGAAAAATAATTATCATTCAAAGAACTAGAAGAAAGTTATTGTGAGAATGAAATACTGAAAAAAAAAGGATTAAATACCTAGCAGCCAAAATATATATAGATGAGTTTCATTCTGCATTCCTAATTTTGCATCTCTGCCCAATATGTATTGTGCTACAGAGACTCTAAGAAACATATCATTTTCATTTGTTCTATGTTCTCTGTTCCTACACATCTGAGTTAAAAAATTAAATCAATGAACCTGGCTTTTTTTTTTTTTTTTTTTAGGTAAGGGCTTGTTCCCTTGTCATTGTTACAAAGCTAACTTATCTCCTAGCACCTCTTTTACTTTACCAAAGGGAATATAATAATGCTGGAAATAATGCTGGAAAGCATTAAAAAAC
Organism: Balaenoptera acutorostrata; assembly: GCF_949987535.1. Taxonomy (NCBI): domain Eukaryota; kingdom Metazoa; phylum Chordata; class Mammalia; order Artiodactyla; family Balaenopteridae; genus Balaenoptera; species Balaenoptera acutorostrata. The sequence goes on from NC_080074.1 coordinate 91,974,103, forward strand.
AAAAAAATTCTCAAGGGTCTAAAGATGTATTGATGGAAAATATAATCCATTTATACTTATACCTTCAATGTAAGAAGAATAGTTGACAATGAAAAGTTTTCCAACCCACCTCTATGGTGAGATTTTTGAAATGTCAGATGTAATAAATGTATCACATCATTATTTGGAGGCTCTAAGAAAACGAGTGTTATGTGAGTATGAATTGGAAGGCCCCAAAGAAAGCATCCACGTCTGAAACTTCAAGATATTTTATGCAGAATTATACCTCAGAGATTTTCACAGTATTTTGAGGACTTTGGTAATATACCATTGTACAGTCTACTTGGTTTTCAGTGGAGGTAGGAAATTGATGGGTAGAGTATTTCTATATCCCATATCAATGCTTGCCAGCATTTTCATATACTTTGAATATTGAGTTACTTGTTTTCAAAGATATTTAAAACCTGTTCTGGTACATAAATATAACTCTATAACCACCTGACTGCTATATACATGATAAAAGGAAAGGTTATTCTGCACAAAGTCAACTTTTTACTAAAATTATTAAAGAAAATATATATTTTAGGGGTGGGGAGTCATAGGAATTGTCAAAATTATATAATTAGTATTCCTAATACTCAATTCTTATTCTATGAGAAATGTATTTGCTTCTCTCATGAGCAGCTGATTCAAGGAGGGAAAAAGAATCAGTTTGATTCCTTGCTCAAAATAAAACAGAGCAGGGGAGATTTGCAGAGAGAATATGTGACTGTGTTTTAAGAAATTTAAAAGTGAAGAAAACTCAGTGCATTCCATTGTGATTATTTTCCTTATAGAACATACCTCATGCAAACTCTCATTCCTGCCATGATGACATGCTCTCCTGGTGAGATTTGGTTCAAGCTCTATGGCTTTTTATCCAACTTTAAAGTTTTTTACAAATTGCAGAATTGAAATCATACTGTGTTATAGATGACCACAAGAGGTCAGTTAGTCTATTCCTGTGTCTTTAGGCACAGTCACTTTAACTGATGAGAGAAATTAACATGTCCTTTAATTTTAATCAATTCAGAGAAAGTTGGACTATACAGTTTTGGGTGGAGAGTTAGCCAATTCTACGTCAATGACCTTCACCATCAGGAAGTGGTTAAAACCCTCATGTGGTAGTTTTTACCCATTGCCTCTGTTTGTTAAGACTGTGGAAAACAGCTAGCTACTTTCCCTTGAGCATTACAGGAACCCTTTTCATAAGGCACTGACACTGGGAGACACAGAATTGCTTATGCCAAATTCAAAAAAAAATTTTTTTTTTAAGTTTAGGTCAAGGGACTGAGAAATATGAAGTAAGACTTGGTGTTGAAAGATTGGGCTTTTAAGATGCAGACAATGTGACCACGTACAAACTCTGAGGTAAATCTCAAAATGTCAGAGACCTGTTTATCCTAGTGTATGCGAGATCCAGGAATGGTTCAACTTGATATTATTTTGTATAGGTGTCTTATGGACTGTAAGTGATGACAACATTAAAATGAGAATAAATGCATAAAATCTAGCTGATTAAAGGTTTGGGTAGTGTTGAGTATGAGAGGCAAAAAGCAAGAAGAGAGGCAAAAAGCAAGAAGAGAAGCAAACATAACCCAGGTGACTGAGCATGTTTGTTATAGGATGTCATAAAGGCATTTGCCTAAATTAAGGAGCTGGTGGTGGACTCAGATACACAAACCCCAGCTAGCATGAAATGGAGATTTTCCTTGGAAATTAGAGCTTTTCTCCATTTCTTCATGCACAAAGTGCTTCTGATCCCATGGCGAGTGACTTGCTGGAGGCCCAGGAAAAGTACAGATAGTTCTCATTTCATCAGTCTACCAGCAGGACAGAACAGACTAATCATGCCAACCCAGCCCTCCTTGCCTCATGACTCCCTTCAGTGTAGGTCTTAATTTTAGTTCTCAACAGCACAATATCCCACAAATTAGGGGTTGCCTTAAATTTTTTACCCACTTGTGTATTTCTGGTGAGTGAAGAGGGCAAACAACATCCAGAAGAAAACTGAGCTACACATGAAGATGAGTGATTTCAGGTCACTCCAGGACCTCCCCTTTCCATTTCCTCTATTGGTGGCTACTTTATGGGGAGTAAGATGTGTGACTCAGTAGACCAGGTCTTAGTGAGCACAGGTGGATTTTAAAATGTGACTTCTTCAAGTGTATTTATAACCCTGGGACATATAAAGGCTGAAATCCAATACTTGATATGGAATTTTTAATTTTAAGGTTTCAATAGTGTGTTACGAAGTGAAAAGCATATATCTCTTTAGCCTTTACAACTTTATTTTACTTCTCATTGGTTGAGAGATTTATTTAATATTTCCCTAAACTGAGGAACTTCATACATTTTATTGTCTTGCAAAGATAACTGTTTCCTATGACTAGCTCATTTTTAGAATACTGATTTGCTCTTTCAGAAATATAGCACTGAACTTATTTTGAATTTTGTATATAAGGAGCATTACACGGTCCAAGTCTGCAGAAATGTGATTTCCAATCAATAGTTATTTTGCAACATATGTTTGTCAATAAGCCACTTTGAAACAACTTGAATATAAAACTATTAAAAGGGAATAAATTCAGAAAATAATGAAATCCATACTCCAGAGATTTTATACATTTTTAGAACACTTAAATATATGAGAAGGGCCCTTAAGGTATGTAACTGACTTAATTTTATCCCGATATTTCAATTTATATACCTAATATTTATTACCACCTCAAAAACAGTCGTTCAGAATGTTACAGTTCATACTTACGATTTTTCCATTGTGTTCATATTACGTGGTAGATTTATTTTTCCCAACTCCATGCTTTCTTCCCTGAAGCTTATACAACCACACTCTTTGCTCTGTGACTTCCAGTGCCTTCCCAGAAGCAGCATCTACTTCTCCATCCCTTGTCTGGATTGGCCATGTGACTCACTTCAGCCAACAGGATGTGACTAGATAAAATGTATGCCCAAGTCCATGGGAATGCTTTAAATGTGCTATCATGGATTGGTCTGCTCTCTTGTACTTCTGATATCTGTCATGAGAACAGCGGGTCCCCGCTGGGGGATGTTCCTTCAGTGCTGGAATGACAGAGCAGAGCTGAGCATTGCTGTGAGGAGCCCAGTGCAGCCAAGTGGAAGTACAGCAAGTCTGCAGCCTGCATGCTGCATAAGTGAGAAATAAGTTTTTTTTGCTGTAAGCCACTGAAACTTTGGGCCTATTTGTTGCTATGGTAAAAATTAATGAATATGCCAAGTTTCATATTATTTCTTTTTCCCTTTTCTTTGTTTTTGTTTTCATTTGTTTGTTTGTATTGCCTTTAGAATATGGAGCATATTTTTTAAACCTCCCCAGTGTTAGTCCTGAGGATACTTTGGGGCAAACCTAATTACTGAAAATAAACAAAAGTCATTTGGAGACAAGTCTGGTGAATTAGATGGGTGATCAATTTGAGTATAACATTTTAGATCAAAAAAACTATAAAAGTAATAAAAATGGCTTTCTTCTATGGATCCTAAAACGCCCCAAAGTGTATTTCAAAAATGATTTGATCTGGTTCATTTGGACATGTATATTATGTTATACTGCTAAAATTTTATTGTTATTTTATTACACTAACATACTGTTTGGCTCATTTAAAAGTGTGAATAGGCTTATGTACCATCTGCTGTCTGTCCAGCCAAGTGTTTGAGTATCGAATAGGAAATTCTCTCTGAGTAAAAATGCACTAATGAGTGCAATAGGGCAATGGGAAGTCTTTTTTTAAAGACTTACATAACACAGGACTAGACAAATCTAACACATTACCAGACAAAGGGTCTGATGGCTGAGGGCAGTGAGGGAGGCAGTACACCTGGCAGTTTGGGAAACTGAGCTCTGCTCTAATGGTAACAGCTGGAAGACTAAGATGGCTAAATAGGGAGGGGATCAATGGTTTTGGACAAGGAAGCATCTATCTATATCAGCATTTAATGGAACTCCCTTTATTGCCCTGGAGTTGGCAACCAAGACCCAAGATTAAAGAAAAGAGAGTATCCTATGTTTTAAGACTAGCCAAAGAAACAACTGGAAGTCAGAGAACTCTTCGAGGTTTATTGGGAGATGGCCAAAATGGCTATGATACACCAAGTGTTATTGCCCCTCCTGGACCTTAGTATATATTTGCAAGTGGGGGTAAAGGAAAGGGCTGTTTGAGAGTCATGAGTCATCAGCTTAGTGAGGGACAGAGTGGATCCGCTATCCCCACTCATCCTTGCAAAGTCCAGTGAGGAGGGAAGCTCAAAGATACCCATTGATTCAGATGTGTGCAAGAATGGGAGACTATTGCCTCATTCCCAGGTTAGATTTCTGCTCTAAAAGAGGGTTTGTTGAAAGACAGGATAGCAAAGGAGCAGCCTGCATTTTTGCACCCTAACTGGCCAAGCAAGGATGTGTGAATTTCTCAAGGTTCAAATAAACACATGGAAGGTAATTAAATGTGATCCACTCCTGTCTAGGAAGAGGTTGAGCCAAAGGCAGATCTCCTGGTGGGAAGCCCTGCAAGGCTACCCAAGATACGCACTCAGATGAGGTAGCCAGCTTTGACAGTGAACCCAGAGAGGGCCTTGATGGAAAGTCAGAGACCACAGACAGGGGATTGTACTTGCTTGCCTCAACAAGTGTGAGGGTCACTTTCCTCTTTCTCTTTTTTTCCCACTCCAAAGTCAAGAAAAGCTAGAACTAGAAGACAGAGAGAAGAGGAGTGAAACAGCAGACAATATTCTCCCCACCACAAGTCCCCCAAGCTAAAGCTTGGCTGGTGCTGGAGAATGGGGAGGAGGTATGTGTCAAACTGGAGAAGAAAACAGAGTTTTAAATTGGACAAAAGTGGTGAAGAGTTTTTTGTTATCCAAAAGTGATCAGGAAACTATGGAATCTACCCTGGTTTTAATTAGAGAATGTAAAAGGGTAAAAGTAGTATTTTTAAAATAATAAAAACTTTTATTGGAGACCTACCAATACCAAGCTCAGCCAGTTTAAAGAAAACTAGGCGAGACCGTTAAACATCTACAAGTCAGTGCAGGAAGAAATATAGCTTCAGAAAATGCACTGATTGCACTGCACGAGAGAAAAAGCCTCAACATGCAGAACGAAAACTGGGGAATCTTGCCCCCCAAATCTTCAGAGAGTTGGCTGAGATTTGTCTTTTTGCCTTTCTTCATCCCTGTGCAGCCACTCGCTGCTCTTATAGAGCATTGCCAATTCTGGCTTCATTTGCGGATGATCATTGTTAAGCATAGAACTGTGTTCAAGAAATCAAAGTTGTTTCGTCAAGAAATAGGTTATTAACACTGAATATATGTGGATATATAGGTATATATTTACTGTTATAATTGATACTTTATCATCATATCAAAATCTTTAACAGTTATGACCAGTTGCATAGTTAATTATAAGCTTAAATGGTATTTTTCTGAATGAAAATTAGCCATAGATGGTACCCAGTTTGCATACACACTTGTAATCAGGATGACTGTTACACTGCAATGTTGCTCTATTAGGATCATCTGGAAGCTATGAAGGAAAAAAAAAAACTATGCTGAGCAGGTAAGTTTCCCTGAATAAGATTCTTAAATCTATAATTAGGAATCAGAGCCTGTTCCCACTCATCTTGCTGAGGGATATAGTCAATTTGGGAGATACAGGTAAATAAATAAAACTCCTTCCAATCCACTCATATGTATTCGAATGTTCACATGTTTAATATACTGAATGATGTGATATCAGAGAGCAGAAACTCTCCTCCTCCTCTCATTCCAACACACACTTCTGCTTTAGGGTAAGTTATTTTATTCAAATCATTTTCCTTAGCTTAGCACCAAGCTGTGAATGGCTATCAGTGACCTCTCTCAGCCCCCACCGTTATACTCCTTACGTGCTTACTAACCCTAAAACAAAACAAAACAAAACAAAACAAAACAGGTGGAATTTTGGCCCTGGGCACACTTTAGAAGAGATAGCTTTCTATGAGACCCTCCTGTAATGCCTTTCGCTTTTTTCTCATTCTGGTTTTATCCCCTCCCTGATCCCCAAGAATCCCTCAGATCCTGCCACTCTTCCTTTGCCAAAAACTCCACCTAGCTCTGCTCTCTCCTGTTGTGTCCTGGGATCCCAGTTAGTCCTTGTTTTCCTTACTCCAGTCAAACATATGTCTCTCACTGTAAATTACACTCATATTCTGAGAGAATTAAATTACATTAGCATAGAGCTGAACCCCATTTTGAGATAATCCCTCCCACCTGTCCTGTCACATTTATTAGGTGAGAAAACTGAAAGATTAAGAGACCTGCCTAAGGTCCTTAGGACTAGAACCCTCAGTTCTTAACCATTGCTCCAGGCACTTTCCACAGCACCATATTTTGTGTCTGTTATGGACCAAATGTTTGTGTCCCCCCCAAAATTTGTGTGTTGAAGCTCTAATTCCCAATGTGATGATATTGGAGTTAGAACCTTTGGGAGGTGATTAAGTTTAGATAAGGCCATGACAGTGGGGTCCTATAATTAGATTATTGCCCTTATAAGAAGAAGAGACTGGAGCTCTGCCAGGTGAGGACACGGAGAAGGCATCCAGCGTCCATCCCTGAACCAGGAAGAGGGCCCTCACAGGGAATTCAAATTGGCCGGCACCTCAGTCTTAGACTTCCCAGCCTCCAGAACTGTGAAAAATAAATTCCTGTTGTTTAAGGCACACAGTCTATGTTATTTTTTATTGCAGCCTGAGCTGATTAACACAGTGTCCTAAAAACCAGTAAAACATGACTTGGAAGATGATTTTCCAGTTGCATCACCTCTGGCAAGAAACGTAATGCTTTAGCTCTTCACTTTCCTACTCTGTAAAATGTTGGAGTTTGTGACGTTCGGTAAGATACCTTCCAGCTCTAGGGCTCCATGACTGTAATACTTAATGAACTTATCCAGCATTTACGCCAGGCATTTTCCAAGCATTTTACGTAGCTGTGTTAGGTAATCCTCACATCTGCTCCAGGTAACGTGATTCCTTCCATTTTACAGACGAGGATATTATGGTTTATAGAGGTCAAATAACTTGTCCAGAGTCACCCAATCTGTGGACCAGGGATTCAAATGCAAGTTTATCTGACTCCAAAGCCTTTGCTGTTCACCATCATGCTGTACCACCTCCTGATATCCTAACACAGATACCAGCTGACGACTTAGCCCGAGACTAACACACAATCTAGAAATTCTCTTTTTGCTCCTTTCTTATTATGTTTCTCTTTAATATCTTTCTCTTACTTCCTGTTTCCTAACCCTCAGAAATCTCATGCTCTCCTTACTTCTTTCTTTCCAAAGTTCCTCATTTAATTTTGTCCTGCTACCTACAAATTCCCTGCCAAAACCACCAACAAATGCTAATAATGTTTTCCTTTCTGCTTTTAACATTTTTTTGAACTTTTAAAGAAGAGCTTGTTAACCTAAATATATTTTTGTGTAAAATACTTATAAGCAGGAATACTTTTCTCTCCCCTACCTCGCCTGTAAAAAGAATAGAATATGTGGATCTACTTTGATAATGCAAGTAATACACTCACCTCTGCTCTGTCCTTCCTCACTTTAAAAAGTGAGACCAACCCCACAACTTCAAAGGATCTGGACTTCTGTGGTTTCTTTATACAAGTGGTGGTGCTGAGTGGGGCTAGGAGAGCGGAGGGAGAAGATGCTGAATTGAAGGTAACAGCCTGATTGCACTTGGGAACCTAAGAACCCTGTTGAGCTGTGCACACACAACAGATGTGCCTTGAGCTACCCACCTTAACTGGGCCTGTGGTGCCAGATAACTCCAGGTTGTGGCAGGAGAGAAATACGGAGTCATTAACAACAGCACGTGTGCCAAAATAAAATAAATTCTGCTTGACATCTAATTAATGTTCAAATCCATGCTTGTGGAATTTTAAACTAGTCCAATAGATGTCTACATTTTCCCTTACTTACATTTGAAAATATGGTTCTGAACTGAGTTCCTAAACTCAGCCTTTTTTTTTTTTATATATATATTTTTTTTCTGAATACATACATAGTTACTTTAAAAGCAGTGTAAGCAACTTTTTCATAAAGTTTCCTTAACAAAATTTCTTTTAACGGCAAAGCAATTCCTTTGCTATATGAATGTCTCATAAGAACAGCAACCTAATAATAAAAATCCTCTTTACCCCTCGGCCTTTTGTTCTTGCACAGCTCTCTGGTGAAAGCTGGATAATCATTACACTGTGCAGTGAACAAGTCATGTGTTTGAACACAGCCGGAGGGGCAGGTGTACAGGGCTAAGGCAAAGCTTGCTTTGAAATACCTAGCTTCCCCAGAACCTGGTCGCATCAGAACCTCAGTTTCAAATCACAGCTGGGGCGGCCGTTTCACTCTTCATTCTTCAGAGGCACGGATAGCGTGGTTTATTCTGCGAGGATATTAAAGATTCCCTGAGATACTCTCCATAAGATCTGGAGCTGTGTTTGATGTCCTGAGAAAATTTCTGGGACATTCTTGCTCACTGTCATGAAACAGCATGTCTCCTGAAGTCAGCAAGCACCATTTAATCCCTCTCCTTTTAGAAATTCAATACAGCCTTACAGATGTTCTAGGAAGCCTCTATAACCTACCTGGTTAATTTTCTGTCGATTTCTGTGATGCTGTTGTTGTTGTTTTGGCTGTTGTTCAGGTTGTACTTGCCAGGCAGGGATAATCGCCCTATCCACTATATCGTATGAATGTGGAAAGAGGACTAAGCCTATTCCATCTCCAGTGCTCTCTGTATGCACAAGTAACTTAGCAGTTCCAACCTCAGTCTTTCCATTTCTAAAATGATAATAATGATTGTCCTATCATCAGATCTATGTTTCTGTTATGGACTGAATTGTGTTCCCCAAATTCTTCTGTTGAAGCCCTAACTCCCAACGTGACTGTATTTGGCGACAGGCCTTTAAGGAGGTAATTAAGATGAAATGAGGTCATAACGGTGTGGACATAATCCAACAGGACTAGTGTTCACATAAGAAGAGGAAGAGACACCAGGTAAGTGTGCACACAGAAAAAAGGCCATGTGAGGACCCAGTGAGAAGGTGGGCTGTCAGTAAGACAGGAAGTCTGTTTTCAGGTCTTACCAGTAACCAACCCTTCAGCACCTTGACCTTGGACTTCTAGCTTCCAGAATTGGAAGAAAATAAATTTTTACTGTTTCAGTCACCCAGTCTGTGGTACTCTGATATGGCAGCCCTAACAGACTAATATAGTTTCCAACCTAGAGCTCATTTTTCCAATCCAGACCTACATGTTCATCTGTCTACAAGATATTATTCTTGGATTTTCTTAAGGCATCTATCTTAACCTTAACATGACTAATTTCATCATCATTCCCCCCAATACCTGCCTCTTTACCTGAATTACTGATCTCCATGAATATAACCGCCAGCTTTCCATCAGGCTAACTAAAAATGAGACATGATTCTTCTCTCACCTTCATCCCAATATCAAATTTGTTACCATGTCCCATTATGTTTATCATCTAAATAGCTCTCAAATCTAATTTCTTCTCTCTGCACATACTGACAGGATTTAATTGAGGCCTTAATTTCTTGAAGGTATTACCTGAACCTACTGGTACTTGATTTTCCTACCACCTGCATTTTTACTTTTTTTCTGACTTAAATTAGTTCTCTTAGTCTAATAAGTCCTGTTCTAGTGATTAAAATCCATATAGCCTCAGGATAAAATATAAAATCCTTAGTGTAACAGGGCACTTGATGATTTAATGCATCTACATCTTAAAGTCTTATCTCTTATTCCCATTCATGTTTTTCCATCCCAAACACAAAGTACTACTTATAAAAAGTTATCTCCTCTGCTTTCACAGGCTATAATGCTTTTGTATTGCCCCATCCCCTGTGTCTGAAATGATATTTCAATATGCTAACATCTGTTTATCCTTTAATATTTAACTTAGTTAGCACTTTTTCTAGAAAGTCTTTCTTAATTTTTTCCAATCTTGGGCACGTGTGCAGCATCCTCTCTGTAAGGGTGAAGTATTTTCCTGTATCCATTATTCTTACAACACTTACTGTGTTTTTTAAAAGGGTGTTTTAATTGCTTGTTTTTTTTGATCTCTCTCTTACTAGACTTTAAATTCTTTTTCTTTTTTAAAAAATTTTATTGGAATAGACTTTAAATTCTTTAAGGGAAGGATTATGATTTTACACTCTTGTGTCCTAACAGAGTTTCCAATCATGACAATAGCCAGTCAATATTTGTTGAAAAAATAAATTGACTATTAAATTAAATAAACTTTGTCTTAAAACCGGTTTCTTCTATTTCTTGATTAAAATTTTAGGATGTGAACTAATTTGTTAATAACTCTGGAATTATAGCATCCTTTTAAATTATGTTTTCATGTGCTATTTCCTCTAATCTCCAAAAAGTTTAATATTACACATATATACACATATATTTAAACTATATTTATTAACCTACACATTAATTAATATATATTTGAGAATTTTGAAACATTCCAAGCAATTACTAGAGATTCTCCATCATATTGTGATTTGAGAGCTCAGATCATGGGGAAGAAGTATTGTAGGAATTTCTACTAAGCAGAAACAACTAAGTCCTCTACACATGAATGAGTTCCGTTCCTGAGAGCAAGTTTGTAAGTCCAATTTGTTCGTAAGTTCAACGAAGTTAGTCTAAGTACCCAACTAACAGAATCGGCTATATAGTACTGTACTGTAATAGGTTTATAATACTTTTCACACAAATAATACATAAAAAACAAACACAAAAAATAAAGAAAACATTTTTAATCTTACAGTACAGTACCTTGAAAAGTACAGTAGTACCAGCTACATCACTGCTGCTTATATGCTTGCTTCTGGACATCCTGGGCTTGAAATAAAGATACTGTACTACTGTACTCTACACAGTACTGTACAGTAAAGTACACAAAAGCACAACCACTTGTAGAGGATGCATGCTTGTGACAATGTACGCCAGACACGTGAACTAACTTACATGATTGGACATGCGAATGCATGTTCACATCTTTGAAAGCTCACAACTTGAAGGTTTGTATGTAGGGGACTTTACCTAATTAAATGGACTTAGTTGAGGATGGTCATATTGAAAGTACTTCACTGGCAAAGGTACATGAGCTACGAGGCAGGTAATTTGTAGAGAAGCTATCTTCCAAAGCACTTTTCTGTTTGATAAACCATGCCATTTTAGAATTGGATTTTCCTGTATCTCAGACGGAAAATTACAAATGTAAGAAAAAAGTACTGTATGGTTGTGAGCAAGAATGTGTCTGTGTGGGAGAGTGGATCTATTTAGGTGAGTAATCAGAGCATTTATTTCCAGAGAATTTCCAAAAGCTTGTTGTATGATATTTAGATTGGATGTTTAAAATAACGTTGGTACAAAAAAAGTCAGACTGTAAAATTTAGTCTTAAGATGTGAGCAGTTATAATAATTAAAAAAATGTTTATCTACCCAAATTAAAATGGCCTGTAACAACCTAAGGGTGGTTTTTATTCCTATTGTTATTTTGGGTGGGGGCCTCCAAGTCTTTTCCACTTTGGACAATCAAATCATCTAGTCTTTTATGGGACTCTCCTTTCATAACTCATCCTTTAAGAAAAGTTTCAGGAGCTTACTTTAATGAGACTCTCTATTTGTCTCAGAAATCAACAGTGGAGTTTGGATGATAGTGCTCAAAGGGCTGATAACTGAAATTGCTTTGGAATAAATTAGTTAGGAATTTTCTATTTTTTTTTTTTAATGATACATTAAAAAAAAAAAAGAACAAGTAGTTTACTGTTCACATTTCTTAGGAAATAACATTTACTCTTAGCCAGGATTTAAAAATTATTCATTTGAATTCTGAATCAAATATTTACATGCTCTATTTTTGGAGGTGTTCTTCCCTAAATTAGTATTTTATGTTAGCCAAATCCAATAATGCTTAACTTCTTATTTTCCTTTTTTCATGCTTTAACATTTTTTCTGTTTCCCTCTATTTCAATTAGCAGCAGAACAAAATAACTGATTTATTTTAATGATTTTTCTGTTTACAGTGTAATGATTTTTTCACAAATGAGGAAAACAGGCTGATGAGAGGATAAGTTGATAATTAATTTTGCTCATTTCGTTTCCTAAGAATTCTGGAAAAGTATAAATAGACAAAGAATCCAGCAAGAGAAAGTTTATTATTTTTGCATGATAAATTCTGCTTCAGGGAACCTCATTCATGGTCTCATTTCTCTCTCTCGGATTGGTAATACCATTGGTAATCAATTAAGAAGTTGTAATTTCAGTTTGAAGGCTTTGAAATATAAGCAAAAAACAAGCCAAGAACTCAGACATATCTGAGAGTGTAACGTCGTTGGGCCATTTAATTGCTGTGTGACTTTCTTTCTCTGATTTAACCTCTCTGAGCCTCAACAGTATCTAATGACTGCTATGAGGGTTAAATGATACAATTCAGGAGAGTATCTAGTGAAAATCTGACATTACTATCAGCTCAATAGTTAACAGTAGTTTTTCTTGCTATTCCTAGAAATATGCAGTTTGAATTCTAGTTTATATTTCTCTAGATTTCATAAATATTTTTGGTTACAATGTGGCTCATTTTACAACAAATGTTTTTCTAAACATGACCTAATGGAAAACTTAAGCTTTTCTCAATCAGAATAGCTGCTGAATTAAAGATATTTCTTATTTGAATGCTATTTAGCCAACATGCTCAGTTTAATAAAAAATTAGGAAGAATGGTAGAGAGCTTTCTCCACTGTTCAAGACCAGTCTGGTCCCAAGGATATTCAAGTTCAGTATCCTCAGTTTGTTTTATATCATTATCAAAAGTACTAGCAAAACAACCGCTGGAATAACAAAGAGAATAAACATATAGTAACAACAACAATCACTTAAGTCAAGGCACCAATGTACGAACAGTAATGTAACTGATTCAGCAGGCACTCTAAAGTGACCATTATTACTGATAAGACTGAATATATATGAGTATTTTTCTTAGTTTCAAAACATATACTGAGTAGTTGCTCCAGACATATTTACACTTGACCCACATAGCTGTGCTTGTTGTTTTTGATATTTGACCTGAATTGGTTGAGCATGCAAAGAAGTAGCAGTCGAGCATAAGACAGAAATCAACTTTGGAAACTCCCACATCATATAAATGGCTAGACTGGCCCAGATACGTGAGGGCATTTTGTCTTTTCATAAGACACAACCTATCACTTGTAGGTTAACATTTGCACAGTAGTGAGAAAATAAGTATTTCTTTCAGTATTTGCCCAATAAAAAATACCCCAAAAACATAAGCTGTAAAATGGGAGTTGGGCTATAGAAAGTTTTATGGAAATGATTTTATTTGGAATTTTTTTTTTTTTTAAGCAGCACACATTTTTAAACAAAATCTTATTTAGAACCATCTTCTTCCTCCCACCTCTCTCTTATTAGGAAAACAGATAAAAAGAGATTTGCCCAATTGAGAATGAGGTAGGCAGCTGCCTAGACCAATGGTTGGGTTTGGTCTCCCCTTTCACACTCTGAGATAGCTCCAGGGAATTTTGTGGTTTGAAAGAACACATGTTTAAAACATACTGGAATAGATAAACTATTCTATTTTTATAGATTTAATGGTTGAGGCCGAGAGAGAAATAGTGATTTGTTCTAGTTTATGCAACTACCTTATTTATTTTATTCAAAAGATAGATACTAAGCATCTACACAGACCCTGATAATACAGTAGTGACCAAAACATGACAGTGCAACAGTGACCAAGACATAGTGGTGATCATGATGACCAAAATTCTTATGGCCATGGAATTAACATTATAGTGGGGAAAGACAGATGTTAAACAAATATGAAAATGGATTAGCAAGATAATTTTAAGGTGTCAAATAAAGTGACTGGAATGCAGACCTTTAGATAGCTGATAAGTACAGCCAGTAAAAGAACATCTTTAGACACAAATTCAGAGTCCCCAAAATACAATTAAAATATCTGCAGATGTTTAATTTCTAAGATGGGGATACACTTTAAAGAAAGATACTTTAAGCAAAAGTGAAAGAATTACAAACATGTAATTACAACCACTTCTTGAACTAAATCAACTGCTTAATCTGTTTCATATTTTTATACATTTGAACATACTTTTTGAATCAAGAAATGCAGAATGTTCCTTCAAATTTGAACATAAGGGAAAGTTGAATTAGTTTCTATTTTGAATAAGTTAGTGACTGAGAAAGTTCGCTGTAGCAGTATAAAGTAATAGAATCACATTTCTCACGGCTTTTTAAGGATATGTCATTTTGATTTTTGTGATGCAGCTTTGAATTTGATATAGGCTTTCTTATGGATTTAGAGATCTTCCATAATTAATTAGTATCCAAATATTCATAAATATTAATTACTGACCATGGGTAATATATTTTATTAAGAACTGTCAGAAAGCCATTAAAGTATAAGAATTCCTTGTCCAAGGGGGCACATCTAGCTTAACATGGGGAATTAAGATACACTTAAAAACATAAGATCTTACACTATGAGGATCAAATAATGGCATACAAATTTTTGGTATAGAAAATTGATTAGAAAAAAATAACTGTTGTTCAGAATGATCGCAGAAAGGTCAGATGTAAATTAAACCATAAGAAATAAGTAAGACATGGATGGGGTACGTGTTGGAAAAGTAGAAAGTTTCCAGAGATGAGTCATTTATAAGCAATGACTCTGTGATGGGAATAAGCAAGGATTATTCAGGAACTAGTAACCTGAAAAATCTGACAAGAACAGAGTTTATGGAGGAGACTAGTGGAAACGAAGCTGTAAAGATAGTTTTGTGATAGATTATGGAAGATCTTAAGTACCTAGCTAAGAAGGTGAGATTTGTTCTATAATTAACATCAGGGACAGTAGTATGTGCATTCAAGATTTAGAAGTAGGGAAGAGATGTTATATTCATATAGGTTGCAATTTGTCTTATCCTGTTCACTCATTTTGCAGGGGAGGAGACTAAAGTCCATAGGGAGTAATTGTCTTGCCTGAGGTCAGGCAACCTGTTCTTCTGTAGCAGTCCCTTGGTTTCCAGTGCATTTTTATAGCTTCTCAAGATGAGGACAAGTTTTTGTTTATTTCTTTTCAGATAACTGCATTGCTGAGAGTGGCTATGGTACATGGGAGGGGCAGAGAAACAGATTAGACTAAGTCTGATACAATGCTTGAGGCCTCACAATGGTGTTTCTTGATTTCTGAAAACCTATTTGCTCTTTTGATAAATAAAACCAATCTCATGCCCTTCTTTAATTCTTTTTTGGAAATTTTGAAACCAAGTAAATTATTTTAATGATGAGCAATTAAATATAAAGTTCAATTTGAGTTTTGAAACTATGCATAATCCTGTTGATATGAGCTATGTCTCTTTCTCCTCATTCATACTGACATTGAGAACCTCTAACCTGAGCACAAGTGGTAGCAGGAAGGAAGAAAGAGCTGCAAGAGATTCTTTGAGGAAAGAATTCCTGGGCCTTACAGAACTGGGTGACTGGATATGAAGCTAACAGAGGAGATGGTAAGGATGCGTCCAAGGCTTTAGTTCCCAAAGAGTGTTCATTCAAGGAATGTCAACAGGTCAAATAATCTGGGGAAAAGCTACATAAACAAAATTGTTCTAAAGCACAGGATTTTTCAGAGCCTTAAACATCTTGAAGTGCACCATGACTTTCCAGGATTGGAACAGAGCATTCGGTCCTTTGAAAATTTACCTGACCTCTGAGCTTTACCTGTGTGGGACTGTGATTCCTTGGAAGACATTTTGGTGTCTATACCTCTATGTTACCAGAAAGTTTCTACCTTAAGGCTCTCTGACCAAGTGGCAGAGATGAGGGTCTCTGTGTCTTCCTACCTTGACCATGTGCCCTAATTTTAAGACTTCTACCAATCAGAAACTTTGACAAAAATCTTGGCCTTGACTAACTCCCACCCCAAATGCTGGTCTGGATCCATTTCTATTATGATTTTAACTGCCCCCCTGCCAGCCACCTACCTTTACTCATGCTTATATTATTATAATTAATAATTTCCCAATCTATAATGTTATTATAAATAATATACCATTATAAATAATAATCTTCCAAATTGATTTCTACCCTATTATGCCTTAAAGTGGAAGTCCACTTCCCACAATGGTCAGAAACAGAAGATGAATGGAGTAAAAGATGAGATGTAATAGTAGAATGTAATAAAGAAGGAATGGATGTTGGGCTATAACTCAGGTCAACTCTATGTGGCTCCAAATCGTCTAACTAAGTTGGCAGTGCCAGGTCTCATAAAGCCTAAAGGGAAAAAAAAAAAGAGTAGCAGGTCACTACGCTATGTTTTTTCATACTTAAAAAATTTTAAGCATGTAGGGAAGATAGCTAGAAGGTAAAAAGTGCTCATATTTAATAT
Source organism: Balaenoptera acutorostrata (assembly GCF_949987535.1). NCBI lineage: Eukaryota > Metazoa > Chordata > Mammalia > Artiodactyla > Balaenopteridae > Balaenoptera > Balaenoptera acutorostrata. The sequence goes on from NC_080074.1 coordinate 91,990,632, forward strand.
TACAATAACTAGTTGGTCTAGTAAGTTTTTTTAAAAAAGAAACTCCATAGGTGAGTTAAGCATGCAAGTAAATTTTAAATTTTAAATTTTTTTAAAGAAAAAATAAAATGAAATATCAGAAAATAATATAAAAAACCAAATATGGAAGGTAGGAAGGGTTGGAGGGAAGAGAGAGAGAGAGAGAGAGAGAGAGAGAGAATGATTTGGAGAGTAGAGGAAATTTGGGGAAAATGGATTATTAGAAAGTATTTAAAGGGGCTAAGGGGTTAAATAAGAGATGAGCAACTATAGAATAAAAGTCAGAGTTTTATATATATATATGTATATATTTATAATAGCTAGTTCAAATAAAACCTCAACTACGGCCACCACCAGAGCCTCCCATCAAGCCTCTTAGATAGCCTCAACCACCAGAGGGCAGACAGCAGAAGCAAGAAAAACTACAATCCTGCAGCCTGTGGACCAAAAACCACAGTTACAGAAAGATAGAGAAGATGAAAAGGCAGAGGGCTATGTACCAGATGAAGGAACAAGAAAAAAACCCAGAAAAACAACTAAATGAAGTGGAGATAGGCAACCTTCCAGAAAAAGAATTCAGAATAATGATAGTGAAGATGATCCAGGACCTCGGAATAAGAATGGAGGCAAAGATTGAGAAGATGCAAGAAATGATTAACAAAGAACTAGAAGAATTAAAGAACAAACAAACAGAGATGAACAATACAATAACTGAAATGAAAACTACACTAGAAGGATTCAATAGCAGAATAACTGAGGCAGAAGAACGGATAAGTGACCTGGAAGACAGAATGGTGGAATTCACTGCTGCGGAACAGACTAAAGAAAAAAGAATGAAAGGAAATGAAGACAGCCTAAGAGACCTCTGGGACAACATTAAACGCAACAACATTCGCATTATAGGGGTCCCAGAAGGAGAAGAGAGAGAGAAAGGACCAGAGAAAATATTTGAAGAGATTATAGTCGAAAACTTCCCTAACATGGGAAAGGAAATAGCCACCCAAGTCCAGGAAGCGCAGAGAGTCCCATACAGAATAAACCCAAGGAGAAACACACCGAGACACATAGTAATCAAAGTGGCAAAAATTAAAGACAAAGAAAAATTATTGAAAGCAGCAAGGGAAAATCGACAAATAACATACAAGGGAACTCCCATAAGGTTAACAGCTGATTTCTCAGCAGAAACTCTGCAAGCCAGAAGGGAGTGGCATGATATAATTAAAGTAATGAAAGGGAAGAACCTACAACCAAGATTACTCTACCCGGCAAGGATCTCATTTAGATTTGATGGAGAAATCAAAAGCTTTACAGACAAGCAAAAGCTAAGAGAATTCAGCACCACCAAACCAGCTCTACAACAAATGCTAAAGGAACTTCTCTAAGTGGGAAACACAAGAGAAGAAAAGGACCTACAAAAACAAACCCAAAACAATTAAGAAAATGGTCATAGGAACATACATATCGATAATTACCTTAAACGTGAATGGATTAAATGCCCCAACCAAAAGACATAGACTGGCTGAATGGGTACAAAAACAAGACCCATATATATGCTGTCTACAAGAGACCCACTTTAGACCTAGGGACACATACAGACTGAAAGTGAGGGGATGGAAAAAGATATTCCATGCAAATGGAAATCAAAAGAAAGCTGGAGTAGCTATACTCATATCAGATAAAATAGACTTTAAAATAAAGAATGTTACAAGAGACAAGGAAGGACACTACATAATGATCCAGGGATCAATCCAAGAAGAAGATATAACAATTATAAATATATATGCACCCAACATAGGAGCACCTCAATACATAAGGCAACTACTAACAGCTATAAAAGAGGAAATCGACAGTAACACAATAATAGTGGGGGACTTTAACACCTCACTTACACCAATGGACAGATCATCCAAAATGAAAATAAATAAGGAAACAGAAGCTTTAAATGACACAATAGACCAGATAGATTTAATTGATATATATAGGACATTCCATCCAAAAACAGCAGATTACACGTTCTTCTCAAGTGCGCACGGAACATTCTCCAGGATAGATCACATCTTGGGTCACAAATCAAGCCTCAGTAAATTTAAGAAAATTGAAATCATATCAAGCATCTTTTCGGACCACAACGCTATGAGATTAGAAATGAATTACAGGGAAAAAAACGTAAAAAAGACAAACACATGGAGGCTAAACAATACGTTACTAAATAACCAAGAGATCACTGAAGAAATAAAAGAGGAAATAAAAAAAATACCTAGAGACAAATGACAATGAAAACACAACGACCCAAAACCTATGGGATGCAGCAAAAGCAGTTCTAAGAGGGAAGTTTATAGCTATACAAGCCTACCTAAAAAACAAGAAAAATCTCAAGTAAACAATCTAACCTTACACCTAAAGAAACTAGAGAAAGAAGAACAAACAAAACCCAAAGTTAGCAGAAGGAAAGAAATCATAAAGATCAGAGCAGAAATAAATGAAATAGAAACAAAGAAAACAATAGCAAAGATCAATAAAACTAAAAGTTGGTTCTTTGAGAAGATAAACAAAATTGATAAGCCATTAGCCAGACTCATCAAGAAAAAGAGGGAGAGGACTCAAATCAATAAAATCAGAAATGAAAAAGGAGAAGTTACAACAGACACCGCAGAAATACAAAGCATCCTAAGAGACTATTACAAGCAACTTTATGCCAATAAAATGGACAACCTGGAAGAAATGGACAAATTCTTAGAAAGGTATAACCTTCCAAGACTGAACCAGGAAGAAACAGAAAATATGAACAGACCAATCACAAGTAATGAAATTGAAACTGTGATTAAAAATCTTCCAACAAACAAAAGTCCAGGACCAGATGGCTTCACAGGTGAATTCTATCAAACATTTAGAGAAGAGCTAACACCCATCCTTCTCAAACTCTTCCAAAAAATTGCAGAGGAAGGAACACTCCCAAACTCATTCTATGAGGCCACCATCACCCTGATACCAAAACCAGACAAAGACACTACAAAAAAAGAAAATTACAGACCAATATCACTGATGAATATAGATGCAAAAATCCTCAACAAAAAAAAAAAAAAAAAAAAAAACCTCAACTACAATCTGAAATGTGATTATAAGTATAGTATAATTTGAGCATATTCAGCACGTCTTTGAAAAGGTCATAGTTAAAATAAGCAATTTATTGCCATCAATTACCAAGTTTATGAAAGTATTTCTAAGAAAACATTCCCCTTCTCTCCTTCCCCTGTGGGAATTACTCCTTTATTTCCCATAAGAAATGATTATTTACATTTTATGCAGAGTCAAAAGCTTCATTGCACTGGTATCAAAGAAGCTACATACTGCTTTGCAGGTAAGAGCCTCCCTATCAGAAATGGGCCTCTCAGGCAGCTCCAAATTAGGAGCAGTAGTTTAGGGACTGAGGGGAACAGAGGAGCCTCCAGTCACATTTCCGTACGAAGCACATTTAACTCTGATTTGGAAAGAAAGTTTGAAAATACAATACAAAGGCTTTATCTGAATAGTTGATTGAAACAATCTAGGTGTATCATCAAATAACATATTCAACAGTTTCTAGAGACCCTTTTGCTGGAAAGATGGATTACAGGTTTAGGATGTTATAATTTCAGGGAAATAAAACCACGTTGGCTTTTTTCTCTCCCTAAGATACATTTCAGTCATTGCTTTATCTTATGCATTATTTACCTTCAGCCAATGAAATTAAGCTGCTCAGTTTCACATGAATACACTGACTCATGTTCTGGTTGTTAAGCACATGGCTCTTTTGTTCACAGCAACAAGCGTAAGATTAAAATATTTTTTTAAAAAGGAATTCACAGAAGCACTTACATTCATTATTTTTTATGAAACTCAATCCTTGAGAAACCAATTTTGAATCACAAATGGTTGAAAATTGTTCTTTAATCACAGAATATTACTGCTCAAAGATCATAAGGCACAACAATTAATCACAGTGTATTACTTACAGTCGATAAAGGGAGAAGATGTCACAATAATAATTTATTCCCTGTGGTCTCATAATCCATGACCTTACCTCACACCGAACCTAAGGAAACCATGTCAGTCAGATCAATTGAACAATCAAATGATCCAAGATGTCCAAGAATTTCCTTTTAGCATTTAAAGAACAGGCCCATGAATTTAAAGATGAGGCATTCCTGAAAGCAAGAAGGAAGACTAGCTGGCAGTTGTGAGGTAGTGAGTAGAACCTGGCAGAAAGATGAATAAGAAAAGGGGCAGTGATCCTTGTGAGAGGGTGATAGGCTGAACATTTGATGATGGGAAGTGAGGAGACTGTTTCTGCAGATTCCCAGGGAAGAACCTTATTTATCAAATGTGAAATGTTGTCAGGATTCTTGTCAGGTAAATCTTGTCTTACACTGGCTCCTGATCCAGGTCTCCTTTGCTTGACATAGTTGAAAAAATTTTGAAAAATTCTCTATAAATGAAACTTCATAAACCAAACAATATTTTAAAGATTCTGGCGGGACAGAGCATTCCAGAATCAACAAGGAAGCCAATCAAGGATAAATTTTTGAAATGAGAAATATCGCTCCCTTGCTCCCATGCTTCTTGGTTTTAGAGGTCAGCATTTTGTGTGTCAGATTTCCTACCAGAGTAATAGGAAAGCACCAGGAAAGATCCTAAGAATAGGAGTAGAATCAATTCTCTGAAACAGTGTCTATGTATTTAAAATCTGTTTCCTAGCTTTGAGCAAACTGACATAGTCATAACTTGTTTGACTGAACTGGTGAATCAATGAATAACTGGACAGTTCAGTTTACAATATCAAGTCATTTGTATATGGCTTCCTATCTTTCAGCATTTCAAAAATAGTACACTATGAATGACAAATGTAAGGTCATTCAGTACTTGTTCTTCTAAAACATGGTAAGCTCCAAAAGTGAATGCAGTAAAAATAGTAATGAAAGGTAAAAATGAAGAGTCCTATTGATTGTGTTTTGTTTTTAAGAACTGTGCTCTTGCATTATCATATTATTTCTATTAAATTAGGAACATACAAAGTGAAAAAAGAGGTTATTAATTCTATTTGTGTCAAATGTTAATACTGTGTTCATGTGTGATTGAATTAGAAGTTTGCAGCAGATGAAGGTTAGGGAAGGGTAATGTTGATTATCTGACCCTGGGGTTATCTTAACAGAGCTTTCTCCTTTCTATGTTAAAGTCAAGTGGTTTGCTATTCACTTTTTCCCATGTGCTAGTTCTTGAACTTGTCAAGCTTCTCTAAATAAATTCATCCATCCATTCAGTCATCCTGCCATCCAAATAAATGTTTAAACTTCATGAAGGCACTAACATTTTTCAAGTCTATTCTTAAAATAGCTTTTTATTAGTTAACTGATTAAATTTATTATAAGTGTTACAAGCTTGGATTTATGTAAAACATTTATACAAATAAAATACAGCTATGTATTTTAAATATTGTGGTATGGTGTAGGACATCATTTATAAAAGTTCTACAAATAAAGAAGCTTGAAACCAATATTTTGGTTCCAACCCTAAAGATAATTGGTGTTGGAAGCAGAAATTCAAATATTTCAAGATGGAATGTAATAATGCTTAAGGATATTATTCCAGTTTTTATTGACATTTTTGCTTTTAAAAAAAGGTTCATTAAGCCCACTATTTCTTTGTCTGCTTCCACTGTTTATGGAAATATCGCTTGGTTTCATGTTCACATGAGAAATCCACTTTAATAAATTGTGTTGTTTCTACCTTTAATGTATATCCTGAATCTGATTGCTTTGTGCCTCTTTCATCACTATTACTGTACTCCAAATTTGGGCTATTTGAACTGTTCTGCCTGTTTTCATCTTTACATCCCCATTGCTTTCTCCAACCACACATGCATGTGTGTGCACACACAGACACCAACAAAATCTGTTACTGCACAACAGCTGTTAGGCTTCTAAACTAAATCAGTTTATATCCTTTCCTGTTCAAAATCCATCAAGGGATTTCTACCTCATCTATAATAAAATCTAAAATTCTTGCCATGGCCTATGATGATTTGACCTCTACTGACCACCGTGGCCTCACTTCCAACTACCCTGGCTCACTCCACTCTACCACCTGGCCTTCTCTAGAAACCATGTATAGTCCCAGCCCTCATTCCTAAGGGTCATCCCCTAGGCATTCAAATGGATCCCTCCTTCATTTTGTTCAGATGTTTGCAGAATATCTTACTATCCCTACCAGCAGCATCCTGAACACTGTTCTATTTGTCCTGATAACACTTGTCACCACTTGACATCATAGATTTATTTGCATTTTTTCCCTTCTAGAACGTACACCCTTAAAAGCACAAATTTTGTTTTGTTCACTGATACATCCCAGCAACTATGAAGTACTCAATAAAGATTAAGTGAATGAATAGATAACCAAATGAATGTGCATGCCCTTTCTCTTATCTTGCTGATATGGACTAACTAACTGCAAAGTAAGCCATAGAAATAATGCTTACTATTTTACACTATTTAATCCTGGAATATCTTCACAACTCTGACAGGGTGATTTTCTTGAGATGTGAATTCAAGGTTAAAGCAATTAGAAATCAAAATTTTAGAAACATTGACCCATTTAAGATTATTTTCAGTCTAATTCTATGATAAGGAATTTTTAAACTGTATACTTCTTCAAAGACAGTCTATAATAAGTCTCATGCGGCAACAGTATTTATCATAATTTATTCTGTATCAGGTAGATCTTCAATTTTTTTTGTCTATCATACCAAAGAGACATAGTCGTTAGGAGTGTCTGGAATCACACTGCTCAAGTCCCAGGTTCAGCAGGTATTAGCTGGATAACTTTGGGCAAGTTACTTAGTTTCTCTCAGACCCACTTCCTTTATCTGGAAGAAGAGGATATTAATATAGTCCGTTCTACAATAGCACATATTTCTGTAATGTGAACTAACTCATATTAGATTAGCATATGGGGGAATGATGTTAACCTAATGCAGAAGTCACATTGGTTCATAAGCAATTTTTTCCAGCATATTAATATTTTGTGCCACTAAGAAGCAACTGAATGCAATGTATATAGCAAAAGAGTTGAATACAATAAACCATGGAGGAATAACAATAGTATTCTAGTAGTTTCCAGTAGTATCCAGGTTCTCTGCTCAAAGTGGCCACAAGCTTTCTCATGAAAGAGCCTTACACTTGCTTCTATCAAGGTAATTTTATCTTATATTTTTAAGTTAAAATATTATACTTACTTTATTATTTCGTTATTAGGAATTTAACATCTTTTAAAACTGTTCTGATATTTATTACTAAGATTGTTATTGTTTTGTCTAGTTCTCTAACAACAATATTCATAGAAATTTTGAATAGTCAGCCTCAACACTTTTCCCCCCATAATCCTTATTTCCTTTTAGTAAATTATTCTCCAGAATGTGAATTTTCTTTAGGAATGCATATGGCTGTGGTGAGGATTACATGAGATAATCCATATGAAACTTACTAGAGTGTCTGGCATCTAGTAAATATTCAAAAAAGAATGCCTGTCCCACACTCTTGATGTGTGTGTGTGTGTGTGTGTGTGTATGTGTATGTATAAATTTTGTTGAGAGACTACTAAATTGCTAAACACTGGAAATGCACAGATAAGTAATGATTTATCATATGCATATTGCTTCTTATAACAGTATTAAAGATATATTTTAAAATTGATCATTGACTACTGTTTCTGGCAGTGCAGCAGTTTAAATATCCTGACCAAGTCTATTGCAAAAGAAAACTCCAATGCTAGATTATATTAAAATGTTTATTTTTAAATGTATTAAATGCATTGATGAGCCAGCAGGAAGGTAAAGATTTTTCAGATACCAAAAAATAAGAGAAAGCAGAAATATGGAGAAGTAAACAGGATTCTGAAGCCAGATTTTGCCTGGCATTTGCTGAACTTGAGTAACATGGAATTTTATTTTTCACATGGGGAGATAAGGAACAAAGATTGTACACTAAGAAGAGGAATTTAATAAGAGATTTACACATAAGTCTTGGAGCCCAAAGGGATAGGCCTTTAGTGTAGGAGTGAACTAAAATCAATTAGACATTTTCCAGAGCACTGCAAGGAAAATTAACTTTCTGAAAACTTGGTGCTGGGTGGAGAATTCTTTTGGCTCCTTTCTGAGTATATATCTCATACATATATACCCCAGTGTTCAAAAAATCCTTAAGCAAATAACTTAGTTAATATCATTATGGATTGAGAGAGCTTTCAGCCACACAGCAGAAGCAAATGCAAATCCTCTTTGAAGGAAACTAACTTCCATCCAGGCAGGCCTTATACCAATGGATAGAATTCTTACAGATAAGTTTCCAGAAAGTATGATCTCTTAATCAAATACCCTAATATACATAAGGAAACAGGACACCATGAATCAGAGTCAGCAGCAATAAAAAACAGAAAAATCAGACCCATAAAGACTTCAGCTATTAGAATTATCAGACATACTATAGAAATGTTTATATCTCCTATGTTTAAAGAACTAAAAATAATAAAAATGATGAATAGGAGAAAGATGGTGTAATAGATAAATAATAAAAATAATTTTCAGAAATAAAAATGTAATTAAAATAAATTTAAAGCTCTCTCTCTCCACACACACACACACACACACACACACACTCTGCAAAACATTAGAATTAGTTAAAGAGAGAATCAATGAACAGAAGGAAAAATTTGAAAAACATTATTTAGTGTCCCGTACAGAGAGATAAACGAAAAATGTGGAAAAGCAATAAAAAATACAAATAAAATAGAGTGGGAGGATGTAATGTATGTTTAATTGGATTTCAGGAGGAAAGTAGAGAAATAATGGGGGAAAGACAATATTCAAAGAAATGAAGATTGAGGAATTTCCAGAACTGATGAAAAACATTAATCTTCAAGTCAAAAGGCCCAAATTCCAAGCAGGATAAATAAAAACAAGTCAACATCTAGACACATCATAGTAAATCTAAAGATAAAGAGAAGATCTTAAAAATGACCAGAAAGGAAAAATAAAACTACAAAGAAAAAACTAGAATGATGAATGATTTCTCAACAGCAACAGTTGAAGTCAGAAGATGGTAGAATATCTTGGAACTTCTGAAAGAAAACAGTTGTCAACCTAGAGTTGTATATTTAGCAAATATGTCTTTCAAACATGAAGGTAAACTGAAGTTATTTTAGAAAATAAAAATAGCCAGAGTTTGCATCAATACGTCTCCGCAAAGAATTCCCTTTAGATAGAAAGTGATTCCATGTGAAAAGTAAAAGACATGAGAAGGACTGATGAACAGTAAAGTAGAAAATATATTTATTGAACAAATAATAACATATTTAGAGCTAGATATAAAACAAATAGAACTATAATGTATAACAACAATAGCATGTAAATTAGGAGGCACATTGTTTGGATATAAAGTGTGCTAAGGTCACTAGATGTAAGTTTCCACAGAACCAGAATGTAGTTCCAATAGGGCATGGCTTCTGTTTGTTTGTTTTACTGAGCTATTTCAAGAGTTGTATCAATGCTTTGAAGGGATAAACACATGAATGAAGTTCCTTATTTTTCAATCTTAGAGTCTAAGTTTAATATGGATGTTATAATTTCTAATATAGCTGTTATAAGATTTGACAGAGTTTAAAAGTGTCAAACTACTTAAGGGGGAATAATAGAATTAAAAAAAATCATTCAAAAGAAGGCAAAAAAGGAGAGAGAAATAAACAGAAGATGAAAGCACTTAAAAAACACAAAATAAAATGGTAAAAATAAATTATGTATCTATGCATATTTACAATAACTATCCATGGCATCCAAAGTAGAATAAATAAGTTGTGATACATTTATACAATAGAGTACTACAAAGTAGTGAAATTTAATAAACTAGAATTACAAGCATGCATGAATTTCAAAATCATAATATTGTACCAAAAAAGCAATTTGCAGGAGATGCACACAATGATTCCATTTACACAGGGTTTAAAACACATAAAACTAAATTTATTTTTGTAAGGCTAAGGTAAGTGGTAAAATCACACAGAAGAGTAAGTGAATTTGAATAATTAACTTCAAAGGCATTCCTTCTGATAGGAAAGATTAAGTGGATGTGATTGGAATAGGTCACACAGGGGTGTTAAGGTTCATATTCTGATATATCTTTAACTTGATGGTGGGTATATGAGTGTTTGTTGTATTGTCATTTATAGTTTAGACCTGTCTTATAATCCCTCATTTTATCTAGTTAATATAAAACAATTAAAATAAGTCTATACAAAATGTTTGTGGAACCTCTAAATGGTGCTTGCTGATCCACTCTAGGTTTCTGAGGCCAACTCTTTTTTTTTTTTTCATTGCTTAAGGGCATATGGGGCCAGCTTTACACTTCAGAGGCAGCCAATTTTCAAGTTTCGTTGCCTCATACATACACTAATGTCAGACAATTCTTCGCTCCACAATTTCACAGTTTATGATTTGTTAATGCAAATAATTCTGGGGAAGGTAATAATGGAATTAAGTACACAGCAAAGTGTAAAGGTCTGAGATCAGACCTGTGACTGACTTTGATATGGGGAAGAGGGGAAAGCAAATGGGCAGGGAGGAAGTGAGACCAGGTAAAGGGCAGAGTGGAGAGGCTGGAGAAGCAAAGAGCCCTATGATCGTCATCAATTTGCATATTGTCAGCTCTGAGACCATCAATAAACTCACTTAGGGCTAACACAAGGGGGTCTGAGGTAGGAAGACATTGTGTCTCTCTGGGTTTGTTTCCTCATTTGTAAAATGAGAGACTAGGTCATAAAGACATATAAGGTCTCTTCCATTTCTCATGTTCTATGCTTCTGTGATTCCACAAACACAAAAACTCTTAATTGCCTTGGTTTGCACCAGAGAATAAAAGCTGCTAAACTACCTCTGCTCATTAAATTCCTTTCAAATTATGAACACCTGCATCAGAAACACAACCAACACATAATCACCAGTGCAGTCCACGGGTGACTAATTAGGGAGCATTCATTCCCTTGTGTAAACATTTAGCAAGAATCCTCTCTGTGGCCTATGCCAAATTTATCTGTGAGAGGAGAAACCTGGACTGAAGTATTAAAGAAGAAAGATTTTATTATGGGGAGCAGTGGCGAACAATTTCTTTTTGAAGCATTTTATTCAACTGCTGAGCTGTCGTTGTCTAAGGGAGATAATGCTTTGGTTTCTTGCTGCCTTATATTTAATTTCCCTTAGATATGTTATTAAAAACTGTTGTGCTCTACTATAAGTATGCTTGAAAATCACATGGTGAAATAAACTATTCTGTATGTTATCAAATTTTGGTATATAAGGTATACCATGACAATGAATAGCTAAGGCAAATCTTATGACTCTAAAAGAATGTTAGAAATCAGACCACAGCAATCAGTGTTGATGATGGTGACTACTAACAATAATTAGCTGAGTCAAAATCAAATATATCCTTATCAATTACTGAATTTTCCTATGCTGTATAGAAAAACTGTATCTTTAAGCATAGTTGATAAAGGCTGTGGTATTCTTGTACAAGTAATGATACTATGCCAAAAGAACATTTTATAAATGACAGCATTTATTTATTCTTTTAAAAGCTGTTTCCAAACCATTGAAAATAATGCAATGCTGGATAATTTAGTTTTATTAGTAAAGAGAATAGATTTTATTGTTGGTAAGCAAGTTGGTCTTTAGAAAGCAGCCAAAATTATGTGTTGAAATGAGGCCAATTTAATCAGTGAGAGGAAATTCCTGAGACAGAAATTCAACTTGCAAAAAAAAAAATGACATTACTTGGGAAAAAAACAGAGGATCCATATTTATGACTTCTCTTGTAAACTTGGTTAAGTTTTTAGATTTTTCTCACAGGTTAAAAAAAAAATGCAGTTGTTTCATTCAGCTTTCCCATGGGTGCTGGTCCAGATTTCAGAATCATCAATGCCTTTTGACTTATCCTCTGTCAGTGATCTACAAAACAGGTCTGAATTATAGTGGAGATAATGCAAACAGAAGGGAATGAGAGGAAAAAGGACTGCTTACTTGATTTCACTCTAGTCTACCCTACTATCAGCTATAATATGCATGCAATATCCTTAAGGGAAAGCCAGGTTTTTTTTTTTTTATTGCTGTTGTTGTTATTGTTCTGTAGTTCTCCAAAGTGTGTTATTTATCTTTTGCAAAAGGGCTGTGTTTCAATTTGAATACTATCTCTGAGTGGCCAATATTCTGTAGACCATTTATCAAGTTTAATATTAGAATTAAATCTCTTCAGCATTTTCTAAGGATTAGCTAATACATGGTGGGTTAAACTAAAGGCTACCCAGGGAAAAAATGAAGGTAATTTCCTATGGTAAGCTGAATAATGCACTCCTTCCCCCTATTATGTCTGTGTCCTTATCCCCTGAATCTGTGAATATGTTACCTTAAATGGTAAAAGAGACGTGTTATGATTAAATAAAGATTTTGAGATGGAGAGATTATTCTGGATTATCTGGCTGGACCCAATGTAATCACAGGGTCCTTACAAACGGGAGGTTAGAGAGTCAGAGTGAAGAGAAGGAGATATGGAAACAGAGGTAAGAGTGAGGCCATTGCTAGAAAAGGGTCATGAGCCAAAGGGCAGTCTCTAGAAGCCAGAAAAGGCAAGGAAGTAGATTCTCCCCTAGAACCTCTGGAAGGAATGCAGTTCTGCTAATACCTTGATTTTAGCCTGATAAGACCCATTTTCTGATTTTTAATCTCCAGAACTAAACTGGTGGTAATTTGTTACAGCAGCAATAGTAAACTAATACACTTGCTGTTGGGCCTTACTGAGAAATGGAATTCTTTGTAATGCAAGTTGTATAACATCCCTCGTAAAATAAATATACCATTCAAAAATTAAGAAATACTAAAGAAAAATTAACAGAAAACCACACCCAAGTTCCTTTGTAATACGATGAACTGAACAGTTAGACGTTATTATCAAACCAGTTAGAGTACAAGTATGGGTGAGGGTCCAGGAAACAGTCATTCTTGTGCACTGCTAGTGACAGTGTAAATTCCTACAATCTTACTTAATAAAGGGTAATCTTGCAATGTAGATCAAAAGAAGTATAAACATTTACAATCTCTATTCCAGCAATTTCACTCTTGGAAAATAGCCCACAGAAATAACTAAGGACCTATACAAGCATTTAAGCACAAGGAAGTTCAACTCAATGTGACTATAATAGGAAAATACAGGAAACAATCTGAATTTCCAATAATAGGGGGTTAGCTAATTGTATCATAATAAATTTTATATAATAAATTAACAATATTAATTAACAACAGAATACTGGTCAGTTGTAAAAATAACATTGTGAATGTGTACTTATTTTTTGGAAAGATGCTCAGGGCAAGTTGTATTTTTAAAATAAAGCTATGTACAACACAATATCTGCAATATAATATTATTTTTAGAGTGTATATACTACACACAGATTATACACATAATACACATAAACACACAAATTTAGGAGAATATTTGCCAGCAAGGCCTACTAATGGCTAACATTTACAGATCACAATTGAATTGCAGCATCTATTCTAAGCATTCTACATATATTAACTCGTTTGATTCTCCCACCAAACCTAGAGTAAGTACTATTATTAGTTTCTATTCTACACCTGAGGAAATCAAGGCCTAGAAAGTTTAATTTGTTCAGTGTGATATAAATAGTGAGTGGGAGATCTGGTAATTCTACCCTGGTAATCAATGTGCAGGATCTATGTGCCTAACCACTGGATATTCTGCCTTCTCCCACAGGGGCTAGCCTTAAATGCTGGGATTAGTGACACTTGAAAAAAATATTTTTGCTGATCTACATTTTCTAGTTTTGATATAACAACAACAAAAATAATAAAAAAGATTAAGATATATTGAGAGCTTTAATTATTCTAGGCATTGTGCTAAGTGCTTTATATGCATGATCTCAATTAATCCTAATTAACATCTTATGAAGCAATATTTTTAATCATCCTGTTTTGCATATTAAGTAACTAGATCTTAGAGAGGTTAAGATACATTTTCACAGTCACAAAACTACTGAGTGTCAGATTGAAGTTCACATCTACCTGACTCCAAAGCCTCTGTTTTTAACTACAGTCATGCTGCCTGAATAAATATAACATTGTAGAAAATTCATTAAAAGAAAAGAAACCCTCCCTTTCTGGCTTTAGGTTCAGAGCTTCAATATAGCATCTGATGTAGCTTAATAACAGTGATTCTCTACACACTATAGACTTGGTTATATTAAGTATATTTCATTAAAAAAGAGTTCAATTTAGGCACAGGTTAAACATTCAACAGACTAGAAATGAATCTCAACAAAACTAATGCATTTCCAATATAAAATCCAAGTACTGAGATTTGAATTTAATGGTTCCTAATAGGAAAAATACCCACTACATAATATAAAGGAGTGAAGCAGTCTACACATTCACAGGGATCAATACCTAAATAGTAGAAATTTATCTCTCACCCTTTCCCATGAACATTTCCTTGAGGCTTCTGCTGTAGTAAAAGGAAGTTTTCAACAAAATAACTGCTTCCTAATGTAGGTTACTTTATTAATTAGTTCCTCATGTAGGCTAGTCTCCTTTTCCTTTTTCTAAATGCCTTAGAATTAGGTGAGTGGCTAAAACAACTCACATTGGACTGACTTGTGCCAAACATATGCACTTCTACATACAATTATTTATATATTATAAGATTTAAGGATTGTCTGAGAAGCAGTTACATACTATTAAAAAAAGATTAGCTGAGGGTTTCCAGGTGATAAACTTCTTCAAACTCTCTTTCCCCAAGGATTCTTCTTCTCAGATTTTAATGAGAATGAGAGCTGATAGGCTACACACTTAGCGGCTTAAGACAATGGCCACGTATTAGCTATGGATCAGCAGTCCGAGCATGGTGTGGCTGGGTAGTCTGTTCAGGGTATCATAATGCTGAAATCCATGCATTGGCCAGACTGAGTACTCCTCTGGAGACTCTGGGGAACAATTTGCCTCCAAGCTCATTCAGATCGCTGTCAGAATTCAGATCCTCGTGGCTGTAGAACTGAAGTCTCCATTCCCTTACCGGCTGTCAGTTGGGGTCACTCTCAGCAATTAGAGGTCATTATCATTTCTTGGCACATGGCCCCCTCAACCTTCAAAGTTAGCTATAGAGCATCTCCTCACATTGATTCCCTCTCACACTTGGAATTGTTGTAGTGACTTCATCTTCTGCCAACTAGAGGAAACTCTCTGCTAATAAGGGCTCAACTGATTGGTCACGTTCCACTCAGGATAATCTCCCTTTTGCCATATACAGGCATACTTCCTTTTATTGTGCTTTGCTTTATTGTGCTTCCCAGATACTGCATTTTTTTACAAATTCAAAATCTGTGGCAACCCCGCTTTGAATAAGCCTATCGGCGCCATTTTTGCAACAGCATTTGCTCACTTTGTGTCTCTGTGTCACATTCTGGTAATTCTCACAATATTTTAGACTTTTTCATTATTATATATTTGTTATAGTGGTCTGTGATCAGTAATGTTTGATGTTACCATTGTAATTGTTTTGGGGCACCAGGACCGTGCCTACCTAAGGTGGTGAACTTAATGGATTGTTGAAATGACAACAAAGGATTTAGAATATTACATAAACTTAGTTGATCAAGCAGTGGCAGGGTTTGAGAGGACTGACTTTAATTTTGAAAGAAGTTCTGCTGTGGGTAAAATGCTATCAAACAACATTGCATGCTACAGAGAAATTATTCATGAAAAGAAGGGTCAATCCATGCTGCAAACTTCACTGTTGTCTTATTTTGAGAAACTGCCACAGACAGCCCAACCTTCAGCAGCTACCACCCTGATCAGTCAGCAGCCGTCAGCATCGAGGCAAGAACCTCCACCAGTAAACAGATTACAACTCACTGAAGGCTCAGATGATCGGTAACAAGTTTTACCAATAAAGTATTTTTAAATTAAGATATGTACTCTGGTTTTTAGACATAATGCTATTGCATACTTAATAGACTACAGTACAAAGTAAACATACTTTTATATGCACTGGGAAACCAAAAAGTTTGTGTGACTTGCTTTATTGTGATATTCGCTTTACTGTGGTGGTCTGGAAATGAACCTTCAGTATCTCTGAGATATGCCTGTAATATAAGATAATCACAGGAATGACATCATATTCACAACTTCTTCCCATTGAAAGGCAGGGGATCTTACAAGGGCAGGGGTCATTGCGGGTCATCTTAGAATTCTGCCTACTACATCTACTGAGCACTTGTCACTGATCTATTTGAAAAATTCATTCAACATTTATACATAATAAGCATCTACAACATGCCAGGCACAGTACTAAGCATTTGATGTAACAAGACTAACGGTGAAATTTACTTATTCTCTTGATTTAATCCATTGCTTGTTATATAGGCAAATTGTTTGGAGGGATGGAAATTTGTTCTAAGTAATACAGTATGGCTGGACAGCTGTTAATTCATGTTAACATTTCTTTCATTCCTTAAAGGATGTAATATATTAAAATGTTCAATCCACTTTTGAAAATTAAAAGCAATTGGAAGATCTATCCCTAAAAATTTTCTATCCTTTCATCTCTATAAAATTAACCTTGATTACGGTGGATAAGATGAAGGTAGTAAATGGGAGGGGCTAGCCCATAAAATTTAAGATGTTTAAATCTTATCTTGTGAACACTGATATAAAATAAATTGTTAACATTAAAAAGGAAAAAAAAGATTGTAAAAGGAATGCGTGGTATAGTTTTTTTTTATCTTGTCGAAAACTAACCAACTAACCAAACAAACAAAAAATACCATACCATATATTGATTCGAGTTAAATAATGCTAAGCTTCTGATTAGGTTTTATTTACTATCTAAATAATTAACACAACTCTAGATCCATGTACAAAGTCTAATTTGCCATTTTGCATGTTAGAAAGTCCAAGAATTGGCAGCTCTGCCATGAGTATCACTAGATTCATTCTGACTGAAAGACAGTCTCAAATAAAAGATGTGGTCTTCCATTAAAAAAACTCAGCCCACCTTATTCTTACTTAATAGAGATTGAAAAGCTTTAGAATCAGCACAGATAAACACATTACAAAGAAGGAGAGTTTGAGACCCTATACTTGCAACATAAAACACTGGGGAAGTTTTTTGGAACTATATGAAGAGACATACATTTTCCAAAATCAATGATGTATGTGGTTTAGTCAGGTAGAAACGGGCTCACACAGAACTGAGGCCAATGCTAGTAGCACTGAAGAATAAGCTATATCATTGATAGTCTACATAATAGTATAATTTCCCGATGGCCAAAAGCCATCGACAGTATAATTTCCTGATGGCCACTAAAGAAGGATTGTTAAATTATTTTTCTGTATTGAAGGGATGATGCAGGAATACCCTGTGTTCATATCTGTTTTTTCTACTCCCTCAGTTACCACCATAAATAAAAGTAAATTCAGAAAGAGAGAGGTAATATGTAACTTTGCAGAATCAAGCAAAAGCATTTAACTATTCTCTGCTGATGTTAATCTTACTTTCACATTTATCTAATAATTTCCTATGCACAAACCACAAAGGACATATTAATATGCATATTTTATCCTACCCATTTTTCAAGGTTCCATTTTGTCTTGTTTCCTTCCAGCCAATTTCTCTACTCCAATCCACCCTGCTTGCTCCTTTTTCTTGGTTTCAATTTTATTCTCATTTCACATTAAAATGCATTGCAAGTAACCACTTTTCCATGGCTTCAAGGGTGTTGGTTTTATCTCTCAGGAATACAAAACTCTTAAAAACTGAATTTTGCTATGTAAAGAGGATGGACTGTAAAATAAGAAAGGCACAGACGTACAGGCTCAAATCCAGATCTGCCTTACTAGCAGTATGGCCTTGGACAAATTATTTAACCTTTTAAGAACTTAATTTCTTCCTAAACTTGTGTCTAGCTTTCCTTAAATCTCTGACTAGTAAACAATTGCCTCTGTTGAGTTCTTTTTGAGGTCAAGGACTCTGTGATACTGCCCTGTAACCCAATAATGAGCACATTTCAACCTCAATCAAAATTTCTGGGCCACTTCTGGGAACTCCAGAATGGTTTAAAAAAATGGTGAAGAAAAGATGGCACAAGGCAAATGTCTCTGAC
This sequence comes from Balaenoptera acutorostrata, assembly GCF_949987535.1. Lineage (NCBI taxonomy): Eukaryota > Metazoa > Chordata > Mammalia > Artiodactyla > Balaenopteridae > Balaenoptera > Balaenoptera acutorostrata. Next base: position 92,008,899 of record NC_080074.1, read on the forward strand.
ATATTTTGAATGGAGGCAGAAAGTCCTTAAATGAAAAGGTATCATGAAGATTTTGAACTTAAAATCAATTGCAATTCAAACCCTGCCATTCAAGAAAAAAAAAAAAAACACACACACACAAGATTTTAAACTCCAAAATAAACTTTGTCAAATAAGATGATCCTATTGACTATTATTTACATTGAAGCCATTCCTGGCTCCTGGCTCTTTTTTTCCCCCTCATACCTCTAGTGGGAGGCATCTTCTGATATGGTTCTCAATGATGCCCTTCTGGTGTCCATGCCCTTGTGGAATCCTCTCCCTTGAGTGTTGGCTGAACCTAGTGACTTGCTCCCAACTGATAGAATATGACAAAGGTGATGGGATGTCACTTCTATGATTATATTATAAAACTCTGACTTTTGTGTTGCTGGTATTTTCTCTGGCCACTTTTTTATGCTTGCTCTGACGAAGAAGGTCTCCCAGCAAGGAGCTGAATCTTGTCAACAATTACTTTGAGTCAACTTGGAAGTAAATTCTGTTCCAGCTAAATCTTGAGATGACTGTGCATCCCAGGCTGACACCTTGATTACAGCCTCTTGAAAAAGAAACCCTGAAGCAAAAGGTCCAGCTAAGCTCTGCCTGAATTCCTGATCCCCAGAAAGAGTGAGATAATAAATATGGTTTTTAAGCCAGGAAGATGTTGGAGTAATTTGTTACCCAGTATTAGATAATGAATATACCTCACTTTCAATTCATCAGTACATTCTGTTGGCTCTACGTTCGCATTTAGAATAGAAAATTCTGAAATTTTCTGAATTCTAAATTCAAAATTAGAATATAATCTTAGCACTTCACTGTTACACATTCATCTAATGCAGTACAATTTCTCACCTGATTATTGTGGTAGCCTCCTAAGAACATGTGACTTTTCTGCTTTTGCCCTTTCCCCCTTGATTCTATTTCAAAACAGCAGACAAAATGATCCTATTAATGGAGTTACTCTAATTCAGATACTCAGCCACCGTACAGAGACTATAAGGGCCTGCCTGGTCTGTTTCCTTTTCCTGTGCACACCTAGCATGACCACACCAGCTTCTTAGAGTTCCCTAACATGCCATCACACTTTGATACCTGCCACTCACACTGTGATACCTTTGCATTTTGTTTTCTCAGCATAGAATGCGCTGCACCCAATAGCTTCATGGCTAGTTCCCTCAAAGATCTTTAACTCAAAAGTCTTCTTCTCAGAGAAGTCTTACCTGGATATCCCACCTAAAATTGCAACTTCTCAACATGGTTCCATTTTAGTATTTATCACAATGGAACATTTTATACACTTTATTTATCTTGTTTATTGTCTGTCTCCTCCATTAGCATGTAAGCCCTATGAGGGACAGAGTTTTTAATTTGTTTACTACTGTTATCTCCGGCACATGAAATAGTGCTTAATATATAGTAGGCATTCATTAATTCATGTGTTAATTAAATGAATGAATGAATGAGTGAATGAATACTACTGATTTTCACTTGCTAGAAGAAATTAGTACAAAAACTGTTTTGAAAAGAAGATGTGTATCATATAAGTATGCAATGGCATTTCTATGGCACTTAAGGCCACAAGGAGCTTTGCATTAATAAGCTAAGCACTGGGGTGGAGTTAAGCCAACTCTTGGCTCTTCCTAACAAATAGGAGTAAACCTTGGCATGGAATACTCCAAACCACAGACAACTGACAACATTCAAATTAGGCACTGAGTCAGAACACTAATTAAAATTTACATTAAAAACTAACTGACCTGTGTTTACTTGCACAAATTATTTCAATAGCAAATTACTTCATTTTTCTTTTTTTAATTAAAAAGAATAAAACAAAGATGACAGAAGGTCTCTCTTTGTTGCTTCACAATTGTTCTTCAGAATCAACACCTGTAAGAAAATTCCTAAGGGCAATTTCCAATGTTCAGTATTGCCATTAACTCAAGATAAGAGTGTTACCTTGAACTACTGTGTTGAACTTTAGGCTCTAACCCCAACACTCAGGACCTATAAGCCAAGTACTACAACCACAGGTCACCAAACTTTTACATCATACACTTCTCATAAAGAAAAAATTGTGGAGCAACTCTCAGATATACAAGTTCATTTAAGAGTTATATGCATATTCTTCCCTACTAATATGTTACATTATAAAACATACAGAAGATATATTAGAATAGGATAAAAAGAAAATAGTATTTAAAAATAATTTTAATTCCATTGTATGTATCAACCAAATTGGATTTTTTGCTCTTTCTAAACATTATTACTAATACTAATTGGTGAGAATTATATTATTGAATATTCTGCATTATATTTTTTTAATAGATCTTTATTGGAGTATAATTGCCTCACAATACTGTGTTAGTTTCTGTTGTACAACAAAGTGAATCAGTCATATGCATACATATATCCCCATATCCCCTCCCTCTTGTGCCTCCCTCCCACCCTTCCTATCCTATATCTCTAGGTCATTGCAAAACACCGAGCTCATCTCCCTGTGCTACACTGCTGCTTCCCACTAGCTATGTGTTTTACATTCAGTAGTGTATATGTGTCGAGGTTACTCTCACTTTGCCCCAGTTTCCCCCGCCCCCCCGTATTCTCAAGTCCATTCTCTATGTCTACGTCTTTATTCCTGCCCTGCCACTAGGTTCATTAGTACCATTTTTTTTTTTTTTTTAGATTCCATATATATGTGTTAGCATATGGTATTTGTTTTTCTCTTTCTGACTTACTTCACTCTGTATGACAGACTCTAGGTCCATCCACCTCACTACAAATAACTCAATTTTGTTTCTTTTTATGGCTGAGTAATATTCCATTGTATATATATTTTAAGGTCTTAAAGTTTACTGCTTTATGGTGCCAAGGTCTGGCTTCAATATCTGGTCTACTTGGTTTCATTACTGGGAAAGACCCATCACAAAGATGCATAGATCCAAGTGGGGGAAAGACATCAGAGTCTGCACTATCATAGGTGTATTTTAATAATAATAATTTATAATAATACTATCTAACAGCTAAGCAAACATTTTTAAAATTTTGCTAGAGATTTTTAATTTTACCTGATAGTTGCTAGTTGTTCTTACAAGCTAGTGGAAGTTGTTGCACTTTTATACTTTTAAATTCTTTATTTGGAAAATTTTAATACAAGTTAGAAAATTCTATCCCCAAGTTTTAAAAGTACACAGATATGAGAGATTTTGAAGGTAATACTTTTATATAATTTTTGGCAACAAATCCACTTAGTTTTGAAAACATATCCAAACAAACATAGCATTTTCGAAATACTCCCTCTGTAGCACATTTAAAAGAATAACATCTGCTTTTCCATTACTTTAAAAAATTACCTTTATCTTGAAGAGACACATAAAATGCGGTGTGTGCGTGTGTGTGTGTGTGTGTGTGTGTGCGTGTGTATTTTGAGAAAATATCTGCCAAGTAACATACTAGACATCACAGAAAAAGCTGAAAATTTGGAACTCATATTCTGATAAATGAAAATGCACAACACACTTTTATGTTTGCCAGCTTTTTAAAGTGTTCTGTCACCAGATAACCACTGTCTGTCTGGACCATCTGTCTGGACAAAAATTCTTCATGGTTACTTCCTATAATATTACAAAGAATTGTAATGATAGGATTCTGCCATCCAAAATAACATAAATCTACTTAACCAGGCACAAGTAAAAAGCGCCACTGACAATTGCTATATGTTGTGGAATTCATTCTTCTTTCATGATGTTATGTGGTCATAAGAGAAAAATGATCACCTGATACTCGAATCAAGTGAGGGTACCAATGAGTACCCTTATATTATAATGCAACAGTTACTGCAGTATGTAGTTCAATATCTGTATTTAATCACTGAACCAAGGTGAAGCACCATGGAGCATTGGGAAGAAACTGAAGAGGTTTAAGATCTCTACCTACAAGGAGATATTCATATAATTTTTGTCCCTTCTAAATGAAAGAATTTCATTCAACTCCATCTACTCTTTATTCTATATATGTGCTATTAGATAGCAAAAACATCTAGCAATCAAATTAAAAAAAAGAAAGAGAAAACAAGGCCTGTGAAAACCAGCAGACTAAACAGAGTGTACTTTATTTTGAATAAAGACTATCTTAACACATATATACTTTTGAAGTTAACATAAACCTCTCTGACTGTGATGATTCATGGTACATGGTTCATGACAACAATTAAATATTTACTTTTGCTCATTCCTATATATTAATTGTAACAAAACAACAACAAGCAACACAAAGCCTACTTCCTTCGCTGTAACAGTCAGGGTCCAAACAGGGAACAATGCCCATTTAAATAATTTGAGGAAAGTGTTATGAGACTACTGAAAAAGATATGAGTGGGATGATGAGAAACCACTTTGAACAGGCAATAAATTGGGGCCACTAACAGTGGAATTGTTAACACTCTTAGGCCTGAGGTGTGGGAGCAGTTACGGGACCTCAGGAGAGAGTCAGTGACCATGCAAGGAGCAGTGAAGACACAGTCAACTGAAGGAGAGCCTCACAGAGGGAGACAGGGAAGGAACATATACCCCAACTTCACTTTCTTCTTTCCCTGTAATAGCCTGCTGAGGCTGCTCATTGGCTGTATCCAACCCAAGGCAAAAGAGACTCTGGAAGCTGTCCATGCAGGTCAGCCTCACAGGGCAGAGAGCAGGGTGAAGGGTGGAGAGTGGGTCTGGAGAGGCAAACACAAGACACAAGGCCAGATCTTCTTCAAGTTTATTCCCTTCTTAGGATAAAACAATTAAATGACAGACTGGCACTAAATTCTATGTTAAAAAATGTGAATATGAAAAAGATATGAGGTCAATTAAAAAAAAGAAGATATGGGGAGATTACACAGTCTGTTGCTGTTGCCCTAAAGCATGACTAATTATAGGTTTTTAAAAAATTACCTACTTCTTTTACCATTTTGAATAGGTGATGTTTTTACTTTACAAAATCTGAAAGATGTAAATGGGACTACAGTGAAAATTAAGTCTCCAATTCTCCTTCCCTTGTTCTCATTTTCCCTCCTTACACAAAACCATGGCTACTAGTCTCTTTTGTATACTTGCAGAGATTTTTCCATGCATTTGTAATCAAGGGTAAGTAAATAAATATATATTTCTTATTGTTTACAAGAATAGTAGCATATTATACACAGAGAATGCATGTTCCTTTTGAAATGTAATAGTACATCTTTAGATAGTTTTCAATCAGTACATAGAGTGCTTTCTACAGTATGTAGGATTTTATTTGTATGGGTGAAACAAAACCTCCTTTATTAGTTCTCTATTGATGAGTATTTGTTTCCGATTTTTTTCCTACAACCGAAGATATAGTGAATATTATCATATATACATCATTTTTCACATGTTCTACTATATTTATAACAAGTACTTAAAAGCAAAATTGCTTTGTTAAAAGGTTAGTGCATTTAAAATTTTAAATTATATTGATAAATAAATCTCCACAAAGGTCATAACAATTAAACTTCCAGCTACAGTTTGAGAGTCTGTTTTTCTACATTTTCACCAGTAGAGTGCCACCACATTTTTATTGTTGTTAATTTGACAGGTTAAAGTGGTATATGATTTTATTTTAATTTCTATTATTATGACAGGTTGAGCACCAATTCAGGTGACTAGGGACCATATGTATTTATTTTTTAATGGATTATTTGTTTATATCCTTTAACCAGTTTTATGGATTTGTAGGGGTTCCATATTCATGAGGAAAATTAGTTCTTTGCCACTGAAAAGAGAGGATTTATAAAACACTTTGATTTATTAAAAAGTGTTTTTCTATTTAAAAGAAAGTCTATCTTTTGTCCTAGAAATTTTATGGTCTCTTTCTTTTTACCCTCTTTCTCTCTCTCTCTCCTTATGAATCTTTGATATACTTGGAATTTATTTAAGTGTATTATGTAATATCCAGCTTTTATCTCCCAGTTGGTTATCCAAGCACCATTTATTGAATGATCTATCTTTCCTCCACTGATATAAAATTCTTTTTATTAAAAAAAAATCTACTAAATTATTGAAGATAATTTGGTATTTTTGTTTTTGGCAGTACTATACAGTTTTAATTATGGATAATAATTCATTTTGATCATAAACGTACTAAAATTATAACAAAATCATCTACTGTGCTGGGGAGTGTTCATGAACATATCAAACTTGGAACATAACTTGAATGAGTTTTTGGATTTTGGATGAAACAAGTGGCCTCAGAGAAGTATTTTTAATAAAAATAAAAAATAAAAATATTCATACTGTGTTGGCTAAAAGATCAGATCAATTTAAGCACACTGAAAATAATAAAAGAAAAAATAGTCATTGTTGACATTGTCATATTTGTCATTGTCATCAGCAGTGGCAATAGAAACATCAGCATTTATTGACTATTATATGCAGGACCTGGCCATGATTATCCCCATTCTACACTGTGGAAACTGAGGTCGGGAGAATTTAAGATTATGCAGCTAGGAAACATCAGAACCACCACCCCACCTCAATAAAAATGTTGATGAGTGTTTGCTACAAATATTAGGCTAACTGTGAGTATTCATAAGATTCAGGCCTATATACAAGACTAACACATAAATATCAAATGATTGATGAAGAAAAAGTATGATATAGGATTTCAGCAGAGTTAGAAATTCTCGAGATTGGAGTTGTTCAAGTACAACTTCATATTAATGATGGAACTGGTAAAGAGGATGATTCAGGAAGTAAAGATTATGACTCAAGAGGTCACTCCAGGGAGGGGGATTGAAGGTGAAACATAATGTTTGGAGAATAGGTGTATAGATTTTAGCAGAACAGGAGCTTTTTTTTTTTTTAAATTTTTATTTATTTATTTATGGCTGTGTTGGGTCTTCGTTTCTGTGTGAGGGCTTTCTCTAGTTGCGGCAAGTGGGGGCCACTCTTCATCGCGGTGCGCGGGCCTCTCACTATCGCGGCCTCTCCCGTTGCGGAGCACAGGCTCCAGACGCGCAGGCTCAGCAGTTGTGGCTCACGGGCCCAGCCGCACCGCGGCATGTGGGATCTTCCCGGACCAGGGCTCGAACCCGTGTCCCCTGCATTCGCAGGCGGACTCTCAACCACTGCGCCACCAGGGAAGCCCCAGAACAGGAGCTTTTATATTCGTTTATTCATTTATGTATTCATTTTGTAAGAGAATAGTGCTTTGGTACTCTCTGATGGACAGGGTGAAAGCCAATATTTGTTTCTTATCAAATGAAATACATTCAATACATATGAGAGTTATGAATAGGAGTCAGGCCTGGTGTGAATATCTGCATGGTTATATAATGCTCATGAACTGGGAATGCTGAAGTGGCAACTGTGTAAATAAACAGCTCTTGGGTGGCCAGGAGAAGGTCATTACATTCTAAAATGTTTTCCATCAAAACTTTACTGTTCTATTTTAAGATAATCCTTGGATCTTTCTTATGACTAAATAATTAGAGATGACACATACAATTATTAGAATTATTAAATAGTAAGAGGTTAGGAATAGACTTGAGTAGTTATACATTTTGATTTAGCAATTCTTCATTGTCTTATTATAATCATAATACAATGTAATTCACTTTTGCCATGAAATGGTTTTCTGTTCATTCTGCCTCTGATTTGCTTCTTTCCTTGTTTTTTAACCAAAATTTCAACTTTTGACAATAGAATTTCTACTCTTTTTCTACCATTTCTACATATGGAATTTTCCAATGCTTATGGAAACAAAAGGGTAAACACGTTCTTCAGAGGTTCCTTTAATTAAACAAGGAAACAACCCAATAAATGTTTTTTTATTTCCTATGTGCTGTGTAATGAACAGAAACGCTTTTCCAAATCATAACAGCACATGAAATAAAGTAAAATATATTCACATAGTATTGAACAAAAGTAAAAATATTTAATACACAAGTATACATTTCCTTTTATTACTTATGAAAAATACATATATACATATACACTCACATACATACATATACACACACAAACATAAACACAGAGACAGCACAACACAGAGTATTCTATTGATTTCTGAATATTAATTCTATTTCTTAATTTGTGAGATCAGGTTCTAGGTAGTCATTCCAAACTAAAAATTAACACATTGAGCATACAGAGAAACTTGTAGCCTGTATTATTCAGTTCTAACTCACTTCTATTTGAAAATGGTAGGTACAAAAAAACACGTAGCTTTTCTTGTCATTTTAAAAGAAGTACTCCTAGATAGTTTAATAAATTGTGAATGTAGTTGGTAATAGCTGAAGAATTATAATGCTATAACTTGGTACTCTTCCTCTCTTTCTTCCCTACAATGAGCCCAGTTTCAGAAAGTTAATCTGGCCACTCCTTTCTCATTTCAGCCTGTGCCTTTTTATCAGGTTCTTGGAATCTACTCAGTTTATCCTTATCCATAGCCTCCTTGAAACACAATGTCAAAACCTCACTTCCAAGAATTCATCTTAACTAAGCTCACTTAACACAGAAGACACTTTTATTTTCCATTCCCTTGATGGTTATTGTAATTATCTTACAATTATTGTGATATTCCTTTATAAATGTTCTTATATTGTTTCAGATTTAATTGCTTGTTTATACTTATTCATTTAAGAAAGAATGCAAACTTTCTGAGGACAGGCAATAATACTTAGTACATTTTTAAAATTGGTCCACTGCATATTTTACAGTGCTCCACACTCAGTATCATTAAATGTCTCTGAGTGAGATGAATATAGTTTCTCATAGTTTGGGGGTTAATATTATCAGTTAAAACAAAGCAACCATGACCATTCATTTTAATATAGCTTTAATTTAAATGTTATTGTGCTAAAATGTATCATACATTAAAGCCTAATCTGATGTTTCTAAACTGATAGAGTACAGATCTTAAATGCTGCTGATAGGTGGTCAAAATTTTTTTTTTCTCCGTAATGGAAACTGGTATTCAGTTCCAAGACTGAATTAAAATTTTGTTTACTTAAAGTTTTACATTTTTATAACTTCATTTGAATAATAAAATGCACAGGTACAATTAGGAGAATAAAAGAAAGCAAAGCTTAAAGAATAGTTAAGTCAGGGGTTTAAGTAGAACAATCTGCATTGCTGCACTTGGCATTCATGTCTCTAGAATGTACTTCTGTCTTTAGCACACTGTTCTCATACTTTTATTTTGTCTTTATCATCTGCTCCACTAGTTTGTCCTTTGCCGTATCATTGAAAAATCTTGGACTTCTCCTGTTACCACACATGATTTTAGAGTTTGTAGCATAGAGGAAATAAATAGGCCCAGAGACAGTATTTTTGCAAATGAGTAGGTGAATGAATGAATAAGCCAACTAAGCATTCTGGGGAAATAAAAATTTTGAATTATAGTCTTAGATAGAGGTGGTTATTTAATATATAGGTCAGAAATTCAATAAAGAAACCATAGTGTAATTGGAAGAGTCAATGTTCATATATATATTAATTGAAATAAATGTACCAAGTTCATGACCTCACCCCAAAGCTTTTTATCTTTGAATAAGCTATTTAGCTTTTTGGAGGCTTAATTTTTTTCATGTGTAAAAATAACACCTTGCAGATGGAGTAGCCAAAGAGTTGCCAGGTCTAGCAAATGAACGTACATGACACCCAGTTAAATTTGAATTTCAGATAAACAATAAATATTTTTTAGCATAGGTATCTCATAAATATTGCATAGGATATACTTGTACTAAAAATTATTCCCTGTTTATCTGAAATTCAAATTTAACTGTGAATCTGGTAACCCTACTCAGAGATGACATGCTAAGTACTTGGTACTTGGTACATACTAGATAATGGTAAGAGGTGGTGAAGGTATTGGATGATAATACTTCTGTGATTGTGAGAGGCAACATAGTTTAAGTAGTATTCAGAGTGGGAGCTCTGGAGTCAGACTGATTCAAATCTCATTGTCCCACTAACTGTTTGTGAGTTCCAGCATATTACTTTTTTTTTTAACATCTTTATTGGAGTATAATTGCTTTACAATGGTGTGTTAGTTTCTGCTTTATAACAAAGTGAATCAGCTATACATATACATATATCCCCATATCTCCTCCTTCTTGCGTCTCCCTCCGACCATCCTTATCCTACCCCTCTAGGTGGTCACAAAGCACAGAGCTGATGTCCCTGTGCTATGCGGTTGCTTCCCACTGCTATCTATTTTACATTTGGTAGTGTGTATATGTCCATGCCACTCTCCCACTTCGTCCCAGCTTACCCCTCCCCCTCCCCGTGTCAAGTTCATTCTCTACGTCTGCGTCTTTATTCCTGTCCTGACCCTAGGTTCTTCAGAACCATTGTTTTAGATTCCATATATTTGTTTTAGCGTAAGGTATTTTTTTTCTCTTTCTGACTTACTTCACCCTGTATGACAGACTCTAGGTCCATCCCCCTCACTACAAATAACTCAATTTTGTTTCTTTTTGTGGCTCAGTCATATTCCATTGTTTATATGTGTGCCACATCTTCTTTATCCATTCATCTGTTGATGGACACTTAGGTTGCTTCCATGTCCTGGCTATTGTAAATAGAGCTGCAATGAACATTGTGGTACATGACTCTTTTTGAACTATGGTTTTCTCAGGGTATGTGCCCAGTAGTGGGATTCCAGCATATTACTTAATGTCTCAATTTTCTTATAACAATAGTATCCAGTGGTGGAGCTATTACATGGATTAAATGAGTTAATGCTGGTAAAATATTTAACATAGTGCCAGACACCATCAATATAAGCCCTGGATACATGCTAGTTATGACGGTGGTTTAGGGTGAACCACAGTCCCACTTTGCCTGGAACTGAGGGGTTTCCTGGGATATGAGACTTTGAGTGTAAAAACCCAGAGAGTTCAGGACAAACCAAGACATGTAATTTACGATTTTAGCCAGGGAAACAGAAGTCACAGATATGAGAATACATAGCAGTTAAATAATAATAATAGCAAATAATAACATCATCATCATAATAAAAATAATAGCAATTTAAGTGTTAAGGGCATTGATTATATTTCATATTTACCAGCTCCTGACTAAAACAATTCAAGGAAATCATGTTGAACTGGTTACTTTTAGGAGGATTTAAGGAGGGTAAGATACAGCCCTTGCCTTCAAGGACCTGTCAGAAGGACAGACTTTAAACAATTAATTCCCAGACAATTTGATAAGTAACGTAAACAGAAGGCCTTTGGGAATCCAGAGAAAGGCTTAACCGACTCTAGCAAAGGATGGAGAAGATTTAGAGAAGATATTTAAAATGGGTATTGAGAAATGCCAAGGAGTTTTCCAGGCAAAAGGGAAGAAAAGCATTTTTAGTATCTTCAGACAGCAGAGAGATGTGAAGGTCGGGGTATCTCCAGGCAGCAGCAGCAAGTATGCTGGTATGGTCTGACCATCAGAGCACTGAGCAAATAGTAGAAAATGAGGCTGAAAAGGCACGTGAAGGACCAAATGTAAAGGGCTTATATGCTTTTCTACTTATGTATCTGCTATGTATCTCTGTAATGTAAAATGAAAATTTAAATTAAATATGAAGCATGATGCAAAGGGAAGGTACAGATAGGAAAGATGGACCCAGGAGTCAGGTCAGTATTCAGAATTCATGCTATGCGCTCTTGTTAAAGGTCAGCTAAATTTTTGACCCCAAGTGTGTATGCAGCCAAAGGGGAATAAGGACATTTAATGAATGTTTACTATGTGCCAAGCACTGTTCTTAACAGTATCAGTCTTCTGGTGTCTTCAAACAGTTTTTAGTCTTGCAAAGATTTTTCAAAAATTAATTTGGCTTTAAAAAGTAATATTTTTTAATTAACTTTTTAATTTAAAAAGCCAGTTTTTCTTAAGCTTTTAAGTTTAGTTTACATTTCTTATACTATTTATAAATGTAGTAAATTTTAACAATCACTTTTGATGGGGGGCAGGGGGCGTCTTCGATTAATGTTTTCCCAGTTAGAAACCTAATGCCCTTAAACATTTTGAACTTCATTTATAAATTTAGTATATTTAACTTTCTTGTTGAATAGCTCAGTAATCTGTCTTGAGAGAAAAAAATTTCCCAATATATCTTGTACATAATATTATAAATATAGTACACTGTTTACTCAAATATTTCATATTATTTATATAGTAGTACCATTTCAACTTAAAAAATCACAAGCCTATTTGATTACTTGGCTAATCTGTTACTCTAAAGGCTACATTCTCTTAAATATTAAAAGGAAATTAAAATGGCATATGTATACATGTAATAATAATTACTACAGTGCAATTCAAATATTTCCAAATCTAGTTATAAATCTAAGAATTAAATAATGCTTTCTTAAATGTACCAAAATCTTGGTAATTGTTGAAACCTGGTGATGGATATGTGAGTAGGGGCATGGTTATGGTACTATTCTATTTTTATAAATATCTGAACATTTTCAAAACAAAAATATTAAAATGCTTTGTCATTAAAGATGCAAGCATGTTATTCCAAACAATCTTGGGATACCTTTTAAAGCAATTTTTGTGTTGCTTTCTCAGCTCAGTGAGATTTCCTAACTACCAGAGTGGTTTTGGGGTAGAACGCTGGCCAGTTGAGGCTTATTTTGTAATTTCTAGGTCAATAGCTTCCAATTGAGGGAGTCTTTAAACCCATGCTCTGTAGATGCACATTAGAAATTACATAATTTTTCAAACTGACATTGGCATTCTACTACATCCTCTCATACCTGCCTCTCCCTGCCATTCCTGCCCTGCCAGCTCCCTCTCCACCCCCCACCTCTGCTCCCACAAGCTGCTTTGCCACTTAAATAAATTTTGCTTTTCTCTGGATCTTAAAATATTTAAAGGACTTTCCTTTTGGGTCCAACGACCATTACTGTTGAACCCGAGCAGGACACTGTTGGGCCCTCCTGGGTACAAAAGCCTTTCCGAGTCCTCAGTTTCTTGTTTGTAGGAAGAAGGCTTTAGCGTTCTAGACCTTCCCTGAGTTCCAAAGGGCTGATTCAAACAGTTACTAATTAGGGAAGGGAGGGAATACAGAAACAGAGGAGGAGCAGGCAATAAACAATAGTGCAGTAGGGTCTTGGTTCCTCCTCAAGGGATATACATAACACTATGTATATATGAGTCCTTCTGCAGGAACTAAGACCCCCACCCAGGTGGAGCATGGGAACTCAGGCTGAGCACAAGAGTCCTAGAATACCACCCTGTTACCTCACCACCAACCAATTAGAAGAAAGTCACACACCCAGCAGCCCACACCCCATACTTTGCCTTTAAAAATCTCTTCCCCCAAAACCATGGGGGGAGTTCTGGTCTTTTGAGCATAAGCCACCAGTTCTCCTTCCTTGGCCCTGCAATAAGCCTGTCTCTGCTCCAAACTCCAATGTTTCGGAGTTTGTTTGGCCTCACTGCACATGGGGCATAGGAACTTCTGTTTGGCAACACTACGTCACCACCACTCCCTCCAATACCACTTATATCATAATTTTGGGTGATTTCACTATCCATGTAGATGATTTGTTCAATATCCTGGACTCTCAATTCCTTAATCTCCTTTTCTTTAATGATTTTATCTTCAGTATCAGTCGACTCCTTGTCATATACTTGACGTTGTTAATATCAAAAGTTGAAAACTCTCCTTAATTTCAATTTCAGGCATCTCACTCTCCACCGACCACCTCCTATTTTTTCAGTTCACTGCTTCTGAAACTGAGCAGGACCCTACGGGGCTCCTGGGCACGGAAGCCTTCCTGTGTCCCCTGTTTCTTGTTTGTAGGGAACAGACTCCAGCCTCCATGACCCTCCCTGAATTCCAAAGGGCAGATTCAAACAGTTGCTAATCAGGTAAGGGAGGGGGTGCAGAGGCAAAGGAGGAGCAGCCAAGAAACAATAGTGCAGCCTTAGGGCAGGGTCCTGGTTCTGCCTCAAGGGATACACATAACAATGTCTCTGAGCTCTTTACAGAACTAAAACTCCAAACAAATGGAAGGCGTTAGCATTCTTCATTCCAGAGAAGAAAACCTGAGGCCAGATTGAAGGAACAAAAGAAGCTCATGAAGAGATTACCTGAGACGAGAGGAGGAGCTTCAAGATGGAGGAGGAGTAAGACGTGGAGATCAACTTCCTCTCCACAAATACATCAGAAATACATCTACACGTGGAGCTGCTCCTATAGAACACCCACTGAATGCTGGCAGAAGACCTCAGACCTCCTAAAAGGCAAGAAACTCCACACCTAACTGGGTAGGGCAAAAGAAAAAAGAAAAAACAGAGGCAACAGAATAGGGACGGGACCTGCACCAGTGGGAGGGAGCTGTGAAGGAGGAAAGGTTTCCACACACTAGGAAGCCCCTTCGCAGGCGGAGACTGGGGGTGGCGGAGGGGGGAAGCTTCGGAGCCACGGAGGAGAGCGCAGCAACAGGGGTGCGGAGGGCAAAGCGGAGAGATTCCCACACAGAGGATCGGTGCCGACCTGCACTCACCAGCCCGAGAGGCTTGTCTGCTCACCCACTGGGGTAGGCGGGGGCTGGGAGCTGAGGCTCGGGTTTCGGAGGTCGGATCCCAGGGAGAGGACTGGGGTTGGCTGCGTGAACACAGCCTGAAGGGGCTAGCGCACCACAGCTAGCCGGGAGGGAGTCCGGGAAAAAGTCTGGACCTGACAAAGAGGCAAGAGACTTTTTCTGGCTCTCTGTTTCCTGGTGCGTGAAGAGAGGGGATTAAGAGTGCCACTTAAAGGAGCTCCAGAGACGGGCAGGAGCCAAAGCTATCAGCGCGGATCCCAGAGACAGGCATGAGATGCTAAGGCTGCTGCTGCAGCCATCAAGAAGCCTGTGTGCAAGCACAGGTCACTATCCATACCTCCCCTCCCGGGAGTCTTTGCAGCCTGCCACTGCCAGGGTCCCGTGATCCAGGGACAACTACCCTGGGAGAACACATGGCATGCCTCACGCTGGTGCAACGTCACGCCAGCCTCTGCCACAGCAGGCTTGCCCCGCACTCCGTACCCCTCCCTCCCCCCGGCCTGAGTGAGCCAGAGGCCCCGAATCAGCTGCTCCTTTAACCCTGTCCTGTCTGAGTGAAGAACAGACGCCCACAGGCGACCTACAGGCAGAGGCAGGGCCAAATCGAAAGCTGAAATACAGGAGCTGTGCGAACAAAGAAGAGAAAGGGAAATTTCTCCCAGAAGCCTCAGGAGCAGTGGATTCAATCTCCACAGTCAACTTGATGTACCCTGCATCTGTGGAATACCTAAATAGACAACGAATCATCCCAAGTTGAGGAGGTTGACTTTGGAAGCAATGATATATACATATTTTTCCCTTTTTCTCTTTTTGTGAGTGTGTATGTTTATGCTTCTGTGTGTGATTTTGTCTGTATAGCTTTGATTTTACAATTTGTCCTTGGGTTCTGTCTGTCCGTTTTTCTTTGTTGTTTGTTTTTTTGTTTTTAGTGTAGTTTTTAGCGCTTGCTACCATTGGTGGATTTGTTTTTGGGTTTGGTTGCTCTCTTCTTTCTTTTTTTTTATTACTTTAAAAAAAATTTGTTTTTAAGAATTATTTTTTATTTTAATAATTTCATTTTATTTTATTTTATTTTATCTTATTCTTTCTCTTTCTTTTTTTTCTCCCTGTTATTCTGAGCCGTGTGGATGACAGGCTCTTGTTGCTACAGCCAGGTGTCAGGGCTCTGCCTCTGAGGAGGGAGAGCCAAGTTCAGGACATTGGTCCACAAGAGACCTCCCAGCTCCATGTAATATCAAATGGTGAAAATCTCCCAGAGATCTCCATCTCAATGCCAAGACCCAGCTCCACTCAACAACCAGCAAGCTACAGTGCTGGATACTCTATGCCAAACAACTAGCAAGACAGGAACACAACCCCACCCATTAGCAGAGAGGCTGCCTAAAATCAAAATAAGGCCACAGACACCCCAAAACACACCACCAGATGTGGACATGCCTACCAGAAAGAAAAGATCCAGCCTCATCCACCAGAACACAGGCACTAGTCCCCTCCACCAGGAACCCACTGAACCAACCGTAGCCACTGGGGGCAGACACCAAAAACAACGGGAACTACAAACTGGCAGCCTGCAAAAAGGAGACCTCAAATACAGTAAGTTAAGCAAAATGAGAAGACAGAGAAACACACAGCAGATGAAGGAGCAAGGTAAAAACCCACCAGACCTAACAAATGAAAAGGAAATAGGCAGTCTACCTGAAAAAGAATTCAGAATAATGATAGTAAAGATGATCCAAAATCTTGGAAATATAATGGAAAAAATACAAGAAACGTTTAACAAGGACCTAGAAGAACTAAAGAGCAAACAAACAATGATGAACAGCACAATAAATGAAATTACAAATTCTCTAGAAGGGATCAATAGCAGAATAACTGAGGCAGAAGAATGGATAACTGACCTGGAAGATAAAATAGTGGAAAGAACTACTGCAGAGCAAAATAAAGAAAAAAGAATGAAAAGAATTGAGGACAGTCTCAGAGACTTCTGGGACAACAATAAACACAAGAACATTCCAAGTATAGGGGTCCCAGAAGCAGAAGAGAAAAAGAAAGGGACTGAGAAAATATTTGAAGTGATTATAGTTGAAAACGTCCCTAATATGGGAAAGGAAATAGTTAACCAAGTTCATGAAGCACAGAGAGTCCCATACAGGATAAAGCCAAGGAGAAACACGCCAAGACACATATTAATCAAACTATCAAAAATTCAATACAAAGAAAAAATATTAAAAGCAATAAGGGAAAATCAACAAATAACATACAAGGGAATCCCCACAAGGTTAACAGCTGATCTTTCAGCAGAAACTCTGCAAGTCAGAAGGGAGTGGCAGGACATATTTAAAGTGATGAAGGAGAAAAACCTACAACCAAGATTACTCTCCCCAGCAAGGATCTCATTGAGATTTGACAGAGAAATTAAAACCTTTACAGACAAGCAAAAGCTAAGAGAATTCAGCACCACCAAACCAGCTTTACAACAAATGCTAAAGGAACTTCTCTAGGCAGGAAACACAAGAGAAGGAAAAGACCTACAATAACAAACCCAAAACAATTAAGAAAATGGTAATAGGAACATACATATCAATAATTACCATAAATGTAAATGGATTAAATGCTCCAACCAAAAGACAAAGACTGGCTGAATGGATACAAAAACAAGACCCGTATATATGCTGTCTACAAGAGACCCACTTCAGACCTAGAGACACATACAGACTGAAAGTGAGGGGATGGAAAAAGATATTCCATGCAAATGGAAATCAAAAGAAAGCTGGAGTAGCAATTCTCATATCAGACAAAATAGACTTTAAAATAAAGACTACTACAAGAGACAAAGAAGGACACTACATGATGATAAAGGGATCAATCAAGAAGAAGATATAACAATTGCAACTATTTATGCACCCAACATAGGAGCACCTCAATACATAAGGCGAATACTAACAGCCATAAAAGGGGAAACCGACAGTAACACAATCACAGTATGGGACTTTAACAGCCCACTTTCACCAATGGACAGATAATCCAAAATGAAAATAAATAGGGAAACACAAGCTTTAAATGATACATTAAAAAAGATGGACTTAATTGATATTTATAGGACATTCCAACCCAAAACAACAGAATACACTTTCTTCTCAAGTGCTCATGGAACATTCTCCAGGATAGATCATATCTTGGGTCACAAATCAAGCCTCAGTAAATTTAAGAAAATTGAAATCATATCAAGCATCTTTTCCGACCACAACGCTATGAGACTAGATATCAATTACAGGAAAAGAATCTGTAAAAAATACAAACACATGGAGGTGAAACAATACACTCCTTAATAACCAAGACATTACTGAAGAAATCAAAGGGGAAATCAAAAAATACCTAGAAACAAATGACAATGAAAACACCATGACCCAAAACCTATGGGATGCAGTAAAAGCAGTTTTAAGAGGGAAGCTTATAGGAATACAATCATACCTCAAGAAACAAGAAACATCTCAAATAAACAACCTAACCTTACAGCTAAAGCAATTGGAGAAAGAAGAAGAAGAACAACAAAAAAACCAAAGTTAGCAGAAGGAAAGAAATCATAAAGATCAGATCAGAGAGAAATGACAAAGAAATGAAGGAAACGATAGCAAAGATCAATAAAACTAAAAGCTGATTCTTTGAGAAGATAAACAAAATTGAAAAACCATTAGCCGGACTCATCAAGAAGAAAAGGGAGAAGACTCAAATCAATAGAATTAGAAATGAAAAAGGAGAAGTAACAACTGACACAGCAGAAATACAAAGGATCATGAGAGATTACTACAAGCAACTACATGCCAATAAAATGGAAAACCTGGAAGAAATGGACACATTCTTAGAAAAGCACAACCTTCTGAGACTGAACCAGGAAGAAACAGAAAATATGAACAGACCAATCACAAGCACTGAAATTGAGACTGTGATTAAAAATCTTCCAACAAACAAAAACGCAGGACCAGATGACTTCACAGGTGAATTGTATCAAACATTTAGAGAAGAGCTAACACCTATCCTTCTCAAACTCTTCCAAAATATAGCAGAAGGAGGAACACTCCCAAATTCATTCTACGAGGCCATCACCCTGATACCAAAATCAGACAATGATGTCACAAACAAAGAAAACTACAGGCCAATATCACTGATGAACATAGATGCAAAAATCCTCAACAATATACTAGCAAACAGAATTCAACAGCACATTAAAAGGATCATACACCATGATCAAGTGGGGTTTATCCCAGGAATGCAAGGATTCTTCAATATACGCAAATCAATCAATGCGATACACCATATTAACAAATTGAAGGAGAAAAACCATATGATCATCTCAATAGATGAAGAAAAAGCTTTTGACAAAATTCAACACCCATTTATGATAAAAACCCTCCAGACAGTTGGCATAGAGGGAACTTACCTCAACATAATAAAGGCCATATATGACAAGCTGACAGCCAACATCGTCCTCAATGGTGAAAAAGTGAAACTATTTCCACTAAGATAAGGAACAAGACAAGGTTGCCCACTCTCACCACTATTATTCAACATAGTGTTGGAAGTTTCAGCCACAGTAATCAGAGAAGAAAAAGAAATAAAAGGAATCCATTTTGCAAAAGAAGAAGTAAAGCTGCCACTGTTTGCAGATGACATGATACTATACATAGTGAATCCTAAAGATGCTACTAGAAAACTACTATAGCTAATCAATGAATTTGGTAAAGTAGCAGGATACAAAATTAATGCACAGAAATCTCTTGCATTCCTATATACTAATGATGAAAAATATGAAAGTGAAATTAAGAAAACACTCCTATTTACCATTGCAACAAAAAGAATAAAATACCTAGGAATAAACCTACCTAAGGAGACAAAAGACCTGTATGCAGAAAATTATGACACTGATGAAAGAAATAAAGATGATACAAATAGATGGAGAGGTACACCATGTTCTTGGATTGGAAGAATCAACGTTGTGAAAATGACTATACTACCCAAAGCAATCTGCAGGTTCAGTGCAATCCCTATCAAACTACCAGTGGCATTTTTCACAGAACTCGAACAAAAAATTTCATGATTTGTATGGAAACACAAAAGACCCCAAATAGCCAAAGCAATCTTGAGAAAAAAAAAACGGAGCTGTAGGAATCAGGCTCCCTGACTTCAGACTATACTACAAAGCTACAGTAATCAAGACAGTATGGTACTGGCAGAAAAACAGAATGGAACAGGATAGAAAGCCCAGAGATAAACCCACACACATATGGTCACCTTATCTTTGATAAAGGAGGCAAGAATATACAGTGGAGAAAAGACACCCTCTTCAATAAGTGGTGCTGGGAAAACTGGACAGCTACATGTAAAAGAATGAAATTAGAACACTCCCTAACACCATACACAAAAATAAACTCAAAATGGATTAAAATCCTAAATGTAAGGCAAGACACTGTCAAACTCTTCGAGGAAAACATAGGCAGAACACTCTGTGACATAAATCACAGCAAGATCCTTTTTGACCCACCTCCTACAGAAATGGAAATAAAAACAAAAATAAACAAATGGGACCTAATGAAACTTAAAAGCTTTTGCACAGCAAAGGAAACCATAAGCAAGATGAAAAGACAACTTTCAGAATGGGAGAAAATATTTGCAAATGAAGCAACTGACAAAGGATTAATCTCCAAAATTTACAAGCAGTTCATGCAGCTCAATATCAAAAAAACAAACAACCCAATTCAAAAATGGGCAGAAGACCTAAATAGACATTTCTCCAAAGAAGATATACAGTTTGCCAACAAACACATGAAAGAATGCTCAACATCATTAATTATTAGAGAAATGCAAATCAAAACTACAATGAGACATCATCTCACACCACTCAGAATGGCCATCATGAAAAAATCTACAAACAATAAATGTTGGAGAGGGTGTGGAGAAAAGAGAACCCTCTTGCACTGTTGGTGGGAATGTAAATTGATACAGTCCCTATGGAGAACAGTATGGAGGTTCCTTAAAAAGTAAAAATAGAACTACCATATGACCCAGCAATCCCACTACTGGGCATATACCCTGAGAAAACCATAATTCAAAAAGAGTCATGTACCACAATGTTCATTGAAGCTCTATTTACAATAGCCAGGACATGGAAGCAACATAAGTGTCCATCGACTGATGAATGGATAAAGAAGATGTGGCACATATATACAATGGAATATTACTCAGCCATAAAAAGAAACGAAATTGAGTTATTTGGAGTGAGGTGGATGGACGTAGAGTCTGCTGTACAGAATGAAGCAAGTTAGAAAGAGAAAAACCATACCGTATGCTAACACATATATGTGGAATGTTAAAAAAAAAAAAAAGGTCATGAAGAACCTAGGGGAAAGGCTGGAATAAAGATGCAGACCTATTAGAGAATGGACTTGAGGATAATGGGGAGGGGGACGGGTGAGCTGGGACAACATGAGAGAGTGGCATGGACATATATACACTACCAAATGTAAAATAGATAGCTAGTGGGAAGCAGCCGCATAGCACAGGGAGATCAGCTCGGTGCTTTGTGACCACCTAGAGGGGTGGGATGGGGAGGGTGGGAGGGAGGGAGACGCAAGAGGGAAGAGATATGGGGATATATGTATATGTATAACTGATTCACTTTGTTATAAGGCAGAAACTAACACACCATTGTAAAGTAATTATACTCCAATAAAGATGTTAAAAAAAAAAAGAGAGATTACCTGAGAGCAGATCAGAGGAGCGCAGGCCCTGCATACACCCTAATCTTATCAGCAACCCCGCACTGAACCGATGCTATAAAACTCCTCACCAAATCCTCCCAGGTTGAGATACACAGTTTTTGATGGCATGAGCCCGCTGTGTCCCCCTTTGCCTTGCAAAGCAATAAAGCTATTCTTTTCTACTTCACTCAAAACTTTGTCTCAGAGATTCGATTTGGCACTGGTGCACAGAGGCTGAGTTTGCGGCATCACTTCTATTACCCGAGTGCTTACAATCTTTTGTCTGCAAGGCCCCTATACTTTGTCAATTCTTTTTACTCTCCTTAACCTAGCTCATGTCCTCACTTCCTTCCTTATACAGTTTATATTTCATGGTTTATCATTATCATCTATTGTAAGCAGACAGGGTAGGGGGTCCCCAGAGAAAGAGAACCAGGCATGGCTTTCTTGACATAAGAGAAGCCATTTTTGGCCTAAGCCATTTTGTGACCTAAGCCTGGCCACGATGCTTGCTGTTAAACAGGGCTCAGTAATTAATGATCTTAAGGGAGCAAAAGAATCCAGAAACAAATGACTGTTATCAGGCGAGTGAAGTAACAATAGCAAAGACAATATACCAGTTGTAAAGACTCCCAGTTCTCTTTTAATGGTAAAGATTAGCCTGAAGCACTCAACCACCAGATCAACTGGACCCTAAGGGATGATGATGTTGACCTTTTCTGACCCTCATGACTTCAATCAACTAAAGCTTAGACTCTGTTCACCCAAGCCCCTTCTTGAATATGCATGTACCCTTAGCTTAATACTTCTCCAACTGTTCAAGAAGACACTGCTTTGGGCTAGATCCCCAGTGTTCTCCTTACCTGCTGCAAGTAATAATAAATCTTTCCTTCTCCTGATCTTTGGCTTGGTTGTGTCTTTTGGCTCAACACTCACCAAGAGGAAAACCCAGTTTTTGGGAAACATTCTCTTGCATATACCTTCAATTTCCTTGCCTCTCTTGCTTCATCATATGTTATGATAAACAATACTTCTGGTTAAATCCAGCTCTCCACCTATTTCTTGGACAGGGAGAAAAACACACAAGCATGCTGGTTGGCCCTCTTTTTAATTATAAGCTGTAATTTCAAGTAGGCCCATTCCTCAAACCTCCAACATCAACTACCCCATTCAAAGACGGTCTTGTTTCCTTCATTCCACAAGCAAGTACCACTACCTCTACCCACCTACCTGTTCCTATCTACTCCTCATTTTTTTTCTGTTACTTTGTATGAACTCTGTGTATTAATCCTCTTGTGCCATAGATTCTGTTCCTTATCATTACTTAATGATGTCGCATCAGAAAATTTCCCACTTTCTCTTGTCTCATAAGTGTTGCCCTATTTGATTCTTCCCATCAGTATATAAAAAAGCTGTTGTTTCTCACATTCTAAGAAAAACCACAATGCTCATTTTTGTTATCCCATTTCTCTTCCCCCTTCCCAGCAAAACTCCTAAAATCATTATCTTTGATATCTCTCCTTCCATTATTTCTTGAATCTATTCCTATGGCTTTTATCTCCACTGCACTGCAAACTGCTTTTTCAGTGACCTGCAATGACCTCCATGGTACTACTCTGATCTCAGTGCTACTTAACCTATTAGTAGCACTTGACAAAGTTGGTCATACCACTTTTATTTCTATACTTTATTTAATGTTGCAGGAGTCCATGCTCACTTGGCTTATCTTTTACCTCTCGCCCTGCTTCTGCTTCTTTTTAGTCTTCATTTCTGCTTCTGCCTTATCTCTTTGACTTTTAAATGTTGGCTTGACCATGACATCATGTCTGCTAATAGCTTTAAACCTCATCTTTGTGTTGATAATTCCCTCATTTTTATCTGTAGTCCAGATAAAGACGTCCAGCAGTTATTTCAGATTTTAATAGGTCCAGATTGATCTTTTGATATTTTTTTCCCACCCTTAGAAATATGCTCTCTTGAAACTCTTCTTTCAGTTGTTCAAGCAACAGCCTTCGTATCATAATTCAATTGTGTCTCTTATACTCCTCATCCAATCCATCAGAAAATTCTGTTGGCTTTATTTTCAAAAATATATCTAGAATTCAACCATTTCTCACTCCTTCTGCTACTATATCCTAGTCTAAGACACTACGATCTCTCATCTGGATTACTGCATTAGGCTCTTAATTGGTTCCTTGTTCTTGCCATTACTTTTCCTCAGTCGATTTTCAACACAACACCCAGAATAATTCTGTTAATATATAAGCCAAATCATGTCTTTCATCTTCTCAGAACCCTCTGATGACTTTTCATCTCACTTAAAGCCAATATTCTTATAACAGTGCGGCAGAAATTTTTACATAACCTGCCCCCACCTTCACCTTTTTCCCAGCTGACCTCATTTCCCACTATTCTTCCCCCTTTTCAAGTTAATCCAGCCACACTGGCCTCATTGTTTTTTCTCTAACACCCCAAGTACACTTTGAGTATGCTATTTCCTCTTCCTGCTATCCTCTCCTTTTAGATACTTAGATAATCCATTTCTGTACTTCATTGAGGTCTTTTTCCAAATACCACCTTTTTAATAAGGCCTTTCCTTGCTACTCTACCTTAAAATTGCAATTCCCCTGACTCTTGTATTCCTGTATCTCCTGATTGTTTCATTTTTCTCCCTAGCTCATATCAACATCTTTTAAGCATATATCTTATTTCTCTCAAATGCTACATAAGGAAGGGCAGGGATTTTTGTCTGTTTTATCCATTGCTGTATCCCTGAAGACTACAGCATGACCTAACTAATGGAAGGTGCTTAATAATTACCTATTTAATGAGTAAGTCTTCCTATGGGAGAGGATCACATTTCTTACAGATATAAGCCTGATACCTGGTTGGATTCTCTGTATCACAAGGCTCTCCAACTCTGTCTTCCCAAATCTGATATTACATTAATTCTCACAACAACCTTCTGAAAGTAAATATTATTATTATCATTTTTAATGCGTGAGAAAAACTGGTCTCATAAAATTGAAGTACCTTGCTGGAAGTCAGATACCTAGAAAATAGTAGAAACCAGGTTTTGCATCCAGGTATATTGATGTGGATACTAAACTATTAAGTATTACCCTGTGAGTTAAGAGAGCCAACATTTTCATTTGTTGAAAACAAACTGGTCGTTTTGGAGAAGCACAAGCTTTCCTGATATTGATAATAAAATAAAATTTATCTTATGGGTCATTAAATATAGTTTAGGATTAATGAATTTGATCTTTATCTTACAGACATTTTTGAATCACTGAATTGGGTGGATGAAATAATAAACAATAGCACTATTAGTAAGGAAATGATGATGTCCTAAGCTAAGGTTTTAGTGGAGATGGAGAGAAGTGTACTAATTCATGAGACATTTTTTAAGTGACTTGGTAGATATAGAGGGTGTTGGAGGAAATCAACATAGATACAGAATGAGTGGATAGGTAAATTGATAGGTCAGTCAAACTATGAGTGGTTGGATGAGCCTGAAGAAGGGAGTAGAGTTTCTATTGACACTGAACACCAGGTTTAGTATGTGCAGTAAAGTCAAAATGTGAAAAGGTTAATATGAGGTGCCATTCCTAGTGATGACAAGATTTAATATGTAGCCATGGAAAGGAGTTACTGAAGTGTGAAGGTGCTAAATTTTATTGGTGAAAAAGGATGTCAAGGGTTCTTGAGGCTCGGGGTTTTTAGCTGAATCATCCATTTAGAAACAAAACCATCCAGAATGGTGGTAAGATGTGGGATAGTGAGAAACACAAGGAATGGTGCCCCAGAAGTTTTCCCACGTACATAGTTTTCCCATTTACACTTAGGTGAAATGTGCGTGAACTAGACCACAGAGTTACAGATATATGCCCACTTATCTGACAAAATACTTCAGTTGGGGAGTGCTATATTCCAACAAATAAAATATCATCATTTGATTTAAAAAAAAGGGAAAGAAGGGAAGCCAGAAGAAGAAATATTTGTTAAGGCTAGAAGCTGTACAAGGCATATTGCATAATTTTATGTCATTTCACCCTCAAAAATCTCAATTCTTTCAATTATTGACTTATTCAACATATATTTATTAAGTAGCTATAATGACAGGTCCTATCAGGTACTATGGTAAGTATTGTATTTACTTACTTATGGTAAGTATTTTATTCTTATTTTGCAGATGAGGAAATGGAAGCTCAGAAATTTTAAGTCGATTGCCCAGGACCAAAAGTGCTTGATATGTCATATCAGAGATCCCCAGGTGTTTCAATATAAAACACCAGAAATGGGGCTTCCCTGGTGGCGCAGTGGTTGAGAATCTGCCTGCCAATGCAGGGGACACGGGTTAGAGCCCTGGTCTGGGAAGATCCCACATGCCGCGGAGCAACTGGGCCCGTGAGCCACAATTACTGAGCCTGCGCGTCTGGAGCCTGTGCTCTGCAACGAGAGAGGCCGTGATAGTGAGAGGCCCGCGCACCGCGATGAAGAGTGGCCCCCGCTTGCCACAGCTGGAGAAAGCCCTGGCACAGAAACGAAGACCCAACACAGCCATAAATAAAATAAATAAATAAAATTAAAAAAAAAAAAAAAAAAACACCAGAAATGATAGGTACAGTGTCACACAGAATTTGGAGCACCTGTTGGACCTAACTTTAATGTATGTATAGGAATAACAATAATTTCTTCAGGATAGTCATTGCTAAGGCTCCTGGTTACAGGAAAGAGAAAAGAGAAATATCCAATCTTCACTTCTCATTAACCAATTGGAAGGAATTGCCAGCTATAACCCTGAAAGTGAAACCTGTATAAATGGTGCTATTTTACCTCTAGAACAAATTATCTCATTTTTGTCACACGCTCAGTAATAAGGTTTATTATAGACATTTTATACCAAATGAATAAGTCATTCAAGATTTTAAAATCTGACTAAATTATGAAAAAGTCCATGACAACCACCAATCACATTTTCTTCCCCATTTCATGAGATGTTTCAGTGATTTCCTATCTTTTCTTGGATAGTCTACAATGCTTTCCTAGTGTGGAAGGTTTAGCAACGTTTTAGTGATCCATTCTCCTGCTGTTGTAAGGGGTTCTTTCTTTAGTTCTTTGCCTTTGAAATTCCCAACTTCTTAAGTGGGTACAATTTTGCATTTGCAGTTCACAGTCATAACCCTTTAAAATAACCAAAGGATTGATGAAAATTTTTACTCATATCTTCTTCTTCTGAATTGTGCTAGCAGGCAGTTGAGTGATGTGAGTGATATAGATGTTGGCTGTTGAAACGTAAAAGCATGTATCAACAGGCAATCTGTGAATGTTGCTAGATTCCTTTGTCTGTTAAATTTCTCTGAAAATAAATGATGCACATACTCCCAACTTTTTCTGACACTTAAAATGTTTCAAGATACTTTTCTCAACAGGTCTCTAAACTAATTTGTCTACACAGTGATTTTTCTTGTCCCACTTCCATGCATTTCAAATTCTATTATTAAACTTCAGTTATAAATTTGAAATGGAAAAAAAGAAAGAAAGAACAATGGTAGGAGTGAGGAGTCAAATGACAACAATCCAAGATCTAAATTCAATGCAATTATTAATTAGTGATATAGCCTTGGGAACTGTAATTTTATGTTTCTAAATGAATTCTTATGTGTTCTAAATGACTCAAAAAATACACCCTTTAGATGTACTAAATATATATTAAGGATCTTGATATATATGATCTCAATTAATTTTAACAACTATCAGGCACAATTATATTTCTTTTACAGATTATGAAAAAGATCAGGCAGGTTAAGTAATTTTTCTGAGACCATTCAGCTAGTAGAGACCTGAGTTGGAATTTCTATTCAAGTACATTTTCCTCCAAATCTTGTTCTCTTGCTATGACATTATTCTGCCTTTTATTGTTATTGTTATATCTTTCATAATATTTAAGTGGCTTGGCAGATCATAATGGATGAGGTGCAGGGTCAAATTTTGGCTCTTCTACTTAGTAGCTTTGCATATTTAGCCTTTTGAGTGGTATTTTTTTCATCTGAAAAGTGGAGATAACAGAGTTGTTTGAATTAATGAAAGAGTATTTGAAACGACTAGCATATTATTTAGCATTAATCGTATTATACCATGTCTACCATAAGGCAATGCTGTCATGACAAGGACGAGTATTGAAAACAGAGAGTTGAATGATGAGAATTTTTAGTAATACTCTCCAAGTTAGAGCCATACTAGAGCTGATAAACCTTAGTATTCTAGTCTCCATAGCACAGAAATGACAGTAAAATATTCCAAAGGATTATCCAAGTCACCATCTGGTCACCAATTCAGTTCATGAAGCTCCTTGATCCTGGGATGGGGTTCTCTGGACACTTAGCACAACTCTTCCCAAGAATGAATAAGTGTGAATGAACACACTGAATTTGGTTTCATAATCCAGTCAAAGAGGACTTAAAAATCGTTGAGTGAAATGTTTATAATTAATTTGTCGAGACAACAGAGTTGAAAAATAAACTCCAGCATCTCTAGTAGCTGCCTGAAATAGCTAGGAGGGTTTAAGAAACCACATTACTTAAACCATGTTTATTATAACTTGTTTATATTTTCCATTCCTTTCACAAAATAGCTATAAATTTTGTATATAATAGACCCTCAAAAAAAACCTTGGAGAATAGATGAATGAAAGAACGGACGACTAACATAATACTCTTTCCTCAGTATACTTCTTATGCACTTTCCTGTCTCTGTTCTCTGAAGTTCCCTTGTCTACTTGTTCAGCTGCTGCTACAACATCTAGTAACTGAAGCTCTAGATTGAGTCTTGAGATATTTTCAGTCATCAATCAATTTATGCCAATCAATCAATTTATGAGCAGCAGCCTCTCTAAAAGTGATGTTAAATTTTACTTAGAAGAAAATAATAAAAGTTCCATCATTTTGGTAAATTAATGACATTTACAGTACCTTAGGAAATATATATACACAGTGCCCAATTTAAAAAGGAAAGTGATGCATACATTAGGATTCCTTCCTTTAACAACTTCAGATGACTAAACTCAAGGAAGATACACCAATTATTTGACATTCTGTCAAGAGTGGTTAGTGTACCAAGCAGACTGTCAAATCTGAAGACAAACACTATTTGTGCAAGCTGTTCACTCATCTTTGGTCAAAAATGAATCATACATGCCAAAACAAGAACAAGAATTCTAAGTTATTAAACATGACAAATATTTAATTGAAGTATCCAAGTCTAGATTTTCTTACAGATAAAAGCAACACACATGAAGCTCTTTAGATAAGAAAAATAAAGTAACTGTCTTTCTGTTGTAACTACAATAATTGTACACAAATGAAGTAGAAAATTGAGTTAGAAGAAAAGCAAGAAAAATCTCCATTCAACTTTTTCAAAGAGTGATCTTTGATGAGCAAAGATAGAAAGTAAAATAGGGCCTGATAAGAAAGGACTTACTCAGTAACTGACACAAAACAAAAAGAACTAAGAATCTTCACAGTCCAGAAAAACAAATAAACAAACAATCAAACAAAAAAAACCTGGAGAATATAGGAGCCAGCAAAAATCAGAAACTGTTCAGTAATTCCCCAAACCTCATAGAAAGTCTCAATACAGAAAATTATATTTTAAAAGTTTGTAATTGGCTGCTTGGCAGGGTCTCCCCATAAGACACTTCTTGCCAAATCACTAGATATAGCCTTTCATTTTCAATCAGGGTTTTAAGAAACAGCATAGTTAAGTCAGTAAAAGCACCTCACACTATGAACCCAATCAGTAACACCTGATACCTCTTCAAAAAATTTATTCCAGACTCTCATATTTTTCCATAAGCCATTTAGCTCAACTTCCTCCAATTCCAGAGCAATAGGGGAGTCTATTATTTAAAGGGAGCAAAAGTGATTATCAGAATACCAATGGCCAACTCTATATGTTTAGTATAGTATGACTTGTGCTGATTGCTTGCTGTTTTAAAATGCAGTGGTCCAGATAATTTAACCTGTAGGCAGTACAAATGTATGTGGTATGATTATTTTTTAAACTTCATTCAAGTACTTACTGAGTGCCAATAATATGTACTACGTGCAATGTTCTGTGTTAAGGATGTATGGTCAGGATAGAGCCTCACACTCCAGAAAGGGAACATAGGGTTTTATCTACACCAAATCTATTCTCCCCTTCACATCTGAATAAAGAATCTGATTTTGTTCAGATATCATAACCTTCAGAGAAGATGACCAGTTTACAGATAGATTCTCAATATTCTAAATCAACTGGGTAAGCCAACTCACTCAGTTGCCATCTAATTAGGTTATTGGTTCAGGATGACATGCAGCCCAATTCTGGCAAATCATATAGGAAGTTAACTCTGCTATGGGATTTATAGAAAACTTTTCTTGTTGGAGAGGGATCGGTGCCTTTTCTTTTGCTGTATGGTGTCATGTATGCATGTGATACCAACTATGGCAGTCTTCTTGTAACCATGATGTGAAATGAACTAACTAAAGACAAGTCAACACACTAAGGATGACAGAGCGGAAAGATCAAAGAAACTGAGTTTAACACAAAATCAGGCAGCTGCTGCAATAATAAACTCCAGAACCACCCTACTAGCAAACTTCTTGTTATGTGAGATAATTAATTTTTCATATTATTTAAACCAGTTGAATCAGGATTTTCTGTTTCTTGCAGCCCAAAGTGTCTTAAAGAAAAGGGAAACGGTGAAGTAAATGAAAGTATGCAAAATGTTAATAAGTGCATTGGCAGTGTGTATAAGCGCTGAGGTTGGAGACATTTTCAAAGAGGATAAAAATTTGAGTTGAGTCCTAAAAGACTCTGTAAACAACAGGACAGTTGCATTTCAAGCAGAGGGAAATGCAATACGCATAGTCATCAAGGCATGAAAGACCTGAAAATCTGAGTAACTACTTGAGAATAGAAAAGACTATTTTGGTTGTAGAAAACCATACAAGATGGGAAGGGAGGTAGATGGAGTTGAGATCATGAAAATCTACTGCAAGGTCATATTAAGGGAGAAGAGATTAATGTCATAGTTTAATAATTCTAAACCCTGTAAGCAGAAAAAGGTGACTGGAATTATGGAATTATGCTAGCCAGCTGGAGGTTCCCTAGGAACTAGAGCCTACTTTATGAGTTAGGGATCAAGTGGTATTACACAAATATTTTTCTCAGAGCAGTGTGAAGGATGGATGGGCTGAAAACAGGAAAGAATGGAAGGGAAGAAAAACAATTAGGAGGCTGTAGTCCAAGTAGGTAACACTGAAGGCTTGAGATAAGGTGCTGGCCATGGAGATAGAGAAAGGACAAATCAAAATATATTTTTGAGAACAACAGTTAGGACTTAAGGACTGCTGAATGAGGAAGATTGCTGGGTAAGAAAAATGCCTCCCAGATTTTCTATGTTGGATGATTTGCTGGTGAGCATAAACCAGGACACTGCATATAAAAAAAGACAGTTTGGGAATGGTAGGGGCAAGGATTGAAAGAGCAGAGAGTAGAAATGTTTGATTCAATTTTGGACCTCTTGAGCTAAGATATCAGTACCCACCAAGCTACATAAATATCTTAATAATGAGCCCTCCAGGTAAAATGGTTACAAAATGTACCTATAGGTTAAATCTCTTGGAAATATTATAGAATGGTTACAGAAAAGCTACTTTTAGAGGATGTCTGTCAAAATGATGATTCTTAATCAGGTAGTTAGGTAGCAGTATTTTTTATCTGTTGAGACAATTTCAGTTTTTGAAAAGAAAGCCAATTAATACATGTAAAGGTGAGTACTGGTTTTCTTTTCAAGTCCTCCTTATCACTTAATGGCCAAATTTCTTGAGTTATCTATATGGCTTTTACCTCTGTGGCAGACCCTGCTCTGGGTTTACCAGATCCAACAGCATTTTGCTTCTGTATATAGATGTACACCTGGTCTGCTTTCCTATACTCCCTTGCAGTGGGTGGGGCCTTCTTTCTGACTTCCCACCTATGGAATATAGGCCAAAGTGGTGTGTGCTATTTCTAGGCCTGGCACCTAAAAACATCTTCGACATGATGCTCTGATTCTCTCCCTTTCTTTATCTGGGTCCAGCACCATCAACGTGCTGATACGTTCCTATTCCTTGTCACCAATCCAGATCTTTTTCCTGCTTTTCTTCATTGAGAAACAACAAAAATTAAGCAGTATAATGATGTTTTTCAAGGTCTTAACCCAAATCTGTAACATAAACTATGACAGAGAGGAGCTGATATTATTATAAGGAAATCAGATTACTACCTAAGGAAGCAATGATGTAATTGTATGTGGCTATTAAACGAAAAATTGCGAGAGACTGGATTAGAAAGTTTAGTTCCCAAAGGCCAGATGTCTGAGTTCCAACTTTTGAGGTCAGTACGTATATACAAAATGTGCATTTTTACAACTCTTCACTTATTTAACAAAATAGAATAACTTAAAGGGAAAATAATTTAAACTAGGTATACATTTAAGGTGGAGCTCTGTTCCTGGTTTTTGCATGGATCTATGGAAGAGCTTTGTATCAGATTCTATTTTCATATACATTTAATAGGAGTAATAAGACTTAAATGATATTAGAAAATAACTTAAAAATTGTATTGTTTTTTAATAAATATTTTTTACTAAAGGAACTACAGATAACCTCTATTATATAAAATAAAAATAAAACAGACAGAAACAATTGTTCTTATATTACACCTTAACTAGAAAACTGTGCTAATGAATTTTACAGATTATTATGTAAAATGTAAACTTTCTTACAAATAGCCATCACTATTTTTTTCAGGTTGGTTGGAGTACAGAAAAGCTGTCGTTAGTTTAGTGAATTGCTCATTGTAGGGATTTTATCTTGTGTATACTTTTCTGAGAATGACAGGGTGAAAGATGATTATAACAGATCGATATTAAATGACAACAAGACATATCTTCCCCTTACAAAAAAGTGAAGCAATAATTTATTATTTATTACACTGTAAAGGTAAAAAGGTGAATTAGTAGCAATATAATGATTCTAGAAGGTAAAGGATTGAGGCTTTAAAACCTCCTATTGATTCTGTATCATGCGTGCCCTATTACACCACAGTAACTCCCTGAAGTACAGCTCTTTACTCTCATTTCAGGGAGTGTTCCAGACATCAAAGCAGAGAGAGCATTTACCTCCTTTATATATTCATTTGTATGCCTTTATCAGTATTTAACTCTGACAGAATGGGAGCGCAGTTGAGGCTTTTTTATTTACCTGATGGCCAGACTTGCCTCTCTGCCTTGTGCTTATATTTGGAAGAGGTCATGGGCAAAACTGTAAAATGGACAGAATCTGTTGTCAGCTTCCTCCTTCTACTCTGTCCCTGCCACAGAGCCTGTGGGCTTTTTCCTGCTGCCTGGATGCTAATGTGTTGTTAGCCTGTGAGCTTCTTTAGGCAAGGACCATTCTAGTCTATCCTTTTATTTAAAATTAATTTTTATTGGAGTATAGTTGATTTACAATGTTGTGTTAGTTTCTGCTGTACAGCAAAGTGAATCAGTTATACATATACATATATCCACTCTTCTTTAGATTCTATTCCCATATACTTAATAGTTCAACAATGTCTAACGTCTCAACATTTGTCACATAAATGAACAAATGATAAACTAATTCATCATAAGCATTATGTTCTGAATATATATACTTTTTACATGAGAAGAGAAATTCTGGGAGGGAACAACATTAACCTAAAGGAGTGACTTGCTAATGAGAGAATTTCAGGCACTGGGGAGACATATTTAGGAGAGGGGGTGAGGGGAACATAGGACTTCAAATCACATGATGCAAAATTTCCACATTATTTTGCTTTATTTAGAGTAGTCCCTGATTTCAGAAATTGCCCCAAAATTCTAGATAAGTTTAGATTGTTGAGAAAATGAATGGGCAGATTTCGCATCATCTCAATTTTATGCATAGTATATTACAGCTTACATAGTCCTTTAATACCATGGGCCACCTCAGAAAGTCCTCGTGATCCCAGAGACACCACGGCCTTAATTCACTCCATGGTTCTCCCAACTGGTCCAGCAGACATTGCATCAGCTTGTTTTTCAGGCCCTAATTCCTGACTCAGGTTAGTCCCTGACTTCTGCTCACATTCTCCCTCCAATCCAGTTTTGACTTCACTAGTGATATGCATTGCCTTGTACCTGATTGGGCTAATGTTCTGACATCGTTCTAGTCTTGCCAAATTTGTTTGGCATCAAGACGCACTGACTGCTCAAACAGCCCTCTTATGTCACAAGTCTGCATGTACCCAGTTGGGCAACTTTGTCCTATTCATTCATTCAGTAAAGATTTATTTAGTATTTGTCAAGTGCCAAGTACTGTCCTAGGTGCTTGGCTATATCAGTGAATAAAACAGAAAAAAATTGCTGCACTTAGAGAGTTTGCAAATGTGTGT
Organism: Balaenoptera acutorostrata; assembly: GCF_949987535.1. Classification (NCBI taxonomy): domain Eukaryota; kingdom Metazoa; phylum Chordata; class Mammalia; order Artiodactyla; family Balaenopteridae; genus Balaenoptera; species Balaenoptera acutorostrata. The sequence goes on from NC_080074.1 coordinate 92,042,718, forward strand.
TTCATCTCAGGTTATCCCCACACTTTGAAGGGAATGCTTTCAGAGTTCTGTAGGATAGGCCTTAAAAAACAATTTATACAGATTTCGATTCAAAATGGTTCTCCTGGAGCTCATTCAATCAAACTAGTATTAGGAGTATGAAAGACTGCAATATTGCTGTTCCATTTGTGACACATCCCTAGCATACTGATGTTCCAATTTTTAAAAAACACATATTTAAATTCTTTTTCTTCAATAAAGAAATGCTTATCTTAGGTAAGCTTCCCTAGAACAGACTATGAGACAGGAATTAAGGTGAATGTGATTTACTGAAGGAGTACTCTTTAGGAAAAAACCTTTAAGGAAGTAAGGGAAGCATTGTAGGGGAGGGGAAGGAGTTAACCAGGAGGTCAGGTCAAATCTAGCTTTGATTCATCCCTGGGGAGGTTCTGGAATGTAAATTGTACCTTAAAGATTTCCCACTTCCCAGGCCAGGTAGCTATGTTAGCAGAGAACAACTCTCCAGAGAAGAGGCAGTTGTCAGTTGGCAGTCAATATTCACAGAAACTGCAAGATGGGTCCACCAGCCAGGTAAAGGGGATTTGGCTAGAGCACTAACAGTGCCTTTGAGAATGCATTGAATTCCCAGCATGTGAAAATACTGACAGCCTTAAAGAAATTTCTATGGTTTCGTGATTTTAAGAACATTTTTTCCAGCACCTCTTGAGCTCCCGACATTGGTGTGATTAGTATGCTGATGAGTATGACATGACTGCATCGTTAGCCACTCTAAGGACTAGGAGTGGAAGCAGACAGGGGAACAGAAGCGTTAAGGTCGTGTGACATGACATCGGCTGCGTCATGCAGAGTATACTCCGGGACACAACATGGGAGCAATACTCAACCAACCCTGGAGAGTGGCTGCGGAGAGGGTCAGGGAAAGCTTCCTGCATGATGTGACAGCAGAGCCAATCTAGTCAGAGCCCTTCATACAGTCCTTTCCTTGCTGTATATTTCCTGTGGCTGCCATAACAAATTAATACTAACTGATGTCTTAAACAATAGAAATTAATCTCACAGTTCCGGACACCAGAAGTTTGAAATCAAGATAGGCTGTACTCCCTTTCAAGGCTCTAGGGGAGAATCCTTCCTTGCCTCTTCCAGCTTCTGGTGACTCGGGACAATCCTTGGCTCTGAGCTTTATTGACTCCATCTCCACATGGCCTTTTCTGTTTGTGTGCATCTTCTCCTCTGTCTCTTATAAGCACACTTGTCATTGGATTTAGGACCCACCCTGATAATAAAGGATGATTTAATCTCAAGATTTTAAATTTAATTACATCTTCAAATACCCTTTTTCCGAATAAGGTCTTAGTTACAGGTTCCTGGAGTTAAGATGTAGGTATATCTTTTGGGGAGCCCCATTCAACGCAATATCTCACTATCAGCTAGTGACAGCTGTTTGTTTCTTATTCAAAACGGAAAGGGGCACTGAGTTTGAGTTTCTATAATTGTTATATGATGGGGGAGGGGCCTCCTAGTTGCGAACTCCAGATGCTACTGTACCCATTTACAGTCACCTTTAGGGTGCAAATTGTGATTGAAAGCTTTTAAACCTTCCCAATCCAAAGCTTACTGTTAACTCCCCTTCCATGAAAAATAGGGGATACTCATCCTACATCACCCTTCCAATAGTAACTCCAAGTCAATTTCCCTTTTCAGGAAGGCTACCCACAGTGATGGCAAGTAGTCAAGATGGTTTCTGTGCAAGCCTGTTTATTCATAACTCAGTATCTGATGAGGCAACCTTCTGATCAGTGGCAGTGACAGGTGGAAGCAGTGGATGGGGGGAGAGCTATTTAGGAGGTATAGGATTATAGGGCTTGGTAAACAACTGGGCATATTCGTGAGAAACGGGGAAGATCCGGAAAAGCCTCCAAGACCTGAGTGAGCAGGGTAAGTTGTTGCGTTCAGTGTTGAAAATGCTGAATATGAGGAAGCAGGAGCTCACCCGAGTGGAAAAAAATCATTAAACTGATGTCTGATGGATCTCTACCTTTTTTTTTTAAATTACAGGGTATTGGCTTTTGTTGTTGTTGTTTTGTTTTTTAAGGAAAGATATATTGAGAATATTTTCAAGTGTATCATGCAGGGTCTGAGCTGCATCTTTAAAGTTTTAACTCAATACTCTACACACAAAAAATCACTATTCTACAAACAAATGTCCCCTAAATATGATGCTACGCACCAGCAGCTATTATTTTTTCGCACCAGCAGCTATTATTTTTTAACTCCAAGATATATTCTAAATATATGTAATGTTCTTTGATGCTTAGGATATTTTGCCTGATTCTTAACTTTTATTTAAGTTTTAAAAGAATGTGGGTATTTTAAAATTTCCCTCCATGTTTTCCTTTTCCATATTTTCACAAATTAAGCATTCAGAAACAAGCAGTCCATTTATAACTTATATTCTTTTCTAGCCCTTCTTACTCATAACTTATATTCTTTCCTAGCCCTTCTAACTTACTCACTTTCTTAAATCAGTGAGAAGAGAAACGGGCTTTGTTATTGGTTTTTCTCTTTTTTATAAGGGTGAGAACTATACTTAGAAAGTCTTTCCTCCTAACTTCTTTGGAAACAGTGACATTATTGTATTTATTGTGAATCTGCAAGTATGACATTGATTGACAACTTTGCACTCATTGTTGTCTTTCAAATTACTCCACTTTTCACACCCTTTTAGCAGGTGAAGAACTTACTAAGGTGGCTCTAGAATTAGTATTATAACAATCAATGTATTAGGATAAGTCCTTAATATTTTATTCTATTTTTTAAAAATTATCTTTCTATATGCTTTTTTACTTTATATATTTTATATTATGTTTTGGTTCAAATATTTAAATCAAGATTGTTAGGTGGTCATGTTATTTTTTAATATACCTTCATTTGAATAAACATATGTTAAAAAAAGTGAAAAGTGAAAAGAATTGAAGTTTTAAGGGAAATAAACATTGGGGTTAATGGAGTTCTAGCTTTATTATGACAGTGAAACACCAACAAGTGTATCCATTTAACTTCCCTTAGCACCAAAGTAGCTGATCGAAAAATGGTAGGGAACAAGACTTAATTCAGAGCTGGATAAGAGAGTCTATTTAGTGAAAGGCCCACTGTTGGCCAATATATCTGATGCCTAATTATACTGACATACTAGAGGAAAATGCCCTAGCATTTCTATTAGGAATTTGAAATGAAATTCAGCATCAAATCAAATATTAGTGCTTGACAATTCCTTGTATTTCTATTTTGCTATGAAATCCTTGAGTCATTTTCATGGGAAGAGTGATGTCAACATGAATAATGTTTTTTGAAGCAGAAAAACATGATATTCAAAAATGATATTGACTTCCTTTTTTTCTTATTAAAGTTCTCCACTAGCAATTGAAGCCAATAAATGATGCTTGTTATACATATGTGAGGACAAAGGATAGATTCAATTTCATCCTTAGGCCACTGACATTTGTAATTGCTAAAATTTTTGTGTGGATTTACAATGTTATAATAAAAGTAGGGAGAACAGCATCCAAAGAATATCTTGTTCAGTAGGATCAGGAGCAGGTTATGATGGGAGGAATTCTGAGATCTCTTAAATAAGTCTGACTTCTCCACTAATAATATTCAAAATTTATGCTTTGGGAAAAGTTTAGTGCTGTAGGAATTTTTACCTTAAAGAGCACATATTGGTCTTTAGACCCCACTGTTTATAACTAATGTTGTACAGAAATTGCTTTTAAAGCATACATTCTTCCAAAACATACACAGTCTTATAACTAGATTTTATATTGAAATATTCAGCAAGTAGACGTGATCACACGTAGACCTTGTGATTTAAAGCTATAGGAAAGGTATCATCCAGATTTAAAATTCTGGTTGGATTTAAAGAGCAGCAACGGTACGAAAGGAAGATTTTGAAGATGATGACAGTTAAATTATACTCATAGATAAAAATAACCTTGACAAAGACTCAAATTTGGCTGAATTTTAAGTGGAAGTTTGTAGCAATTACAAGGGAAAGCTGCCCCACAGAGAAAAGTTGACAATAAAAAAAGGCATCCTAACCTATTTTGGTTAATCTTACCAGTAAAGACGATGGGCAATCTGGATGCTTTGCAGTGAGCGGTGTAACAGAAGTTGCACTAGAGGACTTTCAAGGTTCCATTCAAACTTGACAGCCTGAAATAAGAGATACAATTAGTTTCTTTTTTTTTTTTTTTTCTCAGTAACAAAATTATAGCAGAATACAAAGGGAACTAAGAGTCTTGAGAAAGACAGGGAAAACAGCATCAACGTTTTAACAAAATGTTTATATTTGATAGCTTTATTAGCTGGTGTATAACTAATAACAGAGCATACACACAACACACAATTGGGGGTGTGTAGTCTGCTTCCTTTCCTTATTTTTGCTTTAGTATCACAGGATAATAAATAGGAGCAGGTTGTTGGTGGAGTTCAACCATGCCTAGGAAGAGAATCTTGGCACAAAAAATAATATCATGGACAGTATCTTGGATATAAAAATGGCATTATTAAGCAGTAGATGTTTCTCTTCTTTTGGAGATGAAATTAATACACACCCAAAGCCTTAACTGAAATCACCAACTGAGTATTAATCTGCAGGCTTTGAAGCTTTCCTTATAGGTTTCAAAGCTGACTGTTGCCACCATAATTCACCCATCCCCAAATCTCCCATGCCTTCATCTGCACTGGGAACAACTTTCTAATGTTTTCTAGTATACCCAACCTGGTGGGAAACACAATCATCAATAGCAACCTTTGATCTCCTTAGAGACCTAATTCAGACCTCCACCCACATTCTATAGGGACTTTACCATCGGCAGTCAGTATCTGGGCCCCCATCATCTCAGGAATCTGAATAAGTTGTGAAAATGAAAGTCAGGTTTTCTTCTTATCTTTCTAAAAATGCTTATTCCTGCTTGAGAAGCAAAGCTTCTACGATTTGTTGCCCAGTAAGCCATTTAAGTCTCTCACACACACACACACACACAAACACACAAACACACAGACACACACACACAGAGTTTAAGCCAGGTTTTATATCACAGTATAGACAGCAGAAAAAAGTGGGTACAACATTCATTTAACGCACACCTGAAGAAACACCTCAGTATGCTAACCATCCACAAGGATGGGAACATTTATGAATTCCCAAAGTGTGAGAATGTCAAAAATGATTTCAGAAAATTTGCATAAACTCTCAATGTTGTCTGAATATATAAAGACCATAATGTGTGTTGTCTTAAACTGCAGTTGCGGGCTTCTTTAATTTACATGCTAATACTGGACTGACTAGACCACGGGTTGTGTTCATGCCCTTATAGTGAACATATCCTATGAGCATATGACCAGGAGAGATGTCTCAGAATTTACTTCCGTGCTGGTCTTTTAGCTTTCTTTTCAGATTTCCCTGTGGTTTCTTTCTGAACCCAGTAACTACTTATTGATCTTGAATTGCCGTCCTTGCTTCCAAACTCCCTGCTCACTCTGTCTACTGCTACAATTTCCACCTGCATCCTGCCTCACCATCTAGGAGGTAGGCAATATTTTTGGTGCATACTGCATTATTTTGAACTCTCTTCTTGAAACCTACCTGCATTGTTACGGCTTGTGGTTTGCAGTACCTCTGGGTCTGTGTCTTATTTGATTTCTAGCTATAAGCCATACCTTCTGTTTTCATTATGGTCTTAAAGTCCATTCTTATTGCTCTTTAATATAGCCTGTTTAATTCTAATAAAACAATGCATAACAAAAATTACATTATTCCAGAAAATAATCGGCAGGGTAGGATTTTTTTATGTCTTGGAAAGTTGTTGTTTTTTTTTTTAACATCTTTATTGGAGTATAATTGCTTTAAAATGGTGTGTTAGTTTTTGCTTTATAACAAAGTGAGTCAACTATACATATACATATATACCCATATCTCCTCCCTTTTGCGTCTCCCTACCACCCTCCTTATCCCACCCCTCTAGGTGGTCACAGAGCACCGAGCTGATCTCCCTTTGCTATGCGGCTGATTCCCACTAGCTATCTATTTTATATTTGGTAGTATGCATAAGTCCATGTCACTCTCTAACTTCGTCCCAGCTTCCCCTTCCCCTTCCCCTGTCCTCAAGTCCATTCTCTATGTCTGCGTCTTCATTGCTGTCCTGCCACTAGGTTCATAAGACCTTTTTTTTTTTTTTTAGATTCCATATATATGTGTTAGTATATGGTACTTGTTTTTCTCTTTCTGACTTACTTCACTCTGTACAACAGACTCTAGGTCCATCCACCTCACTACAAATAACAATTTCATTTCTTTTTATGGCTGAGAAATATTCCATTGAATATATGTGCCACATCTTCTTTTATCCATTCATCTGTTGATTGACACTTAGGTGGCTTCCATGACTTGGCTATTGTAAACAGAGCTGCAATGAACATTGTGGTACATGACTCTTTTTGAATTATGGTTTTCTCAGGGTATATGCCCAGTAGTGGGATTGCTGAGTCGTATGGTAGTTCTATTTTTAGTTTTTTAAGGAACCTCCATACTGTTTTCCATAGTGGCTGTATCAATTTACATTCCCACCAACAGTGAATAGGGTTCCCTTTTCTCCACACCCTCCCAGGCATTTATCGCTTGTAGATTTTTTGATGATGGCCATTCTGATTGGTGTGAGATGATACCTCATTGTAGTTTTGATTTGTATTTCTCTAATGATTAGTGATGTTGAGCATCCTTTCATGTGTTAGTTGGCAATCTGTATGTCTTCTTTGAAGAAATGTCTGTTTGGGTCTTCTGCCCATGTCTGAATTGGGTTGTTTGTTTTCTTGATATTGAGCTGCATGAGCTGTTTGTAAATTTTGGAGATTAATCCTTTGTCAGTTCTTCAATGTAAATGTTTTTTCCCATTCTGAGGGTTGTCTTTTCGTCTCATTTATGGTTTCCTTTGCTGTGCAAACGCTTTTAAGTTTCATTAGGTCCCATTTATTTATTTTTGTTTTTATTTCCATTTCTCTAGGAGGTGGGTCAAAAAGATCTTGCTGTGATTTATGTCATAGTGTGTTCTGCCTATGTTTTCCTCTAAGAGTTTTATTGTGTCTGGCCTTACATTTAGGTCTTTAATCCATTTTGAGTTTATTTTTGTGTATGGTGTTAGGGAGTGTTCTAATTTCATTCTTTTACATGTAGCTGTCCAGTTTTCCCAGCACCACTTATTGAAGAGGCCGTCTTTTCTCAATTGTATATTCTTGCCTCCTTTATCAAAGGTAAGGTGACCACATGTGTGTGGGTTTATCTCTGGTCTTTCTATCCTGTTCCAATGATCTATATTTCTGTTTTTCTGCCAGTACCATACTGTCTTGATTACTGTAGCTTTTTGTATAGTCTGAAGTCTGGGAGCATGATTCCTCTAGCTCCGTTTTTCTTTGACAAGATTGCTTTGGCTATTTGGGGTTTTTCGTGTTTCCATACAAACTGTGAAATTTTTTGTTCTAGTTATGTGAAAAATTCCATTGGTAGTTTGATAGGGATTGCATTGAATCTGTAGATTACTTTGGGTAGTAGATTAATTTTCACAATGTTGATTCTTCCAATCCAAGAACATGGTATATCTGTCCATCTCTTTGTATCATCTTTAATATCTTGCATCAGTGTCTTATAGTTTTCTGCATACAGGTCTTTTGTCTCCTTACGTAGGTTTATTCCTAGGTATTTTATTCTTTTTGTTGCAATGGTAAATGGGAGTGTTTCTTTAATTTCTCTTTCAGATTTTTCATCATTAGGGTACAGGAATGCAAGAAATTTCTGTGCATTAATTTTGTTTCCTGCTACTTTACCAAATTCATTGATTAGCTCTAGTAGTTTTCTGGTAGAGTCTTTAGGACTCTCTATGTATAGTATCATGTCATCTGCAAACAGTGAGAGTTTTACTTCTTTTCCAATTTGGATTCCTTTTATTTCTTTTTCTTCTCTGATTGCTGTGGCTAAAACTTCCAAAACTATGTTGAATGACAGTGGTGAGAGTGGACAACCTTGTCTTGCTCCTGATCTTAGTGGAAATGGTTTCAGTTTTTCACCATTGGGAATGATGTTGGCTGTGTGTTTGTCATATATGGCCTTTATTATGTTGAGGTAAGTTCCCTCTATGTTTACTTTCTGGAGGGCTTTGTCATAAATGGGTGTTGAATTTTGTCAAAAGCTTTTTCTTCATCTATTGAGATGATCATATGGTTTTTCTCCTTCAATTTGTTAATATGGTGTATCACATTGATTGATTTGCATATATTGAAGAATCCTTGCATTCCTGGGATAAACCCCACTTGATCATCGTGTGTGATGCTTTTAATGTGCTGTTAGATTCTGCTTGCTAGTATTTTGCTGAGGATTTTTGCATCTATGTTCATCAGTGATATTGGCCTGTAGTTTTCTTTCTTTGTGACATCGTTGTCTGGTTTTGGTATCAGGGTGATGGTGGCCTTGCAGAATGAGTTTGGAAGTGTGCCTCCCTCTGTTATATTTTGGAAGAGTTTGAGAAAGATAGGTGTCAGCTCTTCTCTAAATGTTTGATAGAATTCACCTGTGAAGCCATCTGGTCCTGGGCTTTTGTTTGTTGGAAGATTTTAAATCACAGTCTTAATTTCAGTGCTTGTGATTGGTCTGTTTATATTTTCTGTTTCTTCCTGGTTCAGTCCCGGAAGGTTGTGCTTTTCTAAGAATTTGCCCATTAATTCCAGGTTGTCCTTTTTATTGGCATATATTTGCTTGTAGTAATATCTCATGATCCTTTATATTTCTGCAGCATCAGTTGTTACATCTCCTTTTTCATTTCTAATTCAGTTGATTTGAGTCTTCTCCCTTTTTTCTTGATGAGTCTGGCTATTGGTTTATCAATTTTGTTTATCTTCTCAAAGAACCAGCTTTTAGTTTTATTGATCTTTGTTACTGTTTTCTTCATTTCTTTTTCATTTCTTTCTGATCTGATCTTTATGATTTCTTTCCTTCTGCTAACTTTGGGGTTTTTTTCTTCTTCTTTCTCTGATTGCTTTAGGTGTAAGGTTAGTTTGTTTATTTGAGATGTTTCTTGTTTCTTGAGGTATGATTGTATTGCTATAAACTTCCCTCTTAGAACTGCTTTTGCTGCATCCCATAGGTTTGGTGTCATCGTGTTTTCATTGTCATTTGTTTCTGGGTACTTTCTGATTTCCTCTTAGGTTTCTTCAGTGATCTCTTGGTTATTAAGTAGCATATTGTTTAACCTCCATGTGTTGGTATTTTTTATAGATTTTTTTTCCTGTAATTGATATCTAGTCTCATTGCGTTGTGGTCGGAAAAGATACTTGATATGATTTCAATTTTCTTAAATTTACTAAGGCTTGATTTGTGACCCAAGATATGATCTATCCTGGAGAATGTTCCATGAGCACTTGAGAAGAAAGTGTATTCTGTTGTTTTGAGATGGAATGTCCTATAAATATCAATTAATTCCAACTTGTTAAATGTATCATTTAAAGCTTGTGTTTCCTTTTTTATGTTCATTTTGGATGATCTCTCCATTGGTGAAAGTCGGGTGTAAAGTCCCCTATTAGTATTGTGTTACTGTCGATTTCCCCTTTTATGGCTGTTAGCATTTGACTTAGGTATTGAGGTGCTCCTATGTTGGGTGCATAAATATTTACAGTTGTTATATCTTCTTCTTGGATTGATCCTTTGATCAGTATGTAGAGTCTCTCTTTGTCTCTTGTAATAGTCTTTATTATAAAGTCTATTTTGTCTGATATGAGAATTGCTATTCCAGCTTTCTTTTGATTTCCATTTTAATGGAATATCTTTTTCCATTACTCACTTTCCGTCTGTTTGTGTCCCTAGGTCTGAAGTGTGTCTCTTGTAGACAGCATATATATAGGTCTTGTTTTTGTATCCATTCAGCTAGTCTGTGCCTTTTGGTTGGAGCATTTTATCCATTTACATTTAAGGTAATTATCGATATGTATTTTCCTATTACCATTTTTGTAATTGTTTTGGGTTTGTTATTGTAGGTCTTTTCCTTCTCTTGTGTTTCCTGCCTAGAGAAGTTCCTTTAGCATTTGTTGTAAAGCTAGTGTGGTGGTGTGAATTCTCTTAGCTTTTGCTTGTCTGTAAAGGTTTTAATTTCTCCATCAAATCTGAAAGAGTTCCTTGCTGGGTAGAGTAATCTTTGTTGTAGGTTTTTCCCTTTCATCACTTTAAATATTTCCTGCCACTCCCTTCTGGCTTGCAGAGTTTCTGCTGAAAGACCAGCTGTTAACCTTATTGGGATTCCCTTGTGTGTTATTCGTTTTTTTTCCCTTGCTGCTTTTAATATTTTTTCTTTGCATTTAATTTTTGATAATATGATTAATATGTGTCTTGGCATGTTTCTCCTTGGATTTATCCTGTATGGGACTCTCTGTGCTTCCTGGACTTGATTAATTACTTCCTTTCCCATATTAGGGAAGTTTTCAACTCTAATCTCTTCAAATATTTTCTCAGTCCCTTTCTTTTTCTCTTCTGCTTCTGGGACCCCTATACTTGGAATGTTCGTGTGTTTAATGTTGTACCAGAAGTCCCTGAGACTGTCCTCAATTCTTTTCATTATTTTTTCTTTATTCTGCTCTGCAGTAGTTCTTTCCACTATTTTATCTTCCCGGTCCCTTATCTGTTCTTCTGCCTCAGTTATTCTGCTATTGATCCCTTCTAGAGAATTTTTAATTTCATTTATTGTGTTGTTTATCATTGTTTGTTTTTCTCTTTAGTTCTTCTAGGTCCTTGTTAAATGTTTCTTGTATTTTCTCCATTCTATTTCCAAGATTTTGGATCATCTTTACTATCAGTATTCTGAATTCTTTTTCAGATAGACTGCATATTCTCTCTTCATTTGTTTGGTCTGGAGGGTGTTTACCTTGCTCCTTCATCTGCTGTTTGTTTATCTTGTCATCGTGCTTAACTTACTGTGTTTGGCATCTCCTTGTTGCAGGTTGCAGGTTCGTAGTTCTTGTTGTTTTTGGTGTCTGGTCTCAGTGGCTAAGGTTGGTTCAGTGGGTTGTGTAGGTTTCCTGGTGGAGGGGACTAGTGCCTGTGTTCTGGTGGATGGGGCTGGATCTTGTCTTTCTGGTGGGCAGGATTGTATCCGGTGGTGTGTTTTGGGGTGTCTGTGACCTTATTCTGATTTTAGAGAGCCTCTCTGCTAATGGGTGGGATTGTGTTCCTGTCTTGCTAGTTTTTTGGTATAGGTTTTCCAGCACTGTAGTTTGCTGGTCGTTGAGTGGAGCTGGGTCTTGGCGTTGAGATGGAAATCTCTGGGAGAGCTTTCACGATTTGATATTATGTGGAACCGGGAGGTCTCTGGTGGACCAATGTACTGAACTCTGCTTTCCCACCTCAGAGGTACATGGCTGACAGCCAGCCAGAGCATCAAGACCTTGTCAGCCACATGGCTCAGAAAAAGGGGAGAAAAAAAGAAAGAAAGAAAAATAAAATAAAATAAATTTATTAACATACCAATTAAAAAATAATTTTTAAAAATAAAAAAATTGTAAAGTAATTAAAAAAAAAAAAAAGGACAGACAGAACCCTAGGACAAATGGTAAAAGCAAAGCTATACAGACAAAATCACCCAAAGTAGCATACACATACACACTCACAAAAAGAGAATAAAGAAGAAAATATATATATTGTTGTTCCCTTAGTCCACCACCTCAATTTTGGGATGATGTCTTGTCTATCCAGGTATTCCAGAGACGCAGGGTACATCAAGTTGTTTGTGGAGATTTAATCCACTGCTCCTAAGGCTGCTGGGAGAGATTTCCCTTTCTCTTCTTTGCTCGCACAGCTCCTGGGGTTCTGCTTTGGATTTAGCCCCACTTCTGCGTGTAGGTCGCCTGAGGGCATCTGTTCTTTGCTCAGACAGGACGGGGTTAAAGGAGCAGCTGATTCAGGGGTTCTGGCTCACTCAGGCCAGGGCGAGGGAGGGGTATGGAATGCGGGGTGAGAATGCTGGTGGCAGAGGCCGGCGTGACGTTGCACCAGCCTGAGGCACTGTGTGTTCTCCAGGGGAAGCTGTCCCTGGATCACGGGACCCTGGCAGTGGTGGGCTTAATAGGCTCCCAGGAGGGGAGGTGTGGAGAGTGACCTGTGTTTGCACACAGGCTTCTTGGTGGCTGCAGCAGCAGCCTTAGCGTCTCATGCCCATCTCTGGGGTCTGCGCTGATAGCCGCGGCTCGCGCCTGTCTCTGGAGTTCGTTTAGTGGGTGCTCTGAATCTCCTCTCCTCACGCACCCTGAAACAATGGTCTCTTGCCTCTTCGGCAGCTCCAGACTTTTTCCCGGACTCCCTCCCGGCTAGCCGTGGCGCACTGGCCCCCTTCAGGCTGTGCTCACGCAGCCAACCCCAGTCCTCTTCCTGGGATCCGACCTCCGAAGCCCGAGCCTCAGCTCCCAGCCCCCGCCCACCCCAGCGGGTGAGCAGACAAGCCTCTCAGGCTGGTGAGTGCTGGTTGGCACCGATCCTCTGTGCAGGAATCTCTCCGCTTTGCCCTCTGCACCCCTGTTGCTGTGCTCTCCTCCGTGGCTCCGAAGCTTCCCCCCTGCCACACCCTGTCTCTGCCAGTGAAGGGGCTTCCCAGTGTGTGGAATCTTTTCCTCCTTCACAGCTCCCTTCCATAGGTGCAGGTCCCATCCATATTCTTTTGTCTCTGTTTTTTCTTTTTTCTTTTGCCCTACTCAGTTTCTTGCCTTTTGGGAAGTCTGAAGTCTTCTGCCAGCATTCAGTAGGTGTTCTGTAGGAGTTGTTCCACATGTAGATGTATTTCTGATGTATTTGTGGGGAGGAAGGTGATCTCTACGTCTTACTCTTCCACCATCTTGAAGGTCTCTCATGCTTAGAAAGTTTTAAAGTCAGGGTGGAGCACCGAAGTGTAAGGGCAAACCCCACAATGAATGTTTTGAAAATTCTTCCCAACTTTCATTTATTTTCCAGTCACATTATAGATTTTTTTCCATCTCACATGAGTTTATAATCATCATTTTTAATTAGGGAATAGTTGCAACGTTACTTATCTTTACCTCTGTGTATTTGCTATGTTGGATCCTGTGTGCACCTTGTCTACGAATTTGCATTTACAGGCATATGGCTCTCAGCAACACTCCTGGTGCCAAGTGTTATTGATTCAGATTGGGGTTTTTAAATGGATTTAATCTATATCAACTTTTGTAAAAACTTACTTTTTTGAGTTGGGTTAGATATAGCAGGTTGCCCATATTCATGAGGCATGAGATGAATAGTGTTCCTGCAAGTTGCATTAATCTTCATTTTCACTACACTATCCTGGCAAGCCTAGGGAAGTCACAACTATAAGGAGTGGTAGAAGCAACTGCATGGTATATATATTTCTAAACCAGCTCTCTCTTTAGGAGGCCTTTAGAGAAGTGCATATTCTGTTTGTAAAGTAACATGGCATTCAAGTCTATTCAAAGAAGTTCCTCACTTCAGTCTTAGGGTCTCCTGTCTTAAATTCAAAACCTGAGGCACCTGGCATTTAAAATAGCTTGTAACTACAACCTGACATTTCAGATAAGAAAATACCTGTGTTAAAAGCAAGACAAAAGAAAAACATAAAGACCACTATTTTAGACCTATTCAGCATTCAGTATACAGTTAACTTAGAAAAAAAATCATTGCTTATATTTTGGATATTCAATCATATATCAATACATGACCATTTGTGTAACTGTTTATATTTCAACATATTCAGACTAAATCCTTGATCATATTTCTAGATAAATTTATATTATTTTCCAAAATTACTCCAATATTGTGATATTTGATGTCATAAAAGTGTATTATCTGGCAGCAGAATTTGGTTATTAGAAATTACTTTTATAAAATCTGTAATTAATATTAGAATATGGGAAAAGCAAGAAAAATATTATGAGCAAGATGCCTAGTAAATGACTATTTTCTACATAATATTTATTTGGTTAATTTTTTATTGTTTTATATATACAGTTGGATACAAATATTTTATCACAAGCATTTCTATTTTTTTCTAATTAATAAGTGAAGTCGTTTTCTAAAAATTTTCCCTTTTGGTGTTTATATACCTTTTTTGTAACTGTAACCAATTTTGGCTAGAGAATGTCTGCCGTACCCATATTGACATATGATCTATAATTTTTTAGCCCCCTGGCTGGCCAAACTGCAATTATCACTTTTATGTAGTCTATTGTTGATTCACTGGGAGCTGTTTTAGAGAATTATTGGTTAAAATCCTGGAATTCCTTGGCAACTCTGCTGTTCTTACCTGAACTAGCTGTGGGAGATATTCCAGTAGTTCATCATTCAAGAGGTTGTCTAACTGTTGAACTGCCACTTTACGAATTTCTTGATCTGGAAAACTAATACAAAGTAAATATATCTACTAAGCTGTTAACAGTATAAAATAATGCATGAGAAATATCAAGAAAACAGAGAATTAATTTCACCCCCAATGCATTAGATAAAATAATAATCTCACAATCAATTAAGATGTTCATTAGCACCAAATAATCATTCTTTTTTCATATTCTGTACTCTCCTATGAACTGCAGTAGAAAGTTGTTTTGACTTTCAGATCCCTGCCAGCTTTCCTGCCTATAAAATGTGGATTATAGAATATAAAAGATATTTTCTAAAATATATGAAAATCTTTGCTTATTATTTAGCCATGTATTTATGAAAACCAGAAATCTAAAGTATCTTACAATAAATAAGCACAAATAACTTAATACAGCTAAATCTTACTAGACGGTTAAGTTCTTGAGGGTAACTATGCCTTACTCATTTTTGGACTGCAAATGCCTGTTGTCAGATTTAGCACCAATTAGACATAATAAAAGTTTGTTACTGAACTAAATTTAGTTAGCATTTGAAACCCTGTAGTCACTCTTCATATTGGCAGGTTTCTCATCTGTGGGTACATAGGGTTGACTGTACTACATCATTTTATATAAGGGACTTAAGCTTCTGCATTTTGGCATCCGCAGGGGTCCTGGAACTAATCTCCTGAGGATACTGAGGGACGACTGTGCTCCTCTGATGGGCTCCTCCGACTGCCATTCTCTTGCTCCATCAGTAGAATTAGATTCAATTATCTCTAGCTCCTGGGAAGTGCCTAGATATAACTTTGACACCATACTTAGATGTAGATTAGTAGATATAACAAGGGTATTGATAAAAGCAATTAATTTTAAACAAGTCTTAAAAAATTAGTATGTATAATTTAAAACTTGAAGGAAACTTTTTATAGTAATTCACATAAAAACAAAGACATGAATGAACAAAACCCCCAAATCCTTTTGTATGGGAACAAAATGCTTTTCAACCAGTCAGGTGAGAGCTCTAAAGACTGGCTCTCAATACTGTGGAGGTCAGAAAACTTTAAAGTCTCCAATGTCTAGTCTCTTTTCAACATGTCAGGTTACTGAAGGGTGAAATGAATACTATGCAGCTACAGTGTAAAGGAAAAAACGGCATTACTCAGTATCTCCCAACTGTCCTTTATAGCAGTTTGAAATGCACTGCTTAAACAGGTTACATATTTTTTCTTCATTTAAACTGAGCATTTTAATTGCAACAAGAATTTCACTTCCAAGGTTAGTCATCCAAAACCCTTATTTCTGACCTGCAAATACTTTTCCAGTAATTTTCTCCCTATGAACATTCTAGCAATAAGACCTAGTGAGAATGTAGTCCAGGCACATCTCAAGAAGTACCGCTAAGGTCAGAAGATCTTAGCATAGCATCAAGCACAGATGGAGAGTAGAAATGGTGTAATAAAAATGCAAAGCTGGAAGAAGGTCAGCTTGTTTTAGCACACTAAGACTTTATTTTCTCCTAACGAAATGTGATTGACTAATTTATTATTCTCAATTACTAAACCATTTGTCTGTGGCTTGTAGATGTCAAGGTCAGTTTGAGGACAGTTTGAAGTCTTAGAGGGAATAGTTAGTTGGTATATTTTGTTGCCTCAGCGATGACTTAGGTCCGATACTAGTCATCCATGCTTTCCTGTGTGCCTGTTTTATCTTATTGATGTGAATGACAACAAAGAAGGAAAAACAGAAAACAAACATCACAACAAAACAAAAACCTTTGGTGAACACTATACTGGTAATTATGTACTTATTTCCAAACACTAGAAGGTAAACACTCTGAAAGCAGAAAAATTTTGCCTGTTTCATTCATGTATGTGTCCCCATTGCCTCTAGATTGGTGGACACTCTCCACATATTTGAGAAATGTCTAAACTGAATTAATTATCATTCCACCTAAAACATCTCTACTATCAGACTTCTGTCTTGCAGTCTGTGTTATCACCTTTCTTCAGTCATGCAGGCCTGAAATTTTAATGGTTATATTTTCTCCGTCTTTGCCCTCTTCATTTAATTCTTCCCCCTTTCCATCTGGTGAAATTCTTTTCATCCTTGAAGTCAAAGCTCAAGCATCAATTTACCGGTGAAGCTGTCCCAGCCACTTTATAGCCCCCTGTTGAGTTCATCACACCCTTCTTTATGGGATTCTATACGCATGGTTGAGGATAGGCTCAATCATTTATATCCCTAGTCCAAGCATAACTGAATATATTTGTGGAATTCCTAGTAGTCTCTTATCTTTATATCTCATCATTTGCCAAGTTCTGTTGACTTTTCTATCCCAATGGCTCTAGCATCTACACTTGTTTCAATTTCTTCTGCAACTGTCTATGCTAGGCCATAATTATCTGATGCTGGTATTAGCATTTTTCATAGCAATACCTTATAAAATTTCCTGAATTATTTTGTAAGTTCATTTCTCATAAACCATTAAATGGTTTTCTATTTTCAAAGGACCTCTCAGGCCCATACTATTCATTTAGATATTCAAGGCTGGCTGAACACTCCAGATTTGTCTACTACTGTAATACTGAATAAACTGCTCTGGCTTATTGTATGTTATTTTTATTTTGAAAATGCTATGCTCATTCTCACCTTTGTGAGCACTGTAACTTCTGCTTGGAACACGCTCCCTTCTCTTCTTAAAGTTTTAGTCCTCCTTCAAAATGTGGATCAAATCCCCTTGAAGGCCACTACGCCAATCTTTAGTAATCACTTCTCTGAACTCCAAGGGCCTTGAGTGGTTAAATCCACTGGGCAATTAGGATATGCTAGTGTGTATTAGGATTTATCATTTTATATATATGTATCTTCATTCCTCAGCTAGTGAATATATAAACTGAAGATAAAGATTGTTCTATCTTCTTTTTTTTATTTCTAGAATTTAGCACCATGCTCCATACATGTTGAGTGATTAATAAAAATGCATTGGCCATGAAGATAAAAATGAAGAAAATCATACTATGGAGCCCATCTTATGTCTTGTGCTCTGAGATAATTTACATTGGTAGCAATAGGCTTAATTCCACAAACACCACTCATACAAATTCCAGATTTTTTTTTCCTCTCAGTCAAACAGTAAGAGAAAAACAAATCTGAAGGTAATGGAAAAGAAGGGTTTATTTTCTTTTTTTTCAGGCTCCTCAGGAACAGGAGAACAAAAAACTAGTAATATCTGTATAGTATAGTCCAAAAGGAAAATTATGTATTGTATTAACATGTGCAAATGCTGGGAAGAATGTTTTTGCACCTTCATAGAAAGGAATGTCTCTTTTTATTCATTACTGTTACGTGAAGTTCAGGAAGAAATTGGAAGAGAAATTGCCTAGAAATGAACCACAAGACATCTTGAGATGTGACTAAGGCCTAACGACATTAAAACATATCCAAATATAACTTGAATTTGACTATTTTAGGAAGAGTTGGCCACATTAAAAGAGATGCTGGCAGTGTTGGTGAAGTTCCTGGGAAATGGGCTCTTTCATATATTGCTGGCAATATACGGGAACATGTATTTGAAAAGAATCTTTAAAATGTGCTTACTCCTGGACATAGCAATTCTACTTCGGGAATTTTTCCTAAGAAAATAATCAAAGGTGTGTGTGAGGATATATGTATGCAAATAAAATTGGAAATAATATAAATATCTAAAAATAAGCAGTTAAGTTAAATGTGCTATGACCATATGATAAAATACATGCTGTCATTAAAATATTAAAATAATATTTAATAATATGAGAATATTATGATAAAAATTGTGCAATTTGTGTAGTATAATACCATTTAGGAAAATGTGTGCATTTTTCCATATGCTTAACAAAAAAGATGGAAAAGGAAGGATCAAAATATGAATACAAAATTTCTGGATGGAAATGTCATGGATGACTTTAGTTTTCTTTTTTATGCTTAGTTTTTCAAGTTTTCTATATGAAAGTTCTATTGGTTACTAAAAAAATAATAATTTTTAAAGTAAGTCTCATTCAATTAACTATGAAAATATATTAATAATTGCAAATATATTACCACTACAAAAAAGATCCAAATCATATGTCCTTTTAAGAGTGCACATTGTTGAGTAAAAGAACAAGCCTCATATCTTGTAGTTGATTGAGAATATTCTTTTAACATGATAGGCCCAAATAGGGATCTCTGCCTCTGAAGAATTTATGCTTAATACCTTTTCAGGGCCATGAACTTAGCCACAGATCAATGGACAAACATGTTCCACAAATCCTGGCATTTCTTTCCTGTGATGTTGTCTAAAACTATGTAAACATTCTTTGGGGATATAGTTGTTGGCATTTCATGCTCAGTAACTCGCTCCTCAATGACGTGAGGGCTACCCATATTAGTTCTCTGACTGTGGTGTGATATTTACACACTGAAATGTCATATGTATCAGAAGAACTGCAACCTATTTTGAATTTTCCACAAGCCAGGTTGCTGTACTTTCCAATGACCTGATTTGCTTGAAAAATAAGTATAATTTTTGCTGATAATAAACCAGAGCCACTCTCTAGTGACCCTGTTAACCTTGGGATTACTAATTACTGTAGGCATGGACATAACACCTTGAGTCTGGGGAATAAACAAAAGTCTCGTTAGAAGATTCATCAGGCTTATGTCAATTAGGTCCTTGTTTATATTTATAAGAAATTTCCTTATAATCAATAAGAAAATAGATAATCTAAAATGTAATAAATGGAGATCTATCTGTTTTGAGGTATTAAAAGGATACAAGATCAGTAAAATTCCATTACTTGTTGTGGAGGAGATTATGTAAGGTGAAACATATTTTCATTTATTATGAAATTTTAAAAAATTAGGCATAACAAGAGTCCAGTGAAATAATCACTTATTTAAGGTTATTCATAATTTTTTAAATGTCCATTTAAGTAACTTTATGCTATCTAATTTAGTTTCCCAAGCATCTCTGAATAGAGGAGCAAAAAACAATTATGGTCAAAAGCGAAAACATCAAGACTGGCTTACTATTCAGTTTTATATGAGTTTTGTGATCAGTGGTTCTATATATTCAGGGTTTAGTTGCTTCCGAATTGAGCTAGCAATTGCACCTCTGGGATTTCTAAAAGGACAAGATACCATAGCTAAGGTAAATATAACTGGGTATGGTAATTGTTAAGGAATTACCTAAAAATAGCTTACTGTCCAATGAGGACATTTGGACACAAAGAAAAAATACTCCTTGAAGACTGACTGTAAAAGTTGATAGAATCTAAGATGTGGCAAAAACCTTCAAAATGTGAAAAAATTAAGTACAATTAAAACAACTTCAAGATAAACATTTTTCAAAGAAACTTCAGTGAAATATCAACTCTATATTTTGCCAACAATGTAGGGTAAACACAAAGTTTAAAGTCAAGCAGAGAAATAAGTTGGAATTGAATCTTTACATGGGCAGGAAAGGAAGAGTATCAAGTATTTAGGTAATTTTTTGGCTCAAGGTAGAAGCAGAAACTGACCTGTGGTTAGAATTTGTTGTACAATAAAAGTTCTCCAATTCATTTTTTGGTATCCGGACCCTTTTACACTCTTAAAAATTATGGAAGATTCCAAAGAGTTTTTGTTTATGTGAGTTATGTCATCAACAATAACCAATTAGAAATAAAACCAGGACATTTAAGAAATATTTATCGATTCATTTTATATGACATTAATAAACCCATTACTGGCTAACATGAACATTATGTTTCTATGAAATATGTCTATATTTTCACAAAGAAAAAATTTAGTGAGAAGAATGATCTTGTTTAACATTTTTGTCTCTAATGTCTGGCTTAATGGAAGACAGCTGAATTCTCTATCTGCTTCAGCGTTAACTTTGTTGCAATATTGCATGTCATGTAGTCTCTGGAAAATCCCACTCTACACTCATGAGTGAATGAGTGTGACAAAGAGAAATGACATCTTAGAATTATTATGGAAATAACTTCGATCTTGTGACATCGCTGTAAACATCCTTAGGACTATAGACATCACTTTGAAAACTTTGGATATACAACATAGTTTTGGCATGTGTTATTGTAGGGGGCCATAAGTCAAGGAATCAGCACTTGTGCCCTGTTTCTAAGACAGCAGCACATCAACCTATGTCTTCCCTGAATGAAAAATTGGCTTTGCAGTCATCTGACTTGGGATTGTCATTCCTCCTCTTTTCCCTCAAACATTTATAATTTCTCTCATCTCAGAGGGCTATAGGAATATCACAAAGGATTCAGACAAGCTTCAACAGGACCAGTGGAATTGTGAAGTGAAATTTCAACAGAAAAATACATCTTTCAACTTTTTCCATTTGACTTGTTATTTTGTCATTTCTACTTCTTTCTTAACTTCTTTCTTTTTCTCTTTTGTTCTTCTTTTTCTAGTTTGAAAAACGATATAGGGTCAATACCTTACTCAAAGAACTTTTGAAGTGACGGGTGAAAGCCAAATGCAATGTAACAAATGACCTTTAAAAAAAGCAGCTTGGAGTAAACTGAAAAGCAAAGAAATCTGAGGTCAAATTTAAGTGTAACAGAAATGTCAGACTTCTGAAAACACACTAAGAATTCAGGCAGAATGCCATGAGGCTATTCACAGTTAAAAGTCCCAATGTCAGGTTAGAATTAGAAAACCATCAGAAGTACAGAACTGTTTTTCCAACAGGTTTTGAGTCTGATGACACACTCGGCATCAACTTGGAAGAAAAATGTCAATATGAATATCTTTGCTATTTTTCAAAAAACAATCAGACGTGACAGAAGAAATTTTTTTCTGGGAAAAATGGTGAATAAGGCTTCTTTAAGATGATCGTAAACTTCTATCTACTGAATGTTTCATGTTCCTTCAAAAATTTTCACATGATTACAAAATATTAGAATTCAAGGAAACTTGGAGACCTGGTTCAACCTCATGACTGTACAGATGAAGAAACTGAAACTCAAGAGAGTTTGAGCTGTTTTCCTAAGGTCATTCATGGTGACACTGCAACTAGACTCCAAATATCCAGAATACTAGGTCAGTTTTTCTAGCAAGGCCTTCTAATCTTTTGACTAGATATTATCATATATGCTTATATGATATGCAAAAGACTAATTTGGGTGTATTTTTAATTTTATTTCATTCTAAGTGGATCAAAGAGACATATAATAGTGAGCAGTGTAATTTGTCTGTTTGGATCGGGGCATTGATCCAGTCATGAACCAAAAGGAATAAGAATGAATCATAGGCCCAAGGGGACATAGGAACTGTACAGACATTTCCTGATGGATAGTCTATGGTCTTATGCATGGATATTGGGAATTATCTATATAGTCATGGTATTAATTAAAATTATTATTTAAAATTAAAGAATAGTTATTGATTTTGTTCCTCTTTATGATTGCATTTTGATTTTACTTATAGACAAGCTTAGAAAGGTCCTATCTTAAGCAAGTGGTGTATTGAAAGCACAATGGAGAGATTTTGTGTTTGGATGCATTAGACGTTACATGCAAAAGCAGCATGATGTTAAGAAAAAAAATAGGGATTTTGAATCTAAATATAAAGGTTCTTCTTATCTTATGCCCTCTCTCTCTAAACAAATTTATCTGCACCCTTAACTTAATTCCCATTCTTCTCTGGATGATTTCCAGATCGGGGTCTCTAGCTTAGATATCTTTGTTGAACCACAACCAGTCATCTCAAGCACACCTCAAAGCCAACATACAAAGCCTGAACTGCAGGGTTCTTGTTCTTCTATAATCTACTTGTCACCCAGCATGCCCCATCTTAGGGAATGCTTCTATTATCCTCCTACTTACATAAGACAGAAACCTAAAAGTAATCCTTGACACCTCTCTTTTTCACTACTCCTCCCCATTCAATCCTGTCATTTTTACTTCTAAATGTTCTGATTCTCTTCATTTTATTATGTCACCACCACCACCTTCTAAGGCTAACTTGCCATTCTCAGACACCTGGACTACTTCTATAGCTTCCTATCTCATCTTCTCTCATCTACTTTTGCTTCCCTCACCAAATCCATGCTTCACTCAGAAACCAGAGGAATCTTTGAAAGATGAAGATCAATTCAAAATATTCTCTCACTGAGAATCATTTATAGCCTTCCTGTTGCTATCAGAATAAAGACCAAGTTGCTTAACATGGTCCTGTTTAGAAGACCTTAACATGATCTTCTAGTTCCATCTGAACATATCTGTTCATCTTATATCACACACTCCTTCCCTGGATTCCAGGCACACTGGCTCTCTTCCCGTTTCTTAAACACAGTTTCCACATTTCATAGATTCCCTCTTCCCAGGAAGCTCTTCTCTTACTCTCCTTTTTCACCAATTCATTCCCACTCATCTTTGATCTGAAATCAAACATAACTTCCTCAGGGAAGAATTTTCCCACTCTGGAGAAAAGATTTGGTTCGTTTATGTTATCATGGAACCATGTGCTTTTCACTCAGAGCTGTTATAACACCTGTTATTTTACATTTATAATTTGGTAGTGGCCTATTTCTCCCCACCTCCAGTAGACTGCAACTCCATAAAGGCAAGATGATGTATCTTTTTGCTTAATATGCTTGCTTCAGGGCCAAGCATAAGTAGGCCATCAATAAGTACATATTGAGTGAATGAGTAGACAAATTGGGTTTAAATTTCTTCATCTGTAAAATGGGGATCAGTAAAATGGAATTTGTAGATGTTGGTAACAATATTAAAGAGATTGTTTTATAGGTCGAATCACATAACATTGTAAAAGAGCTTAATAAGTAAGCTATAAGTCATTATTCCATTGTCAAATATTTATTAAGTTGCTAACTCTTTTAACATATACATTTTGACAAGTGAATTTAAGCTTACTGAAGCTTACTAGAAATGAAATTGTTCCCATGAATTTATTGATATTTACAATTTGGCACTGAAAAAATCTGAAAACTCTAAACTCTCTTTAAAATATAGTTATGATGAAGAGGATAATGATGATAAGAATGATTGGCAGCATTTATGAAAGCTCTCATAAGTACTTTATCCTGTAAGGTACATGCTGCTTATTACTCCCCAAAATTGTCCAAGGTCATTCAAGTAATAAGTGACAGAGACAGATATGTTTGATTTCAAAGCTTATATTATCAACCATGAAATATGGAAGCAACTCCAGAAACTCTTCAAAAGTACACAAAGGCAAGCTACATATCTTTGGGTTTATGCACTTCTATGTTCTTCATTTTTAGTATATCACCTTGACTCTCCCTTCATGGAGGATACTGAAACCTTCACATTTTTCTCTTCCATATCCATGGTTATCTAAAATCATATTCATATTTTTCCTTTCCTCCCAACTGAGAGGAGCAAGTTACTCTCTTCCTCTCCTTGATAAAACTTCCATTTGCATTTTTGGTCCAGGTTGTTGGCTGTTGGTGCCATCTCATTTTGTCAGTTCACCCATCCCTGCTTTCTGATCTTTCCTTCATGCATCTTTCATCTCAGTTTTTAAACATGCTTGAAGCTCTTTTATTTCAACAAACATATGAACCCCAAACATCAAAATCTTTTTCTTACCTCCTCCAACTTTAGTGATCTTCTTGCCTTTACTAGCAATCCTATTCCAAGAGGCACAATTTATTTTTCTCCATTTCCTCTTCAAGCCTTGAAGTATGGCATCCAACCTCACTACCCAAATCTGCTCTTTCTTCTATAATTCGTCTTGGTTAATGATGTAATTATTTATCATTTACCCAAATCAGAAAGCTCAAAGTCTTCCTTATTTCCTCTCTCTTTTTCACTTTCCTCTGAAATGTTTCTCAAATCTGTTCTGTAAATTTCTACTGATGCCTTGATCAGGCCCAGACCATTTTTCAAGTAGACTATTTCAATACTTGCATCTATCTAATATCCTTGCTCTTATTCTATTCTTTTTTCAGTCAACCCTTCACAATAATTCACAGAATTATCCCTGTATAAAATAAATCTGATTGTATGACTCCCATTCTTAAAATTCCATGGGCTGCAGTAAAGTTAGTTCCTAGTAATTACCTGACTCATGAGGCCCAAATGACCTAAACTGAACGACTCTTTTCAACCTTGTCTCCCAGTACAATTCCCTTCTAATATTATATTAAATTACTATTCTCTGAACCTCCATAACTGTGACCATGCTAGTCTTTCTTCCTGGAATGCCATTTTCTCTCTTCTCTGTTCAGCAAATTCCTATGAATGTTTCAACTCAGAATTTAATTCCTTTGTGAAGCTTTTCTTACTTTCCCTGAGAGAATTTGCCTCTCTCTTCCTTGGGGGTATACAGCACTTAATACTTTGATTATAGTATAGAGTATATTGTGTGATCTTCAGTTTGAGTCTTTCCCTCTAAACTGTTTAGAGACAGTCATTATGACCTATTTGGCTTCTTTGATTCATTGCATGCCAATTTCCATGTACACATATTTTTGCTCAATAAATAAATAGAAAGGATACACCATCATCCATCACTTGATTACTTAGTCAGATGTGGAAGTTATAACTGTCTACCTTTTCCATATTCTATTCTGCCTGCTTACAATGCTAGTTAAGAATGCATTTTAGCGTACATTAATTAATCTCTACAATAAAGAATATAGTGGTTTAGTGCAAACATTTTTGTGGAACATTTTTCTAAGGAAACTGATTTTGAAAGCTAAGGCACTGCCTATTAAGTATTGCTCTTTTTCCTGCAAAACAATAATTTCACATCACGTAGGATGGCAAGTTCTGGTACCTTGTCAAATTTTTATTTAAGCTTCTGATGTAATCCTCTGATGCCAATTTAGAGTTACTATTTTTAAATGAATACTTCCCTTGAACTGCCTTCTAATCCCTTGGGTAATTTCTGCTTATTATTAGTACTTGAATAGTTGCACCTGGGCACCAGGGTTCAAGAAAACAGCAACCATCTGCCAAGAACTACAGACCTTAGTTAGCCCTTGGTCTCTGGTATTCTGACAGTACTGCCTTCTCTAATGGAAGTATCAGTACCTGGTGAACACACTGCTAACACTCAGTCATGGAAATATTAACACCCTATGGCCCACACGAGCTAAATCAAATCTCAACATGTCTCTTGCTAAAAATAAGCCAAAAGGAGGTGGTGAACCTTCAAACAGGATTAAGTAATCAACAATAGTAAAAATTATCCAAGCTAGAAATGGAGCACACCAGTTCTCAGGAGGTTAAGCCATTGAAAAAATAAGACTATTCAAAGGAGAAAAAATACAGACCTCTGAAGAACTCACCCTGACAACTCACTTAACAAGCACAAACTGTTTGTTCTCAGAGAAGTCAGCTTTTGAATTTAGAGAAGTTGAAAGGTTCATTTCTGGAAACAGCTTGTCCTCAAGTTTTTTAATAGTTCAGTTAAACTGAGAGTGGGAGTCATAGGATAAGTACAATGGAAATACTCCAACCTTTTCAGTGACCTGTTTTGATGCATGATAAGGAACTGTTCAATGTGCAAATAAATCCAGTTTCTACTAAGTTCCCTGAATGACGCTTAATAAACAGCACTCTACTTTGAAACCAGTCCCTATAACCTCTAAAAATCTGGTTATTCAGAAAAAAAGAAATTACACAGTGAAGTAGAAACATCCAAGCATAAGACGGTTTAAGTACTGCTATTTACTATAATCAAACTACTTTAGGATAGTTTTATTTACATATTTAGTATGTAAACAAATAGTATGTATTTATGTAGGAAGGCTGTAAGTCAATAGTGTTAAGACTGCAAGCTCCAAATCTCTGGATTTAACTCTAGCTCCTTAACTTACTAATGTCAGTTGGGCAACTTAACCCCAGTAAGCCTCAGTTTCCTCAATGGTGAAATTGGAATAATAATAGCATTTGCCTTAAGGTTATTGTAGATAATAAAATGAGGTAGTATTAAGGAGCACTAAGTAAAAATCTGATCTTTATATTTAAAACATTAAGTGAATCAAATAGATGTTCAGCATCTCTTTAAGTAGAGAAGGCTCCTATAAACAGAATTATGCTTAGTTATCAGGAATCAGAATTTTGAAGTCCATCTAGTGAATCCTCTTATTTTATAAGCAAGAAAACTAATCAGTATTACAGGCTTCATTCTGACAAAGATTTTTGTAAGAAATATTACATGAACTTAACAAAAACTATTAGTTAACACATTTAAATGTCTTTAAAATAGACCAAGGTACATCTTAATAAAACAATAAGTTACCAAAAAAAAACAAAAACAAAAAAAACCCCACCAGTTAATGCTTTAGAAACTTTAGAAAGTTGTCCCGTAAGACAATTATGCTTTAGAGATATAGTCATAGTTTTTACCTTTACAATTACTCTTTAAATATTTTTAATAGTTTTATAGAGATATAAATACCATACAATTCACTCAGAGTGTACAATGTAATGATTTTTAGCATGTTTCCAGAGTTGTGGAACCATAACCACAAAAAGAAACCTCATATCCATTGGCACTCATTCCCTATTTTCCCCCTCCTCTAGCCCTAGGTGATCACTAATCTACTTTCTGTCTCTATCCATTTGCCTATTCTGGGCATCTCTTATATATGGATCATACAATATGTGGTCTTTTGTGACTAGCTTCTTTTGCTTAGCATGTTTTCAAGGTTCATTCATGTTGTAACATACATTAATATTCGTTCTTTCTTATTATTGAATACTGCTACATTGCATGGATAGGCCACATTTTATCTATCCATTCATTAGCTGATGGCCATTTGAGTTGTTTCTACTTTTTGGCTATTATAAATAATGCTGGTCTGAACATTCATGTAGGAGTTTTTGAGTGAACCTACTTTTTATTTACCTTGAGTATTAGCTAGGAGTGGAATTGTTGGGTCATATGGTAACTTGATGTTTAATATTTAACAAACTGACAAATTGTTTTCCAAAGTGGCTGCCCCATTTTACATTCCCTTGAGCAACATATGAGATTTCCAATTTCTTCACATCCTTGCCAATGCTTATTGTCTTTTTGATTACAGCCATATTAGTTAGTGTGAAGTGGTATCTCATTGTGGTTTTCATTTATATTTCCCTAGTGGTTAATGATGTTGAGCATCTTTTCATGTGCTTACTGGGCATTTGTATATTTTCTTTGGGGAAATGTTGGATCCTCTGACTATTTATTTATTTAAAAAAATATTTATTTATTTGGCTGCGCCTGGTCTTAGTTGCAGCACATGGGATCTTCGTTGCCGTGTGCGGGATCTTTGTTGCGGCACGTGGGATGTTTTAGTTATGGCACGCAAACTCTTAGTTGCGGTATGTGGAATCTAGTTCCCTAACCAGGGATCGAACCCGGGCTCCCTGCATTGGGAGTGGGAGTCTTAGCCACTGGACCACCAGGGAAGTCCCCCTCTGACCATTTAAAAATTGGCTTATTTATTGTTTTGTTATTGAGTTGTAAGAGTATTTATATATTCTGAATACAATTCCCTTATTGGATATATGATTTGCTAAATCTTCTCTTACTCTGTGAATTGTTACCTTCACTTTTTTTTTTTTTAACCTTCACATTTTGAGCCAAATTTCTAAGAGCTAATCAGTTCAGGAATGACAAAATAATAATTGTGCTAATATTCTAAGTCTTACTTGAGCCAAAAAAACTAGAATTTAGCAAAAAAATTTTGTAGATATTGGCTATTCTTATCTATCTAAATCAGAAAAAGATGTTAGGAGTAAGGTGGAAATGAGAAATTATTTTTTTCCAGAAGGTTCTTGAAATACAAGTATGAACTGTAAATAATTCCAATGAAACCAATCAATTGTTAATTGATTTTCTTATCATAGCATTATTTCATTAATTCATTCACCTGTACAAGGAGATGTAGGAAATAAAGATAATTGATGATTCCCTCAAATAATATAATTTAAATATTAAAATAAAGTAGTATAAGTAATCATAATGTATTTTTGAGAGTGATTGAGTCAATAGTGAGTAATTACTATGTCCCAGGTATTATTAAGCCCTTGGGAAACAGAAACACTATGATGAACTGTTTTGCCTTAACTAGCTCTCAGTCCAATATGGGCAAATTACATGTTTCACATGTTGCATGTAAACACATTGCAATAAAATGTAATTTATAAAGAAACAAAGCACTGTATTAGGAAGATGTGGTCAATTTTACTTGGCAAGATCAAGGAAGGATCCACCTAGAAGAAGCCTTATAAAAAGGGGAAAAGCTGCAAGGTCAACTAAAAGAAAAATTCTCTATCTATCTATCTATCTATCTATCTATCTATCTATCTATCATCTATCTATCATCATCTATCAAGGAAGAGTGGGCATCTGGGCATGCAGTAATTAATGGAAGACATCAGAAAACTGAATAAAACGTGAGAGGCACAAAACATGTAGGGTTTTAAGATAATTTGTAAATTTTGAGCTTGGAAGATTGAGAGGAACCTATTAACTCTTACAAATAATAGAAAAAGAAAACACTTTCTCTTCCTTTCCCATGCTAGAAGTTTTATAAAAGACACAGATTTTAAAATAAACCTAAATAAATCCTTTGAAAAGTTCTTTGTGTCACTTTCTCTCCCTCCTTTCTCCTTCATCAGGATCTTGAGGGAGAATTTAGAACAGAACTGGGTGTCACAATTCTTCTCTGACTCTAGAGATTGCAGACTTTCTTCATGGCATCGGTGAGCTGATGCCATCAAGACAGACTTAAAATATCTCTTCTTGGCTTTGAATATGAAACAGAAGCCAAGGAAGAGCTGCTTTCCCAAACCAGAGCCAGACACCACACTTGCTCCCTCATGCTTCTCCTTAACTAGAAGATGACATCATTGCCCCACCCGATCCCCTAGCCCCATGCATTTTATTCTGAGGGAAGATCTGGAGAATATATAAGGGATAGCTTTTCCTTTTATTCTTGTCATCATCATTGGCTTATTAACTGAAAACCTACTGTAAGCAGGGTATTTTGCCAGGCTTTGCATTTTTCAGTAGTAAAAGATATTGTTTTAATTTTTAAGGACTCTTTTCTTTTGAGAGGGGGACAAGTAGAGAATTTTATTTTTCCCTATTCAATATTTTTTGTTGTTATTTCTCTAAGAGCAACTAGACTCTCCATTTAAGATACTATGGCCATTAATTATACTTCAAGTTTAGTACAGAAGACACAATTATAGTTTAGATTTGTTTAAAATTTATATTCATAGTTTACATTTATCTAAATTTAATATTCATAGCTACTGACATTGGAAACAAACGGAATTGCTATTGAATTAATCATATAGTCCTACAGCTTTTCTCTTCAAATTTTTCTCATTAGTAATGTCATGCCTGTCATGCAATTCTTACCTGGAAGTCAAAAGTCCAAGTGCCTCCAAAGGGTGAGAAAATTTCCATCTTCTCAAAATGGTATGCATTTCTGAAACAGTTGTTTCATCCCATCCAGGGGCACTACCCAGGACCAAAGGAAGGGAGCAATTTTCATTATTGCAGTACAGGCGATAAAACCATAAGTATCTTCTCTTTTCCTCAGAGAGTCTGCAAAACCAGATTGGAAACTATAATTTACTGGAGTTTGCTACACTAACAAATGTTTGCTGTAAATACACAGTACAAAATGTTAGTCTAGTTCTTTGACTTTTATTTTAGTTTATTTTGGAAAATAAGTCCTTTATCTTTTTGGGACAGTTTGATAGGTTATTTTATCAGCTTATTTCCCACTAAATTTATTTTTTTATAGAAAAATAAAATGAAATAAACTTCAGTTCAGATAATTCACATTTATTTTTCCTCACTCTTATGCTTGCCACTTTTTAAAAAACGTCATTTTGGTTGGCAAAGTCTCTGTCTCCTTTAAGGCAGACCAAGTTTATCCGAATCCTGCAACGTGTACTACTTAGAACAAAGTTGCTTAACTATTTACTTTCTTACATTCTTTATAAATTAACTTAGACCCAAGTGGGCCTGTGGAGAAATGGCATATTTCGAAGACCATATTCCTTCATTTCAAAGCAAGTTTCAATCAGAGTTCAGAAAACTTTTTGCTCTGAACTTCAAAAACAAAGATCTCAATTTATCCCTGGATTCTGGCTTTAAATTCTCAGAGTTTGCTGGAAGTTTGGGGTTAAAATGCCAGTGAATAGGACTTCCTTAAGTGCTCAAGTGTTTCCCTCTGGAGAGTGGTCCCAACAGAAGATTTAAGTCTAGGACAAGGGCCTTTGATTCACTGACAGTTTACCATGTTTTGCTTACACTCGAGCAAAAGCATTCAAGACCATGGTTCAGCTGAAGGACAGCATTTCTCACATGACAATGACAGCTTTTCAACACTGTCTCCTCCAAACTGATACTCTGTTGCTCAGCTTAAATTAACTAAAACTCCCAAGCAGGATAATAAGAATTATTGAAAGATTTTAAATATCGATATTTCTCTACAATTTCTTCTGAAGCCATCTTCATCTGCAAAGTGAAAGAACTGGATTATAGAGGATGATTTTTTTTTTTTTTTTTTTTTTTTTTTTAATTTTATTTATTTATTTATTTATTTATTTTTGGCTGTGCTGGGTCTTCGGTTCGTGCGAGGGCTTTCTCTAGTTGCGGCAAGTGGGGGCCACTCTTCATCGCGGTGCGGGGACCGCTCTTCATCGCGGTGCGCGGGCCTTTCACTATCGCGGCCCCTCCCGTTGCGGGGCACAGGCTCCAGACGCGCAGGCTCAGCAGCTGTGGCTCACGGGCCCAGCTGCTCCGTGGCATGTGGGATCTTCCCAGACCAGGGCTCGAACCCGTGTCTCCTGCATTAGCAGGCAGATTCTCAACCACTGCGCCACCAGGGAAGCCCTAGAGGATGATTTTTGAGGTACATTTAGGCTCCTTTTCTGTTTTGTCACTACCTTCCTCACCAGAAAGCCCTGGAAGAAAAAATTCCATAACCAAATTATTTCTATGGTATTAAAACAAGTTATTTTTTCCTAACTGAATTCATTTTTTTAATATTGAACAGTGATTTTTTTCTCTTTTACCTTCTTTTATTGAAGCATAATTTACATAAAAGAGAATGCATGGATTCAGTTAATTAAATTTTGCCAAATGCATATATCAAGTAAAAACTACACACTTTTCAAGATATAAAACAGTTTTCTTATGCCACCAAAGGCAAGCACTAGTATGATTTCTTTCACTTTAGACTAATATTACCTATTTTCAAACTTCACAAAAATGGAATCATAGAGTAAATATTCTTTTAGTTATAGCTTCTTTCACTCAGTATAATGTTTTTTAAATTACCCATATTGTTGAGTGTATCAGTAGATTATTCCTTTTAATTAATGAGTACTCTTCCTTTGTATGAATATATCACAATTTCTTATCCTTTCTCATATTTGATGGACATTTGTGTTGTTTCCTGTTTTGGGTTATTATGAATAAAGCTGCTGAGAACATTTGTGTGCATGTGTTCATATGGGTGTATTTTTCGTTTCTCCTAGAAAGTACCAAGGAGGGGAATGAGTTGGTTGTATGTCACATTTTTGTTTAACTTTTGAAGAAACTGTCAAACTATTCTCTGAAGTGGTTGTAATATTTTACATTATCATGTGTAGGGTATGATAGAACCAACTATATGGCATTCTTGCCCACACTTGATTTTTGCCCATTTAAAAATATTATCCAAGTCTTCAGAGTTTAATTAAAAGCATACTGATCATTTGAAAAAAAAAAACATTCTAAAGGGTGTACAACTGTATCTTTATCACTAATTTGGGGAGGACTAGAACTGTCATCTTAACAAAAGTGGTTATTTTAATCAATGACATGATATATCCTTCCATTTACTGAGATTTTCTTTAATTTCTCTTAGCAAAGTTTTGTACTTTTTAATGTAGAGATGTTGATATTGTAAATAGAATTTTGAAAAATAAAATTTATTTTCTATTTTTTACTCGAATACAATTGCATTTTGCACATTAACCTCAAATGCTATGATCTTACATAATCACTCATAAAAATAGAGTCAGTTTTATTTCTTTCTTTCCAACTTCTATACATTTAACACTTATTTATCTTGCCATAGTGCACTGGCTAGGATTTCCAGTACAACACTGAAGAGGAATATTCAGACAAACATCTTTGCTTTGTTCCCAGTTTAGGGGGAAAGCATTCATTCTTGCACCACTTAATACGATGTTAACTCTAGATTTTTCCATAGATCTAGATTCAACTCAGGAGTTGAAGTCTGAAGAAGTTCCATTCTACTCCTAGTTTTGTGAGTTTTTATCAAAATGGGTGTTGAATGTTGTCAAATTTTTTTTTTCCAAATATTTCAAGATGGTATGATTTTCCTTGTATATCTTTTTCCATTCTTTCAACTATAATCAAGCTGAATTCTTATATTTAAAATATATGCCTGTAAACAGCATAAAGTTGGATATTACTTTTGTAATGTAGGCTAACAATTTCTGCCTTTTAATTGGGGTTTTTATTAATTTATATTTAACAGAATATTGACATGATTGGGTTTAAATCAACCATATTGTTACTAATTTTTTTGTCCAAACTATTTCTCCTTTTCTCCTGCTTTCTTCTGGATTTTTTTAAATTTAATTTTTGTCATCTTTTTGACTTTTAAATGTACTCTTAAAATTTGGGGAGTGTGGTTTCTTTCAAGATTATAATATTCTTTTTTAGCATATCACAGCCAACCACAATTAATGTTACACTACCTTATGTATAAGAATCTTAGAACACTATGCTTTTATTTTTCTATTTCTCATTCTTATTGTAGTTGTTACACATTTTACTTTCATATATTGCAAACGCAGCTGTATATTGTGATTATTTTTGTTTAAACAATTATTTTTTAAAATAAATTAATAAATGTGTAAAAAATGTGTATCTTTATTATCTACCTATTTTCCCTTTGTGGTGCTTTTCATTTATTCTTGTAGATTTGAGTGTCCATCTACTTATCACTTCTTTTAGCATGAAATATTTTCTTTAAGATTTCTTATAGTACAGATGAGCTTATAACTAACTCAGCTGTGCTTAGTTGAAAACGTTTTAATTTTGCCTTAATTTTTGAAATGTAATTTTACTGGTTATATAATTTTAAGTTGATGTATTTTCTTTTCCCCTTTCAAAATGCAAGATAATGTTATAATGTCTTTTGGCTTCCATTGCTTCTAATGAGAAATCCTCAGTTAATGAGTAATCTGCTGAATTATAGTTGTTCCCATGGATGCAATTTGTTGATTTTCTCTGATGCTTTAGAAAAAATTTATCTTTATCTTTAGTTTTCAGAAATTTGACTATAATGTGCTTAGGTGGTGTGTGTGTGTGCACATGCACACATGCTTGGGATTTGCTAAGCTTCTTATATCTGTGGGTTGATTTTTTTTTTAATCAAAGTTGTAAAATTTTGGCTATTATTTCTTTCAGTTTTTTTATTTTTTTTTTTACTTCAATCTCTCTCTTCTCTCCTGTGTGTCCAATACACACATATTATATTACTTGATATTGCCCCACAGGTCACAAGGCTCTATCACTATTTTCAGGTTTTGTTCTTTCTGTACTTCAACATGGATAATTTCTATAACCCATTCTTCAAGCTCACTGTTCTTTTTTTCTTCATTATGCAATCTATTAAGCTTTTCCAGTGATTTTTAAAAATTTAGATATTGTGCTTTTCAGTTCCTAAGTTTCCATTTTTCTACTGAGACTTCATTTGTTCACTCATACATATCTTTTTATTTAAGTCCACAGAAGTCTTTATAATAGTTGTAAAATATTTGGATCTGTTTCTGTTAACTGCTTTCCCCCATCTTGGGCTATGGTTATATATTCCTGACTCTTCCTATGACTAGCAATTATTGATTGTACACTAAACCTTTAAAATTCTGCTTTTTGCTATCTTTTGAGTGTTGAATGTTTCAATTTTTTTAGTAGTCTGTTTAATTACTAGCAGATCAGCTTGATCCTTTTGAGGCTTGTTTTTACGATTTGTTAGGCTAGGCCAAGTATAGTCCTTAATCTTGGGCTAGAGCACACTTACTCCTAATATGCACCTTTCTGATTTCTTTACTGAATGCTGGGGTGTGGTGATCTTTCTCTATTATTACTAGTCGGAATTTCTATGTCTCCCAGAATTGGGCAACCTCTAGAATCTGCATTTATTTCACATCTCCCTGTAGCAATTCTTTTGCAGTCCCTACAAAATCTCTATCTGCTCAAGAGTAGCTTAGTACTCAGCTAAATATAGAAGGGGACACCAATACATATTTCTGTAGCTTCTATCCTGTACATCTTCCTTTTCTCTACTATTATGCTCTGTAAATTCCAGCTGCCTCAGCATCATTAAACTCCGATCTCTGCCTTTTTTTTTTTTTTTAAATCTCAGCAAAACCTGCATGCTCTTCTTGAATTATATCTCCCAGATCTATGGTACAGAAAATGCCTCTGGGCTGAAAGTCACTTTATTAATGGGTTCACCTCAAGGCCTGTCTGTTCAATTTCTGAGAGCAGTTGTTTCATATGTATTTTTCTTGTGTCATATTTCTTTAATTCAGGAGGATTAGTCTAGTAATAGGTAATCTTCATGGCTAGAAGTGGAAGCATAATTTCTTTCATACCAAATTATTTTATACCTTATGTTCCAGGATTTTCTTTATATTTGACATATTCTTTTAGCTGTCATCAAGAAGGTGTTTTTCTTATTTTTACAAATATTATAGGCACATTTTCATTGAATTTCATTGAGTCTGAACTTTTTGACTGATTACATTTGATCAATTTGAAAGAAGGAATAATTAAGTTACCAACTAAATGATAAAATGTGGTATTTTGAAAATGAATTTAATCTGTTTCTAACACAAGTTTTATCACACTGAAGGCTGGTTTCCATCTGTTTTCACAGTCCAGAATGAAATTGTACTCTACTGAGCATTGATAATTGTATTTGAGTGGGTGAAACAGAGGAAAATGTTACTCATTTTATAGTATAAGTTATTCTCTTAAATAGAAACTGAAGTATAAAACCAGTTAGAAATCACTGGGGTTAATTTAAAAACACAAACCTTTAATATTTAAAGGCAGTTACTGTGATTATTATTTGTCGGTTTTGATATTTTTTGTTTGAATATTTTAAAATTTCAAAGTATAGTATCTTTTTATATATTAAAAATCTCTCATTACAAATATATTAGCCTCTGATATGTGACACACTTGTGGAATGCAAGGTTTTGTATTTTTGATTAAGGAGTATAAAAAGATGCTTCACCTAGTTAAGATGACAATAGTCTAGTATAAAAATGGATCATCAAAATATGTGTCTTGAGGACTAAGAGAGTCTTTCAACATTTTCAATCCTTAAGGTAATTTTTATACCAAATTCTATGCAAAGGAACTTTATTCATTATAACATTTATTTCACATATATTATTTATCAGGCACAGTGTAGAACACTGGAAATATAGTGATAAACAAGATAGATAGGTTCCTTGTTCTCTCAGTTCTTACAAGCTAGTAAGAAAAAACACATTAATAAACAAGATGATAATAGATTTTGCTAAGTGTGATAACATAAAAGGTAATAAGACAGATTGTAAAGAGAGAAAAACTCCATTAGGTAGGGTGATCAAAGAAGGGCTCTTTGAGAAGATCACAATTAAGTGAAGACCTACAGGGTGAGATGATTCAGTCATGTGAAGAACTAGGAAGGAGTATTTCATGTAGAGGAAACACCAAATAAGAAGGCCTTGAGATGGGAGAGGGAATATAGCACATGTGAAGTATGTGAAGCAAACTGATGTCACTGGCTTGAAGTGAATGAGGAAAAGAGTAAGACAAGTTGAAATTAAGAGATCAGGGGAGTAACAAGATTACCCAAAATGGAATGCTTGATCACATTCAACACCTCAATCTGGACGGTCTCAAACTTATTCCTCCTCCAGAAAATGACTCTAACATCTGCCCAGTTCATCAATTCAAAACCCTTAGATTCTCCATTGACTTAACTTGATTCTTTGGTTTTTCAATTGACTTAACTCCTATTTACTAATAATCATGAAGTCACATCTTCTCAATTTCCAAATATGCTCCAAATCTAGCCATTACTACCAGTGTCCACTGCCATCTCCCTAGTTCTAGTGACCATGACCTCCTGCCTAAAATATTACATAAGCTACTCTGCTGTACTGCTTGCTTCCACTCTTACTTCCTCTCCAATCCATTCTTCAACTTGTAGTCAAAAGAATCACTCAAAAAGATTATTCAGATCACATGATTAGCCTATTCAAAACCTTTCAATAATTTCTTATTCTTGGAATAAAATGCTTTATTATGTTATATATATATTATCACCATAAATATATGTATATATATACATATATATATACACACACACACATACACATAAAGAGTTGCTTTCTTAGTTTTATGCTTTTGCCATGTTAGTAATGAGAACCATAAGCTGTGGCTTAGATATTACCAAATATTAAAGTCAAGCAGTAATTACAAAGAGAGAATTAGTATTCTTTTATAATTCTTCCTGGTATTTTTTTTTTCCCCAGAGAATTACTGTTTGACAAAATTTAAGTACTCCTTAGTTACTAATTTAGTGCTATTAAAACACGATTTATTTCTGTTCTTTTTTAATCTGCCATTATAATTAAATTTTGCATTTTCCTGTTTACTACCTACTTGAAGGACTGAGCAATGGTTTATCACTGTTAAATGCTGATCTATATCAGTCTCTGCTTTGTTGTTTTGAACTGAATGATCTGCAATCCTTTTATTTTTCCTTTGACCAAACTTAAAGTTGCTAAATGCCCCAAGGGAAAAAAAAATCTTTAAAAAAACATGAAAAATTACTAATTTAGTTCCTAAACATTAGCTGATCATCCAACAGGCATGATTTTAGGAAATGAAAGGAGTTACGTGGGAAGGAAGGTTCACTCTTGAAAGATATGAGTGCTTCTAGTATGACTGCTGGTATCATGAACAGCAGGCAAAATTCCCTCCCAAGAACTGGGTCACTTACAGTAAGGGAGACTGTTTCTGTGAAAGTCTGGCAATATGTTTTAAACATTCTTTTGGTGGTTCTTCAAGATCACTTCTATTCTCTTCAGAATCAAGTTTCATATATTCCCACTCAGTAGCTGGAAAATCAATCTGAAATAAATAAAATGGTTTGCCATGTATCAAACGCCTGAAAAATGCATTATTAACTTAATGTTTTTTATCTTAGATTTATAGAAACTAAAGTAAAATAAATACCCTATATTTTCTGTGCTTTTTATTATTTAAAAATAATTTTAAAAGAATCATTACGGTTTGGACTTGGTGTTTAAATATACATGATATTTGGCAAATCCTCAATTATTTATATAAATGGTATATAAATTAGTAGACTGTAACATTATCTTAGAAAAAATGAGAAAAATAATAACATATGAACTTTTCATACAGTTAAATGTTACATTTTTGTTTAGTGCTGAAATTACATCCTTTCCAATTTTCATTACTAAAATGTCTTTCTATTATTAAATGATGAAAATTATAGATGGTAATTACACTTTTTTCATATAATCACTTGATAAAATAAAAAGAGTTACTTTATGTTGGTCTCTACTACCTGAAATCTGTAAGTCTGTGAATCACTCTGTAGACATGATAGTGAAATCTTCTCTGGTAAAGATCTGTTTCACAAGTATAAAACCAAATAGAATATTTTTGCTGTGGCTCTATAGTTCAGCTTTATAGACAGAACTAGAATGCAGGCCTTCTTTTTTCCTGGCTCAACATGCTTTCCACTAAACCATGTTTAAGTGATAATCTGATTCTTGTAAATAAAATAATAGTTAACAAAACATAGTTTCCAAGTATGTAAATGAGCTAAATATTTTACTGCCCAAAATATTTGCTTAAGAGTATCATATATTATTTTTCATCTTCATATTGGAAAATCTAAAGAATTTATTTTTCTCTGCTGAACTATCTTAGGTTGTGATCTCAGAGAAAATGGAAGAATATTATAAGGTAGAATGTGAGATGCAGTTTAATCTATTTGGGCTCTTATTTGAAAAAGTCTTAGCAATTTTATTCTGTAACCTTTGAAATTTGTTGCAAAATTTGTTTTTATATAAATAAAAACAAATTTGTTATAATTTTGGTATAAATTTGTTATAATTATCACTTATTATAAATTTGTTATAATTATCAAATTTGTTATAATTATCAATATAAATTTGTTATAATTATCACTTATTATTCCAACATGAAAAAAGAGTTGAGTAACAGAAATGCTAAACCAAAGCAATATTACAGTAAATTTTGCCTCTTGACAGAAAGAGTAATTTTGATGCCTTGGAGGGAAGTGCCTGTAGTATTAGTATGTTACACTTTACTCTTTATGTATCCAAATATTTTAAACACATAAAACAAAAATACTAGAAATAGTATTTAATGAGCTAATTCAATTTTATGTTGGTCCTAAGTAAAGGCAGGGTAGATGAGAAACTAAAGGTAGTAGATGAGAATACAGTAGTAGATGAGAATACAGAAGTTCCCTGTGAACAATCCATAATAAATTATTTGATATATTTCAATTATGAAAATTCTTTTTCATTTCTGATACAGGAATGAGGCCCTATACAAACTGCGTATCTTCATATATTATGAAGGCAAACAGTTACTGATTCTTGAGCCACTTATAGAAAATATTAGGATTTTCCCCAATTGTCTCTCGTTCTAATTTTTCACAAAAGAGAAATCCCCCAAAGTATGTGTTAATGTATTTGCACTAGAATTCTTTTTTTTTTTTTTTTTTTTAATTTATTTATTTATTTTAGCTGTGTTGGGTCTTCGTTTCTGTGCGAGGGCTTTCTCTAGTTGTGGCAAGTGGGGGCCACTCTTCATCGCGGTGCGCGGGCCTCTCACTGTCGCGGCCTCTCTTGTTGCGGAGCACAGGCTCCAGACGCGCAGGCTCAGCAGCTGTGGCTCACGGGCCCAGTTGCTCCGCGGCATGTGGGATCCTCCCAGACCAGGGCCCGAACCCGTGTCCCCCGCATTGGCAGGCAGACTCTCAACCACTGCGCCACCAGGGAAGCCCTAGAATTCTTTTTTTTTTTAACACCTTTATTGGAGTATAATTGTTTTACAATGGTGTGTTAGTTTCTGCTTTATAGCAAAGTGAATCAGCTATTTTTTTGATAATAGCCTGGTTTTCTCAGGGTATATACCCAGTAGTGGGATTGCTGGGTCGTATGATAGTTCTACTTTTAGTTTTTTAAGGAACCTCCATACTGATCTCCATAGTGGCTGTATCAATTTACATTCCCACCGACAGTGAATAGGGTTCCCTTTTCTCCACACCCCCTCCAGCATTTATTGTTTGTAGATTTTTTGATGATGGCCATTCTGACTGGTGGGAGGTGATACCTCATTGTAGTTTTGATTTGCATTTCTCTAACGATTAGTGACGTTGAGAATCCTTTAATGTGTTTGCTGGCAATCTGTATATCTTCTTTGGAGAAAGGTCTATTTAGGTCTTCTGCCCATTTTTAAATTGGGTTGTTTGTTTTTTTGATATTGAGCTGCGTGAGCTGCTTGTAAATTCTGGAGATTAATCCTTTGTCAGTTGCTTCACTTGCAAATATATTCTCCCATTCTGAGGGTTGTCTTTTCATCTTGTTTATGGTTTCCTTTGCTGTGCAAAGGCTTTTAAGTTTCATTAGGTCCCTTTGTTTACTTTTGTTTTTATTTCCATTTCTGTAGGAGGTGGGTCAAAAAGGATCTTGCTGTGATTTATGTCATAGAGTGTTCTGCCTATGTTTTCCTATAAGAGTTTTATAATGTCTGCCCTTACATTAAGGCCTTTAATCCATTTTGAGTTTATTTTTGTGTATGGTGTTAGGGAGTGTTCTAATTTCATTCTTTTACAGGTAGCTGTCCAGTTTTCCCAGCACCACTTATTGAAGAGGCTGTCTTTTCTCCATTGTATATTCTTGCCTCCTTTATCAAAAATAAGGTGACCATATGTGTGAGGGTTTATCTCTGGGCTTTCTATCCTGTTCCATTGATCTATATTTCTGTTTTTCTGCCAGTACCATACTGTCTTGATTACTGTAGCTTTTTGTATAGTCTGAAGTCTGGGAGCCTGATTCCTCCAGCTCTGTTTTTCTTTCTCAAGATTGCTTTGGCTATTTGGGGTCTTTTGTGTTTCCATACAAATTGTGAAATTTTTTGTTCTAGTTATGTGAAAAATGTCATTGGTAGTTTGATAGGGATTGCACTGAATCTGTAGATTGCTTTGGGTAGTATAGTCATTTTCACAATGCTGAGTCTTCCAATCCAAGAACATGGTATATCTCTCCATGTGTTGGTATCATCGTTAATTTCTTTCATCAGTGTCTTATAGTTTTCTGCATACAGGTCTTTTGTCTCCTTAGGTAGATTTATACCTAGGTATTTTATTCTTTTTGTTGCAGTGGTAAATGGGAGTGTTTCCTTAATTTCTCTTTCACACTTTTCATCATTAGTATATAGGAATGCGAGAGATTTCTGTGCATTAATTTTGTATCCTGCTACTTCATCAAATTCAGTGATTAGCTCTAGTACTTTTCTAGTAGCATCTTTAGGATTCTCTACATATAGTATCATGTCATCTGCAAACAGTGACAGTTTTACTTCTTCTTTTCCAATTTGGATTCCTTTTCTTTCTTTTTCTTCTCTGATTGCTGTGGCAAAAACTTCCAAAACTATGTTGAATAATAGTGGTGAGAGTGGACAACCTTGTCTTTTTCATGATCTTAGAGGAAATAGTTTCAGTTTTTCACCACTGAGAATGATGTTGGCTGTGGGTTTGTCATATATGGCCTTTATTATGTTGAGGTAAGTTCCCTCTATGCCTACTTTCTGGAAGGTTTTTGTCATAAATGGGTATTGAATTGTGTCAAAAGCATTTTCTGCATTTATTGAGATGATCATATAGTTTTTCTCCTTCAATTTGTCAATATGGTTTATCACATTGATTGATTTGCATATATTGAAGAATCCTTGCATTCCTGGGATGAACCTCACTTCATCATGGTGTGTGATCCTTTTAATGTGCTGTTGGACTCTGTTTGCTAGTATTTTGTTGAGGATTTTTGCATCTATGTTCTTCAGTGATATTGGCCTGTAGTTTTCTTTGTGACATCTTTGTCTTGTCTTGGTATCAGGGTGATGGTGGCCACATAGAATGAGTTTGGGAGTGTTCCTCCCTCTGCTATATCTTGGAAGAGTTTGAGAAGGATAGGTGTAGCTCTTCCCTAATGTTTGATAGAATTCGCCTGTGAAGCCATCTGGTCCTGGACTTTTGTTTGTTGGAAGATTATTCATCACAGTCTCAATCTCAGTCCTTGTGATTGATCTGTTTATATATTCTATTTTTTCGTGGTTCAGTCTTGGAAGATTGTGCATTTAGAAGAATTTGTCCATTTCTTCCAGGTTTTCCATTTTATTGGCATATAGTTGCTTGTAGTAATCTCTCATGATCCTTGTATTTCTGCAGTGTCAGTTGTTATGTCTTCTTTTTCATTTCTAATTCTGTTGATTTGAGTCTTCTCCCTTTTTTTCTTGATGAGTCTGGCTAATGGTTTATCAATTTTATTTATCTTCTGAAAGAACCAGCTTTTAGTTTTATTGATCTTTGCTATTGTTTCCTGCATTTCTTTTTCATTTATTTATGATCTGTTCTTTATGATTTCTCTCCTTCTACTAATTTTGGGGTTTTTTTTTGTTCTTCTTTCTCTAATTGATTTAGGTGTGAGGTTAGGTTATTTGAGATGTTTCTTGTTTCTTGCGGTAGGATTGTATTGCCATAAACTTCCCTCTTAGAACTGCTTTTGCTGCATCCCATAGGTTTTGGGTCATCGTGTTTTCATTGTCATTTTTTTTCTAGGTATTTTTTGATTTCCTCTTTGATTTATTCAGTGATCTCTTGGTTATT
The DNA here is from genome assembly GCF_949987535.1 of Balaenoptera acutorostrata. Classification (NCBI taxonomy): domain Eukaryota; kingdom Metazoa; phylum Chordata; class Mammalia; order Artiodactyla; family Balaenopteridae; genus Balaenoptera; species Balaenoptera acutorostrata. The sequence continues at coordinate 92,085,145 of NC_080074.1, forward strand.
TAGTAGTGTATTGTTTAGCCTCCATGTGTTTGTATTTTTTACAGATTTTTTAATGTAATTGATATCTAGTCTCACAGCACTGTGGTCGGAAAAGATACTTGATATCATTTCAATTTTCTTAAATTTACCAAGGCTTGATTTGTGACCCGAGATATGAACTATCCTGGAGAATGTTCCATGAGCACTTGAGAAGAAAGTGTATTCTGTTGTTTTTGGATGGAATGTCCTATAAATATCAATTAAGTCCATCTTGTTTAATATATCATTTAAAGCTTGTGTTTCCTTATTTATGTTCATTTTGGATGATCTGTCCATTGGTAAAAGTGGGGTGTTAAAGTCCCCTACTAGTATTGTGTTACTGTCGATTTCCCCTTTTATGGCTGTTAGCATTTGACTTAGGTATTGAGGTGCTCCTATGTTGGGTGCATAAATATTTATAATCGTTATATCTTCTTCTTGGATTGATCCCTTGATCATTATGCAGTGTCCTTCTTTGCCTCTTGTAATAGTCTTTATTTTAAAGTCTATTTTGTCTGATCTGAGTATTGCTACTCCAGCTTTCTTTTGATTTCCATTTGCATGGAACATCTTTTTCCATCCCCTCACTTTCAGCCTGTGTGTCTCCCTAGGTCTGAAGTGGGTCTCTTGTAGACAGCATATACACAGGTCTTGTTTTTGTATCCATTCAGCCAGTCTATGTGTTTTAGCTGGAGCATTTAATCCATTTACATTTAAGGTAGTTATCAATATGTATGTTAGTATTAACATTTTCTTAATTGTTTTGTGTTTGTTATTGTAGGTCTTTTCCTCCTCTTGTGTTTCCTGCCTAGAAAAGTTCCACTAGCATTTGTTGTACAGCTGGTTTGGTTGTGCTGAATTCTCTTAGCTTTTGCTTGTCTATAAAGGTTTTAATTTCTCCGTCAAATCTGAATGAGATCCTTGTTGGGTAGAGTAATCTTGGTTGTAGGTTTTTCCCTTTCATCACTTTAAATATGTCCTGCCAGTCCCTTCTGGCTTGCAGAGTTTCTGCTGAAAGATCAGCTGCTAACTTTATGGGGATTTCCTTGTATGTTATTTGTTGTTTTTCCCTTGCTGCTTTTAATATTGTTTCCTTGTATTTAATTTTTGATAGTTTGATTAATATGTGTCTTGGTGTGTTTCTCCTTGGATTTATCCTGTATGGGACTCTCTGCACTTCCTGGACTTGATTGACTATTTCCTTTCCCATATTAGGGAAGTTTTCAACTATAATCTCTTCAAATATTTTCTCAGTCCCTTTCTCTTTCTCTTCTTCTTCTGGGACCCTTATAATTGGAATGTTGGTGCATTTAATGTTGTCCCAGAGTTTCTGAGACTGTTCTCAATTCTTTTCATTCTTTTTTCTTTATTCTGCTCTGTGGTAGTTATTTCCACTATTTTATCTTCCAGGTCACTTATCCGTTCTTCTGCCTCAGTTATTCTGCTATTGATCCCTTCCAGCGAATTTTAAATTTTATTTATTGTGTTGTTCATCGTTTGTTTGCTCTTTAGTTCTTCTGGGTCCTTGTTAAACGTTTCTTGTATTTTCTCCTTTCTATTTCCAAGATTTTGGATCATCTTTACTATCATTACTGTGAATTCTTTTTCAGGTAGACTGCCTATTTCCTCTTCATTTGTTTGGTCTCCTGGGTTTTTACCTTGTTCCTTCATCTGCTGTGTGTTTCTCTGTCTTCTCATTTTGCTTAACTTACTGTGTTTGGGGTCTCCTTTTCTCAGCCTGCAGGTTCGTAGTTCCCATTGTTTTTGGTGTCTGTCCCCAGTGGCTAAGGTTAGTTCAGTGGGTTGTGTAGGCTTCCTGGTGGAGGGGAGTGGTGCTTGTGTTCTGGTGGATAAGGCTGGATCTTGTCTTTTTGGTGGGCAGGACCGCATCCAGTGGTGTGTTTTGGGGTGTCTGTGACCTTATTATGATTTTAGGCAGCCTCTCTGCTAATGGGTGGGGTTGTGCTCCTGTCTTGCTAGTTGTTTGGCATGGGGTGTCCCGCACTGTTGCTTGCTGGTCGTTGAGTGGAGCTGGGTCTTAACGTTGAGATGGAGATCTCTGGGAGAGCTTTCGCCGTTTGATATTAAGTGGAGCCTGGAGGTCTCTGGTGGACCAGTGTCCTGAACTTGGCCCTCACACCTCAGAGGCACAGGCCTGACACCCAGCCGGAGCACCAAAACCCTGTCAGTCACACGGCTTGTTGTCCAAGCCACTAGAGTAGAAATGAGGTGGTAAGTAAAGAAGCGAAAAGGCTTCTGCTAGCCCCACAGAGACTGCGACTGCTGTAGCGGGGCTGTGCTGCCACAGCTCGCAGTCCGCGGAGCAGCTGGAGTCACGAAGGCTTCCTGTGAGGCTGTTTGGGCCGCCCGGGTTGCCTGGGTTGCCTGTGTCACGGCTGCCAGTGCCACTCTGCGCACTCTGTTCAGCTGGCTTTCTGCTTTGCCGTGCGGGCTGCTGCTTGCAGCTTGGGCTCATGGCTCCTCCTGCCCTGACAGTTCACCGACAGCTGCCCTAGAATTCTTTTGAGTACTATGCATTATGGAGGAGGAGAAAGGTAAACATTAACAATTAAAATAGGGTACAATATGTATATAGCACCCCAAAGCTGTGTTTCAAGTTATTAATGGCAAACATGTGACTCTTCTCCTTCTGTGGTCATGACCCACTGTCTGGCCTTGGCCTCAGTCTTTTTTTTTAATGGAGTGCTCCAGGAGCCTTCTTTTAATGCGTGCACTGCATGTGCCATGACACCTATTTGTCAAGTGTTGAAGATAGACTCCTGTTTTCAAGCAAAAAAAATTATGAGGCTCTTTCTTCTGGAGTACAGGCAAATACTCAGACCCAGTCATCCAAACTTCTAATTCATACCTCCTTAAACATTTGAATATTATCTTCTTGTGTTCCATTTATCCATCTTACTTTACTTCCTCCCTCATCCTTTTCCACTTACACTTGGCCACCACGGTTTCTACTATGACTTCATGTCTTGGAATTCCTTGAAGGAGCTGCTGTGAATGTCCCTAGTGTCCATGATCCACAACCATGCCAATAAGGTGTCCATGGGCTTGCTCAGACCCCCATGATTCTGTCAGTTTGTTCAAAGAAATGCAGCCTGACTGTAGATGTAGCTTGGATATTATAAGGCACATAAATATTGGACCATAAGTTCTATGCAGTTCAAGGGAGGGAAGGATGCCTACTAACTGGATGGCAATTGTTGTGAGTCTCAAGGAAGGAGTTGTAAAAGAGGGACCCATATAGTGGTTCAGGAGTGAAAAGAACCTATGCTACATTAGGACACAAAATGTACTGTGGTCTAAGGACCAGGTACCAATAATAAGACTGTTGCCTCCCCATGACATTGCTGATAATTAAGGATAAGCAGGTAATGAAATGTTAGGTAAAGGAAAATACTTTGCATGAATGAGTAGGTAAGAACTATGGTTTAAAGAGAGGGACTGCTCACACAAGAAGAAAAACTGAACATAGTGGTATCTATCAGAATTCTAACAAGCGGACCAAAGTGCTAAGTTTAGAAATATCTGTAAGTTTGATTATTGTAGTGATCAGATGTATGGACACATATCAGTAATTTACAAATACTGTATTCCTGGTGCTATGCTAGATTCTGGGGATAAAACACTGTCAATGTCCTCAAAAATCAAGAAGTCAATGGGAAAGAAGTTCTTGAGAAAGAAATATAATGTAAATGTGTTGATAAAAATCTTATTGGCTATTATATGAATATAGAGGAAGGGCACTTAACCCTGCTTGGAGTGGAAAGAGAGGAGGGGGTAAGGGAGAGATCCCTAGAGAAGGGTCCATGGATCCTAAAAGGTGAATAACAATTACAGACACTAAGCCTGAGAGATGGGCAGTAGACGGTGAAGGGAAGACGGTAGATACACTGCAGGCAGGGAATAGTATTCATAAATGCACATAAGGTAAAAGCAGGACAGTGCATGTCAGAAACTATAACTCTTTCAGTGTTGCTGGAGCAACACTGTCAGTCAAGGAGTGGCAAGGGAAACAGTGGAGGGGGCTACGTTGTATTGCTCGTCCTTAATTCTCTAGGTAGCGCTGAGTTATTGAAGAGTATAAATGGGCGAGTGGCAGGTTCAGATTTACATTTTAGAAGGATCACACTTGTGGATTTTGGATTATAGAATAACAAAACTAAAGACAAGAAAAAACACATCTAAACCGTTGTAACCTAGGAGGGAACTGTTGAACTAGGGCAGATGAGGTGGGGAATTGTGAGGACAGACATGAGGAACACATGGAGATAAGTTGGCAGAATATAGTGTGGACTGAATATGAGTAGCGAGAAAGAAGGAGGAGACAAGTGAAACAGCTCGGTGTATCTGGGGGCATGAACAGACATAAATAATTCAGGGAGTGAAAGCATTTTGAGAGGATGGTGAGCTCAGTTTGGGATGTGTTGTCTTTGAAGCTGTCTACAGAATATCCAGGTGAGAAGCTAGGCAGGCACGTGCTTATATTTGTCTGAAGCATGTGGTGTAAAGGAGTCTGAACTAAAGATAGAGACTTAGAAGTGAACCTGCAAGATACTGTAAATTAAACCTTAAGAATGAATGAGACCCAGCAATTCCACTGCTGGGTATACACCCAAGATAAATGAAAACATATGTTCACACACAAATTTGTATATGAATGTTCATAGCAGCACTATGTTTAATAGCCAAAAGGTGGAAACAATCTAAATGCATAGCAACTAATAAGTGGATAAAGTGTGGTATATCTATATAATGTAATATTATTCAACAATAAAAAAGAAATAAATACTGATATATGCTACAAAGTGGATGAATTTTGAAACATTATGCTAAGTAAAAGAATCTAGCCACAAAAGAACACACATTGTATGATTCCATTTATATGAAATGGGCAGAACAGGTGAATCTACAGAGACAGAAAGTGCATTAGTAGTTGCTTAGAGTTGGGACTAGGAAGTGATAGCTAAAAGTTATGAGATTTCTTTATAAAAATGAAAATGCTCTAAAATTGACGTTGGTGAGATTAGTTGCACATATCTGTGAAAATACTAGGAAACACTGAATTGCACACTTTAAATGGGAGGATTGTATGGTATGTGAAGTATATCTCAATACAGCTTTAAAGAAATTCTCTCAGGGAGAATATGTCTACTGAGAGTAGCAATGGGCAGCAGATGGAATCCTTGAAAACTGGCAACAGTGGGGACTAGCTGAAGAAGACAGAGAAAGAATAACCAGAGAGAGTGTGAAGAGAAACCTAGGGCAGCAACAGAGGGGAAGAGTGTTCTGTAATGGGGAAGAGACAGTGCCAAAAATTGCAGAGAGAGGGCTAGTATGAAGAGGAATGAGAACAAGCACTGGATTTGGCAACTAGAAATTAGCGGCTTGCCTGACAATAGTTCAGTGTGGTGAGGACAAATAAACCAAAATATAGTGAATTTAGACATGAATGAGAAGATGAATAAGTAGAGAAACATAAAACAAAACAAGAGCAACATGAACTAAAACAGCTCTGCTCTTAGGGCTTAAATTATGAGTCACTCTACTAGATTGTATACAGAGAGAGGGAGGAAGTTGAGGGAGATACAGGTTGATGGAATCATATAACAATTTGCCTCCATGTCTGAACTCAGATCTACTTCACTCTATCCACTGCTTCCAGTCAGCAGCACAGCATGAAAAAAACAAGACTGACTTGAAGGAATCAAGTTCTGTAACATATATCCCTTATCATACTGTGGTGGCAACAGTGTGGCAGTAACTGTCCATCTAATGTAGACAGTCAGCAAAGTACAGACCTGAAAGAAGATGGACAGGCATAGTACTGTACAATTCTTTCATTGCACGTAGGTGAAAATAGAAGGTTAAATGACTTGTTCACAGTCATAAAGTTTACTGTTAAAGAGCTAAGACTAGACTCTGGATTTCCTAACTCTCAGCCTGACCTCTTTCCCTTGAGACCCACCCTGACTCCTTAACAACACTGGTTGCAGAACTTGCTTCTAATTTCCTTACCATCTCATAATCTTTAGATTGAAAATTCTGCTCTAAATTTAGCTGTGTGTAATTAGAGTGATGCTGGTTATTAAGGCTTTTAATACTTTAGTAACTCCTATTTTATTGTGTATATTTCATCATCAATTAAAAACATCTGAGACGTTTCCCTCTATGTCTATACCATTTGAAATTATTTTGTAAAAGCAGATAATTTAACGTTTTTGCATACTGTTGAATTATTTCCATGCCCTCTCTCCTTTTTTCGTAAGATAAATTCTGTCATGGCTCCAGGTCTCTGCTTTGAAATCTATGCTGCTGTCGAATGCTCGAAACTTTGCTTCAGATTCCACTTCCAAGATCTGTGTTCCTAAAGCAGCTGTTCCCCTCATCTGAGAAGAATCAAGGCGAGTCTCATCTGATAGTCTCCCTTCCATCCTCCACCCCACAGCTGCTGCTGAAGGCCCAGATACTCATAAATTTATATCCACAAAGCTCTGGCAATGGTCAGACTTGGAAGATTTTGGTTAAGCTCAGGTGGTTTGGATCTGGCAAGAAATAGTCCGATAAGAAATGCATTCATCCTCTCAAAGAAAGGTAGCTGTCCTGTTATGAGGAAACATCTGCTAATCAGTAAGCCATCACATGCTAAATGTTAGGATGTGCCGAGATCCACCCTGAAAAAACACTCTTTTTTATCATCATGTCCATGGATTCGAAGTGGATCTTTGGCTACTGTCTGGGAGGGACATCCTCCATCCTTCAGAATGAAAGCCACATTTTTATTAGTGTTCTTTTTCTTTACCTTTTTTAACATCTTGCTGTCCATTTTGCTAAACTTTGTCCCTCACACCCCTCACCCCAAACCTGGAAATTTTACGAACCTCCGGACTTCACTAGTTCCCTCTAGTGTAGTGATCCTCACTGAAGGCAAATTTACCCCTAGAGATCATCTGACAATATTTGGAGGCATTTTTGATTGTCAGAACTGGGGAAGTGCTACTGGCACCTAGTGGGTAAAAGTCAAAGACACTGCCAAGTATCCTACAATGCACAGGACAGTCCCCACAACAAAGACTTATCCTGTCCAAAATGTCAATAGTACTGAGGTTGAAAAATCCTGTTCTACAGAATGCTGCCCAGTTTTCCCTATGGAGATGGAAAGTCCATATCCCCTGCATTGCCATGTATGGGAGTGTCCATGCTTCAGGTATCTGATGAATCTGATCACTTATAATCATGAAAAAATGAGGAAAGTGAGAAAAAAATCCTCTGAGTAGAAAGGACCAAAGCCTGGAATCATTAACCACCTTTCATTCATGATTACAAATAGCAGAAAGTAGAGAGCCTTTAAGGAAAAAGAAAGGATTTTTGTTTGCAGTTTCTCCCCCACTATCTAGCTAATTGCTAGTCATTTAGGAAACACACAACAAAAGAAATTTTAAGGAAACATGACGCAATGAAGAGACAGGTGTGTATAAGGTACCAAGTTAATAACATATACTAATGACTGTTTTTAGACAATGGAAAGAAAAATGAATACGTATAATGAGTAGATTCATGGCAACACTCCATCCCTCTCCTTCATGATTGTGTTTGATAGAGAATGGCTTGAAATTGCTATTATGTAAGCTGAGAGAAAAGTGCTTTGAGAATACTGAATGCAAAATAAAAGCAATAGAGATTTTACAAATCCCAGAAGGCTGGAGAAAGAGAAGACTATTAAAATGTGTGATCCTGGAAGAAAATTGTTTCTGTAATTGACAACAAGCTACTTATCAACCAATACTTGCTGTGTGTACTTTAATCTCATAGCCTGACACTTACCTGCAGGGTCACTGGGGATGGCTGACTTATATCCCACACTCCTGGAGCTATCAGTTCTTTGGGAGGCTCACTCTGTAATGTTGTGCTGAATAACACAGACCTGAGAATTGATTTGCTGCAAAAGACAACACATATGGACAGGCAGAAGTCACTTCAAAAGGGAAGCTATTATTATCTATAAATTTCTTTTGGAGTATAAACATAATCAGCTATTTCAGTAGCTTCATTCAGTAGCTAGAAGATAAATACAATATTCCTCAAGCCTAGGTACTGATTAGTGGTTCATTTCTAATATATTGCATGCATGGCTATGTCCATAGACACCTACATTTATTTTCCACATAAGAAAATTGTTTCCACAATGGTTTCTAACAGGTAGCATTTACTCTTAATTTCCAACAATGTTGATTACAAGATGGGACTAAGAATCTCAAATTTATATTCTTGGAGTTATGACTCCCTTAAATCAATAAAGATGTTAACTCTTAAGCACATTTTTTTGCTCCAGGGTGACTAAATTCCTTGGGCATCTTTAAAGATATGAGCTCTAAACTTATAGAAAAAAAAGATTTAAATTAGCGTATGATTTGCAGAATCAAAATAGTTGTGGGACTTCATAGAGGAAATGATTCTTTAAGCATAAATAGAAAGATTATTCATATTTTGAGTATTTAAAACTATGCTGTAAATTACCATAGCAAATGAGAGTGAATACAGGAAAGACTTTAGACAGGAAGAATTCATGGATACTTTTAACAGCTTCAGTAACATCCAGATCCACAGAGGCTTATAGGAATTAAAAAAACAAGCTACACCTGGCTTGTATATATGAATAAGATTATTGGTAAAATGTTCCATGATCACTAAGAACAGTCTTTGATCAACATACCAAATTAAAACTGTAGAACTTAAAGTCAATAAAATTAAGTTCATAAAGAACTTTAAAGCAAAATAAGCCTTTTTGAAAATAACATAGAATTCTACCTTGCCATTTAATGGACAAATATGCAAAATATGAAGGAAAAAATCCAACAAATAAAGTTTTTAAATCCTGAGGCTTCCTGAGGCTTGGCTTCTTTATTTTTCATATCTAAAGATATTGTTAAAAAGTATCTGCCCAAGGGATATATTTTAAACATTTTAAACATTTATAATTTTAAACATTCTGGGTAGATATCTTTATACAACCCAAGAATATTCTTTTAGCAGAATGAATTTTAAGTCTTTATTTTCCCTTTGTTCTATTCCCTCCTCATCTGGAGAAAGTTGTTTTTGTTTTGTTTTGTTTTTTGGTATAACAATACCAGGGACCAGTATTAGCAAGCTAAAAGTTAACTCAATGAGGTAAAGATTAGAAAATTATGATTGTGATTTTCTCTTTTACTTTTCAGAGTATATAACCTTGCCCTAAATGGTCTGAAGCATCCATCCTCTTGGGAAAAGTTTTGGCCTAGTTTCAGCCAGAATGCGAAAAGAAGGTCTAACACTATGTTTTGGAAGGCTCAGATGTTAATGTCCTCCACAGTATTTACAGAAAATATTCATATCCACAGTAGAATCAACAGGAGTGAGGAGGGAGGATGTGGCGTAATGGAAGGGGAATGTGGCAAAAGAAAAAGCCACGACTTTCTGGCAATTTGAGGCTGTGGGAAGCAGAAGACAGAGAAAGAGGGACAGAGTGAGTATGGTAGACAGAGGTATTCCAATTTCCCCCCCTCTGCCTATAGGAAGACCCATGGGGAGGAGTGTTAGATAAGTGAGCATAGCCTAATGATGAGGGCAGAGGGGACTCAATTCTGTACCCCATGCTTCAGATCCTGGAAGAAAGTCACCTATTGAGCTGCTCTTGTACCAACTTGTGGAGTGACCTTAAACTTCAGGCCATGTGACATACAGGCAAAAGGAACTCCTGTGTTTAGCTTTATTGGGTCTTCTTTGGTTTCTGTACAGAAGAGATGGAGTCTAGGCACAGCTAAAAATATCTGTGTGAGGGTGTTTTCATAAAGGGGGTCACATGGTGGGGACAAAGGGCCTCTGTAATAAGGGCATCTGATTGAACCATCTGAGCTGAGGTCAGCTGGATGTCCCATATGGGTCTATGGTGCCTGCGAGAGCCCAAGTCACCCAGGGAGTGTCAGTAAGCCCTGGTGAAGCTGGGAGAGCACCAATCACAAGCTACACAAGATACAACAAATAACCACCAGCTTAAAAATGCCTTCGATTTGGATATCATAAGGATATCCAGATATCCTCTTAGAAAGAGAAGGTGTCGGGAAGCTATCTGAGTGACTGAGCATTTTATCCGAAGGAGGGAGACTGCATAATTCTAAAAGGACTATTTAAATTATTGAATTGACTAATTTTTTGTAATTGATGTAAAGTTTTTTTCTTCTCATTAGTTACAGGGTAGGAGCTCATGAGGAAAAGTGGGATATATTAAGTGCATTTTTCTTCACATTTAAGTTGTGTAATGAGTTATATTTATGGCCTTACTATATTTATACGTCTTGGCCATATTTCACTCTGAAAATCTGAATGACCTAAGCTGATTCCTACAAAAATGAAGGGACTCATTTCTCTCCTTTGATGGAGTCTGGATCAACAGTCACCCTGGCCTTAACCCTGAAGCATACAGGGCAGAGTGAAGTCAGAACTCTTGATTCAAGTATGTGTACGAAAGGATGTATCAAGCAATAGGGCATAGAGAGAATGAGCTTCTAGCTGTCCAACTGAGGTTGATATAATACATACTTTAAGGCAATTTGGGGGAAAGGATGTTTGGGACCATTCTTTGGATTCTCTTTGTGTTGGATATTAGCTAATTTATATTCTGATAAGGGACTATATCTAAACATCTTTTTCAATATTGTAAGCATGATGGGGAGTAAATTTCCATAGATTTCTGTGAATAGAAAACACAAGGATAAGGAAGATGATCAGTGGAATTAAGATGTTAAAAGGATGCATCTAAGAGTGTTGATGGTCTCAGAAAGAGGATGAAAATGGAAACTTTTAATACTCAAGTTGGTGGGGTTCACCAGTAGTTTTTTTTTTTTAATTGGAGTATAATTGCTTTACAATGTTGTCTTAGTTTCTGCTGTACAATGAAGTGAATTAGCTATATGTATACCTATATCCCCTCCCTCTTGGACCTCCCTCCCACCACCCTGCCCCCCATCCCACCCATCTAGGTCATCACAGAGCACCGAGCTGAGCTTCCTATGCTTACAATGCTGTGAAAAGGTTTATTAAGTCAGTTGAAATTAAGCAAACAAACAAAAACATGACAAAAGCAAAACATGCCAGAAACAGTTTCATATAGTGGAAAGAGCACCAGACGTTATATCAGGACATCTGTACCCTGTCTTCATTAACTAGCCTTAATTACCTTAAGTTCTTTGAGTTTCTTGCACAAAATCAGTGGTTTTCGAGAGTTTTATATTTGTTTTCATATGGCTTGGTGGTTGGGGGAGTAGACTTTAGAAAGGTGTTGAGGAGATGGCAAATAGATTTGACTCCAGAATTTCAAATGCCACCCTGCCCCCCCCCCCATCTAGCATGTATATAGACTGTTGATTGATCTTATACGTGGAGATTTTGAGTAAGATGTCATTAGAAAAGGACCATGCTGATAAATATAGCATTTCTATTCTTAAGGATCCTTTTAATTTCAATATTGTACAAATTCCTATGCCTAGAAAAGCCAAACCAAAATCTGTGGCACCAGGAGAACAGATGGGTTGGTTTACCCTCTCTGGGTCCCTGTTTCCTCAGACAATAAAAAAAGTGGTTTGAATACATTAATTATTGTCATTTTTAGCTAGGATTCTATACAACCATGGCTTGGCATTCTGGAACCAGCACTTCCAGAAGATCTCATACTGTAAAACTCTTTGGGACTCTGACTCTCATAGGTCTAACAGGTTTCATGCCCAAGAGCAGAGCCCAGGTAAGGCTGAGAGAGGCAGTGAGGTTTTCACAGTGCATTCATGGTGCAGGGCATGGCACATAAGGGCAGGAAGGGAGGCAGCTTGATGTAGTAACATGTGTGGAGAGGAGAGAAGTCAGCCCTTCATTCTGGTTCTTGTTCTATTCCTAAGTAGCCCAATGACCTCTAGCAGCCCCTTTAACCTTCCTTCATCATAAAGATCTTCACATATAAATGAGATATTTGAATTAGTTGAGCTCTGAGGGTCTTTCTTGTACAGGATGGAAGAATGATAAGGAATTTTCATCCACAACTTGCTTCAATTATTTGATTTTAAGGATATACCTGAAATGATCATTTATAGTGGGATCAGGGTTGGTTACTCAGACAACAGTCTAAGGAATAAAATTTTATTAAGATTAAGATTTATTTAGACCTCTTTTGAAATTCCGCTAAAGATTCTGATTTTCCTGGGCTTTAACGCATCTCAGGAGCTCTGAAAATACTGATGCTTGGCCCCTCCACAGACCAGTTAAATTAGAATCTTTGGGAACACATGGGTTTATTTTTAAATCTCCCCAGGAGATTCTATTGTTCAATAAAGGTTGAGAATCTCTGCACTGAAGGAGTTTACCACAATTTAGAAATGCTAAGTAACTACCATACTATTTGTTTTGAATTTAAGTAGGGAAGGTAGGTCATAGAAATTATTGAGGTGAGAACAACACTTTCTTACTGCAGTGTGGAGGCATTGTGAATATAGATATGGTATAAGTCCTGTCTGCAAAGGAGAGGATTATAAAACTTTCGTGGGCAAAATTTTACCTTTGTTTTTGAAACATATTTTTTAATAGGGTTGAAGGTGAATTTGTGTGCTTGAAAATGTTGAAGTTTATTTTTATTTGTACACACCCTCGATGCAGCTATAACCAATACATCTGAGTTTAATCTTCATTGGTTCTTCTGAAACCCACTTCTGGAAACCACAAAGACATAGGAAACCTTTAATTCTGCATATTTTCAGGTTGTGTGTATCTTGGAAAAAATAGAGACATAAATGCTCATTACAGCTCCACATGGTTGGGTATGAGAAATTCAAGCTGTAATAAATGATAGATTCAATACCAAATGTTTACGGGCAGGGGTCATTCCGTGAAAGAAAATGAAATTAAGTGACTTATTTGCTGTGATCTGGAAATACCTCCATCAAATAAATTGGGTTAGAATCTCTGTAACTCAAAGCAATGAGCACAGTGGGAGTTATTACATCTCCCCAACCGGCCCACATGATGGATTTCTGATGTCTTAAAAAGATCTGGATTTCTTTAAGTTGTTTAGCCCAGGAGAGAGGCAGATTTTCTGATTTTCATAAGAAATAGTCTTTTGGAAATACATTTACAAATCCTTACTGAAGCTCTCTTTGAAGTAAGTTGTGTTTCTGTGATGTCTCATCATCCACAATTTTGCCACTTTCTCTTAGGAAAACCATTTAGTATCAGTCCCATATGGCATTTCTTAAAGATGCCCATTGTCCACGATCACTCGCATATAAAATGTTTATCAGAGGTTAAGTGACAGATGACAAAACAACATGGAGGCAGTGTTTTAGTATCATAACCATGTAGAAAAAAGCTTTGAAGAGTAGCTTGAAAGACAAAAATATCCCGAACTTGTTATGTTTCACATTTTTTGATTACCTGTTATGTGAAAAGTAGTATGTTAGATGATGAGAGGGCATAAAATGAATTAAATTCTTTTTCAGTGAATAGCTGGAAATATATTCTACAAACATGCTGGATATTACAAATACTGCAGTTGAAACTTTAAAGAAACTCACTCATGAGATGGAAGGGCACCTGCATAGCTGCTCCTAGTGAGAAAGTAATGAAAGTTCTTAGCCCACAAATCAGATTTTTGAAATATCTGCTAACAGCAGTTGGTATTCCTTTTAGGGCTGAACTGTTTCTTATAGACTTTTGAAATTTTATTTCATTCTAAATCCCCTACAGAGATTGATATTTTTTCCAATTCAATTTAATAAACAAACCTGTACTGATTGCCTATTTATAAGAGGTACCATGTTAGATGACAGAAATTACAAAGAAGATACATTCCCTGTCCTCATACATGTGGAAATTGGCTATAACATGAAAACTAATAAAAGAGCAACACACACAAACACACACACACACATGTCATAATTAACCTAATAAAAATGATTTTAAAAATGTATCACAGTTGCTTTGATGATAATTTATTTATATTGACTAAATGTGGGAACTAAAAGCTGATGAATTTTCCTAACATTTTTATATTACCAAATCTTTCTAAAAGAGCAGGGGCAGAAACATCCTTTGTAATAATATTAAAATAACAACATAGGTTCTATTTCTTCGAAAGTCATGTAGTATACAATTTGATTCTAAAGCAAGTCTTGCCATGGAAAAGTAACTAAGATGTTTTATTTAAAATATTTTTTCCTTAATAACACTGAAAAATCATGTAATCGACTTTATCAAATATTCTAAGTATTAATAATTCAAAATCCTTATGGTTAAATCAACAGTTAATTTTTCAATGGCAATTAGTTCTGATAGAATATCAGAACTCCTATTTGGCTTACTTTTCTGAAAAATATACTCTTAAAGTTGACATATATTTCTTCTTGGGAATAAAAGGTCAGTAAACCAATTACATTGAATAATTTTACTTCAGCCAGAATTTCATGACTTATATTGTTTCTAAATGACAGTACTGATCTAAATCATTTTAAATTAGTAATTCCAGAGAAACTGGCTGGTCACATAAGGAAAAGAAATTGAGATTGGTCATGCCAATACCTTTTCATGACCCAGTTGACAAGCTGAGCATGAGGCCTGTTTCTAAAGCCACTTCTACATTTTGCTTTTCAGTCCTGCTTTCAATAGTCATGATTTATATTGAGCTACCTCAATTTTAGAATAAAATGTCTTCTTAATTTTCTCATTATGCCATATATGGCTCACTATCCAGTTCCAAGGAGGTTTTTATTGAGATGGAAGTTTTATTAATCACAAATGATATACTTACTGTTTTGGAAACAGTGGAAGACAAGTCCAGGCCAATAAATCTGCATTGTTCGTTGCACAGGTAATCCCAAACAGTTTTATAGTGAGCATGGATTCCCTTGGAAGTGACTTTATTTCAAGAGGAAAATTGATTCTTAAAATAAAAGAAAGAAGTAGGTTATCTACCCAATTGCAACGATGTTTTCATAAATATTTCCTTGTAATATAATGTCATGTGACAAAAATATTTTAACTATTCGACTCGAGGCATCCTCTTAAATTTTGTGTTGTATCTTGTAAAAGTAGAAATATAGCAGAAGTACATAGAGTAATGAGATTGATTACTCTATGGGGATTGCTATAATTTTGATAAATAAGCTTATTTTTTTAAATTACAATAACTTGAGCATAATAAAAGAATGATTAACATTGTCTTAGGGAATAGGGGGAGGGCAGGAAATAACTCATAATGGGTCTTAAAGAGTAAGTTGGTTACAATCAGATGGAGATTTGGAAAAGAATATTCCAAGAAGAGAAAAGTGCATAGACAAGGGCATATATGCATGTAGCTGAGGAGTGATGAGCGGCTCATTGTGGCTAGAACACAGAATGTAGTCAAGCTGATCTGGAAAGTTATGGAGGATGCAATTAGAAAGACAGGTGGTTGCCAGGATGTTTAAGAACTCTGTATGCTAGGCAAAGGGATCTGAGATTTTTCCTAATGGCAAAAGGAAATGTTTAAATGAAAGAGCTAAAAGCATAGAAAGTTGTTTATAATTTTAAATGTGGACTATTCTGGGTGATAATGAGATTCCATGAATTTGGGGGCTGATTGCTGAGATGTAATAGACAATACAATTCCTGGATATGTCAAGGTGAATCAAACTCAGACCCTGGATGGATTGTAGATATGGACAAAAAAAGTGGCTAAGTATAAACACAAGATTGTTAATAGTGGAAAAAAACTTGAATTGGGGCATTGAATCCATCAATATATATGAGACTGCTTAGAAGGTTATAAATGATACTGTAAGATTGAGAGGGGTACACCTGGGTGGTTGAAGTATCTAAGAAGAAAGGGCTTTTGACAGAATGTTGAGAGTGTTATCTGAGGTCCCTAATCATGGACAGGAAGAAGGATACAAAAGCCTCAAGAGAAGTATGGGGTTTAGGAGAGATCTACTTATGAGACAAGAAGACATTTTTCAAAAAGTTGAGATGGGGGAATATGTTTACTAGAAGATGATAATGCTATGAAGAAATGGGAAAATTGGAACAGATGTTAGCATGTAGGGGAAGATTAATGGGAACTGATTCACCAAGGAATGGGAAGAAGTAAAAGGAAAGTGACTGGAAGAGCAAATGGGCAGTTTGTATTGGATGATACCTGATGCCATTAGGTATGAGGAGTATGAACAAAATCCACTGGCCTTGTAATTCCCAGTTGAACTTTGAAGTCAAGTTGTTTTAGCAGTGGGTGATTATTAGAGGACTGATTGTGACCAAAGTCTATTATCCAACTGGAAAGTGCTTACTGAGGTTGGCCCAGGTGAGGCCTCAGGTAGTATCGAGTGTCTTCTCACACAAGAAGTTGGCTGTCTAATCTGGATATGGGGAGCAGTCCTTACTCAGGGTGTAAAATAAGACTTTGGTGACCTCCTTTTGTGTGTGGCTAGGCAGCATTCAGCCTTAGGAATGAGGAGGAGTTAATTCAGCCCAGTGATCATAACTGATTTTGAGGAAGTACACATCTCTCCCCTCAACATGCTGTTCTCTGAGATGGAGAGGTCCAGACCCAGGTGGTAGTAAGACATCTAACAAAAGGAAAGACAGAAGGGCTATTTTAGAGTTTGAATGGATATTTGACTAACAGCATATTAGTGGAATAGGACAATGAAGAATTAAAGATGAATTCCAGGCTTCCAGATTATGTTGTAGTGGATTACCTTTAACAGATAGAAAACACAGAGGAGGAGTATGGGATAGGGGATATATGTGCAGTTTAGGGCATGATGTCATTGAGTTAATAATAACTCAGAGATGTCAATATGTAAGCTATTAGCGGAGATGAATCAGAGGTTTGGATTTGCATACATGTGCATTCAAATATTGGCCCCATGACTGAACAGATGTTCTTCTTTGAGTGATGAATTTAACCTTTCTAAGCCTTGTTTTTCTTATCCATAAATGGAATGACTATTACATAACACAGTATGTGGCAAATGGTAGGTTGTATATCAGCCTTATATTCAGTATTCTATCAATAATGTAATAACTTATATTAGCCATTGTAGACAGATAAAATATAATTCTAGTTAAAAGTAAGGAAGGGAAATAAAGACTAGAGTAAAAAAAAATATTTTTCAAGATTAGTGAAATTTAGACTATTGAAAATTAAATTATTACATATTTAGATATCTAAAATTAAAAGTCTCTTTTCTTTCATATTCCTTCATGGTCATAATATTCATTCAATGTAATGTGAACATATTTCTCAGCTTAAAAGAAGCTCTGAAACTCAACATAAAATGTTGATGATTCTGTGGAATGCAGAGTAATTTCTTGAATATTCTCTCTTTTACCTGTAATTGACTTTCTATTCAGTTTTCATATTGCTGTGGTAGGATGGAAGCTATAATTTCACTTTATTTCTCACATAATCTGGAATGTTTTTTCCCATTGAATCTGGCTTCTTCATGTATAACTTCACTTATTAGTGAGCTTTTCATATCAAGAATGACAAAAAATTCGATAAGTTACAGTGGATAGTTACTGCCAATCTCCATTCTGTCATTTTTATTAATAAAGATAAATTCTTATAGGGTAAGAATATATGCTTTACAAATAGTTATTTATTCATTTCTTGAATAGATATGGATTTTTGAAGCCAGAATAATCTGAGTCACTGAGAAGTCTTTTTTTATTAACTTCTACATGGCTATTGAAAAATCAAAGGAATGAACTTTTACACAAAAAAAGGAAGAAAAATACTTTAAGAGACAATTCAATAAGTGAAGTCAGATTGCTTCTTTATATCCAAGCTGTTGGCACAGACCTCAAGTTTTAACCAGATGTTTGCCTTACTCTGCTGTTAAAAATGAGTAAACACTGAAATTTTTCTTAAACTTTCTTTTCTTCTATATGAGACAGCTTTTCTAAAATCAGAATAAGTTTTTGATAGTGAAAATGGAAGATTTAAAAAGTCACATTGTATAGAACTCCCTTATTAACACTAATATAAAATAATAGACCATGGTAAGGACTTTGACTTTTATCTGAGTGAAAAAGGGAGCCATTGAAGGATTATAAAACAGAAGAATGATGTGGCCTGACTTACATTTTAAAAGAGGTTACTTTAACTGCTGTGTGAGAAGGATTCTAAAGGTGCAAGGGAAGTAGGGTGACTATTACAGGCTACTGTAGGAATACAGGGGAGATATGATGGTGGCCTAGACCAGTGAAAGTGATGAGAAGTAATGTTCTGGAAATATTCTGAGAGAGACAGTAGGATTCATGGACATCGGGTTCTGAGAGAAGGAAATTCAGGCTAAGGATTTGACCTGAACAACCGATACTGGAAATGATCATCCAGAGTGGCCATCCATGGGTGGAACAAGTTTGGAGTGTAAGATCAAGAGTTTAGTTTTAGACATGTTGAGTGAGTACGTGTGAAGTTTGTGACTGATGCCTGTGTTGGCGATATAAATTTGGGAGTTGTTGGCATATAGATGGCATTTAAAGCTATGTGACTATAAGAGAAAACTAAGGAGTAAAGATAGATACAACAGAAGAGGCTTTAGGTTAAGACTATGATCAGTCTGGGAGAAGAAAAGAATATGGAGAAGGAATGCCCAGTGAGGGAGGAGAAAAGCTTAAAGAATGTGGGAGCCAGCTCCTACCAGATCATGTAAGATGAAGACTGAGAAACAAACATCAGATTTAGCTTTGCAGGTCATGAGTGACTCTAATGGTCAATTTCAGTGGAGCAGAGATGATGAAAGCCTGATTGGAGAATGCATGAGAGCAGAGGAAAAAAATGGAAGAACGTGAATACAGACGACTCTTTGGAAGGGTTTTGCTGCAAAGTAGAGGGAAAAAATGGCATGGCTGCTGTTGAAAAAATGAAGTAGAGTTTGTTTTGTTTTTTAACTTAAGATGTGAGAACTATTTGTAGAATATAAATACTCAGCCCAAGATTTTATATGTTGTAAGAAACAGTATGAAAATCACAGTAAAAACCTCAGCTTTGGAGTCAGAGTGGGTCTGAGCACTGGTTCTGCCACTTACTGGTTGTGGGACCTGGGGCAAGTTAATTAAGTTTCATAAACATTAATATTCTGATCTGTAAAATGGAGACGACAGTATCTGTTCTGGATTTTTGTTATTAAGTTTAGATGAGATAATATATTTGGGGGGTATACTCTGATGACTGGAATACAATAAGCGGTCAAAATGTATGTAACATATTATTGTTAAACGAAGTTTCTGTCCTTAAGTTTACAGTCTAGTAATAAAATGTATGATCAACTGTAGAGTAATGGGTACATGTTAATAAAATATATAAAGAATGCTACAGGCCAAGCACCTAGAAAAATGGTAAATAAATATTTTTAATGTAAATAAAATGAGAAGAACTCTGGGTTAAAGTAACTAACTCTTGAGGGAATCAAAGAAACTCTCATAGGAAAGATAGCAATCATGCACTCTCTTTTTTAAATTTATTTAAAAAATTTTTTACTTATATTTTATTTTATTTTTTATTTTTATTTTTATTTTTTTAACATATTTATTGGAGTATAATTGCTTTACAATGGTGTGTTAGTTTCTGCTTTATAACAAAGTGAATCAGCTATACATATACATATGTCCCCATATCTCCTCCCTCTTGGTGATCAGCTCAGTGCTTTGTGACCACCTAGAGGGGTGGGATAGGGAGGGTGGGAGAGAGACACTCATGCACTCTTGAAGGAAGAGAAGAAAAGTATACCAATGAAGTTATTCCAACAACACTAATGATTTTCAATTTATTTTGAGATTTTTTTTCTTTGACTTTAGAATTAGTAGATTTTTCCCTTGAATTGTTTAAATAATAGCACATATCTGTCAGTTGAAAATGAATCCGACTTTTTGAAACAACCAGGAATAAGTTTTAATTAAGTCAGAAGAATAACTCTAGTAATTGAACTGGTTAATGCATTTTTGAGGAATCACTTATTATACAAAATTCATTCACTTGCCAAGCTACACTTCCTGGACTCTTACTCTGTCTGGTGCTGCTAGGGATAAAATTTGAAAATTTGAAAATAAAAAAATAAAAATCTTTGTATCCTTTAGCAGAAGCAAACAGAAATGTAAACAAACACATTCAGTAAGAGACCATAAGACAGTACTTTGAGGTTCAGACCAAACGAAAAAAGAAAAGGTGGCCAATTTTTAAATAATGATACAGGAAAGGGTTTATAGAGAAGGTGGAAGAGTGTTCTGGAAGATAATTAGGAGTTCCCAAAGTAGGCAGTGAAGACACTGTTCTCCTGACAGATGGATGACCCCTAGCAGAGGCGTGATTTCTCAGTTCATAGGGTAAGTAGATTAGATGCAGAGAGTGGCTGGGTGCACGGGCAGACAGTGGGGCTAACTCCAGAGATGAAAGTGCAGAGACAGGCAGGGACCAAACCACAGAGGGCCTTGTGTGCTATGCTAAATTACTTGTATTTTACCTTACAGGAATTGGGGAGCCACTAAAGAATTTTACAAGCAGAAATGATTCTGTGCAATGGAAGGGGATTTTGTAATTGAAGGTCAGGTTTTCAAGAAGAGATAAAGGTTGTCACGGTCCTAGAAGAAGGAGGATTTGCTTTGGAGTATGTAAGAATTGAGGAACACATGTTATGTCTCAGGACTCAGTGTCCATTGATTGTGGTAACACTAAGAGTGGGATAGATGGTACTATTCTAACACCATCTTCAGAGTCCCAGAAATTTTGGCTCATATATATCAATAGGACAGTACAATATTGGGACTCAAATTATCTCCTAAGAAAGCCTGACCTTCTGAAAGGGCTGATGGATAGCAGGCTGGGGAGTTTTCTTCTACTTGTGGTGGGAAGAAAATTGGCTCTCAGTGGATCAGTGGAGACCCCAGAGAAAGGACAGCAGAGCAGTGTCATGGGAATAGCAAGGAAAAGCAACGGTAACCATATAAGAGCCATAGATGGAGCCTAGGAGCCCCCTGAGATTCTGAGTAAAGCAAAGGCTTGAGGTGGGAGGCAGAGAAGAGGAGGAAGGCATGGATAGTGTCAAGAAGGTTCTCTTCCTTCTTGATTTAATAAATCTCTATAAAATGAAGAAGTAGGAGTTGATTACCCCAAATTAGGTGACAGTTTACACAACACATAGATAATTACTGTTCAAAAATTTGATTGTTTAAACAAATTTATAACTGGCTTTTGGGGAAAAATGAGATTACATATGTTATTAGGTGATTTCTTTCTTCTTTGTTATATCTGGAATCTACCTCCCTCTAACCCCAAGTAGAGGCTATTCCTTTTATCCACAGTCTGTGAATGATTAATAATTCTCCCTTTCCCAATTTCCCTCTTTGAGCAGTTCAACACACGTAGAATGGACACTTATCTAGATTTCTAAATGGAACTTTAATCTGCTGAATTGAAATCAGTTATCTATTATGCCTAGCATATTTATCACATCACTGAATCAAATCAACTGGCAACATTTAAAAAAAATCATACCCTTCACTTAAGAAAAGGGGGAAAAAAACCCTGATCTTTATTAGACAAATGATCCTGCCAGAACAAAGATTAAACTTACGTTTCATTCCAGTTAACCAAGAAAAAAAACAATTTTTTGACTGGAATATTTCTGCAGTTTCTCACTTGGCACAGTTTCTTTCCAGCATATGTAAGCCAACAGGAAAAAGAAAATGCTTTATACCTAAAAAGAAACAACATTGATTCAATAAGCTGAATGCTATAAAGGAACCAGTTTTCTATATGGGTCAATTATTTTTATAGTTAAAAGTCAAATGAAATGGTAAAGTGTTATTTGATTGTATAGAGTGTACTTTAAAAATTACTAAGAATTTATGTTTGGTGACTTCAGCAAGATTGCAGAATAAGAAGCCCTAGACCCTCCTTCCCCCCTGGAGACACCAATTCAATTTCCTTTGCGAGAAATCCAGAAACATGTTAAAAGGCTCTTGCACCACAGGCAAGTGCAAAACCAGCCACATAAAAATCAGTAGGAAAATTCATGGCACTCATTTTCCAGAGCTCCTCCTCCTCACAGCAGAGTGTTGTGGGATCAGGAGGAAACTCCCAACTCCTAGCTTCTCCCTTGGCTGGGAAAGAGAAGACTAGAACATATGCCTAACATTTAGACTTTTTAGGGGTCTATCCAAGGGACTGGTTTCTCTCTTGCTGCATCTAAGTGCAGAATAGGAATGGGTGTCAGTTTGGAGGACTCTGAGAACAAAGGCAATGGTTTGAACTAGCACAAACTCACTCACCACTTCCCCCCAGCTCAGTGCAAAATGAATAGGAGAAAACCCCCAACTCCCAGCTTCTCCCTTGGGAAAGATTTGGATTGTGATTCCAATGTTGCAGCTTTTTTGGGGGGTGCTGCCTGAGGGACTGGTTTCTGTCTCAGAATGCTGATGGGGTATGATACACTCTAGATGCCTGGGGACCATGGACTTAGGAGAACAAAGAAGAGCTGGGAGGCTTGCTGCCACTCCAGAGGATATGTGGGGCAGCAGACAGAGGTTGATGCAGCTTGATGGTCTCTGCATTGGCAGGAAGAGAGGGGAGCAGGGAAAGTGTAGTGTGCATCCAACATTTTGGCTTTTTCAGGGGGCTGTATGAGGAACTGGTTTATGTCTTATGCAACAGAGCACTGATGGGACCTGGCACATTCTGGATGCCTGGGAGCAACTGAGAACAAAAAAGAGCTGGGCAGCTTATGGAGCACCAAAGAACCAGCAGTACCACAGGTCAACCCTAGATGAAACAAGAAATTCAACATCTTGAAGAAAGAAGAAAAACCTCTCTGATTGGGAATTTACACACAGAAGCCCAAGGAATATGCATCTACAGAAAAGATTTGAAAGGCCCCCCAAATCTCTAGCTGGACTGATTGGTAACATTCTTCCCCTGTATGAAACCACTCCATAAAGACTGGGAGAGGTAGCTGTTTTTTTCAAATGCTCAAATCCCAATACAAAGTAAAACAAAGGTATACGAAGAAAGAGGAAAACATGGCCCAACCAAAGGAACAAAATAAATCTCCAGAAACTAATCTTAAAGAAATGGAAGTATATGAACTACCTGACAAAGAATTTTATATATAACAAAATGAGAACATCAAGAAAGAGATAAACATATTAAAAAGAACCACACAGAAATTTTGGAGCTGAAGAATACAATAATTGAATTGAAAAAAATCAGTAGAGAGGTTCAAGGGCAGACTTGATCAAGCAGAAGAAAAAAATCAGTGAGCTCAAAGATAGGTATTTGAAATTATTCAGTTAGGGAAGCAAAAAGAAAAAAAATGAAGAAGAGTAAAGAAAGTCTAAGGGACTTATGGGATACACAGGACAAATATACACATTATATGAGTCCCAGGAAGAAACGACTGAAAGAGGCAGAAAGCTGATATGAAGAAATAATGGCTGAAAACGTATTAATTGTGGGGAAGGAAATGGACACTCAGCTTCAAGAAGCCCAACAGACCAAACTAGGATGAGCCCAAAAAAGACCACACTAAAACACGTTAAAATCAAACATCAAAAGTCAAAGACATAGAGAGAATTTTGAAAGCAGCAAGAGAAAAGTGATCTGCCACATAAAAGAGATCTCATCAGTTTTTCAGCAGATTTCTCAGCAGAAACCTTAAAGGCCAGATGGAGTGGAAGTGATATATTCAAAGTTCTGAAAGAAAAAAATATAATTATATCTGGCAAAGCTGTCCTTCAAAAATGAAGGAGAAATAAATACTTCCTCAGGTAAAAAGCTGAGGGAGTTCATCAGCACTAGACCTGACTTACATGAAATGCTAAAGGGAGTCCTTCAAGTTGAAATGAAAGGATGCTAAACAGCAACACAAAAGCATATGAAAGTATAAAAGCTTACTGGTAAAGGAAAATATACAGACAAATACAGAATACTGTAAGACTGTAATGGTGGTCCATGAACAACTTTTAACTCTGGATAGAATATAATGGACAAAGTATGGAAAAACTTTAATTATAAAAATATATAAAATATAAGAAGATGCCATTTGTGATATCAGTAACATAAAGTGTGGTGAGGGGAGAAGAAAAGAGTAGAGTTTTTGTATCTGATTGAAGTTGTTATCAGCTTACAACAGTGTTTTAAATATAAGATGTTTTATGTGAGGCCCATGATCACCACAAAGAAAACACCAACCTATAGAAGATAAAAGAAAATAAGAAAGGAATTGAAGTATGCCATTACAAAAACTCAGAAGAACACAAAGGGAAACGGCAAGAGAGGAAAAGAGGGACAAAAATGTTACAAGATAGAAAACAATGAAAAAAATGGCAATAGAAAGTCCTTCCCTATCATTAATTACATTAAATATACATTAAATTCTACAATCAGAAGACATAGCATAACTGAATGAATTAGAAAACAAGATCCAACCATACGCTGTCTACAAGAGATGTACTTTAGATTTAAGGATACACCTGAAAGTGAAAGGACAGAAAAAGATATTCTATGTAAATGGTAATCAGAAGAGAGCAGCAGTGGCCATACTTATATAAGACAAAATAGACTTTAAGTTAAAACTGTCACAACTGACAAGGACATTATATAATGATAAAGGGGTCAACTCATCAAGAGGATACAACAGTTGTAAATATACATGCACCCCAAATTGAAGCAAATATATTAAGCAAACATTGACAGAATGAAAAGGAGAAATAGACAACAACAAACTAATAACAGAAGATCTCAATACTGGTTATAATGAATAGAACAAACAGACAGAAGCCCAATAAAGAAACAGAGGGTTTGAATAACACTATAGCCCAAATGAACCTAACAAATATTTATAGAACATTCCACCCAAGCTTAGGGCAATACACATTCTTCTCAAGTGCACATGGATCACAAAATAGGTCACAAAACAAGTCTTAACAAATTTGAGAAAACTGAAATCATACCAAGTATATTTTCTGAACACAATAAAATAAAAGTAGAAATCAGTAGCAGAAAGAAAATTGGAAAATTCTCAAATTAATGGGAATTAACACTTTTTAGTTTCTCTTTTTTATTTTATTGAAATATAGTTGTACAATATTATGTTAGTTACAGGTGTAATATATAATGATCTGATATTTGCATACATTATGAAATGATGACCATGATAAGTTGAGTAACCATCTGTATGGGTAACAAAGTTATTACAATGTTATTGATCATATTCCTTATGCTGTATATTACATCTCAGTGACTTATTTATTATATAATTGGAGGCTTATGCCACTTAACCCCCTCACCTATTTCACCCCCATCCCCACCCCTCCCTTCTGGCAACCACTTGTTCTCTGAGAGTCTGTTTTCATTTTGTTTTGTTTTGTTTTTTAGATTACACATAAGTGAGATGAATAAGTAAATGAATACTTTTGAACAACTAACAGGTCAAACAGAAATCAAAAAGGAAATTAGAAAATATCTTGAGACATGAAAATGAACACACACCATACCAAAACTTAGGAGATACAGCAAAAGCAGTACTAAAAAAAGAAGTTTAAAGCAATAAATGCCTACATTAAAAGAAGAAAAATCAAATCAAAACTACAATGAGGTATCACCTCACACCAATCAGAATGGCCATCATCAAAAAATCTACAAACAATAAGTGCTGGAGAGGGTGTAGAGAAAAGGGAATATTGTTGGGAATGTAAATTGGCAAAGCCACTATAGAGAACAGTATGGAAGTTCCTTAAAAAATTAAAAATAGAGCTACCATATTATCCTGCAATCGCACTCCTGGGCATATATCCAGACAAAACCATAATTTGAAAAGATACATGCACTCCAATGTTCATTGCAGCACTGTTTACAATAGCCAGGATGTGGAAGCAACCTAAATGTCCATTGACAGATGAATGGATAAAGATGTGGTACATATACACAATGAATACTACTCAGCCATAAAAAATTACGAAATAATGCCATTTGCAGCAACATGGATGGATTTAGAGATTGTCATACTGAGTGAAGTAAGTCAGACAGAGAAAGACAAACATCATATGATATCACTTATATGTGGAATCTAAAAAAATGGTACAAATGAACTTATTTACAAAACAGAAATAGATATAGAAAACAAACAGATGTAGAAAACAAACTTATGGTTACCAGGAGGGAAAGCTGGGGGGGGGGGGTAGGGATAAATTGGGAGATTGAGATTGGCATATACACACTACTATATATAAAATAGATAACTAATAAGGACCTACTGTATAGCACAGGGAACTCTTGTCAATACTCTGTAATGACTTATATGGGAAAATAATCTAAAAAAGAGTGGATATATGTATATGTATAATTCATTCACTTTGCTGTACAGCAGAAACTAACAAACCATTGTAAATCAACTATACTTCAATAAAAATTTTTAAAAAGGCTTAAAAAAAGAATAAAAAATTTAAAAAGAAGAAAGATCACAAATAACCTAAATTTATACTCAAAGAACTAGAAAAAGAAGAACAAACTCAGCCCGAGGCTAAAAGAAGAAAGAAAATAATAAAGATTATGTGAAATAAATAAAACAGAGAATAGAAAAACAATAGAAAAAATAAACAGAACTAAATTTCCCACCATGTATAAATACTGAATACATGCTCTATGCATATAGCTTTATCTGTACTTATCTGGCTACATAGTTTTTCCATGTGAATTAAAATTAATAAGGATATAGTAATGATCTAAAAATTATGAGAACATTCATTAGAGTGGCAATTTGTTAGATTATACATCAGCCTCTTAAAATTCTTCATAAAATTAAGAAAAAGCATAAGACAATCTTCCCATGGGTTTTAAAGAAATGCATATGTGAGATAGATGATAGAGTTTTTCCTTTTTACATATGAAGGTAAAATTTCCTTATAATTAACTCTATAAATATTCTTACAGTTGTTATTTGCAAAAATACAGTCCAAGATAAAAATTATTTCTCTTTTTACTAAAATTGTTTCTTTTAGCCTTTCTTTGAGATGCTAAATGCAGTGGGTACAATAAATCCATTAGAAAATTACTATTCTCTTATCAACTTTAATTGATTTAATCAGTATTTTCTTATAGATTTAATCCATAAGGAATTTAAAATAATTATTATAATATTACTCTAATTATGTTATTCAAGAAAATACTATATAACAGAGTCAACCTAAAATCTGGCAATGTTCCATGCATAAATGTGGTTAATTTCTATTGTAACTCAAATAACTCTTGGCTAATTCCCACTTTATCAATGTACTAATCTCACAAAATATTTACTGCTCACAACTTGATAGGGATCAAAGTGATTTTTTTTTCTATTTTTAAATACTCTCCATCACCCTGTATGTGTGTGTGCTATCTTGCTCTGTGTTAATTGGCATTAGTCATTTAAACTCAAACATAAAAAATGAAAAATTTAGGGCAATCACTAAGTAGGATGAGCATTTTCTGTTTCCATAATGATACATGGACAACATGCAGTTATTTTTAATATGGAGAATGGGAGAAGACTTGAGGGAAAAGGAATGTGCACTGGAAATAAAGTTGTAAATGATTTTAAGAATATGGATAAATCCATGCTGATTAAATTTCAAAATAAAATATTTGCTCCTGCAAATAAGAACAAGGCAAATTATACTCAATTAGAAGCTACACAAAATTAATTAACCCTTTTGCAAAAAACTCATCATTACTTACCTGTGCACCCAGGTCTCTGGAATATTGTGAGCTGCATACACTGTGAAGCTAAGGTGGGAATGGAGCCCAAGATTTACACAGGAAACACTATGCACAGGTACATTTAGAGGTTGGAAATCTGCATAAAAGCTGCTGCAATAGATGTCAATTAGGTGGTAGATGGAGGTGGATAGTTCAGTTGTCACTTTTTCTATCAAACCTAGGTGGGGAAAGGGACAGAAATCAGGTCATCTGTGAAGGGCAATATTTATCATAAAACCATTTGTTACAGCTTTGAAAAATTTTATAACAAAATTTAAAGAAAACTTATTTTAAATGACCCTCTACCAACTGAGGCCAATTAGCCATCTGTGCCTCTGTATGCAGCCTGGGTTAGCTGCTAGTAGTACAGATACTTAATAAGCTTTCATATCTTTAGTTGCAGAAATTTGGGAAGCACAACCTTTAATCACAAATCAGAGTTTTGGGTTATTAATTTGGCATTCTGATCAACTGTAATTTGCAATATTTTTGTTTTAGATTATTATTGTTAGAATTAATTTTCAGACAAGGAACATGTTATCTACATGGCTTATAAGTACTTTAAACAAACTCCATCTAAAGAATTAATCATAATAAGTTTGATTATGCTATGATGTTTGCCATTAACTGAACACTAATCATATACATTGTGCTGTTATAAAAAGAGAATGGTATTAGTACATGGCTGGGATCTGAAATAAGCTCAAAGTGAAAGATTTATGATATTTACTACATTTCTTCAAAATCAAAGTCTTACTTGAGTTTTACCATTAGTTATTTAAAGGGAGTCTATTGATTATTCCCAGAAGTGACTTGTCATGAAGGAAAAAATAAATGAAGAAAATTGTTTAAGTACAGAGTCTAGGAGTTTCCAAGCGTCTGCTAAATGAAGGCATGCCAATTTACTGTAGAGCACATGAAAAGTGTCCCTTAATCATCGAATTTAAAGGTAAATTTTTCTGAGAATGGTGTTCTCTCTCCCAATAGACGCGTTGCTGGAAAAACTCCTGAGGGGAAGGAAGCAGGACAGGCTGATGAAATGGACCAGGCAGAACTGGCGGACTCGGATCCAAATCAGGAAAGATGGCGCCATGACAATGGAGAAGGATATGAGGATGGTGAACGTCATCCTGGGGCAGGAGTCACTGTCAGACTCTTAATGGGGCCAGTGAATAACACTCACCGCTGGTATTTTGTATGCAGTAGTGAATGAGTGAAGGCCGATAATCGTAATACGCTCACGACTTGTAATTATTTTTAATATTCAACTATAATGTTTTAGAAGTTAAATGAATGATGTCAAATATAAAAATTATATTAAAAAAATTTTTTTAACCTAGAAGAGGAAAATCTTTAATTGACACATATTTAAGTGACAAAGGGTCTTAGGTGAATGTATAAAGCGAAGTGTCATGAATGGAAGCTCTGGCGCCCTCCTGCTCCTCTGAGTCACCCGTGCCTGACTTTGCTGACGAAGTCTCAAGGGTCGGGGGTCGCAAGGCTCCTGTGGTCATGACCAAGACCCCTTGATACCTCAGGCCTCGTCCAATCCCCCCAAAAGGCCTCCTTAAACCCCACAGGTGCGTCTTGATAGATGAGAGTGACGCAGAAAACCCTGCGAAAGATACGACCTGAACGTTCCCTTTTCCATCCTGGGCCAGAAATATGTACCGATATGCCGAATTTTAGATATTTCTACTTTTCCGCCGCCTTGTCCTGGAGAAATGAAACGAAACGGCAGTACAGCCCATGCGGGGAAGTCAGAGGGGAGAAACCGTGTCATCGGCGGCTCCCACGCAGGTAGCTGGGCGCAGGGCTGAGGAGGAGAGCGGCCCCTCGAGGCGGCCCTCAGAGGGAGACACTTCGTCCGGAGGCCTGAAGCCCGTGTCCCCGTGCGTCCGGACAGCTCCTCGGCCTTCGGGCGGGAGCACCGGGTGGGTTATACGGCCGAGGCGGAAGGATGGGCAGGGCCCGCCTGTGGAGGGAACGGCCGCGCCCGCTCTAGGTGTAGCGGCTGAAGATGCTCGCCGTCCGCCCGTGGATGCAGCTCCAGAAGTCGGCCTGCATCCGAGCTCCGTCTCGTGATTCCGCGCAGCCTCCGTTTCCCGCGAGACCCGGGCGGGTCGGCTTCGACCGGCCGCCTTCCCCCCAGCAGGGCTGTGCTGACTTTCCAGACGCCTGGCAGGTGTTAGCTGATGATGTCGGAGGTTTCTATAGTGCTGGTCACAGCCGGACGGACGATTTTATTAAACTTCAACTCCAAGCTTGTGAGTCCCAGGTCAGTTAGTTCTTCCGGTTCACGACTCGGGGGGTCAGAGCGCGGTTCTTTCCGGGGAGGCGTCCGCGTAGTACTGGGAGTGTCTGCTGAGGAGGATGTGCCGCGTGGCCTTGGCTTCGTAGTGGTCCAGCCTGAACACCAGTTCTTCTCCAGATTGCAGGCTCTTCTTCCACAGGTTGAGCAGGGCTGGTGGTGCTCACCTGTCCCAGGTGGGGTCCTCGACGCCAGGCCCGGGACGGGGCTCCGCCGCCCCGCCCCGCTCCGCTCCCAACCCCGCGGGAGGCTGGGCCACGTGCAGCTCCGAGGCCCCCGGGGGCCACAGCCCAGGAGAGCGAGGTGGCCGAGCCCTGGGAAGCTGAGGAGACGTTGAGAGAACAAGTAAGCACATCCTTAAAACTTATGTTCTTAAGATCTATTGTTTTTTTTTTTAAATTCACATAACGTGTTTATTCACTGTACCATATTTAAAGGTTTTCATATTTTAAGTTATAGAAACAGAAATGTCCATTAAGATTAGGAACGGAACAGGTCACAGATTTGGCGTAGTCATGTTCAGTGTCAAGTCACACAGTACTGCTGTTTTTTCAAACACGTGCACTTTCTCGTAAGTAGTTTACAAGCATAAATTGCTTTTTGGTTCCTAGTTGGTTTGAAAAGAAAATAGTAGGAAGAGCTTGATGTTTCCTCCAACAGTCTGCAGTGTTCCAGTGCCCAGGCGTTTGGATACTCAGGAAAGAGGCCAGCTTCAGCATGAAGCTTCTTCCCACATCCTGTCCCTCAGTAGCTCTGCCCCTAATTAAACATGTTGTTGTTGTTCAACACATGCTATTATTCCGTTATTATAAATTTGTACAAAATTCATGAGATGGCCAAATTTTCCTTATTTGCTGTATTTCTAAAATTGTGTCCTTTGTTGAAACAGCCTGAGGTGACAAGCAGAGTGAAAGAGCGGTAATTAAAATTCTCTGAGAAATCAGCAGTAGCAATTAATGAAACAGAAGAGTAAAGCAGCATAAAAATAGTCTTTAAAGAGGCCTCCTCAAACTCTGGAGGCCAACCAACTGGGATTCTGCTGAACAACAAGAGGCAGAGAATTATGAATTTATAGAAACATCTTGTTTCTCTGGTCCCCAGATTGTACTGTTGGTACTCTGAAGCAGGAAGCACAAACTTCTCGTTAATAATTCCCAATCTTGTGCAAATGAATACACAAATCATAAACTTGAGTGAGAGAGTTCATTAATTCAAGCTCCAGCACACATTTTGGAGAATCTTAATTATTTGGATAATTACTCAAACTCTACTCTTTACTTTTTGTGCTGAAATACAGTTTTAGGTTATAATTTGTGTCTTTGAGGTAGTATAGGGATGTGTGCTTATGCATTATGCTTTACTTCCAGAACTCTGGGTGAAAAATGCATTTCAGATATCATCAGAAATGTATTAAGGACTCAAAGTACTGGGCTTGGTGGTGAAATATGGAGAAATAATACTTATCACACCTGATTTTGCAATGAGAAAAGAGTTATAGTTATCAGGAAATAAAGAAACAATGACAATATATAGGCAATTCAAATGCATTAATTAGAATCTGTTTTGGTTTTTTTGGAAATGAAGGGGTAAGAGTACATGACTTTACTCTAGTGTACATTTGAAAGGAAAATGGTCTCTGTAGCATTGCTGTTTGTCACATCCTATGTCCAATGCTTCTTGTGTCCAATGAAGGCTGTACTTTCCTTGCAAACATGGTCTGCATTAAAATCTGGGTTTTTTTTTCATGTTCCCAAAAAAACTTTGTTTACACGAACAGGCAGCATGCCAGATTTGTTCACCACTGGTGTAGAGCACAGGTATGATCAAACCTCTCAGCTTCAAGGTATATTGAGGTTAATCAATAAGAATATTAAGTATAAGAATCATCAATAATAGTGGCTTATTGTTGGATCAACATTTTGTGTAAAGAGTGTTCTAGACTTTTATTTCAGAGTACCCGAATAGAAAGCAACTGCATGTATATGCTGGCAAATGTTCATTTCATTTTGTTGTCATTTCAGCAAACTCTTCCTTTCTGCTCCATAAACTGCTGTAAGGTGCTTCTACGTAATAAAATATTAGAAAAAAATATATTTATCTTGCAGAATGAGAATTCTGATTTATCAAAAGCTTATGAGAGCTGTGGATGGGAATTTTTAATCCATAGAATTAATTCCTTCTCTGTGATGACTTAGCATAGAATATAAATCCCTGGGAACATTTCTGTGCAGTTTTGTGAGATCTCATATCCCAACCCCTGAGGAACATGGGATGAGGGGATTTTATTCCAGCATTCCTAATAGAAAGGAAGAAAGGGCCAGATTCATGTAGGCATACCTCCAGCTTGTTCACTCCGCACTTTCACTTGGACTCTGTGTTAGAAATATTGTTGGGGGTGTCTATCTCTCCCTTTATTCTGTCGTGTTCTGGCGTTTTATGAATGCCTAGATTTTTGCATTAGCACAGGTTTGTTTGTCCCATATCCTTTGCTGTCCCATTTTCCTCTATGATGTGAAGTGGGGGAGTTCTTCCCATGTAATTGAATGTCTTCTTTTGAGTTGTGGGAATAGAGTTGAGGGGGTATCGCTCTGTACATAACTTTCTACTGAAAACCACTAAGGGTGTGGAGGGCAGATTGGGGTTATCATTTGTGCTTCACTGTCACCTTTGAATCCAAGGGTGTTAGTTGCACATCTGTGAGTCAGACCATTTCCTTAAAGATACTCTTAAGTGTTCATAAGCCAAATACCATCTGCCTGTGCAAACAAGAACAACCCTGACCACACCCTGCACTTTACATACTATCCTATTAGGAAGACTGGGGATCAAAGAGTTTATTTCTTTACGATCAGAGTCAAAAAGTGGGCAGAGTGGGAATTCAAAACCAGTTCTGCCTGATTCCAGAAACCAGACTGCTCTACACCACACTGTCACAGTCTGCTCTTTTCTACAGAGGCAAAGTCCTCCTGTGGCTTGCAGTTTTGTAGGCTCAGAGCTTCTGTGAATACTAATTATTCCAGAACCGAATCCTCCTACCTGTTATGTTAAATTGGTCTTTCAAATAGAGCTTGAATTTAAATTTGAAATTTGTGACTTTGAAGAAAGACATCTGCTACATTTCTGATTTCTCTTACTTCAAAATATAATTAGCTAAATAAAATTTTATAGTTTCTTGGAATTGTTGTAAGGATATTTTCAGTATTCCTTTAATTTTTATAGCTCTCTTGACTTTCCCTATTGTTAAAAAAATCTCAGACCAAAAGTCTAGGGAGTGTGGATTTTTATTCGCTTGCAGAGTAATCACTTCCATCAGTAAATAAAGTTTTAACAAAGCATTTTTTCCCTCAAAAGTATTTTGTGTGTGTGTGTTATAATATTTGGAGAAAAATTGAAAAATAGAAATTATTTTTGGTTTTATAATTTGTTTAGTATGCATGTGTGTTTTACCTTTTGCTGAAGTTTCTGAATTTTGATGAAAATTCTGAAAAAGAAAAACAGGTCCAAAGATACACTTGTTATTCAGAAAACAAACTGGGGAAACCAAACCAATAATATCCAAAATCTACATACAGAAATTTCTCTGGCATGATAAAAAGGAAATGTATTTCTTGGTGTCATATATCAATGTTGCTTACTAAACAGAGGAAATCTAAATTGTAACATGAAAGAAAAGCCTTCTGACTGTTGTAATCAGCAATCTAGTTTATTTGATTCAGAAAAAAAAAAAAAAAAGAAATCTCTAGCATAAGCTCAGCCTTTTTTTAGTATTATTAGAACAGTTCTACAGATATTGCCTAAACTCAATCCCCCTTCCACAACAGTGACTAAACTTTTAATATAAAAGATTTGTAATTCTCTTTGTTTAGTGTGTCCAGTTCTTATTTTAGCTGTCACTTCAGATACAAGCTTTGGGCAGCACAGAAAGAAGGCTGGATGGAAGGGTGCAAAATCATTCAGATTCACTATATAGTTTCCTTTATTTTTTAGGATTAAAAAAAAAAATGATAGTCAAACACTTGAGATCATATCCTGAATTTTAAAAAAATACTACCTGAAATTTTTGTTGTCCTCTAAGTTCATATACATTAGCTTGGTGGTTTTATTTGTTTGCTTGTTTGTTTATGTTTATCTCTATTGTAGGCCTGAAATTACTTTAGTGGTTTAGGATTTACTGGTTATAACTTTATTATCATGAAAACTATATAAGGTAGGTGATTCACAGGTTCATTGGAAATGACATTTCAGTCCAAAAGCAAATTCAGTTTTCTAATAAGATCCATTTTAATTGACACTAGATTTTTTAAAATATTTTGCTTTGACAAGTTTGCTTTTAAGGAAATCCAATTAATGAAAAGCTGGATTTTCACACAAATAAACTAGGGAATAATCGTTTTCCTGTAAGAAAGAACTTGCTACAGTATTCCTTTTAGAGAGAAAACACTTCTGTAGTGTTTAGAATGTAATTAAATTTATATACAGCTTTTCACTTAAAAGCATCATTCACATGAACCTTTTCAGAAGCATTTCTCTTAGGTAAAATATTTCATCTGAGCATAGTTTCAACCACTGGGCTTAACAACTACACATAAGATCTTTACCCCAGCCATGTGGGTGCGACTATTAAACATGTCAGCATGACTTAACTAGAATTCAGTTTATTCAGAAATGTAAACTTGTATTTTAAGATCACCATGACATCCACCTACAGCACAATGCGTAAGACCGTATTTTTTATTTTGTAGTTCATTTATTGTGTATTTAATGGAAATATGTGAGCTTCTAGATTATAATTCTGAAAGATGGAAAATTGTTTCCAGTGCTGAGTGGGAGCATGCAGTAGACAGAGTACAACTGCATTTGTGATACAATTTTTCATTTTGCCAAAACTTACATTTAATAAATACTTAATTACTTCCATGTATGGCAGGAAATAGTCTCTTGCTAGTTGACCAAAAAATGCAGCCAAGAAAAAAGGAAAGCTTCTGAATTTTGAGTTTGTTGGCAGAAGACATATTTCTCAGTATTTCTTTAATCTTAGGTTATGGTGGGTGGATAGATTGAACTCCTTTGGCATTATTAGCCACAGTTGGTTAATGCACAAATTCTGTAAAAGGTACTTATTATTCGTGCCAATTTTTTTCTTATATAGGTGGGCCTATAGTTAAGATAGGATGGAAAAATGGATGGAGAAAAAAATCTGAATGATGTGAGATATGTGAACTTTTAAAGTGCCCTCAAAATAAGTAGAATCTGGAGTAGAAATTTATTTGGAGATATTGAACTATTTACTTTGGCCATTGACATATATGGAATAAAACTGTTAATTGTCAACTTTTTTCTTCATTTCTATGCATGAATAATCACATACAATTTAGTGCTCATAAGTCTATAAGAAATGTGAAATGTGAATATGAGCTTCTCTTGATAATTATAATTGTTCATAGCTTTCCTAGGAACTATCAATACTTAATTTCTCCTTGAAGGATTCTTTTGGCTTCAGATATATTGAAAGTTTGATATTTCTGAGAAACTTGTCATTTTCATTCTTTTAGGGAGTTTCAGAAAATGAATGTTTAAAGGTAAAGCTTTTTATAGCTAGTACTAGTTTAACAGCATTTGAAGTGCTTCATCCTAAAATTAAATTTTCCTCCTTCTTTGATCAGTTTGTTTCTACTGATTCACCAAGAGCAGGACATAAAAATTGAAGAACAACCAAGTGGTCTTAACAGATGGAAAGACATGTGTCCACATTCATACATCTGGTCTCCTACTCTAGCAAAGGCTCATATTTGTTGTGAAGCTGGCTGTAACCAATGGCCCTGAGAAAAGAGGGTCCTAAGTGGTGCTTGTGTGAATTAAAACTTTCATCTTGTCCTCATGAGGAAGAGCAAAAAACTACCACCAGCATCATCCCTACAACTTCCAGTAATAATAATGATTCTCATTCAAGATGCACTATCATCTGGCCCCTTTATTAATGTTATTTCTAATATTCACAAGAACCCTTCAAATTCTGTTTTCTTTTTCTGTTTTAGAGATGAGGAAAACTGAAACTTAGAGAAATGAATTAATTTTCCAAAGGATATTCATCTAGAAAGTTGTAGATCTTGAATTCAAATCATCTTTGTGTGACCCTGTGCTCTTTGTGTTTTATTATCAGCTCTAGGTATTTGTAATATCTCCAAAATGTGATAATCTAAGAGAAACGAATGCCTTGTTGAAAGTTAATTCTCACTACCTTGGTATCCTGGCTTAACTTCAAGTGTTGGAAAATCTTTTGGTGGTATAACTCTATTGCTCCTTAGTTATCACTATCACTGTTCATGTAATGCAAATAAGGTATTTGAATTTCTATATTCATTATTACATCTAATCGCAAAAACCCACAATTCTAATTATAATAAGACATAGGAAGTCCAACATTAAGAAGTTACTGATTTTTATCAGTCACCTATTTGAAAAAATAAGCATGGCGATTTATATATATTAGTATAATTGTCTACTTTCTAAATCTATCTTTTTGAAATTTCAAGGCTGGCACATTCAAGGTAATATAATCTCTGCTGTTCCTATCCATCCAGATAAGGAATGAATGCAATCACTCTCTCATGAAGTTTCATATGTACTGGAGTGTGTATAGAGGCCTGGATTCAAATCTCTGTTTTGCCACTTATTAATCCTCTGTACACAAGCACTCTAAGCATCAGATTTTAATACTAAAATGAACTTTAAAATATCAGTTTCAAGGTATTGCTGTGAGGATGAATTGAAATAAAATAAAAATTAAGTGAAATGAAGTAATACGTAAATGAAACTATTATTGCAATATACTCTCAAGTATTAGTTATTATTATTATCAGCAGCATCATATCTTTTGGCTTTATCACGTGCTAAACTTATAACAAGATTGAATGATTTGTTGTAACCAGATGTCCTAATCTTTTTCTTGGGCAATAATCACACGTAATCTACATCATAGTTCTGAGATTTAAAAAAACAATCACACAATACTCATTTTTAAACTGAAAAACCAGGAAATCATCACAGAATGTGAGATCATAGAAGCAGTGTGCCTTGAAGATTCAGCAAAAAATACCACATGAACTGATCTCTTCTTTCCTGCATATGTGCTTGTCCATGCAAGCATGGGTGCTTACATCTGCATACTCTGGTGTGCATGAGAGCCATTAATAGACTATACAAATGCTTGCCTGTGAATATTATTATATAAGCATATTCATCTAGGTAGGATTGTAGAGTTGATTTCAGTCTCACTTGAAGGTTATATTGTAGTTACACTTCAAAGGTATAAGAAATTTCCTTTTAATTTAATTAAATCCTTTTGGTATAATAGAATTAAGTTTCCATTACCAGCAAATGATTGAAATGTACATGTACCCACACACACTCACACACCACATATATGCTAGTTAGTCAAAAGTCTTTCACTCTCCTTAATTAATTATTGAACTTAGGTTTTAAATAATTACTTGTAATAAATGAGTGTATTTACCTCTGCTTTTCTCTGAAGAATAAGATTTAGTTCATTTACAACATCTGTAATTTGTTTGGTCTCCACACATCCCAGAACAATGCATATATTTTTAACATCTTCAATAATATTATCCACATTTTGCTGTAGATGAAAAGATTGACATCTTACAATTTATTGCAATCAAGGGGCACTAATTTATCTTTAAACTACCTCTCTTTCCAGGAAGAGGAAATGGAATACAATGTGGTTGTTTCCATGTAAAGTGTTCTCAAGACTGGTTATCCTGTGGCCTAAGCCATAATTTGCATTAAGTAAATGCTGGAAAGTAGGACTATTAGTATTTTATATATATCAACTCTAATTTAACATTATCTGATATAAAATGGGAAGGAGGGGGAGAGAGAAAGATAGAGAGATTGAAAGTCTGTGGCTCCCGCAAAATACTTTGAAAGCAAGACAACTGATGGCAGACCTATGTAGAGTTTCAGAAAGCATCT
This sequence comes from Balaenoptera acutorostrata, assembly GCF_949987535.1. Classification (NCBI taxonomy): domain Eukaryota; kingdom Metazoa; phylum Chordata; class Mammalia; order Artiodactyla; family Balaenopteridae; genus Balaenoptera; species Balaenoptera acutorostrata. The sequence continues at coordinate 92,123,265 of NC_080074.1, forward strand.
GTGTTTATAAGCAGTGTACAGGAGGGCAAAATTATTAAAAATCCGATTTCAGAACAAATTTGGGACAATGAAGTTTGGTGCTGGGGTGTTTGGTAATCATTTGATTGTATTGTCTTTTAAGCAACTGATGTTTCAAAAAAAATCACTGATGACAAGTACGGTCTACAGTAATGACCAGCTATTCTTAAAATCAAAATTGCTGGCTTTGCTTAAGATAGTTATACACAGATTTTGTGGTCACAGTTCTAAGAGCTTTTCATTGTTTTATTTTTTATTTCTCAGCTTTCACATGTTCTTAAATTAGCTTTCATTAAAAAAAATGCCTTATTTTTTCCTTATTCATTTTTTGTGTTTTACCAGTAACTATGTTGAGAAGTATCCTTTCTTCTTTAATCCGTGCTAATCACCTTTCACTCTATAATATTTTAATGTATCATTAATAATGTTGGCTTTTCAAAACACATCAGCTCTATCAATTCCAGAATCACAGTCATTCCAATGGAGGATTTCAAAATGGAGTTTATTTCAAAAGAGGTGGAAAAATATTTTTCCTTTTTTTTTACACAAAGATATGAATTCATAACATAAAAAGAATTTAACTCTACTTATTCTATATCATTTTCTTAGGAAAACATTATCAATATAAAGACAGAAAACAGGTATTATATTTAAGGAACATCATTTTGTGTCTTTTGTGGAAAAACAAAACTTTTTAATATGTTGTCAGTACCTTTTATAAGATTTTATAAACACTGAAAACTGATGACAAAACCTAAAAAGAATGGCTAACTAATACTTTGAAAGACACAATCAGGACTCCGGAATTGTCAACAGACTTGATTAATGAGCTAAAAGGAAAAAAAAAAATGAACTTAATTGGGTTTCATTTTAAATCTTTCACAGATTAAGAAAATACAACTACTCAGTTATAACATGGGAAGAAAAATTTATGAGTAATTCATGTGGAAAAAGCTCAGTTGTTTTATTTATGTGTGAATTCAATGAGTCAACATTGTGACGTGGCTGCCAGAAGAGCTACTTTATTATTAAGTTAAATTAGAAGATGTGTACTCTCCATAACCAGAAAGTTAGAGCTCAGCACATGTATATAATCTGAACTGGAGTTTAGTGTTGAGTACCACATTTGAGACTGACTATTAACAAATAGGGCTTTCCCCAAAGAGAGCAACCCAATTATTAATATAATGTTAATATACTCATTCACAACAGCATAGGAAACTCTGTTTCCAGCTCTGCAATAAGGTTATGTGTGATAAAATCCTGATTCTGCCCCATTTCTACCTAGGACCATTATCAAATTATTTAACTTCCATGGGCCTGAATTCCCTCTTCTGTAAAATTGGAACAATAATAATTGATTTTTGGTTAGTTGTAAATTTAAGTAAGGTAAAATAGAAAAGGTGCCTAGCAGAGAATGAGGGCTAAATTTTAGTTAATTCATTTTTAATTAATTCCTTTTTATCCATTCACACAGACTTTTCAGTTTATAAGAGAAATCAGACACTGTACGTGCCCAGATAACAAATAAGATGAAAATTAAAAAATCATTAAAACTATGAGAGAGGTATGTATTAGGTGCTGAGTTTAGTGTTCATTCGTACATTCTTAGTAGATATGTGATATATGTGAATTTGTAGGAATCCGTTAAATATTACTAAAGTGCAAATGCTGGGTTGACTTGGGTCATTCAGCTAATTTGCTCCATCTCTTACTGCAGTCTTGCAGTGCTTCTTATTTGATCTCTTTATCTCATTTGATCTACATAAAAATTCTGAAAGATAAATAATTACTTCATTTTTGAGTCACTGAGTTTGCTAGAATATGTTAAGTGAAATTTTGCAGTTGTAGAATTAACTTGATGATTAATTGGATTGAGCACCAACAGGAAGACTGGATTTAAGATGATTCCAAAACTTCATACTCGGAAAACCAAAAGACAGAGTGCCATTAATTATGGCTGGAAACACAGGCAAAATGGGAAGAGTTTTGGTGGAATTGTGATGCGTGTATTTTTTGATACACAGAGCTTGAGTTGCCAATGGGACAACCAAGTAGACTCAGCCTTCATCCGAAATGCAGTGGGGTTGTAGCTCTAGCAATTGTTGGACTGAGAAAACATAGTCACCTTAAACACACACACAGACACACACACAGACACACACACACACACACACACACACACACACAGTGTGTGCTCACATAAACATTAGCTGAACCACAGAAAAAAACGTAAATCCAAACTTTAGCCCAAAACAAAGATAGGATAAATCTCTGGCTGACAGAAATTTAAGGAGGGAGCTTAAAGCCTGAGCAGTAGCTTCAACATTGATATGTCAGTGGCCTGAAGAAAATGTCGGCGGGCTTAGAGATTGGTGTTTACTGCTTACAGTGGGACAAGTGCTGAAATTTTAGACCTAAACCAATTGGTTGAGGTAGGGAAGGAGCAGACCTGGAGCTGAGATCCCTGAATAAAGCCCTGACACTGGATAGACTGTCACCTGCAGAAGGTGGGAGAAGAAAAACAATGCCTACTGATCAAGAGAACTTTTGAGGAATCCTCTCTCTACCCTGGGGCTTTGAATGAGGAAAATGATTACCTGAGAAATCGTGTTATGTGTAGTTGTGAAGTATTAATTTACACTACCCTTAGCAGGAAGTTATGCTAGAAATAGTGCCAGAGTGTTGTTACTATTTTGGACTCAGGCAAAAGCAAATGCAGAACTTTTCTGACCCCAAACCATTAGGTTTCCCCCCCAAATATACATACATGTGTGCACACACCCACCCACACATACACATACATCATGTTTGGTGGGGAATAATCAGCCTAAAATTTACAAATCCTATGATGGCTGATCCATCATATGAGATATTCTACAGACACAAAACACAGGATTAGTCCCTGATTTCAAGAGATATCAAAGCTAGATTTGGGCATTATTTTCATAGAGGTGATACCTGGCCAAGAAATTGGATTTGATTGTCCAGAAGGAGAATATAGATAGAGGAAAGAAAAATGGAATCCTGGGTATATAACATTTCAGAACTTTTAATATTTAGATGATGGGGGAGGAAGTATGGGTCACAGTTGGAGCACACAGAGTACTGAGGCATAAGCCATAAAACTACAGTTTAATGGGCATAAAGGAAAGATAGTTGACGGTACTAGGAAATTTCAGTTTGAAAAAAAGGAAGAAAAAGGAAACAATCACTTTCAAGTATGTGATGATCTTTCAACTGAAAAGGGGATGAGATTTACTGTAAGTAGCTCTGGAATGATAAATTAGAGCAAATGGTTGCAAATTTAGAGACATTCATTTTGGCTCAATAATTTTTGTAAAAATTATTTTTTCCAAAAATTGAGTAGGCTGCCCTGTGAGTAGAGAGTTCTCCCACATTATAAGTACGCAAGCAATCAGGAATGTTTAGAGGAAAGTTTTGCATTAAATAGGAGTTTGGACTAGACTACCTCTAAATTCTTTCTAACTCTATGGGTTAACGAAAACTAACAATAATGCTGTGATGTTATTTTATGTGCTATATTCCAAACTTATCTTAGAAATATTTGACGTGTCATAGCGTCTGAAGGAGCAACATTCTAATACTTCAGATATTAAGCATATTTTTAAAATATTTTGAACATTGGTGAAGATTGATAACAAACTTTTCTTATCTGCATCTTTCTGGAAAACAAAACAAAACAAAAGAACAAAAGGTTCCCCTGCTACCCCATTCCCTTCATTTAGGTGTGATGGAGACCAAAGTAATATGTGTTGAAAACAGCCATGTAACAGCTTGCCATTTTCCAAGTTTTATATAAATCTTAATGAATTTCCTTTTCTGTTTACATACTGAAAATTATCAAATTCAGTTAATGAATTTAGAGACAAATTGAGAATTTAGAATTATTTTTATTCCAGATTCAATAGTGCTATCACAAACTGCTCCTTAAAGATTAAGAATAGTCTTTGGATTTTCATTTCAGCTTAAAATGTAGAACTTTGGAGCCACTGTAACAATGAAAAAAGGTAGATAATATACAAAAATCATAATTTTTGCTGACCCCACTAGAGATCTGAGGTCAAAAGGTGACCAAGTATACTGAATTCCAAAGAGTGGTAAGGGGAGATGGAGCACACATTTGCCCTTTGGTAGAGCACAGGAAAACTAGGCGGCCACTATATACGAGGGTAAGAATAAATCTGCCAAAATTTTAAAAATTCTTAAAGGCTAGAGTAAGCAGGTCAGTTTGGAATATCTGGGAGTCCAAGACACAAGGTTAGTTACCAATCATTTGTAAGCTCTTTTCTGGACACCTACCAGTTGTTCAGGGGAAATAAGACAGTGCAGGAAGCTGAAGGTCCATTCAGCGGTGCAGTATGTAGGAGGTGATCAGCTTTCTGGGAGAGAGGTATGAAAAATCTCATTCTGTAGATCTTTCTCTCATAAGAAGCAAAAGCTCTAAGTTGCTGGTTTATGATACTAGAAAAAATGATGATACTAGAAGAGATAGAAATCCTCTGTGACCCTGACCCCAGGCAAAAATCTCTTGCTTTTTGAGCAGGGGAGAAAAAGCAAAACCTTTTCTGGGGGAGAGGTAGGACATGGGATAAGATCCTTTGCTGATGAGAGAATGGTAGAAGCAAAAACCTTTTGCTCCTGGGGTAGGGGCAGGAGACCTCTCTTGAGTCCAGGATCCTACATGGATACCAGTCAGCAGTCAGAAACCACGGAGGAGGAACAGAAAACTCTCTCCTGTACAAGACTAAGTGCAGATATAAGGTACAGTTTGGCTGCCAGAAAGTTCCAATCTTGAGGCAGAAATGCTAAGAAAGTTCCAATCTTGAGGCTCAAAAACAGTCTGCCTAAGACTGTGGTTGATCATTACCAGAGAACTCCCTTTACCCTACTATAAAAATGAGTCTATTTTGAATAATAGACAAGAACAAAGCACTGCTAGGGGAGAGACAAAAAAGTATTGCGAGAGATCATCTCTGCAGCATAGGCAATCGGGGACTGTTGAAAGCTGAGAGTGAAGCAGGAACAGAGAAAAAGACGCTAGTACTGCAGGCCCCCTATATAAGTACAGGTAATAGTAACTAATCACTGGAGGAGTTTGAAGCTTGATGTGCCCTGACGATAATGATAGCAACAACAAAACTCAAAGCTCAAATCTTGACTAGATTTATCAACTCTACATAATAAAAGCATAACAGAATATATAACCCAGACGTTAGAACAATCAGACAAGGACTTTTAGTAACTATGGTTAGCATGTTACAGGATCTAGTGGAAAATGTGGATGACATGCATGAACATGTGGGGAATTTCAGCAGAGATACTTTATACAAGAGTCAAACGGAAATCATAGAAGTATAAAAGTATATTTGGTATTAGAGATGGGGAACTCTTTCAATGAACTCATCAGCAGATTGAACACAGCTAAGGAAAGTATCAGTGAAATTGAAGATAGGTCAAGAGAAATGATCCTAACCAAAACCAAAGGGGAAAAAGAGTGGGAATAAAAACCAGAACATACCATCTAATACCTGTTATAGTCATACGTGCATTTGGAGTTCTGGAAAGATAAGAATGGGGCAGAGAGATATTTAAAGAGACGATGGCCAACATATCAGAATTTGTGGGATGCCACTAAAATTTAGAGGCAAATTTATGGCTTTAAAATTTGAATAATTCTATGTCAAAGAAATTGAAATTATAATAAAATCCTTCTTATAAGGAAAACTCCAAACAGATGGTTTCATTGGTGATTTTTATCAGACATTTAAGGGAGAAATAAAACCAAATCTACTCAAATTATTTCAGAATACAGAGTCAGAGTCAGAGGGTATATTTCTCAATTTATTTTATAAAGCCAGCATTACTCCAATGTTAAAATCAAGCCACAACATTATAAGAAAAGTATAGACTGATGTCTCTCATAAATACAGATGCAAATATCCTTAACAAAATATTAGCTAATTGAAGCCAGAAATATGTAGAAAGGGTTCTAAATTGTTACAAAGTGTGGTTTATCCCAGTAATGCAAGGATATTTTTAAAATTTGAGAAGAATACATGAAAAAAAATCATATGCCCATCTGTATAGATACAGAAATAGCATTTGATAAAATTCATTACCCAGTTATGGTATAAACTCTTAGCGAATTAGGAATAGAAGGAAACTTCTTCAGCCTAGCAAGGAGCAACTAATTTCATGCCATAACCATGTAACTTCCAAATAACATCATACTCAGTGGTGAAAGACTAACTTTCTCTCTAAGTTTAACAAGAAGGCAAGGATTCTGCTCTTACCACTTGTCACTTCTAGTAAAATTCTACTGGAGATCAGGTAAAAGAAATACATATTGAGAGAAAGTAAATCTTTAGTTCCATGATGTCTAGGATGGCAGGGTTTTTACTGCAGGTAAGTACTGGGGCACTTTTTTTGTAACGGAAATGTTTTATATCTTGTTTTCCATGGTTTTATAGGTATATATGTTTTCAAAACTAGTCAAAGTATACAGTTTACATGAGTGTATTTTATTTTATATATATAAATTAAACTCCAAGAAAGTTGATGTAATAAATATGACATCATAATGAAAGTAAGATAGAAAGTAAACAGTTTGATGTTATGTTTAAAAAGAGTGAAGAATTATGAAGGCATTAGTAGTCAGCAAGATAAAAATTAAAACTGAAATAATATCTCATTACATATACCTCATGTAGGCAAAATTTTTAAAAGTTGGACTATACCACACATTGGTGAGAAAATAAAGGAATGGGAACTCATATATTGTGAAATGTGTATGACCAAACGAATTGTTTGGTATTACCTTGTAAGTCTATGGCCCTAGTTATGTACCCTAGAAAACCCCTTAGATTAGCTTGAATGTACATCAGCAGTAGAATAGATAAGCTGAAGTTTGCTAATCTAATTGAGTAATGTACAGCAATGAAAATAATTCAAAAGCATATATAGAATCATATGGATAGATCACAAAATGATATTGAGTGAAAAATACGGGGCACAAAAAGTGCATATAGTTTGATTCCATTTAGGTACATTAAAAAGGAAACCTAAACCTTAAACAGGCATACCTCATTTTATTATGTTTCACTTTATTGCACTTTGCAGATATTGCATTTTCTTACAAATTAAAAGTTTGTGGCAACCCTGCGTTGAGCAAGTCTATCGGTGCCATTTTTTCAACAGCATTTGCTCACTTCATGTCTCTGTGTCACATTTTGGTAATTCTTGCAATATTTCAAACTTTTCATTGTTGTATTTGTTATGGTGATCTGTGATCAGTAATCTTTGATGTTACTATTGTAATTGTTTTGGGGCACCATGAACCTCACCCATATAAGATGGCAAACTTAATCTATAAATATTGTTTTGCCTGCTCTGCTTACTGGCTGTTTCCCCATCTCTCTCCCTCTCCTTGGGCCACCCTCTTCCCTGAGACACAAAAATTTGAAATTAGGCCAATTAATAATCCTATAATAGCCTCTAAGTGTTCACGTGAAAGGGCGAGTTGCATATCCCCCACTTTAAATCAAAAGCTAGAAATGATTACGCTTAGTGAGGATATCATTTGACATTAAGCATGTCGAAAGCAGAGACGCACTAGAAGCTAGGTCTCTTGCACCAAACAGTTAGCCAAGTTGTAAATGCAAAGGAAAAGTTCTTGAAGGAAATTAAAAGTGCTACTCCAGTGAACATAGGGATGATAAGAAATCGAAACAGCCTTATTGCTGATACGGAGAAAGTTGCAGTGGTCTGGATAGAAGATCAAACCAGCCACAGCATTCCCTTAAGCCAAAACTTAATCCAGAACAAGGCCCTAACTCTTCAATTCTAAGAAGCCTAAGAGAGGTGAGGAAGTTTCAGAAAAAAAGTTTGAAGCTAGCAGAGCTTGGTTCATGAGGTTTAAGGAAAGTTGTCTCTATAACATAAAGGTACAAGATGAAGCAGCATTGCTGATGTAGAAGCTGCAGCAAGGTATCCAGAAGATCTAGTTAAGGTAATTAATGAAGGTAGCTACACTAAACAACAGATTTTCAATGTATGTAGACAAAACAGCCTTCTCTTGGAAGAAGAAGCCACATAGGACTTTCATGGCTAAAGAGGAGAAGTCAATGCCTGGTTTCAAAGCTTCAGAGGACAGGCTGACTCTCTTGTTTGGGGCTAATGCAGTTGGTGACTTTAAGTTGAACCCAATGCTCATTAACCATGCTGAAAATCTTAGGGCCCTTAGGAATTATGCAAAATTTGCTCTGCCTGTGCTCTATAAATGGCACAAAAAAGCTTGGATGACAGTATATCTATTTACAACATGGTTTACTGAATATTTTAAGCCCACCGTTGAGACCTACTGCTCAGAAAAAGAGATTCCTTTCAAAATATTGATATTATGCATATGGTCACCCAAGAGCTCTGATGAAGATGTACAGTGAGATTAATGTTGTTTACATATCTGCTTGTACAACAACCATTCTGCAGCCCATGGATCAAGGAGTAATTTTGACTTTTAAGTCTTATTATTTAAGAAATGCATTCTGTAAGCTATAGTTGCCATAGATAGTGATTCCTTTGATGGATCTGGGCAAGGTCAATTGAAAACATTCAGGAAAGGATTCACCATTCTAGATGCCCTTAGGAACATTTGTGACTCAAAAGAAAAGGTCAAAATATCTACATTCATAGGATTCCAACATTCATAGGAGTTGGAATCAAAAAGTTGATTCCAACCCTCGTGGATGACTTTGAGGAGTTTAAGACTTCATTGGAAGAAGTAACTGCAGATGTGATAGAAATAGCAAGAGCACTAGAATTAGAAGTGGAGCCTGAGGGTGGAATTAAATTGCTGTAATCTCATGATAAAACCAGAACAGATGAGGAGTTGCTTCTTATGGATGAGCCAAGAAAGTAGTTTCTTGAGATGGAATCTACTCCTGATGAAGATGTTGTGCAGATTGTTGAACTGACAATGAAGGATTTAGAATATTAAATAAACTTAGTTGATAAAGCAGTGGTAGGGTTTGAGAGGAATTGACTCCAATTTTGAAAGAAGTTCTACTGTGGGTAAAATGCTGTCAAACAGCGTTGCATGCCTCAGAGAAATCGTTCATGAAAGGAAGAGTCAATTAATGTGGCAAACTTCATTGTTATCTTAAGAAACTGCTGGTGCCACTCCAACCTTCAGCAACCACGACCCTGATCAGTCAGCAGCCGTCAACATCAAGGCAGGATCCTCCATCAGCAAAAACGATTACAACTCACTGCAGGCTCAGATGATGGTTGACATTTTTTTAGCAATAAATTATTTTTTAACTAAGGTATGTACATTGTGTTTTTTTTGACATAATGCTATTATGCACTTAATAGACTACAGTATAGTGTAAACATAACTTTTATATGCACTGGGAAATGAAAAAAAAATTCATGTGACTCAACTTTATTGCCATATTTACTTTATTGTGGTGGCGTGGAACTGAATCTGAAATATCTTTGAGGTGCCTGTATTGATAATGGATGCATACTTTGGTGCTGAAATGGCAAAGAAAAGCTACAACATGGCTTTTCACCAAAGGATATCTCTTATGTAGAAGAAAAGAGATATGAAGTGGTGTAAAAGCAGATCCTATGATATTGGCAATATTTTGTACCAAACTTATTGTGTAATAAGATTGTCTGCTTAGTTCTTCTTCTTTAATGGGTGTGTGTGTATGTGTGTGTGTGTGTTTGTTCTTCGTATATTATATAATTCACTGCACAAATCTTAAATCATCAGATCCTGTCATTCTTTTGACAAAAACCTTTAATTCTGTATCTCACTAGGAATGCAGATTATGTTGGTTAGTGATTATCTTCCTTATTGAAGATCTTTCAGTTTTCTTCTTCTTGATGTCTGGCAGTGTTCTATACATAGGTTTGACTTTTAGTAGTTTCAATATGCCCTTTATTTCTGCTAAGGTAGGTTCCAGTTCTGCAAAGGTGTTTTATTTCCTTTGTAACCTGACTTTATCTCCTTCATGTCTTTGACTTCTCCTTTTGTGACCTTTCAGCTGGTCCTTGTTACCAATTCATTTCACCCTATTTTCTTCTTTTGATTTTTTTACTCCTTTCCCACCTCTTATACTCTGTTGTGAATGCAAATCAGTTTTGTGACATTTTTCTTCTAGATCCTATACAATCCTCTACTTTAGTAATAGTGTTAAAATTAAGATAAAGAACTTTATCAATAAGATAAATAACTTTAAAAATAAGAACTCTAATAGCAATAAAATAACACTTGTACTTATCTTTTCTTGAACATTTTTTATCTTCCAGCCACTATATAATATTAAGCACATTACATCTACTGTTCAGTTAATTTTTAAAAACATCACATTATTTTATTATCTTCACTCTAGTGATGAATAATATAAACTCAAGGATGGCTGAATAAAAGCTTCCCTAGTGGCAGAGGGTTTGCAAATACGTTTACCTGACTTTGGAATCTCTGCTCCTAAATTCTGTCTTTACTGCCACTCTGATTAAATTATGTTTGATATCGAAACTTCTGAAAATCCAACAGTTGATCTGCTTGTTACTAAGAAAGCTTCAGTTCTAAAAAAGTAAATATATATTATCAGATCCCTATGTGCCCCCTTTCTTTCTCCTTATAAATGGAATTTTTGGTCTCTCTCTAGAGGCTAAATATTGTTGGATTTGGGTCTTAAGGAGAGGAAAGTGTGAGTTAAGAATTATTCTGGGCTTCCCTGGTGGCGCAGTGGTTGAGAGTCTGCCTGCTAATGCAGGGGACACGGGTTCGAGCCCTGGTCTGGGAAGATCCCACATGCCGCGGAGCGGCTGGGCCCGTGAGCCACAACTGCTGAGCCTGCGCGTCTGGAGCCTGTGCCCTGCAGCGGGAGGGGCCGCGATAGTGAAAGGCCCGCGCACCGCGATGAAGAGCGGTCCCCGTACCGCGATGAAGAGTGGCCCCCACTTGCTGTAACTAGAGAAAGCCCTCGCACGAACTGAAGACCCAACACAGTCAAAAATAAAAGAAATAAATAAAGTAGCTATTAAAAAAAAAAAAAATCAGTATTCCCTAAGATGAGATTACAATCTCACGGAAGTCAGGAAAAAAAAAAAACAAAAAAAAAAAAAAAAGAATTATTCTGCCTTCCTCATTGAATTACTTATACCTGAATAATAGAGATGCCATATTTTTCTGATTATCTAGTTGGTACATCCTCTGAGCCATGGGCTTGATGGTAAAGGGTTTGGAGGCTTTTAGCTCATTTCACACCAGGCAGATGTTTCATGAAGCCAAACTACATTTTGAAGCATGAATAGATTTTTCTCAGTCCAGATCCATCTGGTTTACAATTAGTGCATCAGTTACTAGATCCTAGTGTAGGTTTGTCATCAGTGATAGGCATTGCTTACTGTCTCTAAAGGTCCTACTTGTCATTTAAATAAAATTTTGGAGACAATGCACTAGAGGCTACTAGGAAAAAACAACTTTGAATCAGAAGCTGATTCTTCCATCTAGATTGAAATCTGGTTTTACATTGCTTTGTCCTGTACATACACCGCTCTATGTGCATTATGTGAACATGCTGTCTTTCCAACTAGATCATCAGCAATTTCAGAGCATGGTTCTGACTTTGATTTCTGTTGATTCCAGTGAATAAATAGTTCAGTAATTTGTACTAAGTAAGCATTAAGTAATACCTTAGGGGAAAATTCTTTCTCTTTCTTCTATTCTTAATTTCTCCTAAATGTTAGAGATGAATTCAGAATATAGCATGAATACAGAAAACATTCCTTAATTATGAGTAGAATAGAAGAGAGGAAAAAAAATGCCCAAAGAAAAAGCTCTATGTACATTACTTACAAAGTCAGCCATTTAACAAACATAATAATTAGGATGCCCAATCTGAAATGTCAAGTCTAAAATATGTTAATAGCCATTGCTGAGGAAATAAAATATTTGGAAATTTAAGTTATCCATATTATTCAATAATATTCATGGCATATTTATTCAGCCTGCTTGTTATTTTTTTTTTCAAATCATGTAATAATCCAAGTTTGAGAAATATAAAAATTATTCTTCAAATTGGTACTGTTTTCAAGGCTGATGAAATGCTACTTAATCACTTGTCAAACAAATAGAAAGTGCAAAATTGTGAATTGATAATATCACAGTCTGTCCTCATTTCTTAGATATTTAGCTATTGATGCTTAGTAGGAAGAATGTCATTTAAAAAGTTCATTGTTTTGGGGGGAGTTCATGTGGAAAGTTGCAGACACTGTGGCCTATTTATAAAATAATTCAGATGTGGGTGATAATAACTATTTGCCAGTGATAATATAAAGACAGTATTTCTTTGATGTTTTGCCAACTTTTCAGTCATTTTGGAACAATTGGTTTCTTTCAAAAATGGTTTCTTTCAAAGTGAAGACATTGAAGGCTTCGTATGTAAGTGGTATGATCAAACTTCTATATTTGGAAATTAAGAACTGTTACAGATTCTCAAAAATTTGTGCATGTGTTTGTGTGTTTGTAAAAAGATATCTATGATACATGAGCAGTACTGAGACATTTCGATAATTAAAATTCATCCATAAGTAAGTTATGATAACCTCAAAAGTATATCTGTGTCTAGTCAAGAGACATAAATGATCTAGGAATGAAGTCTTAATGTGCCCTGGGTACCTGGTAAATTTCAAATTCTATGCTAGAAAGAATGACTATGACAAAGAAGTAGTAATTATGACACTTTTATGAGACTTAATTTAATTGTGAATTCTTTTCACATTCCACATTTTAAACTTCCAGATTCAGGCCAGGCTCAAGAAAGAAAAATGGAATTAGAGTGAGAGGATTACAATTTGGGAAGGACTATGAGCTGTGTATTTGTCACCACCATATCTTTACATATTTATGTGGAATTCACGTATGAGTTTGGTATCTACATCAAGAAATATAACTTATTATTTTCAGAACCCTTTACTGTTTTTTAATATTAGGAGTAGTTACTTAAGATCTATATCCTTTTATATATATCAAGTCATTTTTTTTAATGGAAAAAGGAGTCTTGTTTTCAATACTTTCTCTTACCTCGTTTTCTGTAATCATACAATGTTTTATCTGTGGAAGACTGATCCTTCCCTGGAAGAACAAGCTATAAGAAATGATCTGCTTAATGGTGACTACAACTTGGATGCCCAGTAGGTGGCCAAATCTCAGTAGTCTTGGACTGAATCCATTATGTTCCCTGCCAAGCTAGCTTCTCCTGCCTTCACTGTTTTAGTTAATTGACGTCTCCATGCAGTCAGTCAGCAGCCAGGAATCTGGAGGTATTCTAAACATTGTGTTTTTTCATTGCTCACAGTTTTTCAGCAAGTCATGTAAATTACAGATTTTCACCTGTTGTGAATCTGTCTCCTCCTGTCCTTCCCTATAGTAGAGCTTTTGTCCATGCCTTCCTCATTTCTTTGGGTTAATGAAATGTCCTATAATCACCCATCTGTCATTCTACCACCCTGCATAATGGCTCTATGTCATCAGCTGATAATTAGAAAATCATTAAATTGTCCATAAAATGTCCTTAAGACCCTATGTAACTTGGTTCCTGCTTGTCCCTTTCATCGGTCTTTTTTCCAGGCTCTCACCTTGAACCCTAATTGTAGCCATTGCAAAGTACATACAGTTTCCTAATCACACCAGGCTCTTTGCTACCTGCTCTGTTCATGTTGTTGTATGCTTAAAGTTATCCCTACTTCGCACTTTCCTTACCACGCTCTTTCTCTGGCTGGCTTACTTATTTTTCAACACTCAGATCAAATAAGTAAAATTGATAACCCTCTTTTGTGTGTCCTGTATACACATAGGTCTTTCATAGTGCCTATGACACTTTATTACACACATCTGTTTACTTTTCTGTTTTGCCATGATAGAATGAAAGTCACTCAAGTGTAGACCCCCCTGCTTTATTCATCTTTGTAGCTTCAGAAACTTGCAAAGCTTTAGAAAAAAGAGTAGAAAATTAATAAAATCTTATTGAATTAATTAAAGAAGTAACAAAAGTTAATACCTGGGTTTTCAATAGGTATTTCAGGTGGGAGTCATATTTTTTGATTACTGTTGAGAGACATTGTCTGGAAAGAAAAAAAGAACTTTGGTTAAAGTTGGGTAGGAAAACTTATATTAACTTTAGCACATTTATCACAAGTTCTGCTTTGTCCATGTTTCTATAGCAAACATGGTTTAAAAAGGATTACTGTTGATGTACTTTTAATGTCATTTCAGATGGATGCCTTATAAACTTGGTATAACTTGATAGACTACAAACATATTTGAAAACTTTAGAACTCCAGAGAAATCCATGACAACTTAACCAAACCTCTGAAAGACTGTTCATTATATCAAACTACTCTCAATTTAAAATATAAGTTGCAAAGGGATTCATAAGCAGATAATGACAAATAAATTGAGAAATATTAAATATGCAAAACTTTTCAGAGAATTGCTTTTAGAATTAATGACATATACTTATCATAAATGGTGTTGTCTTTGACACCAAACCTCTGTGTTTTCTGGTATTTTTGCTTTTTTCTCTAAGCTTCTCTTAATGCTTCAGCTTTATCTATACTTAGGTGGAATAGACGTGAGTTGAGCAGAGATTCTTTTGGCTTCACTGTTTAAAATTATTTTCCCAAATGTTATTAACTTTCCCTTCCTGTTTGTCCTGAAAACTCCTGAATTGAATTGAATAATCAGTCATACAACACAAAACACAGGGTTAAAAACACACCAATATATTTTACAGGAGCTGCCTTCTCAGTCTTTATTAAGTTACCACTTTAGTTAGACAAAATGCATAGAATATGTAAAAGTCCATGGAGGTGTAGGAAAGGAACTGTGAAAGATTTTGGCTATTGGAGGATTTTTATATAAAACCTGATCCTAAAATTTAAAAAGAAAAAACCCTCAAGAATTCACCTGCTTCAGCACCTTTCTATTAGGTATTATATCTATTTTATAGAAAACTCCTAGGAACCAATGAAGGTATGTGATTTGCCCAACTTCTAAGAGGAAGTCGAGTCAGAGAAGAGGGACACTGAAATCAAAGCTTGTGCCCTCTAGTGCTTGGTCTCGTCACATCATAAAGTGGTCTGAGGAAGGCAGGCAGAGTAGCATTGTATTTCAGAAAGCAAAGTCCTGGGGGTTACCAAGATGGCACAATAAGAGATCCCAGCCTCTCTCTCCTCACAAAGATCAACGGATAGCTATCCACGGACAAAAACAGCTCTGGGGAGAGCTCAGGAAACCACCCAAGAAACTTCAACAACACAGTGGGAAACAAAAACCCCTGAGAATAATTCCATAAAGAGGGAAGAGAGAATAGCTTCATTTTGCCTGCATCATCCCATCCTCCAGGCCAGCACTGCTCAGTGCCAGGAGGGAAATCCCCTGCTAGAACGAGTTCCCCTCTCTTGGAAAAGAGGAGTGGGATGAGCGAGCAGCTTCCCCAGCCTTTTGGGACACTGCATGAAGGACCTGCATTGCTTTCACCTCACCCAGAGACCAGCAAAGCTGAGACGGATAAAGGTGGCTAGAACAAGGAAGAAGGGCAGTGGCTACCAGCATCAGCCATGCAGTGGGAGTTACCATGGTTCCCAGCCACCTGCTCTGCAGAAAGCCTCAGTAGCTTTCACTACTGAAGAAACCAACAGCCAACACAGCTGCCACAGACCCCCCGTAGATTTCATTGGTTTTGTTTTCCTCCACTGCACCGCCCCTGCCAGACCCTGAGATCCACACCTGCAGCTAGCCCAGGCCTCAGTGGCTGCTCAAGTGCAAGGTGCAAGTCTATTCCCCATGACTGACCCCTTCCAACAGCCCCTCCAACTGTGCACCTGCATGCCACTAGCCTGACCTCTGTCACTGGCATCTGCTGTCATGTACACATCTGTGGTGAGATCTGGCACCTATGAGAGTACACACTGACAGCCAAGATACCCACAGCTGTGTCTGGGGCAGATTTGGCCCTTTCTCCTGTCACTGGTCTGCACCACTGGGCTCATCTGCAGCTAGCCGCCAAGCTGTGCACCTGCACACCCTTGTCCTGACTCTCGTCACTGGCTTTCACTGCCATGCACGTGCCCATGGAGAGAGACTGCAGCCACAGAAGTGCACACCAACAGCCAGGATCCCTGCAGCTGCCAGTGCCCCCACAGTTAGTCCTCACCCTTGAGACTGGCCCTGCCCCCCACCCCCCAACTATATGAGTGTCTGCAGCCAGCCCCTGCCACTCCACAGGCGCCTGCAGCTGGCCCCCAGAGCTGTGAGTATGTACACCACCAGCTCCAGCAGCAGCTGCTGCCTGCCCTGGTCCCTAGCTGCTGGACCTGGAGGCACCACAGGGCAACAGCCCTGGCAGCTACTGCAGATCCCCCCACAGTGCTTACCAAGGACCACACGGTTGTCGATGCTGTGGACCCAGTGACCTGAGCTGAGGAGACATCGTGCCCCCCGACCCCCCGACCTGGCGTTGTCTCACAACCCTGCACTTGGTGCCTGGCACCACTAGGCCCAGGGTCACAGCACGTTCCAGTTGGCCCTCGCCTGTAGGTGAAGGTCTTCCCGTACTGAAGGCAGCCCATAAAGTCTGGAAGAGTTGACTGCTTTTTCCTGCATACAGACAGCTATGCAAGGCTACAAGATCACAATGAATCAGGGAAATATGACATCACCAAAAGAATACAGTAAACTTCCAGCAACTGACCCCAAAGAAATGGAGATACAAGAATTGTCTGACAAAAAATTCAAAATGTTTGTCCTAAAGATGCTCAGAGGACCACAAGAGAACACAGAAAAAGAATTTAATGCACTTAGCATAACAATACAAGAACAGAATGAGAAATTCAGCAAAGAGGTAGAAAACATAAGAAAGAACCAAACAAATCTTTGCACTAAAGAATACAATGACTGAGCTGAAGAATTTGATAGACTAGGCCAAGCAGAAGACTCAGTAAACTCAAAGACAGATTTCTTGAAATTACCCAATTGGAGGAACAACAAAAAGAAGAAAAGTAATGAAGAAATGTTGTCTGTCAACTATACTTCAATAAAAAAAATACAATAAAAAAAGAAAAGTGAGCGAAGAAATCCTATGGGACTCACAGCCTCCTTTTGTCTCTCTGTGCCCCAGGTAGCAGCCACCTACAAGTCACCGCCCTCCACAGAACAGTTCAAAACAGGTCTCTGATTCCCAGGGATTCCCCAATTTTTAAAGAATTTGTCAGGTTTGATGCCTCTCTCTGTGGTAGTTGTTGATTTATAAATTTATTTTGGAATACAACCTTTGTTTAATATGCCATTTTGATGGGGACCTATCTGATGCATGTAATTAGCAATACAGTAAAAATTTGAATTAAATTATATCAAAAGCCCTCCTAAGTTTTACCCATTCTATGATTTTATGGTATGAGGCCGAATACTGGGGCGGGGGGAGGGGGGGAGAGAAAGACACAAAAAAGGAAAAAAAAAATGGAAAGATATGATAGTTTAAAGAAAGAATGTGGCCTTTGCAAATTGCAGACAGCCCTGATGTGAACCCTACTACTAACAAACTGAGCGGCCGACCCCAGGCAAGTTATTTACCCTTCCAGAACTTCAGTTTCCTTGATTCTGAAGTAAGATAATATGTATTGTGATGGGGTTGTGGGGAGAATTAGATGCGACGGTGTATACAAAATGTATTAGAACTCCAGGAGGTGATAGCTATTATTAATAGTCACTAAAAACAATTTAAACTCATTCTTATATCGGGCTGTGCTTTAGAGATATATGACATATACCTCCCACACTCCATTTTTTGCTCATTCAGCTCAGAACAACTTTAATTCCAGATAAAGGCACCCTGTAGCACTGATATCTTCTCCCAGGTTAGCTTCCTGATAGGTCTGTTCTTTCAAATAATACATGCATACGTTGAGATATCAGACTCAATTAGGATATGTTCATTTGCTGTCACTTGAGTTTTCCAATTTGAAGTCACACTCCTCTGTTTATAATGTACCAATTATTTTCAGGGTGTTCCAGAAAGGAATTTAAAGCAGGAGATGGTGACTTTCAAACTATGGGAATTCAGTTATACAAAGAGCTTAGTGACACATGCACAATCAAATTTACAAAATGAATGAGGAAAAAAATCCTTGAAAATGTAATAACCGGTAGCAGAGATATTTTTAAATGAATGTTAGATTGTTCTGGAAGGTGTTAGCAGCTCTTCTATGTATCTGAATAGCTGTGAAGAATAGATAATTATTAACAGAATTTGCCAAAGGGAGATATCTATTAAAAGTACAATAGCTTCCACAGTACTGGTGAAAGGACAGTTATTACAATCGACTGAAAAATATTGTGATTTGGCACTTGAGAACTCAGTCAGAAAGTAGTCTTGGAACAGGAATAAAATGTCTTACCTGGATACTTTCCAAATATGCATAAATTCTAGAAGTTGGTTCAGATAAAACTGACTGTGGTCATCTTCAGGCTGTAGACAGCAGAATATATTAATATTTATAGAGTGAATAGGAACGAATACCAGATAAAAATAGGTCCATAACTTCCTGCTGTCATTTTATTCACCTCTTTTGATAACTCTCATTTATCATTTTAATACTTTGTTTTAAAGACCTTATAAGACTCTCCTCAACTGTATAAGCATTCTTTTCAAAAGTAAAACAGAAAGCTGAGCTTTGGTTGAGGATAAACCGCAAGGATAGTTGAAAAACATACTGCTATCACCAAGGTCAAACATTAATTTCTCCCAGCAGGAAGGCAGTTTTTCAGACACCAGTTCTCCCACATACGTGCACATTTTCTTTACATTTAGGCCACGAATCCGTGGCAGTATAAGACTTGACAGCTTGCCAGATTGGCCGGCAGACACAGAATGGACTCCTCCTTTTTTCAGATTTTCCATACCTTGCCACCAAAACGTCAGCGTAAGAGAACCTTCCATCTCATGAATATTCAATTATGCGAATGAAAGACAACTACTGATAGGTGTAAATTCCAGGAGTTATCAGATGGCACTGTATTTTTCTGGCAAGATGAGCAGGAACTACTCATCTTAAAATATGAGTCCTCTGGTCCACATGTATGCATGCACACACACACACACACACACACACACACACACACACACACTCACATCATAACTCCTTGATTAGCTCTTCTGGAATGGGCATCCATGAAAACCCTATGCAAGTCTGCAGAAAATGCAAATATACTCCATCATAATTGCACTTTTTCACCACACAGTGATGTTAAGTTTGACAGCTGAATGAGTTCCTCCATGCCTGGGATACATGTAATCCTGTATGTCAGTACACACACAATGTATTTTTAAAACTGCCTATTAGAATTTCTGATAGAAAACATCAGAAGGAAAACCTTTACATGGCTTAAGGTCAAAGGTAAATTAATTTTTATATTGGGTTGTATTGTGAGAAAGAAGAAGGAAGCTAAGTAACATGGAAAGAATAAGGTTATTGTTATAGTACCTTGAGTGCATGCTATGAAAAAAGAATGCTTTGTAGAAATGCTAAGGAACTTGAAAACATGAGGCTTACTCAGTAGGAATTTACCTCTAGAGTCACTGGCTGATGAAATCTGAAAGTGTCATAGTGGTTAAGACAAATTTTTCTGCAGTAGAGAAAGCAAAACTTTAGGCATGGAGAGGACAGTGAAAGGGAAGGGAAAATAGAGAGTGAAAACCAGAGCCAGAATAGAGGTATTAAGATTTGAAGTGTAGTATTTGGCATTTGCCTTATTTCAGAAGTTAAAACCAAAGCAGCATATAAATAATATGACTTATTTGCATCTTTCTGAATAACATAATCATATTCATTTAAAAACCACTTGACTTGGCTTCCAGAGATACTTTTGGGGGAGGGGGAATTGTCCATTGTCATACAGTGACTTACAAGAAAAAAATTTTATCTAAAGGATCTCAAAGGGTTGGAGGAAAGTTTGAGCAGTTGTCCATGGAATATACTGTGCAATTTACTTTTCTCCAAAGGTGAGGGCCATACCTTTGTCTTAAGAAAAACATTAAGGTATTTTTTTTCCTTTTTTTCATACAGAAATCTATTGCTGTAAATGTTTTGTGAATGTTTTCTTGAACTAGAAAGAAATCTTAATTTTACGATTAATGTCTACAATGTTGGCAATACTTTTGATCAAACTTGAGAGAAAGGAAGAAAAAATTTTTTAAAAAGTCGCAGCCATTCACATCACTTCTAATCAAGACAGGAATTTAAAAATTTTGAAATACAGGATGATTTCTAAAGACTTTCAACATGTTTTATGAATAATCTCATGGAACATGAATTAAATCACTATATATCAGTGTAATAGAAGTGAGTTTAAAATAGAAAAGCCATCTAAGATGAATTGAGCTTTGCAATGCCTTTTACAATTAGAATACTCTGAAATATCTACTGAAAGTTGATGGTGTCAATAAATTTAATAGAATGATAGCTATCATTATATTCCTAATATTATATAAAAAGAATATTATCAAGCCAATTTTATGTTGTTTTACTAGAAAGAAAATTTAATTATTCATAAATGTTTAGCTTACAGCTGAAATTATGAAAATCATAGATAATTTTGACATTATTTTAAATAATAAGAGAGAGACCATTCACCATTCCCTTACCATAGATATATAAAAGAAAAAAAATCATTGGTCATTTATTTTAAATATAGCAATTCAGACCATGAAGAAGGGTCACAAATTGATAAACTTTCTCAGTTATATTAAATTAATCAGCATACTATGTCTATTCCTGAAAGAATATTTTATAAAACAAGGCAATTATTATTTTTTTAAATTTTCTTCAAATACAAGGTTTTCAATTGAAATTATAATCTAATCTACTCAATGGGTATTAAAAGCTTACAACAAAAAGTGTGATGCATCAGATTGCAACATATACATCATTTTGACATAACACCAATATCTATGCTCCTCAATATTTTCAATATCATGAGTAAATTTTTGAAATTTTAAGTGTCTTAACTAACATTAATAAAGTTTTAGAGTTTTTAATAGTAAAAGACTAAAATATCATATAGTCTAACATCCTATTGTTTTTGCTTTAGGGCTGTTACGAATTAATACATGTAAAGCCCTAATAACAGTGCCTGACACCTAATATATACTTAATGTGGTTAATTATCATTGAATACCTATCATGGCCCAGACTTTGGGGTATGTGGATAAAGCTGTGGAAAACAAAACAACACCAAAAAAACATATAAAGGTAGAATTTTGACTAATTGCTCTGAAACCACATCTAAGACTTTTGAGTGTAGCCCATAAGTTCTAAGTGTTTTTGTAATATAAATTGGTAGCATAAGGTATGTGAAGACTCACTGACTGGGCTCAAATCCAAGGTCCTCTACTTACCAGTTCCATGAATGTGACCTGAGGAAAGTCATGAGCGCCCTGGGATTCAGTGTCCTTATTTTTAATAATATTGGACACATGGAATTGTTGTAAAGAGTAAATATGATAGAAATATTAAAGTTTCAGATGTAAAATATATGCTGGATACATATTACATCAAAGTAGTGGAGTTATATGCATTTCAGAATAAACCTTAATTTACATGAAACTGAAATATGTATGATTTGTGGATTGCTACCAATGAGATAGTTTTTTTCTTCTTTAGCAATATGCAACTTCTAAACAAGAGTAGAAATTTGAATTACACATTTTCTCTCCCACCCCCCATTGAAATGAAACATGATAATTTCAGCTTTTTTATCAACACTGAGGACAATTTGAAGACTCTTAGATTTATTAATACTGAGGGTATTAGTTGTACTTTATAATATTTCTTTCTGGAGAGTTCAGATGCATGGCCCTGGAGTTGTCAACACTGGCTGAGCTGGGTACCAGTTCCAAAAGACATTTCTAAACAACTCTCTTTTGGCCTCATTATGTTATGTTCCACATAGATATATTGCAACCTAATGCACCACCTGACACTTTTTATGATGAAGCACCTCAGACTAGAAAAAAAAAGTCATGCACTGCAAGTCTGTTATCTGATGTAAATGACAGGGTGATGGGATTTTTGCCTAAAACAGGTGATTGGAAGATTCTACAGATAAAAACTGCTAAAATATCAAAGTTTACTGCATCCTGTGCAATTTGGGTTTGAAGTAACTCAAGACATCACACAGGGAATAAAATTTATATCTAACACCATGAAACTGTCATTAAAGCACAGTAATCCCTTTCTAAGTAGTTTTATTATATATATTATGAATATTAATCTGTCCTGATTTAAACTGTGTTGATACCACTGTAGTCTTCAGATAGAACAAGAGTTGTGTTATTTTTCTTCCTTTCATGGTTTCCCCTTCACTTTTTCTATTCCATTCATTTCCTGGTGGATTCATGGATAGTATGAATACGATAACATTAATAAGTTACTCATAAATGATTTTTCAAGAGACTAGTAGATTTATCATACTGAGGTTGCAGTAGTGTGTTCATGTAATTGCTTCAGTCCAAATTGTTAACAGACATAAAGATAAATATTTCATTATGTTTCAGTAAATATACTCAAATATGTATTCATTAAACATATTTTAGTCACAAAATGGCAATAATCCATAAGGATGGGAATATTGTCCTTAAAATAATACATTTGCTAATTGAAACCAAAGCTAAGAAAGTCTTACCTTTCGAGATAACTTTCCTGGAGATTCCCTATTTTTCTGTAGATTAAGTTGAATAACAGATTTATTTTTCTGAAATATTCTGTGGCTTCCCAAATAGTGATCACTGAGAGAGAAAAAAAAAAAAACCAGTTACTTCCTCCTATAATTTCCCCAAGTATATGTTCTCCTCCCTGATTTCATTTCCTTTTATTTTTGAAACTTAGTCTGGTTAAAAGTTTTATATCTATCCCTAGTTTTATTTATATCTATCTATCTACCTATCTATCTACCTATCATCTATCTAATATATGTATGTAGATATATATCTCTTCATATTATTTTTCTAATATTTTATTTATTTATTTATTATTTATGTATTTTGGCTGCACCGGGTCTTAACTGCTGCATGCGGGATCTTTAGTGGCGGCATGCGGACTTCTTAGTTGCAGCATGTGGACTCTTAGTTGTGGCATGCATGCGGGATCTAGTTTCCCGACCAGGGATCAAATCCCGGGCCCCTGCATTGGGAGCTCGGAGTCCTACCCACTGGACCACCAGGAGGATCCTTCCTCATATTGTTTTAAATGACAAGATATTATACGTATTTTCAAATGCATTACATTAGAAAATGACTAGACACATTTAGAATAGACATAATAAGGAATACTTAACATATTCAAAGTTACTTTCACCCAGCCATCGCAAAGCTGAGGACAACATGCTCTGGGAGGTCTAAGTGATGCCACAAAGTGTTTGTGGGGACCACTGTATCAAGGAAGCAGAACCGTGTGGTAGAAATGTCATTGGCTTTAGAGACAGATTTACTAGCTTTGTGACCTTAGGCCAATTAAACTGTCTGAAACTCAATATTTTCCTTTTTAGAGTTGGGATATTAATGTCTACATCAAAGGTTTGACAAGCAGATTAAAGAAAAAATATCCTTACACATTTCAGAAATTTCTAATGGTGTAATTATATTTTCCCGCTCCCTCCCTCCCTCCCTTCCTCCCTCCCTTCCTCCCTCCCTCCCTTCCTTCCTTCCTTCCTTCCTCTCTCTGTAAATATTTCCTAATCACAAACTAAATGATGAGCAGAATGGATTACTGATTCACCACATAGTGTTTGGAGTACAATCTGATTCTACTTCTTTTAAATGAAAGGCTTTTATTATATGATCTCCTTTATAGATTTATATTTTGATATTTATAGTGACTTAGTCATTAAAAGGGATGAATTATGTTAATGTAGCACTTTAAGGATTTTGGTTAAATACATGAAAGATTTTAGGGAAAAAAAAACCACTCATTAAAAATTTGGGGCCCTTCAGGTGATGTATTCATTTATCTGGAAAACCCATTAGATGTTTGGGACCACCTATTTCTAACAATGTCCGACAAATAGAGCATTACTCTGTTGATATCTACTATATTCTCTGTAAATGTTATTTTGACAACTGCTATTTTTTAAGAAAATCCAACACCTATCCATTTTGGTGAGTGTTAGTGTTCACAGCATGTGTTTCCCCTTCTATTCCCATTTCTCCCGTTAGTCTAAACTAGATTCCTGTTCCATTGCTATCCATAGGGCTCTTATATTGTTCCTTGAGTTATTTCTACTGTGAGTCCAGACATAAGACATGGCCAGTGTATTCCCTGAGTTTCTGGAATCATTGATTCCTGCCTTCCTCCAAGGGCCATTCTCATATTCTATCACATATACTCAGGTTCCTCTTCTTTAATGAGGAACATATACTTGAAGTTAAGGAACAACCTGAATGGAGAATTGGTTTAGATTCCTGATTATTCTAATCTTTTGAAGTTGTTTCTTCCACACTTAATTCAGCAGTAGTAGTTTTTAATGATCTATCTGGAATGCATTTGTTGAGTAAAGAGGGATATACAGCTCCAATTTTAGACATTTTTTTCAACATAATAACAATTTGCCTGAACATCCCTAATTAATGAGGACATCTTTTCATCTCTGACTTATTATATTTATCACATGAACAGTTTTCATAAATATCTGATCTGTTTCTGGACAACTTTATCTATTTCTTTCCAATATTTTTGCTTCCTTTAACTTTCTTATCCTAATGTGATGTCTAGGATGCTTGGCACACTGTTGAATAGTAGTAATGAAAATAGACATCCTTCTCTTTTTCTTCACGTTATAGAGAATGCATAGAATGATTAACAAATACGATATTTACTGTGTCCCTGGTACATACTTTTGTTGTCTGTTTTGTTAATGATTTTTTAAAATTATGAATAAGCTTCAGATTTTATTTAATGAGTTTTCTGCATCTACTGGATACATCATATTGAGAAGATCATTTTTTCTTTGAATATGTTAATATATTAATTGTATCAGTAGATTTTTCCAATGTATAAGTATAATTATCTTTACATTCTTGGGTAGATGCGTCCACTGGTAGATTTAATTTGCAATTTTTAAAGTTTCTTTTTTCTACATAGCAAAATTTAGATTGGCCTATAATCTTAATGTTTTGTGTTTAATCTTTGTTTTAGGCATTACAATTAAACTAGCCTTGTAAACTGCATATACCTTTTTCTCAGTCCTGGAACAGTTCATATAATTGAGAATTATCTATTCCCTCAAAGTTTGGTGCAGTTTGCCTAAAACTTCATTTTCTGCTCCCCACTGCTCTTTGTTGTATTTCACATTTATACTTCTTGAGCTAATTTTGAAATTCATGATTCCTTAGGAAATTGTCTATTTTTTTATAAAGCTGTCAAACAGATGTCCCAAGTCCCTTCTATTTTAAATATCTTTTGACATTTACTTGGGAGCTCTACAATCCGCTTGCAATCATTCTGTCCTTTGTGTGCTATCACTCTTTCTTGTTTTACCAGAAGGTTTTTTATTAATATTTTTTCCTGTCATTTCATGAGAATTTTGGTGGGCTGATGGGTGTATTCGCATTTTCAGTCTAATGTATTAATCCAGTTCTGAAGATATATAATTATCATTTTAATTATGGGAATAATTTTGCATGACGAGAGAGCTCAAAAACTGGAAAGGAAGGACTTTTCTGGTCCAACTCTCTCATTTTGCAAGTAAGGACACTGGGTTCAACCAAATAAGATCAGAGATTAGAACATAAATATTTGGAGTAAATATAGCATACTTGAAGTTTATTTATAGATTCAAGCATTCCTGTTATAATGTGATACATGTGTTTCTTCTTGTAAAAGGGGGGATTGAGGTGTTCTGCAAATTGTGAACTAAAAATAAAAGATCTCATGGGAAAATAGGGCTGGAAGAGACCACTCAAATCAATACAGGTCTCTAAGCAGAGTGTGTGCGCTTGTGCACAGACACACACACACACACACCCCTTAGTACAAAAAGAGACATCTAATTTCAAGAATTTAAAGACATACTATAGTAAATAACAGACCTGGCTTTTAAAAATGTCTTTAGCTTGGTGGAGGAGGATATAAGAAAGTTTTTTGAT
Organism: Balaenoptera acutorostrata; assembly: GCF_949987535.1. Taxonomy (NCBI): domain Eukaryota; kingdom Metazoa; phylum Chordata; class Mammalia; order Artiodactyla; family Balaenopteridae; genus Balaenoptera; species Balaenoptera acutorostrata. The sequence goes on from NC_080074.1 coordinate 92,149,520, forward strand.
GCTGCTGGATATAGAGATGAGGGCAAAATGTACAAAAATTGTGGAGAATTCTTCAATAAACATTTTCAAGACAGAGCCTGAGGCCAAGTTGAGAAAAAAAAATGCATGTTGGGTGAATGGTCACTGGTCACTGGTATACTACTGTCGCCCTCAGCAGCTTCATGTGTACTTTGCATTCAGCCACTGTTACTTAGTGGAGCAAAACATTCATATGCCAGAAAAATTTACCTATATGAAGGTGACTACTCTGAATAAACTAATTCATGTTACAGAAATATGTCATATTGCAGAAGAATTTGTATTTGCTACATCTTTTTTGGGAGTATCATGTTTAAAATACTAAACAGTCCTTTTTGTGTGTGTTAGCAATAACAAAAACTACTACTGTGCTATGTCCCTTAAGATTAAGTCTCTGATGTTATTGAAAGGACTACAGATCCTCCAATAACCCTCGCACTTTCTAAGAGCTGGAAACTACTGTTCACCACTTTGCCGTCACTCTATTTGGCAAGACCACCATTTTGATTAATTTGTCTTTGATGATCTAGGGCTACACTATCCAATATTGTAACTCTTAGACACTTATGGCTACTGAGCACTTGCAGTGTGGCTATCTGAATTAAGATGTGCTGTAAGCGTAAAATACACACTGAATTTTGAACACTTAGCATAAAAAAGGAATATAAAACATCTCAATATGTTTTTAATTCTGATTACATGGTTAAATGATAATATGTTTGGTATATTGAGCTAAATAAAATATTACATTAGAGAATTCCCTGTCGGTCCAGTGGGTAAGACTCAGTGCTTTCACTGGCAAGGGTGCAGGTTCAATCCCTGGTCTGGGAACTAAGATCCCACAGGCCAGGTGGCATGGCCAAAACAAACAAAAAAATTACATTGAAATTTATTTCCACCTGTTTCTTTTTATTATTATTTTTAATGTGGCTAGTAGAAAACTCAATTATGTGGCCCACATTATATTTCTATTAGACAGTGTTGATCTACAGAAAATGAAAGAGAAGAGAGAAAAAGAAAATAAAGCATTAAAGAATAGAAAGAAAGGTGGTAGGTAGAATTTAGTTAGTAAATGGGATAAGGAAAATTAGATTTCTGTTTGAGGACTCTAGGTATTGGAAAAATATAGGAAGAAAGACTACCACACCAAGAGAAGGAGAAATGAAAAATATTAAAAATATTGCTGCTAAGATGGGTAACGTGGAGAGCAGAGTTCGAGCACTGAGAGAACAGGCCACAGCAGGTATTACTATGCTTATAATGTGAACATTGGTATTTTCTATCTCAGATTATACACACCAGGTGTTTTTCTCAATCTGGTAACATTTCAAATGTGGGTGCTTAGTAGTTTTATTTAATAATAATGTAAAAAACTTCAGCTGTTAAATGAACTCAATCTCTATGATACAATCAAAAGTTTAGTTTTTTCTTCATATATACTCGTAAATAAAAATTCTGCACATCCATTTATTTATTCTCTCAACAAATATTTGATTCCAGCTATGTGCTTGTTGCTATCTTAGGAACTGTTTTCTGAATATGACTGTCATTTAAGATGAACACCAAAAGGCTGAATCCTTGCACATAATTACTCCTATTTCCTATTCATAAGTAGCTCATATTATTTTAAAGTTTATCACATGAGCAGTTTATACATGGCAGTATGTATATATTAAGAGATTAATAACATTAACACCAAAAAGTCACGTGCAGATACTTTAAATTTGTCCTACAGGCAAAAAAGACATCCTAAATAATGTCCAACCTATGAATACTGATTCAGCCTAAGAACTCCTTGAAAACTCACATTTATCAACATTACTCTTTCATCAGGATGAATACATATTCTTATTTTATAGGGTCACTAGATCTAAATTTTCTCCATTCTGATGTATAGGAAGTAGTCACAGATATGTTTGGTGAAATATTACAGTCATAGGTCGAAAAAAGTATTTTAATTTTATCTTACAAATATTGAGAGCCAGGATTGCTGACAGCTATTAAATATGTTTCTTTAAGAAAACTCGGTAATTAAGCTGACTTTTAATACTTTGGTTGACTAAGAAATGTAAGGTGAGTACGACAAGACATTAAAATATTAATAATACTATAGTACTCCACAGAGCATTTTTCAGGTACTTATGTACACACACATGAACACACACACATGCACACCCACACATTCCTTTGGTATTTGCCACTTAAAAATTTCTATGATGTTATATTGATATCTACCATATCTTTAGTTCCAGTGAGCTTTGTAACTAGTGGAAATGACCTGGATTTTATGCTTAAAGTGGTATTTATTGCTGGCTCAGCATAGATAAATATCAGCGATGTGTTGTTTTCCTCAACCAGTGCTCCTCTCATTTATAGTTATTTTGCTTTCAGGGGAACCTTGAGTAAGAAAGTTAAACTTCATGACTTGGAGAGACAAGCATAGGTGAAATTCTAAAACTATAGCTCACAGCCATGGGGTGGTTAGTAGAGGAGGGTCATGGTTTTGAACAGAGGCCTTCGATGGAGCATGAATGGATACCAACAGCAACTACTCAAGGGAAAACTGGACCTAAAAGATCTTGCCGCATTTTTCTTAATTCCCTCCAGCCTGTAAAAAGGCAACTATCCCTACTGCTTCTTCACTTGAATATGGCTGTATTCCTTTACATATATAGTATACATACTTTTTTAAATTCAAAAATAAAATGAAATTGAACATATTGCAAGGGATTTTTTTTTTTAATCTAGAGGAAAAGTTTTATAACAACTTCCAATTTTACAGTGCCCTCTCTATTAAGCTATGTATGCATAAAAGAAAAGTAGGGCTTCCCTGGTGGTGCAGTGGTTAAGAATCCACCTGCCAGTGCAGGGAACACGGATTCGAGCCCTGGTCCGGGCAGATACCACATGCTGCGGAGCAACTAAGCCCATGCGCCACAACTACTGAGCCTGTGCTCTAGAGCCCGCGAGCCACAACTACTGAAGCCTGCGCACCTAGAGCCTGTGCTCTGCAACAAGAGAAGCCACTGCAATGAGAAGCCCATGCACCACAACAAAGAGTAGCCCCCACTCGGCACAACTAGAGAAAGCCCATGCGCAGCAACAAAGACCCAATGCAGCCAAAAAAAAAAAAAAAAATTAAAAAAGAAAAGTAACAACAATCTATACAAATGAAGTTAATTAAGACAGAGGGTCAGGACTTCCCTGGTGGCACAGTGGTTAAGAATCCACTTGCCTAATGCAGGGGACATGGGTTTGATTCCTGGTCCGGGGAGATCCCACATGCCACGGAGCAGCTAAGCCCGTGAGCCACAACTACTGAGCCCGTGTGCTACACCTACTGAAGCCTGCATGCCTAGAGCCTGTGCTCCAAAACAAGAGAAGCCACCACAATGAGAAGCCGGTTCACCGCAACGAAGAGTAGCCCCTGCTCGCTGCAACTAAAGAAAGACCGCACGCAGCAATGAAGACGCAACGCAGGCAAAAAAAAAAAAAAAAGAAAAAAAAAGAGGGTCAATAAGAAAGAAACAGCAGTGAAGCTGGAACTTTGTATCTTTTGCAAAAATGTATACTGAGCTCCAGGGTGGTTTTTTTGAGTTATTTTATGTAAAATTTGTAATATAGTCACCAACTTGGAGGATCAAAAATATGGATTTTATTCCATTTCAAGTTTCATTATTTTTCCCACAAATGTCCAGTGAAGAAACATTCTGTGGACTTTCCTAATACAAAACATTCAAGAACTAAGATTAAAATAGCACATGTAAGCCTTATTAAAGTGATATTGGCTAATTTGAAATATTATGTAATTCAGGTATTCTTAGCTAATAATTTCTTTACCTTATTTAAGATAAATAGAGCACTAGGCTATTTAAAGCTCAATTAATTCAAAATTAGGGGGATTAATAATTCTTAGCTTTTAGAAGTAAACAAGACTTGAGTAAGCAAAAATAACTTGATAGATGCATGTTGGCTACTATAGTTTTAGGTATAATGAAATTAAATTATGTACCTGCATTTAGTTCTGATTTGCCTTGTCTTCATGGAAAAATCATGCAACAGCTTTGTGACTCTTTTTATCAAGTCTGTTGGTTAATGATGCTTGCACAATCACAAAGCTTTAAAAAAGCATGGAGCTGAAATATGCTATAATTTTTACATGTTTCTTTCAATAAGAAACATCTTTATTTAGTGTAAGCCCTTTGGGGAATTGCTTTCAAAGGAAGATATGTATAGGGTATTCACATACTGGGACATTAGTTCTAGTACAGTTATTGGCTAGAACCAAATGCAAGTTTGTATATATTACTATTATTAATTTTTAGTTAACTATTTATTAAAGATAGCAACCAAAGTTAATATTAAAGTGTTAGGAAGAGTACTTTGAAGGAGATCCAAAACTAAACTGAAGTAACTCAAGATACTCTTAATGAATGATTTATTAGCAGAACATGTTTTCATTATTGTGTGTGAGAGCTCTCAAAGTGATGATGTTCTTTCCTATGCTCTGACATGGTTCTGTGATTTTATAAGAAGAAAGCAAAGTTATGTAAAAGAGAAACACACCTTAATCTATTTATTTGCTCAAAGTAAATCTAAAAAGTTAAAACAGATTAGATCATAATATTGGAATTCTTAGCTGTTCTGAATGTGCTGAAACTAATCAATTTGTTCAAGTTTGCTAAATGAAATCCTTAATTTCATTGAGAATGAAAAGACTCATTCCACACCACCCCAGGAATATATGTAACTGAGCTTTTACTGCTAATGAGTATAATCTATTACTTTAAACTTTATAAAATATTACCTAGCCTTTTCCTCACTGGTAATTAATAGTCTGATTTTTACTTTGAATAAAAGACAATTCCAATTTATAATCAAATGTTTAAAGAATAAATTAATACTAATTGTAATGGGATTAGCTAAAACATTTTTTAACCTAGAAGTTTTCTTAAGATTATTTAAAAATTCTAATTAGATTTAATTTTTGAAGAGGATTTTCTTACTCTAATCAAAGGAATTCAACATTTTCTCTCCTAGGAGAGGTCAGGAGAGAGAAAAGGGACTCCAGAGTAGATAACCAGATCAGACTAATCAATGCTGGTGGTGAATCAAGAGGTAGATACTGTTTCTTAATTTAGATTTAAGAATATATATGACAATTTCAAAGTAAGATTTTTAATTACCATAGGTTTTCTTTTTCTTTTCTTTTACATTTTTTTAGTACTCTGAGTTCTAGAATTCCTTGACAAGAGTCGATTAAATTATAAAGAAAAGTTTTGTTTTGTCTTGTTTAAGTCAAGGATGTAAAACGTGGCCGTAACTGTAAGCAATAGGCCCAAGCAGAATTTTCAAGAAAGATTATTTACTTTCTCCTTATGCGGCTTACTATTGACAATGCAGTCATGATTTATTCAAGTATAGCTTTTAGGTGCAGTACATTTTATTTATTCTGCAGTACAGAACTGGTAAGGAAAATTGTTTTTAAGTTGAATTAGAAAGTAAGACTTATAGCAAGACTTTTGAGAAAAGAAATTACTCAAATCACATAGATTAGGAGTAAGAAACAGAAAAACCTGCACTCCTAGTAAATATCAGGCTCTTAGATAATAAAGGAGAAAATTATGAAGTAGCATTATACTTCATGTATTATAAATATATGAGTCTAGGAGAAGGTACATCTACTCTTACTCTCTGGAAAGAGAGCAGACACAGGAACACTCTAGGAAACAGTCTTTCTGTCCCTAGGCCTTTGTATCTGTGCTGCATCTCATGGAAAAGACAGGAAGTTACAGTCCCTGTCCTCACGTCTGCCACTGCATAAGCCCGAGGGGGTGTGTCTACTCAGTAAGGTCATGAGAACTGGGGAAATGGGATTACCAAGGACACTCCTACCCTGGTAGTTAACTTGGGGGCTAAAACCAGGAATGTAATGGAAGATGCTAATATTTTTTATTATTTCTCAGTTTAATTTATTCTGATTTGCTGATTCAGTATCCGTGCTTCATATTGCTCACAACTTTGTTTTAAGCTGCCAACAGCCTGTGATAAAACTGATAAAGTTCTAATGCTTTCATTTACTCTTTGCTTATAATTTAAAAACCCTGTTTGTAAAGCAGTTTTTGAGGAGAAGACTGATACTTAATGAAAGTCTTTTTGATGGTAATTGAAGTACCTCATAAGACTAGCATGATATCCAGGTATAAGAGGTCAGGAACTTTCTCATTTAGAGAAGAGTTATGGAGATGTGTTATTAGAGTGAGTTACTGGATTTATAAAAGCGTTTAACAGGGAGAGGGAGTGCCAGAGCAAGAGCCAGAGTGAGAATGGAATATTTTAATTGACAGAAAGAGTCTGTCGTACTAGATTAAAATGAGTATTTAATGAGCTGTAAAAATAATATAGTTGACCTTTAAAAAGGGGAATTTTGGCTTGCTAGGAAAGTTATCTTTCTTAATTTTTAAATATGCTATGAAGTATAACATCTTATTTTGTTGATTAAATTCAATATTTGTGCAAGGTACTGGTTTTAAAAAAAGATGTAAATTTTTTTTTCATTGAGTCAAAATTCTTAGGTCACTAATATCCCTGGTCTCTAATATCTTGCTATTTGAAATGTCAACCATGGACCATTAGCATGAGCATCACCCAGGAGTCTGTTAGAAATGCAGTCTCCTCCCCATCCCAGACCAAGTGAGTCAGAATCTGTTTTCTAACAAGATCCTCAGGTGATTCATATACAAATTAAAGTTTGAGAACACTGTTTTAACATATCAATATAAATATAGATTTATGTATAATTTGTGTCTATCTATCTTTCTGTTTATTTACATTTCCCCCCGTTCCAGGATTTTATTTATTACCTGACTAACCCTGGTTAAGACAGATGAATTCAATAAAATAGCAAAATATGACTTAAGGAGGAAATTTAAAAATAGAGAATCACAAAAATACTACTAGCAAAGTAGTGAAAAAGTATCCTGACCATTGACATTTAATTTTGATGATGAAAGGTCTTAGCTACTTCCTCAAAACTTGGTTAGTTCAAGTAGTTACTTTTTTGTGACTATTTTAACAGACTGATACACCTTCTGGAAGAAACCAAGGAGTTTAAATTTTAAGGATTTGCCCTTATCTAATCCAAAGTAGATGAGAAACTGCAAAAGTAGATAAATATAATTTATTACTATCTTCATAAAACAGGTTAAGGAACATAGTTCTGATAACATAAGGGAGTTTAAAATGAAAAATCTTTCTACATCATTCTACAACAGTAATAGTGGGGTTTTTTTGGAGGGGGAATACTTATCCATATTTTAGTTTATTATATTTTAACAACCATATAATATTTTTAATTGATTTAGAACTATGATTCACAGGAGCTCATAGCAATCCATATATAATGAAAGGACTAGTAGAGGCTTAATAAAATTTTACACTTGGAATTAAAAAATACTAAAATATAATCCTACAGCTTATTTTTTACAGTAGAAAAATATATTAAAAATGCAGTTTTTAAGAGGAAAAGAATTTGAAGTTAAAGGAGGTTAACTCATTTTGCCAAATCAACGGTGTTAGAGAGTACTGTTACAAATAGTGGGAAGGATTTGTTTTCATATTCTTCATTTGCTTAAACAGTCTCAAGATACCAAAAAGAAAGTCAATTTTTACCTAATCAGAAATTTGGAAATAACAGAAAGTCCATCTTCAGTGATTATGATTTAACATTATTTTAGTCAAAGCATTTCTAAACACTTCCTGATTAAAAGTTTTAAAAAATTTTATACATGTCAGAAAATGAGTGTTCTGTAAGTTATGTATCTTTTCCTTGAGTTTGACCTAAACGCTATAAGTTGAATTATAAGCTCAACATATATTGTGTTTATTGCACAATATATGGTCATTATTCTTAATGAAGCGTTATCCTGTAATTTTTGTTTTCAAGTGGCCCTTTATCATGAAAGGAGGCTTTGTAATAGAGTGGAAAGACTGTGGGCTTCAGAGTCAGATAAACCTGTGCCATCCTGACTTTGCTGCTTCCAATTTTATGACCTTTAGCAAGTCATTTAATTTCTTTTAGCCTCAATTTTCCCATATGCAAAATGGGAATAATTATGCCTTTCTTATATGAGAATGGATGGTATTACATGTGAAAATTCTAGCCCATAAGAGGCTTTTAATAAGTAAAATCGATTTTCTTATTGTTTTTATTATAATATCATTATTTTCATTTCTATGCAACTTGCTTAAGCATTCCTGCTTTTATCAGAGATCCAGTTTTCCAAATGCATAGTTATCTTTCTGGTTATTAAAATTAAAAAAAATTATATTTGAACTCCTGCTGATCTTTCAGGGAAGGAAAGGTCCTCCTTCAGGGCACTGCTAACTTCTTTATCTGTCTTTTTGATCCCATCTTCTCTCAACTCCTCACCATTGGTATATTCTCTGCCTTCAATACTTCCCTCTCCATTGGTTCTTTCCCTTCAGCTTATGAATATTTTCAAATCTCTCTTATCCACATTCCCCAGATCTCCAGACTGATTCTCCTCAGCATCTAAAACCCCATTTTTCTCCAGGCTTTTATCACCACACATTACTTCTGAGAGAGTAGTCTGCTTATGTGTTTCTGTTTAACACCTTCCATTCTCCTTAGCTCATTGCAATCTTGCTTTTTTTCCTCCGTTTTACTAAACTTGTTCTTATTTGAATCACCAACTCATTTTGTAATTGCCATATTTAATGATGATTTTTCAATCCTCATCTAATTTATTTTCAGAATTTGACACTATTTACTTAGTAATTGAAACTTTCTCTTCCCTTCTTGTGAAAGGCACGTTTTCCAAGGTGTCCTACAATTTGAATTGCTTTTTTCCAATTTCCTTTTTCTGCTCCTCCTCCTCCTCCTTCCGTCTTTTATATGTTAATGTTCGCAGGATCCTTTCTTTTGTCACTTTCCCTACGTGATTGCATCTGTCTCTAAGACTTCCATTCCTTCTTAGAGCTAACAGTTCCTTAATCCACACCAGATTTCCTAAAATCTGAGCTATTTCCTCAATAACAGATGACCCTTGGCACTCACATACTCAATGTGTTTCAAACTTGATTAATTATTGTATACCCTCAAACTTCCATTTCTCTGATAACTGTATCGTCGTTACTGAACTCACATCAAAACTAGTCATCATCTTCTACTCCCTCCAGGCAATCCCGCTGTCAACTAAAGAATGTTGCTCACCACATGGCTCTACAAGGATTGAGTCATTAGCCACTGCAGTTGCCGACCTCCACACTGTGAAAGGAGTTCAGGGCAGAGATCAGGAATGAGGCACTCTGTGCTCTGGGAAAACTGGCAGAGCTGACTTTCAGATAGTTAGATATTTTCAGGAGAAAATTTTATGATTCCAGTTTCTTGCATCTTTCCATACTTAGAAATGCACGAAAATCATTAACTAAGATATCTGTGCCTCCTGACTAGCAGTAACCTTCTACTGAGATGTGTTTGATTGCATGTACCCCTTCTCCAAAATCACATATAAGCTGATCTCTCCACCATAACTCTTCAGAGCAGTTCCTCAGAGATAGCTGAGAGGCTATAGTCCTCATCAAGTCCCCCCCCCAAAAAATTGTAACGCACAGCTTTCACGTTGTGCGTTTTTATTTCAGTTGACATCACATATTTAGTTGCCAAGTTCCATTAATTCCACTGTTTTAATACTCCAGGGACTTAATACTTCCTGTTTAGCCCCACTGCTGCTACTTTAGCACAAGCTCTGTCATCTTTCATATGTTCAGTTATCTTCTCCTAACTCGAGTTTTTAACTCTTTTTAAGCATACATTACTGTTCATATGATCACTTAAATGCTTCTCCCATCCTCCAAAATAATTTATTTCCTTAATCTCCTGATAGCAAAAAAAGACATGTTTATTGTAGACATTTTGTAAGTAAAAAAAGAAATGAATAAATATTATCTGTATTGTAGTTCTTTTTCAAGGAGTGGCTACTCCAACATTTTAGTGTATAAGATTTCATTTAGTGTATAGGATTACATTTTCATGTATAGGATTTTTATTTCTTTTCCAAATAGTAATATACTTATTTTAACAAATATTAATATATTAAAATGTGGTTTGAAAATATATCTTGTCACCCTTAAAAACTATGATACGTGTTTTCATATCAAGATATATGATATTGTATTTTTATTAATTTATAAATTCTATGGCATATTATAATGAAATTATGTTCACAATTTTACCACTATTTTTGAGTACTATTGGAGAGTTAGTTTTTTTGTTAGTATTAGAAATTATGCTATGGTGAATGTAGAATTTTGTATTTAAGTCTTTTTGTATAATTATGATTGTTTCTTAGAAATATTTGTAGAAGCAGAATTGCTGAAACACATATATGTTTTCGACACATTTCTATAGACTTCTGACACATTTTTGACAAAATTCCCTTTAGAGAATGCTATATCAATTTAAATTGCTAGCAGCTGTTTGGATTTTGTCCATTTCCCCACTGAATTTCATCATAATAAATATTTTAACAATTTGATAGGCAAAGATGGCATCTCATTGTTTTAACTGCATGTTTGTCGTTAAACTCTTTAAGTAATTTCTTGACCACTGAATTGCTATTCACGTTCTTAGCCTGTTTTTTAATCTTGATAATTATTTTTTTTGTAATCTATGCACATTTTATATGTTCTAAAGCTATTAACATTAACATTTAAGCTATTAAGTACTTATTTCTTTCCTCAGTATTTAGTTTAAATACATATTGGTCATTGACTTTCCTTTGCACCATTTCCTTATTCTTGCTGTTAATCCTTCTCTCTTTGATCTACAGGTAGTTGGTGTATAATAAAACTAATACTGCACTCACAATAGGGCATTGTAATAACTGATGACATGGCTTTATGAATTCCTTAGCCAAAGAAAAAGGCAAGGATTATATCTAAATCGTCTTTGTATTCTCAGTGATAAACCAAATCCCTTGCACACGTGTGCGCTTAGTAGGTGTTGAATTGGACTGTTATAAACCCTGCACAGCTGTGTATAATTTCCACCCCATGCTCCAGCATGAAGAACCATTTGCTATTTTCTGAATCCTGCTTACGGGATTTTTAGTATTGTTTTATAGTTAAGAGCCAAGGTTATGCAGGCAGCCAAACCTGGGTTTGAGTTCAGGCTTGACCCTACCAGCTTCCTAGTTGTGTCACCTTGAACAAAGCCTCAGATGGCCCATCTGTAAAATGGGTTATTATAGTATCTATCTCATTGATATATTGTAAGACTTAGATGTTTACCCAATTTGAGACTAGGAAATAATTAGCACTTCATAAGTGACAACTGTTATTATTATTATCATTGCAATCAAAATTAGTTGGGTACTTCAGATGAAGTGTAGTACTGTAACTGTTAGAGTTTAAATTATTACTTATTGCATCATTAACTTATTACATGTTACCCGTGTTCCCTCTACAGAAAAATATGAACAGATTATCCAAGTCTTTAAGGACATATTTTTAAGACAAATTACATAGGAATAAATGAAAAAAAAATCTGAATAAAATATATATTCCTTTAGATATTAGAAAGAATAGTAATGAATATTCTGCTTATTAATATATATCAATACTGATAAACTATTACTCTTAAAAAGTAAGCAAATTCCAGATATGTACATATCCTTCAATTTCCATTAGATAATAACTGACTGTAATTAATCTACACTAATACTTGGCAACTTTCCTAACTTAATAAACCCACGTAAATGAATTTTAATAAAAATAAGTGAGTATAAAAACATTTCAGAAATCTATTATGTTTATGCTAACAAGAAAAAAAGAGTGAAATGATTTTGTTGTAACTGAGAACACAAAAAGGAGAAAACCAGTCTTAAAAGTCACTCATAGTTAACATTACACGATAAAAGAAAATTACCGACAAGATATTTTCAAGCACATTCATGGTGGAATAACAATGACAGTAACAATGCATGTCTCAAAAGAAATACATTTTTACTTTCATAAGACTGTTGTCAATCTTTAGGTACTTGTAGAAACACAAAGAGGAAATGTAAATATCAGGAGAGAAATATTTCCTTTCTTAAAGTTGTATTATATTTTCAAAGTTGATCTTTAAGGAATTTTAGGATAAGAGTTATTGTGGTACACTAAGTAAGTTTTCTATCAAATAAATATTTGCAGTTGACATATATGAGAACAAACTTTTCTAATTGTTTTAATGAGCTGCCTGAATAAAGAATTGAAGATGGTGTTTTAAAACTTAGACTTTTATGAAAATGTTATAAATATAATACTCAAACCCTCTGTGATTTTGAAAAATCAGTGTTAATCAACATGCTAATATTATTCTAAGTCAAAAAAACTACTTATTGGGCTTCCCTGGTGGTGCCGTGGTTGAGAGTCTGCCTGCCAGTGCGGAGGACACGGGTTCGAGCCCTGGTCTGGGAAGATCCCACATGCCGTGGAGCAACTGGGCCCGTGAGCCACAGCTCCTGAGCCTGCGCATCTGGAGCCTGTGCTCCGCAGCAGGAGAGGCCCTGATAGTGAGAGGCCCGTGCACCGCGATGAGGAGTGGCCCCCGCTCGCCGCAACTGGAGAAAGCCCTCGCACAGAAACGAAGACCCAACACAACTAAAAATAAATAAATAAATTAATTTAAAAAAACAAAAACAAAAACAAAAACTACTTACTACAAAAGAATTTATTTTTTAAATTGTGATCAGTCCTACTAAGCTTTGTTACAAGTAAGGTAACTTGGGTTGCCCAGGATTCTCTTGATTTCAAAACTGAAAGTCACATGTCCTGGGAGCTGCTTCAGTCCTGGGCAAACTGAGATGGTTGGTCACCCTAGTTACGGGTTACTTAAATACGTGTTGCCATAAATACACAAAATACAAAAGAAAACCAAGAATAAGACTGTCAATATGACATGACATTTTAAATTCACCTTAAAGGGAGGAAAATTGATTATAAGAGTATAGTGTTTGTACAAAGTCTATTTAAAAGAAAAGAAAGTGCTGCTCAATATAGATTATAACAATGATCCAAATTTACCTTAATAAGATACTTACTTTTGTAAAAATTCTTCATAGCCACATACACTTAGAAGATAATTTTGGGGTGATAACTGGTCATTTGCACAAAAATGTAGAATTTCTGCTATTAGGTCTTTGACAAGATAATTAGCTGAAAACAAAGTTGAATAACAAAATGTTAATAAGAGCATATTATATATTGGCTGGGAGAAAGATTTTGAGCACAAAAAGTGATACATGCTTTATGAACTATTATAAGTTTCTAGCTCCATCAAGAGGAGTTAAAATGAGATGCATCTCATTTATTAGTCTGGTTAGATTTCGAGATTTAAAAAAAAATATTCTTTGCATTTTCTTTGATCAATCTGTCTTCAAATAACCGAACAGAGCTAGGTATTTCATTCCTCATTCTAAAATCTTTGGTAATTGTAGCTCTGCATAAAAAATATTCTACTGTGATTACCCTTAGGGATTTGGGAAATGCCAAAAAGATTACACAGTGAGTGCTAAGTGGCAAGCCAGGAATCTAAATCTGTCATCTTCCAAAGCCTGTGCTTTTAATAATTCCACATTTTCACAACTCATCACTCTTCCTTTCCTGTGTAGGAATCACCCCAGGTTCTGTCTTGGACAACGTTATAATAACCTTGAAGAACATGTACTCTCTTTCTCCACCTTCTCTGGGACTAAAAGTGTCAGCATATTATAGGGTAAAGTTTGTTGCCTTCTCATATTCACATTCCATAATATCCCCCTACCAAACTCTTACATGCATATGCCATTTAATAGTGGCCAGAACCATGCTGACTTGGTACGATTATATTTGTCTGTGAAATATTTTTCTAATTGTAAATGATAAATCGTATGGGATTCGTTTATTATCATATGTGATAATGGAAATTATCTGTTATATATATTATCTATCTATTTATCTATCTATATCTCCATGCTTTCAACGTGATCTTGAATGAAAGTTAGTGCAACAGATTGTACTGATGATCCTTAATCAGGATTTGAACAGCATACTGCAAACACTCATTTGCATTTATTGGAGTTGAGTTTTGTTGGCAATTATGTGTTTAATTTGCTGTGACTTCTTTTACTGCCACACCTTTTTGTTTGGGAAAGGTTTTTGACACAGACTGGCTCATAAAAAATAGTGCAAGTGATATTGTTGGACTTGCCATGAAGAAAAAAACTGAAGAGTATTGTAATGTCCGATTTAAAAGTGTAGGTTTTATGGTAGATCAAGTTGTTACCAATAAAACGGTTGGAGAAACAAATGGTAAAGATCATCATAGGAATTAGAGATTGTGGAAATGCCCTGACACAGAAGAGAGTATATTAGACATGCTACTGCTTGGGAATATTAACTGAAATAGTATGAATTGAAGCTAGAAGAAAATATGGCCACAGGCAAAATCATGACTATAAAGGCTTTGACAAGAAGGGGAGAGCATTGCCAATATAAGATGGCAGGAAAATATCTCTAAAGACACCAGTTTATTTTAATTCATTTGACTTTTCTGTTTCCAGGACTGTGTCCCCTATGCTATTTGGGGCATGCATGCATTCATTATTTCACTACAGTCATCTTTGCGGTTTACATGAAAGACTCCATAATCCAGTTTCTAGCTATTACTCCTCTCCTGTGCTTTGGTGTGATATCTCCTACTATTTGCTTCTTGTTACTTTTTGGTTGTCTCATTATTGCTTCAAATTCAGCATGTCTAAATCTGGAATTATCATTTTTCTCCTTGAAACCAAACATTAAGTGTCTATGAGTTAAACTTCTCATCCATATTGTAAGCCAACAAGTACTATGGCTTCTTTTAAGTAGACTTTATACCTGTATCTTCAATTTGACAGCTAATATAACACTTTTTCCAGTTTCTCCTAGTCTCCAACTTCATACAATCCTTCTCAATCTGTTGACCATATTGCCTACCATACTGAAAAGACTAAGGCCCATTTGAGATTCTTTAATTATGCTACTCTACACCTTAAATCTAGTTTTTTTATGCATCCTTCTCTATCCCTTTACACCTCTTGATTCATAAGTATCACTGCTTTTTACTGCATCTTACTTCTTCACATGTGATCCTTCCATCACTGGTTTCCAGTTCCAGCAATTTAAAGCCCCTCTCTTTTATATATTTAATACCCTCCACTCTAAAGATGCTTTTGTCTTTTCTTTAGGATGTTTTGTTTCTATTTAATATTCCAGTAAAATCACTCCTCTTCCATTCTATTCCCTTAATATAGTATCTTATTTATTTATTTATTTTATTTATTTTTACCTCCTCATTACTGCCAAATTTCTTTAAAGTGTAGATAACTTCTGCAAATAATTCTCAATTACTCTTTAATCTTGCAAACTGACTTCTACTTCTACCACTTTGCAGGTCACAAACAGCTTCCTAATACTGTTCCAACTATGTGTCATCTAAATCTAGAAGGTAGTTGAAAGTAAAGACACTGGCTCTAGAGTAACTTTGGAATTGGAAAAAAGGACAGGGCAATCATCTTCACTGAAGTGATAGCTGAAGACTGTAGAACAGAGAAGTCCTTGTTCAAAACACCTGCTCTTCCAGAAGGATTCTATTTTCTCACTCTGGGAGAAACAGAATTCTCTTTGGATGAAAACCTCTCATTGTCTCCTCCTCTTTGCTTATCTAGATTTCATTATTCCTTAAGTTTCTAGCAACTTATTGGTCATTCTTGAAATACTTTTCAGACTTCTGTTCTCTAGAGCACATCTATGTTATTAGTAAAACACTCATATAAAGTGGTGAAGGGATCACAGTTTTGGCATAAAGATTATCTTAAAGTGAAAACATTTGAAAACTTATCTTCACTTTTCTTATCTGACTATAGCCAAGACTCCCTAATACAGGTGCTATCAACTTTCTTCTGAGAGAGTTTCCTGCAACTTTGGGAAGGAGACCGACTGCCCATCCATTAGCGTAAAAAGATATCTATGTATTTCCTTACTGAAGCTCTAAATACCCCCCTCCTCACACACACTTTTACATTAACTTTTTATGTAAACCTTTCCCTCTGGGTTTCAGCAGGTTACTCATTACTGAGTAACCCCTGCATGTATGTATAAGGAAACCTTGTCTTTTGTCCTGTTAACTTCTCTATTGTCAGTTGTGTCACAGCCTAACCCCCCTTCAAATTTAAATGGGCAGAAGACAAATTTTCCTCCTAATAGCAGCATATGCTACTCTGTATATTTTCATAAATGTGTCCTCTCCCCTCCCCTGCTTTTTCCTCCTTCCCCTCTAATCATCCCTTCCTCCCCCTTCTTCTTATAGACGCTTTTACTATCTTTGAGGCCACAGACATCCTCTTTACCACTGTACATCTCTAACACTAAACACAATGACCTAATCACTTTACTGAAACTTCTTATAAAAGTCAAAAATGGTCTCTTGTTTTGCCAAATCTAATATTGGAAATTAAATATTATAAATTGGAAGATTAGGAGTGGTCTCCCTCGTTCATAATTATTTCCTCTTCTCCAGCAACTGAAGTCAACATAACCTAGATGCCATTCTGATTGCATCAAGGTACAGCACTATTGATCTTGGCTGTGCAATCAGAACTCTGGTTTTAGAAATTTGGAAGTGGATCTGAAAGCAGCTCTGCTGCCCCTTTCCTGTTTGCCCATTTCTATTCCCCTCTAACCTTGAAAGAACTTAATTAACCTGTTGATTCTTTTCCTAGATAAAAAGAAGATAAAGAATTAAGTAGTTAAAGAATGACTAGTTCTCTACCCGCAATGGCCTCCTTAGCAATCCTGCAGGCACACCACACAGGCAAGATAACATCTGAAGAGAGAGTCAGCCTGCCTTCACAGAGTGGAGAACAATGCATAACCCGATCTCCTGCCTCCACGATTCACTGAGATTCTTCCTCCTCTTTTTTGCCTTTAAGAACTGTCATGGCTGAGCAGAATCTTTGGAGTTGGTCTTGGAACATGAGTCTACCTTCTCCCCAGATTGCTGGCTTTTCTGGTTAAAACACCTTTCCTTTCTATTGACGTTTGCCTCTTGATTATTGGTTTTTGAGCAGCGAGCAGCCAAACCTGAGTTTGGTAACAGATCCAATGGGGAGGTTGAACTTTCTTTCTTAGATCGCTGGCCAAATAGCATTTAAGCTTGAGAGCTTAGCTTTCCATGTGTTGCAGAAAAGTAAGGGAAATGAGTCAGCAGAAAGCAAGAGAAACATAAGGAGCAATTATACAGAGGGGAGATGAGGTGAGAGACATACAGGAATTTTGGACTGCCTGTACATCAGTGTTTTATTCCCAAATCTTTGCTGAATTCCTACTCTTAAATTCTATAAGAAATCCCTGTAATCTTTAATTTTTTTTTTTCTGCTTACATCAGCAGGAGTTGGTTTCTGTTAGTTTCAAACCAGATGGCCCTAACTAATATTCCTACATAACATTGTTATGTTTGCAGTCATCTGTACTAAGTCGGAGCCTTGGCTAGAGTAAGAAAGAAAATAAAGCAAAATACAGTGATAATAATAATAATGAAAAAAATTTATTGGACCATTATTTGTCAAGAAACAGCAGTTGATACGTAGAAACTTGGTAGCAACTAATGTGCGAAGAACTAATATTGTTTTGCAAAATGGTTGATGGTAACAGTGAAATAAATATTAAACAACTTTAAAGAGATTCTAAAACTTTAGAGAAATGAGAATCATCTGGTGAATTTGATAAAATACAGGTACCTGGGATCCATCCAGAGACTCCGATTCAGTAGAGCTGCTAACTATGCTGGGCTGTACAGGGCTATTATAGTTCTCACTGTGGAGATAGAGTCTGTGTAACAGCCATTTTCACTTACATATAGTCTTTATCTAGAATCTTTTTGAAATTTAGCTTTTATTTTTAATATGCTAAAAACTTGCTATACTTGCTATTTCATAGCAGGAAAATAAGGTGTCCTGGGGTGAGCTCTGAAGAGAGTTCCAAAAAACAATAGCCAAACAAATGTTAAAAGATTTCCAGCTGTTTTCCTCTTACTTCACTTCAGGGCAAAATACTAGCTAATACTGCTTCTTTTAATGACTTCAGTCTGTGGACTCAAGGCAGCTTATACCAGCTTTATGCAGATTTTTATACTTATTTGCAAGATTGCTTACCATATGGCATAAAATGAAGTTGTTGTGTTGAGTCATCAGTAAAAATATTTATATTAACCTTAGTATTAGAAAAGAACTTGTATGGAAATGCTGTAGTCGTGCTCCAGATCTTCCCCGAATTGGAATTAATGTCAGCTGCATGATACGTTTCTCTTATTCTGAAAAATATATGTGAAAAAATACTTAGGACAAGATTATAAGAAACTTCATGCAGGGTTTGCTATAGAAGATTTGAAATATGAAAATAACCAGCAGCTGATTTGTGGTATAGTGCTATTAGCTAGGCTAGATTGGTAAAGATTACAATTAAACCAAAAGCAACTGTAAAGCTCTGGTCTTTACGTTTTCCCTGGGGCACCTCATTTGAAGCAATTAAGAATACATTGTCACGGGGCTTCCTTGGTGGCACAGTGGTTGAGAATCTGACTGTCAGTGCAGGGGACACGGGTTTGATCCCTGGTCCAGGAAGATCCCACATGCCGCGGAGCAACTAGGCCCGTGAGCCACAACTACTGAGCCTGCGCGTCTGGAGCCTGTGCTCCGCAATAAGAGAGGCCGCGATAGTGAGAGGCCCGCGCACCGCAATGAAGAGTGTCCCCCACTCGCCGCAACTAGAGAAAGCCCTCGCACAGAAACAAAGACCCAACACACCCAAAAAAAAAAAAAAAAAAAAAAAAAAAGAATACATTGTCACTTATAAAATATGAAAACTCACTCTGAACAGTGATTGCTTGCTTCACTGACATTGCCTTTTGAAGCATGAACTCCTCCCCTTGGTTTTGGCTCATGCCTTTGTCAAGGCAGAAGTCACTCATTTATTATTTATTCATTTATTGATGAATAAATTCTCTTGTTTGTGTTAAATTGGTAAATACCATTCTTGGCAGCCCATTTTCTTTAAATTTGGGGTTTTACACAAATCTTTGGCTTTTATGTAAATAATTGAGCCCAGAAGTCATTTGTACATTCTGAACAATTACTGCGTCAGAAAGTTAGAGAATTGGAAAATAGTTTATCCTTGGAGTCAGAAGCCTTGAGTTTGAATACTGACTCTTTTTTAATTTTTAAAAATGTTTTTAACATCTTTATTGGCATATAATTACTTTACAATGGTGTGTTAGTTTCTGCTTTATAACAAAGTGAATATATATATACATATATATATACATATATATACATATATGTATATGTATATATATATATACATATATATATACATATATCCCCATAACTCCTCCTTTTATTCAGTAGTTAAAACTACTACTACTACTATGGTCAGAGGCAAGTTATATGACCAGTTTCTTTGTTTGCACAAATGAGGATATTTATATCTACTTTAAAAGTTTATGAGAAAAAAGGCATATAAAAACTTTTGTAGAATGTAAAGCAATATATCCATGTAATGTATCATAATTATCATTATATTATTACAGCTGAATCCCTGTAGAGCCATATTTTATGCCCACAGGTAGAATTTAGCATAAAATTATTTGTAACTAGATATTTAAAATGCTTTTGATGATGAATATGAAGTCCTAGGGTTTTTTCTTTTTTTGTTAATTTTGCAGACCTCTAAACTTTGTAGTGCTTTTCCTGAATGAAAAATTATGCATTCTGTATATGCATTCTATGTAATGTATCATATATATTACATCCTTGGCATTTATTCTAACTATTTTTGCAGCATTAAAGTAGTGTAGGCCCATTGAAGCAGCTCTATCTCTATGCCCTTAAACTCTACCAAAACATCCCCTCCTTGAGGGACCTCACAAATGGAAAAGTGTGTATTCACCCAATGGGTCTGGCATGTATCAAAATCACCTTTTTTTCTGGGTTCCATCCCCAAAGTTTTTGATTCAGTAGATATGTGGAGGATTCCCCCGCCCCCCCCCCCAATTTTTAGCAGTTTTCCAGATAAGCCAATACTACTGCTGCTCCAGAACTGCAGTTCAAGAACCATTGCTTAGGATAAAGGTATGCGCCACTCTTCCTTGTTATACCCTACAACAAAAGTTTGGACTCCAGTTCTGAATTGAGGAGCTTTATGATCTAGCATTCAATCATATGATAAGGTACTACTCAATGTATACATACATGATTTAACCTTCTACCATTTTGGAGAGTTAAATTTAAAATGTAAATTCATGACTCATTCTTTCTTAAACCTTCGCTGAGCATCTACTGTGGGCCAAAAACTTTTTTCATGTGCTATGACATTTTACTGTATTTTTAGTAAAAATATGACATATTTCTTGAGAGATGTTCCTTAAAAGTATGTCCCAACAAGAAACCAAATCCCACAAATTAGAGAGCCTCTTTAAGGGTGTATGGCGGGAATTAGGTAAGGTTATTTAAATGTTAGGGAAAAAAACACTGATGAAATTGGATATATAAATCCATTCTATATGGCTTTCCAGAAATTTTGGAGACCCTCTTAAGAAACTTGGCTTTCAAATTCAGTTCTGTCTTCTTTTGAATTAAGAGCTTTGGATAGCACCTAGCACATATTAGGTCCTCAAAAATATTTGCTATTGAGTGAATAGTGTGTTTGTGTACAAAATAATTATGCATATATAAATTTAATTATCTTTATATGAGTATTTGTCAACAAAAATTATAGAAAACCAAAAACATGTGTAAATATAACCCTTATCTTCTTTTTACTACTTTAAAGTTTATTGTTGTTTGGTTGCCTTTTTTAGTACTCATGGTTACTTTGAAAGAAACCATTGGAAAAAAATTCCATTTAAGAATTTTAAAATGTACCATGAGCTACTGACAAACCATCACATAAAATATTTTCATGTCACTATTGCATTCACAAGAAGATTTCATCAAAGAATATTACATTCTCTTGAAAAAAAAAAGTGATGGGAGAGACTAATAATAAGTGTTTTTTGATGGAGCTATACCAGGTATTACCTTGTGATATTGAGAGAGCTATTTCTTACACTTAGAGGGTAGAAATTATCACATCTTAGATTTAAAGTGTCAAGTTCCTGGCAATGCTTGTCAGGTTGTTACAGTGGGTAGCTCATTCCTGACAGAATCAATATTTATATCTGTAAAGATCCTAATTAGGAATCCAAAGTGCCATTTAAAATATTCTTCTGTGAACTGGAGCAAGAAATTAATTAAAGATTGAATATAGGTTCATGGATTTGAACTGCTTTGTTTTGTATTTTGTATGTGTGCCTTTCGGTTCTTCCAATATGGTGACAAGTTTTTTAACTTGACTTTGCTTTTTTGTTTGCTTGCTTGTTCTTCATTTGAATATCTGTCATGCATTGACTAGTTATTAGGCATTCAGATAGCCTTTTAAGGTAGTGATTAAATAAATGATTCAAATCTTTAATCCCAAATGATTCTTTAGCAGGCCGCTGCTATAGCTGATAAATAAGCTAATGTTTATTTATATGTATATTTATTATATTTAAAACAGCCAAAAAAGGATAAAAATCAAGATAACTAAAATGTAAGTGCATTAATTTTTCAAAATTTTCAGGAATCTTACCAATAGAAGAGATGGCATTATATAAATTTTAATTGATAATAAGAGATTGGTCTTTAAAAAAGAGGCATCTACCTTTATAAGTTCTTTTTTTAGATTAGCAAAAAGCGGATCTGGGATCTGGGATCCCCTTGTGATCAAATTTGTTTTTCAGTGGACAAACACCCATGCCCTTGTTCAACATTCTTGCAGTCCATTCAGGGGAAGATTGAGTTATTAAGCAGAAGGTACTCTCATCATTCTAAATAGTATATCCCAGGTAAGAAGGATAAATCTATGCTAATTTGGGACAGAGCCAAATAAGTCAGTCACTTATGTGCCATTAAATGAGAAATTAATTCACTGCAAACTAAGCTATCAACAAACAGCAAGGGCAAGACTGAAATTATAAAACATTCGTTTGTAGCCAAATTTTCAGGGGAAAAATTTATTTGACTATAAACAACAAAAGCAATACCAGAAGTTGATTAAGAACTAATTTGTCATAACTTTATACTTCTAACTATGTTAAAAAATTATAGAGCTTTAACATTTTATATGCAAGATTAATCAGTTCAGCTATGTTAAAATAGACAAATTTATGCAGGTACAGAAATTTCTAAGTTTAATGGAATAGCAACACTTACTTTTTTACTTTGTTGCAAAAGGAGGCCAGACTTCTATTACTGCCCTCAGGTATTTCAACCAGCTGAATGGAACAACCTGTCAGCTTAAAATAAAAACTGTTAAATTAAAATAGCTTGGTGTGGAGAAAAGATTAATACAATTCTAAAATTTTTATTTTGTTTTAAAAAGCCATTATGTTTTTAATTTTATTTTTAAAAAATTTACTGAAGCAATACATATGGAAAAATACATAAATTTTAAATATATAATTTGAGTTTTGAGGAATATATGCCACTGTGAATATTAATATCCAATCAAAAAATATAGAACATTTCTATCACTTTATAAAGTTCCCCCATATCTCCTTCTGTCAATCTGAACATCTATTTGGTAACTGTTAATTCAGATTTCTATCACCATAGATTAATGAATGTGCTCTTTTGTTTCTGGCTTCTTTCATTTATTTTATTTTATTTTTTTTAAATTTATTTTATGGCTTTGTTGGGTCTTCGTTTCTGTGCGAGGGCTTTCTCTAGTTGTGGCAAGCGGGGGCCACTCTTCATCGCAGTGCGCGGGCCTCTCACTATCGCGGCCTCTCTTGTTGCGGAGCACAGGCTCCAGATGTGCAGGCTCAGTAATTGTGGCTCACGGGCCCAGCTGCTCCACGGCACGTGGGATCTTCCCAGACCAGAGCTTGAACCTGTGTCCCCTGCATTGGACCACTGCGCCACCAGGGAAGCTCCTGGCTTCTTTCATTTAAATGATACATGTTTTAAAATTTATGTTGTCATATGTATCAATAGTTCATCTTTTTTTATTGCCTATTAGTAGTATTCTATTGCATGAATATTCCATAGTTTGTTTATCCGTCTTCCTGTTGATAAACAGTTGTGTTGTTTGTAGTTTTGGGGTATTGTAAAGAAAACTATTAATTTTCATATACAAGTGTGTTTTGGACATGTGCTTCACTTCTTGTGAATAAACGGCTCAGTTAAAGAAATAATTTTGCTTTATGTATTTTGGAGCCATTATTAGGTACATCTACATTTAAATTTATTAAGTCTTCCTGATTGACTGTTTTATTATTATGAAATGACCCTTTTCTTTCTCTAATAATACCCTGCCTTAAGCTTCATTTTCTGATATTAATAACCACACACAGATTTGTTTTGCTGGTTGAATGTTAAATATTTTTACTTTTTTTAAACTTTCAACCTGTCTGTGCCTTTGTTTTTCAAATTTGACTCTTGTAAAAAATAAAGCCTTTCTTTTTTATCTAGTTTGTCAATTTCTCCCTTTTATTTGGAATATATTTAGTATATTTATGGGTATTGTTAGATTTAAGACTGCCATGTTCATATGTGCTTCTAGTTGTTTCTTCTGTTTTATTTTGTTCTTCTATTTCTCCTTCCCTGATTTTTGCAGTTTGATTTTTTTATCCCGTTTTATTTAATTTCTCTGTTGGATTTTTAGTTTTTCTTCTTTGTACTATATTTTTAGTGATTATACTAGCTTAGAACTTAAAATATGCATCGTAAATATTTCACAGTTTACTTAGAGTTAATATTGTGCCACTGCATTTAAAATTTAAGAATTTCCAATAGCAGATAACATTTACCCTCCCTTCATCTTCTATTCTCATGTTGTCTTTTATCTTTTGTTAACATATACAACAACTCTGACAATGAAATGCTGTCTCTAGTTGTGGCGAGCGGGGGCTACTCTTCATTGCAGTGTGTGGGCTTCTCATTGCGGTGGCTTCTCTTGTGGAGCACGGGCTCTAGGTGCGCGGACTTCAGTAGTTGTGGCGCATAGGCTCAGTAGTTGTGGCACATGGGTTTAGTTGTTCCGTGGCATGTGGGATCTTCCCAGACCAGGGCTTGAACCTGTGTCCCCTGCATTGGCAGGTGGATTCTTAATCACTGCGCCACCAGGGAAGCCCTATTCTTTTTCTTTCAAGTACTGTTTTTCCCCTGTCATCTTATATCTGTTTTTAAGCACACCCAGTGACTTTTTAACTACAGATAATATATTTATATTACTAAATTTTCCATTAGTCTTTGTTTGTTTTTTCATAATTTCTAATTTCCTTCTGAGATTCCTCATTTGTCTACTCATTATGTTCATCTTTACTTCATCTTCCTGAACATCCTTTTAATAATCTCCTTAAAGTCCCCATCTGTTAATTCCAACATCTGTTCTATCACAGAATCTCTATTCACTGGGTTATTTTCTTGATTATGGTTCAGAATTCCCTGTTCTTTATGCATCTGTGCGTTTGTTATTAAATGTTGGATATTGTAGATGACACATTAGGAATTGTTTTTACAAAGTGCAATTTTTCTCTGGTAGGCAGGCAGTTAAGATCGTTTTGGTCTTGTCAGCCTCGATTTTATTTTTCTGTGGGGCCACATGTAAGTTAATAGGTAGAACATTTACTTTAGAGCACAATTTTTACTCTTAAGAGATAGCTTTGTGTGATCTCAAATGAATGCCTGAAGTTCTCAGCTCAGTGTCTTCTCTCGCTGGGTCAGGACTTTGGCACTGCGTAACTTCTACTTGTGTGTGGTGAACACAACCTCTTGGCCAACAATCTGCAGTAAATCTCGCATAGACTCCTGACCCCCACGCATTGCATAGTTCCTTCTGCGGTCTGCCCTACGAATTACAGCTTCCTTTGCAGCCCGGAACTGCAGTCTCTGCCTCCTCAGTTTAGTGATACTGCTGCTCAAATTGGGCTCCACTAGTCTGCCTAGCAGCAGGAAAGAGCCCTGAAGACACCAGGATGATCATAACAACACTTTGGTGTTTCCCTTCTCTTAAGGATTGATGTCTATACTGGCTGTTGTTCAATCCTGAAATCATTTGCTTCATATATTTTGTCTAATTTCATAGTTGTTTTCAGTGGTAAGGGAAACTTTAGTACTTGTTACATTGTCATGATCAGAAGTAAAGGTTCCTAAAATTCATGCACTTTTAATTCAGATTATTTGAGGTATTACCTCTTCTGCAAGTGCCTCAGACACAATTAGTTGTTTCTTCTCTTATGAACTCATCCTCTCTATTATTTTACTGTGTTGCCATTATTGGTTTACAGGTTAATTTAAGCAATATGCTATTGCTGAAATCAGGTATTATGCGTTTTCTTCTTTGCATTTGTTATGCCTAATCATATATAGTTTAAGAATATGATAAATAGTTGTCGAATAAATGAAAAATCCTCTTGTCTAACCCTGTAAATTACAGCTGAAATAATGTTTCATCATTTTACTGTTTAATTCTGGTTTCACTTGTGTTTAGACTCCGTATAAGCAGAGAAATGTTCAAATATTATACAAGAACCTCTGTGGTTACTAAATGATTGGAAAACTACTAATGAAACCATCAGGATGAATTGCACAATGATTACTTAATTTCCTACTCTTGGAATGTTCCCAAAAGAAGTTGCCTGCCAACAGTATAATTTAGTAGCCTCTGAGTAAAGGGACATTTTTCCTACCAATAATGATATGAAGTTTTAATTCATGGTAATATAACTCACAATATAAATGTAATGAAATGTATGTATGTTTCTATGTGTGCATAACGACACAATAAGAATAGAAAATACTATCATTTAAACCTCCAACTATGATATTTTTATCTAACAAAATGTAAATACTATAACATTTTATTTAGTTTTGATGAAACCAGAACTTTAAAAATATTATAAAAAATTTTCTCTTTCTTTAGAAAAAATCATTTATTCAGGAACACGGAATTTGTGAATAAGGTTTTTTTTCCCCAAAAGTATTAATAATATTAATACATTCCCCTAATTAAGATTAGTTACTCTCATTACCAAATTAACCCAGCACATTATTGAATGATTCTTTCAGATTCGTATTTTTAAGTTGACATATATGACACATACCTCTTTGTTCTTTGGCCATGTACTTTCCCAGGTCCTGGGTAGAAAAGAACCTTTGAAGAGCATCAGAGATGGTTCCACAATGTTCATATTTCTACTGCTTTTATTTTCTTCTTTTGGCATCAAGTCAGTTGAGAAGGATGGATATATAGGAGGAATGCTACATTCAAATCCTATATGGTAGTTATCCAGTTCACTCCGTGAATTAATTTCATCCACACTAGTGGATGATGGAGGTAAAATATTGAATCTGTAATCATCAGCACCATGGTATTTTCCTCTGGGGTTTCCCCAAAAGCTTTCTTTATTTATGTTTTGAGGATTTGGTAGCATGGAATGCCTAAAACCAATTACTCCTGTTTTATTAACTTGGTGACAGGAGAGTTCTGTGCTTTTAGAAGTGAATTCATTCAAGGATATTTGGTCTGCTTCATCTAATGAATGCCTTTTTGAGTCCCAGTGTGGTGCACTGGGCACAGAAATGGTGTTTTCTTCAATTTCTCTCTGATAGAGTGGGATTTTATTACTGATCTCATCTACTACATGATCAAAACCCAGACTGGTATGGCTAGGAAAAAGAGGTTGATTTACAGAGTGAAATTCTTGGTGCTTTTGCTGCTTTTCATGTGATTCACTGGGATTTAGATCTGTTTTCCAACAATATGCCATTCTTTATTTTATGTAACTGAGAGGGTTGACTCTGTTCCAAATATCTCCTAGATGATATTATAAAAGATGATAGGAATTTTCCTAGATAAAGCATACAAGGAAACAAAAAACACTTTAATTAGAAATAAAAGAGCTTGCAAGAAAGAAATATGTTGAGTAAATACAAACAATTGTTATGAAGTTTCTCCTTAGCAAATGAAATAATTCCATGAGTAATATAAAACTCCATCAGGGCTCACAATATTAAAGTCCGAGGGGGAGTATTGACTTCAGAGACATTCATGAAACTCCTGTGATAGAAAAATAAGTCCACTTCAATTATGACAGGAGTTTCATGAATCAATCCAAAGACAATATTCCCCTTTGGACTCCTTTTCCTACTGAAAATCCACTTGCCGACAGCAGCATTATCTCCCTCAGTATTCAGTCATCTATCAGCATGCTAATATGCTAAAGTCTTTTTATTATCTTAAAAGTCTTTTCGTGATCAGCAGTTATTCCATCCCTAGATACAGTCTTAACTTCTTTCTTCTCTCCATAACCAATCATCTTATAGGTTGGCTAGATCCTTTTGTCTCTTCCCCAAAACTTCTTTGAATAATTGCAAACTTCTTTCATCATTTCTCCAGAACAACTTTCATTAAGTTTACTAATGAGTAAATTCAACTGATGTTTATCAGTCTCTGTTTTATCTCTCTGCAAAATTTGAGTCCCGTTCATTCACTATCCTTCTTATTTTAAAATTTCTTGCTGTGTCCTACTTTGGTTCTCTGTGACACTGTTCTCTCTGAGTTCTTTGTTAGCTGTTTCTCAAGACTCCTTTGTCTATTACTCATTTTCTACCTGATCCTTGTCAGAGCTTCTTTTCTTCTCAATTATTTTCCTCTTGTAAGTTATTTCATACCTCCTGTGGTTTAAATTACCATCTATATGCCAGTGACTCCAAACTAGACCATTCTTATTATTATCTGCTCAGTGTCTCCACTTTGAATTTTTTTTAACCTCTAAGAGAAAGTCCAAAACCTAAATCAAAATTCACCCAAGAACCTGCTCCTATCCTAGTGTCCTCTGTGACAGAAAATAACCCAGCCATTCACTCAGTTGTTTAGCCCAGAAACCAGGGTTTTATCTTTGAATCTTCCCACACCTTTATTCTTCTACATCCAATAAACCACAAGTTCCTGTAGGAAGTCTTTCTTCCTTTCTCTGTCTACCATTGCCACAATCCTAGTCTATACTTTTCATCTTCTTACCTGCAATGTTACATTGTCTCTGAAACTGCTTCTACATTTTCTGCAATTCATTCTTGTGTCCTGTAGTCCATTTTTTAATATTATAGTGTAATGTTTAAGAGACTAACCATGTATCTCTCCTGGATATAGCTTTTCAGTGGTTTCCTACTGCCTCAGATAACATGCATAGATGTTACATATGTAAGATTTCTCTTTCCCATTAGATCATTAGGCCATCCTAGTGTTTCTCACTTATAATTCAGTACCTAGTACTTTGCTTTACTCAGACTAGTTACTCATTTATATTTATTGATCAAGTGATTTAATAAATTAGAAAAATTATAATAGAATTATAAGAAGATAAAATTGAAAAGTATTTGTGTTATTTTATGGATTTAATAATTCACTTAACAATTGTATGTCTGTTAAAGACAAAATCATTTTAAAGGATAATTATGATAATTGTTATCTATCAAATATTATTTCCTATCAATGTGTTTTACAATGGCAATTCATTTTTATTATATTGGCACCAAAATTTTACTTAAAACTCATGATCACCTGAGAAATAAGTGAATTAGATTTATTATACTTAACTCAGGAAATTGATAGGTTTGAGATTTTCAAGAGATGTAAATAAAATGTGTATAGAAGGAAATATAGCAGAGGGAGGAACACTCCCAAATACGTTCTATGAACCCATCATCACCCTGATACCAAAACCAGACAAAGATGTCAAAAAGAAGGAAACTACAAGCCAATATCACTGATGAACATAGATGCAAAAATCCTCAACAAGATATTAGCAAACAGAATCCAACAACACATTAAAAGGATACTACACCGTGATCAAGTGGGATTTATCCCAGGAATGCAAGGATTCTTCAATATATGCAAATCAATCAGTGTGATAAACCATATTAACAAACTGAAGGAGAAAAACCATAGGATCATCTCAATAGATGCAGAAAAAGCTTTTGACAAAATTCAACACCCATTTATGATAAAAACACTCCAGGAAGTAGGCATAGAGGGAACTTACCTCAACATAATAAAGGCCATATATGCCAAACCCACAGCCAACATCATTCTCAATGTTGAAAAACTGAAACCATTTCCTCTAAGATCAGGAACAAGACAAGGTTGTCCACTCTCACCACGATTATTTAACACAGTTTTGGAAGTTTTAGCCACAGCAATCAGAGAAGAAAAAGAAAAAAAAAAAGGAATCCAAATCGGAAATGAAGAAGTAAAGCTGTCACTGTTTGCAGATGACATGATACTATACATAGAGAATCCTAAAGATGCTACCAGAAAACTACTAGAGCTAACCAATGAATCTGGTAAAGTAACAGGATACAAAATTAATGCACAGAAATCTCTTGCATTCCTATACACTAATGGTGAAAAATCTGAAATAGAAATTAAGGAAACACCCCCATTTACCACTGTAACAAAGGGAATAAAATACCTAGGAATAAACCTACCTAAGGAGACAAAAGACCTGTATGCAGAAAACTACAAAACACTGATGAAAGAAATTAAAGTTGATACACACAGATGGAGAGATATACCATGTTCTTGGAATGGAAGAATCAAAATTGTGAAAATGACTATACTGCCCAAAGCAATCTCCAGATTCAGTGCAATCGCTATCAAACTACCACTGGCATTTTTCACAGAACTAGAACAAAAAATTTCACAATTTGTATGGAAACACAAAAGACCCCGAATAGCCAAAGCAATCTTGAGAAAGAAAAACAGAGCTGGAGAAATCAGGCTTCCTGACTTCAGACTGTACTACAAAACTAAAGTAATCAAGACAGTATGGTACTGGCACAAAAACAGAAATATAGATCAATGGAACAGGAGAGAAAGCCCAGAGATAAACCCACGCACATATGGTCACCCTATTTTTGTTAAAAGAGGCAAGAGTATACAATGGAGAAAAGACAGCCTCTTCAATAAGTGGTGCTGGGAAAACTGGACAGCTACATGTAAAAGAATGAAATCAGAATACTCCCTAACACCATACACAAAAATAAATTCAAAACGGATTAAAGACCTAAATGTAAGGCCAGACACTATAAAACTCTTAGAGGAAAACATAGGCAGAACACTCTATGACATGATTCACAGCTAGATATTTTTTCACCCATCTCCTAGAGAAATGGAAATAAAAAAGAAAAATAAACAAATGGCACGTAATGAAACTTAAAAGCTTTTGCACAGCAAAGGAAATCATAAACAAGATGAAAAGACAACCCTCAGAATGGGAGAAAATATTTGCAAATGAAGCAACTGACAAAGGATTAATCTCCAATATTTACAAGCAGCTCAATATCAAAAAAACAAACAACCCAATCCGAAAATGGGCAGAAGACCTAAAGAGACATTTCTCCAAAAGAGATATACAGATTGCCATCAAACACATGAAAGGATGCTCAACATCACTAATCATTAGAGAAATGCAAATCAAAAGTACAATGAGATATCACCTCACACCAGTCAGAATGACCATCATCAAAAAATCTACAAACAATAAATGCTGCAGAGGGTGTGGAGAAAAGGGAACCCTCTTGCACTGTTGGTGGGAATGTAAATTGGTACAGCCACTATGGAGAACAGTATGGAGGTTCCTTAAAAAGACTAAAAATAGAACTACCATATGACCCAGCAATCCCACTACTGGGCATATACCCTGAGAAAACCATAATTCAAAAAGAGTCATGTACCACAATGTTCATTGAAGCTCTGTTTACAGTAGCCAGGACATGGAAGCAACCTAAGTGTCCATCGAGAGATGAATGGATAAAGAAGATGTGGCACATATATACAATGGAATATTACTCAGCCATAAAAAAAAACGAAATTGAGTTATTTGCGGTGAGGTTGATGGACCTAGAGTCTGTCATACAGTGTGAAG
Organism: Balaenoptera acutorostrata; assembly: GCF_949987535.1. NCBI lineage: Eukaryota > Metazoa > Chordata > Mammalia > Artiodactyla > Balaenopteridae > Balaenoptera > Balaenoptera acutorostrata. The sequence goes on from NC_080074.1 coordinate 92,180,625, forward strand.
TAAGTCAGAAAGAGAGAAACAAATACCGTATGCTAACATATATATATGGAATCTAAAAAAAAAAAAGTTCTGAAGAACCTAGGGGCAGGACAGGAATAAAGGTGCAGATGAGAGAATGGACTTAAGGGGGAAGGGTAAGCTGGGACGAAGTGAGAGAGTGACATGGACATATATACACTACCAAATGTAAAATAGATAGCTAGTGGGAAGCAGCCACATAGCACAGGGAGATCAGCTCTGTGCTTTGTGACCATCTAGAGGGGTGGGATAGGGAGGGTGGGAGGGAGAAGCAAGAGGGAGGAGATATGGGGATATATGTATATGTATAGCTGATTCACTTTGTTGTTAAGCAGAATCTAACACACCATTGTAAAGCAATTATACTCCATTAAAGATATTTTTTAAAAAAAGAAGTGTTAACTAGAAAATTAATGTATAAAATGTTACTCCAAACTATTCTAATCCATGGGTCACGTAGATACATTATCTAGCCATAATCCCTTTTTCAGGAATTGCCATTTTTTCCCCTCCACGTTAGTAGTGAAAGCTCTGCTTCATTATAGCAAATTATACTCTTTCATCTATCTCTGTCATGGAACTCAGAATTTGTCAGCAGGTGTGACTTTACTCTGACGACCGTAGTTAATATCCTGTTCCAGTCTTCCTTAGCCTAACCTGCTCTGGCTTAGCTTAAATACAGTACATATGGCTATCTTATATTGACTTTTAAATTTTTTGTGGTTTCAAGAGAACTGAGTGTTTTTAAATTAATTTTAAATTTTTTGTGGTTTCAAGAGAACTGAGTGTTTTTAAATTAATTTTCAAATTGTCTAGAGCCATAAAGGAGGTCTTTAAATGAAGTATGAATGGTCTAATGCTGAAATTAAAGATTCACTTAAGCTATACCACCTTGTTATTAATAATAATGATACTTAACATTTTTTGAGCACCTGCTCTGAGCTACTGCTCTATATACACGAACATGTTTACATATATTAACATATCGTCTCAACCTGTGATATTATTACTGCCGTTTAACAAATGCGGAAACTGAGGCACAGAAAGGTGAATCAACTTACCCAAGGTCTGAGGGTTTGTGTTCACAGATTTGTTTTAAACAGGAATTAAAGACAGCATTTGGGTGATAACGCCATACTAATATGACATCTAGAACATGCCTGAATTTAGGTACTGAAATACAGCATTAACTCAACTCAAACTATCTTTGCTGAAAAGAGTTGAAAACTTTAAAATTTTTATTAATAATAATATTTTTCCATGCATTTCTTGCAGCACTGTTACTTGAAATGGGTTAGAGGCCTGTCTGAAAGAAATCTCATTATAATGAATAAGAAATACTTATTCATATTGAAAATGTAATAAAACAATCCAGATTCATTTTTTTCAATATTAAATTTGGTGATTTTAAGGGATTTCTAATAATTTTACGTCTTCTCTTTACCATCACAATCTAGAAGCTAGACTATTTCTTAGTTTATAAACAAACAAAAATGTGATTTAGTGCTAGCTGGTAAATGTGTGCACTCTGCATTATGAAGTAATGCATGAAATAGTAAAAGTCATATACCTTGACTTTGAGGCAGAACTATACATACAACATGGTAGCAAATATGTCATAATTGAGAGGGCATGGCTATTGGTTCCTGATTTAAATAAGACTCTGCAAAACTATAGAAAAAAATCTGTGTGGTAAGCAGAATAATGCCCCCCCCAAATATTCCCATATCTTAATCCTTGGAACCTGTGACTATGTTAGATTAAGTGACAAAGAAGAATTGAGGTTGTAAATGGAATTAAGTTTCCTAGTCAACTTACCTTAAAATAGGAAATTATTTGAATAGGCTCAGTATAATCACAAGGATCCTTAAAACTAGAAAAGGAGGCAGAAGAGGTCAGAGAGAGATTCAGGGAGGACTCAACCTGCTTTTACTGGCTTTAAAGATGGAGAAAGGGGGCCATGAGCCAAGGAATGTGAGCAGCCTCTAGAAGCTAGAAAGGGCAAGGGAATGGATTTCCCCCTAGAAGCGTCGAGAAAGGAACACAGCCCTTATATCACCTTGATTTTAGCACAGTGAGACTTGTGTTGTATTTCTGGCCTACAGAATTATACGATAATAATTTGTGTTGTTTTAAGTAACTAAGTTTGTGATCATTTGTTACAGTGGCAATAGAAAATCAATACAACATGAAAACTGGAATCTGCTTCCTGAATGGACTGGAAAATCAGGGGCTAGTAGAAGGATAGCAGACCACACAAAAACACTCCTCCATTTTTTGTTGGTCAATTCAGCTAAATTCGAACAGGGATGTTTAAAAGGTGTTAGTAATGACAACTTAGTATTCTGCAATAGCTTATAACTTTCTATTGAGTTCCGCTTTCAAAAGATCTGTTTTTATTGAGGGTTAATTGCTCAATTGTCTTCAAAGAAAAAGTAGAGACAAAATTTGGGTACCTATCAGAGAAAGGGCAGCCCCTGCCAGCTGCTTCCGCTTTCTAAATCTACTAAGTTGCAGATATCATCCAAATAGCCCCAGTGTTCAGAATGGGAACAAAAAATGTTTATTTTACAAAAGAACAAAGAACTTTTCTGAAAATGTCTGTTCTTGATCCAAAAAGTCCTGGCTACATTACTGAATAAGTATATCTGCAGGGGTGAGATGAGAAGAGTGTGAAAGGAATAGATTATGAGATTGAAGAAAAATGATCTTTTTCTTCATATAACAAGTTGTAGGCATTGAAAACTGACCAGTTTTTACAATATATATTAATGTCATGGGAGGTAAAGATCATGCCAACATAAACCATGTCAAAGTCTAATCAAACTAAACCGTCTGTATTTCGGTAAGGTGGAGGGTAAGTCCATATATCTATAGCAGCTAAGCTGGGTCCTGAGAAGACTCTGAGTTGGACACATGGCCTGAAATTCCCATCTCTCCATCTTCTGAGCCAATTTTATGTATCATGCAGACACTCATATTTTAGATAGACATAAGTATGATCTTCTTCAGCTCAATTTGCTGAATGAATACAGAGACGAGCACAACTGTATATATATATATATATATATATATATATATATATATATATATATAGTGTTTATATAATTTAATGAAATGTATATATAATTAATCCATATTATGTATAAAATTTGCACTAGCTTACTTTTTCCATTTCTAATTTGGAATTAAGTGGTAAGGTAAACATATTATTTTCATGATCTCTAATTATTTTCACCTAGGTGCAAACAAGAGATGCTCGGGAAAAACATTAATTTCCGAGGAGTCTCTATCAGGTGCCTTTTTGTGCAAACAATTGACATTTTCTTAATCATGTATAATCCTATAGAAGACTCACTTCCTATTAGACTGCCTAAAGCTCTTGGTATATGGAAAATTTGAAGCTGTCACTTATGCTTATGTTTGAGAGATATTGACTTGAATAAATCAATTCATTTATTCATACCTCTATTTACTCATTTGCACATTTATTTATTCAATACCTATTTTAAAATATTTTGTGTCAAGTACTGTGCAGAACACTGGGAATATAAAAATGATAAAGCACAGCTCTTGCCCTCAAGTCCTTCACAGACATAAAGTTATAATACGGTATTATATGACAATGACTTTAACAGATGCAGTCTTCATTTTGTTTGGGGGAATTTCATATAGAACATTGTTAAGATTATTTTGCCTTAGAAAAAGCAGAAGTAAAATTCATGAAGGACATTTAAGGTTTATGTATTGGGTATGTTCTTGTTTAGAATGTGCAATATATCAGAGCTAATTTTATGCAGGTCATTGAAACCTGGTTTCAAGAATACTTTGATTCCTAAGTATTGTTAAGTGTTCAGCCCTAAACATGATAAAGCAGTTGAAACAGTAATTCATTCAGTTCCTCTGAATGTGTCTTAGGAGTAAATATGACAATGGAAAGTCAGCCTCCAGCTCTGATGTAACAACTTTGGGGGAAATGATCTAGTGGGAATGAAACCTGTTTCAGGGGAGGACATGGACAGTCAAGGAATATGACATCAACTCTTAAGGGAGGAGGTCCTCAGACCCAATCCTGGGGGCTCCATAAACGCAGCCTAGTGGTATTTGGGAAGAACCAACAGTGCTTCACCTATTGTCAGACAAATCTATTCTGAAAAATCAGGACTATGAGAATTTTTATGTGATCGAAGCAGTAGTGGCTGCTGTTTTCTTTTTCTACTGCAACCAATATGTAGGTCCCCATCCCCTATTTGAGTCTCTGTTATTGAATTTTCTATTAGTAATGAATGGGTAAGTTAGAGAGTTATTTTTGATAATTTATTTGGTTTTCAGAGAAATCCTTTACATTAAACCTTTAAGCAATAGCATTAGGAAAAGACAATTGCAGTTTATCAAAGTGAGTTGGGTAAGGTTTCAGGAAGAGAAGATTCCTAAACTGATAGAAGGAAGAGTAGCAGTTTTCCAGACAGGTTTGGGACAAGGAAGAGGAGGTCCTTTGTTTTCCAGACAGAGACTATTATTTGTGAAAAGTCAAGGAGAAAAATAAGAAGAAAGAAAAACAAGATTAGGAAAAATGAGATAAAGAAACTGTGGAATCCAGAAGAAGCAAGATGAAGAAGGTGGTAGAAAGGTGAAGATGTGAAAAGGTACTCTGCTGGGAATAGAGTACTAGCTACTCAGTTAGAGCAGTGAAAAGACTAACATAGTCTTGTAACCTAATGGAAAAGAGAATCGTCATCAGATTTTTTGGCAGCAACACCTTGTGCCGGAAGAAAATTGAGTTACATTTTTAAGATATACAAGAAAAGAAATTGTGAACCAAGAATATGTGGTCACTTAAACTGACTTCCAAATTAAAATTCCTCAAACTGCCATGGCCACGCAAGAACTTAGGGAATATTGTTTTTATGGACTATTTACTAATCAGCTACTGGAGAATAAGCTTCAGATAATCAAAATGACAGAGATACATCAACATTAAGATTATCAATGTGTATTGAATATATACATATTTTCTTGAAGAACTGAAATAGATGAGGGATATGGAGACAGTTTAATATGGCTGTCTGCACTGAAAATGGAGATAGGGTTCAGCTTTAATAAAAGGCAGGGGAAATGAAGAGAACATATACACATTTTTTGAAAACTTTTTATTAATCATATGGGTGATTGTGTTAGAATTGTTATCCTTAGAATACTTGTATGTAATGCTAGGTAAAGCAAATGAGTAATTCTGGCATCCCCAGTGCCCTTAAGAACCAGTATTCTTAGTAGTATAAAATTATACCTGAAAGTATCAGAATGAACTCATCAGGTTTTAAAAAAAAATCTATAATTATCTATCCATAGCTTTTTTCCTTGGAAAAGCCTAGAAATAATGCCCATCTTAATAGCAGTGAGCATCCCTACCATCCAGACTGTTTGAAATACCACTTCCTCCTAAAAGAAAGAAGCCTACTTGGAGTACCACCTGATTTTGAGAAAAGGACAGCTAATGTAAGATGAGCATAAGATATCCTATTATTTTAGTTAATAAGGAAGCTATCACAGAATACAAGGATGCACCAATAGAAGTTGAGCACCAGCTTGAAAAGGCTCACATTGGCCTAAAAGTATAATAAACTGAAATGGATGAAAACATATCAAACATGTTAAATGCATGAATTCATAATGATACACATACACACGTACAATTAATTAATTGCCTTTGTACAACACAGGGTTAATACACAATAAAACATGTTTTGTCTTTTTTATATGAAATGAACCCTGGATAACTAAGTAATAGATGAGGCAAAGTTTCTCTTTGTACAAGTATTGCAAAACATAAGTAAAGAAAGAATGATGAAGTTGGGTTATCAATATTTTACAGTAAGTCATGAATTATAAAATCTAGGCATCAAGCATTGGTGGTTGCTAACATCACAAAAAGTGGAGCAGCCAGCATTTTGTGCTTTCTGATAAAGAATTCAAAACTACGATGAAGAAGTCTTGCCAAAAAAATCTAACCTTAATCTATCTGATTAAGCTTCTAGATCCAATCACCATGCACAAGAAACACAGGGTAGAGGAAACATGTTAAATGAAATCAGGATGGAAATTGATATAGAAAAATAAGCTGGCTTCTTCAACAAATAAATTAGAAGGGAAAAAAAAGAAATGGGGATGAAATGCATCAATTGAAAAAGACTGTAAAAACCCACACCTACACCCTCCCCCCCCAGAAAAAGAAGGTAAAACAAAGCCATGCACTTTAGGGATACACACTTGAATGATGAAACTATATAGAAAAGTACAGAAGTGATATCAGAAGAGCTATTGTTCTTGGGGAGAGGAAAGGTATTATAAGGGGGGAATGGAGGGCTTTTGGAGGGCAGGAAAGGTTTATCTCTTGACATGGGGGGTGGTTAGAAGGTTGTTCAATTTATAATAGTACATTAAGCTATACATTTGTTTTATGTAGTTGGTAATATCATAAATTTTTTAAAAGGAATAGATAGCTTGATTTCTTGCTATCCAGTGAATCCCACTTGAATCCCAGTTTGGGAGAAAACCAATATTTAATGAATGAATCTAAAAAGAAAAAGTACAAAATAACCTGAAAGGTAGGAAGAGGAACTATAAGCCACTATCACTTCACTTTGTCCACTTCTGGTCCTGGTAAGAGGGAAAGAAGTGAAAGGCAAGTGGCTTCCTTTCAAGAACCTGATTATGAAGTTGCACATATCACTTCTGCTCACATACATTGGCCTGAATATATACCTGTAAGGAAGGCTGGGAAATGTAGTTCCTTATTGTGTTGCCAGGAGACCAGAAGAAACACGGATGTTGTGTTACTAAAGGGAAGAAATAATGGAGAACTTGAAGTTCTCTGGGAGGCCTGGAGTTGGAATGGGAAATGAAGATGCTGAACCAGGTGCAACTAGGAGTAAAAGTTCTTAATGGATGTGGAGGAACAAGGTCAGAGGATGTCAGTAAGTAGAAGGGACACCAGTAGGAGAGCAAGATGTTATTGAACCCTGGTTGTCCTTGCCTCCTGTTCCTTGGTATGAGGGGCATGGGAGAATGAACAGCTTCCACAGGAGAGCTACAAAGAAGCAGAGTCCTTGGAGAGCCAGGGTTCCCTTTCGGAAAAGGAAGTGAAGAGGGCTAAAGAAATCAACAATGCGTCTTGCATATATTAAATCTCAACCGGTCAAACACCTCCCACTGCACATTTTACAAATTGGGATTTCTGTCACTCCTTTTACTTTGAGGAGATATGGAATACAAAACATTAGTTAATCAGTTCAGCTCTAGTTCTTAAAATTATCTGTTTAATTTAAATATTTATTTTTTTAAAATAACAGCAAATATTAGTATGTTTTTAGTAAATAACTTGAGGCATATCAGAGTTACTGGTTTAGAATATGAGATGCTTCATTGTTTTATACTAATATAATTTACAAAATTTTCCATACATGCAAAAGATTATTCTTTCTGTTATATTTGACTGAGAATGGAAATAACTATCAGAAACAAGTCAATAACAGTTTCTTCTTCGGGGGAACCCTAATATGGGTCTGAAACTGAAGTGGTAAATAGTATCTCATAAGTGAAATCTCATTACCTGGTAGTGGCTTTTCAGGACATGGTTTGAGAATTGTGCAGCTGAGCACAACTCAGGGAGCAGTGATGCTCCATTACTGCAGTTGGCGTGGATGCAGGAGGGGGAGGAGGCCTGCACGCCACCTGGTATCCATCCTATTCTAGTAGCTAGAAACGTGTCCGTGTTTTTCACTGAATAAATTTAAACTTCTGGGTGAATTAAATATTCAAAATATCACAGATACGAAGAGATTTCTGCTTAATGATACTTAGCAATCATTAGCACAAGGTATAAGTTCACAAGAAATCTAGGTTTTAACTGAATCTTTGACAAAGTCATTGATATGGTGAATTTGATTTGAACATGAGTTAGAGAAAGATCCCAGAAATTTTTTATAAGCCAAGTGTAGGAGAAACCAATGATAGTATGAATATATTGGTAACTTCAGTGCTTCTAAGGACATGTTTATTGTACCAGCTCATGCAGTGAGATATACGACAAGGCATTCCTGTCAGATATATGGCTAATATATACATGGTTTGAATGACCATATTTTATTTTCATCATTTAAAACATATATCTGTGGTGCCGCCACTATGGAGACCAATATGGAGGTTGCTTAAAAAACTAAAAATTAAGATACCGTATGATCCAGTAATCCCACTCCTGGATATATATCCAGAAAAGATGAAAACTCTTAACTTGAAAAGACACAGGCCCCCCAGTGTTCATAGCAGCACTATTTACAAGAGCCAAGACATGGAAGAAACCTAAGTGTCAATCGACAGGTGAATGGATAAAGAAAATGTGGTGTGTGTGTGTGTGTGTATGTGTGTGTGTGTATGTATATATGTATATATACATACACACACACACAAAGTAGTATTACTCAACCATAAAAAAGAATGAAATAAAGCTGTCTGCAGCAATGTAGTTGGACCTAGAGATTATCATACTAAGTGAAGTAAGTCAGACAAAGACAAATCACATGATATTACTTATATGTGGAATCTAAAAAAATGATACAAATGAACTTATTTACAAAACAGAAACAGACTCACCAACATAGAAAACAAATTCATAGTTACCAAAGGGAAAAGGGGAGGAGGGATAAATTAGGAGTTTGAGATTAACATAAACACACTACTGTATATAATATAGATAAACAACAAGGACCTACTGTATAGCACAGGGAACTATATTCAATATCTTGTAATAACCTATAATGAAAAAGAATATGAAAAAGAATATAGATATATGTGTGTATCACTGAATACACACTGAATACACACCAAATATCACTAAATCACTTTGCTGTACACCTGAAACTAGCACAACATTGTAAATCAACTATACTTCAATTTAAAAAATAAATAAAACATACATCTGAAAGGTGTACATCATATGATTCACTGCATAAGAGCTACAGCAATAGGAATGCATCTAAAAATCAACATAGTGTAAGAATTAAATGAATTAGTGTGTAAAGGCTGAATGAAAAAAAACAGACAGGCAAAATCAAAAAACTTTAAAACAACCTGAAAAGGCTTGTAAATTATAAAAAACGAAAGCTGGTTGATAGACTGTGAGCTTAGTAAATGAGTTCAGTTCCCTAATCTTAGAATAATGATAATAATAAAATACATTGAGGTTTTTAAAATAAGTCCAGTTGACTTTCTTTAAATGGAATCTGGCTGGTAGTGTGTGACTTAAAAAATTAACCAAATATTTAAAAAATGAAAAAACAAAGTCTATTCATTGTATAACATTGCCAGCAACAAAGACTGGCAACCATTCATTTGATTACCCAAATTTTTACCATATGTAAGACAAAGCAGATCAATCTGAAATAGAAGGGGGGAAAAAAAAAAAACTGGATGGCACTTTCTTTATTATCTTAAGGATATGACTTGCTTTATTATCTGAAGGAGAATAAATCTCCCAGTCTGAACAGTGTTAAGGAGATGACCAATTACCCTGCTACTGCCTGACTCGGAGATCTAGTGTCAGATCAACTCTCCCCACCACCCAAAGAAGGGTATCTGCAGGCAGGGCCACTTTACCATCCCCCTTTCTACATGTTTTCTAAGACTAAAATTTGTGTTAATGCAAAATATTCAGAGTCTACAGTGGCTAAGCATTTGGTTTGCTGCATCTGAGAATGTGAGAAAAGAAAGTGCCATAAGAAAGTACAAAGGTAGACCACTTCTGGCAACAGAACTATACATTGTTTAGAATTACCTAGAAAAATGCTTCTCAAAGTAGTCAACTAGACCACAGAAGCAAGACTGGTGAAGTACAGAATTTAGAGAAATTAAGTGACTGCCAGTGACCAGTAATTAGACTAAGTCTGTTCACATTTACCATTGCTCTAGCTAAAAATCTGAGAAACGTGTTTTAACAGCAACCAGGAAAACGAGAGTAACCAGAAGAAGCTACAAACATTATTTATGAGTAATCAGTGGAGAGAATCTTCATTCCTAAAGGATGAGTAGTTGGAAAAAAATCAAATTAGAGATGTGAAAATATTCTGCAAGAAGTAAAACGACTGACAAGACACAAGTCATTTTTGAAAAATATATGCTATAGTACACCTAAGTAAATTTTATAAAAACGTAAGCATTTTTGTTTTTATAAAATTAAGAAATGTGTTCAGTGAAATAAGATATAAAAATAAAATTTTAAATAATATAACAATAAAATGAAGAATAAAGATATGGAGGAAATGGATAAAAGGGATATGTTAATAAAAATGGGGCTTAATGAGCTACTAAGATGTAAAGAAACTAAAAATTCAGTGACACATTTCAAATATTCATTAAAAGCAGAATTGACAAAGCAGAAAATGAAATTTTGAGATGAACATTGAGAACCACTCTATGAATACAGAGGTAAAGGAACTAGTGATAGAAATGAATGAGAGGTACTCTTGAAATTGCAAAAGTCAAAGAAAGGACATCTGACATCATATATTGAAATGAAACAGAGGTAACATTGAAGATTGCCAAAAAATATCTAACTGGGCTGAATAAAGCTCTGCATATGCATATCAAACCTGAATACATATATGACACACATGCAACCATGAAAAATTAAGGAAATATGTAAAATATGTAAACTTTTTAAAGGAGTAGGGGAAGAGGAGGGAAAAAAAATAAAGTTAGTCTGGACATAGACTTCACTTTTAAACACTAACTGTCCCAGGACAAGGGGACAGTAGCTACGTAGTTTTGAGAGTAAATATGTTTTATGTCAGTCATTCAGTTTGCCATTTATATGTGAAAACAGCTAAAACATATTTGCATGTATGTAAGTGCTCAGAAATCTTTGTACCCTTCTAATGGAAAAGGTTCACCAGTTGACAAAATTTTAATCAATAATAAGAACTCAAGATTAGGGACCTAAGAGTAGGTATTAACACGGGGAGATTGGCTCGGTACTTTGCGATGACCTAGAGGGGTAGCATAGGGAGGATGGGAGGGAAGCTCAAGAGGGAGGGGATATGGGGACATGTGTATGCATATGGCTGATTCTCTGTGTTGTGCAATAGAAACTAAAACAGTATTGTGAAGCAATTATACTCCAATAAAGATCTATTAAAAATTTTTAATAAATCAGCTAATGTTGACTTAGTCTAAATAATTATTAAAAGCATAATTTTAAATATAATAATTGCAAAAATTATTTGGTATTAATAAGCTAGATGAGAAATCATAGACCATTCCAAAACTGAAAGGCATGCTAAATTTTCTGCCTTAAAAGAAGAAAGGGGATTAAAGTATGCTATTTCCTTTTCAACAGTGATTAAGAAAAAATAAATTCATTTATAATTATTTGTACAAATATATAATTGTAATGTGTCGCAGAGACTTATTAGTTGAAGAAGAGCAGCGTGTATAACTTCCAAACCACCAGAAGAATCAAAATTTGGTAACATTTGCATTATACTCATCAGGAAAATGGGAAAAGTATGTACTAAGAATAAAAACCAGAATAAGGCAAGTAAGATCAGTGGCATTTCTAATGACAGTAGTATAAATAGTTAATTCGAATAAAAAACATTATCCAAATGTGTAATTTTTAGTTGTGTGGTTTTTGTAACAAAAACATGAAAAGTATCAAAGCAAAGTTAAGAGAAAAGTGTTGCCAAGCATATAACTCAAGCACAGAAACACACACTCTCACACACACACACACACACATGCAATGAAACAGAATAGGCAAAGTAAGTATCTAGAATCAGAAAACAGAATATAGGGTAAAAAAAAAATCAAGATGATCTTATTGCAATTTCTAGAGACGTTATAATAGATGTGGACATTTATGTGTTAAATAAAAGTGTGCTGTGTGTATACTTTTTTTTAACATCTTTATTAGAGTATAATTGCTTTACAATGGTGTGTTAGTTTCTGCTGTATTACAAAGTGAATCAGCTATACATATACATATATCCCCATATCTCCTCCCTCTTACGTTATACATATACAATATGTTCCCATTTCTCTTCCCTCTTGCATCTCCCTCCCTCCCACCCTCCCTATCCCACCCCTCTCGGTGGACACAAAGCACCAAGCTGATCTCCCTGTGCTATGCGGCTGCTTCCCACTAACTATCTATTTTATATTTGGTAGTGTATATATGTCCATGCCACTCCCTCACTTTGTCCCAGCTTACCCTTCCCCCTCCCCGTGTCCTCAAGTCCATTCTCTACGTCTGCATCTTTATTCCTTTCCTGTCCCTATGTTCTTCAGAACCATTTTTTTTTGTTTTAGATTCCATATATATGTGTTAGAATATGGTATTTGTTTTTCTCTTTCTGATTTACTTCACTTTGTATGACAGACTCTAGGTCCATCCACCTCACTACAAATAACTCCATTTCGTTTCTTTTATGGCTGAGTAATATTCCATTGTATATATGTGCCACATCTTCTTTATCCATTCATCTGTCAATGGACACTTAGGTTGCTTCCATATCCTGGCTATTGTAAATAGAGCTGCAGTGAACACTGTGGTACATGACTCTTTTTGAATTATGGTTTTCTCAGAGTATATGCCCAGTGGTGGGATTGCTGGGTCGCATGGTAGTTCTATTTTTAGTTTTTTAAGCAACCTCCACACTGTTCTCTATAGTGGCTGTATCAATTTACATTCCCACCAATAGTGCAAGAGGGTTCCCTTTTCTCCACACCCTCTCCAGCATTTATTGTTTGTAGATTTTTTGATGATGGTCATTCTGACTGGTGTGAGGTGATACCTCACTGTAGTTTTGATTTGCATTTCTCTAATGATTAGTGATGTTGAGCATCCTTTCATGTGTTTGTTGGCAATCTGTATATCTTCTATGGAGAAATGTCTATTTAGGTCTTCTGCCCATTTTTGGATTGGGTTCTTTTTTTTCTAATTGAGCTGCATGAGCTGCCTGTACATTTTGGAGATTAATCCTTTGTCAGTTGCTTCGTTTGCATATATTTTCTCCTCTTCTGAGTGTTATCTTTTCGTCTTGTTTATGGTTTCCTTTGCTGTGCAAAGCTTTTAAGTTTCATTAGGTCCCATTTGTTTATTTTTGTTTTTATTTCCATTTCACTAGGAGGTGGATCAAAAAGGATCTTGCTGTGATTTATGTCATAGAGCATTCTACCTATGTTTTCCTCTAAGAGTTTTATAGTGTCTGCCCTTACATTTAGGTCTTTAATCCGTTTTCAGTTTATTTTTGTGTATGGTGTTAGGGAGTGTTCTAATTCCATTCTTTAACATGTAGCTGTCCAGTTTACACATCACCACTTATTGAAGAGACTGACTTTTCTCCACTGTATATTCTTGCTTCCTTTATCAAAAATAAGGTGACCATATGTGTGTGGGTTTATCTCTGGGCTTTCTATCCTGTTCCATTGATCTATATTTCTGTTTTTCTGCCAATACCATACTGTCTTGATTACTGTAACTTTGTAGTATAGTCTGAAGTCCTGGTGCCTTATTCCTCCAATTCTGTTTTTCTTTCTCAAGATTGCTTTGGCTATTTGGGATCTTTTGTGTTTCTATACAGATTGTGAAATTTTTTGTTCTAGTTCTGTGAAAAATGCCATTGGTAGTTTGATAAGGATTACATTGAATCTGGAGATTGCTTTGGGCAGTATAGTCATTTTCACAATGTTGATTCTTCCAATCCAAGAACATGGTATATCTCTCCATCTGTTTGTATCATCTTTAATTTCTTTCATCAGTGTCTTATAGTTTGCTGCATACAGCTCTTTTGTCTCTTTAGGTAGGTTTATTACTAGGTGTTTTATTCTTTTTGTTGCAGTGGTAAATGGGAGTGTTTCCTTAATTTCTCTTTCACACTTTTTATCATTAGTATATAGGAATGCGAGAGATTTCTGTGCATTAATTTTGTATCCTGCTATTTTACCAAATTCATTGATTAGCTATAGTAGTTTTCTGGTAGAGTCTTTAGGATTCTTTATGTATAGTACCATGTCATCTGCAAACAGTGAGAGTTTTATTTCTTCTTTTCCAATTTGGATTCCTTTTTTTTTCCTTTTTCTTCTCTGATTGCTGTGGCTAAAACTTTCAAAACTATGTTGAATAATAGCGGTGAGAGTGGGCAACCTTGTCTTTTTCATGATCTTAGTGGAAATGGTTTCACTTTTTCACCTTTGAGAATGATGTTGGCTGTGTGTTTGTCATATATGGCCTTTATTATGTTGAGGTAAGTTCCCTCTGTGCCTACTTTCTGGAGGGTTTTTATCATAAATGGGTGTTGAATTTTGTCAAAAGCTTTTCCTGCATCTATTGAGATGATCATATGGTTTTTCTCCAATTTGTTAATATGGTTTATCACATTAATTGATTTGCATATATTGAAGAATCCTTGCATTCCTGTCATAAACCCCACTTGATCATGGTGTATGATCATTTTAATGTGCTGTTGGATTCTGGTTGCTAGTATTTTGTTGAGGATTTTTGCTTCTATGTTCATCAGTGATATTGGCCTGTAGTTTTCTTTTTGTGACATCTTTGTCTGGTTTTGGTATCACGGTGATGGTGGCCTTGTAGAATGAGTTTGGGAGTGTTCCTCCCTCTGCTATATTTTGGAAGAGTTTGAGAAGGATAGGTGTCAGCTCTTCTCTAAATGTTTGATAGAATTCGCCTGTGAAGCCATCTTGTCCTGGGCTTTTGTTTGCTGGAAGATTTTTAATCACAGTTTCAATTTCAGTGCTTGTGATTGGTCTGTTTATATTTTCTATTTCTTCCTGGTTCAGTCTCAGAAGTTTGTGCTTTTCTAAAAATTTGTGCATTTCTTCCAGATTGTTCATTTTATTGGCATATTGTTGCTTGTAGTAATCTCTCATGAGCCTTTGTATTACTGCAGTGTCAGTTGTTACTTCTCCTTTTTCGTTTCTAATTCTGTTGATTTAAGTCTTCTCCCTTTTTTTATTGATGAGTCTGGCTAATGGTTTATCAATTTTGTTTATCTTCTCAGAGAACCAGCTTTTAGTTCTATTGATCTTTCCTCTCATTTCCTTCATTTCTTTTTCATTTATTTCTGATCTGATCTCTATGATTTCTTTCCTTCTGCTAACTTTGGGCTTTTTTTCTTCTTTCTCTAACTGCTTTAGGTGTAAGGTTAGGTTGTTTATTTGAGACGTTTCTTGTTTCTTGAGGTAGTATGTATTGCTATAAACTTCCCTCTTAGAACTGCTTTTGCTGCATCCCATAGGTTTTGGGTCATTGTGTTTTCATTGTCATTTGTTTGTAGGTATTTTTTGATTTCTTCAGTGATGTCTTGGTTATTTAGTAGTGTATTGTTTAGCCTCCATGTGTTTGTAGTTTTTAGATTTTTTCCTGTAACTGATATCTTGTCTCGTTGCGTTGTGGTTGGAAAAGATACTTGATATGATTTCAATTTTCTTAAATTTACCAAGGCTTGATTTGTGACCCGAGATACGTTCTATCTTGTAGAATGTTCCATGAGCACTTGAGAAGAATGTGTATCCTGTTGTTTTGGGGTGGAATGTCGTATTAATATCAATTAAGTCCATCTTCTTTTATGTATCATTTAAAGCTTGTATTTCCCTGTTTATGTTCATTTTGGATGATCTGTCCATTGGTGTAAGTGGGGTGTTAAAGTCCCCTACTATGATTGTGTTACTGTTGATTTCCCCTTTCATGGCTGTTAGCATTTGCCTTATATATTGACGTGCTCCTATGTTGGGTGCATAAATATTTACAATTGTTATATCTTCTTCTTGGATTGATCCCTTGATCATTATGTAGTGTCCTTCTTTGTCTCTTGTAATACTCTTTATTTTAAAGTCTATTTGTTCTGATATGAGAATTGCTACTCCAGCTTTCTTTTGATTTCCATTTGCATGGAATATCTTTTCCCATCCCCTCACTTTCAGTCTGTATGTCTCCCTATGTCTGAAGTGGGTCTCTTGTAGACAACATATACATGTCTTGTTTTTTTATCCATTCAGCCAGTCTACGTCTTTTAGTTGGAACATTTAATCCATTTACGTTTAAGGTAATT
Source organism: Balaenoptera acutorostrata (assembly GCF_949987535.1). Classification (NCBI taxonomy): domain Eukaryota; kingdom Metazoa; phylum Chordata; class Mammalia; order Artiodactyla; family Balaenopteridae; genus Balaenoptera; species Balaenoptera acutorostrata. The sequence continues at coordinate 92,196,764 of NC_080074.1, forward strand.
ATTGATATGTATGTGCCTATTACCATTTTCTTAATTGTTTTGGGTTTGTATTGTTGGTCTTCTCCTTCTCTTGTGTTTCCTGCCTAGAGAAGGTCCTTTAGCATGTGTTTTAAAGCTGGTTTGGTGGTGCTGAATTCTCTTAGCTTTTGCTTGTCTGTAAAGGTTAATTTCTCTGTCAAATCTGAATATGATCCTTGCTAGTTAGAGTAATCTTGGTTGTAGGTTTTTCCCTTTTCATCAGTTTAAATATGTCCTGCCACTCCCTTCTGGCTTGCAGAGTTTCTGCTGAGAGATCAGCTGTTAACTTTATGGGGATTCCCTTGTATGTTATTTGCTGCTTTTCCCTTACTGCTTTTAATATTTTTTCTTTCTATTTAATTTTTGATAGTTTGATTAATATGTGTCTTGGCGTGTTTCTCCTTGGATTTATCTTGTGTGGGACTCTGAACTTCCTGGACTTGGTTGACTATTTCCTTTCCCATGTTTGGGAAGTTTTCAATATAATCTCTTCAAATATTTCCTCAGTCCCTTGCTTTTTCTCTTCTTCTTCTGGGACCCGTATAATTTGAATTTTGGTGTGTTTAATGTTTTCCCAGAGGTTTTTGAGACTGTCCTCAATTCTCTTCCTTCTTTTTACTTTATTCTGCTCTGAGGTAGTTATTTCCACTATTTTATCTTCCAGGTCACTTATCCGTTCTTCTGCCTCAGTTATTCTACTGATGATTCCTTCTAGAGAATTTTTAATTTCATTTATTGTGTTGTTCATCATTGTTTGTTTGCTCTTTTGTTCTTCTAGGTCCTGTTAAACATTTCTTGTATGTTCTTCATTATATTTACAAGATTTTTGGATCATCTTTACTATCATTACTCTGAATTCTTTTTCAGGTAGACTGCCTATTTCCTCTTCATTTGTTTGGTCTACTGGGTTTTTACCTTGCTCCTTCATCTGTTGTGATTTTCTCTGTCTTCTAATTTTGCTTAACTTACTGTTTTTGAGGTCTCCTTTTTGCAGGCTGCAGGTTCGTAGTTCCTGTTGTTGTTGGTGTCTGCCCCCAGTGGCTAAGGTTGGTTCAGTGGGTTGTGTAGGCTTCCTGGTGGAGGGCACTGGTGCCTGTGTTCTGGTGGATGAGGCTGGATCTTTTCTTTCTGGTGGGCAGGACTGCATCTGGTGGTGTGTTTTTGGGTTTCTGTGACCTTATTATGCTTTTAGGCAGCCTCTTGCTAATGGGTGGGGTTGTGTTCCTGTCTTGCTAGTTGTTTGGCGTAGGGTGTCCAGCACTGTAGCTTGTTGGTCGTTGAGTGGAGCTGGGTTTTAGTGTTGAGATGGAGATCTCTGGGAGATTTTGCTGTTTGAGATTATGTGGAGCTGGGAGGTCTCTGGTGGTCCAATGCCCTGAACTCGGCTCTCCTTCCTCAGAGCTCATGCCTGACACCGGGCTGTAGTACCAAGACCCTGTCAGCCACATGGCTCAGAAGAAATGGGAGGAAAAACAAAAGAAATAAAATAACATAAAATAAAACTGTTATTAAAATAAAAAATTTTTTTAAATCATAAAAAAATTAAAAAAGGAATAAAAAAGAAAGAAAGAAAGAAGAGAATGACGAATCCAAAAACAAATCCACCAATGTTAACAAGCGCTAAAAACTATACTAAAAAAAAAAAAAAAATACGGACAGAGAGAACCCAGGACAAATGGTAAAAGCAAAACTATACAGACAAAATCACACAAAGAAGCATATACATACACACTCACAAAAAGCGAAAAAGGATAAAAAATATATATATTAAGAAAAAAAAGGAAGAGAGCAACAAAATCAATAAACAAATCTACCAATGATAATAAGCTCTAAATACTAAACTAAGATAAACATAAATCCAGAAACAAAAATAGATGCAGAAGGCAAATCCCAAGTCTACAGTTGCTACCAATGTCCACTGCCTCAGTTTTGGGATGATTCGTTGTCTATTCAGGCATTCCACAGATGCAGGGTAACCTCAAGTTGTTGTGGAGAATTTAATCTGCTGCTTCTGAGGGTGCTGGGAGAAATTTCCCTTTCTCTTCTTTGTTTTCACAGGTCCTGGGGTTCAGCTTTGGATTTCGTCTTGCCGCTGCATGTAGGTCTCCTGAGGGCGTCTGTTTCCCCACCCAGAAAGGACAGGGTTAAATAGATGCTGATAGGGGGCTCTGGCTCACTCAGGTGGGGGGAGGGAGGGGTATGGAACACGGAGCGAGCCTGTGACGGCAGAGGCTGGCATGATGTTGCAACAGCCTGAGGCTTGCCATGTGTTCTCCTGGGGAAGTTGTCCTTGGATCTCAGGACCCTGGCAGTGATGGCTGCACAGGCTCCAGGCAGGGGAGGTTTCGATAGTGACCTGTGCTTGCACACAGGCTTCTTGGTGGCTGCAGCAGCAGCCTTAGGGTTTCATGCCCATCTCTGGGGTCCGCGCTGATAGCCGTGGCTCGCACCCATCTCTGGAGCTCATTTAGGCGGTGCTCTGAATCCCCTCTCCTAGCGCACTCTGAAACAATGGTCTCTTGCCTCTTAGGTAGGTCCAGACTTTTTCCCGGACTCCCTCCTGGCTAGCTGTGGCGCACTAGCCCCCTTCAGGCTGTGTTCACGCAGACAACCCCAGTCCTCTCCCTGGGGTCTGACCTCCAAAGCCTGAGCCTCAGCTCTCAGCCTGCACCCGCCCTGGCAGGTGAGCAGACAAGCCTCTTGGGCTGGTGAGGGCTGGTTGGCAGTGATCCTCTGTGTGGGAATCTCTCCGCTTTACCCTGTGCACCCCTGTTGCTGCGCTCTCCTCCGTGACTCTGAAGCTTCCTCCCCCACCCCCCATCCACCAGTGAAGGGGCTTCCTAGTGTGTAGAAACTTTTCCTCCTTCACGTCTCCCTCCCAGAGGTGCAGGTCCTGTCCCTATTCTTTTGTCTCTGTTTTTTCTTTTTTCTTTTGCCCTACCCAGGTATGTGGGGAGTTTCTTGCCTTTGGGCAGTCTGAGGTCTTCTGCCAGGGTTCAGTAGGTGTTCTGTAGGAGTTATTCCACATGTAGATGTATTTTTGATGTATTTGTGGGGAGGAAGGTGATCTCCACACCTTACTCCTCCACCATCTTTTTTTTGTTTGTTTTGTTTTGTTTATCTGTTTATCAGTTGATGCATATTTGGGTTATTTCTACTTTTCAGCTATTATGAATAATGCTGCTATGATCATTTGTGTACAAATTTTTGTGTGGATGCATACTTTTAGTTCTTTGGGGACTCCTCCACCATCTTGAAGGTCCCCCCCCCATGTATACATTTTTAATGGTGAATTAATGGAGACCTCTGGGATTTTGTAACCAACTCAATTTATTATTAAATTTTATACTTATATTTTATATGTTTTTCCTTTTCATCTTTCCAAGATTGAATCTTCTAAGAAATAGTTCATTAATAAATCATAGCAGCAAAAAACTTTTTTGGATTTAATTTTTTAATCCATTCATGATTTTTTAAATGGTGAACTATGAATGAATAGAACATACTTAAAAAATACAAAAAATAATTTGTACACACTAACAACCAAATTTTGTTTAATGAGGAAATGCTTATGAGCTTTCTCTTTCAAATCAAGAATAGGATAATTATTCCTTCTATCAAATTATTTTAGGACTTCTAGCTAATAAGATAAATGAGGATGTAACTATTAGAAAGGAGAATAACATTATTATGTATAGATGATATATTTATGTATGGATAATGTGTTAAATCGTTAGGATATTTGGAGATATAATATTCAACATGAGAAGGTATAAAGTTATAAAAATATAAATAAACTTTGGAAGAATTTATAAACTTAATCAAAACCCTTAATTGGGAAATTGACAAGCTGATTCTAAGGCACTTTTGGTAAAGAAAAGGATAGAAAAGAATATTGGTGGGATTTGAAAAATAATACACTTTTTAAAGACACAATAGTTAAAACAGTGTAGAAATTGAGCAGTTTTAGACTTACACATCAAAGAAGCAAAGAGAAAATACATGAACAAACCCTAGCATATATCACTTTTAGTTTAAGTTAGACATGGAGAAAATATTGGGTTACTTAATAGATGGGGTAGGCACAGCTGGTTAGTCATTTGGATAAAAAAGAATCTTAGCACCATTAAGTACGAATTACAATCCTCCCAGCCAAGGACCACCTCAGAGGAACCTGCACACTCTCTTCCTCAAAACCGCCAGGGGAGGCTCAGGAGCAGGAAGGGACTGTTTGCCAGGCTCGTCAGTCCCTCTTAAGGACACCCCCACTTTGTCCTTGTGTATCTGTCCAGCCCCACAATATGCACCTGACTTTCTTATTATTAAGGATAATCCTCTTTAGCTCTTTCTTGGTTTCTGACAGCAAAAAACAAACAAAATAAAGGGGCACTTCCCTGGTGGTGCAGTGGTTAAGAATCCACCTGCCAATGCAGGGGGCACGGGTTCGAGCCCTGGTCCGGTAAGATCCCACATGCCGCGGAGCAACTAAGCCCATGCACCACAGCTACTGAGCCTGCACTCTAGAGCCCATGAGCCACAACTGCTGAGCCTGTGTGCCACAACTATGGAAGCCCGTGCGCCTAGAGCCCGTGCTCCGCAACAAGAGAAGCCACCGCAATGAGAAGCCCGTGCACTGCAACGAAGAGTAGCCCCCGCTCGCCGCAACTATCTTTATATAGGGAATAAAGATCTATAATGTGGAATCATGAGACTCCTATATCTGTGGTCTCAAAACCACTGTGAAACACAGGTTTATTCTGTGAAACACAAGTTTGTCATTTGTTACAAGAAGTTGTCAGGAAAAATGTCCAGGTATGTTTGAGAGATGCTGAGTTATGATAAGGTAGGCCTGCCTTTAAAAAAAAATTATTCTAGAAGTATTGATATATAGAGGCTTTACTATACTTTGTGATAACGTAGTGTGCTTTGTATAATTTCAAGAAGGGGCTATAGTTTGCATTACTTTTAAAACTAATTTACTCAGGATACTTCTTAAGAGCTTTTTTGTTTTGGTCAGGACTCTCGGTCACAAATGGCAGAAGTCAATACAGGAGGGAATGTGATGTGAATTGAGGACGTGAACACTGTCACAATGAAGCCTCTCTTTCTCTCTCTTGATTCTCTTCCTTTCTCAGTATATTGGCTTCTGTGTTTTCTACAGTAAATGGATTTTTCCTCCAGGATGGGGAATATGGGTAGAGGCTTCTGGGAAACATGTTCTTCCTGCATAGCAAATGACGTACGTTTAAAAATTTTAAGCAGGAATTTGATTGACTAGCTTGAATTGTATGCACATCCTTTGGGTAAATCCCAGGGGTCGGTGGTAGGCAGAGGATGAAGTACTAGGATTAGCACAGACTGAACCATGAACCTAACTTTATGTCCTGTTAACAGAAGAATGAAAGCCCAGACATGGCCACACCTCTTCCAGTCACACTCATTAATATTTTCTGGAAGATTGTCCTTTAGAATATGTTCCGGAAAATGCTGAATTGGAAGAAAAAATGTAATTTAATAATTACATTTACAAACATTTATTGAGTGCTAACTTAGAATGTGCAAGGTATTAGTCTATCTAAGTGCTTTCTACTTTTAACCTCTTTAATCCTCATACAAAACATAAGCCTCATGACAGTCTTTTGAATAGGCATTATTATTATCTTCATTTTAGAGGAAATTGAGGCACAAAGAATGTAAACATCTCGCAGAGTTCCTATATAAATAGGAAGTGGAAGAGTTGGAATCAACTCTTTTCATCAGAAAAAGATTATTATATTTTAAGGCTCAACTTAACAACCCACTCTTGATGCCAATGATTTTGATGTAATCTTTTAGAAAACTAGTATAAGACATTACTGATTTGTAGTAACTTGTAAAATTAATGCATGGGGTGAAAACTAATTATATGGTATTGAAATATAAAGATTAGCAAGCCAAGTACTGTTCTTTCAAAATATATATCAGGAAGGTTTTTAGTCTTGATTTTTATTTTGGATGCTACTTATGGTTTTATGATTTTAAGAAATAGTATATGTATTATTCAGTTGTTACATTTAGCAGTGGAAAACTATTTGGTAACACTCAAGTAGAAGTTTAAAAATAATTTGAAATAGCAAAGATGCATAGTTGGCAAAGTCATTGGAAATTAATACAAATTAATGAAAATTAATACAAACAGCAAAATTACAATTTACTAAAGTTGATTGTTTTCCTACCTGTAAAAAGGCCAGCTATGGGAACACTCAGTGAAAGGGAAAATTAAGGTAAGTCTTATGAAAGGTATAGGAAAGATCTGTACCTTTCTGTCTCTAAGATCAGAAAAAAATTGTGCCTCTGTGTGTATGTTCTGCTTTTTTGGGGCAATCAGAGTTTGTGTCCTTTTATTCATAAAATAAAAGGTTATTGAATACATATTCTACTAGATCAGTCACCATGGTAGATACTGGCGATATGTCTGTGGATGGTGCTGAAAGTATTAAAAACCATATAGGTAAGTAATTTTGAATGTTATATGCATGTTAGAAAAAGATGCTTTTTTTCCTTCTTCAAGTCTGAGGCTCCAACCAAGTGAAAATAATGAGCTATAAAGTAGTAGCAGAATGTGGCTAATAATGGTGAATTGCACTGAAGAGCGTACAGAATTCTTACATAAAAATCACCATAAGTTTGAGACAAAGATGAAAAAACCTCCTGACAGAAGATTTTGCTAAGGATGTGTGTGTGTGTGCGTGCACGCGCACGTGTGAGAGCACATATGCAAGCATGCATGGTCGTGTGCATGCACGTATGTGTGTGTAATAATGTATTTTGATAATCTGAAACTAGGTATGGGTGTATGGAATTATTCCATTTTAGTTCCTTAAACTTGGATAAATTGAAAGCTCCTTAGAAGCTAGAAAATAGTCAAGGCACATCTGAGGGGGTTCAAACAGAGCCCAAATGGTGAGAGGGTAGATCAAAGGAAAACACACATATCACTCATTTCTCACCTTTTTCTTCTTGAAGGTAGAATACACAGACTTGTATGTGTATACACAAACATATAGACTCACACACCCATGTGCACACACACACAATGAAGAAGTAACCAATGTGATGCTTATAGAATTAATACTGTGGGAGGAGAGCATCATCTTGAAGACCCTAAGAAAGAGAATTCTCCAAGTAATTGGGGACAAGGGTTGCTGAGTGAGCAAGTGTGCAGACCCCGCCTCCCCCCCGCCACCGTGCATGCTTTTAGAGAATATTAGTCTGAACAGATAGAGGAGAAAAATATGGTGACACAGATTTCAATCAGTTGAAGACAAACAAACGCCTTTGGTCCATCTGACCATGGCATTCCGAACTTCACTGTGAGACAGGTAGATGTCTTTCTGTCCCAGAGGATGCCTGCCCAAGAGGTAGATTGTTAATAAGAAAGTGTAGAACACAGATCTGAATCCAGGCTAACTGCTTACACAGCTAGTCTCCTGGTTTCCCTCACACACAGTCCTTCAAGAAGTAGCTGTCTCAGAATCATCTTTGTCTCCTATTCAAAGATGCACAATTTTAAGAAGGTAATTAGAATGCAAACTAAGCAAAAATATCACAACAAAAGAGGAAGCCAGCATGATGGGGAAAAAAATCTGATGAGGAATGTAAGCCTGTCTTTCAAGAAGCAGAGCAAAATAAGATCATGTTCTCAGAAAGGAATGAATACAGATTGTGCTAAATATGTTGATAATTCTAAACTAATATTGGCTGTACAAATAGTAATAATTTCTAATATAGAGATCAAAATAAATTAGATATAATTAAATACTAGGCCACAAGGCTATATAAATTGGGATCAGGTGATCCAGGTTTTTTAAGTTGCTTGTATTGTCTAGGAGGAAGTATAGATATAGATAACTAGATTTTTCAAGAATTCATGTTAAATTTTTAGATATAACCACTAAGATAATAGAGGGTGTATCTTTCTACAAGTAGAAAGAGAAAAACAAATGAAAAAAACCCCAGAAAACCAGCAACAGCACTTGATCAATTAGGAAGAAGGTCCAATGGTGACAGGAAAAAGATAGGAAATGGTACAAATATAAACATTCTCTAAGATGGTAGGAATGAAAAAGTGTATTTCAGAAATCCATAAATGTAAATGGACTGAATATATTATATAAAATCTCTGGATTGTTACATTGTTTTTAAAAGAGGGGAAAAAGCTAAAGAGACATACCAGAAACACAAGGATAAGTATTGCTTAAAATTAAAAGGATGGAAAAAGATATCCCAGGCAAATATTAATAGTAAGAACAGCAACAACAGAAACCTGGTGTAGTTATATTTAAAACAGGCTTACTGGCAAAAACAACCACAAATCAATCAACCAAACAACCGCACCCCCCAAAAAAACATCTGCAGGTGAAGAGGAGCATTTTATAGAAGTAAAAGATTCAATTCACCCGATGGGTATCTCAGATATGTACTAAAATAATTCCTTCAAAATTGATAACACAACACATTACAGTTCTATCAATACAAGAGAAACTGACAAATCCACCTTCATAATGGAAGGATTTAATAAAAATCCCACATGATTTATAGATGAATTAGACAAAAATATCATTAGGCATATAAAAAATTGAAAAAAATTAACAGGCTTGATGTAATGAACATATATAGAATATTGCATTCAGTAAATGGAAATTACATATTCTTTTCAAGGACATGTATAACTTAAGAAAACTGACGGTATATTTGGCTACTTTTAACATAATTCAAAGTCAGTATGACATAGACTATTCCCTCTGACTCTAATGTAGTTAAATATTAGTAAAAAGAAGATAATTTACAAAAGAACTCATGTTTTCAACTTCAAAAACGTTTCTAAATAACTCAAGAAGAAAAAGAATCACAATAAAGTTGGAAAATATTTAGAAATACAAAATAAAGTGGTCAAGAAAAGCATTTTGTGTAAGAGAAGTTCAAAGATACACATTACCCTTATTCTGTAGCTGAAAATAATTCTTGAAAATATTACATCCAACAAAAAAATAAAGGATAATAACTTAAAATGGAAAATTGTGTCATAAAAGGACTATTGCTAGTGGCTGATAGCAGTTAAAATTGATTTATACCTAAATAATTATAATTCATTTTCTGCTATGATTATGGTATATCATTTCATCAGATCATAAATTAAGAAAAAAAGGTAGTAATTTAGTTAGAAATACAATGCAATACTTTTCTATATAGGAAATGACTATTTCTTTCTAAGCTCCAAGAGAATTATGCTCTGCGTTTTTGCTTACTTAAAGAAGGCTTCCTCACGACCAAAACAATTCCAGCTCCGACAGAAAATAACATGAAATCAGGGCCTGAAGTTTCACCCTGGCAACATATGAGCTTGTTCATTCCATCTGTGAACTCACCTACTTAATATGATCCTTTTCTATAGGAGCTGGATGAAGAAAGCTATCTTGTTTTATTTTCCCAGCTCAATCACAATACTCTTTTCCTTATGCTCATTTCACAAACTTGCTTTGTATGTTGTGTAAATGGCAGTATGAGTAACACGTCATGGAAAGAGCCCTTGAGTTGGAATAAGAAAACCTTGATTCGAATCCAAGCTCTTGATGCTATTAATGACGTAGATGATGTTATTTATAAGGTAGGCAATGTGCTCTTGAACCTCTCTCTGTCTGTTACTGGATATACAATATTGCAATTAGATAATTAGATAATTCATTTTAAAAGTTTAATGGTATCACATGTATATTTTGATTATTATTTTTTTAAAGTGGGGCCTATCATTTCTGTCTTCAAACTCAAGTATCAGAAATGTAATTGTTTGCCAGGTAAGAATGTAAGGGGACAGTTGGGTCCCATACCCTGTTAATATTGGTCTTCATGAGCTGCCAGTACAGAGATAGGCAGACAGAACAGGGCAGGAGCCCAGTATGGAGTAACAGAACAGAAAGAAAGCAGCTGCTTCCTCAGCAGGAACTCTTGTCAGTTTGGAGCCCATTTGTTAAGAATATCCACCCTTCATTTAATAAGAATTTCTTTCTGGAGTCATAGGCAGCACACAGTGTATAGACTATAGGCAGTGGCTCAAGACATTGAAGAAAATGTGCACGAAGAAAAAATCTCCCAGCAGACATGACTAATTGGCCCAAGACTCGGACAGACATGAAAGTGAGCAGTTAAGAGATGTTATAAAGGAAATGATCTCAATGCAGTCTGTGGGGTCAGTCGGAGAGAGAGAGGGAAGGAAAGAGGAAGAGAAGGCATAATCAAGGTGCAGTCAGTTCTTCAGGAAAGATCTATCTTCTGGAAAATATTTACAAACCTACTGAGAATTGAAACTCATCTACCATTTAAGTTTTACAGTATAATTAAAGAGCTACTTCACTTCAGCAATACATTTGAATTCAAATATTCTCCTATGTATTCAGTTAAGTGTAGAAAGTTTGTTTCAGTCTCTTACCTGAAGCATACGTCTTCCTGAAGCGAAACATGATCTCATTTCTTTCCAAGAGTGAAATATGCTTATACAAGCTACAACACTCCTATTTTAAGGGAGCATTATGCTTCCACTGAAAGCTTTTATTCCTGTTTGGCAGGTTGGACATGTTTAGGAACCTATTTTCATCAAACCTTGGAGGGTTATGTGGGTAAAAGGAGTTTACATAATGAATACAGGATTTAAGCCAAAAACCTAACAATGAATTAGCTTCTCTGTGCTAAACAGATTTTGTGCCAGAAGACATTGAACATCAATATGCAAACAAAAATATGTATTTGAAAAAAACTGTGTAGGGTGAACATATCTCCCCTCAAAGTACTTTTGCTCATGTTATCATGCCTTTGAATGTGGGAGTGGATGGGGACAGGGGGACCAGTGGTTTCAGTTCGAAGAAGCAGAGTTGAGCCCTTGAAAATGCTACTCTAGCCCTTCTGTGAGTTTAACTGCTAAGTTATTTTCTTTACTTAATTAGGATTTAATATGTTCATTTTTTTTTCTAGTTTAGGAAAATGTCAATTTTTTTTGGTTCAAGCTCAGAATCCATAGTAAATTTCAACTTAAAAATAATTTTTAGGGGACTTCCCTGGTGGTCCAGTGGTTGGGACTTTGCCTTCTGGTGCAGGAGGTGTGGGTTCAATCCCTGGTCGGGGAGCTAGGATCCCACATGCCTCATGACCAAAAAGCCAAAACCTAAAACAGAAGCAATATTGTAAAAAATTCAATAAAGACTTTAAAAATGGTCCACATCAAAAAAAATCTTAAAAAAATAATTTTTATTATCTAAACATATTTGAAAGAAACAGAAATAAAAAGGAATATTTACAAGGTTAGCAAGAAAGCAGATGTGGATAGTTTGCTGTTGTTTTGGTATGTTGCTGTTGAAAATGAACAATGTGTGGAGATTTGGGGGCAACACATAAAATTATCTAGTTGGATCCAGGAACTAGGTTCAGCCAGAAGCGTGTTTGCTTCACTGGGGAAAGTTTTAGGAACCAAAAATATATCAGGTAACTTTTTTGTTACTAAGATGAATGATAGGATCCTCATCCTTTTCTCTTTTTTCCTTCCTTTTAATTTTATATTAGTGTTTTTTTTTTTTAAGATTGATATCTTGAATGGAAGGATAGACAACAGAAAATTAAAAATTACATTCATTTTCAGAGCTGCTTAGGAAAAGCTATTTATAACATGAAAGTCACAAAATTGTACATTTCCCCTTGCAATCCTTTCCTTATAGTGCAACACAGGTGTGAGAGGTCAAGACAGAGTGGAAGCTTAAGTAGAAATGGACAGTGGTGATACATGGAAATGTTTGCACCTTTATATTTTAATAATAGCCTAGATTGTAATTATTAACTTTGGAACTCTGGAGAGGTAGAGGGGCTTAAAAATCACTTTACATGTAGTGATTTTTTTCAATACATTTATGCTAAACATTTAGTCTCTCTTTAAATTAATTCCTAAACTATACCACTAATTTTTAAGAAAATAAACCCTTGAAAAATCGGAAATTTTTGTACCTACAAATCTCTTATGGTAGACTCATGTGCATTTTGGAGGAGAAGCTAAGATAGCTAGACTGTTTGAAAAGGGACAATCTAATCTTGGCAAAACTGAAAGATCAGTGTTAACACAGTTTGATAGTCATTATTTATTAACAAGAAAGGGTACCAAAATGTTCCTTGTACTTTGATTTCTTTGAAAATATGCCCTTCAATACCATCTATGTCCTTACTTAATATGTATGCATACCTATTTTAGTAGATCTTTTAATTAAAAATAAAATCAGATGGACAACTATGCCATTTCTACAATTTATTTTTCCATGACTTTGTTCTATGCCTACTACTTAAACAAGTAAAGCCTTCTCTTCTACATAGTAGTCTACTCATTTTCTAGAGAAACATTTAAGACAAAGTGATCAGCCTTCAAAACTGAAATTGCACGTATTTCAGGAAAAAAAGACAATCTTTACAGTGTCAGTTTATTTCATTTTCTCTGTGTTGTGTTAACATTACTTTAGGTTATTTTGTTTATGCATTTTGTTTTGAGGCAAAGTTTAAAAAATGTTAGAAACAAGAGTTTTAAGTGGCTTGGTGAATAGCCTCCTAAAACTTTCCTGCTTGTTGGATTAAGAAATCAATGTCCAAGTACATATAACTGATTAAATTTATTGTTTCCCCCCCACTCTATAGTAAAGATAATTTATTTGTTCAAAATGACTTAATTTTCAGAACACTCATTCCAAGATAAGTTCTGTAAGTGTCCTTGCTGGTCAGTCTGCAGTCTTGCCTCAGACCTGAGAAAGAATCTTCAACAGTGACCTTATCAGCAGGATAAAATTTAACAGTCATCTTGAAAATTGACTACAAAGAGTTATGATCCAGAACCTTGAGACTAGCTACATGTGTGTTTTATATATGCTCAGCGTTTTCCTTACCCCTCATTATCTTCCTAATACTATTTGTATAAACCGTTTTGAAAGTAGGACCTCACTTATTAAGTCAAGAATTCTTAAAAAGTATCTAGTGTGTGCTTAGCAGTGCTTGGTGCTGGGTATAGTGTGATGAACAAGACTGGCAAGGTCCCTGCTATCATGGAGGGTATAGAACAACTTTCTACCCCTCACTTTGTTTCCTAGTAGAGTGACCTGAATCTAGCTAGCACCTCTTTGAAAAACAAATAAAGGCAGTTGCAGATATGATAAAGTTATATGCATATTCCTATTTCAAATATTAGGAAACTGACAAATAAAGGGAAATGTCTATTAAGTTTTTTTGAAATTAAATGCTAGCTGCATTGCTACTATATTAAAAGTAAATTGCTTATCTTTCATTCACTTTAGCTTGGGAGAAGGGAAAAAGTGAATTAATAGAACATGAAGTCTTTATAAAGATAGAACTTTCAGACCTTTAAAAATACTATTTGTTTAAAGTCTAGTATAAAGGAGTGAGAAATTGATATTGATATGTCCAAACCTTACACAAGCTGAGTTTCTTGACATTGTTTTGGAGAAATTAATCCAATTATTTTATTTTAAATGATGATTCAGTTACTAAAGGATAGACACCGATGAAAGGTTCATTTAGAGTATTCAGTTGGAACAAAATAACATTTTAACAATATCTGCGCTGCTGGAGTGCCTGTTGTTGATTAATAGCACTGGTGGTGCCGTGGATTGGTTCATTAAACACCATCCCAACCTTCTTCTTCGTGTGTGTGTCTGACTGAAGTTCTGAAAAGCTTAAAGTGATACTTCCCATGTGCCTTTGCAGCCAAGAGTCAGGAAGAGAATTAGGTTCTACCAAAAAAATGTATTTGCACAGATTTTAGAAGGTGGAAGCAAAGAATATTGGCATTGCTTTGGATTTTTTTTTTTCTACTAGCAAAATCTTGGTTTCTAAAGCAATACTCCAGTGTACATTATCCACTTCCCTCCATGTTGAGAGGCAGCTGTTGCAAAACTAGTGATGACAGCTAGTTCCCAGCTTTCTGATTATCGAATTGCTTTTAAAGTGGAATGTTGCCTTTAAAGTGGAATGTTTGTACTCAGTTGTTCCAGTGGTGGCCTCAGTCCCTGGATGTGTCAGTTCTGTAGTGTTGTGTTCCAGTCCAGAGCCCACAACTTTGGCTCTTCCTGCTATTAATTTTGAAAGTACTTTATTCTCTGTATTAAATCTTTCTTCCCTGCTTTAAATATTTAGATTTGTTTTTGAATAACACAATAGTGTGTCAGACTGTGAGTTGTTGCCCAATATCTGGTCACCTCTTTCTAATAGTAGAGTTTCAACTGGTCACATATACAATTAAAGACTGCCTTTCTCAGGTTTCCTTATTGAAAGGTATGACCATGTGTCTGTTTTTTAGATAATAGAATTTAAACAGATATTATATTTGGTACTTCTGGTTTTTGTCCTTAAAATGACAGATCATACAATACTCTGATACTTTCTAGTTGCTATGAGATGGCAAAAGTTGAATACCTTCCCTGAATCTAGGGACAGAAGTCACATGTTGAAAGTGTAAAGTGTTCTGCCAGTAATGAACCACCTACCTTTGAATTACTTTATGAGACACACATTTCTATCCTGTTTAGAATGCTGGATTTTAGACTCTCTCTTGCTTTTAAAAAATAACATCTTATTCTTAAATAAAACGTAATTTGGTAACTAGAAGTGGAATTCTACCAAAATAAAAAAAAATGAGGCATTGATCTAAGAGTTGGGTAGTGGGTGGCAAGAATACCAATATTGCAGGCTGGAAAGACAGTGATCCTTATGTCATGATAAAACATTTGGTAAAACTGTCACTTCTAATCCTTAAAAAGGTAGACTACTTGACAAAAGAACATGTAACCTCTGTGAATTTTTTGAAAATCTCAGAACGTTAAAAAAACACAGAATGTTTATATATGTTGGCTCTTTCTTGTCGTGCAAAGTTCTGTGACAAGATGTACTTGGGCTGGTTATAAGACGTGATTTTAAAGAAGCAGCTTTACTAATAAGTAACCTCTGGTGTCCTCAAGTGCCTACATTAAAACATCTCTGTTAATTGGGGTCCATTCTAGTTTCAAAGGTTAGATTAAGGGTGATGCTTTCTTAACTCAGCTAATATTTTCAGAGAGCATCAAAGTAGACACTACTAAATTGAGGGAAAGCAAAAATGTTCTGAACAAAGAAACTGGAAAATATAAGAGGATAGTCTGTAAGCATAGGAACATTCTCTAGATTAGATCTCTGGTTATGGTTATGTGCCTGTGGATCTGACTGTCAGTAGAACAAAAGCATACTGAGTTTTTTAGGGATTGTATTGATCTGCAAAAACCAATGCATGTTTGACCTTTAAAGCAAATCCAGAAGCCTCCCAACTGGCCTTGCAGAATATAGCCCAGAAATCTGTACAGTCTCCAAGGAGAGAATAGAGTGCAATTCTCTCTTAAAGAGATAATTATAAGGTATTCAGACACTTTCAAGAGAGAAAGGGACACATATTTAGAACAAATAATTCATTCATTCAATATTGATATTACACCAGGACAATGCATATAAATCAGAACTGTCACAAGCAAACCAGTCCTTATGGTAATAGAAATAATGGACAAAGAAAAACATCCCAAAGTAAAGAAAACAGGAACTATAAATGACAAGGGACAAAGAAGTTTCTTCCAGATAATATAATCAGGACCTAGTCAAGGAAATTATTTCACTGCCAGAGCAGGGAATGTTTAAAATTCATGTCTGGTAGGATTTGATCATTGCTTTGAAAAATGACAGCTGTTATTTTCCTATTCCATTTTTTTGGAAGGCAGCTGTGCTCACCACTATACCTCCAACACTGTACTGTTCCTTTTTTTTTTTTTTTCGAATGGGACTTCATAATATTGGGTGTATGTGTGTGTAGAGGGAGTAGGTAAGTGGGAAGAAGTGCACGCCTGGATTTTTGGTGGCAGGTTGCAAGTTATGTCCCAGTGTCTTTTTCTGCTCCCATAGTAAATGGCCAGCCAGTCAAAGGCCACATTTCCCAGCCTCCCTTTCAATGAGATGTGGGCACGTTACTCGTTCTATTCAATGAAATGTGAAATATGTGATTCTTCCAGTTGTGCCCATAAAAGGATGGTGTGTGGACCTTCGTGTCTGCCCCTCCTTCTTAAAACACACACACACACACCTGGGAGATGACGATGGATAGAGTAGCCACCTTGGAAATGGATACCTGCTCCTGACAATGGTAAAGCTGAATTGCTGGTTCTCATTCTTACCTTAGTTATAAAGAAGAGAGAGAAAACACAAGAGAGAACATTCTATCTTGTTTATACTGCTGTATTTTGAGTCTTTGTTATAGAGTTTATGTTAATACTACATTAACTACCACAGTATACATAGATTGAAATGATTATTTTACCTAAATACTTAACGTTACTTAGAAAAATCGAATCAGAGATTCACACTATTTCTAGGTGCATGTTTAAAATAAAAATTGCACAAAGTACTCATATTCCACAAATTGAGAATAAAAATTTAATTGTTCTCGAATTATTATTTCCAGAGAATCTTTACAATGAAGAATTCATCCATTGAATATTGATGCCAATAATCATTAAATTCATTCTAATAAACATTTTATCACAGGTTCACACATTAGACTACTACAACTTTTCACGTGGCTTGGTATAAAGCTGAGAAATATGGTCCATACATGGACTACTTGAAATGTCATTTTATAAAGTCTAATTTCCATTCTGGAAAAAACAAAATAATAACAACTGAAAAACTATCTTAGCTTGTTAAGTGTATGTAAAGTTAATGTTCAGAGTATGTATAGAGTGCACAAAAAGAAATAGTGGATTGACTTTAAAAGGAATTCAGACTTTTATTTCCCCTCAGCATAATATGATGAGAAGATTCCTCTACATTAAAAAATAAATAAAAACAAAACCAAAACATGTATTCCATCTCTATTCCCAAATTTGTCAATTAAAGTAAATTGCTCGTTTTCTTAAATCCAAGACCAAAGGGCTTAATATGCACTCTTTTTCTGTTGCTCGGGTTTGTCTCTCCAAAGCAACCTGAGAAAATTCCGCCTTACGGCTAATAGGGCTGCCAGGGTGAGAGCAGAGCTCAAGGATGAAGCCTGAGGAGGGGAGACCAGAAGACAAAATTTGGCTAAACTGTTCTTTTGAAAGCAAAGGAAATTAGTTGAAGTTGTCAGACTGGTTTTAGCTAATTTTTTTTACTAATTGTTATATTTTACTGTATGGTAGCTGATTAGAATTTGAAGCATAAGGGTTAGTGATCATCAAACTGGAATTACATTGTGGGCATTTGGGAAATACATGGATACTTTTAGGGCTTCGAGGATATCGTTGTGCTACAACTACAGAGGACAGTGGCCATGGACATCAGGGTGGCTAGTTTCCTTTATGAGTCTATATTTATTTACCTTTTTGTCATCCAAACCCTTCTTGATATCTTCTCTTGTTCTTCTGAAATTGCATTGCTCTCATATCATCAACTTTTGAGGAATTTACTACTTTCTGCCTTGTATTATAATGTGTATATATGTATATTTACTCTCCTATATTATAGAGTCTCTGTCTTAGTCACATCCTCTTGTTTTTGAACATATTAAGCACCAATACATTTATTTTAAGAATTCATTGTCAATAGATCTTGATCCTGCTTCTGGGTCTTTTTGTATTTCCATAATTTTATTGTATTATTTCTACTAACTATGTGCATTCATAAAAAAGGTGCTTTTTCAGTTACTGACATTTATTCCTTTATTCATTTTGTTACCTTCTGAAACCAGAATTAATACAGCAATGCAGGAAATTCCTTTTCCATCCCATAACAATTTTTAGCACAACTTTAAAAATTGCCCTCTCTTTTTCTCTATTACCTTGTTTAACATTATCTTTTTTGAGACATAATTTACATGCAGTGAAATGTATAGATCTTAATTGCACAGTTTGATGAGTTTTGAAGAACAGGTAGGTCTGTTTAACCCAAAGCCCTGTCAAGATATAGGACATTTTCATCATCGCAGGGAAAGTTATGTCACGGCCCTTCCAAAAGATTCCCACCTCTCCTCCACGACACAATTACAGTCCCAAATTCTATCACAATAGATTAGTTCCACCTTTATAGATCTTCTGGATTATGCCATAAGACTGTGAAGAGTCTTTAATTTTGCTCTGGCAGCCAAGGGACTTTACTGGTGTCTCAACTTGATCATTTTGGGCTTTATTACAGTAGGGGGATAGACTAGCTCTGCTCCTAAGTTCTGGCAATTCTGGAGTTTCAACTGAATTCCTGGCATGTTCAACAATGCCTCTCCCCTCTGGCTAATGAGATCTATAATGTATCCTAGCACTGCCAGGCCCAGTCTCTGTTGGGTTTATAGCTCTACAGTAGCAGTGTACTAGGTCTGTGGATCTCTTCTCTATGCACATACAGCTTAGAATTTACACAAAGACTCGAGGACACTTCCTCAGATTTGTAAAGTTCTCTGTCCAGCTGCCTTCTCTCTGGTACCCTTTTCCTGAAAATAACAGCTACATTGGTGGCCCAGAACTCCAGTCTTTATTTCTTCTACTCAGGGAGGTTACTGTTCTGTGTTTGGCTCCACTTCCTAAATTGGAAAGTGATCCCAACAAAAGCTAGGATGAATGTAGACCTCATTTTGTGTATTTTCTTTCTCTCAATGATCATAGCCCTGGGTTCTCTGTATTCCAGTTTTGTCCGGTTTCAGAGTTATTTGCAGCAGAATTGTAATGCTGGTGAACATTACTCTATCATAGCCAGAAGTGAAAGTCCCATATCAGGTTAATTTTTACTTTTTTTTTTTTTTTTGGGACATTGTGTCTTGATTGATTTGCCTCTTTTTAAGGATAGAGTAAAAATAATGCATTCCATATCAATATTCTATAGTTGTTTGGGGAGCAAATAAAATACTTCTTGAAAAAGACAGCTCTCTCCATACATGATATAACTAAAGAGTATTTAAAATCTTAACTCTTAGTGTAACTCTTTAATATAATTAATGTCATAACTTTATGAACATACACACTGTATGTTAAATTGACTTAAGTAAAGAAGGAGAATGCAATTCTGAAAAATAATATAATTTAGGGAATAAAATACACTCATCAATTTCTCTCAAACTTTTCCATTAAAGTACCTTATTGACAAAGGGAGTCTGTACTGGTCTATAGCAAGTATAAAATTTATTTAAGATGTTACATTTTATCTTAAAATTGTATTATGCAGTGTATAATTATGTTAAACTTCATGAAAATATAATGTTCCCTCCTCACTTCAATCTTGGAGCAAAATTAAGAAATTTGTACTGTACTAGTTCTATAGCTTCAGTTGTAGCCTGTACATAAGTAGTTGTACTCTGCCTAGAGAATTGTTGTAATGTGTGTTCATATTTGTCTGAAAACTGGAAACACTGATTTGAATCTGAATATTTGATATACTTAATTCCAAATGTTAATATTTGAAAGAGTTTTGTTTCATAGCTTTTTAACTGAATGTTTCTTACATCCATTTTTCTGGGAACAGCCCTATTTTAAGGTAAATTCTAGTTTATCATATTCAGAGATGGATTATCTTTACAAATGGGTGTGATGTGTATACTTCTATAATTCATTGTGATACTAGTTGCTTTACTAAATACATTTTACATGATGCATTTCAAATATGCTTTCTAGTAAGCCTGTAATATGGTCACATACAGTTATATTAGTGATGCATTTGTGGCTTGTGTAATATAACAACTGGCAAACAACAATACTCAAAGAGACAAATAGTTCTCAGGATATAAATGATTATGATTAAAACTTCCAATTCTTTCGGAAAACTATTAGCTGACAGTTTAAATGAACTTTGACACTCTAAACATAATTTTCCTTTGACCATTGAATAAATTCTTATTGCTGATAGAAATAAATAAAAGTGCTGGAAATATTCATAATCTCAGGCAAGATCACAAATGTTCCCAAATTGTCTCTGCATAGAAAATGGATCAATTTACTGTATTTATTTAATTTAATGTAGTCAAACTTCATTACCTCTGTGATGCTACATACATTCTCACCAGGCGAAGATTTCTAAAATCTCTCTTTAGAAAACTCAAGAATTAACAGAAATCTCCTTCCCTGAAGAAATTTTTTTTATGTCTCTTCTAATTTTTTACTCTTTTTCAGCTTCTCCATATGCTTATTACAGGTCAAGGATTTTATAATTTCAGGTATATTTTAAATAACCACTGGGAAATCAAAAATTTCCATAATTAATTATATAGTTTTGCATATATTTTTCATATAATATAATTGTGTGGCATCAAATATTATTCAAATACATTTATAAATGAATATTATTAAAAGTGAAAACAGAAGCTGGTATACTCTTATGTAAAACTGGCCTAGTTTTCTATGTCCCTTTATATCTTTGTCTATTTTTTTTCCAAGTTTATTGAGATATGATTGACATACAGCACTGTATAAGTCTAAGGTACACAGCATAATGATTTGATTTACATTCATCATGAAATGATTATCACAAGTTCAGTGAACATCTATCATCGCATGTAGATACAAATTTAAAGAAATAGAAAAAAAATTTTTTTCTTGTGATGAGAACTCTTAGGATTCACTGTCCTAACAACTTTGACATATAATGTACAGCAGTGTTAATTATATTAATCGTGTTGTACATTACATCCCCAGCACTCACCTATCTTATAACTGGGAATTTGTACCTTTGGACCACCTTCATTCAACTCCCCCTTCCACCACCCCTTGTCTCCGGTAACCACAAATCTGATCTCTTTTTCTATGAGTTTGTTTTGTTTTTGAAGTATAATTGACCTACAACACTATGTTAGTTCCTGTTACACAACATGGTAATTCGAAATTTCTATACATATCAAAATGATCACCACAGTAAGTCTAGTTATGATCTGTCACCATACAAAGGTATTTCATAGTTATTGACTATATTCTCCACATTGTACATTTCATACCTGTGACTCATATATTTGGCAATTGAAAGTTTGTACCTCTTAATCTTTCTCACCTATTTCTTTCCTCCTCCAACTCCCCTCCCCTCTGGCAACCACCTCTTTGTTCTCTGTATTTATATAGCTCTTTCTGTTTTGTTATGTTCGTTCATTCATTTTGTTTTAATGCTTCAATATCTAAACTGTTGCGTTGCTAGTTTTCCCAGACAATAAGTTAGGTCATGGACATAGAAAAATACTTGTAGTTTTAAATGCTATCAAAGAAAGGACAGCAGGACTTTTTTTTTTTTTTTTTTTTTTTTTTTTTGGTTTGAATAGCCACTCTGTGTTTCCAGAATTTCGGATAACTTAAATGTTAATTGAATGCACCTCTGCTTTGTTTGAAATGGAAGCAAACCCATTTCCAACTGTTCTAGAACGCCACCTTCTGGAAATGAAATGCTTCTTTAAATGTCAAGAAGCAGTTCATTGTGATTGTGGTAGAATTAGGACTTGGTACTGAGAAAACTCATGAATCATCAGGAACATATGTTCCTTTCAACCAAATATTCCCCACTTCCAGCCCAGGGGAAAGACACTGATGTGTGACAATTGCAGACTAAGTGAAAGTTTTTGACTGCTTGTATTAGGAATAAAATTCTATTTTATTTACTTTTTTCCCTTGTTAGAACCAAAAACAAAGTTGTTCTGCTTCTGTAATATGTTGCATTTTTACATGTAGTAATAGGACATAGAAATAAGTAACACCATTGTTAACACCATTAAGAATGAGCTAAGCTTTAGTGGTTCCAGTTAATAAATATGTTCTAAAGGCTAGTTAATGAATATGCATTTTGTTTGCCATAAGACACAAGACAGTCAGCCTTTTTCTGACTAATTCTAACTACCTCAAGCTAGTTAAACTTTTAAGTAGCTAGAGTTCATATTTAAGTGCAGGGCATCCCACATTTGCCACCTCCAAAAAATGATATTTTTCACTGTGATAGTATTAAAACTTTTAAAAGAAACTATTGGTATTTCTCTATTGGAAACTTATTGGGGTAGAGGTATATTTAAACAGATTTTTTTAAATGGAAGTTTTATTTCTGAAATTTCAACTTTGTAAAATATGTTTCTGAGGTTTCACTCTTTAAATAAAAAATCTGCTGAAGATTTAAAAATTCCTAGTTCCTGTCTTAATTTCTAATTCTGGCCACTTGAAGACTATGTAGATATATGCTAGTCAGATCATCTTAATGGTTTCATACAAACATTGGCTAAATCTGGAAGAGCAAATTTATCATACATGAGTAACCACTCATGCCCACAGCAGATTTTACTAACTAAACTCGGCCCTATTTTTCACAAATCCAGGAAACAGTATGTACAATGCTTTGCTCCAGACAGTTACCCTCAGTAGAATACAGTTATTTATGAGATGAAACTTACTGATTATTGAGGCCCTAGAGGAACCACAAGAAGGATGAAAAGTAAAATACTTGCAGTTGGGATGGGAAAAAAAGATGAGCAAGAGAAATACCAATTTTAAGGAAAAGGTGGAAAGACAGTTGCTTTAATGATATAATTTGAGTAGGCAAATAGTGCTAATAGTCTTAAACTATCTTCAATTAAATTTCACCACTATATATTCATTCTTTTGAAAATAGTTCTTATTCAATAGTAGTGACTATTGAAAAGTCAAAACCATAATACCATACCAGTCATTAACAATTTTACTATATTCTTAAAAACATCAGTCATCACAGGAACATCTGTTCTTGCGAGGAGGAGAAGATAGAGAGGCAGACCAAATGTTTGAGTACATGTGCAGTCCAGGAGAACAAAAGCCAAAACAAGAGAAAATAGTAGATTGATTATTTTGTCTAGGATGAAGTCCAACAACCTTCAAACCTATTAGGTGCTAGATACTGGTTATGGTGCTTAAGACACAGAGAATATGTGCTAGAGTCATAAAGTGCCCTATAGAGTCAGAGAGATTGACATAAAAGAAGATGGTTGGAACTATTTCATTGAATTCATTATTATTCCTGCAAGTGGTACAGGAGAAAAAAGTTGAGGAGAACTTGCAAATAAAACAAAATTCCCTTGAGAAATAAATTTAAGACCAACATAATGAGTCAGAGAAGGGATAAATCATATCAAAGAGATTAATAACAAGGGCAAGTGCTGCCCCAAAGTATTGTCTTTTATATAATGTATGACCTTGATATATACAAAGAACATGATGATCTTAAGAGGGGTTGTACAGTAATAGAAACATACAGAAAGCAGCTGTGGAATCAAAGTTGGGGGAACCTATCCAGATATTGCCCATGTTAATCAGTAAAGCTAGTTTTGGTTGCAGTTTGGTTTAGAAGTGCGGGGGGCGGGGGAGGAAAGAGAGAATTTACAAGTTTATATAACTTAAAAATTAAGAGGTACAGTTGACTTCAGACACTGCTTGATGTAAGAATTCAATACTATAATCAGAACTTGGTCTTTCTTTTTTCCTGTCTCACATTTGCTTTCCTCTGTGTCTGCCTTATTTTCAGGTGCCCTTGGTAGCTGTCAGGTACCGCCTCCATAGCTCACAATGCAGGAAGTTAGTTTCTGCTTCCCGCCAGTTCTCACAAATTTAATTCTCACTGATGCTGATTGTCCTGGCTCCACCTCCCTATAGATGTTGGGCATGCCACAAAAGAGATGTCCACACATCTTGTGAGAAGAAACTGGAACCTTTTCAGTATTACAATTCCGTAGTCTGAACCTGGGTTTCCTGGAACACTAATTCCAGGAAAGCAAATTCTAATTTGTTTAGAATTTCTAGAATTTGTTGAGTACACGTTATGTTTTACACAGCATATCATTTTTCTTTATCAGCCCATTGTGATATGATTTGGGAAGTTCAGGAATAGACAGTCTCCAACATAAAAATAAATGATTCTCATCATCTTAGTCTATTGCCATTAAATATTCAAACTATAACATTCCTCTTTTTCTGCTTCAGATTCTGCCAAGCAAACAATTGATTATAATCATAATTTGAGTTTCTATATAGGTCAGCCTGTGGGGGGAGTATGTCCTAGTTTTGACCATCAGAGAATTCCAATCTGCGTGACAGTCATATTCCTAATGATAAATTACTAAATTGGACTCCGCTTTATACATCAATGATGTGATGGAATGCTGCAACTATTTTATGATATAATACTGAAATGTAAGTAAATCTTTCACTGTGAATTAGGATTCTTCTCAGTGATTAATTATATTACACCAATATCAAAAAGTATAAAGTGCAGATGTTAACTTTGAATTAAAATGAGAATTCATTGGAAATAAGTGATAGTAAAATATAAAGAATAAAGCACTGTGCTTGTTAAGTAATAAATACTCCCAAACTTGAACTATATATTATAGAATATGCCTTTTTTCTTCTTCCATAAGCTTTTCCCTATTTTTTTTGGCTCACAGCACCTCCTTAATCGAGTACCTTAAAATACATATGCCCAATTAATGTCTTATAGTACTATTCAGTTCTTGTGTTTTATCTCTTGGTATTCACAAAAATTCTTGAAAAAGTCTGGGCATATGAAAATACATTCCCTTTATAAAAAATTGAGAGCCAGAAGGAATGTAGCACTTCTATGACAGCACATGGAAAAACTATAAATCTGGAAATCTCACCCAAATCTTTGACTTCAAAACAAATCTTTTATTATAATCTACCTTGCTAAATTTTAAAATATATTTTGCTTTCTTCCTTCCCAGACACCATCAATATTATGTATTATCTATACTACACACTTACATGTTTTGAATTTAACTCCATTTCTCATACATCATTTCTGAATTGTTTTTTAAATTAATGTTGGTTGTTAAAAAGCTATATAAATGTCCTGAGGACAAGACTATGTCTTCTTAGCTATTCTCCACAGCTCTAAGCAACTTGATGGCATTAGAGGTGCTTAAGATGTACCTCATCCAATAATGATTGGGAATCCTAGTACTCTTTTGGCTTGGTTAACACTTTAATTATGGTACGGATGAACCTAGTGGCAGGGCAGGAATAAAGACGTAGACATAGAGAATGGATTTGAGGACACGGGTGGGGAGGGGGAAGCTGGGGCAAAGTGAGAGTAGCAGAGACATATATACACTACCGAATGTAAAATAGCTAGTGGGAAGCAGCAGCATAGCACAGGGAGATCACCTTGGTGCTTTGCGATGACCTAGAGGGGTGGGAGAGGGAGAGTGGGAGGGAGGGTCAAGAGAGAGGGGATATGGGGACATATGTATGCATATGGCTGATTCACTTTGGTGAAACAGAAACTAACACAGTATCGTGAAGCAATTATACCCCAATAAAGATCTATAAAAAATTTTTTTAAATCACTTTTAGAATGATAATGTAATATATCAGAGAAAATTACCGGATTCATGGGTCTTCTGGATTAAGGTAGTTCTCAGAGACCCAGAAATTAGGTATGACAAAAGCTCAGAATTGCACCAAAAGTAATGTAAAATTCATGCCTACCAAGTGCTCTGTTTTATTATACTCTTTTAGCAATCCACTAAGAACCTCCAGAATCCCAATGTGTTATACTGCCTAACTATTAGAATCTATGTCTCCTTCTACAAAGGGTTTGACCAGAGCTGATTATACTGGAATTATCTTAGGTTTTATATTCTTTTATTTTCTTTTTAGGTTCTGTTATTAACTTCTGATTATCTTGTTATCTCTATTGGCAGTTAGTTTTCTACTTTATTATATATTATGGAATTTGGGGAAAATGTCCTTTTCTTCCAGACATTTTCTTTGGCAGATAAAGTTATTTTGCTTGATTCCATATCTTTAATTTACCAAGATCACTGTGGCAGCCAATATTCCTCTATCGCTATTTTTACACTAAACTCTTGTATTAGAGGTCTGTGTCTCATAGTTATTAGCACGCAGTACCTTGAAATATAATTCAGTTTGTTCTCTCCTACTGAACATAAGATCTTCAAAGCAGGGATTCAGTCATAATTTTCTCAATATTTCTTTTATCTGTAGTAATATCTAACAATAAAAATACTCAGAATATTACATTAATGAGCTTGTGAGAATGCTCTGTAAATATTGTTACAATGAGAGATTCAGGGTGAAGCCCAGTGTCGCATTTAGATTTTCTGAATTTGAAATTCTATTTAAAAATGCAAGAACTGTAGGAAAAGAATGTACACATTAAAAATGAAAGCTAGTTTCATAAACTAGAAGATAAAAATAGTCCAAAGTGATAGCTCTGTAATAAGGACTTTATTATCTTGCCACTGGTTTCTTAAGGGTTCAGCACTCTCACTGCTGTTCTTCAACTGCACACTCTGTTTGTGACTAAAATATCTAGAGTGATCTATCTGTGTTTTTAAAGTTTCTATTTTACCTCTTTTCTTTGAATTTGAATTGTTCTTTGGACCAAGTGGAAATCAAATACTGACCTTGACCATATCATTTAACCTTTCTGGGTTTTATAGTCCCATCTTTAAAAGAAGAGTTTTGAACCAAAATCCTCAACAATTAAATGATTAAACAAAGTATTCTTGCTATATTTAGTTTTATTTTTACCCAGAAAAACTATCCCTGAAATTTAAATAAATGTACATTGTAGAAAACTTTGCTTATGGGAATTCTAATGCCATTTATGAATTAATAATTTTTATAATTATTTAGGCATTTCTATGAATATATAAATATAGATAATATTTCACAACACAATGTACATCAGTATTACTTACCTTATCATTTCTTCTTTATTTTAATTTTATTTCTCTCGTCATTTTATTTCTCTCTCAAGGCAATCAGGGTGAGCTCAGAAGCTCATTTCATGTTTAATGATTCACTACACATTATGAAAGGAGTTTTGTTCACCCTTGATTTTATCTTATCAGTTGCTACACAAATAAAATTACATGTTCCCATGCTTTGTTTGAGCACCTTGAATGATTGGCATGACCACTATCAAAATCATTTTCTCCAATCTCTTCCGTTAACTGTTACTGTTGACACATTTAATTTATACAATTAAACATTACCAGTAACAATCTAGCTGTTTAATGCTCCCTCTTTCACTAACTCCCAAGGCCTGGACAGGGGGATCAAGGCTTGAAAGGACTTTTATAAACTTTTTTAAGAAATTTTATTATTTTTCTGTCACCCATATAAAATCTAAAAGTTCCATTGATAATTTAGTGGAGTTGGAATTAAAAGTGTGCTATAGCTTTGTAATTGTATTTCTTCCCTATAAAGAAATTACTAGATTCATTTGTCTCTTGAAGAATTGAGTTCAGTCTAATGGAGCAATTCTCAGAACTTTTTTGTCTCAAGAATATTTTATCCTCCTAAAGATAAGAACCACTGAATAACTTTTGTTCATATAGCTTATGTATATTAAAACATCATATTAGAAATTATAATTGAGAAATATTTAAAATATATATATTAATTAATTTTTTCTTTGAATTTATTTTTCCCAGCTTGATTGAGATATAACTGACATATAACTTTGGGCAAGTTTAAGGTGGGCGACAAGTTGATTTAATACACATACACTGCAAAATGATAACCACCTAGTATTAGCTAACACCTGCATCATGTCACTTAATTGCTAGTTCTTTTTTGTGGTTAGAACATTTAAGATTTAATCTCTTAGCTACTTTCAAGTATATAATACAGTATTATTAACTATCATGACTGTGCTGTATATTAGATTTCTAGAACATATTTATCTTATAACCAGAAGTATGTACCATATGACCAATATCTCCCATTCCCCTGCCCCCCCCACCCCCCCAGGACCTAGTAACCACCACTCTAATCTCTGTTTCTATGAGTTGAGCTTTTTTAGATTCCACATACAAGTGATATCATACAGTATTTGTCTTCCTCTGTCTGACTTGCTTCACTTAGCATAATGCCCTCAAGACTCATCTATATTGCACAAATGACTGGATGTCCTTACTCACAGCTGAATAATATTCCAGTGTGTGTGTGTGTGTGTGTGTGTGTGTGTGTGTGTGTGTGTGTGTGTGTGTATCTTGCCTATTGTGAATAATGCTGCAGTAAAGAGGAGAGTGCATGCGTCTCTTTGAGATTTTTTTTTTTCATTTCCTTTGGATATATACCCAGAAGTGGGACGTGCTGGATCATATGGTAATTCTATTTTTAATTTTTTGAGGAACTTCCATACGGTTTTCTATAGTGGTTGCACCAACCTACATTCTCAACAACAGTACACAAGGATTTCCTTTCCTCCACATCCTAGCCAGCACTTCTTATCTCTTGTCTTTTTAATAATAACCATTCTAACAGGTGTGAGGTAATATCTCATTGTAGTTTTGATTTGCATTTCCCTGATATTTAGTAATGTTGTGCATCTTTTCATGTACCTGTTGGCCATTTGTATGTCTTCTTTGGAAAAATATCTGTTTAGTTCCTCTGTCAATTTTTTAATCAGATTGTTTGGTTTTTGTGCTATTAATTGTGTGAATTTTTAATGTGTTTTGGATGTTAAACCCTACAACTTGCAAATATTTTCTCCCATTTGGTATGCTGTCTTTTTATTTTGTTGATTGTTTCCTTTGCTGTGCAGAAACATTTTAGTTTGATATAGTCCCACTTGTTTATTTTTGCTTGTGTTGCCTTTGCTTTGGTGTCAGTACAAAAAATCATTGGCAAGACTAATGTCAAGACTCACCCCCTAGTTTTCTTCAAGGAGTTTTATGGTTTCAGGTCTTACATTCAAGTCTTTAATCTGATTTGAGTTGACTTTTGTGTGTGGTGTAAGATAGGGGTCCAGTTTTATTCTTTTGCATATGGTTATCCAGTTTGCCCAACACTAATTATTAAAGAGACTATCCTTTCCCCATTGTATATCTTGGCTTCTTTGTCATTAATTAATTGACCATATATGTATGGGGTTATTTCTGTGCTCTCTATTCTGTTCTATTGATCTCTGTGTCTGTTTTTATTCCAATATCATTGTTTTGATTATTATAGCTTTGTAATATAGTTTGATATCAGGAAGTGTGATACCTCCAGCTTTGTTTTTCTTTCAAAGATTGTTTGGCTATGTGGGGTTTTTTGTGGTTCCATATAGATTTTAGGATTTTTGTTCAGTTTCAGTATAAAAGGACATCAGAATTTTGATAGGGATAGCATTAAATCTCTAGATTGCTTTGAGTAGTATGGACATTTTAACAATATTAATTCTTTCAGTCTATGAGAATGGAATATCTTTCCATTTATTTATGCCTTCTTCAATTTTGTTCATCAGTGTCTTATTGTTTTAAGTGTACAGATCTTTCACCTTCTTGGTAAAATATATTCCTAAGTATTTTATTCTTTTTGACGTTATTATAAACAGGGTTGGTTTTTATCTTTCTGATAGTTGTTAGTGTATAGAAACACAGGTGGTTTTTGTATATTGATTTTGTATGCTTCTAAGTGACCTATTTTGTTTATTAGTTCTAACAGTTTTTGGTGGAGTCTCTATATATAATCCATCTCATTTTTCTTGTTTAATTGCTCTGGATAGGACTTCTAGTACTATTTTGAATAAAAGTGATGAGAGGGAACATCCTTGTCTTGTTCCTGAACTTAGAGGAAAGCTTTCAGATTTTCACCATTAAGTGTGATGTTAGCTGTGGGCTAGTCATATATGGCCTTTATTATACTGAAGTTTGTTCCCTCTGTACCATGTGTGTTCCCAGTTTGTGAAGAGTTTTTATCATGAAAGGATGTGGATTTGTCAACCCACAAATCTTTCTGCATATATTATGATGAGCATATGATTTTTATCCTTTTTATTAATGAGGTGTATCACATTGATTTGCAGATGTTGAACCATCCTTGAATCCCTGAAATAAATCCCACTTGGTCATAATGTATGCTTCTTTCAATATATTGTTTAATTCAATTTGATAATATTTTATTGAGGATTTTTGCATCTATGACATCAGAGATATTGGCCTGTAATTTACTTTTCTTGTAATAATTTACTCTGGGCTTATAATTTACTTTTCTTGTCTGGTTTTGGTATCAGGGTAATGTTGGCCTTGTAGAATGAATTTGGGAATGCTTTTTCCTCTTCAGTTTTTTGGAATAGTTTCTCAACTATTGGTATTAACTTTTCTTTAGACGTTTGATATAATTCACCAGTGAAGCCATCTGGTCCCGGACTTTTGTTTGTTGGGAGGTTTTTGATTACTGATTGAATCTCCTTACTAATAATTGGTCTGCTTATTTTTTCTATTTCTTCATGATTCATTCTTGGTAGATTGTATATTACTAAGAATTCATCTGTTTTTTTCCTCTAGGTCATCTAATTTGTTGGTGTATAATTGTTCATAACTGTCTCTTATCATCCTTTATATTTGTGTGGTATCAGTTGTAAGTGTATAAATTTATTTAAAACAGTAATAATATACTTTTAAATGACAAATAGCATATTTATTTTAATTTAAAAAACTATATTTTCCAAAAACTATAAAAGAGAAAATTGGCATTTTTAAAAACATTATTGCAAAACTTCTTAGTGTCTGGTTCAATAGAAGATTGATGGACTCTGGTAAATGCTTCTGCATTCCCTTAGCCTCACTCAGATATGTAGTTGGAAAGGGAAAAATATAAATATTTTCATAAATATTGGTGATATTCTTGTATACTTCCACTTACGAAATCCTGCTGTTGCAGTGCTCTCTCTTTTCTGTACCATGGCAACTGAGATATATGTTTGAGCAGCTTCCTCACTGCTCACACCAAGTATTAGTGTAGTAAATTACAGCCCTTTCACATCATTGTGGCCATTATTCTTTGATACCAAAACAAAACTCATCAGGTAGTAGTTTTCTAAATGTTAGTTGCAATATGGAATCTGAAACCCTATTAATAAAAATTTACATTAAAATTGATGAGTTTATCTTTCAATGGATCTTTTACTCATGTATGATTTTGTAATGCCATGCATTTTTTTATTTGGAAAGTACTGATTTACTGAGTTATGTGTATGTTTCAAGTGGTGACACGTTTCATTGAACAATATCCAAAAACAAATCACATTTGTTCATATCACCACTCACCTAAGTCTTCAGGTGTTGCCATATACTAAGCTGAGTGGTGGGTACACATTTTTGAAAATTTAAATTTTTGTTTCAAATATTGAATTTGGTTGTTGGCAGCAAATAGTTCTTTTTTTTTTTTTAATGACAATCACACTTAATTTAGTTTTTAAAATAGCAAATGCCCAATACCCAAGTTTGACTAGCCAAGGTTTCTGTCAGTAATTCCTATAAGTAAAAATGGTGTTCCTTTGAAAGGGGCGTAGTTCACCTTTCAGTTCAAACAATTGCACATTTGCTTTTCTTCAAGATAATCATTATACTTTGATATGTAACAAATATGCTTTGTGTAATTCTCATTTAATTATCCAGAATATGAAAATAACTCATATCCAGAGGCTGAGGTTTTATAAAATTAATGAATACAGCTTCATCACACTTTATAAAAAATATTTTTTACTGATTTTATTCTTAATGAAACTGACTTTTTTTTTTTACTGTCCCTCGGTTTCAGTAAAGAGCATAGTAACTACTAGAACAATTTATACCAGTTCCTTGTTTTGTGATAGCAGTTTTACCTGCAATTACTTTTGTACCATCAGTGCAAATGCCAACAAAGTGTAAAAGGAATATAACGTTTTGTATTTTTATGAAAATATTTTAACCTCATGGACCTCCTCAGAGTCTGGAACCTCAAGGTTTATAGATGATACTTTGAGGACTATTGGTCTAGTGAAAAGAGCTTCCATCCAGAGTTAGGAAACCAAATGGATAGCTCAGCTTTGCTGAAATTATTTTATAACTTGAGGTAAATTTCTTAAACTCTTAATCTCTTAATTTTCGTTTCTTCATCTATAAAATCTATAAAAGTTAAAGGGTTAATGGTTTTTCATGTCCCTCAGAATACTAAAAAGTTATATGAAATTTAGTGTAGTGTGAGTTTGTTATAGCTACATGATAACTTCACATTAATTCAATATTAGTATAATTAGAAATGTGATTACATTAAGGTACAATTCTATTTTTCCATTTTTTGTTTAATTAAAAAATTAGGGAAATTTATACCTAAAATACTTTGAAGCCTCTTTAAAAAGTAGTAATAGCATTTTTGAGTTAATTGAATTCCGTTCCTAAGTAAGGATTTTTATTAAAAAATAATTCCTAAAAATTCTGTCTTTGTTAACAGTGCACCTCTACCATTCTCTTTCATAGATCTAGTTAATAATCATTTTTTCCCTTTCTAGTATATTATAAAACACACATTGATTCAGAAGCATCATTTGGAGGCCTTTTTAAAATCACTTTATAGAGCTATAATTAGTCTTGATAAGTAAAATTAGGTTGAATTCCCAATATTTACCTTGTGAATATACAAAACTGTATAATATTTTCATAAATATTGGTGATATTCTTGTATACTTCCACTTACGAAATCCTGCTGTTGCAGTACTCTCTCTTTTCTGTACCATGGCAACCGAGATGTATGTTTGAGCAGCTTCCTAACTGCTCACACCAAGTATTAGTGTAGTAAATTACAGCAACAAAACTGTTTCCATAAACTTGCCACTTAAACTAATGCAAAAAACCTATCCTTTATCCCTACAAAAAATTGGAAGTACTGAATAATGTGGATTGCTCATCTGACTTCTTACAAAAGAGAAGAAACCCCCAGTGGGAAGGGAGAAAAACTAGGGTTAAGAGCACTAGGGTTAAGCTGACCCTATGATTACTTTGAGGTGTGATTTTAAGCAGACTCTTGCAATAAGACTTGAACCCATAAACATCTGCCCCACAAGTTTTGGGAGAAAAGGAAATCAAAACTTTTCCCTGTTAGTTAAGGAGAAATGTTTCCCTGTGAGAAATCAAGACCTGAGGTCTATGTCTCAGGTGATATCAAGTATGAATAAAAGGCGCTGACTGTGTGCTGAAGTCCTCAGTCCAAGAGATTAGCAAAAAAAGTTGTCCTGGTCCAGAGCTACCCTTGAAAAACCTGTAGCACCACTCTAGAGCCACCCTCTTATAATCAAAGCTGGAAAGAATTCAGTAGGGAAAAAATACAAGCCTCACTAAAAAGCAGCTTGCAGTTAAAAATAAATCACAACACAAGTGAATGAACAAAGTGTCATGAACAAAGCATCAGTTCTAGCAAAAAGAAGCCAGAATTTTGAGATAATAGGACTAAATGAAAATAATAAAGCTAATATGTTTAAAATGATTAAAGCAATAAAGGAAAGCATAAAACCTGTAAGGGGATAGAACAAAATACTGTAAGGATAGACAAAATAAAATAAAAGCAGAAAATTACACACACACATATAATCTGGAAGAAACAGGTTAAAAAAGAATATATATATATTTGAAATTAAAAGAAAAAAATAATTGAAAAAATATAAACACTTATCGAATGGATTAAATAGTACCTTAAACTCAGCTAAAGCAAATATTAGTAATCTGGATTCATAGTTGTGAGGGAATAGCCCAGAATGGTAGCACAGATGTATAAAAAAACAGAAAAATTCAAGACAGTTAAGAGATATGAAATTAGAATATATCTCATAGGAGATTATAGGACTCATTTAGAGTCCTTAAGAAAGAATAGAGACATTTTCAGACAGAAAATTTTCAAAAATATAAAGCCAAATATTTTCCAGACTTCATGAAAAGTAAGAAATCTGGCTTTGTAGAAGCAAATCAGGGCCAAGAACTATAAATAAAAATGAATCCAGATATATATAATACCAAAATGGAAGAAATATCTTAATAGCAATCTTAACTAAAATAAAAAATGAACAGCCAGAAGACTTATATAAAGCAACAAAATAAGGCACATAATTAATGAAACAATATGCTTAAATTGCTCAGGGAAATAATAGAAAGTTTTAATTTTATAGCAAATTAAATTAGCTTTCAAGAATTAGGGGAAACCACCAGAAACCTATTAGAACTAACAATGAATTTGGTAAAGTTGCAGGATACAAAATTAACACACAGAAATCTCTTGCATTCTATACACTAACAACAAAAGATCAGAAAGAGACATTAAGGAAACAATCCCATTCACCATTTCAACAAAAAGAATAAAATACCTAGGAATAAACCTACCTAAGGAGGTAAAAGACCTGTACTCAGAAAACTCTAAGACACTGATGAAAAAAACTCAAAGATGACACAAACAGATGGAGAGATATACCATGTTCTTGTGTTGGAAGAATCAATATTGTGAAAATGACTATACTACCCAGAGCAATCTACAGATTCAGTGCAATCCCTATCAAATTACCAGTGACATTTTTTACAGAACTAGAACAAAAAATCTTAAAATTTGTATGGAGACAGAAAAGTCCCTGAATAGCCAAAGCAGTCTTGAGAGAAAGAAACGGAGCTGGAGGAATCAGACTCCCTGTCTTCAGACTATACTACAAAGCTACAGTAATCAAGACAATATGGTACTGGCACAAAAACAGAAATATAGATCAATGGAATAGGATAGAAAGCCCAGAGATAAACCCACACACCTATGGTCAACTAATCTATGACAAAGGAGGCAAGGATATACAATGAAGAAAAGACAGTCTCTTCAATAAGTGGTACTGGAAAAACTGGATAACTACATGTAATAGAATGAAATTAGAATACTGCCTAACATCATACACAGAAATAAACTCAAAATGGATTAAAGACCTAAATGTAAGACTGGACACTATAAAACTTTTAGAGGAAAACATAAGAAGAACACTCTGACGTAAATCACAGCAAGATCTTTTTTGACCCACCTCCTAGAGTAATGGAAATAAAAACAAAAATAAACAAATGGGACCTAATGAAATTTAAAACCTTTGGCAAAAAAAAAAAAAAAAAAAACCTTTGGCAAAGCAAAGGAAACTACAAACAAGATGAAAGGACAACCCTCAGAATGAGAGAAAATATTTGCAAACGAATCAACAGACAAAGGATTAATTTCCAAAATATATAAACAGCTCATGCAACTCAATATTAAAAAAAACAACCCAATCAAAAAGTGGGCCAAAGACCTAAATAGACATCTCTCCAAAGAAGACATACAGATGGCCAAGAAGCACATGAAAAGCTGCTCAACATCACTAATTATTAGAGAAATGCAAATCAGAAGTACAATGAGGTATCACCTCACACAGGTTAGAATGGGCATCATCAGAAAATCTACAAACAACAAATGCTGGAGAGGGTGTGGAGAAAAGGGAACCCTCTTGCACTGTTGGTGGGAATGTAAATTGGTACAGCCACTATGGAGAACAGTATGGAGGTTCCTTACAAAACTAAAAATAGAATTACCATATGATCCAGCAATCCCACTACTGGGCATATACCCAGAGAAAACCATAATTCATAAAGACACATGCACCCCAATGTTCACTGCAGCACTATTTACAATAGCCAGGTCATGGAAGCAACCTAAATGCCCATCGACAGACGAATGGATAAAGAAAATGTGGTACATATATACAATGGAATGTTACTCAGCCATAAAAAGGAACGAAACTGAGTCATTTGTTGAGACGTGGATGGATCTAGAGACTGTCATACAGAGTGAAGTAAGTCAGAAAGAGAAAAACAAATATCATATATTAACGCATGTATGTGGAACCTAGAAAAATGGTACAGATGAACCGGTTTGCAGGGCAGAAGTTGAGACACAGATGTAGAGAACAAACGTGTGGACACCAAGGGGGGAAAACCGCGGTGGGGTGGGGATGGTGGTGTGCTGAATTGGGCGATTGGGATTGACATGTATACACTGATGTGTATAAAATTGATGACTAATAAGAACCTGCAGTATAAAAAAACAAACAAAAAAAACAACTAATACTAAACTTTCTTTGGGTTATTTGTATGGAAACATGTTAATATAAATGTTTCAGATATTACATGAAATTTCTAAAAATCTTATGTTCTGGTATAATGTTATAAGTCATAATTCTAGTTGTTACTTCAAAATGTATATCAGAAATAACTAAATTTCCTTGTCAATTGCATTATTATGAGCTTTCACCAAATCTTTAACTGTGGTCATTTTTAAGTCTTTTGTCATTTACAGACAGTTCTGGGTGTACTCTGATGCTTTTGCAAAAATGTTCCTGTAAAAGGGTTTCATCTTCAAGGAATTCATGGAAAAGACTCTGACAAGTACAGGTTTCTGGTAACTGATTATACTGCTGAACTGAATGAATAAGCATTTTCAGAACTCTAATGGAAAACTGATGAATTCATAAAAGTGCTAACAAAAGATCAAGATGAAAAAAAAGTTAATTACATGGGACTGAGTGAACTGATGAAGATGATTATAATTTTTGTGACTTTCTGTTTGAATAAAAAAAAAAATCCCACAAGGACTCAGAGGCAAAAAATATACAAATCAATTTTCACTGCAAAGTAAAGGAGCTGTTACAGTGGAGGATTACTGGACCAAATATCAATATTATGACATAGTATGAGTGTGTTTCATGTTTAGTAATTGCAATCATTGTTGCTTTTGATGTGGTCATCCATTTACAATGCTTGGTGTCAGTTTATTTATCTCTTGTAAAAATAAAATACAGTGTGTGTGTGTGAAAAAATATATATAATAATTAGGGCTTGTGTGTGATGAAAAAGTACAAGAACAAAAGATGACAAAGGTTTTCCTAGCAGTGAAGTGGTGTCTTGAATTCTCTTATTTTCCACAGGGAAAGAGGAAATCACTAGAGAGAAAAGAATATCTTAGTGGTGTATATCAACTGGCAAAGACATATTAATATATGTGAATGAATTTTAAATAGTCTTCTTCAAGATCAAATTCAAAGATGATAGCAATAAATGCCTTCATTTGTTTATTTTTTTATTAAAGTATAGTTGATTTACAATGTTGTGTTAGTTTCTGCTATACAGCAAAGTGATTCAGTTTTACATATATATATATATTCTTTTCCATATTCTTTTTCAAATTCTTTTCCATTATGGTTTATTCCAGGATACTGAATATAGTTCCCTGTGCTATACAGTAAAAAAAAAAAAAAAAATGTCCAGTTAAATATAAATTATAAGCAACATCATAAAATTTGCTCAACAAGTATCTTTTGAGATCCTATTATGTGCCAGGCGTTGTTCTAGATGTTTCAGTACATCATTGAATCAAACATACAAATATTCCTGCCCTCATGAAATCAGTTTCTAGTGGGAAAGGGAAAATAAGCAGTAAGTAAGTACATTATATAAAAGGTGAAACATATGAACTAGGAACACAGAGAAGGTTTAAAGTAAATAATATAAAATATATGTCAGCAGATACTTAGTGAAAGAAAATTGTGATATCTATATTAGTATGAGAAAAATTGAAAGCCAAACAATTATAGTGAATAAAGATATTCTGTAGATATGATACAAAAATTCTACAGAAACACATAAAAATCTTTAATCTGATCACACCTAGCAACATAACTTCAAAATTTGCAGAGCAGAAGTTAAAATAATTAAAATTTAATATTTAAAAAGCCACAATAATACTAATATTATGAGATTTTAGCGCAACTCTTAAAAATTTACTAAAGGAAACAAGAAATAGAAAGATAGAGAATATTTGAACAACAATCATGAAAACAAATTTGATCAAATGAACATGCCTCCAACATAGAATACAAGTTTTTTTGTTCCTCTCTTTGGTTTTTCTGAATATACAACACCTTGAAAAAACAAGTAATTGATTATGCATAAACTTTATCGGAGTATGGAAAACTTACTGACTCTTTTATGAGGTTAATATAACCTGAATTGCCAAAACCACCCTCCAGAAAAACAAACCCCCACTTCAGAAAAACAAATAAGGGAAGAAAATATTATAATCCAAGTTTATTTATTAACATAGGAACAAAAATCCTAAAACAGTATGTTAAAAAGCAAACAGGTACTTAGAACTAAACGCTGACTCATAACCAAGTTGATTTTAACCTAGGACTCTTTCACCATTGGAAATCTACTAAGATTTCTTTCCATTTTAACAGTCAAATAGAGGAAAACTATATGATTATCTCACTATATTTAGAATATTTTTAAATTAAAAATTTACACTGATTCAAGATAAAAAGTCCTAACAAACTTGGGCTAGATAGGAAAATCCTCACTCTAATTAAGAGTACCTAACAGAAATGTACATCATCATTCTTCATCAAATATGATGTATTTAGAACAATTATATTTTCATAAGGCAAAAGAACTATTAACACCAATTCTGTTCAACTTTCAGTGGAGGTCTTAGCACAATGAAATAAATAATAATAATAATAAATGATAGTGATTAGAAGAATAGCTTTATTTTGATGATGTGATAGTCTATGTAGAAAAGCCAGGAGACTACAGATAAACTTTTAGAGCAAATAAGAGAATTCAACAAATTTTCTGGTTATGGAATAAATAATTTTAAAAATGAATAGTGTTCCAACATTTGTAATTAACAATTAAAAATGTAACTTAAAGACAGATACAATTTATGCTAACATGGAAACAATACTATGCCTAGGAACAAATGTAACAAAAGATGTAATCTTTACAGACAAAGTACTTACTACTGAAGAACATAAAACAGGGCATAAGTAACTGGAGAGGCTTATCACTGTCATGGATATAAACACTCAATACCTTTTTTTTTAACATCCTTATTGGAGCATAATTGCTTTACAATGGTGTGTTAGTTCCTGCTGTATAACAAAGTGAATCAGCTGTACATAAACATATATCCCCATATCTCCTCCCTCTTGTGTCTCCCTCCCACCCTCCCTATCCCACCCCTCTAGGTGGACACAAAGCACTGAGCTGACCTCCCTGTGCTATGCAGCTGCTTCCCACTAGCTATCTATTTTACATTTGGTAGTGTATATATGTACATTCCACTTTCTCACTTTGTCCCAGTTTACTCTTCCCCCTCCCTGTGTCCTCAAGTCCATTGTCTACATCTGTGTCTTTATTCCTTTCCTGCCCCTAGTTTCTTCAGAACCTTTTTTTTTTTTTTTAGATTGCATATATATATATGTTAGCATACGGTAATATATGTGATGTATGTTATCTATTGTAATAGATGTTATTCTATTTCTGACTTGCTTCACTCTGTATGACAGTCTCTAGGTCCACCCACCTCACTACAAAAAACTCAATTTCATTTCCTCTTATGGCTGCGTAATATTCCATTGTATATATGTGTCACATCTTCTTTATCCATTTATCTGTCGATGGACACTTAGGTTGCTTCATGTCCTGGCTACTGTAAATAGAGCTGCAATGAACATTGTGGTACATGACTCTTTTTGAATTATGGTTTTCTCAGGGTATATGCCCAGTAGTGGGGTTGCTGGGTCGTATGGTAGTTCTATTTTTAGTTTTTTGAGGAACCTCCATACTGTTCTCCATAGTGGCTGTATCAATTTACATTCCCACCAACAGTGAAAGAGAGTTCACTTTTCTCCACACCCTCTCCAGCGTTTATCATTTGTAGATTTTTTGATGATGGCCATTCCGACTGGTGTGAGGTGATACCTCAATGTAGTGCTGATTTGCATTTCTCTAATGATCAGTGATATTGAGCATCCTTTCATGTGTTTGATGGCAATTTGTATATCTTCTTTGGAGAAATGTCTGTTTAGGTCCTCTGCCCAATTTTGGATTGGACTGTTTGTTTTTTTCATATTGAGCTGCATGAGCTGCTTGTATATTTTAGAGATTAATCCTTTGTCAGTTGCTTCATTTGCAAATAGTTTCTCCCATTCTGAGGGTTGTGTTTTCATCTTGTTTATGGTTTCCTTTGCTGAACAAAAGCTTTTAAGTTTCATTAGGTCCCATTTGATTATTTTTGTTTTTATTTCCATTTCTCTAGGAGGTGGGTCAAAAAGGATCTTGCTGTGATTAATGTCACAGAGTATTCTGCCTATGTTTTCCTCTAAGACTTTTATAGTGTCAGGCCTTACATTTAGGTCCTTAATCCATTTTGAGTTTTTTTTGTGTATGGTGTTAGGGAGTATTCTAATTTCATTATTTTACATGTAGCTGTCCAGTTTTCCCAGCACGACTTATTGAAGAGGCTGTCTATTCTCCATTGTATATTCTTGCCTCCTTTATCAAAGATAAGGTGACCATATATGTGTGGGTTTACCTCGGCTTTCTATCGTGTTCCATTGATCTATATTTTTGTTTTTGTGCCAGTACCATACTGTCTTCATTACCGTAGCTTTGTATTATAGTCTGAAGTCAGAGAGCCTGATTGCTCCAGCTCCGTTTTTCTTTCTCAAGATTGCTTTGGCTATTCGAGGTCTTTTGTGTTTCCATACAAATTGTGAAATATTTTGTTCTAGTTCCATGAAAAATGCCATTGGTAGTTTGATAGGGATTGAAATGAATCTGTAGATTGCTTTGGGCAGTATAGTTATTTTCACAGTGTTGATTCTTCCAATCCAAGAACATGGTCTATCTCTCCATCTGTTTGTATCATCTTTAATTTCTTTCATCAGTGTTTTATAGTTTTCCACATACAGGTCTTTTGTCTCCTTAGCTAGATTTATTCCCAGGTATTTTATTCTTTTTGTTGCAATGGTAAATGGGAGTGTTTCCTTCATTTCTCTTTCAGATATTTCATCGTTAGTGTATAGGAATGCAAGAGATTTCTGTGCATTAATTTTTTATCCTGCTACTTTACCAGATTCATTGATTAGCTCTAGTAGTTTTCTGGTAACATCTTTAGGATTCTCTATGTATAGTATCACGTCATCTGCATACAGTGACAGCTTTACTTCCTTTCCGATTTGGATTCCTTTTATTTCTTTTTCTTCTCTGATTGCTGTGGCTAAAACTTCCAAAACTATGTTGAATAATAGTGGTGAGAGTGGGCAACCTTGTCTTCTTCCTAATCTTAGTGGAAATAGTTTCAGTTTGTCACCATTGAGAATGATGTTGGCTGTGTGTTTGTCATATATGGCCTTTATTATGTTGAGGTAAGTTCCCTCTATGCCTACATTCCAGAGGATTTTTATCATAAATGTGTGTTGAATTATGTCAAAAGCTTTCTCTGCCCCTATTGAGATGATCATATGGTTTGTCTCCTTCAATTTTTTAGTATATTTTATCATATTGATTGATTTGCATATATTGTAGAATCCTTGCATTCCTGGGGTAAACCCCACTTGATCATGGTGTTTGAACCTTTTAATATGCTGTTGGATTCTGTTTGCTAGTATTTTGTTGAGGATTTTTGCATCTGTGTTCATCAGTGATATTGGCCTGTAGTTTTCTTTCTTTGTGACATCTTTGTGTGGTTTTGGTATCAGGGTGATGGTGGCCTCGTAGAATGAGTTTGGGAGTGTTCCTCCCTCTGCTATATTTTGGAGGAGTTTGAGAAGGATAGGTGTTAGGTCTCCTCTAAATGTTTGATAGAATTCACCTGTGCAGCCATCTGGTCCTGGGCTTTTGTTTGTTGGAAGATTTTTAATCACAGGTTCAATTTCAGTGCTTGTGATTGGTCCGTTTATATTTTCTATTTCTTCCTGGTTCAGTCTCAGAAGGTTTTGCTTTTCTAGGAATTTGTACATTTCTTCCACATTGTCCATTTTATTGGCACATAGTTTCTTGTGGTAATCTCTCATGATCCTTTGTATTTTTTTCAGTGTCAGTTGTAACTTCTCCTTTTTTATTTCTAATTCTGTTAAGTCTTCTCCCTTTTTTCTTGATGAGTCTGGCTAATGGTTTATCAATTTTGTTTATTTTCTCAAAGAACCGGCTTTTAGTTCTATTGATCTTTGCTATCATTTCCTTCATTTCTTTTTCATTTATTTCAGATCTGATCTCTGTGATTTCTTTCCTTTTGCTAACTTTGGGGTTTTCTTCTTCTTCTCTCTGTAATTGCTTTAGCTGTAAGGTTAGGTTGTTTATTTGAGATGTTTCTTCTTTCTTGAGGTGAGATTGTATTGCTATGCACTTCCCTCTTAGAACTGCTTTTGCTGCATCCCATAGGTTTTGGGTAGTCATGTGTCCATTGTCATTTGTTTCTAGGTATTTTTTGATTTCCCCTTTGATTTCTTCAGTGATCACTTCGTTATTAAGTAGTGTATTGTTTAGCCTCCATGTGTTTGTATTTTTTACAGATCTTTTCCTGTAATTGATATCTAGTCTCATAGCGTTGTGGTCCGAAAAGATACTTGATACGATTTCAATTTTCTTAAATTTACCAAGGCTTGATTTGTGACCCAAGATATGATCTATCCTGGAGAATGTTGACTATTTCCTTTCCCATATTAGGGAAGTTTTCAACTATAATCTCTTCAAATATTTTCTCAGCCCCTTTCTTTTTCTCTTCTTCTTCTGGGACCCCTGTAATTTGAATGTTGGTGCATTTAGTGTTTTCCCAGGGGTCTCTGAGACTTTCCTCAATTCTT
This sequence comes from Balaenoptera acutorostrata, assembly GCF_949987535.1. Lineage (NCBI taxonomy): Eukaryota > Metazoa > Chordata > Mammalia > Artiodactyla > Balaenopteridae > Balaenoptera > Balaenoptera acutorostrata. The sequence goes on from NC_080074.1 coordinate 92,239,304, forward strand.
TTCATTCTTTTTCTTTGTTCTGCTCTGTGGTATTTATTTCCACTATTTTATTTTCCAGGTCACCTATCCATTCTTCTGTCTCTGTTATTCTACTATTGATTCCTTCTAGAGAATTTTAAATTTCATTTATTATTTTCTTCATCATTGCTTATTTGCTCTTTAGTTCTTCTAGGTCCTTGTTAAACGTTTCTTTTATTTTCTCCATTCTATTTCCAAAATTTTGAATCATCTTTACTATCATTACTCTGAATTCTCTTTCAGGTAGACTGCCTATTTCCTCTTCATTTGCTTCGTCTGGTGGGTTTTTACCTTGCTCCTTCATCTGTTTTATATTTCTCTCTCTTCTCACTTTGCTTAATTCAGTGTGTTTTTGGTCTCCGTTTCGCAGGCTGCAGGTTTGTAGTTCCCGTTGTTTTTGGTGTCTGCCCCCAGTGGCTAAGGTTTGTTCAGTGGGTTGTGTAGGCCTTCTGGTGGAGGGGACTGGTGCCTGTGTTCTGGTGGATGAGACTGGATCTTGTCTTTTTGGTGGGCAGGACCGTGTCCGGTGGTGTGTTTTGGGGTGTTAGCAGACAAGCCTCTCAGGCTGGAGAGTGCTGGTTGGCACCGAGCCTCTGTGTGGGAATCTCTCCACTTTGCCCTCTGCACTCCTGTTGCTGTGCTCTCCTCTGTAGCTCTGAAGCTTCCCCCCCGCCACCCCCCATTTCTGCCAGTGAATAGGTTTCCTTGTGTGTGGAACCTTTTCCTCCTTCACAGCTCCCTTCCACAGGTGCAGGTCCCATCCCTATTCTTTTGTCTCTGTTTTGTCTTTTTTCTTCTTCCTTACCCAGGTACGTGGGGAGTTTCTTGCCTTTTGGGAAGTCTGAGGTCTTCTGCCAGCGTTCAGTAGGTGTTCTGTAGGGGCTGTTCCACATGTAGATTTTTTTTGATGTATTTGTGAGGAGGAGATGATCTCCACCTCTTACTCCTCTGCCATCTTGAAGCTATCTCTCAACACACAATATCTTAAAGATAGTAATGCTCCTTAAATTAAACTATTAAGAGCATGCAATTCTTATTTAAAATCTCAACATGTTCTTTCGTGAAACTTGATAAGCTTTTCTACAGTTCATTTGGAAGGGCAAAGGAACAAAATTGACTAAGATAATTTTGAAAGAGCACCGACCAGCCACTGGTGGGGGACCCTGACACCCAAGGAGATGGGAGGACCCCCAGGTGAACCGGTAGGACGTGGAGGGACTGGGGGGGGGGGAGGAGAAGTGGAGGCCAGACAGGATCAGTGCTCCTGAGGCCTGGGAGATCAGAAGAGGCAAGTGGGAGGGACCCTCTGGGAAGAGCAGGATAGGAGCAGAGGGTTATCACCTGGCCCACTTGGTCCGGGGAAACTGCTGAGCTCTCAGGCCGGTACCCTCCCTCCAAAGCCCCCTTAAGGCTGCGTGGGTCCTGGGGGCATAGGAGGGAGGACGGGGAGATCAGGAGAGACAAGCAGGAGGGGCCCTCCAGCTCCGGAGGAGCAGGAGAGGAGAGAAGGTTGTTTACCCCTGCAATTCGAGCCCAGGAAGTCTGCTGGGCTCCCAGGTGAGGTCCCCCGCCCTCTGAGACGAGTGGTGCAGGGCATGCCTGGGCCCCTTCTGTTCCTTGAGCCTAAACCCCACCACCGATAGCCCCCAGTGCCTTTTCCAGCCCTGTGGGTCCTAAACATAGTACCCGTCCACTGCCCAAACCTCACCCTTGCTTAGGCCCTGCCCTCCACAGCCAAGGCCTTTTCCCTCCTTTTTTTTCTTTCTCTCTCTTTTTTTTTTTTTTTCTTTTCCCTCCTCTTTTTTACTATTATGGTACTGATGTACCTTCTGGATGTTGATTCATCTATATGTGTATTGTAATTTATTTTTGGCTGTGTTTGGTCTTCGTTGCTGCACAGGTTTTTCTCTTGTTGCGGTGAGTGGGGGCTGCTCTTCATTGCTGTGTGTGAGCTTCTTCTTGCAGTGGCTTCTCTTGTTGTAGAACATGGACTCTAGGCGCACGGGCTTTAGTAGTTGTGGCTCGTGGGCTCCAGAGTGCAGGCTCAGTAGTTGTGCCGCATGGGTTTAGTTGCTCCACAGCATGTGGGATTGTCCCTGACCAGGGCTCGAACCCATGTCCTCTGCATTGGCAGGTGGATTCTTAACCACCGCGCCACCAGGGAAGCCCTCATCTATATTTTTATTTTTATATTCTTTCTAACATATCTGTTAGCTTCCTACTCTAATTTTATTTTTTACTTTGTTATTGTTCTCTCTCTTTTTTTTTTTTTTTTGCCACCCTCCTCGGCTTGTGGGATCTTGGTTCACAAGCCAGTGTTGGGCCAAAGATCCTTCAGTGGGAGCTCTGAGTCTGAACCACTGCACTAACAGAAAACTTCAGACCCCAGGGAATATTCTTCAGAGTGAGGTCTCATGGAGGTCCTCATCTCAGCACCAAGACCCAGCTCTACCCAGCAGCCTATAAACTCCAGTGTTGGAAGCCTTAGGCCAAACAACTAGTAAGACAGGAACACAATACCACTCATAAAAAAAAAAAAAAAAAAAGACAGCAAAAAGTATGTCACAGATGAAGGAGCAAGGTAAAAACCTACAAGACCAAATAAGTGAAGAGGAAATAGACAATCTACCTAAAAAAGAATTCGGAGTAAAGATGATCCAAATCTTGGAAATAGAATGGAGGCACGGATTGAGAAAATACAAGAAATGTTTAACAAAGATCTAGAAGAAATAAAGATTAAACAAACAGAGATTGACAACACAACTGAAATGGCAAATACACTAGAAGGAATCAATAACAGAACTGAGGCAGAAGAATTAATAGGTGAGCTGGAAGACAAAATGGTGGAAATAACTGCTGAGGAGCAGAATAAAGAAAAAAGAATGAAAAGAATTGAAGACAATCTCAGAGACCTCTGGGACAACACTAAACGCACCAGCATTCGAATTATGGGGGTCCCAGAAGAAGAAGAGAAAAAGAAAGGTTCTGATAAAATATTTGAAGAGAGTATAGTTGAAAACTTCCCTGACATGGGAAAGGAAATAGTGATCCAAGTCCAGGAAGCATAGAGAGTCCCATACAGGATAAATCCTAGGAGGAACACACCAAGACACATATTAATCAAACTAACAAAAATTAAATTCAAGGAAAAAATATTAAAAGCAGCAAGGGAAAAACAAAAAATAATATACAAAGGAATCCCCATAAGTTTATCAGCTGATTTTTCAGCGGAAACTCTGCAGGCCAGAAGGGAGTGGCAGAATATACTTAAAGTAATGAAAGAGAAAATCCTACAACCAAGATTTCTCTACGCAGCAAGGATCTCATTCATATTCAATGGAGAAGTCAAAAGCTTTTCAGACAAGCAAAAGCTAAGAGAATTCAGCACCACCAAACCAACTTTACAACAAACGGTAGAGAAACTTCTCTAGGTGGGAAACAAAAAAGAAGAAAAAGACCCACAAAAAAACCCAAAACAATTAAGAAAATGGTAATAGGAACATACATACCAATAATAACCTTGAATATAAATGGATTAAATGCCTCAACCAAAAGACACAGACTGGCTGAATGGATAGAAAACAAGACCCATATATATGCTGTCTACAAGAGACCCACTTCAGACCTAGCAACACATACAGACTGAAAGTGAAGGAATGGAAAAAGATATTCCATGCAAATGGAAATCATAAAAAAGCTAGAGTAGCAATACTTATATCAGATAAAATACTTTAAAATAAAGACTGTTACAAGAGATAAGGAGGGACACTACATAATGATCAAAGGATCAATCCAAGAAGAAGATGTAACAATTATAAATGTTTATGCACCCAACATAGGAGAACATAAAGCAATACATAAGGCAAATGCTAACGGCCATGAAAGGAGAAATCGACAGTAACACAATCATAGTAGGGGATTTTAACACCCCACTTACACCACTGGACAGATCATCCAAACAGAAAATAAATAAGGAAACACAAGCTTTAAATGACACAATAGACCAGATAGATTTAATTGGTATTTATAGAACATTCCACCCAAAAGTGGCAGAATACAGTTTCTTCTCAAGTGCACACGGAACATTATCCAGTATAGATCACATCTTGGGTCACAAATCAAGCCTCGGAAAATTTAAGAAAACTGAAATCATATCAAACATCTTTTCTGACCACAATGCTAAGATATTGGAAATCTGTTACAGGAAAAAAAACTGTAAAAACCACAAATACATGGAGGCTAAACAGTGCACTACTAAATAACCAAGAGATCACTGAAGAACTCAAAGAAGAAATTTAAAAATACATAGAAACAAATGACAACGAAACACGACAACCCAAAACCTATGAGACACAGCAAAAGTAGTTCTAAGAGGAAAGTCTATAGCAATTCAATCTCACCTCCATAAACAAGAAAAATCTCAAATAAAAAATCTTACCCTACACTTAAAACAACTAGAAAAAGAAGAACAAAGAAAACCCAAAGTCAGTAAAAGGAAAGAAATGATAAAGATCAGAGCAGAAATAAATGAAATAGGAACAAAGAAAACAATAGCAAAGATCAATAAAACTAAAAGCTCGTTCTTTGAGAAGATAAACAAAATTGATAAATCCTTAGCCAGACTCATCAAGAAAAAAAGGGAGAGGGCACAAATCAATAAAATTAGAAATGAAAAAGGAGAAATCACAACTGACACTGCAGATATACAAAGGATTATAGGAGACTACTACAAACAACTATATGCTAATAAAATGGACAACCATGTAGAAATGAGCAAATTCTTGGAAAGGTACAATTTTCCAAGACTGAACCAGGATGAATTAGAAAATATAAACAGACCTATCACAGGTAATGAAAATGAAAGCATAATTTAAAATCTTCCAACAAACAAAATTCCAAGACCAGATGGCTTCACAGTTGAATTCTACTAAATATTTAGAGAAGAGCTAACACCAATCCTTCTCAAACTCTTCCAGAAAATTGCAGAGGGAGAAATATTCCCAAATTCATTCTATGAAGCCACCATCCCCCTATACCAAAACCAAAAAAAGATATCACAAAAAAAGAAAATTGTAGGCCAATATCACTGATGAATATAGATGCAGAAATCCTGAACAAAATACTAGCAAACAGGATCCAACAACATATTAAAAGGATCATACACCACGATCAAGTGGGATTTATCCCAAGGATAGGATTCTTCAATATATGCAAATCAATCACTGTGATACACCACATTAACAAATTAAGGAATAAAAACCATATAATAATCTCAATAGATGCAGAAAAAGCTTTTGACAAAATTCAACACCCATTTATGATAAAAACTCTCCAGAAAATGGGTATAGAGGGAACCTACCTCAACATAATAAAGGCCATATATGACAAACCCACAGTGAGCATCATACTCAGTGGTGAAAAACTGAAAGCATTTCCACTAAGAATAGGATCAAGACAAGGATGTCCACTCTCACCACTCTTATTCAACATAGTTTTTGAAGTCCTAGCCACAGCAATCAGAGAAGAAAAAGAAATAAAATGAATAAAAATTGGAAAAGAAGAAGTAAAACTGTCACTCTTTGCTGATGACATGATACTATACATAGAAAATCCTAAAGATGTCACTGGAACACTACTAGAACTAGTCAGTGAATTGGGTAAGGTTGCAGGATACAAAATTAATGCTTAGAAATCTTTGACATTCCTATACACAAACAATGAAAAATCAGAAAGAGAAATTAAGGAAACACTCCCATTTACCATTGCAACAAAAAGAATAAAATACCTAGGAGTAAACCTGACTAAGGAGGTGAAAGACTTGTACTCAGAAAACTATAAAACACTGATGAAAGAAATCAAAGATGATATAAACAGATGGAGAAATATACCATGTTCTTGGATTGGAAGAATCAATATTGTGAAAATGACTATACTACCCAAAGCAATCTACAAATTCAATGCAATCCCTATCAAACTACCAATGACATTTTTCACAGAATTAGAACAAAATATTTCGCAATTTGTATAGAAACACAAAAGACCCTGAATCACCAAAGCCATCTTGAGAAAGAGAAGCAGAGTTGGAGGAATCAGGCTCCCCAGCTTCAAACTATACCACAAAGCTACAGTAATCAAGACAATATGGTACTGGCACAAAAACAGAAATATAGATCAATGTTACAGGATAGAATGCCCAGGGATAAACCCACATACATATGGGCACCTAACTTACGACAAAGGAGCAAGAACATACAACGGAGAAAACGCAGCCTCTTCAGTAAGTGGTGCTGGGAAAACTGGACAGCTACATGTAAAAGAATGAAATTAGAACACTATCTAACCCCATACACAAAAATAAACTCCAAATGGATTAAAGACTTAAATGTAAGACCAGACACTGTAAAACTCTTAGAGGAAGACATAGGAAAAACACTCTTTGACATAAACCACAGCAAGATCTTTTTTGACCCACCTCCTAGAGTACTGGAAATAAAAATAAACAAATGGGACTTAATTAAACTTAAAAGCTTTTGCACAGCAAAGGAAGCCATAACAAGACAAAAGACAACCCTCAGAATGGGAGAAAATATTTGCAAGTGAAACAGCAGACAAAGGATTAATCTCCAAAATATACAAACACTAATGGAGCTCAATATCAAAAAAAAACAAACAATTCAGTTAAAAAATGGGTGGAAGACCTAAATAGACATTTCACCATGGAAGACATACAGATGGACAAGAGGCACATGAGAAGATGCTCAACATTACTAATTATTAGAGAAATGCAAATCAAAACTACAATGAGTTATCATCTCACGCCAGTCAGAATGGCCATTATGAAAAAATCTAGAAATATTAAATGCTGGAAAGGGTGTGGTGAAAAGGGAACCCTCCTGCACTGTTGGTGGGAATGTAAATTGATACAACCACTATGGAAAACAGTATGGAGGTTCCTTAAGAAACTGAAAATAGAACTACCATATGACCCAGCAATCCCACTACTGGGCATATACCCTAAGAAAACCATAATTCAAAAAGAGACATGTACCACAATGTTCATTGCAGCACTATTTACAATAGCCAGGACATGGAAGCAACCTAAATGCCCATCGACAGATGAATGATTAAAGAAGATGTGGCACATACATACAGTGGAATATTACTCAGCCATAAAAAGAAACGGAATTGAGTTATTTGTAGTGAGGTGGGTGGACCTAGAGTCTGTCATACAGAGTGAAGTAAGTCAGAAAGAGAAAAACAAATACCGTATGCTAACGCATATATATAAAATCTTTAAAAAAAAAAGGTACTGATAAACCTAGTTGCAGGGAAGGAATAAAGATGTAGGCATAGAGAATGGACTTGAGGACACAGGTTAGGAGGGGGAAGCTGGGGCGAAGTGAGAGTAGCATCAACATATATACACTACCGAATTTAAAATAGTTAGCTAGTGGGAAGCAGCAGCATAACACAGGAAGATCAGCTCAGTGCTTTGCAATGACCTAGAGGGGTGGGATAGGGAGGATGGGAGGGAAGCTCAAGAGGGAGGGGATATGGGGACATATGTATGCATATGGCTGACTCACTTTGTTGTACAACAGAAACTAACACAGTATTGTGAAGCAATTATACTCCAATAAAGATCTATTAAAAAAGTAAGAGCAGTGTAAGAAAAACTTAACCCTTCAGGTCTCTAGAATTATTATAAATGATACAGTGTTCGAACAGGGTTCGAACAGACAAATAGGACAGTATATATGCAGATATATTGTAGTGATATTACAAATCCATTTACTTTTGATATGTGTCTTTATATTTAAAGTGGGTTTAAAGTGGGTTTCTTATAGATAGCATATAATTGGGTCTTGTTTTTTGATCCAGTCTAACAATCTCTGTCTTATAATTGGTGCATTTAGATCATTGACATTTAATGTGAATGTTGATATAGTTGGATTAATTTACCTACCATATTTGTTGCTGTTTTCTATTTGTTGCCCCTGTTCTTTTTTCTTACTTTTGTCTTCCACTCCTTTTCTTCTTTGTGTGGTTTCTGGTATTAAATTTTAAGAGAAAAATTTCAACTCTTTATAGCTATCTTAGTAAATTACTGAAAGGAATTTGTTTTCTGATGAGTTGTTTTATCCTCCAAGATTTCAAATGCAGAAAATCATTATGTTGGTGGCTGACAATGGTGAGTGAGGTAAAAAGCAGTGAATTCCTTAAATATGAATTCCATTTTCCCAGCATTTGCCTCAGTGCCTAGCTTGATAAAATGGCAAGTTTAATGATAATGACAATAAATCATGTGAAATAATCATTATGCAGTCGCTAAAATTAAGAAAGTATAAATATTTAAATGACAAACATAAGGAGGCCTCTTATTTTTCATTTTGTGTACTTACAACGTCTTTTTAACTTGTTAACATTTTGTGGTGTTAAATGGGGTATAGTATCTATAACCTGGTGCTTTGGAGTCCCCCATTTTAATTGACTTTCAGTGATTGATAATGCTTGTTTATAATTTTGTCTCATTTCAGCAATACTAATGTTAAGAATATAACTCTATTTACACTAAATTCTAAAGACTTGCCAAAAGAAATACCATGAAAGAAAAGTAACCACTGGATCATAAATTTAAATTCCTTAATCTCAGTCCTTTACTGGTTCTTGAAATTATATTTGCTCTAACATGTCAATATTTTAGCATACACCAAGAATATAATATATAAGTAAAGATTCACAGCCTAAAATATTAAAAAGTGTTTGCTTGTAGATATTTTTGTTATGAATGTAGTGTTGTCTTTCAGCACTAAATTTAAACTAATGCATATTTTAATTATCTAGGTAAGATTAATATGTTAATTTACTTTACAAGTGTGTATTTAAATTCATCATTTTCATAGCCTTTCATTTTCCATATGCCTTTCTAATTCCTGCAAAATTCCTCTGGAGGGCACTATTATCATAACTAATACAATTAGCTCCAGCTGGCTGTGACAGGGAATGGCACTGCGTCTTGGCTGGTGCTTTGCTTACCTATTTCAAATCTTAATGTTCAGCATGACTTTGACTTTTCCGCCTTCTTAAGGGTAAAAATAAACTCTTCTATCTCTTTTGAGGATTATAGAAGTTATCCCCAGTCACATTATACCCTATTTAAAAACAAACACCATTTCTGCCCTCCTTATTACTTCTTGATAAAACACCCTGGAAAGCTAATGAGGTGCTAGTGTGAAATGTGAGTTCTGTGTGGGAATTTTTTTTCCTAATTGCTTCAATAAAAGATATATAGGAGTTTGAATGGCAGTATAGAAATCAGCTAAATAAAAAGTCTCATCCAAATTTAATTTTCTTTCACATAATCTTTTGCTCACTAAATGAGAATTCAAGGTAAAACCAAATTAAAAAAGAAAAAAACCCTTCAGAGGTCAAAGTTGTTTTCATATGTCTGTAGAGACTGCATGTTATTTTAGGAAAGTGAGTCTGCCCAGAAAGCTGTGTTTGATGACTATAACCTTGATAATCAGTTCATTAAATAATTATGTGATCTCACTCAGAATTCTAATTGAAAAGGAATGCATTTCATTTAAAGTCAATTGAGATAAGTACCTATATAAATAACATCTGGGTCACTGAACTATTTGTAGTCTTTTTTTAGTATATTTGAATACTTTGTGTTTTTGAATCTTTTTCATTAACTGCTTAAATAGAAAATCAAATGTGTTTGAAGATTTCGTAAGTTTTGAAATTACAATCAGAAATTAAATATTACCTTCTAGATAAAAGTTTTCAGAAATACCGTCTTTCATTTTCATGATGTATAATAGAAATGCAGAAACTATACTTTTTATTAAGAAAGTAATGCATATAGAAAGTAATTTTCTTCTTTTCTTGGGGGGGGGTGCTTATTTATTTACTTTTTAAAGATTCTATTTTGTGCTTATAAGGTGCTTAGTCAGCAGTGTTTTGATTGCCTGGATTAATAGCAGAATGGTAAAAAACAAAACAAAACAAAAATCAAAACAAAATACAAAACAAACAAAAAAAAATAAAAAATTGAAATCCAGATATAATCTCCTGGATCGTACATGAGGTTAATTTTAAATGCATAATATTCCTTTTATTATATCCAAGTTTTAGAATATGATGATACAGTTCCACCCCACTGCCCTCCCTACTTCTGGAATAGTATTCCTCTTCCTTTTGGAAATGTCTCCAGTCTCCACTTGTATCATGTGTTCCTGGTGGAAGTTTTGCATCTGTTATGCCCTGTCTGGGTATAGGGGTGGGCATGGGCCCCAAGCTGAGCCAGTCCATTCAGGGTCTAGAAAGTAATTTTAAAAAGGAGAAAATATCTTTCTTAATTTTCCAAAAAATGTATATTTTACCTAAGTATATTCCACATCCATTCATATTCATTTCTGAAGTACTAGAAAATATGTTAATGTTTAACATTGGCTGCTCTATCTTAAATGAATCATTACATATAGATGACATTGATAAGAGGTAGATTTTTTTCCTTTAAAGAAAATAACCTTTTTCTTGTCCTTAGCAGATTATACAACTCTACTGATCAGTGGCTGATCTCATTGTGGCATTGTGGGCGTTTACTCTAAGATAGTGGTATGGGAGGGGGCTCTGGGAATGAGTGGGCTCTGCTTCCTACCATTTTCTAGTGGAGTACTCCTAACACAGAGTGATCCCACATAGTGTGAAAGCTATGTAGAGCTTAGCCTCTTGTAGTCTTAAGAATTCATTTAATTTTGCATTGTACTTTATATAATTCCATTTTTGTTTTAAAAGAAAGAAAATATCCAAAATACTGTGTGATGTTTATCTCTGACTTCAGTACTCTTGAGATTCCACTGCCAAAGCCATACTTGAGAAGCAAGAGATAGAAAATGGCATTTGTAATTAAATATAAGTTCAGATCGTACGTTTATTGCTTACTGGTATTGGGCTTTGTACAGTGTATTTAATTTCTCTAAACCTCAATTACCCCTTGTAAAATGGAGATCATATTCTACTGAACCACATGAAATTGCTATTTATGCAGGTTAAAAATAGTGGAGTACTGAAAATTTCTTCTGATTCAGGCTAAGAATAGCCTTACCTTCCCACATATATATGACTAATTAATATATGCAAAGCTCCCAATAAAGTACTTGACTGAAAGTAATTTTAATTATCCTAGGAAAATTGTTCAGAGCTGTATGTTAACAACATAAATAAAAACACTCTATTACAAATAAACATACCCTCTACTGAGGTGAGAAGTCTATACAATTAGAAATCATAGTTACATTTTTTACCACTCATTAACATTGAGAGTAAACATCAACATTGTTATTTCTTAAAAAACTAGTTCATGTGATTGTTAAATAACTGTATATATGAGCATATCTGTTGTGTATTTATTCAGTAAAGAAAGAGTAAAGTAGTACAAATAGGTATTATGTAGAAATAGTACAAACAAAATGTGTCAGGTACTGTTCTATATATCGGGAATACAGCAGTTAATATGACAAAATCCATTCTCTCTGGAGGAATATACACTAGTAAGTGGAGACTGATAATAAGCAAGTAGATACATTCAAAAACCTAATAATTGCATATAGAGATATGAAAGAAAAATTAAAATCTTAGCATGTAGTAGGTACTTAACATAGATTTTTACAATTCAACTTTTTGTTAATCATTGCATATCCATACCATTAAATCTCAGCCCATCATTCCTTTCCTTTGTAGCTTAATTTACATGGATATGTGATAAGATGGTCTGTAAATTTGGAGAATTCAAAGAATTCTGAATTATTAGCTTCTCTGGATAACAAACATCCTGTGAAAAAGCCTCTCTCTTCTTTTTCTTCATTAATACATTAGCAATAATACTTGCCTCTGGTTAAAAGGTGGTAGCACCATAAAATTTTAAGGCTAAATCTAGTCTAGGTTAAGAAATATGGTAATTGTTACCAAGCTATCTGACTTATATTTCCCTAAATAACCAGGCTTCCTAAATGAAACATTTTTATTTCAACTTCTCTTTTTATAGCTTCATCCCCTTGGAATCTTTTATCATTTTATTGCATTTGAAGCGCTTTCTTTTTTGGGAAAAAAAAGAACTGTTTGAACTTTACAAACAGATATAAATGGAAAGAAAGAAGAGGAAGGTCAGATTTTGGGTCTGCTAACCTTGGCAATGTCCTTTGAAAGTAGTCCCCGGGTAGCTTTAACTTCTGCCAGCACATGTGAGCCTGAGATCACCCCCGGGCCCAGCCTGCTTGGCAAACTGACAGAGGTCACATTTTCACACAAATGAACAATTTCCCTGATAAAGTGAAACTGGTATTTAAGCACAAGCTCTAATGAGCAGCCCCCATCTTTAGCTCCCACTTTAAAGTATCCCCAAGGTTTTCAGTATAATTTCATTTGACCTTTAGCTAAAGACCGTATTTTACTAGGTCACCAATTTCCCCTGATCCCTGGAGTGTTTGCCTGTGTCAGCACTTATGAGAAACCCACTCTGCACACAAGGCAGATGTTCTCATCCCTCTTTAAGACCATCAGTCCTCTCATCCACTCCCCCTGATCCTATCTCTCCTTTATCCAGATGATAGAAATTTTCACACTATTTCTTCAAATTCCCCAAACAGTATGCTTTGGATTGATATATTTTGTCCTGGGAGCAAACCATAATTATGGGCTATCTAAACTACTAGTATTTTTTGGACAAACTTAATAAACTTTCTTAACATTATAGTGAGCACAGAGCCTCAAATCGTTTATGAAACTCCCCGTTTTCCTATTTTGTTTCGTAATTAGGATTGTATAAAAATTAGTGTAAGTAATTGATCATATTGATATTTTTTGGTGCTAGTAACTGCCTTTAATCATGCAATATTGTTATTACTAAAAAAGACATCCTTTTTGAATCAACTGATGCACAAATAATATCATAGAGATTATTAGGGGCAAACACTTATTCCCCAGTAATTATATCTGCATAAGGGGGGAGAATTTCCATTCTGTTTCCAAGAGGGAAAAGCTTGGACGGGACACCTTCATCTTTGCTACACTTTCTCACTCCTTCCTGCCAAGGGAATAATGGTGAGCTATTAACTTAGTGCTCTGTAGGTACTGAGGAGACATTGTGATCTGGTTTTCCTGCCGTATGATAACTGTAATAGGATGGGCTTTGTCCCTACGAGGTTGAGGTCTGCAGTTTGGTAGAGTAAGTGAATTCTAGAATGAAATATTAGGAAGAGCATTGTAGCTCTACATGGAAGATGTATGCACCAATTTATCAAGAAAACTGTACCTTGATCTTCGTCTCTCTCATTCGTGTATATATCTTTCAATCAGTTGCAAATGTGTCAGGGAAAGTAAAGGTGGTATTTGCTCTAACGAATACACCTTTTAATCTGTAACATGATACATGTTACCACAATCACCATTTTATTTTTTAGCTGTGCCACGTGGCTTGCGGAATCTTAGTTCCCCAACCAGAGATCATGGATTGAAACCTCCTTCAAACCCGTGAAAGTACCGAGTCCTAACCACTGGACCACCAGGGACTTCCCCACAATCACCATTGTTATGTTTATTCATTCTAATGAATAAAAATTGGAAACACCTAACTTGTTTTTGGATGGAACAAGTTCAAAAGCAAAATCAAAACTAAATTTGAATGCCCTTAGGCATCTTTCTATTCTCTAGCATTTTCAATCCTCACTGTTCCCAAGTATCAAATTTATTCCAATGTATAAAATTTTAAACAACTTAGTCAGAATTTAAATATAAATTGTCAGGTATTTTAGATCTGACAATATATAAGTTATACCTTTAATGATTTAGATATTTGAAACAGATATAGGAATATGAACATAGTGCACATTTTGTGACCTTTTAGTTACGTACATCTATCCAGACACTGGAAATACAAATTCATATAAAATGACTACAGCAAGAACTACTGGAATCTTTCAAGGATCTGCCACATGTTATTTAAGGTATCAAATGCTTAATTAGTGATATTTAATTCACAGAAATCTGTACAGTTAGATGTTATTCCTATTTCACAGCTAAATGAGCTACTGAGATGATCAAATTTTGAAGGGTACATAGCTTGTAAGTCTTTAAATTCACATTCATGTCAGGATTATCTCCAGACCTGACTCCTGTGCTTTCCTGCCCTCAGAAAGAAGTATGGAAATTTTTCTCTGCCCTCAGACTAAGTTTGGCAGAAAAAGATGATTATTGTGCCTTACTCCTAGCTTCAGTATTGTTGTATTTCATTAATATTACAAATTTTGGCAGCTTGAGTTGTACAGATTAGTCTTTCACAATATTTTCTAACAAATACTTCTGACATATATGAATTATAAATATATAATTTTTTTCTCCAGGAATCTTTTCAACCACACAACTAATAAACTTATGTCATCAGTAATGAAAAAGCATCTGACAATTTGGATACATCATCTTACGGTGTATAGTTTCTTTGCAGTAAAAGCAAAATTTAATTAATATATAATACACAGGAAAGAAAGAAGAGTTTATGTATGACTCATATGTCTAGGGGGGATTTAATACATTAGGGCCTAGAGTATGAATTTGGGATAAAAGCTCTGCAGGTCTTAGGTCCATCCAGTTTTACTCCATATCAACAGGAGGAACATAAACCCAAGTTATTTTCCACTTCCCCCATTTTATCAACAGATTACTTGTCAAAGTCCTCCCATTAAAAGTAACTATTGATTCAACAAATATATATTTTTCCAGGCCAACAGCTCCATAATTTGGTACTTGAATTCTTCTATGGAGTTCCTTTAGTTATATTTTCCCTAAAATAGGGTACTGCTTTGGAAATTGAGGGCACAAAAAAATTGTAAGTAATTGGAATTTGGGGAAACAGACAAATGTTACACGACACCAAACATGTATAAAGTTCTATAAAAAAAAGAAGTGTGAATACTGTACAAAAGGAGCCCTGAGATGGAAATGATTGATTCTGTTTGGGTATATTGGTAGGGCCAACAACTGTTGTGGTTTGTCTGGGACTGAGAGATTTCCCTGGATGTAGAACTTTCAGTGCTAAAAATCAGGACAGTCTGGATAAATCAGGGCTGTGAGTCAACCTAAATTGGAAAATTGTTCAGTAAGAATATACATTTGACAATAAATGTTTAATAATAATAGTAATAATTACTGTATTATTTTGTCTAATAATAATTAGCCTTATTGTGTGCTAGATATTGTTCTATGGTAACTAATGTGACCATCCAGTGCTATAAAGACAATTATTATCTCCCTATTGCAAGGAAACACAGGCATATAGAAGCTCATCAGGTAGCATAAATGTGTGAATCAGGATAAAATGAGATGCTTGGTAATAGTGGGGATTGAAGGCACTAGAGAGCAAAAGTGTATCTAAAGGCCTTCAGATTTAGTTTTCTTTTTGAACTTGTTCCATCCAAACAAGTAACATCTACTGTGTCTGCTCAGTGTCTACCAGTTTGAAACTTCTGAGGGATTAATGTTCCACAATGAATACGGAAAGGGAAAGGCATTGCAAGAAAAGAGAGTACTCCATGCCAAGTAACAACAGTGCAAAAGAGACAGATGCGGAAATGTTCAGCATGGCAGGGACACTGGCTATCATGAAAGGAGAGAAAACAGGTATGGGTATTGTTAATAAAATAGTTTAAGGCCAGATTTATGCAGGTATGTGTTGTTTATATTGTGAGCAGTGATAATTTATTAGAGGTTCTTATGTAGGAGCGTGACACTATTATTTTTGAAAGATAAGTTGGACGTTGGATGCAGCATTGCCAATAATTTGAAGAGAGGAGAGGGAGAGAGAGAGCAGCTGAGATGTTATGACTATTGTCTCCTAAAATCATAATGACCTAATGAAATCAATGACAGTGGAGTTGAAGAGAAGAGAGTCAAAAGCACACAGGAGGTAAAACTGAGTACTCTTACTTAGTACATGATTGAATATGGTAGCCAAGGAGAAGCAAAATAGGATGGTTTGAAGCCTTCTTGCTTGAATGAATGAATAAAGTGTGAGTGATTTGAAAATGCAGAAAGTGGAGCAGATTTGAGCTAGGGAGACATCAGGGAATCTAGTCATAGTCAGTTTAAATATGCATGTGGTTTTATGCTCCCCAGTGAAACAGTGAGTTGGAAAGTTGTTTTTATCATTCTTAATATTATATCATAAGTCCTAAGGTGAGCATTCTGATAGAAATGCTATAAACTTGGTAGAATGAGCATGGCTTTACAACAAATCCAGGTATAGAAGCTGTCAAATAACAAAGTGGAACTCTGCCAAATAGGTTAAGAGTCCTGAAAACCATGTTACCCCAAGATAAAACAAAATGTGGGGGTGAATTAATGAGCTAGCAGCCTTTTAACTTTAGAACAAGTAATATTTCATAGTCTTACAGGATGCTATTTAGGGAATGTTTCATCAGGCTACTTCACCAACATTAATTATTATTTATCTCATATCTACAGTACAGGACATTTTATTACATAATTTGCTAGATAGGAAGACGCACAATTCCTTCCCCCATGGAGGGTATATTGCAAAATCGAAGTGCCCCAAACCATTATCAATTATGCATGACTCTCAAAATGATAACTTATTGATTTTGACCTAGTAAAGTTATAGTCCTCCAGTGCTACACACACACACACACACACACACACACACACACACACACACACTATATCCAGGTCAAAATAATTGGAAAAGAATTTCAAGAGCAAATGAATAGCACAATTCAATTTGAAAAAACATTTGTTGTACATCTATTACATGCACACCTTTGCTCTAGGTACTGCCTCTTAAAAGTAGAGATTAATAACATATTTTGTGCTTTAAAAACATGTCATAATTTATCAATATGCAATTTGTATGGCATTTTTATACATACTATCTCATTTGATTTTCACGAGTATTTTCTGGAATAGGTACATGAAGTATTGTCCCATGTTTTACACATGATGCAGTTGTCTTGTAGGTAAGGTAATATCATATCTTTACACTTTGAGATAAAGAAAGTTGTTGTTAGTTAGATAAACAAGTCAGCATCACAAATGGGGGATAAAAAATAAGGAAAGGTTAAATAGAGAAGAGTTTGTGGTCTGGAGTGAAACGTTTGGATCAGTTTCAGCAAACACACAGCAGTTTCCCCAGACTGCCCATTTCCTCCAGCACAACAAGCATCACTAATCAACTCCAGAACTCTTTTCTATTACACTGAAATTGATCTTAGAACAATCTCTACACAGCCCTTCAAACAGCCATTATAGTCCACTGCGAGTGGGATTTGTCATGGAATCTATTTGTCACTGGATTTAGCAAAGACAAGAAGACAATTGAAAAGCCAGGGGGGGACCTTCAAGATGGCGGGGGAGTAAGATATGGAGATCACCTTCCTCCCCACAAATGAATCAAAAATACATCTACATGTGGAACAGCTCCTACAGAACACCTACTGAATGCTGGCAGAAGACCTCAAACTTCCCAAAAGGCAAGAAAATCCCCACATAACCTGGGTAGGGCAAAAGAAAAAAGAAAAAACAGAGACAAAAGAATAGGAATGGGACCTGCATCTCTGGAAGGGAGCTGTGAAGGAGGAAAAGTTTCCACACACTAGGAAACCCCTTCACTGGCGGGGACGGGGCCTGGGCAAGGGAGGGAAGCTATGGAGCCATGGAGGAGAGCGCAGCAACAGGGGTGCAGAGAGCAAAGCAGAGAGATTCCCACACAGAGGATCAGTGCTGACCAGCACTCACCCCCCTGAGATGCTTGTTTGCTCACCTGTCAAGGCGGGTGGGGGCTGGGAGCTGAGGCTCGGGCTTTGGAGGTCAGACCCCAGGGAGAGGACTGGGGTTGTCTGCGTGAAGACTGCCTGAAGGGGGCTAGTGCATCACAGCTAGCCAGGAGGGAGTCAGGGAAAAAATCTGGACCTGCCAAAGAAGCAAGAGACCATTGTTTTGGGGTGTGCGAGAAGAGGGGATTCCTTCCCTATGTGCTCACAGAAGTCAGAGCACTGCCTAAGTGAGCACCACAGACAGGAGTGAGCCACGACTATCAGCTTGGACCCCAGAGACGGGCATGAACCGCTAACACTGTGGCCACTGCCACCAAGAATCCAGTGTGCAAATGCAGGTCACTACCCACAACCCCCAGCCGGGAGCCTGTGCAGCATGCCACTGCCAGGGTCCCAAGATCCTGGGACAACTTCCCCGGAAGAACAGGTGGTGCACCTCAGGCTGTTGCAATGTCATGGAGCCTCTGCTACCGCAGGCTCGCCCCCCATTCCAATTATGACAATCGTACCCCTCCCTCTCCCCAGCCTGAGTGAGCAAGAGAGCCCTAATCAGCCTATGCTTTAACCCCCTCCTGTCTGGGTGGGAAACAGATGCCTGAGGGCAACATACATGTAGAGGCGGGACTAAAACCAAAGCTGAACCCCAGGAGCTGTGCGAACAAAAGAAAGGGAAATTTCTCCATGCGGCCTCAGGAGCAGCAGATTAAATCTACACAATCAACTTGAACCCTCCATCTGGGGAATACATGAATAATCAACGAATGTTCTCAAAATTGAGGCAGTGGACTTTGAGAGCAATTGTAGACTTGGGGTTTGCTGTCTGTGACTGATTTGCTTCTGATTTTTATGTTTATCTCAGTTTAGATTTTAGTGCTTGTTATCATTGATTGATTTGTTTATTGGGTTGGTTGCTCTCCTTTTTTAAAATTTATTTTAAAATTTTTATTATTTTTTTAATTTTTTAATTTTTTATTTATTCATTTTTTTTCTTCCTTTTTTATTTCTTCCTTTTTTATTTCTTCCTTTCTTCTGAGCCATGTGGCTGACAGGGTCTTGGTGTTCTGGCCAGGTGTCAGGCCTGAGCATCTGAGGTAGGAGAGCCGAGTCCAGGATACTGGGCCACCAGAGACCTCCTGGCCCCACATAATATCAATCAGCGAGAGCTTTTCCAGACATCTCTGTCTCAACACTAAGACCCAGCTCCACCCAACGGCCAGCAAGCTCCAGTGCTGGACACCCCATGCCAAACAACTAGCAAGACAGGAACACAACTCCTCCCATTAGCAGAGAGGCTGCCTAAAATCATACTAACTTCACAGACACCCAAAACACACCACCTGATGTGGCCCTACCCACCAGAAAGACAATATCCAGTCCCACCCACTAGAACATAGGCACCAGACTCCTCCACCAGGAAGCCTGCACAACCCACTGAACCAACCTCACCTACTGGGGACAGACACTAAAAACAACGGGAACTATGAACCTGCAGCCTGCAAAAGGGAGACCCCAAACATAGTAAGTTAAACAAAATGAGAAGACAGACAAATATGTAGCAGATGAAGTAGCAAGGTAAAAACCCACCAGACCAAACAAATGAAGAGGAAATAGGCAGTCTACCTGAAAAAGAATTCAGAAAAATGATAGTTAAGATGATCCAAAATCTTGGAAATAGAATGGAGAAAACACAAGAAACGTTTAACAAGGACCGAGAAGAACTAAAGAGCAAACAAATGATGATGAACAATGCAATAAATGAAATTAAAAATCCTCTAGAAGAAATCAATAGGAGAATAACTGAGGCAGAAGAAGGGATAAGTGACCTGGAAGATAAAATAGTGGAAATAACTACCACAGAGCAGAACAAAGAAAAAAGAATGAAAAGAATTGAAGACAGTCTCTGAGACCTCTGGGACAAGATTAAACACACCAACATTCGAGTTATAGGGGTCTCAGAAGAAGAAGAGAAAAAGAAAGGGTCTGAGAAAATATTTGAAGAGAGTATACTTGGAAAATTCCCTAACATGGGAAAGGAAATAGTCACCCAAGTCTAGGAAGCACGGAAAATCCCAAACAGTATAACTCCTCGGAGAAACATGCCCAGACACATATAAATCAAACTATCAAAAAATTAAATACAAAGAAAAAATATTAAAAGCATCAAGGAAAAAGGAACAAATAACATACAAGGGAATCTCCATAAGGTTAAACAGGTGATATTTCAGCAGAAACTCTGCAAGCCAGAAGGGAGTGGCAGGACATATTTAAAGTGATGAAAGGGAAAAACCTACAACCAAGATTACTCTACCCAGCAAGGGTCTCATTCAAATTTGACAGAGAAATTAAAACCTTGACAGAGAAATTAAAACCTTTACAGACAAGCAAAAGTTAAGAGACTCCCTTAACTTTTCGTGGTAAAGCACCACCAAACCAGCTTTAAAACAAATGCTAGGGCTTCCCTGGTGGCGCAGTGGTTGAGAGTCTGCCTGCCAATGCAGGGGACGTGGGTTCGAGCCCTGGTCTGGGAGGATCCCACATGCTGCAGAGCAGCTAGGCCCGTGAGCCACAACTACTGAGCCTGCACGTCTAGAGCCTGTGCTCCACAACAAGAGAGGCTGTGTTAGTGAGGGGCCCGTGCACCGCGATGAGGAGTGGCCCCGCTTGCCACGGCTGGAGAAGGTCCTCGCACAGAAACAAGGACCCAACACAGACAAAAATAAATAAATAAATAAATAAATAAATAAATAATAAAAGTAAAGGAATTCCTTAAAAAAAAAAAATGCTAAAGGAACTTCTCTAGGCAGGAAACACAAGAGAAGGAAAAAACCTACAAAAAACAAACCCAAAACAATTAAGAAAATGGGAATAGGAACATACATATTGATAACTACCTTAAATGTAAATGGATTAAATGCTCCAACCAAAAGACATAGACTGGCTGAATGGATACAAAAACAAGACCTAAATATATGCTGTCTACAAGAGACCCACTTCACACCTAGGGACACATACAGCCTGAAAGTGAGGGGAAGGAAAAAGATATTCCATTCAAATGGAAATGAAAAGAAAGCTGGAGTAGCAATTCTCATGTCAGACAAAATAGACTTTAAAATAAAGACTATTATAAGAGACAAAGAAGGACACTACATAATGATCAAGGGATCAATCCAAGAAGAAGATATAACAATTGTAAATATTAATGCACCCAACATAGGAGCACCTCAATACATAAGGCAAATGCTAACAGCTATAAAATCAGAGTCTTTATTTATTCGTGTTTCGTGTTTATTCGTGTATTCGTGTTTATTTATAACATCTTTGTCCTATTGCCCAGCAGAATGGATCATTGTAACTTACTCATCCTCTAACTGAATAGTTGTTTTAAAGGAATGCAGCCATTTTGTTCTGAATTTTGCTTAAATACTAAATAATCATCCAGTGTCTTTAAATGCTTAAAAACAAAATCCCCTCGCAAGATTATTTTAATTGAAATTACAAGGGAACTGACTATCAAAAATTTATATCTGCTTTCATAAAATTATGGATAGAGGTATTTACTGAAGGAGAGAAAGAAGAGAGACTGATACAGAGAATGAGAAAAGAAAAGAGGAGGAAGAGAGGAACAAAATGAGGAGACAGAAAATTATGGGATAAAAACTGCTTAAAGCTTCAATATCTTTGTGTTAATAAAAATACAAATTATAAACAAAACTTTTGCATATGAAGATTATTTAGCTCTAAGAGCTAACTCTTAGTTATTAGATAGCTCTAAGAGCTATCTTATTATATTACATTTATTTGCCTAAATTACTGATTATTAAAAAGTATTAGGATTTATGTGAATTAATAAAATAAAACCCCCTTTACTGTCTTTTTTCAGTCTGATTGTGGAATACACAATAGCAGATGGAAAATCAAAATATTACACTAATACTTGGTGATAATTTTTTGGTCTGACACCAAAACAAAGGCAACAACAACAAAAGAATAAGCAAGTGGGACTACACTAAACTAAAAATGTTCTGCACAGCAGGGGAAACCATCAAGAAAATTAAAATCAACCTACCAAATGAAAATATTTGCCAACTAAATGCTGGATAAGGGGTTAATATTCAAAATCTATATTAAAAAAGTCATAGAGCTCAATAGCAAAAAGTCCTAACAATTAGATGTAAAATGGGCAGAAGATTTGAATAGGCGTTTTTCCAAAGAAGGCGTACAGATATCCAACAGGTACATGAAAAGATGCTCAATGTCTAATCTTCAGGGAAATGCAAATCAAAACCACAATGAAATGTCTCCTTCATTTGTTAGAATGACTATAATCAAAAGGACAAGAAATACCAAGTGTTCAAAAGGATGAGGAGAAAAGGGAACACTTCTGCCCTGTTGATGGGAATATAAATTGGTTCAGTCACTATGGAAAACAGTATGGAGGTTTCTCAAATGATTAAAAATAGAACTACAATATGATCCAGCAATTCCACTTCTGGGTATCTATCCAAATACTAACTCAAAAAGATATAACCACAGCCATGTTTATTAGAGCATTATTTGTAATAGCCAAGATATGAAAACAATCTAATTGACCATCAATTATTGATGAATGGATAGATAAAGAAGACATTATATATATATATATATATATATATATATATATATATATATATATATATATATATATATATTTCGGTCATAAGAAAAGAATAAAATCTTGCTGTTGCCATTTGTGTCAACCTGTTTGGACCTTGAAGTCATTATGCTAAGTGAAATAAGCTCACAGATACAGAGAACATATTGGTGATTACGAGGGGATGGAGGGTGGACAAAATGGGTAAAGGGGGTCATAAGGTACAAACTTTCAGTTGTAAAGTAAGTCATGGGAATGTAATGTATAGCATGATGAATATAGTTAATAATGTTATATCAAATATTTGGAAGTTTCTAAGAGTAAATCTTAAAAGTTCTCATCACAAGAAAATATTTTTGTTACAGTATATGGTGATGGATATTAGCTAAACTTATTGTGATAATCATTGTTTAATATATACAAATATTGAATGAATATGTTGTACCCAAATCTAATATAACATTATATATCAATTATACCTCAATAAAATATTACACTATAAAAAAAATGGGGCTTCCCTGGTGGCGCAGTGGTTGAGAATCTGCCTGCCAATGCAGGGGACACGGGTTCGAGCCCTGGTCTGGGAAGATCCCACATACCGCAGAGCAACTGGGCCCGTGAGCCACAATTGCTGAGCCTGCGCATCTGGAGCCTGTGCTCCGCAACAAGAGAGGCCGCGATAATGAGAGGCCCGCGCACCGCGATGAAGAGTGGCCCCCGCTTGCCACAACTAGAGAAAGCCCTCGCACAGAAATGAAGACCAACACAGACATAAATAAATAAATAATAAATTAAAAAAAAAAAAAGAAAATTAAAAAAAAAAAAAATGAAAAGCTAGGAGATACCAGTGAAGGAAAACATGTAACACATATGACAAAAAAATGAAAAAAAGAAAAAAAATAGACAGTAGAGAAAAAGAAAAGAAAAAAACTTGGAAAGCAGAATTATAGCCCTAGCCTCTTAAACTTGTCAGCCTGAGGTTGTTGGTCTCTTTAAGTAATCAAGAGTCTTAGTTCTTAATTGTGAACGATGGGTGAATTTGAAACTGAGACCACTACATAAAGCTAGGATCTTCCAGACCTCCCTCATTGAAAAGGACTATGAGAATAAATCTACCTGCCTGCAAAATAAGACTACAAAGAGATTTGTCTGTCTTGGCCTATGTTCTGGATGGGAGAAACATCATGTTACTTAATAAGAACCACACCTTAAAAATGTATAGGTATGTCTATCATATTACAATTGGGGTGAATTTATATACAAACTGGAAATTGATTTTACTGAACAGAATTAGTTTTCCAAAATTAGTTTATAATTTTGTGACTACATATAAGAAAATAACATAAACTTCTAATATATTTAAAAGATCATTTGTAACTAGTCCTTTCCTTGATTCAACCTTTGAAATGTTATTGAGGATTAAATTAGATCATATGCATAAAGGTCTTAGATTAATGGCACAAGGGAAATGTTCAATAATATTGATTACTATTATTATCATTATTATAATTACATCCACATTAAATTTTCATGCCTAGACACATATAGAAAATAGGGAAACTAACAATTACTGAGCTTCTACTATTAGTCTAACACTATAGAGCATGCTTTCATGATCTTATTCTTTGAGGCAGGCATTGTTACGTAACTTTCTGAGAGTTGAGGCTCCAAGAAAGTTAATGTTCTAAGATTATTGGTAAATAGTAAATCTGGAACTCCAAATTTTGTGTCTCTGACCCCTAACCTTTAATTTGTTCTCTATATAAGAAAACCATCCACAGTACTATTTTCGCATATTTATTAGTGAAGCTTTAAGTTTCAAGTTTATATTCATCAAGATTGGATGCCAGATTATTTTATTGATAATTTCTATTTAAAAGTAAAACAAACATAAAATGGAAAACATATACTGAGCCTAACCCCCTATCAAAGCAAATCACAATTTTTTTTTCTGGATTTTCCAGCTCATTGCTTGAGGCTTCTACAGCCACTAACCTTCTAGAAACGAATTAAGACATAGACAGTTATCTGAATTATTTAATTGTGATTATTATTTTTAACTTTGTCATTTAAAAAAATCTAAATCTAGCTTCAAACTGTTTTGCTATAGTTTTCCCATGATTGTAATAAAACTGTATGTACTCCCATATGTGTTTAACTAATGTATGGCTGTAATGGTAATGATGATGAAAATGGTACTGAAATTGTTGTTGGTGGTGGTTTGGATGCACTAGGTTAGTAACAGGGTTGAAGAGACAAGTAGGAGCCAGATAGCAATGGCTTTGAATATACATCCTAGTTACTTCAATCTCTGTCTTGAAGGCTAGTAGAGAAACTAAAGGATTGGAACATGTGAGAGACTTGAAAAGATTTTCATTTTAGAAAGAGAATTCTGATCATGTGGAGAGTCAATTGTTGAGGATAACTAAACAGGGAGACAAGCTAATAAGTGTTTGCAATAATCCAAATAAGAAATTATGAGGACCTGAATTAAGACAACAGTGGTGATGTAGAAAAGAAGATAGATTTAACAGATATTAAGAAGATTGACATATACAACCAGGAATGACTGGAAACGGGGGAGTAAGAATTCAAAGATGGGTTCCAAGTGTAGCTTAAGTGAGTGACTACAAGGTGACAGCATGTAAAGAAATAAAATATAGGGTGAAAATAGGAGGAAAGATAATGAATTCGGCTTTGGACATTGGAGTAGACACTTTCCCAGCTTCAATGAACCAGGACGCAGACATGTGATCTTGGCTCCAACGATTTCTTGCAATGGACTTTGATTCTAAAACTGGTGACACAAGCTGGTTAGTGGTGGGGTTGATCTCTCTCTCTCCTTGTCTCTCTTCCCTCTCTCAAGTGCTGGTAGTAGCAGCAACACTAACAGCAGCAGTAATAATAGTAGTAATAGTAGTAGTCGTCATATAGGGTAAACTTGCAAGGTCAATTGCCCGGTGCAAAAAAAAAAAAAAAACTGGCTGGTGTTTAGTGCTCAGCTGTGTTGGCAGAGGAATCATTCTACACCACTGTTTTGGTAACTATTTCTGGGTGTTTAGTCTCAATCCAGGTTCTTTGGCCCTCTCAAAAAATTTGTTGGACATTTTAATGACCTAGAGTCAGCTTCTGTGGCTTGCAACTACTGATTCTTACTCAAATAATTTAAATTTAGGTGACTGTAGGATATACAATTAGAATTGTAAAACAGGAAGTATGGATTCATGGGTCTTAGTTCTTGAAAAAATCCTGATCAAGAGAGTAGATTTCGCCGTGATCATTATTTGACTTTTAAACTACTAGAATTAAGGTCCCTGAGGTGGCAGGTGGTGATGGAATTCCAAACACAGGTGAAGATTGTCCTCAGATGAATTATGGATACTTCATTCTCTGAGACAAGAAAAAAAATTCTACAGGCAATGACAGAAGTTGAGCACCTGCCTTCCCATAGAATCTTTAATAATCATGATCGATTTTCTTTCTTCAAATGCTTAAAGTTTTGTAATAGCAGAGCTCTCTCCTACAACCCAATATTTCAGCCCAAAGAATTTCCTTTTAATCCAAGCTTTTAAATATGCTCTTCTGAGTATCCAGTTCATGTAAATGTTACATTCACAATTATTTATTCTACGAGAGGTATGTCTTTATGATGAGAATACTTGATGTTTTCACAGGTCCTAAACAACTTTTATGATCAGAGATCTCTGCTTTACACCTGAACTCACTAGTACAGTAATATTGGCAGGGTTAAATAAAATAGAAAAAAATATCTACTTTTCAAGAAAATGCAAGGATTAAAGGAACTCAGTAGTTTCCAACACAATGTTCAACAGAAATTTCTATTAATAAACTGTGACAAAAACAGGAACAAATTAACTAAGATTGAGATAAGTGTAGATTATTAAATGATGGATTGCAATAATCTTTTTTTCTGGATTCTTATTTTCTCATCAACTATCTCTAGCTCTACTATTTATCTTGAGTAACAAACATTGATTGATCTCTAATAATTAAGAGCTGTATATTTTAAGGGTCTGTCTGCTCTTGCCTTAGTATATATTTCTCTTCTTATACAAAAGAAGAGGAATCAACCATTTGGAATGAGGACAAACGTATTATCACTTATCATTTTGGTCTTGTGACTTTGCAGATAATTTCTTTATTGCTATTATAAGATTGTATTTTCATGTTTTTCTCCCCCACAGATTTAAGATCCCCTAAAGTGCAGATAACATGCCTTTATGATTTTTGTAAATCCAGATGCTAACATAGGATCTAACATGTAGCAGAGTTTCAATACATATTTGTTGAAGGAGAGATTGAAAGAATCATGAACCAATCAAGAGAAATTTTGCCCATACGGAAGTTAAAAGAGGTACAATATATTAAGAAAATTATTTCAGGTACAGAATTCATTTTTAATAACACATGTTTATTAAGCGCCCACTAAAATTATAGACATTGTGGTTACAAAGAAGTGATGAAACTCTTTTTGTAGGCTGCATATTAGGGAAAGGAATATTTGAGAGATTGTCAGGAAAATTCAACCTACACCATCACAAAAGGTGGAAAACTGAACACATTTCTTAGTATAACAAAAACATTTTATTTAATACTTGTGAGAATGGAATGAGAAGAAAGAAAAGAAATACATTCTAACAAGATTTCACTAAAGGAGTTCTATATTGAGCAATTTGAGTTGTTAGTCTTTGGAAGCATTCCCAGTCATAAGAATTAAGGCACATAACATCTGTTTTGCATAGTATTCACCTTCTTTGTGAATATGGATTGAAAGTAAATAAACCATGATTCTCCTAATTTCTTTTTGAAAAGTAAGGATCATCTCTTTCAGAACTTTGACTGACTCCAAGTGTTGTCACTCCGAAGGTTCAATATGAATTAAGGGTTTGTGTAAGGATGCTTTGAAAAATAATGTCTGTTTATAGGGTCTATTTGAAATTAGCAGATGACACTAGAATGATTAGATGAAAATGCTAATTTTATGATGCTTGTATCCTGCTGTTTAATGGTTGATTCTGACAATATTGTAATTAATTTTTTGCATCTATTTTGTTAGAGTTTCTAAAGCCAAGGGCATAATTTATACAATTAAATAAAACCTTGGTGTTTTCAATCAAGAAAGAAAAACACTCAAAATAATATGGGTCAGACTTTGTGAAAAAAGCAAGTTGCTCATAAGATAGCCACTTCACTCTGAATAGTTAGTATCTCAGCTCTGAATTTCAATTAATGGTACCCTTCAAAAGGCTCAGGCTTTGATAATTAGTTTGGACCTGTGTCAAATTCACTTAAGTGAGAAACCAGCTTTCAAAAATAAAACATGCTTTAATTTAGAGGTTGGCTTTGAAATTTTTAAAAGTTTGTCCTTTATTTTGAAAATTTTCAAAAGGTCAGAAAAGTTGAATGAAGAGTAAAATTTAAACCTGTGGTATCATCACCAATGTTGACCAATGACTAAAATCCTATCCATCTGCTCCATTTTCCCCTTTTTCTGTCCAAATGGATGCTGCAAATATCAAGACATTTCACTCCTAACTACTTCAGCATGAATCATCCAAGACAAGGACATTTTCATACCCAACCACAGTAATATTACACTTAAGAAAATTAGCATTAATTCAAAATCATGATGCAACATGCAAAATTTCCTCAGTTGTAGCAAAAATGTCTGTTAAGGGTTTGTTTTACCCTGCTGAGGATTCTGTCAAGATTGATGAATTATCATTGGTTATGTCCCTTCAGTTTTTCTCATCTGTAAAAATTCTAGGTTTCCTGCCATTCTTCATATCTGATTCATTGAAGATTCCAAGCCTTTTGTCTTGTCATATTAATAAGTATGTTTATGGCTTGATTTTGTTCAAATATTTTTGACAAAATTACCGCATAAGTGATATTGGTTACCTCTTACTATATCATAGGAAGGGATCATAAACCTTCAAGAATCTCTGCTGAAAGCCTGAGGTCTTTACCAGAGTCTCTTGAACTTCAACTTCTGTTTTCCCAGAACTGTAAATCTTTGGAAAACTTCTCAGCTCTTTAACATTTCAGCTGCTGCTTTCTGGTATTTTTTTTGTGTGTGTATCTGTTTGTTTTTTGAGACATGTCCTTCCCCTGTGCAGCTTTGGCATCCAAACTTTTCTAAATAAAATTTCATGCAAATTTTTGGATTTACTTTCCAGCAGTTTCCTCACCTTCATTTTCATCTGTTTGGAAATCCTAGATTTCATATCTCTACTTCCTTAGCTCAGTGGGACCGGGACTTTCTGTTCATGCTGTATTGTCCTTCACTGACAATTGGCAAATTCCCTCAAGTTAGAAACAAAGGTGAACACGGAGCTCATATCCACACATTTCCTTTCTCTCGAGGATTACAGGCCCTGGAGTTCTGACTGTGTTGGCTAATCTACAAAGCCTTCAAACAGGTGTTTTATTGTTTTTAGAGTTGTTTTGGCAGACGGGTTATTTTTACACAAGTTATTCTCTAACAGCCAGATTTAAAATCTACTCATTCTTTTAATAATAGTCTAGTTATGCAGACTCAGCTTCTGTTCCTTGCAACCTAAAATGTCATCCAATAAAAAAGAAAATGAAATGAAAATGCCCATAGATGAGATAACTTCTTTATTGAACTTAGGGAAACAGAGAAATTTGTGGTTTAAAAAGTGTTTTGATTATTCTTCCTTTTCCTCTTCCCCCAAACCTGCCATTTTGTGCCATATTCTATGCTCTTACAGACTGAATTCTGTGGGCTGCATCATCTGGGCTTCTTCCACGTTAACTTCTAGGTGGGCCTAGACACAAGGAGTCTCTGGCAGTAGAATGTAAGCTATTAGGATAGACAAAGTGGGAATTTTTTTTCTCTCCTCTTTCTAAGCCTCATGACAGTTCTGGCAATGCCTGCATTTCTCTATGACTGTGCTTATAGTTCCTACAGACCTTACCTTCTTTTACAGCATCAGCACTTTCTGTTTCCTAACACCGTTCTCTTCCTTTGTTTGTTCAGGCCTCAAATTATGTTCCCCACTATTACTGCTCACTGAGTGTTTCATCATTCATAGTTTCCTTAGGCATGCCTCACTTCTGAAAATAGCTGATCAATTAAATACTTTTCAGTTAAAGACTTGAAATAAGCCATCAGTTTCTTAGAGAAGCTTTCACTGAAACATTAGTAAGTATTGAGAAGTACTCCCAGAGGGGGGAAAAAATCAAAAATATAAATAGAAGGTTTAAAAGAGGGTAGACTGAGAAATTTGATGTTTGTTTTCATAGGTTTTTATAAAGCAGATTCTGTTAATACATACCTAAGTAAAAATGACTGAAATGCATTAAAAATAACAAATGTTGAGTTCTCATTCACAGAACATGTCCATGAAACTTAATGCATCTGCTCAGAATGTGGCACATGCCACACTCCCACTTAAATGTTGTTGGCCAAAGCAAGTCCCATGGGCAAGCCTGACTATAATGTGGTAGAGATAAATAAGCCTTCCACAGAATATTGTGAATGTTGTGAATATTTAGTACACTAAACACAGGGTATTGCAGAAGAAGAAAATGAGAAAAAGAAATATATAAGTGGACAACAACTTAGAATCTTCCACAATTGAAGGAAGTTATGAGTCCCCAAATCAAATGTATACTCTGTGTACTAAGCCAATTAAACTAAAGTAAAGCCATACTCAGCAAATCAGAGTGAAATTGTAAAATACTAAAGGTGAAATGAAAATTTTAAAATATGTCAAAGAGAAATGACATTTTCTGCAAAAGTATGACAACTTGATTAAAAGATTTTGTCTCATTAACAACAATAAATACCAGAATACTTTACCAGGATATTGTCTAAGTTCTAAGAAACTTAGACAACTTAGTATTTTATGATAGCTAAACTGTCATCCATTAGACAGAAAAATAAAGGCATTTGTGAGTCATAAAATAGTAGGCAAGTTTTCTCCTCTTAGACTCTCACAGAAATAACTAGTAAAGGTGTTAATTGAGCATGAAGAAAATGAATCCAAGTTGAAGGAGAGGGTAAACAGAAAAATATTAGCCAAAAAATACCTGATGTTGCAGTATTTCTATCAGACAAATAAGATGATAAAGAAAATACAATTTAGTAATCAATGAATATACAAAGAAGATATAGTACTATTGAATTTGCTTGCACCTAATAACTTGGCTTTGACATTTATAAGACAAAACTAAAAAAATAATAGAGAAATTCTTAAATCCAGAGTCATTGGAGAGATTTCAGTATATTTCTAATAAAAATAAAGAAGTTATGAATAAAGTTTTAAGACAGACTCATCTAATAGAAGTATATTAATCCCTAAAGCCTAATATACATTTATTTTTAATGAAAAATACATTTATTTTTACGTAAAAATATATTTACAAAAAAGAACATGCACATTTTCATGATTATGTCTCTAGAAATTTAAAAATAAATATTACAGAGACCTCATTTTTTGACATAATGCAGTTAAGTGAGACATGCAAGACTAATGAATATAGTAAAACAAAATCCCTACAGTTGACCCTTGAACAACATGGGTTTGAACTGCACTGGTCCATTTATATCCAGTTTTTTTTTCAATAAATACATACTGTAGTACTACATGATCCATGGTTGGTTGAATCCACGGATGCAGAACCACAGGTACAGAGAGCCAACTATAAAGTTATATGCAGTTTTCAACTGTGTGGGGAGTTGGTATCCCTACCCCAACATTGTTCAAGGGTCAACTGCATATGTTGTAAAATTTTAAATGCCTTGAAAAAAAATACCATGGCTTTGAGGGAAAAAAAAATCAATGGACATTACAAAATAAAACTGAACGGTTGAATGTATTAAAGGCATGGCAATATTTTGGAACATTTCCCTCCATAATTTCAATTGTGTTTTAAATCAAGAAAAACTGCAATTTTATGACTAAGAATCTAATGCAGGAAACGTAAAAGGACAAGACTGTAGCCTAAAGAAAACACAAGCATGAACATGATAAAGATGACAGAAATTAATAAAATATAATATAGTGAAATACACAACATACATAAAATGATGACCAAAACCAAAGCTGATTCTTTACAAAGGATATGATAGAGATCAAGTGTGTGTGTGTGTATATATATATATATATATATATATATAATGAAAAAGTTCACGTCAATAAATTTGAAAAATTCTATGCAATGAAATGTATCTATTACTAAAATTAATAACCAAAATTATTTCAAGAAAATAGAGATTTAAAGTCTCCTAAGCACTAAAAATTTTAATTATTAATCAAGATAAACTGCTTAACCCCAAAGGCAACAGAACCAGGCAACTTTACAGGTTAAATTTACGAAAGCTTCAAAGAACTGATAATGTCTTTTCTATACAAACCATTAAAACTATATATTGCAAAGGTGGGAATGCAAAATGCAAACAGATGAAGCTAGTCACAGATTTTACACCTTCACAAAAATTAATTCAAAATGGATTGTAGACCTAAGTGTAAAATGCAAAACCATAAAACTTCTAGAAGATGACATAGAAAAAATCTAAGTGGTCTTGGCTTTGGTGATGATTTTTTAGATATAACACCAGAAGCACTAGCCACAGAAGAAAAAATTGACAAGTTAAAAAAATTAAAATTAAAAACTTCTGTCTGAAGGACACTGATAAGAGAATGGAAAAACAAGACACAGACTGGTAGAAAATATTTGCAAAACACATAGCTGTTAATGTATTGGTATTCAAAATATACAAAGTACTGTTAAAACTCCACAATAACAAAACAAACAACCCAATTAAAATATGGTCAAGAATCGGAAAAGACACCTCTTCAAAGATACACAGATGGCTTGTAAGCATATGAAAATATGTTTAAAATTATATGTCATTAAAGAATTGCAAGTTAAAACAACATCGAGATACCACAGTACTACACACTTATTAAAATAGCCAAAATTCAAAAAAACAAACAAACAAAAAAACCCCACCAAACCTGAAAAATACCCAGTGTTGGCAAGAATACAGAACCATAGGAATTCTCATTCATTGCCAGTAATAATGTAAAATGGTACAGGCACATTGGAAGACATTTTGGCAGTTACTTACAAAGCTAAACATAGTCTTGCTGTATGATCCAGCAGTCATTCTGCTTAGGTTATTTACTCAGTTGAGTTGAAAACTGTCGACACAAAAACCTGTCGACACAATTGCCCCAAACTGAAAGCAACCAAAATATCCTTCAGTAAGTGACTAAACATACTGTGTTCTATTTATACAACGGAATGCTTTCAGTGATTTAAAAAATTAACTATAAAGCCACACAAAATAAATAGATGAACCTTAAATGTGTACTGCTAAGTGATAGAAGCTAGTCTGTAAAAGCTACTGTATGATTCCCGCTGTGTGACATTCTGAAAAAGGGAAAACTCTAGGGACAGTAAAAAGACAACAATGGCTTCGAGGGGCTCAGGGCTATGAGGAGGGTTGGAATAGGTGGAGCACAGGGGGTTTTTAGAACAATGGAACTATTCTGTATGATACTGTATGGTGGATACATGACATTATGCATTTGTCAAAACGCATAGAACTTTATAACACAAAGAGTGAACCTTAATGCTAACTATGGAATTTAGTTAACAATAATGTATTAATATTGGGTTAATTAAACATAAAAATATACCATATTAATGAAAACATTAGTAATAGATGAAACTGTATGAAAACATTATTAATAAGTGAAACTGAGGGCAATATATGGGAACTCTGTACTGTACTATCTAGTAACTTTTCTGTAAATTCAAAACCATTCTAACAAATGAGTCTGCTAATTGAAAAAACAAATCTAATATGCATTTGTATGAAAAGCATAGAATAGGGCAGAAAAGGGCGGAGAGTGGTAGTGGAAGGATAAATGAAATATATCCAGCATTTGAGGAATGGTTTGATATTTAGATATCAAGATATACTCTAAAGCTATATCAAATCAGGTAGGCTGGTGTTGGCACAGGGAAATGTTTGCTAGAACAATTTAATTAGTGAAACCTCAGAAACAGACCCATGGACAAATGGAACTTTAATCCCATGAACTAAGAAGCACTGCTGATCAGTGCAGAAAGGATGGATTCTTCAATGGTGCAGGAAATGTTTTTCTATGTGGAAAAGAATGTTAAAATCCTACCTCATAGCAAACATACAAAAAACAATTCCTGATGGATAAAAGAGCTAAATGATAAAAACAAAGTTTTAAAATTTTTAGAAGAAAATAAATGACCTTCTGGTAGTTAAGCATTTCTTAAACTAGACTCAAAGTCATAAAACCTAAAATAAAATTTGTGATAATTTGACTATATCAACAAATGTTTTTTATAAAATATATAATAAAAATTAACGAAAAACCACAGACTGGGAGAAAATAATCACAACAATTATATTTGACAGAGGACTAGTAATCAATGTTTCTAAATTATTAAGGAAAAATTAACAACAGAATAGAAAAGTGAGCAAAATATGTAATAGAAGATCCTAGTGAACCATATAAATAAATTATATAAATACATGTTTAATTATATCATTTATAATATTTGGAAAAGTGCAAAATCAAACAATAATAAGGTGCTATTTCACACTTATTAGAATGGAAAAATGAAAATATTTGCTAACATCAAACTTTTGTTTTTTTGTGGAGAAACAAACATTTCTAAACCATGACAATGGGAGTGTAATCAGCACAACTTGGTAAGTAATTTGGTAATATCTGGTAAATTTGAAAAATGCACATATTTTTTACTCAGAAATTCTACTCTCAGCTCAAAAATCACTACCTATTTTGTCAATGTTATATTCTTATTAATATGTATTGTTTTGTGTGCCTAGTAGAACTCTAAAAATTCTTTTGGTTGTAAAATTTACATTATAGTTTGACTTTGTGTCAAGACACCTTTCCCAGGCAGAGAAAGCGTCAGTCACTGGAATAAAATATATAGTATTTCAAACATCTCCTAATGTCTATTCAGAAATGTAACTATTCAATAACATTATTAACAATTCTTCAATATAGTTGAAAATAGAAATTGTCCATTTTAATTTACTAATAAAGATCAAAATCACTGAACTCTTTATTTACATGGTTTGTTTTTCTTCCCAAAGGAGAAAACAGTTTTGAAAGGCAAGTAATATTTGATTCTTCTTCTTGAGAATTCTGGGTCGTAGACAAAAATCCCACAGACAAAAATCCCACTGGCATTTCCATCATCCACAAGCTTACTCCTTTCTACATTCTTTTGTATGGGCTCTGACTCTATAATGACATTTCTTAGCCTTTTATTCTTGATCTTGAACAAAAATCCTGGTGTGCCTGTCAGAATTGCAAGGGAAAGTATAAAGAAATTATGCATTATGGTGCCAGAAAATGAGAGGAAAATGAATAATTTGAAATGGTAGATTTGAGAGAGAGTGAATGGAATTTGCTATTCTTAAGAAAGTTTACTAAGGCATTTAGGAGAAAAAAGATCTAAATCAATATATTTCTCTAACAGCTGAACAGTAAATACAACTTGTTGACTGTTATATTTATCTAGTGATATACAATGCTTTTTACTTCACCTTCAGGCATTGTAGACGTTACTAAAAGCAGATTATTTGATTGTTATAGTATTTATCAAAATATACTTATTTTGTCAATATAAAATATCGTGAGAATACTACATTATTCAGGCAGTCCAAAAATAAGAAATTCATTCTGACAGCTTCATGAATTTTATGAGTTTTAAGGAAACATTTATAAAGAAGTCTAATCCAAAATTAATATCCAAATGTAAAATAATGATGTTATATTTCATTGTGAATTTACTATATGTCAAACACTCTGATAAGTAGTTCACCTGCAATAAAAAATAAAAATCTATTTAACCCTCAAACAACCCTATGAGTCCTTAGGGACTACTATTATTCCAATTATATGAATGCAGTACTGGATTTAGATAATATAAGATTCCATAGATAGTATCAATAAAACTAGTAAGTGGCCTGACTACTGTAGCAGTTATCCTTACTATCTATCTATCTAGCTAGCTAGCTAGCTATCTATCTATCTACCTATCTATCTATCTGTCTATCTGTCATGTACTGATTTTCTGCAGGTTTGATCTATCTATTACTGACAGAGATATTTTGAAGACTCCAACTATAATAGTGTATTTATCTATTTCTCCTTTCAGTTATGTTGGTTTTTGCTTCACATACTCTTTGATGCTCTGTTGTTAGGTGCATACACATTTAAGATTAACATGTCTTCTTTTAGAATTGACCCCTTTGTCATTATATAATGTTCCTTTTTATCCTGAAGTCTGCTTCATCTGAAATTAATATTGCTACTCCAGCTTTCTTTTGATTAGTGCTAGCACTGTATACCTTCTCTCTTTCCCTTTATTTTCTGTTTGAGTCTTTTATTTTAAGTGGATTTCTTGTAGACAGTGTATAGTTTGGCTCTTAAATCTATTCTGATATTCTCTGCCTTTTAATTGGTGCATTTAGATCATTCAAATTTAAACTGATCATCTGTATAGTTAGATCAACATCCACCATTTTTGTAACTATTTTCTGTATGCTGCATTTGTTCTTTGTTTCTTTTGCGCCTTCTCATATTCTGTCTTTTCTGGTTTTAATTGAGCAATTTATATGATCTCACTATATCTCCTCTCTTAGTGTATCAATTTAGTTAAAAATATTCAATCGTTGCCCTAGAGTTTACAATAAATACTTTAAGCTAGTCTAGTCCACCTTCAGATAACATTGTACTGCCATCCTTGTGATGCAGGTACCTTATATCAGAGCATTCCCAATTTTACCATCCCATTTCTTGTGATATTGCTGTCACACACTTGTTTTTTCATATGCTATAATCACACAATACATTATTATTGTTATTATTATAAAAAGTTATCATTTAAATTAAGAATAAGAAAAACAAAAGGTTTTATCTTTACTTATTCCTTCTCTGACACTCTTCCTTTTTTTAATGAGAATCCTGTTATCATTTCTTTCTTCCTAAAAACCTTTTTTTAACATTCCTTGAAAGGCACATCCATGGGCATTGAATACATCAGTTTTTGCTTGTCTAAGAAAGTCTTTACCTTTCATTCCTTGTGAAGGATAATTTTACTGGATATATAATTCTAGGTTGGTGGCTTTTGCTTTTTCCTTTTCAATATTTTAAATATTTTATGTTACTCTCTTCTTTACTGTATGGTTTCAGATAGAAATCCACTGAAGTTCTTATCCTTGTGCCTCTACAGGTAAGATGTTTTCTCCTTCCTCACTACTGATTTCCTTCAAGATTTTTTCTTTTTCATTGGTTTTCTTCAGTTTGAATCTGATATGACATGATATGGGTAAGTTTTTTTGTGTTTATTCTGTTTGGTATTCTCTAAGTTTCCTGGATTTGTGGTTTGATGTTTGTCATTAATTTTAGAAAAATTTTAACCATTACTATTTCAAGTCTTTTTCTGCTATAACTTTTGTTATTGTCCCACAGTTCTGTTCTTTTCCCTTTTTGCATTCTATAATTTCAGATTAAATCTCAGTGTTTTCATGGGTCTGTGTATCTGGGCTGTGACATTCAAAGTATTCTTCCAGTGGGATAACTTTCTTTCCCTTGTCCCTACTTCATTATCTGGTTGTAATATTTTCAGTCTACTGAAAAGTCCTGACTTCTGTTGAATTCTTTTCATCTGTAGGTGAGACAGCAAAGCTAGAGGGTGCTCCTCCCCATTCTAGAAGGTTCTGGTAAAGGTCTTTTTCCTGGAAAGTAATCCTTTGTTATGGAGGAGGTTCTGAACATATTTCACAATGGTTGTTTATTTCCTCCCAGCCAGAACCATCAGGAAATCTTTCTCAGATCTTCATAGTGACAAACAAAAGTTTGTAGGCCCCTCTAAGATTGTGGCTCAGAGGAGTTTCTCAGTCTCAAGTTAGTCTTGACTCAGTCTCCAGTAAATTGTAAAACTTACCATGAAAGTGTTCCTATCAATTTATGATTTCAGCAGCTCCTGCTCAAGATATGTAGATCTTGACTAGACTCTCTACATTCACCTGTCCCTCCAGATTTCAGTGTGGCAGTTTGCTTGCAACCTCAGTTTTCTGATGGATCTAAGAGAAGTTATTTTTTTTTCAGTTTGTCAAGCTTTTTCTTGTAAGGATGACATGGCAACTTCCATTCTCTTTAAATGTAGGAGCTGATGCCAGAATCGAAGTCCGAGCACGTGCTTATACACATACATAGACACACACACATATTTTACAAATGAGTTGCTGAATCTTAGAGACTCTTATAAAGAGACATTAATTCAAGGCCTTGCACCAAAGTCACATAGCTATAGAATGGCAGTGCCAGGCCTAAAAATTCAAATCTTCTTACTCAAATTCGAGATACTTCCTGCTATAACACAATTCATTGCTTCTTTTCTCTTTAACCATAAGTTGGATCGTGTGGCATAAAATCAACTGCTTCTATTCTTTGTGCTTCCAGACTTTGTGGAGATATTATATATGTTTCAAGCCTAATTTTCAACTCACAAAAATGAATGCATTCAAGGTTACATCAAGATACTTTTACAGTTTCTTATAAATAGCTTCTACTTTTTCTATATTACTCCACCTCAGCCATATAAGAGAATCACTTGAATATTAACAAACATTCAGAATAATTAATTTTTTCAAATGGCTGTGCTCCGAAGCTCATCTTTATCAATAGGTGTTTGTCACTGCAGAGGTGGATCA
Organism: Balaenoptera acutorostrata; assembly: GCF_949987535.1. Taxonomy (NCBI): domain Eukaryota; kingdom Metazoa; phylum Chordata; class Mammalia; order Artiodactyla; family Balaenopteridae; genus Balaenoptera; species Balaenoptera acutorostrata. Next base: position 92,277,591 of record NC_080074.1, read on the forward strand.
AAGCACTCAGATGGAAAGGAATTTTAAAATTTCATTCCAATATGTAACTCAATCTTTCTATAAAGAAAGTGAAGCTCACGAATACATTGCAGTTCTGAACAAAAGGACAATACCAAAATAGATGATTTAATATTGTATCAAATAATCTGGAGATAAAATTACCATATGCTGTCATCTTTGCTTTCATATGCAAAGATACTGAAAACCTTTTGCTTCTCACTATGATTTCTATAGCAGTAGAACATATCTTTTCCGTTGCCTGGGAGTGAGTACTTCAGTTATGTGGACTGCAGTACACAGAATACTTAGAGTTGAATTGAATGTTAATGAAAGATATGATCATGACAATTATAAGAGTAATCTTAAAACAGCCTTTTACTTTAACGCAGTGTTATAAAAATCTCAATGAGAAATAAATGATCAGATTACATTTTAGAGAAATAGCAAGAAAAATATCCATAATTTATTTTAATATTCTCTTGTCAAAAGTAAAAGTTCCTGTTTACCTTAATATGACAGTCTTACTAAACAGAACCTCCACCAAGGCAAAGAAAGGGAGATTTTTTTCATGGACTTTGAAGCAAGGACTGTTCCAAACACTCTACATATGGATACTTCTCTTCATTAGATATCTAATGTTTCCGCCTGGCATTGCTTGATTCATTCTTCATTATGTTACCCTATTTAGTTTTCTACATGGCATCTGATACGATGTGAAGGATTTTTTTACTTGTTTAGTGACAAAGTTTCGTAGTAAGAATTGTTATACTGAAATCCTGTCTGCTATTTTGAGTAGACTAAGGCTTCATGTTGGAGGGTAATTAAAGATAATGCTAAAAAGTAGTTTAGAGGCAGAAATGAAATGAGCTTTAAATACCAAGGTAAAAAGTATAGACTTCACCCTATGGATAATGACAATTTATTAAAAGTTTTGGAATAGATGAGTAATATAATTAAAGAAGTGTTTTATGGAGATTAGTTTGGACATGCAATTTGTATGGAATGAAAAAGATACAGCAGATACATTAGAAGAATATTTTAATTGTCCATTGTATACATGTGTAGTTTATATGGGAATGAAAAAAGAAAGGAACATAACTGACAGACAGTGTTAAATATTGACCTGCCTGAAGGGTTGGGTTGGGGAAAGAGGGAAAGCATAAACCTTAAATCACTTTTTAGCCATGGAATTTTAGAATTTATATTATCAAAGCATACTTGTACCCCCATGAAATTCATCCTGTTATTGAAAATATAAATAACTGATCTTCTGAAGTCTTATATTTGGGTGAATCTAAATTAGTTTTAGCTATGTAAATAGAAATAAATAACTTTATACTGAGAACTGAATTAGATGTACTATTATTAATTATTGCTATTTCCATGACACCAATTACATTCACTGTTTTATTTGATATAAAATCCATGAAACAGACTGAAGTCCCCTATTAAATGGGAGCAAAAGTAAGTGGGAGATTGTAAAAGCTAAACTATATATTCTCATAGCTGTCTTGGATTTTCATAAGGTAATTACCTTGCTATCATCAAAACAAACTCAATAAAATTCTTTATAAGAAATGTGTAAGAAGAAATTTTGATACATGTTCTTTCAGTATAAGAAATATATTACTATCAGTTAAATTCTACATTAAATTTTTATATAGAAATAACAACTCTAGTCTCCCAATACTTTGTAATAAAGTATAATTTAAGCCAATGATTCCATGAATCAAATTTTTCTTCCTGTAAAATACTCTAGCCAGAATATTTACTTGGAAACTGACAGCATATTTATTAGACTGCCAGAAAATTCAACCAAACATTTCTTGAAATTCTTCTAATTCCCACTTGTAAAGAACATGAGTGATATTGACTGAGTGTAATGTTTCACTATATTAACTGTCACAAAGAATGATGAGAATTGATGGCTCCTTTGTGAAACCGAGCTCACTCAAGAATTAAAGAGGCTTTTAATATAAATTTTCAAGAACTCTGTTTAAGAAGTATTAAGTTTCTTAAGAAAACAAAAATAGGAGTTATAATTCTAAATTAAATTTCATGTATAAAATGTCAAATTATCATTAGAAGTACTGGACATTAAGTACTTACTAACCTATAATAAATGCTTTTGCTTTGATGTTTATCTTTTTAAATTAAAAATATATTTTAAACTTATATTTCCAATTTATTGTCTTGACTGTTATACATTACAATCATAGAACTGGCAAGTAAATATAACTATATTTTGTCCCTTTAATTTTTATACCTTGAAATATTGCTCTAACATAATTACAGTGGTGATTATACCACAACACTGAAAACAAAGTGGTGCTAGGGTACATTCTTGTTTTGTTTGTGACTTTAATTAGATTGCTGCAGTCTTTTCCTATTATGTGTAAGACTAGCTTTTTGTACTGTATGTATCTACATAATGTATACAAGAACATAAGCATACCCGTTAGAATCTAATCTCAATTTCTGCAACATTCAGACCTTAAATACTCATGGATTAAGCAAAATAAAAGTTTATTTCTAGATTGGCTATGCTCTGAGAAGTTGTAAGGGAATTGACACCTGTCTTGTTGCACTATTTTTCCTACAATCTTGCCCTCACTTCTCTGATGCAGCATGTTTCATTATCACAGAAATGGAAGGGGGAGAAAGGTTGCATTGGACTTACTGCAAGCAAATCACAAAGAGATAATCAAAACTCAGGTTTCTCTGACTTTAAAAACCTGCAGTGCTTTCCATATTCCCACACTGAACTGAGCTGCTAAGCAGTTATTTCAATTCAGATAGAAAAGAAGAAGGAAGAAAACATTACCAGCAGGGTTAACCATGTAAGCAATGGTTCTAACATCATGTTTTCCAGACCCCGATGACTTCTTATAAGTACAACTCACAGAATCCTGTACTGTTCAGGTTCCAAGGTAGCAAAAAGCATAGTGGGGACATTTGAGGTAGAGAAAAAAATTGTTTAAATTTGGCAACTTCATTAAAAAAGCATAGTTTGCCCTGAAGCGGTGCTGAATTATGTGCTTGATGGTAGTTTGTGAATCCATCTACTCACATATTCTAGGTCAGGGGCATATTTCAGCACCTGCTACATATTTTATTTTGCCTTTTTATAAAAATAAGAAAATGCAAAACAAATCATTGAAAAGCTTTCAGTACCTTGTGAAAGTAAACTTAACAGTCTTTTGAGGGGACATAGAATGTAGAACAGTATTTCTGAAATACCTTAGAGTGGTTCAAGGATCAGGAGAAGCTCGGAACCCTGGCACGGTACTGATTTACAACTTAATAACTTCAGTTTCTAGAAATAAAGTGGAGTTCTTATTTAAAGCCTGAAATTCTACCATTTCCTCTGGATACTAGTAATAATTTAAATTCATGACTTCTGTATTATTCATGCAGCTCAATTTAATATGAACAGTGTTTCTCATGTTCAGTGATTATGAAGGGTATGTCTGGAGGGTACACTGAGCTTTATAACAAGCAGATGCTAAAAGTAACTACCTCATGTGCTGCCCTTACGAATCTGAGCCTGAAATATATTACATGTATTTGACAACCTGAGTATAAGAGGAAATGAGAATGTTTTTCTTGAAATTTAAAAAAAAACCCTTACTTTAAGAAGATGCATAGTTTAAAAGCAAATATATGAAAAAAAAATACTGTTTACAAAAGGAGAGTTCTCTTTAGGGCAGGAGTCATATTTTGGAATTTGAGACATATTGATGGTGATTTCTTCAATTTAGGCACTGACATGTTTGTTGATAACAGAGAAACAATGTTTTAGACATTATTACTAACGGAGATCCACTAAAAAAATTAACGCTTTTACAGACATGTCATATAATTCAGTAAGAAAATATGACATGTTGGGAATGCAATTTAAATGCTAACTATTATTTTAGATATTATATTAATATAGTTGTATAAAGAACATTGGACATGACTGGAGATATTAAATATCTGTTGCATAAAATAGGAAACTCCTTTATAAAATTTCGTTTTCAGAATACTTGAGTGATAATTAGTGATTTTTATTTATAAGAATTTGGTATTTATATCAGCCTCCCAGATGGGTAAAATATCACAGTATTAATGAGTATCATTAAAATTATATAATTTTCACTTTTGCCATATTGTTCCTATCATATGATTTTTAAAGAAGTTAATGAGGGGTCTTTGAAGTAACATGACCCTAAAATTACTATGGATAGTTAAGGTTTTATTTGGAATGTGCTAGTAATTATTTTCAAGAGAAAACATTAGTTACTAAACTATGTAAGAATTTTAAAACTATTGTCAAATAGTATTTGAAAACTCTTTAGATGTTCTCAAATATATCAGTTCAAGAATATCTGCTGGATTAAGCTTATATTCTGAAAAATGTGAAAGTGGTTAAAGACTAATTATATGAAACGTTTATTGTAGTTTTCCAATGGCTCTGATTTTTGGTAAAAATATAGATGGACCTTGTTGGCCAGAAGCCTGTGCTCAAATTCTAATTCTTTTTATTTTTTACTGAAGGAGTTTGGTCAAGTTATTTGATTTTTTTGAACCCACATCATCATCTTCAAATTGGAGATAATAACAAATAAATAAACGGTTTTTCATGTAGAGTAAATGAAATAATCTGTATAAGGCCTTGATTCATAATAGGAATTCAGAAAATAATATGTAACTTCTGCCTCCAGTCTTCTTTCATTTAAATTGTTTTCCAGTTTAAAAAGTGTGTTGTGGTAACAGCAAAAACTGGGTTGCAACGCCAGCAGAAAAATAACTGTCTGAAGACTCTGAATATAAAAGTAAAGAAAAAATAAAGAGTAGGCTGATTGAGGAAGGGAGTAAAAATCTGGAGAAGTGGAGAAGTGACCCAAATAGGAGTCACTGATTAAAGAAATTGAATTTGTAGTTTAAACTTTGAACAAAGAAAGCTCTACCCATCCATGCCTTCACTGATGGATTCTTTAAATCATTTGTGTAAACTGGAAAGGACAGAACTCTTTCTAACTTGTTTTATGAGTCCAGCATTATTTTGATACTCAAACCAGATAAGAACATTACCAGAAAAGAAAACTGCAGGCTAATATTCCTCACGAACATAGTGGTAAAAACCTTCAATGAAATATTAGTATATCAAATTAGCTAGCAAATCACAACAGAATTATTTTTAAAAGATAATATATTTGGATTTAGATTTGGATTTGAGCTGAGTTTTCTTACCAAGATGAAGGACAATGTCTATGGTTAGCCAGGTTGGCCTATATTCCCCAAGTCATTAATGAGAGTGCATTAATAACTCTCAAGCATTTGCAATTGCTTAGTCTATAAGTTATTCATACAGAAAATGTTAATATCTAAAAAATCATTGGATGAGATCTCCATATAATCAAGGAGGGGAAGGTCAAAACAGTCCTTTTATATAATCTCTAATGAAATATCCCTACTTATTAGGGCATGAAGGTTGTAATGGAAAAAGGAGCTGGAGACTGAACTGGAAGAAGACTTCAAACGTCAAACAAATGTGATTTGCACTATCCTGTGTCTAAGCTTATTCACTTGGCTGGACTTAACGGTTCCATCCAATGCTTCCATGGTGTTGGTGAACACTGGAAGTTCAAGAAATATATCTAGATTTCTTTCAGACAGAGTGGCTCTGTCTTCTCTAGGTCACCCTGGAATTCAAGATATTCAGAGGTATTAAGTGTGGGTCTCCAACAATAGTCTAGTGAATTGAGTTTTTGAGTTTTATAGACACCGGACAAGAACTCTTTTAAATGCTAATTGAAATTTGAGCATGAATATTTTTATTTTAATTTTTAATATAAATCTTTCTAAAATACATAATATGTGCCTCAGACTTCTCAACCTATTCAACATAAAATAATATAACTTAATACCTGCCTCAAAAATTCAGGTCCAAGGTAAAAAACAAATACACACACACACAATTTCTGGATGGCTTGACATACTATTATAGACATGTTTATAATTATAGCTTTAGGTACAGAGAAATAAATAAGTACAGAGGAGGCCCTGTAGTTTATTTTACTGAAAAAGATCCTGATGTGTGTTTTTTTCAAGTAATATATCATATCTCCCCAAAAGTCAGAGTAATTCATTTCTATCACCTCTTCATCCTTCTCCCCACTCCACATATCACATATTACAGAAGTCTTCTATTATTGATTTGTCTTTATGGTGGAATATTGATTCTCCTAGAGGCTTCTTGCCTTACTTCTCTATGCAAATATTTCTAACTTTTGGTTATTCATTGCTGAATCATCTTTTCTTTGATCCCTGCTTCTGAGAACCTTGACTGCCGATGAGCCACACTGTTTTTAGCTATCACTTCTGCCAACAGATTTAATTTAGGGCACCATTTCTATTACCTGATCACTATTTCTCTTCACTTTTCTCCTTCTCTTGTCTGTTTTTGCCAGTAAAACTTCATCTTCCTATTAGTTGTTTTAGAAAGCATTTTATATTTCCAGTTAGCAAACATTAAACATTCAATAATAATAACTTCTGAGTGTTAGTATTTACTTACCTTTGTAATTTAAGAGTGTGGCTTTTGGAATTTGACATGGGTGAGACTTTCCCAAACATTTATTCATTTACTTAATGAATATTTATTGAATTCCTGCTATGAACAAAGGACTGTGCTAGAAGCTGTAAATAAAGTGACCAGTAAGATGGAAATGTTTCATCCTTAAGGGCATTATGGTGGTGGTGGTGATATTGATATTTAATGTTATATAATATTTTAGAAATTGCTTAATTTTCCTAATCCTCAATTTATACCTCTGTAATGAGAATAATAATATGTACCACAAGGTTGTACTTGAAATTAAATATGGTTATGTATCAAAAGTGTTCATTTTAGTTGTTAATAATTAAGCACTCAATGAATTATGGTTATTTTTATTAATCTATTGTCATTATTTTACTATGTGCTTTTATATACATATTTCTAAACCTCATGACAATTCTAGAAGTACTACAATCATTTCTTTACAGATAAGGTGACGAAAGCTCAGATAAGTTGTATTCTGACCTAGGATCACAGCCAAAATGTTAGAACAGGGTCCTGAATGGTCATGACCTATAGGGTGGGACACCACTCTGTCCACAGTCATTAACATTAATTAAGTTGTACTCTGTCCCCTACAAAGACACAGGCTCTTCCCTCTGTCCTCAGAACCCAGATCAGCTGTCCTCTCCTCCAGGAAGGCTTCCTGTCTCCTAGGTAAAGTGAATATTTTTATTCTATAGTAACTCTATGTACATATTTCAATTGTGCTGTGCCTCTACATCTTCAGATTTTATTAGTTTATTTTCCTGTCTTCTTTGCTTGGCTAGGAGCTTTTTGCAACTCTTAGTCTAACTCTTTATCTGTGTGTCTGCAGTACCTTTCACAATGCCTAGTAGGTATTTATTTTTTAATAAATGTGTGTTGAATTGAATTGAAAAGAACCATGACATTTATAGCACTTTATATATTGATTAAAAGACATTATACATCTTTGTCTTCGTGGTGAACAGCAAGTCCCTTTCCAAGTTTAGATAACTATCCTTTTTTCTCTTTATTATGTACTTGATGATATCTTGGTTTATTCATAAGTATCTGATAACCCGAAATCCTGACATTTCTTTTTTCCAATATCCCCTTACTCTATCTTTCTGCCTCGTTGAAATTAATAAATCAACATGTTATCTGTCTTGTTAAGGACTGATAACTAAAGCAAGGAACTTGTAATTTCATCATGTTGTGCCTTAAGTATCTAGTCCATCCATCAAAATGCTTAACTTAAACTCCATGTTGTGAATTTACTTCATAGCATATCATGGGGATTGCACAATACTTGTTTACTGTGGAAATGTTAATTTCTTAAGTTTATTGTGTGCTAGGTTGTTTATAGACCATTACAGAGCAAAAACGTCATGTAGTGCTAGCATTTCCACAGACCAACCTATTTTCCCATATGTCAGTAAGGAAATATCTATGTTATATTAAGCTATTTTGATTTTAGGGCCAATTTATCTTCTGAAAAGTACAGGTTTCAAATTTTAGACTCTACTTTTCTGCCACCACCTTACAAACAAATATTAAAATCATCAAAAATTTTTGTAAGATAAATTTTACACATCCCTCCTCAATTTAAATTCAATATAATTATGATACCTCTTAGAACTAAAATAAATCACCTCTCACTTATTTAACACACCTATTTTGTATCTGGCCTGGCTTTAACTATTGTGAGATGTGGGAGATGGTATAAAAATATTTTGGATAAAAATTCTTTGTATAATACCAGTTGATTTTATTATGCTACAAAATTATAACACATTCATTCAAATATATAGATACATAGAATCAATAGAGAAATCATCACACATAAGTATACAAACACAGGGCAATTTTACACACTCACATGTATGGGAATATACTTATACACATTAAACAAGTACGGATATATCAGCTGCAATAATAATTACCCTACTTACTCCAATATATACTTCACACAGGGCAACTGACATAATATTCCTTTCTTGCTCTTACATTTGTTTCTGCTATTTAGTGCTAAGCAAGTCTACCAGGCAAGGAGAGAGCCTTTAAAATTCTCCTATTAAAACTTAAATTTTTTACTTACTATTAAAAAAATACTCTAAGTACATATTATTTCCTTCTCCTTTAGAATATAATTTATTTGTCCATCACTTTTTTTGTTGTTTATCTGTTTTACTAAAGGTTTCAAATAATCAGGTTTTAAAATTATTTTATCTTTCCTCTTGTTTCTTAAAATTAATTTATACTATTTGTTTTGAATATTATTTCTTCCATTTTCTTAAGATGAGGTTGCTTCTGTTTTTTTTTTCCAAGCTTCTTGAATTGACTGGTTAACAATTTCTTTCAAAATTTCTTGATAAATTAATGAATGCATTTAAGATTATAAAATTTCCACTAAAAACTATTTAGCTGCATTCTAGGTTTATTGCTATGCATTATTTTTATTGTCTACAATTCTGAAGATTTTGGAAAACCATTATCATTTTTTCTTTATGAGTCATTGAGGAATTTATATATATATGTAATATATTATATATATATATATTTTTTGTTTCCAAACCCATAAGACTTTTATCTCTTTTTAGTTTTTTATCATAACATAATCACATTATGTTGAGAGTAGTCTACATAATATTGAATTTTTTAGTTTTATTGATAATTCCTTCAAGAGTAGCACATAAAAATTATAAAGAAATTGCTTCATGAATGCTTAAAATATAGTGTCTATTTGTGAGATATAGGTTCCATATTATATGTTCATTAGAATAACTGTTAATTCAAAGATCCTATAACCTTAATAAATTTTAAGCTATGTCAATAACTTTTTCATAGACATGCATAAAAACCTCTTTGAATCAAGTTTTATAAATTATTCTTGAGAGTATATCAGTTTTTGTTTTATATATTTCAAAGCTATATTTTTATGTGCATAGGAAGCCATGACTGTTGTTATCTTTGTATTTTTGTGATATGTAAAATATGATGCAGTATAAAGAACTCCATAATTTTCTGTGTTAACAAGGATTTATTTCTTTCTCATACAAAATATATTGTGGATCTACTGGATTTCTCAGGGAACCTGTCTTCTGTAACATAAGTCAGCAATTCCAGGTCAAGTGGGCTCCACGTGGCAACCCCACTATGTAGAACTATGCTGTCCAATACAGAAGGACTCATAGTGGTTACTGAGTGCTTGATATGTGGCTATCTGATCAGAGGTATGCTATAAGCATAAAATAAATTCAGTTATTATAAAAAATCTTTTTATATTGATTATATATGTTGAAATGGTAATATTTTGCATATATCTTGGGTTAAATAAAATGTATTATTAAAATTAATTTTATTGGTTTCATTTTACTTTTTAAAAATGTGTTAAAAGAAAATTTATAACTAACTATGTGGGTCACACTATATTCCTATTGGAAAGTTCTGATCCAAAGCATATAGCCTCCTTAGTCCTTGTGGTAGGATCAGAGGCAGACTGGAGAATCTTGCATGGGCTCACCATTGCCTCTCTCATAAGGGGCACACATCTCTTCTGCTCACATTTCAATACCTAGGACTAGTCACATAGGGCCATCTCACTGCAAAGGAAATGGAAAGTACAAGCTTCCATGTGTCCAGAAAGACAGGATAACAAGCTATCTGTGAGCATGTGTAAGCTTAGCACAATATTTTGATGAATTATGCCTTTTGTTGTTAGGTACTGTGTCTGTTTACTTCCCTGCTTTTTACTTTAAATTCAAATTTCTCTCTTTTTATAGTTAATATATAAGTTTTCTATATTGATCTCTTTTTGATATCATTACATGGGCTCTCTTTTGAAAAGTATTTTTCTGAAGTTTTTTGCTTAATTTCCTTTTTGTTTTTTTTATTTTTCAAATTTTCTATGAGGTATGGATTTATCATAAATCTTGTGAGCAGATTAAACAGATTTTTTTAAATAGGTGGATATAACTAGTTTATATTTATTATGATTATATATATGAATTTATTTTGTGCTTTCCATTTACCAGTTCCATTTTTTATTTAAAAAAAAAAAACATTTCCTTACTCCTTTTTGTTTTATGCATTTGGGTGGACAGATAATGTAATTTCTATCTCTTCCTCATGCTCCTGTTTTTTAGAAGTAATGGAGTATATAACCATTCTTACAATAGTTAGCTTTAAATATATAACATACATACATAACTAAATTTTTTTCTAACACGATCTAAAATTATGCAACATCATTATTCTCTTTAAAAGACAAAGAAGTTTATTTCCTTTACACAGTATTTGAACAATTTCCCTCTTATTACTATTGATTAGAATCTTGCCTTTATCATTTTTTTTTTACTCTCTAATTGGCCATAATATGTCCTACAAATCAACTTCTAATTCTATTTATTATTATCATTATTATTATATTTTTATTATTCATCATATTTTTCATATGGCCAGTCCTTACATCTGAGCTCAATTTTCTTCCTGTTTAAATATACTTTTAATGAGTCTTTTATTACATGTCTGTGGACTATAAACTCTTGTGCTTTTTATGTCTGAAGGTATCTTTATTTTATTGATATCCTTAAATAATAATGCAGCTAGAAATAGAAATTTCAGTTGAAAGTTGTTTCCTTCAGTACATCATACCATCGTTTTCGGGTATTTGTTATTGCTGATAGTAAGGATATTGTGAATCTAATTGTCTCTGGATTTTTTGGTGACCTGACTTTCCTCTCCATTTGCATTTATAATTGTTTATCTTTAATTCTTCATAATTTGTAGCTTCAGTATAATATGACTAGGTGAGAACTTATTTATCCTGCTTGAAACTCAGCCTGCAAGTTTCCTCTCAGGACTCACAAGTTTTCACTGTTTCTTTAGGTGATTTTCTAGTATTCACCCGTGCTTCTTGGATTCTAATTGGAGGTGGGGGTCTCTCAATTTATCCTTCATGTCTCTTAATGCTCTTTTATACTTTTAAAATGTAATTGTCTCTCAATACTGCATTCTGAGTAAATTCCTCATTATCTTCCAGTTTATCAGTACTCTGACTGTGTTCAAGTCTCTTCTGTTGGATATTTTTCTTCTAGAGATAATATTTTGACTTCTCAGATTTTCAATTTATTCACTTTTTCATACATGTATTTGTATAGTTTATGCCTTTTCAATTTTGGAGAAGATTCTCTAGTGATGCAGTTTCTTTATTTAACTTTCTAAAGACTGAACATTTTTTAAATCTTTTCAAAAACTTCAATTATTTTTATTTCATCTGGAGTGAATCCAACATTCAATTGCTGATATTTTGGGCTATCGTTCTTACTGGTGGCTTCAAATACCTTGATTCTTTAACCTGCTATTTCATTTAATAGGCTACCATGAAATTTTCATGTTATTAAATATTCTTCAGATTTTAATTGTTAACATGAATATTATTGCACTCTAGCTCTAATACGTTTCAAAATTTTTATTAATATATATTCCAATACACATTTTTATGCATAAAATTTTACAGATATTGAGTACCTTGCTAATTCATAGAAGTTTTCACTTAAAGTGTCTGAGCATATTTAGATATATTTTATTGGGCATATTTCCAATTTGCCTTGAAAATTGTTTCAGTTTTCTCTTCTATATCACAAATTCTATGCCAAACAAGTGAGTTCAAATAAAGTAGAAATATGATGATAACAAGCATTACCAAGACAAGGGATTTTCCCAGAATGACATCACTGATAACCTTAGAGAATTTTCCATTTAATGGCCAAAGCTGATTTGCTAGAAAGAGAATGAATTTAAGAATAAAGAAAGATGCAATGGTAGAGTTATCAGTTATCTCATTAAACTGGTATCTGAATGCACAGCAATTTAACTTTCAATATTAAATCCAATAGACAGCTCTTATATCTTACTTGACCTCTTTAGTATTATTGCATAATCCATAACTCTTTGTCTTTGACAGTCTTATTTTCTCTGACTTCTTTCTTCTAGAAATATGTAGCTAATATATATTTTTTTAAATAAGAAAGACTAAAGAATCAATAGTCTAAGAATCCAACTACAGAAGTTGAAAAATAAACAGCAACATAAAATCAAAGAAAACTGAAGGAGGAAAATGATAAAGGTGAGAAGGTAAATTAGTGAAATTAAGTGAGTAAATTAATGAAATTACTAATGAATTAAATTAATGAAATAGATAATTAACATATACGAGAATCAAATTAGACAAAGATTAGTTCCAAGAAAAGACTTTGAATAAACCTCTATTTAAAGTGATCAAAAAAGAGAGAAAAATAATTTTAATTAAGAGTGTAAAAGGAAACATCAACATCGATAGTTCAGGTGTCAAAAGGCATTAAGAGAATTTTATGAACAAGTTTAGCCTAATATATTGGAAAATCTAGATGAAATTGGCAAATTCCTTTAAATACGGAATTTACCAAAACTAAGAAGAGATGAGAAATTTTCAGTCATTTACAAACTCTTAAGAAAATGAAACCATTATTAAGGTCTTCAAATGCAATACCTTCAGTCTTTCTCAGTGAATTGCACTGAACATTTAAGGGGGAAATCTTCCCATAGAGTCAAAAAAGAGAGAAAGCTTTTTAACTCATTACAGAAGGCAGCATTTGGTATCCTAACCAAAACCTAACAGGGACTTTTCAAGAAAGGATCATTACATGTCAATTTTACTTAAGAATATAAATGCAAATATCCTAGAAAAAATATTAAAATGCCCAATCAAGCTGTGTATAAAAAGCATAATATGTCATGGGAAAGTTGAGCTTATATTAAGAATTCAAGGATTTTTTTTTTGACATTCTTTGATCAAACACATTCTTTGATTCACCACATTAGTAGAATAAAGGAGAAACTTATTTGATTATATCAACAGATACAGAAAAAGCATTTGAAAAAAATCAATATCTATTCATGATAAAACTTCCTAGTAAAGTAAGAGCAGAGAGAAGCTTGCTTAATTTAAATTGTGTGTGTGTGTGAAAAACTCCTGCCAATCTCAAAGCTGGTGGTGATACATTGATAGCTTTCTCTGTAATACTGTGAATGAATAAAGGAGCTATCACTTCCATTCAAGACTGGACTGGCTGATGAAATAAGGCAGGAAAAAGAAATTTATAAAACAGAGTTATAGGATTAGACAAAAATAGTATTGTCAATATTTTGGAAAATATGCCTTTGTATATAAACTCTAAAGATGATTTTTTTTTTTTTTTTTTTTTGCAACACTGTGTGACTTGTGGGATCTTATCGTTCCCCAACCAGGGACTGAATCCAGGCCATTGCAGTGAAAGCACTGAGTCCTTAACCACTGGACCACCAAGGAATTCCCTAAAGATGATTATTTTAATTCATAAGATAATATAGAAGTTTCTGGATATCAGGCAAAACTTCAATTATATTTTCATAGTCCAGCATCAGATAATTAGAAAATTCAATTTATTAGAGAAATCCTTGCAGTGCTGAAATATACAACTCCTTCTGATATCCAGAAAGATGCATTCAAAAATGTTCTGAGATCCATACCATATAATCCAGGAATTCCACTCCTGGGTCTATAAACAAAGAAGATGAAAACATTAATTTGAAAAGATATGTGCACCCCAATTTTTATAGCAGCATTATTTATAACAGCCAAGATGTGGAAGCAACCTAAGTGTCCATCAACAGATGAATGGATAAAGAAGATGTGGTATGTATACACAATGGAATATGAACTACTCAGCCATAAAAAAAGAGTGAAATTTTGCCATATAACAAAAAAAGAAACAGAATCACCGATATAGAGGACAAACTAGTGTTTAGCAGTGAGGAGAGGGAAGGGGGAGGGGCATGATAGAGGTAGGAGGTACAAACTATTATGTATAAAATAAATAAGTTACAAGGATATATTGTACAGACAGGGAATATAGCCAATATTTTATAATAACTATGGAGTATAACCTAAAAAAATTGCTCTGAGTAATAACAAAGACTGGTTAAAACTCAAACTATAAGCAAAATTCAATTTAAGATGTATTTATAAAGCCCTTTAGAGTAAAAACTAAATGGATCAAGGTGGTCCCTGCAAATGTGTTCATTGCAGAAAAAGGCTCAGAACAAAGAGACTAAGAGTTTGGCTCCCCCAAAGTTATCTTAATAACTTCAGAGAGAGCTCTGTCTTGAAAATAATTGTGGCCATTATTATTGACACATTAGCAACATTTAGTTAATTACAATAAAATGGAAAAGGGCCAATAAAGTGTTTGAGAGAATCCTACTGCCAAATTGCAATCCGCCTGAATTAAGAAAGTGAGGCTCTTCAAGGTACATAATGACCTTAGATTTCCTAAATTTCTACTGGCAAGAAGCATTGCTCTGAAGATGTGGATGAGGAGTACAAAAAAAGGAATACCCAGAAAGTGAAATCAAAAGAACAAAGATTGGAGAGCTACTCCTAGGGAACAAGACAACAGTATTCTAACTAAGGAACATTACTTATCTTCCAGATAAGCTCTCTTGTAAAATTTGCCAGCATGAATACACAATTGCTATGGATCAATGATTGCTATGTGCCTCCCTTTCCTATTTCTAAATGGGAGTGTTTGCTATACTACAAATCTACAGTAATCAAAACAGTATGGTACTGGCACAAAAACAGAAATATAGATCAATGGAACAGGATAGAAAGCCCAGAAATAAACCCATGCAACTATGGCCAATTAATCTATGACAAAGGAGGCAAGGATATATAATGGAGAAAAGACAGCCTCTTCAATAAGTGGTGCTGGCAAAACTGGACAGCTACATGTAAAAGAATGAAATTAAAACACTCCCTAACACTGTACACAAAAATAAACTCAAAATGGATTAAAGACCTAAAGGTAAGGCTGGACACTTTAAAACTCTTAGAGGAAAACGTTGGCAGAACACTCTTTGACGTAAGTTGCAGCAATATCTTTTTTGATCTGCCTCCTAGAGTAATGAAAATAAAAATAAAACCAAATGGGACCTAGTTAAATTTAAAAGCTTCTGCAGAGCAAAGGAAACCATAAACAAAACTAAAAAACAACCTACAGAATGGGAGAAAATATTTGCAAATGAAGCAACTGACAAAGGATTAATCTCCAAAATATACAAACATGCAGCTCTATGTCAAAAAAACAAACAACCCAATCCAAAAATCGGCAGAAGATCTAAATAGACATTTCTTCAAAGAAGACATACAGTTGGCCAAAAAGCACATGAAAAGATGCTCAACATCACTAATTATCAGAGAAATGCAAATCAGTACTACAATGAGGTATCACCTCACACTGGTCAGAATGGCCATCATCAAAAAGTCCACAAACAATAAATGCTGGAGAGGGTGTGGAGAAAAGAGAACCCTCTTGCACTGTTGGTGGGAATGTAAATTGGCACAACCACTATGGAAGTTCCTTAAAAAACTAAAAATAGAACTACTATATGATCCTGCAATCACACTCCTGGGCATATACCCTGAGAAAACCATAATCCAAAAAGATACATGAACTCCAGTGTTCATTACAGCACTATTAACAATAGCCATGATGTTGTAAGCAACCAAAATGTCCATCGACAGAAGAATAGATAAAGAAGATGTGGTGTATATATATATATATATATATATATATACATACACACACACACAATGGAATATTACTCAACCATAAAAAAGAATGAAATGCCATTTGCAGCAACGAGGATGGACCTAGAGATTATCATACTAAGTGAAGTAAGTCATACGGAGAAAGAAATATGTCATATGCTATCACTCATATGTGGAATCTAATTGAAAAATGGTACAAATGAACTTATTTACAAAACAGGAACAGTCTTACAGATATCAAAAACAAACTTATGGTTGCCAAAGTGGAAACGTGGGGGTGAGGGATAAATCAGGAGCTTAGGATGAACATACACACACTACTATGTATAAGATAGATAACCAAAAAGACATACTGTATAGCACAGGGAACTCTACTCAATATTCTATGATAACCTATAAGAAAAAAGAATCTTTAAAAAAATGAATATATGTATATGTATAACTGAATCACTTTGCTGTACAGCTCAAACTAACACAACATTGTAAATCAACTATACGCCAATAAAGTTAAAATTTAAAAATAATTTCTAGAAAGATATATTTTACATGGAGGCTGCATGATGCAAATCTAAGTGTATTACTTTCCTTACCTGTTATCAAAGTCTGTGAAGAGGTGCAATTATACTCTTGTTCTAGACAGTAAAATAATAAAATAAAATAAATAAATAAATGGGAGGGTTTGTTGTGATTATTATGACTATACTTCAGAGAGTGTCACCTTATGTACAGTTTCACATGCTGTATTCTCATTTTATTTCTTTGGAATTTATGGGAGTGTATCAGCCTGGGTTAAGTCAGGAAAGCAGATGCCACTCTATGTATTCCAAGAGATATTAGTTTTAATAAAAGGACTTGGAGATTTACACATCCATTGAAATGGACTGGGAAGTAAAGTTCAGAAAAAATGCCACTAGAGGTTACAAAAATGACATTGCAGTCAATGATCTCAGCTGCCTCAAATGGCTTATTTGCAGAAGCTCACTTAGATGTTATCAACTTGAATGATATCAGGTAATCCTGCCTATTCCAGGTGCTTATAGCACTGAGATGGATGGTTTTACAGGATATCATTTTGGAAGTCTCTGCAAACCTTCTATCTACTTCTTGCCTATATCCCTGCTTGCAGCTGCCATCAGAAATTAAAGGCCTTTCTTTTTCTTATGTTTTTCAAATCTCAAGTGAGAGTCTCTCCTTGTCAGATCTTGACCTAAGAACACACTGAAAGGGGATTCTCCTATGATTCAGAGGAGAATGTGAGGAGTATTAGGATGTAGAGTTAACAACAAGACAATCTGATAAATGGGAAAAATAAAAAATATGATGTATAGGGAAGACACACGTGATTACTTTAGGATGTTTCACTAGTTCAAATTCTTAGCGTTTGACACTTATAAATGTAAGCCTGAAACAAGTCATTTCTTTAATATAATTAGAAATCATCAATGCAGTCTCTTTGATATCAAGATTTTTTTCCATGATTTCAATTTTATTTTGCTTTTATGTATTTTACCATTTCATATAATAAAGCTATCTTTTAAAATAATCTTTACAAAATACATTTTTTATAGCTTCACAGCTTTTCTCAAAGTGGTGTTAAGTATATAAACAAGCAATCACTTATTCTTTTTTTTTCTTTTTATTTTATATTGGAGTACAGTTGATTAACAATGTTGTGTTAGTTTCAGGTGTACAACAAAGTGATTCAGTTATACATATACATGTACCTATTCTTTTTCAAATTCTTTTCCCAAGTAGGTTACAGAATATGGAGCAGAGTTCCCTGTGCTATACAGTAGGTCCTTGTTGGTTATCCATTTTAAATATAGCAGTGTGTACGTGTCAATCCCAAACTCCCTAACTGTCCCCACCACCCTTCCTCCCGGTAACCATAAGTTCATTCTCTAAGTCTGTGAGTCTGTTTCTGTTTTGTAAATAAGTTCATTTGTATCAGTTTTTTAGATTCCTCATATAAGCAATATCATATGATATTTCTCTTTCTCTGTCTGACTCACTTCACTCAGTATGACAATCTCTAGGCCCATCCATATTGCTGCAAATGGCATTATTTCATCCTTTTTAATGGCCGAGTAATAGTCCATTGTATATATGTACCACATCTTCTTTATCCATTCTTCTGTCGATGGACATTTAGGTTGCTTCCATGTCTTGGCTATTGAAAACAGCACTGCAATGAACATTGGGGTGCATGTATCCTTTCAGACCATGTTTTTCTCCAGGTATATGCCCAGGATTGGGATTGCAGGATCATATGGTAGTTCTATTTTTAGTTTCTTAAGGAACCTCCATACTATTCTCCATAGTGGCTGTACCAATTTATTGATACATTCTTACCAACAGTGTAGGAGGGTTCCCTTCTCTCCACATCCTCACCAGCATTTATTGTTTGTAGACTTTTTTGATGATAGCAATTCTGACTGGTGTGAAGTGATATCTCATTGTAGTTTTGATTCTCATTTCCCTAATAATTAGCATTGTTGAACATCTTTTCATGTACCTCTTGGCCATCTGCATGTCTTCTTTGGAGAAATGTCTATTTAGGTCTTCTGCCCATTTTTTGATTGGGTTGTTTGTTTTGATGAAAACTGGACAGCTACATGTAAAAAAAATGAAATTAGAATATTCTTTAACACCATACACCAAAATAAACTCAAAATGGATTAAAGACCTAAATGTGAGACCGGACACTATAAAACTCTTAGAGAAAAACATAGGCAGAACACTCTCTGACATAAATCGCAGCAATATCTTTTTTGATCCATCTCCCAGAGTAATGGAAATAAAAACAAAAATAAACAAATGGGACCTAATTAAACTCAAAAGCTTTCACACAGCAAAGGAAACCATAAACAAAATGAAAAGACAACCCACAGAATGGGAAAAAATATTTCCAAAGGATGTGACCAGCAAGGGATTAGTTTCCAAAAGATATCAAGATATTTTGTTACTGTATTTTGATATATAACCATTCTGCAATTTGTTATCAAGGACAGACAAGGGAAGTCCAAATGCTAAAACTCCACACACCCAAAAAAATAATTGTTGTGTGTAAACATAAGAGACAAGCCACAGTAATTTTAGGTCAAGAATTTTAAGGGTGAAATATCAATATTGGCCAAAGCTCTAGTTGATTCATTTATTCACACTGCTATTTTAAACTATCTCATAGATTTTAACATATTAATTTGGAAAATCACTCTTTAATGGGATTTCAACAGTTATATATTCTTGGAATCTCATATTTGCTTTCAAAACACTAAAAACAAACAAACAAAAAACAAGAACTCTTTAGCTTTTGCTTTAGGAAACTGAAGAATGTTTATACTCTGTGAGCCAAAGATTTGTTTTTAAAGAGTAATGTCACCCTCTTGTGGTGTTTTAAGATATTGCTTCTAAAGATATTAAAGGGTATTTTTATATCTATGAATAATATGAAGGTACTACGTTTTTCAGTACTTGCCTCTCAGTCAGGATGAAATGTATTTAGCCAATGCATGAGCACTTTTGTTTTAATCTTTATATAAATAACTGCTTCAAAGCAGATTTAAAAATTATTTTCTATTTTAGAAAATTCTCATTACACGGAAGGCTTTTAGTAATAAGCTGAATATCACTTAAAACTTATTTGTTTGTTTTTGATTATTGTCCTGCTTCTCCCATATAAATGTAAGTTGCATAAAATAGAGACATTGTCTTGTCTCCTGAGTCTAGAGCAGTGCATAGTCGGCCAAAAAATACCTGATGAATCAATGAATGCAAATGTGAGTGAATGGATGCTTGTTATCTTTTGTAAATATTTCAAGATAAATCTGTTCCAGAATTTTCCTGGTTTTCTAACAAACTAAGCAAGGCAGAACTTATTTTTGTTTTTGTTGTTTCAAACAACCAAATTGGTATGCTCTGAGAGATTTGTGTTTTTGTTTTGTTTTGTTTTTTATCAAGGAGTTTGTAAAGTGACCTAGTTCAGTAATATATTGATAACTTGATTTTAATTAATTATATTTAGAAAATATGTAAGTTTGTTACTGAATTTATTTGGCTCACCGTGTGATACAATGTAGTGGGCAAAGTGTAGCCTTTGGAGTCGGCGAGACCAATTTCCACTTCTAGCTTTGCTGCTACTGTGATTTGGGGGAACTAACAAACTTTCTGAGCCTTGGTTTTTCTCTTTTGATATTGGAGATAATAATAAACTCCTTCATAGCACATAGACAGGCTAGAAATGTAACCTTTTATAATTTGAATATAATTTTTATTAGTTTTTTATTAATTTTATTAAGTTGAATTATTCAAAACCCCCAAGTGAATCAGTCACCAAACATTTAAGGATGATATATTTTGTCGAGTGTCATGCTTGGCCTAAATGGGGAAAGTACAAACATGTAGGACCTATTCTTCGTTTTCAAATGCTTATAATTAATACTTGAAAAAATATTTAGGAACAACAAATTAATATTATTTATTCTGGATTGAAACTCCAGTTAAGTCCAAGCCCTGATATTTATTAGAATAAGTTTTAACTAATATAATTTTAGGAACCTTCTAATATAAGTAATTAGTATTTTAGTATCATATTTTAGAAACATACAATGTCATTATTTTTAATAAATGTGATATATTTTCAATCATACAAAGTACTTTTCTTTAATCCTTCAAAAATTAGGTCACGATCATGCTGAGTAAGCAGAACTCATGACATAATAACATCCCTATTTTTTTGCCTGTCATCATCCCTTTAAAAGTATTCAGTTGGGGTAAATACTCCTTGGCCCATATGAAAGTTTTGAGGGGGTCCCTTGTTTTTTGGTTTTTTTTTTTTTTACTACTTGCTTATAGGTAAGTCTTTCAAGACATTTTAATTTGCAAATGCTATCTTAACTTAGTAGTATGAAAATAAAAACATCAAACTTGATTTGGGATTTGTCCTTCTTGCCTCAGTGCTAGTCCAGATTTTCCACAGCTCGCTTAAAGTTTGGCTTCTTCCATGTTCAAAAGAAGAGGGAGGGAGGGCAGGTAAGGTGATTGGATAATCTCTATTTGTGGATACTTTCCTGCTTCCCAGTCCTGGCAGCTGGTTTAAGCTAACTCTCTGCAGGGCTCTTTGACGGATTTTTGCTGTCTTTCTCACTTGAAGTTCCCTGCTGTGTATGACTGTTTGTGACTCCCAGGATATCAGGAATTATACCTCCAGCTTCTTTCTGCTCCCCAGTTATGTGAGACTCTTATCCCTGGGAAATATTTGAGCAACTCATGTCTGAAAACTCTTGAGTGTAGATCTATCTCATGGCAATAGTATTCCTTAAATCTGCCCCCAAAATAGTCCATCAGCTTTTTCCTTGGTCTCTAGATTTTCCAGGCAGGAGTCATGCCCTAGTTCAAAGGCAGCTTTGGCTTTCTCAGACATTAGTCAGGCCCCATTCACCTATGCCTACAAACCTCCAGGAATAGACTTCTAACTGAGACCTCCATAGAGTCCTCCTTCTATGGCTTGAAATAGAGAGAGGATCTCATGCCTCCCCTTTGACAAGGGGGAAGGTTCACAGTGAGGCAAAAGCCCTCATCAAGAAAATTTCTTTGTGATGTTTCCATTTGACTATTTTATATTCTCAAAGTAGGTGCGAGGGTTCAAGAATCCTAGACCCAGTTATCTTTTGGAAGATTATATTTTGGTGTGGCAACTTATGGTGGAATTTCATATCTAATATCACTTCTGCTTCAGTGTCAAATTATATTTTAACACTCGGTTATACATCTTTTGATCTGAAGTATCAAACTCTGCTGTGGGAAACTTTAATACCCTAGTAAGCAAACAGCTGCTTCAATGTTACATCTTTTCCAAGATCTGGATAAAACTAAACCTAGGGGACAGAATTAATTTCTAGCATCATCTTTTAGTCCTGTTTCTCAATATCAGTGTATATGCAGTTGAAGTTTGATTTTAAGGTAAATGATTTTACAAACTGTGTTATAGATAACTTACATGCAAAAAGTCATTTCTGCCCATTTGAAAGAAAAGGTCTGTTACAGAAGATTACCAAAGGTCAAGCAGAGAAAACATACTTGATGTTTACAAGAGACTATCAACTGCATAAGTGGACATTTAATGATATGTGAATCCAGTAGCAGAAATGAGAAATTCTGTGTGAAATGTAATGATATAAACTAAATTACAGAATAAAGCTAAAAGAGCTTAATCAGGAACATTTATAAGTACAGTGAGTCGTTAAACTGCCAACTGTCTGAAAGAGCCAAGGCAGCAAGGACATCTTTTGCCCTTTTATAGAATTCTCTAGGGACAAATCTTATTGAGGAGATTTTAGAAGAAAAAAAAAATCAATAGACTTTTAAAATTCTGAAGTGCTTATTTGGCTGAATTAATTTTTTTTTTTTTTAAGAATTTAAGGGAAAAGATAAGGCAACTTAATTAAATGATCACAAGTTTTCACAATAATAAATATTAACACATACTGAAACTATCTTTATTGGTCATCATAGGGCCATCTCTCTTCTTTTCTGTGATTTTCCCGTATTGATTCAAATATAATTTAAGGCAGCTAGATAATAAGACCAAATTTGCACTAGATTTCTTCTATTTGCATTTTTCTGATAATTAGACCCAAAATGAGTTTAAAGGGAGTTGGGTAATAGGAAATTTTGGACTGGAGTAAGTCATATTAGGCAAAGTCTACTTATTTTAACAAAACCAAATCAATTATTTCATATTCCCTGTTAGAGTAAAAAGCCCTAAGTTTTATATATATATTATATAGATATTTATATATATATTTCATTACTATGAAAACTGAAATGCAAAAATCAAAGTACAACAATCAGCATACTCAGTGGTGGTACAAGTGAATTTTGATTAATCAGAGGACAGCTCTCCATGAGCTCCTACAAATGAAAGCATTTTTATAGTTGAACGTATTTACAAATGGGTCATCCAAACCATCATGCATATTGAAGAAAAGGTTTGATATTCCCTAACATAGGAAAATCCTGAGACCTGTTTAAGAAGGAAAAAATTTGATTTGTTCTCTCAGAACTATTCTTAAAGCCAAATCACCCTTTCAAAGAACAAAATTATTGTTTGTCAATGAAAGTAAAGACAATAAAGTTATGATTGTTTAATGGTAAATTTTAAAACTGCAGTGCTGGATAATTATAACACAAACATGTCCAATTACTTGTTACCTGTTAGACAGTATAACTAGGCAGTCTACATCCCGAAGAGAAAGCAGAGGATGTTTCTTGTCTTGGTGACCTGATTAAGATAAGAAGGAAGGTTAGAGGATCTGAATGAGATCATGGTCCATGTCTGTGAGCTACAATCATGATAGACTTTTCCAGTGGGAAAATGAGACGGCTATAAACGCCTCGTGACATGTAGATGAGGTCACTTGGCTATAGTCCTCAGTTTATTTTGCTTTCCATAAATTAAAAAATCTGTACCTGATAAATTTAAAATATGTAACAATACTTTCTGTGATCATGTACACTCTGTAATATTTACCTAGAAACCTACCCCTCATTCATAGCTATCTCACCTTTTGGAACCACTGATTTTTTCTCCTCTGTTTCTAAAAAGAAATTATAAGAGGTAGCTACCTCTGGAAAAGGTAGTTGTAGCTTCCCAAATCCCATGCTCTTAATCACCACTGCTGTATCATACTAAGTTCAGTTACTCACTATTTTAACTGAGCCATAGTTTCCCCAACTCTGGTTTTCACCTTCACCACAAATAATACACATATATTTTCCCCAGAGTGAGCCTCAGTTATCAGTCAACTATTACTGTGAAATAGTTAGAAAATCTCAGTGGCATACAACAATAGGATTTACACTTCGTCTCTGAAGCTCAGTTGAGGTAGTTCTCTGATTTTTGACTCAGATGGGTAGCTGTGTTTCCAGCTGTATGTCTGCCTGGGCATAGCTCCCTGTTGACACTTGGGCTCACTTCTGCTATTCATGTGTCAAGGGGTACAAGTTTCTTCTCATCAAAGTGTCATAAATGCAAGAGGGCAAGGTCCCTGTGCAAGTCCATTTCAAGGATTTTCTTTGGCCAAAGCAAATCATAAGTCTAAGTCCACCATCAGTGGGGAGTGAATATTTGGTGAATAATCCCAATAATCACAGCTTTCTTATTCTAATCACTACTGACATATAAAAAAATTACCCCCAAATAAGTGATTAAAAAACAAATTCCTTTTGCTGATGATTTTGTAGGTCAGGAATTTGGGAATGGTTTGTCTGCCCTGTTTTTGTTTGGAGTATCTCAGTGGTCATAGTCAGATGATAGCTGAGGCTGAAATCATTTGAAGTTTTTACTGGACTGGATGTCCAAGGTAACTCGCTTGCATGGCTGCCCCTTGATGCTGGTTGTTGGCTAAAAATTCAAGTGGGCAGTTGCCTGCAGAGCTTATATGTGACCTCTTCAGCATGAAGGTCTTAGGGTAGTGGGACCTTTATATGACAGAGTCCAAGCAGAGTCAGAGGGACTGGGGAGAGAGTGGCAAAGTAAGGGACAGAAAAAGCCTTACTCGATTGCCTTGTGATTGCAGGATATTAAAATTCTCCAGTCTTAGTAGGTGGTTAAAGCTGCCGTGTGTGTGTGCGCGCGTGTGCACGCACATAGACATTTTCAGATTGTTAGAGATACTTTACTGTTAGAATATTCTTAAAGTTTTCTTTTAAAGGGTGATATATGTCCTCTGGAAGACACTTACAGGACTCTACTTTCATCACTTGCCGTCTACCAATAGTACTGTTTAAGTTGAGGATATTTCCCTCGGTAGAAAGCCCTTCAGAAATGACCTCTTGGCAACCTTCCACAGGGTCCAGTTAAGGTCTGCAGAAAACAAAAACCTCTGACATGCTGCTGGTGGACAGCCCAACTGGCTTCCATTATAGCTACCTCTAATCACTTTGTGAGGGTCCAACACAGCCTTTCCTCTTAAGACCGCTTCCTTCTGTTTGGCCCTATGCCACTACGATGCAGCAAACCAGAAAGTGGCCTCAGGGACAGAGTCAGGTCAATGTGGAGCCTACCTTGTATATTTCCCTTGTTTCAAGGATCACAGTCCCTCAGTTCCTGAGTGTGTTGGTTGCTTTCCAGTGCCATCAGAAAGTTTGTTTCCCCTAAATTTTTCCAATTGTTAGTAAATGAAGGTTAGTTAGGTTCAAGCTACTCCATCATACACAGAAGCAGAAGTCAAATCTTTATATCCTGTTCTCTGTGCCTTGGTATTGTCTAGGTGGCAACTCAGGGTCCCAATTTTTTAGCAACTACATTCAGGACTTGATCTGGAACAAGCACTTGCTTATCTCTGCAATTTCTTTCTTGTTCCTTTCAAAATTACTGCTTTCATTAAGTTAGCAACATGTTTAAATAATTATTCTTAGTATATTTTATTTGATATTGTAGTTTTATCAATGGAGAGAGTTGTTTGGGTAATTCTAATCTGCCATATTAGATTAGACTGGAAACAGAAGTGCTAAATCTATATCCATGCCAGAATTGTGGATCTAAAAAGTAAACATAAGCATATTACTCCCATGTTTAACACTGATCAGTACCTCTCCAAATCCTTCCAAATTCTAAATTCCTCAAATGGCATACATCACCACACTTAAATGAGCGGGTCTTGCCAGCCTTGCTAGCATCATTTTGAACAACGTTTTTTCCTTCCTTTTCGACAGCACAGAATCACCTGTGCTCAGACATACATACCATGCTGCCTCATAGCACAGTACCTTCACTTTTGCTGCCTCATTTTTTTAGGAAAACTTTGCAATTTTACTCTCTTCTTCTGATAAATAAAGCCACTCATTTAAAGTACCAACTCGAGGAAGCCTTTTCTAGCAATTCTCCAAGACACACACACAGACACGCACACTTGCATATATCTCTTATCAGTGTTTTCACTACAGTTACAGATCCTGGACCATGGACTTTCCGGTCTTTTTTGAGTGTATATGTTCTTTCTCAAACAACATTTTACACATCTTAAAATTTTAGGATGGTCCTTTTACTTCTGTTTTGCTACATATTACAGTTGCATCACACATAAACCCAAATATTTGGTTTTAATAATCACCACTGGAGAAATAGTGCCTGACATTAATTCAATCAGTATATATTACCTTTTTTAACTTTCTCTCTCATATTGACACAATAAACCACTTTAAAAAAATAAACCACTTAAACCATTGTATATTAAATTCTTGAAATTGTTTTTTTTAATTGAATGAAAATTGAAAAAGTGGCATAGTACAATCACCATTGATCTTCATAAGATCAATGTTAGACTGCTCCAGAGGGCAACTGGACATTCAGCTACTTGATTTAAAATATTTTGCAAAATATTCACCAAGCATGAATATAACTTAAAAAGAAATGTAACCTATACAAGACAGTATAGATGATGACACTTATTAATTCCTTTTTTGTCCCAAAGGAGACGTCAAAAGAGGTGGTCATCCATATCAAATAACAGTTTCCTTTATGATCATACTGACCATACGCTTGCTTTGGTTAGCCCATATTTTCTGTTTTCATAAATTATAACTAGATATATACTGGGAAATTTATGCCATTCTTAGCAGATTTTAAACTATGTTAGTAAGCTTTGTATTTGACACAAAAAGGGTTATTTTCAGCATGTGGTTTAATCTTGCTATCTATTCATGTAAATTTTTTTCTGAATTGTTATCCTCATGTATGTTCTCTATACTTTTTGCTTCTCATGTGTCTCGCTTAAGCAATTCTTAAAATAGAGCAAATGTTTTTAAATGTGGGTTGATTGAATTCTTTCAACCCTGGCTACATTTTGCACATATATTTAATGTTTCTAAACTTTGCCCCAAAATCTTTAAATTCATAGTGCAAAAATGTAACACATATATTCTATATCTTTCATGGTGATTACAACCTATTGAACTTTCTCGTCTGATACTTCTAGAACTTGATTAGTCTTATGGCAGTTTGCTTTTCTTCCTAATTTCTAATTGTGCTTGTCTCTCATCAATATTCTTGATCCATCTTTGTCATTATAGTTCCGTTTTAGTCCCCTAGACTATTTGATTGCTTCCAATACTCATAAGTATCTAATTTCTTCTATTGCTATACATAGTTCTGGCATTTTTACACATCTTACAACTTTACAAACTTATTTTAAGTGATTTTATGCTGAAAATACAAAGAGATGTAGATCCTATAAGGAGCTATTACTTTTTGTAAATTATAGGCAAACATGTCTTATGTGTGCATTGATAGGATAATCACATAAAATACATGCCTGTTTAAACTTAGGTGAAAGATATTAGTGTTTATATACCAAGGTTTTAAAATTTCTGTAGATTGTTGCTATAAAAGGGTATGAAAGAGGCGGGTCAAGATGGCGGTGTGGGAAGACGCAGAGTTAGCATCTCCCTACAACTAGAGCACCTGCCGGCCACTGGTGGGGGACTCTGACCTCCAAGGAGACAGGAGGAACCCCAAAGTGAACCAGTAGGATGTAGGGGGACTGAGGAGGGAGGAGAAGTGGAGGCCAGACAGGATCAGTGCCCCTGAGGCCAGGGAGATCTGGAGAAGAAGGCAGGAGGAACTCTCGGGGAAGAGCGGGAGAGAGCGGAGGGTGATCACCTGGCCCACTCAGGCCAGGGAGCCTGCTGAGCTCCCAGGCTGGTCCTCTGCCCTCCAAGGCCCCCTGCAGGCCACGTGCATCCTTGTGGGCATAGGAGGGAGGCCAGGGAGATCAGGAGAGGAAGGTGGGAGGGGCCCTCCCAGACAGGAGGAGCAGGAAAGGAGAGGAGTTCGTTTGCCCTGCCCACTCGAGCCCAGGAAGCCTCCTGGACTCCCAGGTGAGGTCCCCTGCCCTCTGAGACTAGGGGTGGGGGACACGCCTCAGCCCCTTCTGTTCCTTGAGCCTAAGCCCCACCCCCCACAGCCCTCAGGGCCTTTTCCAGCCCTGTGGGTCCTAAGCACTGGCCCCGCCCACTGCCCAAACCTGGCCACTGCTTAGGCCCTGCCCTCCACAGCCAAGGCCTTCCCCACCCCCCCTTTTTTTTTTCTTTTCCCTTCTCTTTTTTTACTACTGTGGTACTGATGTACTTTCTGGTTGTTGATTCATCTATATTTTTATTTTTATATTCTTCCTAACATATCTGTTAGTTTCCTAGTCTAATTTTATTTTTTACTTTGTTATTGTTGTTTTGTTTTTATGCCGCCTCAGGTGGCTTGCGAGATCTTGGTTCACGAGCCCGAGGTCCGGCCAAATCTCCTGCAGTGGGAGCTTTGAGACCGAACCACTGGACTAACAGAGAACCTAAGACTCATGGGAATATTCATCGGAGTGAGGTCTCACATAGTTCCTCATCTCAGCACCAAGACCCAACTCTACCCAATAGCCTACGAACCCCAGTGTTGGAAGCCTTAGGGCAAACAACCAGTAAGACAGGAACACAATCCCACTCATAAAAAAAAAAAAATGAGATGACAAAAATATGTCACAATGAAGGAGCAAGGTAAAAACCAACAAGACCAAATGAATGAAGAGGAAACAGGCAATCTACCTGAAAAAGATTTCACAATAATGATAATAAAGCTGATCCAGAATCTCAGAAATAGAATGGTGGCACAGATTGAGAAAATACAAGAAAAGTTTAACAAAGATCTAGAAGAACTAAAGAACAAACAAACAGAGATGAACAACACAATAACTGAAATGAAAAATATACTAGAAGGAATCAATAACAGAACAACTGAGGCAGAAGAATGAATAGGTGAGCTGGAAAACAAAATGGTGGAAATAACTGCTGAGGAGCAGAATAAAGAGAGAAGAATGAAAAGAATTGAAGACAATCTCAGAGACCTCTGGGACAACACTAAACACACCAACATTCAAATTATAGGGGTCCCAGAAGAAGAAGAGAAAAATAAACGGTCTGAGAAAATATTAAAAGAGACTATAGTTGAAAACTTCCCTAACTTGGGAAAGGAAATAGTCACACAAGTCCAGGAAGCACAGAGAGCCCCATACAGGATAAACCCTAGGAGAAACACACCAAGACACATATTAATCAAACTAACAAAAATTAAATTCAAAGAAAAAATATTAAAAGCAGCAAGGGAAAAACAAAAAAAGTAACATACAAAGGAATACCCATAAGGTTATCAGCTGATTTTTCAGGAGAAACTCTGCAGGCCAGAAGGGAGTGGCAGGATATACTTAAAGTAATGAAAGAGAAAAACCTACAACCAAGATTACTTTACCCAGCAAGGATCTCATTCAGGTTCGATGGAGAAGTCAAAAGCTTTTCAGACAAGAAAAAGCTAAGA
Organism: Balaenoptera acutorostrata; assembly: GCF_949987535.1. Taxonomy (NCBI): domain Eukaryota; kingdom Metazoa; phylum Chordata; class Mammalia; order Artiodactyla; family Balaenopteridae; genus Balaenoptera; species Balaenoptera acutorostrata. The sequence continues at coordinate 92,307,147 of NC_080074.1, forward strand.
GAATTCAGCACCACCAAACCAGCTTTACAACAAATGCTAAAGGAACTTCTCTAGGCAGGAAACACAAGAGAAGGAAAAGACCTACAATAACAAAGCCAAAACAATTAAGAAAATGGTAATTGGCACATACATATTGATAATTACCTTATATGTAAATGGATAAAATGCTCCAACCAAAAGACATAGACTGGCTGAATGGATACAAAAACAAGACCCATATATATGCTGTCTACAAGAGACCCACTTCAGACCTAGGGACACATACAGACTGAAAGTGAGGGGATGGAAAAAGATATTCCATGCAAATGGAAATCAAAAGAAAGCTAGAGTAGCAATTCTCATATCAGACAAAATAGACTTTCTTATTTTTATTCTTTGAGATTTTAAAAACTTGTAATTGGTTATCAATGCATAAAAGTTGGGAGAGTTTACATACAAATTTGGATTTCTGGCTTATCCTGAAAAGTTAAAAACTCTGGTAACATTGAGCTTGCATTTCTTCTTGAAGCCTGGCAGAGATGAGCAGCAGTTGCCTCTTTTGGAAGGAGCATGTACTCTTCAGTTTACCATTGTTTCAGTCCCCCAACTCTTGTTGTTGTTGTTGAGGGGAAATTTTCACAATGTAAAATTAATCATTTAAAGTGAATAATTTGAGACTTCCCTGGCAGTCCAGTGGTCGAGACTTCGCCTTCCACTGCAGGGGGTTCAGGTTCGATCCCTGGTCGGGGAGCCAAGCTCCCACATGCCTTGGGGCCAAAAAACCCCAAACATAAAACAGAAGCAATAGTGTAACAAATCCATTAAAGACTTTAAAAATGGTCCACATCAAAAAAATAAATAAAGTGAATAATTCAGTGGCATTTAGTACATTCACAGTGTTTTGCAACCATCACCTCTGTCTAGTTTTAAACTATTTCCAACACCTCCAAATAAAATCCCATTAAGCTGTTGCTCTCCGTTCTCCCCCAGCTCCAGCCCCTGGCAACCACTCATCTGCTTTCTGTCTCTGGATTGATTTACCTAGTCCAGATATTTTACCTATTCCAGAAATGGAATCATACAGTATGTGACCTTTGGCTCTGGCATCTTTCACATGGGATTTTTTTTTTTTAAACATCTTTATTGGAGTATAATTGCTTTACAATGGTGTGTTAGTTTCTGCTTCATAACAAAGTGAATCAGTTATACATATACATATGTCCCCATATCTCTTCCCTCTTGCATCTCCCTCCCTCACACCCTCCCTATCCCACCCCTCTAGGTGGTCACAAAACACCAAGCTGATCTCCCTGTGCTATGCAGCTACTTCCCACTAGCTATCTATTTTACGTTTGGTAGTGTATATATGTCCATGCCACTGTCTCACTTTGTCCCAGCTTACCCTTCCCCCTCCCTGTATCTCAAGTCCATTCTCTAGTAGGTCTGCATCTTTATTCCCGTCTTGCCCCTAGGTTCTTCTGACCATTTTTTTTTGGATTCCATATATATGTGTTAGCATATGGTATTTGTTCTTCTCTTTCTGACTTACTTCACTCTGTATGTCAGTCTCTAGGTCCATCCACCTCACTACAAATAACTCAGTTTCATTCCTTTTTATGGCTGAGTAATATTCCGTTGTATATATGTGCCACATCTTTTTTATCGATTCATCTGTTGATGGACACTTAGGTTGCTTCCATGTCCTGGCTATTGTAAATAGAGCTGCAGTGAACATTTTGGTACATGACTCTTTTTGAATTATGGTTTTCTCAGGGTATATTCCCAGTAGTGGGATTGCTGGGTCATATGTTAGTTCTATTTTTAGTTTTTTAAGGAGCCTCCATACTGTTCTCCATAGTGGCTGTATCAATTTACATTCCCACCAACAGTGCAAGAGGGTTCCCTTTTCTCCACACCCTCTCCAGCATTTATTGTTTGTAGATGTTTTGATTATGGCCATTCGGACTGGTGTGAGATGATATCTCATTGTAGTTTTGATTTGCATTTCTCTAATGATTAATGATGTTGAGTGTTCTTTCATGTGTTTGTTGACAATCTGTATATCTTCTTTGGAGAAATGTCTATTTAGGTCTTCTGCCCATTTTTGGATTGGGTTGTTTGTTTTTATGATATTGAGCTGCATGAGTTGCTTGTATGTTTTGTAGATTAATCCTTTGTCAGTTGCTTCATTTGTAAATATTTTCTCCCATTCTGAGGGTTGTCTTTTTGTCTTGTTTATGGTTTCCTTTGCTGAAAATAGACTTTAAAATAAGGGCTATTCCAAGAGACAAAGAAGGATACTACATAATGATCAAGGGATCAATCCAAGAAGAAGATATAACAATTATAAATGCTTATGCACCCAACATAGGAGCACCTCAATACATAAGGCAAATGCTAACAACCATGAAAGGAGAAATCAACAGTAACACAATCATAGTAGGGGACTTTAACACCCCACTTACACGAATGGACAGAACTTCCAAACAGAAAATAAATAAGGAAACACAAGCGTTAAATGACACAATAGACCAGATAGATCAAATTGATATTTATAGAACATTCCACCCAAAAGTGGTAGAATACACTTTCTTTAGTGCACATGGAACATTCTCCAGGATAGTTCACATCTTGGGTCACAAATCAAGCCTCAGTAAATTTAAGAAAATTGAAATCATATCAAGCATCTTTTGTGACCACAATGCTATGAGATTGGAAATCAATTACAGGAAGAAAACTGTAAAAACCACAAATACATGGAGGCTAAACAGTGTGTTGCTAAAACACCAAGAGATCACTGAAGAAATCAAAGAAGAAATAATAAAATACATTGAAACAAATGAGAACAAAAACATGACGACCCAAACCTATGGGACACAGCAAAAGCAGTTCTAAGAAGGAAGTGCATAGCAATAATACAATCTCACCTCAAGAAAGAAGAAAAATCTCAAATAAACAATCTAACCCTACACTTAAAACAACTAGAGGAAGAAGAACAAATAAAACCCAAAGCCAGTCGAAGGAAAGAAATCATAAAGATCAGAGCAGAAATAAATGAAATAGAAACAAAGAAAACAATAGTAAAGATCAATAAAACTAAGAGCTGGCTCTGAGAAGACAAACAAAATTGATAAATCCTTAGCCAGACTCATCAAGAAAAAGGAGAGGATGCAAATCAATAAAATTAGAAACGAAAAAGGAGAAATCACAACTGACACTGCAAAAATACAAAGTATTATAAGAGACAATTACAAACAACTATATGCCAATAAAATGGGCAACCACGAAGAAATGGACAAATTCTTGGAAAGGTACAACTTTCCAAGACTGAACCAGGAAGAAATAGAAAATATAAACAGACCAATCACAGGCACTGAAATTGAAACTGTGATTAAAAAATCTTCCAACAAACAGAAGTCCAGGACCAGATGGCTTCACAGGTGAATTCTATCAAACATTTAGAGAAGAGCTGACACCAACCCTTCTCAAACTATTCTAAAATATTACAGAGGGACAAACACTCCCAAAGTCATTCTACAATGCCACCATAACCCTGATACCAAAACCAGAAAAAGCTATCACACAAAAAAAATTATAGGCCAGTATCACTGATGAACATAGATGCAAAAATCCTGAACAAAATATTAGCAAACAGAATCCAACAGCACATTAAAAGGATCGTACACCATGATCAAGTGGGATTTATCCCAGGGATGCAAGGATTCTTCAATATATGAAAATCAATCACTGTGATACACCACATTAACAAATTAAGGAATAAAAACCATATGATAATCTCAATAAATGCAGAAAAAGCTTTTGACAAAATTCAACACCCATTTATGATAAAAATTCTCCAGAAAATGGGCATAGAGGGAACTTACCTCAACATAATAAAGGCCATATATGACAAACCCACAGCAAGCATCATAATCAATGGTGAAAAACTGAAAGCATTTCCACTAAGATAAGGAAAGACAAGGATGTCCACTCACCACTCTTATTCAACATAGTTTTGGCAGTCCTAGCCACAGCAATCAGAGAAGAAAAAGAAATAAAAGGAATAAAAGTTGGAAAAGAAGAAGTAGAATTGTTAGTGTTAGCCAATGACATGATACATACATAGAAAATCCTAAAGATGCCACCAGAAAACTACTAGAACTAATCAATGAATTTGGTAAGGTTGCAGGATACAAAATTAGTGCACAGAAATCTCTGGCATTCCTATACACCAACAATGAAAAATCAAAAATATAAATTAAGGAAACACATTTACCATTGCAACAAAAAGAATAAAATACCTAGGAATAAACCTGCCTAAGGTGAAAGACTTCTACTCAGAAAACTATAAAACACTGATGAAAGAAATCAAAGATGACATAAACAGATGGAGAAATATACCATGTTTTTGGATTGGAAGAATCAATATTGTGAAAATGACTATAGTACCCAAAGCAATCTACAGATTCAATGCAATCCCTATCAAACTACCAATGGCATTCTTCACCGAATTAGAATAAAAAATTTTACAATTCGTACGGAAAGACAAAAGACCCTGAATTGCCAAAGCAATCTTGAGAAAGAAAAACGGAGTTGGAGAAATCAGGCTCCCTGACTTCAAAATATACCACAAAGATACAGTAATCAAGGCAGTATGGTACTGGCACAAAAACACAAATATAGATAAGTGGTACAAGATAGAATGCCCAGAGATAAACCTACACACATATGGGCACCTAATTTACGACAAAGGAGGTAAGAACGTACAATGGAGAAAAGACAGCCTCTTCAATAAGTGGTGTTGGGAAAACTGGACAGCTACATGTAAAAGAATGAAATTAGAACACTACCTAACACCATACAAAAATAAACTCCAAATGGATTAAAGACTTAAATGTAAGACCAGACACTATAAAACTCTTAGAGGAAAACATAGCAAAAAACACTCTTTGACATAAACCACAGTGAGATCTTTTTTGACCCACCTCCTAGAGTAATGGAAATAAAAACAAAAATAAACAAATGGGAGTTAATTAAACTTAAAACCTTTTGCACACCAAAGGAAACCATAATCAAGACAAAAAGATAACCCTCAGAATGGGAGAAAATATTTGCAAATGAAACAAAAGACAAAGGATTAATCTTCAAAATATACAAACAGCTCATGGAGCTCAATATCAAAAAACAATCCAGTAAAACAATGGGCGGAAATGGGAGGGAGACACAAGAGGGAGGAGATATGGGGATATATGTATATGTATAGCTGATTCACTTTGTTATAAAGCAGAAACTAACACACCATTGTAAAGCAATTATACCCCAATAAAGATGTTAAAAAAAAAATGGGCAGAAGACCTAAATAGACATTTCACCAAAGAAGACATACAGATGGCCAAGAGGCATGTGAAAAGATGCTTAACATCACTAATTATTAGAGAAATGCAAATCAAAACTACAATGAGGTATCACCTCACACCAGTCAGAATGGCCATTATCAAAAAATCTAGAAACAATAAATGCTTGAAAGGGTGTGTTGAAAAGGGAACCCTCCTGCACTGTTGGTGGGAATGTAAATTGATACAACCACTATGGAAAACGGTATGAACGTTCCTTAAGAAACTGAAAATAGAGCTACCATATGACCCAGCAATCCCACTACTGGGCATATACCCTGAGAAAACCATAATTCAAAAAGAGACATGTACCACAATGTTCACTGCAGCACTATTTACAATAGCCAGGACATGGAAGCAACCTAAATGTCCATCGACAGATGAATGATTAAAGAAGATGTGGCACATATATATGATGGAATATTACTTAGCCATAAAAAGAAACGAAACTGAGTTACTTGTAGGGAGGTGGATGGACCTAGAGTCTGTCATACAGAGTGAAGTAAGTCAGAAAGAGAAAAACAAATACCGTATGCTAACGCATATATATGGAATCTAAAAAAAAAAAATGGTACTGATGAACCTAGTTGCAGGGCAGGAATAAAGATGTACACAGAGAGAATGGACTTGAGGACGTGGGGTGAGATGGTGAAGCTGGGGTGAAGTAAGAGTAGCATTGACATATATACACTACGGAATGTAAAATAGTTGGCTGGTGGGATGCAGCAGCATAGCACAGGGAAATCGGCGTGGTGCTTTGTGATGACCTAGAGGGGTGGGATAGGAAGGATGGGAGGGAGGCTCAAGAGTGAGGGGGTATGGGGACATGTGTATGCATATGGCTGATTCTCTTTGTTGTGGAACAGAAACTAACACAGTATTGTGAAGCAATTATACTCCAATAAAGATCAATTTAAAAAAATTTTCTGTAAATGTTTTTTTCCCCCCAGCAATGTCAGGTTCTCAGTTCTTAATCAATTAAGAATAAGTGCTTTTTCAGTGGTTTCATTTCATTTTACCTGCCAAATGTTTCTCTCCTACTAGTTCCCATCCACTCCGTGCTTCTGCTTCATATTTTATTAGACTAAGATAATACAAAGTAATGGATGTAGTATACATGATTATTTTTCACCAAAATTCACTTCTAAAATGAAAGATGGAGGTAATCATGTTAAACTTTCAGTAGAGCCATTACTTGATTTTATTGCTCCTCTTTGCCTATGTATTTTTTCCCAAAACACTTCATAAGATTAAAATGAAAAGTATTTCACTCACATATAAAAGGATGCAAACATTTAATGGGTTATGGCATTCAACTTGAAATTTCCAATTTAAAACTTAAACATGATCTAAAACAAGACAACAAAATTTTGATCTCTTGAAAATGATGCAGGGATGTGAAATTAAAGCCAATTAGCTAATTTTCAAAAATGTAAGTTCATGGACTTTAAGTGATATGACATATATTAATAACAATAAAATAACCATGCAAACCAAACAAAAAATACAGTTCAATTAAACTTAACTACAAATTTCAAGTAATACATTGCAATCGAAAATAAAAAATCACTAAAATAAAGGCATAAAATGTGGTATAAACATTTAAAACATCAATATTCATATACAAAGTTATGTTTTAGAAATATGTGATAAAAACAAAATAAATCAGAGATATATATGCAATGGAAAATAGTGATTGCAAGCACATTTTCAATGAAATTTGATGTTAGACATTTCATTAAATGAGCTGAAACTCTTTCTAGATACATGTTATAAAACAAGTTCATCTACAAGTAATATAATGTACTTATGGGGAAAGCTCAGCGATGCTCTGTGTGGCATTAGGTGTCTGAGACATACCACTAAAGCTGTTAGATCGTACTGGAAACCAGCTGTGCATGAAGTAGATTGCTTTTATCTAAATGATAAAAACCTTGTAGATTGCGAACAATACTGGGTATAAAATGTAACATTTTACTGAGCGACATGAAGGAATAGAATGAACAAGAGAAATGGTAGATTTACACGGGACACGTGCAAGTGGAGGAAGGAAAAAAGGACGTGAGAAAGGTTTGTACTGATTGTGATAAAATGTTCGCCAGTTCTAACTTTTAATCAGAAAAATTTCTACATCATTTAACTAATTTATCCAACATATGCTCCTCCCCAAAGAAGGTTCTATACTAGAAGAAACTCTGTCACCAACAGTTGAAATAATATGTATTTGTTTTGTCTCATACAAAATAATTTTGTAAATAATAAAGATTATACTTCACCCATCTGAGAAATCATTCATTATATATTATAATTAAATAAATTTAAAATCATTCAGTCGGTAAGGTTATTAATTTTTAAGTTAGAAACATAAATACCTCAAGTTACGCATCAAATTTCAAATGGATTAAGAGTCAAAGGTAAAAATTTCAAATAATTTGATGGCTATCTAAGTAATTATATGTCTAATCTTCCAATGGCAAAATATTTTACTGCCGCTAAAATACATGAAAAAAAGACTGTGAATCAAAACCTTTTTTTGGCTGATCAAGATTGTAATGAGTAATAGCAAAATAATTATACTCAGTGCTTGTGATTGAGGATTACCTTTTATCAGTATCTCAGCTAGATAAGATTCCTCTTCCATGAGGTGACTGAAACCTGCATATTTACATAGATTGAATCCTTGGTGGTTATGTCTTTATCAAGTTGTCATGTAAAAATTTCCAATGTGCTAGCATTCTCATAAAAGGAATACTAGGCAGTGCATCAGTAATAACTTCTGGTTTTCAATATATTCTCCTTATCCTCATTGAGTAACAGTGGCTCAGTTTGCCCTGAGGATTTAGAATCAGTCACACATCAGCCAATACAATGCTCCCATATTTTGCCTGACTGAATCTGCATGGGGAGCCTAAGATGGTCAGGGCCTGTTTCAGCTTCCAATTTAATAGGACCTTGACTGTGCCCTAGTGGAAACATTTCTCTCTTAAGCACTAAAACCTCCCAACCAACTGATCAACTTTACAGATATGGGAATGTGGTTTGTTTGCTCTCAGTGACAGGGGACATTTTCTTTTCTGTTCCTTTGTTACTGGGTAGATGGCTCTAGAGTAGATGGCACTATATGTGGCCTCTCCTTGGAGGAATATACCACATCTTAAAGAATAGCATCCCAAATGTGTAGTTTATGTATCCCAGATGATTTTGTATTGAGCCTCCAGTACGTTATTCCACCATTCCTTTGCCATGAACTGAATCCCATGATGATGTGTGGAATGTCAAAATGGTGGATAAAGCATGAATGGTGGTGCTGACAGAAAAGTTTCAGACTGGAAAAACAAATCTGTATATTAATCTGGTATACGAATCTCTTCATTTGAGGGTAAACCATTACTCCTTCGATGATGCAAGGAGATAGTGGAAACAACCTGCCACCACGTCTGGTACTCCCAGGGAATTATGCCAGATCAAAGACTTGGAATTTGTTTTTGCTGTTGTCAACAGGATCCTTAATAGTGGTAGTTGGAAGATGAGCCTTGGTGAGGGATATTATGTATTTAGAGACCATGCATAGCCTTTCTTCCTGCTGTCATGGACGCTTTATAAGTACACAGGATGGCACCTGACAGAATTTCATAGGATGGGTCATCTTACTTAATTATTAAAAGTCTCCTCTTCACCGGTGCTCTCTGGTCAGCACAAATGGGACACAAATATCCTTATATACTGTGCACATTCCCAAAGGTCTAGTCATATGCTATTCATATGCTTCTCCTCAAGATTACTTTCTCATCTATCTTTCAGTCTTGCAAAGATTGTATATATGTGTGTGTGTGTATGTATGTATATACATATATACACATATATATATTTCTTTGAATCATATTAATGTAAGACTGGATTTTTGTAGTAGAAGCTTCAGTAGAGGCAAATAAATTCAAAGCAATAGTCAAGGCAGAATGTGACTAAATGATATAATTGAAGGATAAACACTTAAATCTTTTTCTGTGGTATAAATGATGTATAATATTATATTAGTTTCAAGTGTACAATATAATGATTCAATATTCATATATATTGTGAAATGATCACTACAATAAGTCTAATAATATCGTCCCCATACATAAATTTTTTTCTTGTGGTGAGGATTTTTTAAATCTACTCCCTTACTGTCTTTCAAAAATACAATAAATCCCCATGATGTCTTTAATTTATAACTGGAAGTTTGTCCCTTTAACCCCCCCTTAACTCATTGGCTCACACTCCATCCCTTGCCTCTGGAAACCACCAATCTGTTCTCTGTATCTATGAGCTTGGTTGTTTCTTGTCGTTGTTCTTTAAATCTTTAAGTAGAAGGGAGATTAAATATATCTGGGTAGACCAGGGTAAATATGAATGACAAAGCAAATTTTGAACTGGGCTTGATGGGCACTAACATTTCAACAGAAGAAATATTCTTGCTCTTTTTTAAAAGAAGAAATGCATATTCCAGCTTCATTATGTTCTTTCAACATATGTCAGTTTACATATATAAATCACTGTTCTTTCACGTACGTTTTTATATCTCAGCAATACACACATACACAAAACGAATATATAATCGAAATCATAATTTCTAGTTAACTAGCATTTGCTTAACCAGTCTCATATTCCCATAATAGACATTTTGTGATATTTTTAGAAAAGAACATTCCTTAGAGTTTTTTTTTTTTTACCACCAAATAGTCAAAATAACATTGATTTTCATCATAGCCATTCGCCAAAGCTCTAAAATTTGAAATGTGTGGACATCAATCATATTAAACTCAGGGGTGAAAGTTCCTAACTTTTTGAAGTCCCCAAAAGTTGTATGAATGCCCCTTCAAATCCTGTGCTTGAGAAAGGTCAGTCCTGCTCTAAAAGTAGAAACAGTTAAGTCATGAGTAGGCTCAGAACTTTTCAGCCTCTGTTCTCTCGTTATGGTAGAAATGCTGATGTTTTAGGATAACCTTCTGCTAATACAGTAAGGGTTTCTTCAGTTCAGAGGATAAGAGTCAATATTAGAAAGTCAAGTCATGTAACATGTTTTAAAATTATGATAAAACCTTATGAATTTTAGAATACACTTTTTTGTGTGTGGATTTGTAACCATCATATCTGTAAATAAGACGGTTAAAAGGATAAAGTTTTTTTTAAAAGATGGAAAATATTTAAAGTAACTTAAAGTAATCAAATATAAATCAAACTGTTTGAACCAATATAAAATATTTGCATGTTCTTGTTTTAAATCATAAACCTTCTAACTGTGGGAAACATCTTGAACTGTGAGAAACAGATTGCAACATGGAAAAAAAGAATGGTGAAAAATTTGAGTTATCAAAGAAATTATTATATTTATCTCCATATTGAAATTTTTTTGCAATCCCTTAGTAACTATTGATTGCAGTTAGTTCAATTATTGGGAAATACATGATGTATATTTTAAAGATGTCTCAGAAATTATTCTTTCTTTAAGTTTTACCAATGCAGCTAAATATTTAAAATAAAAATGTCTATTTCTTATTATAATAAAACTCTGACTGAATTTTTAATGTTTGATTGCTGATAGATTTCACATCACACAACTCCCCTTGCCCCCTCTACCCCATATGCGCACAAGCTGATAAAACTGCCCAGGTACTTCCTCATTTGGTGCCAGCAGGAAGTTTGAACACTTCAAACACTGGCCATGTACACTGGTACCCTCAACCCAGCCCCATTCTAATCACAGTAAAAGCTAAGATCGACTCCTTTCCCTGCTCCTAAGCCATTTTGGATCTGCTTGGGAGCCTGCACTGCTATCCCAGAAAACCTCATTATATGAGTAATAAACCTTTTCAGAACCTCTTGATGTGTGCTATCAATCTTAATACCCAAGCCAAATTTTTGATTGGTACATTTGGGCCTGTGGGGATAACTACAGTATTTATTTATGAGTAAAAGCTTTTATAAATCTATAAATGTTCTTAAACTAATTTAATTAGTCTGTAACTCAGTTTGATGTATTTACATTAACTATTCATATACACACACAGTGGTCATTTAGTCTTAAAGTGTAGCTTTTAGTTTAAAAGGAAGAATTTTTAATTAAAATGACACAAATATTGTAAAGTTAAAATTACATTATAATATTAAAGAACAATAATAAAAATAATTTAGAGAAAGAACAATAATAAAAGTAATTTAGAGTGATACAACAGCCATGAAACATATTGATTTATACAGACTTCATCAAACATAAAATTTCAAAATAGTAATTAAGGAAAAACAAATGGTCTGGAATTAAAGTGATATAAATGTATAAGATCAAATAGTAAACTGAGAAAATTCTGCAAAGAGCCTCCTTTAAAATGCCTGTTAGCTAAATGGGCTGAGCTAAATGATCTCTGAGATCCCCTTAGTTACACATTCAATGATTCTAGGGAAAAATTGCTCTGAATTTGGTAACTTGCCTACATTCATTCCACTTTTCCCTGGAGATATTATATACTGACATTTACATATATATCCTAGATAAGTACTGAGCATACACAGATGAATAAAATATTATTCTTGACCTCAGTGGAAACTATACACTGTTCTTGTTGTACAGGTTGGTGAATTCTTTTGTATAATCCTCATAGCAGTGGTAGCAGCACACAAATGCATAGTAAAGAGGTATTTCAGGGCTTCCCTGGTGGCACAATGGTAAAGAATCCACCTGCCAATGCAGGAGACATGGGTTCAAGCCCTGGTCTGGAATATCCCACATGCCGCAGAGCAACTAAGCCCATGTGCCACAACTACTGAGCTTGCGCTCTAGAGCCTGTGAACCACAACTACTGAAGCCCGTGTGCCACAACTATTGAAGCCTGTGCACCTAGAGGCCATGCTCCGCAACAAGATAAGCCCCCGCTCACCGCAACTAGAGAAAGTCCGCACGCAGCAACAAAGACCCAGTGCAACCAAAAATAAATAAATAAAATAAGTAATTTTTTTTTTTTAAAAAGAGAAATTTCAAAGCACTGGAGGCCAGGTCAGTGGCCCCAGGTTCCCATGTATAGGAGTATACTGTCTTTCCTTAACTCTTTTCCCTCTTTCCCACCATTCCATAAACTAAAGTGGTACTATCTTGTACTTTAATGTGCATATGAACCACCTAGGAATTTTGTTAAAATGTAGATACTGATTCAGTAAGCCAGGAGTAGGACCTGCAATTCTATATTCCTAATATGCTCCCAGGTTATGTTGATGCTTCTGATTCAATGCAAAAAGCATTCTTAGAGCGAAAACTCTCCTTTAAAATGCAGTTTTACAAGAAACTGTAATACATGAACTGGATACATGACAATAATTGTTTCTCAGGCAATTTAAATTTCTATAGATTGGCAGAAATGTTTCCTTTTATGTCGACCCTCCATTTTTATGCTGATGATTACAAAAATACAGCTTTATCCAGAATCTTCTCTGAGAAGCTGACTCAGATCTAATATCCTAAATTTCAAGAGGTTCAAAATGAAGTTCTTGATTCTTCACATCTTCCAATTTGTTCTCAGATCCTGCCAACTCTTTTTTTTTTAACCTCAGTAAGTGGTACCATAAATCCTATTTTCCCCAATCCAAAGTTCTTGAAGAATCTTGATTTCTTCCTTTATGTTTTTCATTATTTTCAATTTATTTCCTGTTTTTGTTTATTCTGTCTTCATACATCTTGAATCTAAACTCTTCTCTCCATTTTTATTGCTTCATTTTAATCAAGCCATTGTTCTTTCCTGCCTAGACTGCTGGGTTGACCTTTTATCTAATCCTTCTGCTTCCACTCTTGCCTCCTATAACTCATTCCCTACACACAGGCAAAAGTGGTCATCTATAAAGACTTCCCCTAGTTCTCAAAATACAATTCAAAATCATTACTTTAACCTACAACTTATTCCATGATCTGCCCTATGTTTATTTGTATATCATCTAATATAAACTCTCCTCCTTGATTTACTACTTTAAGTAGTATGAGTTCTCAAATCCTCAGAGACACCAAATATGCAAAATGGTCCATCATTCCATCTTTCCCATGCTCACTGTATAAAATACAACTGAGGAACATCCCGCTCCACCAACCAGATGTGTCATCTTCTAGGGCAGTGGCCATAGAATATACTTGGGCAGGCATTACTTTGGGAACTGGCAAGCGTGTGTGAATGGTGGACCAATCTCTGTTTACAAATGGGTTAATTGGATAAATACTCCTATTAGGTCTCCATAGGCATCTCATTTACTTGGACCTTTAGTTATAGCGCCTTGAGAAGTGTTTTCCAGTTACGTTGGAGCCACCTACCATCTGCTTCAAGATTACCTAGGGTACATGTTAAAATGCATTTTTGTGGGGGGGATGAAGTAGAAAAAAAATAGCTTTATTGCTTTGCCAGGCAAAGAGGGCCACAGCAGGCTAGTGCCCTTAAAATTGTGCGTCCCAACCCGGGGGTAAAATGCATTTTCTTGAGGCCAGCCTCTGCAGAAATTCCTATCGAGTAGCTTGGGTTGTAGCCCTGGAAACTGCATTTTAACAATCTTTCCAGGAGTTTAGATGCACTAAAGCGTTTGGATCCCTACTTAAGAGAAAATCATTTTTCCAGGTATAATCTTGGCTTGAGGTTGTAAATGTATTGCATAGAAGTTTATAGGACTTTTACCCCAAAAGCCAACAAAAGTTGCACTTATTATACTGTCATCTGGAACAGATCATATAGATGTGTCATCCATGTCTTCTGTCGTTTTAAATAGACATAGTAGATCCTATAGAAACACTCAGAATCCAGAACTCAGAGTAAATATCTGTTTGTTTGTTATTGTGTCTTTTGATACACTATGTTTTTCCCCTTTGCTAGAAGAATAGAAGAACAGGAAAATTTCTCAGCCTGTCATAGGAAACTAGAGGCTTGGAGAATCATAAGCCTCCTAAATTCAAAAGGAACTGTGAAATCATAATGAGGTGGCACTTGTTGAGTGCTTACTTCTATGCATAACTTATTCTTCCATCAGCGCCTTGACAGAATCACTCGTATTATACCCATTTTATACATGAAAAAACTGATACAAAAAAAGGTTAAGAAAATTTTCCAAATTTGTATAGTTATAATTGGTGGATGCTGAGAATTCAGTTTAATGTTTTAACCTCTACACTTTTTTTTTTTTTGTAGAAGAGAGTTTATTGATTTCTAGCTTATATTTCATAGTCATGTGATAAAAACTTCAAGGGATATAGTATATATAAGATTTTTCTTTACTTTTGATTCTTTTTTTAATTCATTTTTTATTGAAGTATAGTTGAATTACAATGTTGTGTTAATTACTGCTCTACAGCAAAGTGACTCAGTTAAACATATATATACACACACACACATATACACGTTCTTAACCTCTACACATTTTTGTTGGATCTTCTGTTATCTCAGGGGTCATTTTATGAAACACAGCATACTCTTGAGATTGCCCTGCTGTAGAAAAGGTCAACTTTATCAGCATATTTTCTGTAAACTACGTAACAGGAAATTTTCACCCACAGATCAGATACTTTCTGTAGAATAGGCAACTTGCCGATTTGAAATGACGTTAACGGTTTTTATTTGTTTTCCAAGTCTTGTCGATCTACAAAATAGAGGACCTGATAATGTTAAAAATCTGAATCTGTTAGACTTAAAGCTGGGAGAGATTTTGGTTCTAAACATGGTGGTCTGTATTCGCAGAAGCCACACTAAGAAGAACTCATGAGAGTTGCCAAAGGCCAAATCTGATATGTGAATTAGTTGGGAATTTGGCTCAAATACGATCATGCTTTGGATAGAGACAAACTATGAGCCAGAAGGCAAAAACTGGATCAGAAATTACATATATTAGAGCCAAGGCCAAAAGCAGAAGTGTTTAAAAAAAGTCAGTGGTTTGCAGAAAAGAGGAAGTGTGAGAACTGATATGAAACAGGCAGGAAAAAGGGTAAGGTGTGAATAAGTATTAGATATCTTTATAATAGGTCTTTGAAACAATGGATTCTGGAATTTACTCATGTTCTTTGGCTCTCCTACTAAGCTGGAATGGGGAATTAAAGAGAGAGTCTCCTATTAAAAACCATAGACTTTTAGTCCTCTATGCGTACAAAAATTAAGTTAAAATACTCAATATAAATTAAACTCTAAACATTACAAAACATTTGAATTAGCAATATATAAAGAGTAATTTACTGGGCTCTAAGTTTTTAGATCAACTAAATCTAACTGGCATAATTATCTTTTCACAGATATATTTAAATTGCTTATTTGGATCAGAGTTAAAAATGATTAAGAGAAGGAAAGAGCAATTAATTTCATGAGTCCAGATTTTTGGTTTTTTTGAAGCTGCACTGAGAATATTTAAGGATGACACTTTTAAACTAGTGTATTGCGACAAACTAGAATTTAAGTCAGAGAATAAAATTAATTATCCTAATTTTTTGTCTGGCATTATTCTAGATTATCTTACATGAAAAAATATTGAAATGCTTTCCTTAACTTTAAATTCAGTCACACACAGAGGTTTTGATGATGATAACAATGATGATAATTTCAACTGAAGGGATAAATAAAAAATAAAGATGAAACAGGTGAGTATTAGACTTTTATCTTTCTGCAAAAGAAAATTTTGCCACATTCATTCCAAAACTGAATGCCTTAATGAATAAATCTAATATATACTTTACCCCAGTACTTTAATGAACCTCTTGACCTCAGTGGTGAGTGACAACACTTAGGACTATATCAGATCTCTGTGTTGAATAACTAAAACATTTCTGAAGGAACATTCTGTCATACAATACAATGACAGCACTTGCTTTTTCTTTTTTTGTTCCTTTGAAAAGAACAGTTTAAAAAATGATCATATATAGAGCTTTAATCAAAAATACTATGTAGACTAAGGTAATCATAACATGTCCCATTGTGCTGGATGTTTTTTCTTTGCTCCTCCATTTTCTTCTGCTTTGCTCTGTGCCTTGAGATACTGACTAGAATGAATTGTATTGGCTTGCTTTCTTGCCCTCTGGCTTTTGGTTGGGTTACACCAATGGGACCCATTGTAGTAAATTATAGTAAACTGGAAGGTGGCAGAAGAATGAGGCTGAAGTATTGTCCTCCAGTATTGCTTTCTGCTGGGTTGCTTTGGCTTAGCTATATCATTGTACAAAGATCAGAACTCTTGTTAGGTTGTGCTGTCCAAGCAGCTTTCTTTACAGCTTCTTAAGACTGCTGTCTTCTCTTATGCCTTCAGGCTTAGGTATAGTAACTCTTCCCAGATTTTTTTTTTCCCTAAGATACTGCACCATTCCTTGTTGTTTTCCCTAAATCCTATAAGTAGTATCTTTACTAACATGTCATAAATCATCCATTCTTAATATCACATATATTTTAATAAACTGGCTAAATAGAAGCTGAAGAGAAAATTAGTGAACTGCAATATAGATCTGAAGGAGCTACATAGAATACTGTATGGTCTGCAAATATTAAAAGAGAAATACATGAAACAGAGGTTAAATGTCATAGTACATCTAAAGAGAATGTTAACACATATCCAGTTGAGTTCCAGAAGAATAAAATAAAAAGTTGAGAGGCTGTAATTAAATAAATATTAGCTGAGGACTTTATATAATTGAATAAAAACACAGAAACCCCAAACAAAACAAGTTACACAAAATACACACATAAACACATTATCATAAAACTGAAGAATAGCAAGTGCAAGATAAAGATCCTAGAGGAAAAAAAGCCAGAAAGCAAATAGAGATTACCTTCAAAGTCTGACAGTAGCGATAGCAACAATGAAAGGCAGAATAAAATGGTATGATCACTTCAGAGGGCAAATACATACCAACCAATATATTCAAAGAAATTTTCTCTCAAGAACAAGAGATAAGTAAAGACAATTTCAGACAAAATAAACATACAGCTTACTTCCAATAGATTGGTACCAAAGGAACTTACAAGAATATAATTTCAGGAGAAGGAAATTATTCTAAGGGAAGATCTGAAATATAATAGACATTTGTATGATGAGGATAAATCTAAAAAAAGTCACTTGGACTGTAAAAACTGATGATAGTAATACCATGTGATTTTAAGGATTAAGAAAAAGAACTATATTACTGATATCATTATTGTGAGGTTTAAATGATGTAGGGTTTGCAGAAGTTCATATTATATTTTTACCTACAAAATATTTAAAAAGGGTATTAGTCCCATAATCAGATTCCCTTCATGATAAGTATATTTGTTTGGTTCCCATATGTTTTATTTTTAGCTTGTCTTATAATTTATCTTCAACTTTATTTTTGGTAATGTATTCATTTTCTTTTTGATTTTCTCTGTGAGATATTTTAGTCCTGGATTTGAACCAGTAAAGTAGTTTGAGGGCATAAATCTTGATTTCTTATGTTTGGACGCATTCAAAATGATTGAAACTCATAATCTAATTATGTCTTATATCATTTTAAAAATTTAAAAATTCATCAAGAAAAGAAAATTTTATTACTTACAGAGGTTTTTAAAAACTGTGACTTGGAGCACAAGCCCAGCCAGAGAATTTTTAGCTTGTTTTTTTCCCCCTAAATTTGTGCTTGAACACCTTTAAATGGGGGTAGGCATTCACTCCTCAGTTAACCATCATGTGCAGAACCTCCTTTGCTTTATCTCACTCCATTTCATGTCATTTCACACATTTGTTTTACCTGCCTAATACTTAAATGCATTTGAGTTCTTGATTGGTGACTTACAAGATGGCAGCTATCTGAAAAATATGTATTCCAACTTAAGAAATGTTGGAAATTCTATAAATGTGCTTTCCCTTTTCTAAGAAAGTCTAAAGTGTAATAGTAATGCCAAAGCTTGTTGAAAGCATAGATTTGCCGATTTTTGATGTGTAATCATGGGGTAATTATTTAATCCCTCCCAGAATCTTCTTAGCAACTGTAAAATAGTATAATAATAATTGCCCTGTCCATTTCAACCAGCATACTATATAGATTTCTGTTACCAATGTTTTTTCCCTAAAAAGGAAATATAGGGGTCTCATATGTACATAAGAAGGTTAGAAGTCACCACTCACTCCTAACAACAAGTAACACGCTGAACAAACTAAAATATCAACAACTTTTCTTAGATCCATCAGAAAAATGAGGTCACAGGGCAAACCAATGCACCAAAATTAAAGGGACAGATAGGCAAATACAGAGAATCACAACTTACCAGAACAGAAACCCACAAGCAGAAATCTCTGTGGGAACCAGTGCCGTGATAGAAAAACCTGAACTGTAACTGATGAATTGCTGGGGGCTCAGTGTAGACAAGTGTGACAGTAAAAATCTCCAGGGGAACCCAGTTGTAGGGAAGCCCCTATGTTTTTGTGAGTTTTACTCTCAGGAGCTCTATCAGATTCTTACAGTGTGTACCCAAGGGGAAAAAATACCCCTTCTGGCAAGAGGAGAGGACAAGGAACCATTTTGAAATATGCCAGATCATTCTGTTCTTAACAAGGCCTGCCCTCTGGAGAAAACTATTTTACCAGAACCTAACCTGTTGGGAAAAGACTTTGAGGGTTACTAAATAAGAGGTATATAGGCACTATACGTGGAATAGTTAAATATCTGAAAGTTTTAGAATAAATATAAAAAATAAAACATCTCTTCATAGGAACCATCTAAACAACTAGTTCATATTCACATCCAGACACTCCTGTTTTCCCCTTTTCTAAAACTGAGTAATATCACTGAGATCTTATGAAATATACTTCTTACTTAATAAATTTAATAGCTATTGAAATAATCAGCTTACTCTCAAATAGAATATATCTTGAACTTAAATGATCTTTTCTTCTCGATTTCCCCACTCCTGTTAATAAGGCAGTTAGTATCCCCGTATTACAGACCGGAAAACTTTTTATCATCCTTAAGCCATTCTGTTTCTGCAAACAAATTTTCACAAATATTTCTCAGAATTTCTCATTCATTTTCATGACCACTGATTAGCCCTGGGGTTATTACCATTAATGGTGTCCTGAACATCTTTGAACATCTTTTGTTTCTATATATTAATTCTGTTCAGATTCAGCAGGACTTGACTGAAATATTAAAGCTTACTTGTTATCAATGATCACTAAGGTATAGAGCACCCCAGACTGAGGGCTATGCTTGGTTGGGATGGAGGTGGGTATGTGAATCCCAGTCACAGAGACAAGTCCCTGAGAAGCAGCTGGCTTGTCCAGGCCTAAAGTCCAGTGGAGAACTACTACCCAACTCAAATTCCCCAAATGGTCACTATGACAATTTTAAATCAGGTAGACAGCGAAGAGTGGGAACAAATCCAAGCTCTTAGGAACCAGGCTAGTGGTAGAAATGGTTTTTAAAAATGTGTACATATAGGGCAGAAAACTAAACAAGGCACTGGTAACGTGGAAAAACCATTTTCTTGAGGAAGGCAACTGTCAGTGTTCTTTCTTGATCAAATATACTTTTTGTGATTGTATTTTCAAAGATTCCTATAACAAAATACAGTTCTGTTTGCAACTTGTATGGAACATAGCTAAATAATGTCATCATTGAATAAGGAAAACAAGTCTAAGAATAAGGACCACGAGATTACACAGATTTGCAAAAGGAAATTCTGTTTCAGATTCTCATGGGAAGGTTTCTGTTCTCAGCTGGAGTTCCTTTGGGAAGAACTTAATTATAAGAGTGACAGAGCACAAATATTTGCTTAGATAAATAGATAATGTCTATCAGAAACAAAGGATCTCTCTGTAACGGAAGTTAGAATAATAACTTGGCTATACACATCTCATCTATTAAAATACAAATTCAGCAATCAACCTTGGTTTGATTGTGAACACTCAGATTTTCAGACAGCAGTGAATGAATGACAGTTGTAAGACCTGCTATATGGTAAATGCTATGCTATATATTATAGGACTATAATTTGTTTCTAAAATTGATTTCTGTCACATTTTTGGTTTTGTTACATAGTGCTAAAAAGCTGATAAAAAATCAGCTTCAACATATGTTAAGAACAAGAATCATTTAGATTTGAGAAAAAATATCTTAAAGCCAAGAGACAGTAGGGTGGAGTAGAAAACACTGGGATTATGTATCAAAGAAACTGTAGCTTAAATTCGAACTTCTGCTTACTAAGAGTGTTTCTCTGCGTTGCATACTTAAAATCCCCTCTGAGACTCAGCATGTATGCCTATAAACGGGGACGAATACGATCTATAATGCCTATTTAAGGGGTTATTAAAATAAGCAGAAGTATTTTACTTAATATGTTTTTTAGAATTTCCAAAATATCTAGGGCACTTTGGTTTAAGAAACCATCTAAAAAACCAAATGTGGAAAAGTCTATGTGAACATCTTTCTCTCTTCTCCAGAGATCAAAGTGGGTGTTTTTTCAAAAAATCTTTCATACATCAATTTGAAAACCCTGTCCGGAAAAAAAAAAACAAAAAAACCTTAACTCTGAACTGAAAATTTATTGATAAGACGAACTGCATGTTCTACCAGCTCTGCGTCTTCTCTCACTAGCATTAGACTTGTACAGCCAACTCACTACTGCACAGCCCTGAGGGTATCTTCAACTTAACATGTCTAAAAATGGAAGCGTCTGTTCCTTCAAACTGCTTCTCATAGTGAAATTAAACAACAAAAACCTGTTAATGACACCACTCTCAACCTAATCATTTAAATCAGAATTTGCTACTCATCTATGGTTTACTCTGCTTTTCTCATACTACTCTCCAGATTTTCTTATTTTTATTGGCTACGTATTTCTCAAAACAAGTTTCCTTTGATCTCATTGCTGCTCTAACTCAGAACCTTTGAGAATATAAGGTAGCCTTTTAAGAGGTGTTCCTGCTTCTACTTCTTCAGCTTCTTTTACCTCCTTTATTGCACTGTCTCCAAACCGTATTTTATATTACTTTACAGAGTAGAGTATAAATAATAGATAATAATAATAAATAATACATAATAATAAATAAATAATAAAGCATTTCTCTCCTACTTAAAAATTCTTGCTAACTCCTTATGCCTACAGGATAATGTCTTTAGTATGGTGTATAAGGCCACTCTGATTTCTCCTTGTCTTTTAAATGAGCCTCAGCTCCCCCCATTTTCACTCATTCTTTGCTCTCAAGTAATGCAGAGGTTTTTCAGTGCCCGGTATCTCTCATCTGCTTCCTCCTTTCCTGACTGTGCTCAGGCTTTTCTCTCTGTCTATAATACCTTCTCTACTAGTTTCCTATGGCTTCTGTAAGCAATTACTACAAATGTTGTGGCATAAAACCACATACATGTATCCTCTTACAGCTACTTAGGTCAGAAGTCCAAAATCAGTTTCACTGGGTTGGAATCAAGGTGTCGACCGGGTCCTGCTCCCTCAGAGTCACTAGGGGAGAGTCTATTCCTTGCTTCTTCCAGTTTTTGGTGGCTGCCAGCCTTCCTTGGCTTGTGGCTGCATTACTTCAATTTCTGCTTCTGTGGTCCCATTATCTTCTCTTCTTCTGTTAAATATCCCTCTGCCTCCTTCTGATTGCATTTAGGGCTCACCCTGATCATCTAGGATAATCTCCGCATCTCAAGATTCTTAACTTAATCACAGTTGCAGATAACTTTTCTTATATAACTTAACATTTACAGGTTCCAGAAATTAATTAGGACCTGATATCTTTGAGGGCTATTATTCAGCCTATTATACTATCCCTTTAGAATTTAGCTAGGTTTCTTTTATCTGTGCACCCATGGCACCCTATGTTTACTTCGATTTATAATTGATATACAAATATTAAATCTTCCTCAAGGCCAGAGGATGATTTTATTTATCTTCCTTTCTTACTCTCTGTGCCCTAGCAAGGTATCTGCCACATAGTAGGCAATTAATGCATATTTCTTGAACTTTTGAAGTGAAGTCAGCTCTGCTCTTTTATTTTCAAAATGGGTGACTTACCCAGATGGAAAGAACAAGAAGGATAGCACATGCTTTTCTCGCTGTCTGGAGCACCTCATAGCCAGTGTGGCTTGCTTTCTGACCCTAGCTAATAAAATAATGCAAATAAAAATACTTCATTTTTCAAATGCTGGTTTACGAATTCATTTTCTTAGGATAAAAATTCCAAGACATAACTGGCCAATGGAATTATATAGAGCCCTCTGACGCGATTACCACATTAAACAATAGTTATGTACCTACATGCTTATCTATTAATGTGAAATGTGATCTTATCACCATTAATACTTACATCTGTAAATAAAATGCAGTAAAGGTATGCTTTGTTCAGGAGTAGCATCAAATAAAGTGTTAGGGCATGTGACACATATGCCCTAAGGTGATCCCCAATGAGTTAAACCCTTGTATAATCCTCTACCCTTCTAACCACTAGAATACAGCAAAAGTGATGGAATATCCATCCTATAATTACGTTACAAGATATATATATATATATATATATATATATATATATATATATGATCCACTGCTACACACACACAAGATCAATCTGTCTATCTATCTATCTATCTATCTATCTATCATCTATCTATCTATCTTTGTATTGCCAGCATGCCCTAGAGAGATGGCCCTCCACTGCTGGCTTTGCAGAAGTAAGCTGCCATGTTGTGCATGGGCATATGGACAAGACCATGTGGCAAGGAACTGCAGGTAGCCTCCAAAAGCTGAGAGAGGCCACTGGATGACAACCAGAAAAAAACAAGAGGAACCAGAGTCCTATAGCCACAAGAAGAGTGGAAATGGCTCTTTCACCAGTAGGGCTTCAGAGAAGATCACAGCCCCAGCTGACACGTGGGTTGCAGCCTGATGAGACCCTGAATCAGAATATTCAGTTGCCTGGACTTCTGACCTATAGAAACTGTGAAATAATAAGTATGTGTTGTTTTGTCATTAAGTTTGTGGTAATTAGTTTGCAGCAAAAGCAATCTAATGCAGGACATAGCTTTCTTTGTAATATAGCATTGGCAGAAATGTAAGAAAGCCATTTCAGAATCTTCGAGTAGTAGAAATCATAGAAGAAAATGCTTGATATAAAGCAAACATGAAAAAAATTCAATTACATTTACTCCTAAAAAATTAACCATGACTTTATGAATATAAAGA
Source organism: Balaenoptera acutorostrata (assembly GCF_949987535.1). Classification (NCBI taxonomy): domain Eukaryota; kingdom Metazoa; phylum Chordata; class Mammalia; order Artiodactyla; family Balaenopteridae; genus Balaenoptera; species Balaenoptera acutorostrata. Next base: position 92,330,683 of record NC_080074.1, read on the forward strand.
GAGGGCACTCTAATGGGCTTGGCTCAACTTTTGAGAAAAAGCCAAGGAGATGGGTAAAAGAAAAAAGCCAAATGTAAACTTGTATTATAAACCTGTTAGAAAAACGTCATTAAGGCTAAAGCATAGATGATCAGAATTTTGCAAAAAATATCAGAGAGGGAAGAGTCTGCTTCACATAAGAACAAAGGGGCAGGGAAAGGGGAGATCTGCAGTGGGTGGCAGGGTGTTATAGTGGAAAGACTGCAGGCTTTGTGCCAACCTGGCTTCAATACTTACTCCTTGTGTCACCCTGAGCAAATTACAACTCAAAGTGTACTATTAGAATAAAATTTCTTCTTGGAAGTTTTATTAGTCAGAGTATTCTAGAGGAACAGAGACAATAGGGTCTGATATAGATAGATGATAGATAGATAGATAGATATGTGTGTGTGTGTGTATACACACACGTATACATATATTAGTTTGCCCAAAAAGTTCGTTCGGGTTTTTCCCTAAGATGTTATGGCAACACAGCAATCTTAATTCTGAAAATTTAATTTTAATTTTGGAATATTTATTTCTAAAGGGTAATGAAAGAGTTGAGAAAATATGAACGACATTTTTGTCACATCTGCCTTGCTCAGCTTTTTAAACTCATTATTTCTGCAGAATGTGCACTCAATCAGGCTTCCTGTTGCAGCAGCTGTGTTACAGAAGGAAGACTGTTTTTGAAGACCACGCTTTTGTATCTACTGGCCAACTTCAAGTGATTAAGAAAGAGCTAACTAAAATTTTAGCCTACTTATGACTTTTGAAGAGAACTAAAGTAGCTTCAAAGATTTCTCGTGTCTGTGGAAAGATGACATAAATTTGTAGAGGAGACAAAGAGGGTGACTAGCTGAGTCGTAATTACTGTTAGCTATCATGTTTTAACTATTATAAACGTAGCGGGAAACTAAAACCTTATGAAACAATAAACACCTCAAGAATAATTTAAAAGAGTAAAATAAATACTGAATCATTACCTTCAAAAGATAATTGCAATTAAAGTATACATGCTGAGAAAAACTAGCAAAGCCATTCAATTATTTAGTCTCACATATGTTTTGAAAACTCTTGAAAATTGGTGAAGTATTCATCATTTTTCTTTTGCCAAAAAAGCCCATGTAATTTAGTTAATTACTAACATTACATATTGAATAAAACATTTCTTTAGAATTTGATACCCTAGTGAAAGATTATCTTTCAAACCTTGTTCTAAAAGTGATTTAGAATAATAAAGGCATGAGTGTCATAGGTCAATTCTATTAATGATGTCAACTGAGTTTTTAAATTGCTTGGGGATGATATAAACATCTTTACCTTGTTCAGTTGCAATTTACACACACACACACACTTATCATAGAGAAAAAAATCATATGCTATAAATATATTAATACATAAATGTTTATTGTAACATAGAACAATACTAGTTCATAAAGGTGAATTTTATTACGATGAGGATTATGTCCAGTTACAAATTCTACTACAAAAGTTATCAAACTTTATCTTTTTCTGTAAATTGAATTTAATGTATAAAGTATTTTATTACAATACTAGCAAACAAGAAAGCACTCTTCTTCATAGTAACTACTTTTCGTATTAATGCAAGTTTTGTATTGTAGCCACTATTGCAATATCTTCATCATTTGGTTATTAGAGTAAATGTCTGGATTTGAATAATTTTTTTGGAAGAGGTTTTGGAGGATTTGTGATTGCAGAGAAATTGCGTCTGATCTCTGGCTGGGAATGTTACCTGTGCTATTCGTGCCATGATGAATTGCAAAAAGTGCTTTAAGAACAGAAAAAAAACAGAGCTTAGCAATCAAATGTTGTTGTTGTTTTTTCTGTAAAATTTTCCCTTTAGATTCCTTACCTAACCCCACTATAATGTGCAAATGTTCGTACACCTCAATGCAGTTTAAATCTGTTAGCTGTTTGAAAACATGTGCTTTGTGAGATTAGAATAGCATTTTCTTCTTCTTAAAAAAATCCACTACTCTTCCATGATGAATTTCCATATTAGCACATAAAAGTATCCAGAAATAATTCCATCTTAAAAACATTTGTTTCTGCTAGAACTTTAATTCCTTCAGTAACTTGCATTATAATTAGAGGTGAGATGAGTACCTCCATTCTGATTAAAAATGATCCATTTGTATGTAGATACTTATTGTGCTATTAATAAATCGACAAATGCACTCACTTTGGTAAATAATCCCATGGGACTAACATAACCGACACTTAAAGTTCAATTATGAAAAGTCACTGGATTATTTTTTTCTATATGTATTTTTCCTTTGTCTTTGGATTCGTTTTTTGCCTAGGAAGACTTTACCCTCCTCGAGATTATTTGGAAGATTCCCATATATATGTCAATTTGACCCTTTTCTAGTTTTTCATGCTAAGGTTTTTAATATTCATAATTCATTTTTCTGCATGTGAGGTACAAACATAACTTATTATTCAGTGACTTTTTCTGATAGTATCAATGCAATTTAATGATAGCACATATTAAAAACTTTATATTTATAATAAAATTAACTTCTATGTACTCAATTTCTATACTCAAATATCTATTCTATTAATGAGCATATCAATCCAGTTCTAATAAAGTAGCATTTAATTATTTTTTGGTATGATTTGGCTCATAAGAGATATTTTCTTACTATTTTACCTTAATTTCTCAATTATTCTTGCATATTTTCTTTTCCAAAACAGGCTGTCCACATTCAATTAAACAATCTTTGTTGGGAATCTTTGTTACATTTTGCTTGCAGATTAATTTGGCAGTAATTACAACATTGAGTCTTTCTAGTCATGTTTGTCCACATATTCAAAGCTTGTTTTATAATCTTCAGTAAAGGATTAGAGAATTTATCATATAAATGTTATACATTCCCTTTTAGCTTTATTCTTCTTTGCATCCTTTTCCCCTCTTCTTTCTTTGTGAAAAGGACTGTATTTCTATCATGTTAGAAGTTATTAATGATACCTACTTCATGAAGGTTCTCAGAGGACTAAATGTTGTATACCTGGAAAACGTTTTTAAAAATTGCCTGTTATTATACTGTGTTAAACACATGTTAGCTGCTAGTTTTACTGTTTGGAATGATTGCTTTTGTTATGGTATCTTTTATCTGGCCACCTTACTGAATGGTTTTAATGCATGCTAATAATGCAGATAATATAGCTATAGGAAACTATCATTTGTAGATAATAATCATTTTGTCTCCTCTTTTTCATATGTGCTATTTCCTCATTGTGTTGGATAGGACTACCAATTCCATGCTAAAAAGTAACAGACAATATCCTCTTTTTAGAGGAAAATTAGGAGCAATAAATCTATAGGCATTTTTTTGATATTTGGATTTCTAAAAATTATAACCTTAATCACGTTAAGAAATCCTCTATTTTTAGATTACAAAAGTTTTTTTTTTTTTTTTTTTTAAGTAGCTGTTAAATTTCATGAAATGCTTTTGGGAGCATATAAGACATATAGTTTTTCTCCTTTATCTTGGTAATGTATTAAAATAGTCTACCAAGCGTCCTAATGTTCAACCAATTTGACATTTTTAGAATAAGTTCTACTAGCTCATGATGCTTGGCTCTTTAAATATGTTTCTTTGATTTGCTCATATTCTTAGGACCTGGGCTCTATATTCATAAATGACATTGGTTATTTCTTTGTTCTCTCTTTGTGTGTGTATACCATTTATGTCTGGTTTAGGTTTATAATAGACACAGAAAATAAATTGGGAAGTATTTCATCTTTTCAAGATCTGGAACAGGATAATGGAACAAAGATACTCTTTCTCCTTAGGTATTTGTTTGAATCACTCCGCTCTTGTGAATCTGAAGCTTTTGATGGAAATTATGCATCTACTCTAACAGAAACTATAGGGAAATGAGATTAGCTGAGAAGGGCTGGTTAATCTGACCTCAGAGAAACAAAACTAAACAGATAAAACTATAACATTCATGAATACCGATACGTAACTAGTTGGTTTTTTTTTAGTGTTACATGTCCATCTCCTATGACCAGAATCTATGAATACTTTGTTTATTGATATGTTTTTAGCAGTGAAGATTAGTGCCAAGCCCATGGTAGACACTTAATAATTTTTTTTTCATTCAGTAAATGAATAAAGTAATAAATGATTTTGCTTTGGTTGTGAATGGATGTTTCTTTAGGGAGATGTGAGAAAATTCTAGGTAGTATAATAATGTGTCTATCAGAATATTAACTTTTTAGCACCCTTTACATGAGGTCGAAAGAATATATATATATATATTGGCACTCTGTTTCTTAGAAAAGTATGTGCATAACTATATTCTCTTTGTTCAGGTTTATAACTTCACTCTATTCTAGCCCCAGGCTGCTTTCTTAACTAGATTTACTTTGGGATACCAATGGACATAGGGAGGAAGAGGCTATGATGAAAGAATGAAGGTGTCTTGATAACAACCCTTCATATGTTGTTTTCAATGTCATGCATGTCATGAAATGAAGTTCTTCCTTCCTATCAGTAGATATACTAAACTTCCTAAAGACATCAATCAGAAGTTTCTTAGGAAGATAAAAATAGGATTTCTCCAAAAAGAAGAAAAACATTTAATTCCATAGTGTACTAAATCAACTGTTAAACTTCCTTAAAAAAAACCACTCTGTTACTTTTAATACAGTGGCATGGATTAAAGAGAAAACATAGCTTATTTAAAAATTTTTTATAATTTGTAATAAAAGGAAAAAATCTAAGTTATTCAGATGTTACCTTGTTGATCCCACAAACTGATATACTCTCTCTTGCCTTTTTTTCTTTACAGAGTCTGTTTCTTCTTTTAGAGCAGACACATCTCCCCAATCACTTTTTCCTTCCTCTTTTCCTTCCCCAATCACTTTTTCCTTCCTCTCTCTGTAAGTCCTGATCATGTTTCAAACTTTACCTACTTTTTGAAGACCTTTCTATCTACTGATCTGCTTTCTCCAGCTCTTGATCAGAGCCTCATTTTAGCAATGATAATATTCATTGTAATTCTGTTTCCATTTTTCTCTTGGTAGACTGTAGACTCCATCAGGTCAGAAAATTCATTATTTAATTGTTGACCTATTTAATTAAACCAAATATAGCTTTAACAGAGAGTGGCAATTAATCAGTATTTGTTAAATAAATGCATTTTTAAGAAGCATGTATTTCTGTGATAGACCCAACCTGGAAATGAAACTTCTTTACCTCTGTCTTAAAATGCAGTCCACAAAAGTTGAATTCTTCTATTTTTTTGTTGTACTCTTCTCTCAACTTTCAAATTTATGCATATACAAATGGGGAGAAAGAAAGGGAAGAAAATAATTTGGGGACTTGGAGTAGCAGGGACAATTGACAAAAAGAAGTATAAAAGAGTGATAATTGTGCATATCAAATTTGCCTTTTTATTTCATAGCAGGAGTGAATTATGTCAGAACACCCCTTCCAAATGTTCTTTTCTTTTAAAAAAGTACTATGTAAGGAAACATGACATGTTCATGTTTAGTGCTATTTAAACAACATGAGGCTGATTGCTTTATTGTTTTTTCCAGAAATCTTACTGTTGTCTATTGGTATAACACTTTTTTAAAAAGAAAGAGAAAAGTTACTTTTTAAGGAAGACATTGGAAAGGTGAAACTCTGGGGTTCCCACATTTCTCCTTGAGAGCCTCAAATGACACAGGAACATGGGCTGGATATTCACGTGCATTGCTCTCAACACTAAACTAATCCATCCAAGAGAGCCATCCTCTCCCTTCTCTCATTTCTTTTCATGATTGAATTAACTTATTCCCCCTTGTCTTTCACAGGAGAAACCCAAGAAGATGTAGCCTCAGGTATTAATAGAAAAAGCAAAACTGATCCACTCAAAGGAAATTTACAGGAATGTTTACCCATCCTCTAAAAACTTTCTTAATGAAGAGAGATCATTTTTCTAGGTTCTAGGAGAAGGTAGATTCCAGGTACATGAAAGTAGAAGGTGAGGAGCTATGCTTCTGTTAAACTCTTAACTATTGGCTTAGTAAACCTTTGTGTCTAAATAGTAAGCCCACTGTTTTTTTATGAGACATGTTCAAAACTACTCTAGAAAAATATTTTTAAAGTTATTATTGGATGGTAGGAGTATGGGGTGGAGTTGACCTTAGGGAAACAAGAGCAGAAATAATAAAAAGGATGTTGGAAAACATACGCTTGGCTCAAGTCAGTATATCTCCAGAAGTCAGGACGGACCAAGAAGGAGCAGAAAAGCAAGATGAATGATGTGAAACTTGCTGTCTTGGGTGGTGAAGGAACGGGCAAATCTGGTAAGTGGTGTTGTTTTCTGTGGCATGGTGTAGAGTACATAAAGAGTGAGAAATATATTGACATGATATGTATTACATTATAACATATTATATGTAGATAAACTTGATATAACTATATATTATTTTTAAGTAGGAGTTTTCATTTTATAAGCAAGTAATGCAATTACCTGTATGTAAAATTTATATACAGGTTGAATATAACTGTTTGAAGTATTAATTTGTATCTTGTTCTACTGATGTTTGAAATTCATTGGAATAACAGGAAATCCCTCCCATCACTATCCCACCTACTTCTCACTCCAGCACACCTGCCTCCACACCTACCCGTGGCCAAACAATGCCCTTGAAAAGATTCTGCTGCCCTGAGACTAAGGGTGGAGAGAGATGCGTGGAGACCTATGAATTATTTTTTAAATGCCATTTTTTCACATTATCAAAGTGAGAAAAACTTTGGAGGGGCATGGCTTTTTAAATGCCCAGAAATGAGCAAGAAGTGCCCAGACCTTGCAAGCTATGTTTTTGTTTTCTTTTGTTTTGTTTTTGGTCACATTATGATGGTACTAAGCATGCCACCAATAGAACCACCGTAGCCTAATGAATCTTAACAACGGGCCAGACCCAGGAGCTGCAATAAGATAAACCAACACTAGAGGTCGTTCCTCTGTTTCCTGGATTTTGAAGTCCCTTATTTCCTTAAACAATTGCAAATGCCTGATACCGTCCTGGCCACTATTAGCATGCAGCACCATGAAGCCACAATTAATTTTATAAAGAAAATATAGAGATGTTATAGTTCTTGCATCTCATATTTAATGAGAAATCTGTCTCTGTTACAAAGGTGAGTTGTCTTAACGTGTCTTTGCATTCGTAAATTACTTATGCAGTGATTTGAGTGGGCAGCACACTGAGATCACTTTCTTTGTAGCCTCCTAATTTTTATGGCTGTACAGTGGAAATTCTTAGACCAGAATTTAGTAAAGTTTTAAGGTCTTCATGAATACTTAGTAAATTTTGAGCTGAGATGCTAGATGCTTATGTACATTACTAAATTATTTGTATCCTAAAACAGATAAGACCCCAAATCCAGCTTGTTTTGTTTTGCAGCCCTTACAGTAAGGTTTCTTACCAAGCGATTTATTGGAGAATATGCTTCTAATTTTGGTAAGTCACTACTTTAGACTTTTTCACCTTAAAACTTCAGCATCATAATTAATATCAGAGAAACATTTTAATAGAATCTTCCATTTTTGCACTTTTTAAAGAATAAATTTATTTATTTATTTTTGGCTGCATTGAGTCTTCGTTTCTGCGTGCGGGCTTTCTCTAGCTGCCGTGAGCGGGAGCTACACTTCGTTGCAGTGCACGGGTTTCTCATTGCGGTGGCTTCTCTTGTTGCAGAGCATGTGCTCTAGGCGTGCGGGCTTCAGTAGTTGTGGCCCATGGGCTTAGTTGCTCTGCGGCATGTGGGATCTTCCCGGACCAGGGCTTGAACCCGTGTGCCCTGCATTGGCAGGCGGATTCTTAACCACTGCACCATCAGGAAAGTCCCCCATTTTTGCACTTTTAAGCAATTTATTTATTCATGGGTTCTGGTTAGACAAGCCCAAATAAGTAATTGAATTAATTGTTCTTTTATGATAAAAAGTTATCCAATTTGATGTTAAATAAAAAGGATTAGAAATCCAGTTGGTTTCAGTCTAGAACCAGAAAAACATTAAAACTGGGACCTGCTGCCTGTACCAAGTGTTGTAGAGCATGTGAGTGTGGATTTTTTTGTAAACTATGAAACAATTTGAAATTAAAGCAACATCTGTTGAAAAATAAAGACAAATTAATAATAAAAGCACAAGTAACTACAAAATAAATGCTTATTTTTATTGCAAAACCATGTGACAATAACTGGAAAATTATACTATGATTAAAGATCATATCATAATTAGGTAGGTTGCTTATGTAAGTTTCAGAGAAATTCTAAAACAGATGCCAGGGCACCTTGATATAATCTTAGGATCGTTTCACTAACTCTACTATAAATTTCTGTTATTTTGATCAGAATTAGCATGACATATGGGAAATGCCACAGTGGGGAATTAATAACAAGTGGGGAATTTTGCCAGAGGTTTGAATATATTTTTGGCTCAGCAATTAATCTATGTAATGCTACTAATATCTTACCTGACTGAAGGTGTGGTGAGGAAAGGTTTTGTGGGTTTTTTTAATAAGAACGAAGATTTTAAGAAATATGAGAATTGGGAGTAAGGGAAATTATTCTTTTGTTCAATAATACTGATTTAGAGTAAGAAGAAGTTATGATTGGAAGTGTTTTCATGAGAAATAAACAACAAAAATCTTTAGCATTCATTTATGATATAGCATTATTAGAGTATTTTAGAAAATAACTTTAAAGTATTGCATTGTTTCCTACGTGTAGCCCATAGTATTTCAGTCCGTATGCCATTGTAAATGTTTTAGGGCAAGCACTTGAAAACTGATTATAGAAAGAAGAAATATATAGGAAGAGAAATTCTTATTGTTTCATTTCTCAGGTCAACAGCCTCAGTCAAAAAAGGTAACACACAAACTAGGAGTCAGGCATGAGAAAATGTTCTAAAACTATAAAACAAAACATAAATAAAAGAACACACACAAAAAGCAGTAACAGCAACAACAAAATAAAAACATCACCTTAATCTTTTATAAGATATATCAATAGATATATAGGTATATCAATAGATACATAAGCAAATGAAGTGTACACATTTCTGGCTGTTACATCTATATTAAAAAAAATATATATATATATATATATATATATATATATATAAGACCTAGAGACATTCTTAAAGACAACCAAATGAACAAAAGTTCACCACCACATGAGGATTAATTAGCAAAAAAAGACCCCATTTGTAAATGAGGGCTAGAAGGGGAAAATAATAAAATTCTAAAAAGTTAAGAGCTGGTGACCCCTGCTGGCAGTTTTTGAGTTTTGAGAGTGAGTATTTTAAAATGTCTTAGAAGGAAAGTATATGGTTCACAGTAGTAAGCTTATAAAGTTTAGAATAAACTGTCTGAAGACATTTTAAGATTTAATGAAACACTAACAAATTTCATTAAATGTAACCTAGAAGGATTTTAAAATTCATCCCTAACCTCCTGAAGTCGGCTTTCCCAAATGTCTGCTACATTTTGCTAACCACAGGTTACAGAGTATTTGCCAGAATGGGTCATGATTTTGTGTCAGTATGCAATTTTGGAGAGAAGTAGGTCTTGTATTAAAACACTGGAGGGACAGTTACAGAAATGAAGTCTTTCGTTCATTCAACAAATATTTATTGAATAACTGTCATGTGGCAGGTACTCTTCTAGGTAGAGAGGCTATAGTAATGAACAAATATCCTAGCCTTCATAAGATTTACAATCTGGAGGGAAGGGTCAGCTAATTAAAAATACATTTATCTATCTATATCTATACATATATATATCTACATATATATATATATAATGTCTTATGGTGATAAATGTTATGAAGGAAAAGAAAGCATAGGGGAGTGGTGTGTGGTCATTTAAAATAGGGTAGTCAGGGTAGACCTGGCTAAGATGGAGACATTTCAACAGACCTGCAGGTGATAAAAACTGAGCCATGAAGATATTTGGGCAATTACATTCCAGGTAGAAGAAACAGTTGCCGAAGTTCAGAGGAAGGAACTTTCTGAAAAATGTGAGGAATGGTATGGAGGACTGTGTAGCTTCAGTGGAGGAATGTGAGAGACAATAGCCAAAGAGGTCTACTGAGATCATAGGGGTAATGGGAGACTAGATAACTAGGGAAATTCTCAGGCATTTTAAAAGCTTAGGTTTATCCAAATGAGATGGGGAGCCATTGGAGAGATTTGATCAGGCAAGTGACATGATCTGGCTACAAATTGGCTTTTGCTCCTGGATTGAGAATAAACTGAGAGCAAGAAGGGAGTTAGGGGAGGGATAAAGCAAAGATCTGAGTTAGGAGGTTTTCTAATAATACGGCAAAAGTAATGATGGCTTGGACCAGAGTGTGAGCAAAGGAGGTGATGAGAGGCAGACAAATTCAAAATATTCTTTGAAGATAGAGTAAAAAGGAATTTTTAATAGAATAAATATAGGATGTAAGAGAAAGAAAGAATCAGGGATGCCCTTGAGGCTTTTAACTCGCGAGACTAGTTATGGATATGTCATTTAATGAAATGGAAACTTGTGGGATATGCAGTCTTTGCGGGGAGATCAGAGGTTCCATTTTAAGCATGTTAAGGTTGAGATGTCTATCAGGTATCTAATTGGAGGCACCCAGTGGTGGTAGATGCCTAGAGTCCAGGGAAGGGGTCCAGACTACAGAAATGGGTTTATCAGCAATAATTGTTACATAAAGACTCTGACTGGATGAGATTAGCAAGGGAGTGAGTGTAGATAGAGAAGAAATCCATAAACTGGAATCACAATTGGAGTGAGAGAAGATATTGTGGGACAAATAAAAAAGATTAATACAAAGCAATATGGAACAAAGAAAAAACCCAGGAGAGTATGTTGCCTTGAAAGCTATGTGAAAGAAACATTTTGAGGAGGTAGGTGTGATCAACTATACTAATATTACTGACAGGGCAGGTAAGATCAAGAACTTTCCACTGAGTCTAAAACCATAACCCTGATAAGAACAGTTTTAGTCAAGTAATTGGAGTTAAAGCCTGATTGTAATAATTTGAAGGTCATGGAAGGAGAGAATTTGGACACAGGGAGTATAGATATTTTCCAAAAAGCCAGCAGAGAAATAGAACAATAGTTGGGATCCAAAGGGTTGTTAAGTTAGGAGAAATTCAGCTGCTAGTAATGATATAATAAAGAGGAAATTTTTATGGTGCAGAAGAGAGAGGTAGAATTGTTGGAGCCATGTCTTTCAGCAGGTCAGAGGAAATAGTAACTAGTTCATAGTGAATGGACTGGCCTTAGAAACACAGATAATTCATCCATAGTAATAGAATGGAAGATAAGTACATAGGCAGAAAAACATGTAGGTGAATAGATATAGTGGTAAAGTTCATTTGTAAGAAATATACATTAGCAAATATATGTTTTTTTGACCACTAGCAGTAAAGAAAAGCTACTGTAGTACTCAACTAAAATATGGCTGGTTGACTTTGCAGGACTGCGATCCAAATATAAGGCCATTTTAAAAATTCTGGAGGATTTCCATACTGACAATGAGTATATGCATATTTTTCAGAATCTATCTATAAAAAGCATTTGTATTTGGAAGGGAAGCAATTGAATCTAGAAATATACGACTCTTGTTCTCAGGTAAGTAAAACAAAATATGTTTTCAATCATGATTTGAAGAAGATATCCCTCAAATCTTTTTAGCTAAATCTTATCAATACTGTTTTTTTTTTTACTGATTTAAATCTAGTACGAAAAATCAATACATATTCCATTTACTAATAAGGATAGAAAATATCATCTCTTTTCAAACATATGTGGATATTGATTTTAAATGCAATTATTAGGGCTTATCAAATTTTCAGAAAAAGAGTTTTTTTAGAAAAAAGATATCAAATGAGATGGATATAACTTTATTATGGTTCTTTATTTTTTAAAATTTAATCAGTTTTGTTTAAAGAAAGAGGATGATAAAAAAGAAACAGAGACTACATTTTAGAAAATATCAGTATTTGCCTTACTGAATTCTCTTCCAGGTGAAATGGGTCTCCATTAATTAACTGTCTAACGGGTAAAATACAGGGATCAGATCCCACCACTTTCAATGTGCTTGGTTTATTTTCAGCCACAGAAAGCAAAATATTCCCTCCCAAGTGAGCTGCATTGGGCAGATGGGTTTGTTATTGTGTATGCCATCAGTGACAGGTCTTCGTTTGCTTTTGCAAAAGCACTAATCTACAGAATTCGGGAGTCACAGACTAGTCATTGTAAAAGGTGAGGTATTTTTCTTTCCTCTCTCCTTTCTTTTTAATAAATCATCATAGAGCTGTAAGCATCATTAGGAAGAGTTTAATACAGGCTTCCAATTACAAAATTTAACAGCCCTGAACAATCCACCTTCCATTCCACAGGAGTTACACATGTAGTAAAAGGAATAAGATGAGAATACTTTATATCCTGGCTGACATAAACAGTTACTTGCCCCGAGTAAATGGCTATTTTACAAGACAGCTTCTATTGTTAACATGCCATTCACTTGCAAAATAATGGTCCTCTGTACACAAGATAGTTCCCTTTCCACCTTTCTTTTTCATGCCCGCAAAAATGTGAAGGATACTAAATAAATCCAGATTTATTACACTTGGCATCCAATTCCTAGTCATTGAGCTGTTCAGTCAATCAAAGCAAAATAGACTGAATAATCAAACTGTTACAGATTCTAAGTATGAGAATACCTTTTTCTCCATTTCACCTCCTAAAACAAAGAGCTGATCAACGACTCCGGATTGTTAATGTCTTGACACAAGTGACTATGAAGGAAAACATAACTGTGCCTTAAACTAATTTTGCATTAGTAGATATAAATGTAAACCTATGAATTTCCCATTTTAGTTTTCCTTTTTTTTTTTATTGTTTTAGCCTTTCCATTTAAAATATTTTTTTTTGTTTAACCTGCTGGTATAAGGGATTCTTTGTGCTCTTAACCAGATTTGCCCTTAAAATCTAAAATAGCATTCTAATCTGGGAAGCAAAAAAGCACAATATTATTCCTGAAAATTGGTACCTGTGCTTTTTATATCTATTTTAAATGCCTACTATCAAGAAATCATCAGATAATAATTGATAAGTTATATTTCCCTAGAGTCATTTGATCTAAATTCTTGTTTATATCTGATTGACCTTGGGTAAACCCTTTAATCTCTAGACCTCCTTTTTCTGACTATAAAACTGATAGAAACACGGTAGGAGAAAAGAATGTGATTTTACTAAGGTACCTCATGGCTCTGATTTCCTATAATATTACTGATTTTGAGGGACCTCCATTGTTTCAAGTGTTAAATGCCTTATATTTAAGCACCATAACTTAGGTAAGGAAAAGTAATTAAAATTACTTTCTATTCTTACAAATCAAAAGAATCACTCACGAATAGGCAAAAAATATGTATATTTTAAAATCCTATATTTGACATTTTTCAGGCAAACTTTTAAATGTATTGACCAAATAATTTTTGAGTTTTTCCAGTTCTCAATCTCTAGGTAAACTAGAGTCTCTTATTTGTAGATAAAAAGCAAAATTATGGCATTGTTTTATAAAATTACATCTGATATTTGTGATTCACCCTTCAAAATATTTCATTTATTCTTCCCCATTAATTCTTCACAATAATTTTCTGAACTCTATAGAAAAAGATACTCTTAGTGCCCTCAAAATCCAACACATACAGTGCTTTTTCCCTTACGGCTCACACTGTCATGTGAATGAAACCAACCTGAAGACTGTTTTCATTTTCCCATTTCTTCCCTATAGGAGATATCTTGGCAGAGTTCCATGCCATTTAAGACCTAGTAGCCTTACTGTATTCTTCAAATGAAACTCTGCTTTAGGAATGTTACATTGTAACCGAGGCGATTATATTGATATTTGCCAGACATTACCTTACCAAAACAATATACTTCTTCAATAAACAGAAAAATTGTACAAGGTCACGAGACTGTAAAATTTTCTTTAAAGTATGCTATAATGAATATTAACAAACAGCAACAAGTATTGAATTAGTAAAGAGGCATTAGTTAGTCCTTCTCTTTCAGTTGATAAAGAAATGAAAGATAATACTTAGAAAGCCTATTTTATTGCCTGGCACTGGGCTAGATTTTTATACACATCTTCATTTAACCTCTGTGAGCGTTCTGTGTGACAAGGACTATTTTACCTTTTTTTTTTTTTTTTTTTTTTTTACATATAAGGGAATTGAAAGTGGAAAATGTTACAATCATGTCTTGTTAGTAAACAGAGCCATAATTCCGGGAATAGGTTTGTACCACTTCAAATGTTATGCTTTAAGAGCCTTGTTGCTTCTGTGTCATTTACACATTTTATCTAAAATAATTTTTATAAGTAAATGAGATACACACACACATGACCACAAATAACACACATACACACACAGTATTCTTTTTTTTGGTCCATAATTCTTTTTGATATAAACCTACTTAATTAAAAAAAAAAAGAGTTGTTAAAACAGTCTTGCCAAAGAATTGTGTATCTGTGTTTCAGAGCTGTGGAATCAGCTGTGCTTTTGGTGGGTAACAAGCAAGATCTCTGTCATGTGCGAGAGGTTGGCTGGGAAGAAGGGCAAAAACTGGCACTGGATAACCGGTGCCAATTCTGTGAACTGTCTGCAGCAGAGCAGTCTCTGGAGGTGGAAGTGATGTTTATCAGAATTATCAAGGGCATCCTGACAAACTTCAAACTCAAAGAAAAGAGAAGACCCAGTGGATCTAAATCCATGGCCAAACTGATCAATAATGTATTTGGAAAGAGAAGGAAATCTGTTTAATTGACATGTGATCCTAAGGGATTTTTATTATATCAGAGAGTTTCAAATGTTTGTATGGTAATTAAATTTACCCTTTGTATGCAATTAAAAAATTCTCTTAGAGATATGAAATAATTGACCATGAACCACACTGTGTTTTCAAATATATAGTTTGCCTTCTTAGTTGTTTGTATCTTGTACATTTTGCTTCACACTTAACCTTTTCTTTATTACACAGAATAATATGAGTATAACCTATTGGTGGATTACTATATAATTTTATTAAATTACCATTCTACAGGGCTCAATTTACCTTTATTTTATATATATCTTTTTAATGAAATATATAGTTATATTCATATAGTTAATACATTATAGGGCTTAACTTATCAGTTTGTGAAATTCATGATCTATTTAATTGAAACGCATGGATTTATTTTTGAAAGTATCTTTATAATAAACCAGTGAATTATTTGATAATACATAAATTTTACTTACAACTAAGGCCTTAAGAAGTTAAATTCCTTACCCATAAGTACATAGTTTACAGTTGGTCTGATGATGAAAAAGTCTGCCTTTCCTTATTGTATGCTAAGCTAACAAGGGCAATTATCATAGAGAAATTAAATTATACAACTAAGATACTTTTTAGATTAAAAAATTAGGTTTTTTTTTTAAGTTCATTTAGAAATCCATACCTCATAGGAAAAGAAAAAAGTAAAAACTGGTTGGTAAATATATAACCTTGAAGGCCTTATTGTCCTGAAAGAAATATTGTATTAGATACAAACATTTTGGGCCTTCTCACATTACATTGGGTACAATTTCCTTCAGAAGTCAACTGTCCACCTCCTGGACTGCAGCATCCCTTCTGCTGTCCCCGATGAGCTTGTCACCTGCTGCGTTTCAAGTTGCAGCCCTAGGCCTCACTTCAGCCAAATCGCTGATAAGTAAGGTTAGACTTCGGAGAAGTTAACCTGGGCATACATGCAATGCTGCATGCACACTTGGTTAACATGTGTCAGCACTAACCTGGGGACCACGTAGAAGATCTTGAGTAGAGGGTGGTAGACTGGAGTCAGGGAGGGTGACACTGACTATTAGTCTGGGCAGGAGAGAATTAAGTCATTGACATGGTCTTGTTCATCGTGAGTCACGATCCAACATTTAGCTTTTTTTGTTCTGTGGAAATCTAACCTGGATGATGCACTAGAGTAAAAGGAGTGGAAGTAAGGGAACTTTGTGTGGTAGTATACAAAATAGTCCAGAATGTTCATGAAGATGGGGGAGTTAGAATTGCTATGGTAGGTTGGACCCAAGAACCCGCCATCTGACTATTCTCTGGGACGATTCAGAGGAGCTTCCTTTACTAAGGAAGTGAGGAAAGCCGTGGTGAGGAGGCAAAGACAACTTTGACAAGCTTCCTAGTGACTGTGTTCCATGGGTCAGAGTTGACAGTCGGGATGCTTCCACTGAATTGCACTCCTCGATACTAAGACAGATGATAGACTCCTGGGACAGCAGACTCTGGATGCCAGCATTTAACCTGATGCCTGTTTAACCTCGTAACCTGTTTACCCACTCACTCAGGCCCCAGAGAAATAGTGCCATATCCAGGGTAGAGGCTCCATTTCTGATGCTGGCTGGTTGGAAACTTAGAAGCTATATTGAGACAAAGTCCATATTGTGGGCTCAAGCATTGCTCCCATCCCTGCCACCAAGGCCACTGTTATCATGGGTCCATTACATATAAGCACAAAGGTAGTCAAGAAAAAAGGCAGGTTATCTGTAGGGCAGTTCATCTTGTCCATTTGGTTGTAAAGTGACTTCTCATTGGTGGATGCTTTCCGGTTGGCATTAAAGTGATACATAAAGATCTGTAAATATGATGCCCTCTCTGAGAGATCCATTCACATGCTTATTCTCCAGTCCTTCTTGACACTGTTCTTCTAGTCTTACCTCTTTACAGATATCTCTGACCAACTGGCGAAACCACTGATCACAGCCTAGGACTCTCTACCACATTATACCTTTCTTGACTTATGAGGTACACAACAAAGTGTACTTCTTGAAGCTTTGGCAAATGGGATAATTTCCTTTTACTGATGAGCTTCATGGTTACCTCTGGGCAGAACTGTAATGAGGCCCAGTCTTCTTTTGCCTGGCACTAACACATCAAGCTTAAGTGAGGAGTGCTTCTTATCAACTAGGAATATTCAGATTAGATTGCTTTGTAAATGAGAAATAAACTTTTATTGTGTAGTTATTCTAGTAAATTCAGTTATATACTTTTTTGATCAACTATTTATAGGGATTTTATTAATCTTTTATAATATTAATCTTGACTATATAAGTATATGTATATGTACATATATATCAGCTTAAGCATTTATACTTTAATCTTTTTTTGGTTTTATTTTGTTCTTATTATTTGCCTGAATAATCTTAGAGATTTGGTCTTCATTCTTTAAAATTCTCTTCCTAGTTAAAGAAAGATTCTTTTGGGATGATTTTGCATTAAAAATAACATATTTATCCATGTTATATGGAAGAACTCTACTGTCAAAATGGTATGAAAATTCTTTCATAGCTTAATCTATGATTTAATCTTAATCTTAATCATAGCTTAATCTTAATTTCATAGCATATGTATCTGTGATGAGTCAGAGTTCAAAATTTCTCTGGTAAGTATACTACTCATATTTGTGTATATTAAAATTTTTTTCTTTATTATACCCTGATTTTTTAGCAAGATGATCTGAGATGACACATCTTGTTATAAGGAGTCTATGGAACAAAGGAATAAGAACAAGCTTTCTCACCAAAAAGAAAAAAAAAAGATAACTATGTGAGGTGATAGATGTGTTAGTTAACTTAATTGTGGTAATCATTTCACACTCTATACATCTAAGAAATCATTATGTTGTACACTTTAAATAAATTGAAAATTTATCAATTATACCTTGTTAAAGCTGAAAAAATTTGTTTTACATTAAAAAAAGAATTTATATTTTAAAAATAGTTTCTGTGAGGCAACTTTAGAAATGAACCACTGATTATTTTTCATAGTGATATTTAAAAGTCCTGGGTTAATTTCCCCTTTTATAATGTGACAGTTAAAAAACATATCCACACATTTTTTGATACTTCTCCCATTAAAATGTTGAGTCGGATTCCCCTCCCCTTGATTATGGTTCATCCTTGTTGACTCTCTTTTAACACACGGAATGATGTGGAAGTAATGGGAAGGACTTATGAGACCAGGTTGGAAAGAGCTCAAGCTCCCATCTCTTCCTGGGACTCTGCGTTGTTCAGAATCAGCATGGATCAACCTAGCTGCCCTGAAGGCACTAGGCCAGAGATACCACATGGGGTTAGTGACCAAACAACCAACAAACAGACAAGCTAATCTTCAGGTGATTTCAGCCTCTAACCTTGGACTACTCTAGCCGATGCCAAGTAGAGCAGGGATGAGTTATCCCCACTTGCAGAATTGTGATCCCAGTATATATCCTTGTTTTGTTAGGGGAAGGTTGTTATGTGGCAATAGATAACCAGAACCGATAACTCATTAAAACCTCCAGTAACTCAGCCAATATGAAATGTTTGGCTTTCTTATTGGGCAAAAACAGGGTGAAAAAGAGCTTCCAGATTCAAAAGAATTGTCTACAACATAAAGTTCTCCCAGTATCAGTTTTCTTGTGAATATAATTCACATGTAAAGCAACTTGCAAAAACCTAAAAATAATAAATTGCAGTTTTCCAAAATGAGAGAAACCACATCTACTTACAGTAGAGAAACAAATACATCAACATAAGGCCATAGAATGTTGTAGGTTGAAGGTAGCAAGTGTGTCTAAATCTCAAAGATAGTTAAGCTGTAACACTAGACTGGGAATTGCCTATACTGCTTCTAGTAAAAAAAGATGCTGTCATTCACTTTGGATGAGCTTCAGTGAGATAACACATGATGAGGGGCAACAGCTGAGGAAGGGAATGTCAAAGGGGAGGGGCCTTTAAAACGGTTTTGATTTAATACAAGGCATGCACTATTAATAATGAAGTTGAATGATACCTATATGTTTTATAGGCTTATAAATTGGCTGTAGTAAAATATTTTACATCTTAGATCACTAGGTATTGTTTCAGCTTATTATGGGAGATATCTGTCTAGAGTTGACTGAATTGTATTAATCTGAACCTAGTTTAATGATGCCTTAACATTTTTATGGGGGAATTTAATGTTTGCAATATCCATGTTCCTTCTTTGAAAGTGTGACTTATAGGTTTTTCATTTTCCTTAAATTATGAAATCCTTCAGCTAATAAAGGAAAATGATTATAGTTTGCAAAAAAGGCAAAGTCATTTAACAATCCATATAACTGTCTGTTGTAGGACTTTGCATAATAATTGTAATTTAGCTATTAGGGATTCTAAAGGCAGTTATCAGTCATACTCTACACTTCTGGGGGAATCAGGCAAAGCCCAAATTATTTAAAGTATTTTAAATTCCCAAGGGAAAAAAAAAAAGACACTATAAATTGAGAATATACTTCTTAGTGGCAACATATTATTTCAAAGCAAAGAAGAAGTTCATCATAATATTCAAATGTATAAACCACCAAACATTATTTTTGTTTATTTTGGATAGAGATATAATTTGTTTATTTTTAATAATGGAACTATTAGTTCCTGTAAGGAGGGAATTAGCAGATGAAAAGTATCAGTTGCAATGTGAAATTTGACCAACATTTTAGTAATCCTGGAACAACTAAGACATAAAGAATTAGGAAAAAACAGAAAATTGAAGAGTAAGATATGGAATTACTTGCCCCATTATGTGGAAGTATGACCATGCATTACCTCTGTAGTTTTTAGACCATCTTATAAGACTGAGTATTTAACAACTCAGTTTTAGTTGTTTAGTCAACTCAGTTTTAAAAATGAGTATTAAACAACTAGATACATGAAAACATTTGAAAACACATATTAAATTAAACTGATTTTTTTTCCAGATATAAATTTACTTTCAAGGTAAGAAACTATTTAGGTTTGCAAAATTTGGGGTTATTTCTACACACAGACATATTTGGGGTTAAAATTTTGGTGTTGAGTTGGGGACAGAAAGTTTAATTCATTCAAACAATAATTGTAAAAAAATAACCAGTTGGTTGACATTTATCAGAAGATTTTGAAGCCTTACGTAAAAGAAGTCTATATTTTACTCATATTGTTCTCCACAACAGGAGAGGTTTTGAGCAAAACCTGCTCAAAAATAGTTTAAAAATTTTGGAATTTGGTCATTCTAAATTAATATTTATTGTTTTCTTAATAACATCTTTTTGAAGATAAATATATTTGTTGGTAGACTTAAAACTAATACACACATATGGTGTAGTGTATATAGATATACTGTATATCTATACTATATATCTATCTCTATATCTCTCTAATGATGTTCTTTTATTAAATATATTTAAACAAACTGAATTCATCTATAAGAAAAATATAAAACAACACAGCTTTTGTGATTTTATTTCACCTTTACATAACCACCAGTAAGGGATCATCTATTACAGAACTTTAATATTGGACACATATTGGCATATATTATTTAATCATGGGGGTTTCAATGAGACATTGACTAGTTAAGAGGACTGAGTCTGCCATTTCACAATTTTCTGTTAAAATTCAATTTTTTAAGTTGAATAATGACATTTTATAATAACATTGAAGTTTCATATAACAGAAGTCATATAACAGAAATTTAGCGTTTCACTAACTGAATCGAGAATAGAAATCAGAGATAAAATCATAGCTATCTTTGTGCTACCTTCTGGACTAAAAATGCAGTTTGCCTATATTACCCTTTTCTTAAGTCCTCGCTTCACATAAGCTCTGCACAACCAGAAAAGAGACCAGCTGCCCCTTCCCTCCATGAGAGTGATTTTCTGAACCATACACCTTATCTCTTATTACTCAGGACCCACTACCAACATCTATCTTTCTTTAAACATGCACAGCTTGAGGAATAAGAGGAACAAAAGTGGCAAACTTTCTTAATCTGTATTGTACTCATGGATAAAGGCAAACACAGATGAGGTAGAGATTTGGTTGTTGGAAATGTTGGGGCAGGGTTTCAGAGAGCTGTGATTTAGAATTATTCATGGATAGCATTTGTTAAAAATAGACAAAAACAAAACAATTTGTGTCATGTTATTCATTATATATCTGTTCTTCCTTGTAATGAGAAGATGGCAAGTTTGGGAACCCTCTCCACCTCCACAAAGCACAGCCAAACTCAATCAATCCTGATTATGCATAGAAATTATGCTGAGACGGCACAACAATCAGACTTCAAGTATGAGATTTGAGAAAGCTACACTATCCCTTTCCAAAATAATGATTGAGAGGGTGATGAAGATAAGGATAAAAATGGAAGCACCAAATGTTGGCAAACCAGACCACAAAATATCCTTCCTTTTATAAGGATCAAGAAACATAAAACAGAACAAACAGTTAAATGCCCCCCCACCATACGTACACATTAATAATAATGGATTTCTGAAAATATTACTCAAGACAAGAGCATAGAAATATTAATCTGAAATGGGAAAGTATATATCCTAAAATAATTTTTAAAATGAAGAATAAATAGAAAGTCTAGAACAGACTTTAAAATATGCATTTTAGGCAACGAAGAGTTGCATTGGCGTTACAGAAAATCAGTTAAGTGACACTGATGTAAAACAAGAGGAGATTTTTTAGAATCCAAAGAAGGACAAAGAAATGAATATATTAAAACATATCATAATACAATATAAATAAATATTATAGGCATGAAGATTAGAATCTAGCTTAAAATAATTATAATAAACTCAGAACTCTATAGTAGAAACAACAGTCACTGCCTTCGTAATGCAAGGAGATAGGTAAAATTGTAAGTCTCAAATAGGATTCAGCATGTTTCAGAAAAAAAAAAAAAAAAATTACAGTCTGGTCTCCCAGAAAGAAAAAGCAGGTAAATGGAAAAATTTAATATGGCTTAAATTTCTTTGCAACTACATGATAAGTTAGTTACGAAAAGTGAAAAGTCTAAAGAGTTTTGAGGGAAACTTTTGCAAAATTCTAGTTATAAAGACAAAAATTCTGGTTGAAATATGAAGACAGAATTTCAAAGATGCAAGTGCTCTGAAAAATATACTCAATTAGTATTACTGAAAGATTATCAATGTTTCAATTCCAATAAACAGAGAATAATTAAAATTAAGAGTTTAAGAACTAGAAGGCTATAGTATAAAAAATTGTGATAAGACTGATTATATGCATAGAATGATATGTGTGATGTTATTTATCATCAGTGACCCTAAGCTGACAAGTCTTGACATCTAGGCTTTGGTTAATCAGAAAAACAGACTAGTTCAGGTACACTTCGTTAAAACAGAGAAAATTTGAAACAATAACATTGTCTAAAAGTGTGGTTAAAATAATTGTGGTATGTGAACTGTATAATCACTTATTGAGTACATGCTAGGTACATAGCACAGTGCTAGATGGTTTAAATACATTTTATATAAATATATAAAGGTGCCCTGCAAAGAAGATATTGTTATCTCATTTTGCCTAACTTAGTTATATCATTTACACACCTCAACACAGACAAAAAGATTAATCTAGTCAAAGGCTAGCTATTGGCTAAGCTGGGATTCAGAAAGGAATGTAGCTGGGTCTATATACTGTTTTCTCTACCACACCACACTCTCTCAATACCACTGAAAAACAGACACACATTTAAAATCATATCTACAAATGGTTTTTAATTTGGGGGGTGATGCCTATGTTTTAATAATAAATATGAAAGCCAGATACAAAAGTATAGGTAAGTATAATTTCTTCATGTACAAACATATCTTTGAAAAATGATTGCCATAGAATATGCCAAATGATTATTAGCCCTTGGATGATTTTCTATCTGTGATTCCAAATTTTCTGTAAATAAACATTGATTAATTTTGTAATCAAAGGACAACTAAAGATTATTTCATATTTACAAATATTGAAAGAGTCTATTGGGCTGATTTGCATAGTAAAATTTTTATATGGATTCTAAAACTCTCCTCAGTTTATTACTAATATCTATAGATTTTTATTTGTCAATCTAAATCTAATCCCAAATCTTATTAATCACATTTATTAATTTTCTATTTTAAAGATGGATTACCTCTCATTAATTTTCTACAAGACCAGGTGTTATAATTTAGAAAACAAAATATATACACTTTTGCATTTTTGATTAAGACAATTTACATACAATAAAATGCACATATTTTATGTGCACAGTTCAGTGAATTTTAACAAATGTATTCACCTGTGTAACCACTGTCAAATCATTGATGTAGAACATTTCCATCATTCTGGAAACTGCCCTTGTGCCCCTTTCCAAGCAATCTGGAAATCAGTTTGCCGTATTTTCACAAATATAAATGTAACTTTATAAACAATAGAAAGTACATGCAATCTTTAGGCAATGAACAGACCCATATTACATTACTTTAAGCCCCAAGAAAGTGGAGTTTTTGCGATTCATTTTCACTACCATCTACCCCGGGTCTTACCACAGTGTCTGGCATATAATTGGAGCCCATAACATGCTTATTGAAAAAAATGTTTGAGTGCATATTATATAGCAGGCACTGTGCTATTTTTTTAATGGTTAGTTTTGTTATAATATTCTTTGGTGATAGAAATACATGCTGTTAATAAGAAGAAAGTGCTTAAAATAATATGAAAGTATAAAGAACAAAAATGCTGGTAGTTCCCTTATACCATTCTCAAATGATCACTCCCAGAGTAGTCAATATTATTAGTTTGGTGTATTTCTTTCATTCTTATCTTTGCACTTACAAACATAAAACATGTATATTCTTTTAAAAAACAAATAAAACAATTAATGTTTATCGATAATCTCTTATGGGTCAGGCTTTGTTCTAAACTTTGGAGATACAGCAGCAAACAAAATATATTAAATGCCATATCTTCATAAAGCCTATAGTTTAATGGGAAGAGACAATGATAAAGAAAGTATGTAAATGATACAGGATGTTAGATAATGTTGAGTGCACAAGGAGTGCAGAGGAAAACTAAGCAGCCAAGAAGGACACGCATGTCTCAGGAGTGGGTGAAAGCAGGGTGGCTATTTTAAATGGGAGTTAGGTATGGACTTCTTGAGAAGATCTTATGAGCAAAACATGAAGGTGGTCAGGCGTAAAGCATTCAAAAAAAAAACGCATTTATTTTTTTAGAGTCCAAAGCCCTGTGGCTTACTGGGGGCCAGGGCCAAGTGGGCTGTGGTGGGCAGGGGAGCTACGTGTCACCTTTCTCAGAGATGGCAGCCGTGAGGATGAACGAGGGATGCAGGACCCCCGGCTCTCCTCTGCACACAGATGCTGACCAGGCCGCCCTGGGCCAGGGACTTCACCATCTCAGCTGAGCCCACCACCATTGTCTGGTTTTCAATGACCAGGGTCCACCTTGTGCTCTGGTGGATTGCAGTTCCGCACAGGCCATAGGTGGGCCTACTGGGTGAACTTGGAGCCACGCTCGGTGCAGTTGAACTTCCTCACTCCCTTGTGCTGTCTGACGTGCCCACGCAGCTGAGCCATCACTTTAAAGGTCTTCCCACAGATCTGGCAGAAGTGGGACCCTCCTGGTGGCGCCCTGCTGGTGGCGGCCAGTCATGTAATAGGGCAGAGTGGGCACGCAGCCATTAGCGAGTAACCATCATTGCTCAACAGTCAGCACGGGGGTCAGATGTCCTGCTCAGGCAACAGTGGTCCTTGGTGCATTGAATGTGGCTGGAGGTGGATTCTGGCTTTCTCCCCAGGGCCTTCCAGGCCCTCTGGTGTCCGGGCAGGCAGGTGAGCTTGGGGACCGGGGACAGGCTAAGGGCTGTGTCCTGCAGAGCTCCAGAGCCCTCACCAGGGCCTCCCCCTGGCCTTGAAGTAGCGGCGAACCCCTCCCCCATCCCCACCTCTGCGGCCTAATGGCGGCAGCCGTCTCCACGGGTCGCGGTCCACGGAGGCCTCGGCAGCTGGAGACTGTGGATGCTGCCATTAAGGTGACAGCTTCAGCCAGCTTCAGTCTCTCTGTGCAAGTTTCAAAACTTGGTCCAGCTGAGATCAGTTGTCTAGCGCTAGGAGCTGGCCAGAGGTCAGGGTTAAGTAGCAAGGACATTGCACATCATTACCTCAGGCCCACCTCTGTGTTGGGGCTATTCTCAAAGAAGGGCAATTGCTGTGAGCTGGGAATTCACCTGACGGGTATTTGCTACAACCTGTATTCCTATTGATCCTGTACAAATGATTCTCTCCAGTTTAAATGGAAAGCCTGAGGGCTGGCTGGGTCGTGGCTCCTGGCTCCCTCGGTGATGACAGCTGGGCAGGGTCTGGGCATCTGACTCTGAGGCGCCGTCAGCTGAGATCTGCCTCTTCAGCCAGGCCTGGGCCCTGGCAGGAGGAGCCAGACTGGGTGCTGGATGAGTGCCCCCAGGCAGGGTGACCAGCCTGCACAGGCCACTCCCCTCCCCCTTAGCCAGGGCCTGGACCTCAGAGGGCGAAAGCTGAGCCTTGGGACCTTGCCCTTTCTTTTCAGAACAGAGAGTAACATTTGTTTTGGTGGAAATTTACGGGAACATCATGACCTGATGGCGACCTGACCTCAAGAACAAAGGCTCTGACACCAGGAAGTGTGCACCAACTAGCCACGCCCCTCCCTCGCCTTTCCTATAAAAGGGCTTTGCTGAAAGCTTTCGGGGAGTTTGGGGTCTTTAAGGCGTGAGTCACCCTTCTCTTGCATCACCCTGCAATAAACATTTCTATGTTCCAAACTCCGACGTTTTGGTGGTGTTCGGCCTCACTGTGCATCAGGCACAGGGCCTCGCGTTTGGTAACAGTCCCGTGCTTCTCAGCAGGGGCCCTTCTGGGTGCTGAACTCACAGCTGCAGGCCTCTCACTGCTGTGGTGCTGTCGTGCTTCTCCAGGCCAGCTTGGGTGCAGAAGGTGTAGCCACAGAGGTGGCGCTGGAAGGGCTTCTGGCCCGCGTGCCTGCGCAGGTGCAGGTTGAGACCTGCCTTCTGGGTAAAGGCGTGGCTGCAGAACTTGCAGACACATGCCCTCTAATCCCTGTGTTTGGCCTTGGTGTGCATCTGCAGGCCATTCTGGCTGCACGCGGCAGAACTCCTTGCATGCCAACAGCTCACCGCAGTGCTTAAAAGCCTGGTGCAGCTGCAGTTCCCTTTGGGACAAGAAGAACTTGGCCTGGGTGGGACAGGTGTGGAGCTTGGGAGCTCCATGCAGCTTGCTTCCTTGGCTCTGCATGAACAACTTCTTCCTGAACTGCTGCGAGCAGGCACAGCACTTGGAGGGCATCTCCCCCCGTGTGGGATGCCAAGTGTACCGGCAGCTCCGTCCTCCAGCAGAAGGCCTCCAGGCACTTCCCGCACGTGAAGACGTGTTACGATTGGTTCAGACAGCTCCGGGCTTCATGCTTCAAGATGTTCTCCTTTGGAAGATAACACATTCCAAATTTGGGGCGCTAGAAGGTTTTCTCCCCAGTGTGTTTCCTGTTGTGCACTTTTTGATATTTGCTGAGGAATTTTTTGGAAGAAAAAAGAGGGTAAGAGTCTTTCTTTCACCTGCTGTTTAAGTGCCTTGAAGTCAAAATACTCAATATGCCAAAGTAGCATATTTTGGGGCGACCTATTCTGATTTACTTTGAACGGATATAGCTATCTTCTAGGATTATAGGGTTCTGTGCTTATTTTTGTGGGACAGAACGGAGTGGGGAAACAGTACTTAGAATGAAGTATTTCAAGCCTATCCAAAAAAAAAAAAAAATCCTCTACGTACTTGAGAACTGACCAGAAAGTCAGGTTAGGACAGCAGTCAGGGAGGAGACGATGTATAATGTATGGTATAGAATGCTTGGCCCCAAAGAAATTCACAAAGTGTACAGGGGATCTGGTTAGAATTAACCAAATAAATTTGTCTAATATATTGTTTCTAGCTCAGAATCTTGTATGTTTACAGTTGTCTGACAAATATCTCACTATGCAAATTCCTAATCCTTTACCTAATTTTAGGATAAAAGATGTGTGTGCTTACATCTGGAATTATGAAGACAGATTGAGTGAATGCACTTTGTAAAAGCAGGCTCCATCTGACTTGCATATGGATGAGAAACCATCTTAGCAGTATGCACTGGTGGATATGTCTCTGGAATTTTTAATCCTCTTATTTTATTATCATGCTGGTTTATGTTTTAAACGTATTAAAATGGCTTGTGTTTTTATTTCTAAACATCTAATGTAAAAGTCATAACTCACATTGCTCCTTTAAAACACAATTAGAAAAGCATTTCTGGGATTATCATTCAATTTATTACATTCAGTGATATTTTGTTACTTGTACCATAGGAAGCTAATAGGCCTCATGAACTGTATCTAGAATACAAGTTGTACTGCTAGCATATTCCAACCTCTAAGTGCCTTTCATGTCAGCGTGAGAGATACGATCAGGCATTTGAAAGCTCCGGCCTATTTATAAAGATACCATCAAAACCTGCCTGATGCAGCTGACTTATGAATCAATTATCTGAACTACACCAAGTGATATATCTATTCTGAAATTTAGAGTCATATATTTGAAGTTAAACTACAAACAGATAAACTATTCAACAGCCTATCATGATTCTTATCTCTATGTCTATATCTGTCAAATGCTGGGAGAAAAAAAAGGCAAAATCTTACTGATTTTACTGGGAAGAGTTTTTAAAAATAAATCACACAGATACAAATTCTCTCTCTCTCTCTCTCTCTCTTTCTCTCTTGCTCTATCTCCCTCTCTCTCTCTAACACATATACACAAACACACACACACACACACCTAGCTATCAAATTACTTATGACCTGAGGGAAAATTTAAATAAAATCAAGAGCGTGCAAGGGATGACTCCCGTTGTAAAAGGGGAAAAATAACAATAAGTAATATTAATTCTCTTAAATTTTATGTCTTCAATGAAATGGCTGAGTATTTCAGTAAATAGAAATGCCACCGTTAGGACAAAAGGTACAAAGCCACTGCGTGCAGAGAGACAACAGTTATGTTTCATCCCAGATGTTGTTGAAAATAAGCCAAACCTAAGACAGATACGTGTCCTTTTGTTTTGTTTTTAGGCGATACCTCACAAGATGTATTCTATTTCAGGATCTACTCTTCATTTCTAAATATTAATGATCTCAGTTTTACTGCTTTGCCTGGTAGAGTTCAGATTTCAGGAACGTTTTATTCATGCTGACCAAAGTCATGAGAGACACGTGCACTAGGATGACAAACTATTAATGTAAAATGAGGAAATGTAGTAACTTTCAACTACACAATGAGCTATCTTCTCAATAGGAAAACTTGTATAAGAGACAAAATTAATATCAGAAGTCTGCTTTTCTCCAAAGAATTAAAATAAAAGAAACTCAACATTTTACTGCTTCCTTGAAAAAGTGACTTCTATGGTGAGTAAAAAAAAAAATAAGAGGCAGTTAGGCAAGAAATGCTGAAAAAGGCCTTTGGAGTATAATACAATACA
Source organism: Balaenoptera acutorostrata (assembly GCF_949987535.1). Classification (NCBI taxonomy): domain Eukaryota; kingdom Metazoa; phylum Chordata; class Mammalia; order Artiodactyla; family Balaenopteridae; genus Balaenoptera; species Balaenoptera acutorostrata. The sequence continues at coordinate 92,359,174 of NC_080074.1, forward strand.
AGCCAAAGTTTCTGAAGTTGTGTCCCCTCATCAGAATCTCTTGGCGGTGGTGGGGTGGGGATGGCCTGAGATGGTGCAGGAGGTAAAGCTAATTTAAAATGCGAAGTTCTGAGCTCCACCCTGGGTTTACTAAATGAAGATCTGTGGGTATATGATAAGAATCAGTCTGAATATACTTTTTAGTAATTCTTGGCACACTCAAGCTTGTAAACCTTTTTGTCAAAGAAGAATGCAAGAAAAAATCTGGCATGATAAGCAGGAGACAGGTCAAGAATGGGTTAGGCATGGTGATTAGGGGTTTGGGATTTACGCTGAAACTAACGGGTACCCACAGGGCAAGGGAGTAATGTGCACACATTTGTGCTTTAAAAATATGATTCTACCTGCAACATAAAGAAAGGCAATATGAAGGAAAGAATGGAATCAGGGAAACCAGAGTTAGGAGGTGGTTGGGTTGCCATGATCTAACCATGAGGTGGTAGTGACTTGCACTAATAACGATTAACAATATGAAAAGTCAAAGCTAACATTTGCTGAACAATTATGCACCAGGAAAAGTGCTTTACAAGAATTTCTTATCTATATTTTAAAAGTACCCTATGAGGTACATGGGAACTATTATTATCCTTATACAGACAAAACAGAAAACCTGAACTCAGGGTAATTAAGTTACTTTATATAATTAGTAAATGGTAAGACAAGGATTCAGATCCACATCTCTGACTCAGCTACCATATTCTTAACAGCTATGTTATTCTGTCTAACAAATGAAGTGGCAGAATAGGGAGCTACATAGAAGGTAGAGTTGATAGGATTGATGGCTGCTTATAGGACAAAAGAGATAGAGAGGATGAGATGATGCCTGGGATTTGAGGTGGGTTATGATGCTTTTCACCGGCACAAATGAATATAATAGGAGTGGGTTAGAGAGGAAAGAGAATACATTCATTTTTAGACATTGGGTGTACGGTGCCTCTGGAACATCCATGTAGCATGTCCAGTAGGAGATGAGTATAACATTTTTGAGTTCAGGATATAAGTGTGTGTGTTACAGTTTGAAGAGTCAGATGTACATAGGAGAAATTCAAAGTCTTATAAATGGACATTAATGTCTGGAGACTTGAATATAGGGAGAAGAAAAGCAGGCCTAGTACAGAAACCTTGAGAGGAGTAACAGGCAGAGGAGGAAATAACTAAGACTATTAACACATAATTTATTTTTCAAAAGAGGTCACTCAAGAATGAAAGAGACACTAGTAATAATTACAGTGATAAGAGGTGATGGGCATAAATGGGTTCTGACCCAGACCAGCCAGGACATAGGACTGCCCTTCTCTAAGGAGGCTGAGAAATGAGAATTTTAAAAGGCAGGAAGAAAACCAGCTGAGAGTGTTAACCTGGAACCTGGAGGGTCTATAATATTATTGTAATACTTATATGGCATAAACGTATTTACTTTCATGAAGCCTACAATTTTAATCATGATTCCAGTTCTCACAATGAGTACAAACAGGTAGGAAAAATCAGTTAAAGATTACTTGTCTAGTCTGGCTTTCCCAAGTATCATCTGCATCCAAATTTGTATTCCATTTAAGGATAAAATTTCTAAATGGATTTAAATGCTCATTTCAGTAGAAATTTCATCTCTTTTTTTCTTCAGTATTTTTCATTTGTTATGAAAATTTCCCATAACTTATATTGCTTCTTGAAAGACTCTATAATATCTTCATTTTTAGAGAAACACTGAGGAATCATAATAAAGATTAGGCAGCCCCCTTTATCTCATGCTGCCCAGAAATTCTCTCTTAAGTATACATCTCTGGGAAAATGTCTGTATATGACTAATCTAATCTGTGGTTATTTATTTTTGTGAACATATTTTTTTCGGAGAGTGGCATTTTTATGATAGTAATTTCAAATTGTGGGTTAAGCCTTATTTCAGTTTGGTAGCCTGATATGAACTTGCTGATATTATTTTCTTAAAATTAATGAGGAGAATATTCTCAGGATCAATTATGTCTCTTATTAGAAGAGTAATCTCAGTGCCTAATAATGCCACTCAATTTCCTATTCTTCCATAAACATTTCCAGCATACTCTAGCCAAATAGGTTCCTTTTTCTTTTTTCATTCTCTGTAGTATTAGTGGTTAATTCTTTCCTTCATACCACTTGGGCTATTTTATAACTGTCTCTTAACGCATGAAATATTTCTAGTTTATTATGCTGTTTCTAAGTGGATATATTCAGATTTTTATAAGTAGATGTGTGGAAAAAATTAATCTTTGATAGATGTATTTTTGTCCATTAATAATATTATGAAGCCATAATGGTGTAGGAAATTTACATGCATGGTCTAAGAATATAATAAGTATGCAAAAATCATTTATTGAAGGGAATGAAATTTCAGAATTATTCAAGTAGGGAATAGTATTTTGTATAAAGTAGATACAGAAAATTTAAGTTGGTACTGATAACCTAGTCCCTGTGATAGAAAGTGCCCGTCTTGTAGAACAGGGCTTGATATTAAAATGCCCCATTCTATTCTCTGCATTTATTAATGTTTTGGGGGAGATTTTCAAAATGCACTGGACCATTTTGGATAATTGAGTATCCCTTAGTAAAGGGATAGATAAATTGACCATTATTTACAGAAGCATTGAAGTTGCCATGTAAATATACTTTAGTTATTGAAACATCTCACAATGTAACTGTAAAAAATTCTTCTAATTTAAGGTTTATTATATCCTTAGAAATAATGAAAAATATAACAAAAGACACTATAATAGATCTGCCTTTGCACAGGATCTGATCAGAAAGTGTTCTTTCTCACACATTATATGTATTAAAAACAAAATATAAAAGTCAAGAGCTGCAAAAAAAAATTCAGTTAATGATGAGTAAGGATGTCATAAAAATTTAAATATTTTATTTGTGGTAAGAAATAAATAAAACCAGTGAACTTCCAGAGCATATTTCTTTAATTTTTAGGTGATAAATGTCATGTCTTCAATACTTAATGTAGTCTCATAAGTCAAAAGAAAATAAAAACAGCAGCAATGCCATATAAAATGAGTAAAGGTCACAAAGAAGAAAATACAAATAGCCGATGAATAGATCAAAAATCATTCAAGTTCCTCTTAACCAGAGAAATTAAAATACGAAACTGAAAATATTGTTTGGCCTATCATATTGACAAATGTTAAGATGAAGATAATGTTCAATGCCAAAACCAGTACAGTGAGGTTGGCATTTCCATACCCTGCTGGTAGCGTACACATTGATTCAACTTCACATAATCTATTTGTCATTATGTATCAAGAGCCTACGTACTAAAAATTTGATTTTCTTCATCTTTGTGTGTGACAATGCATAGATTTAGTGTTTTATGAAAAATTAAAATTACAAAATAACATTTTAAATAACTATTATTCACTTTTTTTCTGACATAATTGTTACTTTATTACTAAATTTAGAGAGGGGTAGGACAAGAAAATATATGTATATTCCTCTTTTTTTCATTTTGGCTAGTTCCACAAAAGTTATACACCCTATGATTTTATATAAATTTTCAAATTTAGAATAGTCAAAACCATACCAAAATTAGTAGGTTGGTTTGAATTTCTATAATTTTTTTAAAAAGTTTAAATTATTTCAGTTACATTTTTATGTGAAAAGGAGAAATAAATTCTGATTTCCTTGTACCATTATGCATAGTTATATTCCATTTGATCACAGAAAGTATATGTATGCAAATTGTTTTTGAAGTTTAAATGATATGTTTTGGAGTGGTTATATATAATACTTAAGATATAGTTAAGACCCTAAAGAAAGTTCCTCCCTCCCTCCCTCCCTCCTTTCCTTCCTTCTTTCTATTTAAAAAAATTTTTAAAAATAGCACCCATTGTTTTCCAAACCCAATATTGACTTGGGTCAGAATTATTAGCTGCACTTTAATCATTGTTTCTAATTTTTTTCTTTTAATAGATCACATTTACTTCAAAGCCTAGTCCAAGTTGACTTTTGGTAAGAGTTCTTACCCCTCCCAGTGTACTCTTTTATTATTTCATTGGGTATTTTAAGGATTAAATGTACAACTTGGAAGTTTTAAATTTCTCATGAACTAGGAGGGGAAGGTAGAAATAATACATAAGGACATTATGCCCCCTTTAATACAATTCCTTCAAGACACACAGAGACACATACACCTCAGTCTTGTGAAATAATATTTGTATCTTTTTGTCATGAAATACTATTTCAGGAATCATTTTGCAAATTGTTTTCATTTCATGGGAAAAATAAGAAATTTTAAAGTTTTCACTAATTAATTAATACATATTGCTGATTTTATAGATGCTGTGTCTTTAGCATAATATTATTTATCATTTCAGTTTTATACATTAAAAAATTCCACAAAGTAAATTATAAAGTTATATTTTATCTGATTTTAACCATCTATGTGACAATATTTTTTTTCACATAATTATCTTAAATTTCATCATCTTATTTTATGAGTGTAACACTTATTTAATCAATGCTCTATAGATACACATTTATGTTTTTTCAATTTTGTTATAATAAATAATGCTGTCATATGTATTATCATGCATGTATTTTTCCATAGAATCATTTATAAATAAGATAACATTCTAGAATAGGAAAATGTCAAATGCTATGCATTGTTTTAAGACTTTTGATACATATTGCCAAATTACTTTCTTGGAAAGTCTTCAAATTTACACCATCTCCAGCACTGTATGATAGCACATTTGCTTATCCATTCTTTCTTTGGTTTCTCAGCATCTCCTGCATTTAGTCCCCAGGGGATTTTTCTTATTGTAAAGTGCATTTTCTATGTTTGAAAATATTCAATTCTCTTATGGAAGAAAGGAAAGTGAATGGAATAATTTACGTGGTAAGCAGAGGTAAATTAGTAAACTGTGATGCATTTTAGAAAGACAAAGTAGGTCATATATGTGTGAATATAGAAAGGGATGGAAGAGCGCAGAGATACCTACCTAATATTCACGAGGTACCTGGGACATTAGGTATTCCATGACATACGAAATATATATGAGACATTTAATATTCCTTTAGTCTTAATTCAGCCAAAGTTTGATGACTCCCATCATGGCCCCACGAATCCTCCACCCAAGAAACACTCAAACATCACTTTTTATCCTTGCATCCAAACCATCAGTGGGGAAGGCTGATGTAGCAGAGAGACATATGAATATTAAAATCCCCCGGAATCAGGAAGTGTCCTTTCAATTTAATTGCATGATATACTAAGCCCATTAACTCACCCATCTCTTCCACTTTGCTTTGTGCTGTGTGCTTTAAGTTGACTAAAGGAATTCCAATTTTCCGTGATTTTTTCCTTTCCCTGATCTCTGTGAAACTTGTCTGGTAGGGTGCTTGGAAGCTACCTTTGTGTGAAGGTAATTTCCCACATGACACTTTCTTACTTTTGCAGCTATGCATTTAAATTTTTAAAAAATACATTTTATGGAGGGTAGGGGGGAGAAAAGAAAAGAGAGAGGGAGAGAAAACGAGAGAGAGAGAGAAGAAGGTAAGTATTTCCAAGAAGCAGGGTACTAGATTCTAATTTTATCACTAATATATGATATTGTGGACAAGTCACTCACTATTTTTATTGTGGTTAAACATGCATAACATATGATCTATCTTTTAACAAACTTTTAAGTGTATAGTGCAGTGTTGTTAACTCTACACACAATGTTGTACAGCTGATCTCTAGAAAGTTTTCATCTTGGAAAAGCCACTCACTTTTTTTTTTTTTTTTTTTAATATTTATTTATTTATTTATTTTTGGCTGTGCTGGGTCTTCGTTTCTGTGAGAGGGCTGTCTCCAGTTGTGGCAAGCAGGGGCCACTCCTCATCGCGGTGCGCGGGCCTCTCACCACCGCGGCCTCTCTTGTTGCAGAGCACAGGCTCCAGACGCGCAGGCTCAGTAATTGTGGCTCACAGGCCCAGTTGCTCCGCGGCATGTGGGATCTTCCCAGACCAGGGCTCGAACCTGCGTCCCCTGCATTAGTAGGCAGATTCTCAACCACTGCGCCACCAGGGAAGCCCCAGCCACTCACTTTTATAAGTGTTTTTCCTACATCTTAGGGGAGTTCTGAGTTTTAAGGAGTGAACTGATGAGAGTATGTTTTGAATGGCATAACATGATATACGAGAATAAAAGATTTTGGTATTTTGGTTATCTTATTCTTGGCTTTCTGTTGGTGCACCAAAGTCAACTGTTTAAAAGCACATTTTTAAACATTGATAAGAACTTTCTTCCTTATCCTGTAGTATAACTGCTACTGTAGTGAAACAGATGTTTGTATTATGTGTAGTCAGAGAAGACAGTGTTTTCAGTTTCTCTTTGAATAAATCCATACATGAGGCAGAATGAATCATTCTAGATTCTTTCTTTACTACTGTGGGTTACCAGGAAGCATGCAGAATGTGTTAGCTGCTGCTACTAGAATCATCCCATGATATACGTGTCCTATATGAAGATTAGGAAGTATCAATACATAGGAGAAAGTACTCACCACTTTGACAAGTGAGGATGACAAGCTATGGGCACATGGGTGGCTGTCTAGGCTTAGGAAGAATAATTCTCTAGGGATATAGAGTGAAACTCTTTTCCTTCCATAGGCACCAAATAGTATTCCTTTACCTTTTTGAACTGAAAGAGAGACCTCACACTTACATAGTAAAATTAAAGTTCCAAGACTCTTAGATCAAGTGGAATACTTTTATAAAACTATTCACTGAACACAACCATAAAAGAGATGAATAACTAGTGTAGTTGTCACAAAATAAGCTCTATCGAGCAGTAATTTAACTGCAGTCTTGAACTAACCGTGGTTTTATTATTAATGAAGTGTATATTTCTTTAAGAATTGAGAGCTTGGAATTAAAGAATAAAACAGATGCCCCAGAATTCATTTAATCTATACATTCACTGAGTTTTAATTAAAATCTTATATACTACTTGCTAAAAGTACTCTTGTGGTAGCTATTGTATGTGTTTTCTAGTTTATGGTTTCACACAAACTAGGACCTAACAGATTCACTACTCCCTCAGAAGAATACCTTGATATAAGGGTCATTAGCTGTATAAGGAGGAAGACAGTGAATTACATAAGCACCTGCAAATTCTAGATAAAGAACAGATGACATGCTTGTGTGCATTTCTCTCATGTAGGAATAAGGAACCCTCGGCAGGCTCTTAAATTTCTATTGACTGAGGTCATAGTTGGGGCTACACATGGATACACCTGCGCCTGCAAGAGGAAATGGTGTCACCTATAGTATAGAAGAGAAAGGACTGGGAAAATAAGCACCAAGGCATATGACACTTATTCTCGAGGAATTCACTATCAGTGGGAACACCTACAACTAATTCTAACATAACATCCATTCCACTGCTCTAGTTGTTGAGCTGTCCTGAAGCCAATTTCAGCATCAACGTATATTCAAAAGAGTCACCAATTTGAAGTCTGCAAAGCACCGAAAAGCAATTTATATCTTCACTAAAATTTCTCAGATAAGTGGCAAAAGAAATTATATCACATGTCACAGAGCAAACCCCCTAAAATTCCACTTACCTTTGCTAGTCTCCCCAAAGTCCTAAATATTACAGATGTCCTCCTACAATTTTTGTAATTCCATCTAAAACAAAAGTCTTTTCCTCTCTCAAAACACTAGTCCTAACTTGGTAATATTTTCTCCTCTTTCTTTTGTATTATTTTATAGCCTAATTTAATTGCCCTTGACTTGGCAACTCTTCTTCCATTATCACAAATAACTCAATAGTTTCAGCTAGAAATCTCCTTATAAAGCGGAGTAAGGGGAAAAGTTTGCTGTTTATCTGGATCACACTAGTGGTATAAAAGTGCCTTGGGACTATAGAGGAGTTTTCTTGTCTTCTCTTTAATTTTATTTTTTTTCCTTCTTTTCCTTTTTTCTTTAATTTCCTATTCTTTTTTTTTTTCTTTCCTTTTTAGTTTTTCTTTGTTAGGTCTCTGTCCCTTATTTTTTTCTCTTGTACAGATCAGAAAATGTTTCACAAAGGGAAATACAAATTGGCCATTTCTCCAGAAGCTTCCTTGCCATTAAAGTCAATAATTTTTACCGTGGCCTGAAATGCTTTCTCTATTATCTTCCTGTGTCAACCTATTGGGCCTCATCTAGTTACAGAATACAAAGTCATTGAGAAGGACTGCAGTTAATTCTTGGTGTTAATTTGGATGATGGTAAATATTGTAATCGTATGAACACCACCAAATATACTCAAAGCACATCCTTTCTCTCTGTCTCTGTCTCTCTCTGTTTCTTTCTCTCTCCCTCTCTTTCTCTCTACACCTCCTTCTCTTAGGTCATTCCTAATGGAATCTTCTAAGCAATAAAATGGACTATATATAAAATGGAAGGAGAAAATGTGAAAAATTAAGCAAGTGGTCATCAGATTTGGGGGACTCTATAGCACTGCCTTACCAGAAGTTCATGAAGATAATGAAGTTGTTTTTAGGCACTCATTCTCTTCTTCTCCTTTAAAACTTTCCACCTTCTATTTGTCTGTAACTTTTACATTTAGTATCTACTGGGTGGGAAAATTTGGACATACCTGCTTTTCAAATTAAAGATTCATACTCAGTAGCCTCGAGATTTGTGGCAAGGTGCTAAACTTTGTTTGTTGCAGTTGTTGCATCTTGAACATAAAAATAGCAATGTCTATTTTATAAAATGGAGGTGTTAAATCAGCTAGCATATTTAAAGCAACTAGTATACTGTACAACAAGCAAAAGCCAGTCAATAAGTGTTTCTTACTTCTTCATCTACTTTTCTTTATTAAAATATATTTTCTTGAAAGGGTCTAATATCAGGAAATTACACTAAAGGGAGTTTTGTGAATGAATTGCTTGTTCTGAGTGCCTTCAAATTTTAAGCTTTATATGTAATAGTAAAGTATCAAATTTATTCTGTATTAAAGGGGATTCTAAAATGTTTAAGCTGGTGGAATTGAGATACAGTTTCTTTCAGTAAGTCTTATCTGTAGGAGGTGATAATACAGTTGACTCTTGAACAATGGCGAGGGTTAGAGGTGACAACCCCTTGTGAAATAAAAAATCCACGTATAATTTTACAGTTGGCCCTCTGTTTCCAAGGTTCCACATCCATAGATTCAACCAATCATGCATCATGTAGTACTGTAGTATGTATTAATTGAAAATAATCTGTGTATAAGTGGATCTGAGCAGTTCAAACCTGTGTTGTCCAAGTGTCACTCTATTTGAATATTTGGCTCTATTAGTCACAAAACTTCTATCACTATATTATTGTCAATAAAATCATTTAAATATATAATCATGGAAAAAATGAAACATTATGATTTCCAAATCTTTACCTGGATATAGATTATCAACGTGTGAAGATCACAGTTTTACCATAAACACAATAATGTTTTATATCCTGGGCTAGATATCATAAGAACCATTAATCTCTATGTCTATTAAAACTTCATAACTAGTTAAGTGCAGTTGTTAAATAATTTCCTTTTATAGTAAAAGCTTTACAATTAACAAGCTAGGCACTGATTCAAGTCATTATCAATTTCTCTGTGATTATTATAGCTTCCATAATAATCTGCATTCCATTAACATAGATTAGGCAGCACTTTAAAGACCAGCATCATTAGCTTTAGTTTCACGAAAAGATGAGAAGAAACCAGACTTAATTTCATGGAGTCTCATAGTTGCAGAGTAACACCAAAGCTCTCAGACAAAAGATGTAAACAAATAACAATGTATATAATTTTGAATGTGACCCTTTCCTGGTTCTAAAACTATCTTTGGGAGCTTAGTGCATTAATATTTTTTTACAATTGTCTATTTTTCATTTAGATTTCAAAGTTAAACAGAGTAGCACCTAGAAACTCAGGCAGTTACACAGCAGACTTAATTAGTTATGATTTATGTTTATTATCCAAAGGATGTACATATAAGAAACATAAAAATACTCCCAGAAGGAAAGTCAAATATGTAACAGTAATGCATCAGATATATTGTAAATGTAGTTGAATCTAGAGAAACAATGACAGTGTAAAACAGTAAGAATATTATGTCAATTGAATAGATAAAAGTTCAAAACAGGACTAGAATGCTAGAAAAGAGCATGAATTTTCAGAAGAAGATTAAAGAAAATAATTAATTTTATATATTGTTAAGTTACAAATGTATTTATGATTTTTGCCTTGGGAATTTTCAGCTCTGATTAAGATATGGTAGTTAACAGCAGATGAGCATTCCCATCTAGTATAGATAAACATAAATAAAATACATACAATAAATAAAATAAAATACATCAAATATAGCTAAAATACAGAAAAAAAAAACCTGAAGGAAATGGAGGGTTGCTGGGGTCAAAAGAACTCAAGAAAATTCTGGGAGAAAAAACTTGGAGATGAAAGATGGCTTCTGAAACACTTAACAACCTGTGGGCATTTGTTAAGCCCAGGCATTTGAAGAAGCTGGAAGTCCATTACAAAATCCAAGAGAAGTTACTGAGAAAGGGCAGAGAAAATCAAAGACTTTGGATGTAAATTTAGAGACTCAAGTACATTGCTAATTTTCCTTCAGTACACTTGCCAAATATTGGGGCTCCATGGAGTCCAAGGATAAGAATAGCAGAAAAAACTGAAGAACATAAGAGAGTTTTCAGCATTCTCATGAGAAGAGAGATTAGAGTTTTTTACCTAGTAGGGAAAGCACCCCACAGAGTACACCATCTTCTTTTTTGTTTTTTTAATTTATTTTATTTTATTTTTTATTTTATTTTATTTTTGGCTGTGTTGGGTCTTCATTGCCGCGCGCGGGCTCTCTCCAGTTGCGGCGAGCGGGGGCTACTCTCCGCTGCGGTGCGCAGGCCTCTCATTGCGGCGGCCTCTCCTATTGCAGAGCACGGGCTCCAGGGTGCGCGGGCTTCAGTAGTTGTGGCTCGCGGGCCCCAGAGCACAGGCTCAGTAGCCGTGGCGCACAGGCTCCGTTGCTCCGCGGCATGTGGGATCCTCCTGGACCAGGGCTCGAACCCGTGTCCCCTTCATTGGCAGGCGGACTCGCAACCACTGCGCCACCAGGGAAGGCCTACACCATATTCTTAGTTAAAAATAAAAACAAAACAAAAACCTAGAAAGCAGTATAAATCAGAGGTAGATTAAACTTTACTAGAACTTCACCCCCTTTAATTTATCATAATCTGGTTGGATTAAGATGATCAGTCACTGCTCTATCTGTACAGTGAAACGAAAGATAGGCTTTTCCCAGATATAGAAAATAACATTTGAAAATATGATATGAAACTCTACAATATTTTAGAGTCATAATATCTGAAATTCAATCAGAAGTTAAAAAGCACGGCAAAAGACAGTATCATAAGGACAAAAACCAAGAGGAAAACAGAAAATATAAATGGACTTCTATGTAATGCAGACAGATGTAGATTCTTTTATTATATATTTATTTATCTTTAGGCAAAATGACTCATTAACAGAGTCTAACATTAGATTAGATATAGCAGATGATAGGATTACAGAACTAAATATTATGACAATGGAAGATATTTGAACATTTGCATAGAGAAAAATTATAAACATTCGGGAAAAATGAATGTCAGTGTAAATGTCAGACTCAGAAAGAAGGTCTAACATTGATATTGATGAAGTCCAGGAATAGAGGACATGGGATGTGGGGGAAAATTAATATAAGAACCATTAATATTAGAAAGTAGTGGAATACTTCATACTAGAAAGTATTGGAAAAATTAGTTAAAACACACTCAAGAAGTACTGAAAAACTGAATAAATATGAATACAGTAAAAATTACACCTAAGTACATACTGTTAAGACCATTGAAAATCATAAATATATATACACACACACATATGGTATATACATATATAGCATAAAAAATGAAATATTGCCATTTGCCAAAACATAGATGGACCTAGAGGGTATTATGCTAAGTGTAATAAGTCAGACAAAGAAAGACAAATACTGAATGATTTCACTTATATGTAGAATCTAAAAAAACAAAAGAAATGAAACAAACATAACTAAATAGGGACAGAGTCATAGATACAGAAACTAAGCAGATGGTTGCCACAGGGGGAGCGGGGATGAAGGGAGGAGAGAAATAGGGGAAGGAGATCAAGAGGTACAAACTTTCAGTTACAAAATAATTGCGCCATGTGTATAAAACGTACAATGTGGGAAATATAGTCAATATAACTAATTAATTAATATGTGGAAAAAATCGGAACTTGCTTTTACAGAGTGATTGTTATTTTAGGAATTTTTCTATGTGGTTGGATATTTTACACATGTAATGATAATCATAGGTATTATAGTGACATAATAGTGAACCACTTGGAATCACCAATGAGGCACTGGGTAGTTAATTTACGTATTTTCTGTTTTATCCTTCCCCACACTTGTCAGGGAACATATTTTCGTCTCCATCTTTCATGTGAAGAACTGATACTCAGGGACATATTCAAATGGTTTGACTAGTAAGTGGTAACTTGGGCTCAAACTATTCTAACTCCAAGACCTCACATTTTTAAAAGGGTGATGGATCATGAGCCCATAACTAATAATACTGCAGAAAATAGCATAGCCTAAGCTATAGTATCCCTCTATGAACAACATGATCACTTTTTGCAGGTGCAGCTGAAAGCAAAATTAATTTACTTTCCAGGGACTATATAGGTGGTGAGAGTCCTATCTAAAATTTTTGAGATTCCGATTCAACCATCTGACTAAACTTGATTTCAATCCACTACAACTTTCACCTCATCAAGCAGAAATAAATTGATTCTGACCAACTGGGTCTTTCCAGGTCCCGCTTCTCTTCATCCTCTGCTGTTTTTACTCAGTATCACCTTTCCTTTGCTGATAATCTGACCCTGATTTCAGGCTCTTCTTCTGAGCACAATGGCCCATCTTGTTCTATAATCCCCTCTCCATTTGAGTTCTAGGTAGGGTCATTTGGTTGCAAGGAACAGAGACGCATTCCAGCTGCTTTAATAAACATGTGATTTGTAATTAGGAATCACATGGACTGAACCTGGAATGACCTACAAGTTTGTGTTCTTGGAAAATATTTTCATTCGTCTTCTGTAAAATACAGATGATAGTAACACCTACTCTATAGGCTTGTGATAATTAAATGATTTTAGTACATCTAAAGCAGTTAAATTTTGACTGGGTCATAGTAAACCCTAGGTATGTGTGAGCTTTGCTACTGCTTTGCATAGATTTCGAAGTCACTTTTTTTCTTTATGTTTTGTTGATGTGAAATTCACATACAAGTTACCATTAAAAATTCACATTCACCATTTTAGTAAATTTGTATGCAGTACCTTCAACATGTTATGCAACCACCACCTCTACCTAGTTCTAAACCATTTTTTATCACCCCCAAAAGAAAACTGCATGCCTACTAAGCTATCTATCTCCATTCTCCCCTCACTCCAGAGCCATTTTTTAAAAATTGTGGTAAAAACGAGTAACACGAAATTTACCATCTTAACCATTTTTAAGTGTACAGTTCAATGTTAACCGAGTTCACACTGTTGTACAACAAACCTTTAGGAGTTTTTCATCTCATAAAACTGAAACTCTGTGCCCATTCACCAACAACTGCCCACCCTTACCCCAGTCTTTGGCAGCTACCATTCTACTTACGGTTTCTGAAGTTTGACTGCTTTAGATACCTTGCACAGGTGGAATCCTACACTATTTGTCTTATTGTGACCAGCTTATTTCACTTGGCATAATACCCTCTGGGTTCATCAGTGTTGGAGCATCTGGAAGGATTTTCTTCTTCTTTTTAAATTAAGCCTGAATAATATTCTATTGTGTATTTATACCACATTTTCTTCATCCATTCATCTGACAATGGACATTCAGATGGCTACCACTTCTTGGCTACTGTGAATAATGCTACAATGTGCTCACAGCCACTTTTGAATTTTTACTTTGTCTGCAAGTTCTCATTATTCTTCTCCTCTTACTACACACTTACATATTGTTTCTTTCCAATTCTTAATATCTTTCCCTACCTCATAGGTTTTGCTTATAATACCATTCTTAAGTTAATCATTATTAGTCTGATTTCATTACATGATATCACGAAGCATCAAATTTTGGTGGCAGATTTATTACTTTTGTGTATCAGTTATGATGGTTTCAGTAGCAAGATATAGACAAATGCAACTCAAACTGGGATTTGTTCACATGAACAAATATCCAGCAGCAGAAGCTCATGACTGAGGCTTTTCTGTGGATCTCACCTTTGCCCTCCATTTGCAACTGGCTTCTTTATCATGGCAACAAGATGACTTCTGTCAATTCAGGGGCTAAAGGCTTCCTCCTTCACAGAAAAAGAGAGGTCTTCTTTCCTTTATCAACAACAAATCTTGAGTTTTCCTTTGACTGGTTTGAAGTAGAACAAGTATTTATGGCTAAAGTGACCATCCCCACACCTACACTGCAGTTAAGGGGTTTTGGCATACATCGAATGATTTAGCCAAGTCAGGGGACGCCCTCTGGAAATTCAGAGCCTCATTAAGAAGACATAAAGGGGAAATGAATGTTGGAGAAGCAACCAAGAACAACCTACTTGCTCGGAATATTTTTCCTCCAACGATAGCTTCCAATGTCCTGTTGCTGTCATCTTGTTAAGTCTGTACAATCACGCTTTCTGAGTTTTCTAGTGGTTCTATCACATCATGCTTTTATTTACGGTCACAGTTCTTCAGGAACTGCGTATTCAGAATGCTCTGACATTATGCAGGATAGAAACACCTTGAGGGTAACTGCAAAATATCATACTCCTATCTTGATATCAGTTATTGTGACCAAGCACTGAGGCGATTAATAGACTCAGAAACATTGTCTTGACCTGGGGCATTTCTGATACATCCCGAGAGCATCTTTCTAGGAAAGTGAGGATTTTCTTTCTCTCCTGGTTTCCAAACTCAGGTACATAACTCACCCTTATTTATCTAGGAAGGGAACACATGAGGTTTGCATACAATTCAGAAATGTGAATGATACTCTGGTGTGAAAATTAAACTAATATACCTCTGGATTATATTCACATCTGTGTTCACTCACACTACCTTGCACTAAATAATAAATACTAAACTTGTTTTAGTGTTATTATTCTCATTTTATAGATCAAGATACTGAGGCTCTGAGTTAGTACTCTTGTTATAAGAAGAAAAAGTCACTTAATTTGTGTTGCAAGAAGTGAAGCAGCGATTAGAACTTCAGTCTTTCGATTTCCAAATCCTCTTGTCTGTTTTAGAGGAATTTTACTCTTGGCAGTCTTCTTTATCATGTTCCATAAGTGTAATTTTATTTATAGTAATCTATTGTCTTACATGAGCCTGTAGGTATCGTTTGGAAAGGTATTTCTTTGGATGTTGAAAACTTCTAGACTGTGCTGGCAGTGGACACACTGTCATTGTCAACTATTTTGTCAGGCTGTCTTTATTTTTTAAATTTTTATTTATTTATTTATTTAACATCTTTATTGGTATAATTGCTTTACAATGGTGTGTTAGTTTCTGCTTTATAACAAAGTGAATCAGCTATACATATACATATATCCCCATATATCTTCCCTCTTGCGTCTCCCTCCCTCCCACCCTCCCTATCCCACCCCTCTAGGTGGTCACAAAGCACCGAGCTGATCTCCCTGTGCTATGTGGCTGCTTCCCACTAGCTATCTATTTTACATTTGGTAGTGTATACGTGTCCATGCCACTCTCTCACTTTGTCCCAGCTTCCCCTTCCCCTTCCCTGTGTCCTCAAGTCCATTCTCTAGTAGGTCTGCGTCTTTATTCCCGTCCTGCCCCTAGGTTCTTCAGAACCGTTTTTTTTTTTTTTTCAGGCTGTCTTTAATATGTTAGTAGAACAAATCAGAAACTAGTTTTAAAATAAAACTAAATAATTGAAAAAATATTACTGTAGAGAACATGTCTTAACTAGCTACTTGCATCCTTCAGTGGGTTAAGTTATACGGTAAGCATCAATCACTAGAAAACAATTAATTGCAGAATTTTACTAGTAAGAATTTGAAGTTAATTTTCCTAACTAGCATTTGAAGCTGGAAAAAATGAACTCCAGGTTTTCTAGATGCAGTTTCCAATTCTGACATTTTAATTCAATGCCTTCATTCATGAGGGAACAGAATACAGATATGGTATTCTCTGAATGTGAATTGTCCTCCTTGGGCACAGTTTTAATATAACACTCCATAAGAAAGGCTAATTTTCCTGTTGGGAAGTTAGGACACATTTTGGAAATATTTTCTATGGGATAGAAATAGTTTTTATACAGTTTTGTTTGTGGCAATTTTGTATAAGATGATTTTGTTTGTGCATGAATTTGTGTGTGTGAGCCTCTATTTTTGTGTCTATGCCAGGATTTTATTGTTTCATAAATATTGTATTTCTGATAATCTCAAACCTTAATTTGCTATTTGTTATACCTAGGAAGCCAAGTCTATCAGACATATTCTGCACTTATGTGAAAGTCTTTTTCTTATTTGCTGAGTGGTTCTCTAGCACTCTTGCAGATTCAGTGGCTTCATTCCATTAAACTACTTGTTTTCCAATTTAAGACAGCAACAGGGAATTAGAAAACTATTTAATTTGGAATGTGCTGGTCTCTTCCAACCTGGATCTAGCCTTACACGAGTGCACACCAGTAAATACAGGGGGAAAAAAAATGTATGCTCACTGGGCAAGATTTAACTTTAACTAGGGAGAATATTAATGAGATGTTCTGAAATATGCACTTACATCTAAATACCTATACAACAGTTATTCTGTATATGCGTGTATATGCACGATTCTTTGCCTATTTGAACTGTACTTTCCATATGGCACTCAAATCACTCAGAATTTTTCTATTTAACAACTTAATTCAAAATGTAGCTGAGAATCAGAAGTACAATGAAGAAATCTTTCAAATATATATAAAAAAGTCACAAACTCATGAACAGAAGATTTTGCCTTCCCCTTTAAGCCCACTATTTAGATGACCTCATTGTTGCTGTGTAGCTGTCAGTACTTTGAAGGATAGAGTTGTAGGGGAGCAACACCCCAAATGGTGTCCCTTTGGCATGAGAATTAATTTAGGTTGACTTTTTTTACAGCCCAAAAGACTTAGGAAGAAGCTCTGACTTTCCCCATAACTGCCAAAAAGAATGTAGACAGAGGACCTGTTCCAGGAAGGGAGCTCTCACCATAAATAACTATAGCATGAACTAGGTGTGTAGACAGGGAGGAAATTTGCAAAGTCTGCTTGTTAAAATTCATCTCTTTGGGGCTTATGCCTCTAAAATAGTGTCATGATCTGTAGGATTAAAATCAATGTTAAATGCTATCAGACCTTACTAAAACATTCTAGATTATTTGTTTAAAAGTTTAAAAAAATGCCAAAATTTTGCTTCTTCTCTGGTCCCATTAAAGTGTGAACAATGATTCATTTTTTGAAGTAGTCGCTGTATAAGAATTTGAAGAACTTGGAAAACAAGCTATTTTCCACAGTCTTAAGCTTAACAGGGATATAACACATTTCAATATTTCTAATTAAACTGACATAATAGATGATGATAACATCTGTTTTTTTGTAATAAAACCTATTGATGTGGCTGACCTGAATGTTTCTTATCTGTAAAAGACAACAAATGAAGATAAGTAGAGTTATAAAGGAGGAAAAATTTACCACAAAATAGCTAATTCTGTAACTCCAATATTAATTATCTCCTAGAAATAATATTCAAGAAACCTTTATTTAATAAACATTAAATACGAATTTTTCAGGGTATTTAAGAGATATTTGAACATAGATATAAAAGGTGCTACTAAAGTTTCTTTTTCTCTCAAAAATATATTCAGGTAAAAATTTATTCTCTTTAAGAGAATTTAACTTTTAAGTCACAAGTCAATAAAAATTTTAAGCCATTCATACCCATTAGAAATTTTAAAATTTTTGCTTTTTTGGTGTTTGTACAATAGAAATAAAAAGCCTCTGTGAATGACTGGACAACACTGTCAATGTTACGTACAGCAAGAACAAAGAAGTTACCTTGTGTCTAACCCTTAAAACGTGACCAATAAAATTACACTAAAAGAGAGAAATAGGGCTATAGTAAAAAAAACATGGTTTGCACTGTTTGACATTACAGCAGAGATTTTTGCAATACAGAAACAGAAGTTTCTTAGAAAGCAGTCATATTTCTAAGCAGAGGATGGAATCCCTAATCATCATCAACTTCTGCAGTTTGACTCTAAGATGGCGGCCGTGTCAACAGATGTGTCGACACAAAAAACACACTGAGAGCTGGTCCTTTCAAACAGCCCAGAAGTAAATTACCCATGAACAATATAATGCTACTTAACTTGTAATTGTGACAACCAGAACCAAAAATTACATCCAGGCTGGGCAAGCAGCACGTGCGCTTCCTTCTCTGTAATTATGCTGTTTATATTTTCTCATCTTTATCTTCTTTTCTGGCTAAAAGAATTACTCCATTTAGTATTTGTATTCTTTTTATTTCTAGAAGGTCTGCATTTTGTTTGTTTTCCACAGTGTTTAATTTGGTCATAATATTGTCTTATCTTTTGACTTTTTGGGCGGATTGTTGAAAGCAAAACAGTGTTTGGTGTGAGTAATTTACGCAAATAATGCGTGTGGGAGGTCTGCCACTAGGGGAGGGCAAATACAGATTTGTGTGAGCTGGGGGAAGAGGAAGGGGACTAACGTGTATTGAGAATCTACTCTCCCTGGACCTTGAGGCTTGGCATTTTTATACATATTACATACAATTATGTAATTCTTACAATAGCTTTGAAGATAGGACTTCTGTATTTAAGGGTAAATAGCCTTTCTGACACTCACAAATGCTGGGATTGGCCCCAGGGAATAGAATTAGAAAGCACTGGAGGCTGAATTTCAACCCAGGCTTACATCCTTGCTCCCCAGTAGGGGGTGCTGATAGTTCCTGATAGTAGAAGGAGGGGTTGAGAAAAATTATGACAACACTGGAAAGAGTTTTCATTATCCCCACCACTTTCTGACACTCCCTTTCTGACACTCCCTTTCCCACTGACACACAGACACAGACACACAGATATCAAAGATTCTCAGCGTGAGATACACCAGAAATCGCCAGAGGTGGGATCAGGGCACCAAGCTGCATGGCTGACTGGCCAGAGGTCTTCTACTGTGGTTCTCTCACCTCCTGCTGGAAAGTCAGAGTAGAGGAGTGCGGTGGTGGAAATGAAGACACACTTTCCTTTCTGCAATTGTGAGAAATGCAGGCATATTTTCTTAGAATTGAGGCTCTGGATGCATTTAGCTTCCATTACACTGCACGATTTTTGTTTGATATATTATTGTTTATAATCTTGCTTTAACAATGCCTATACAGTAGTTTTGGGCTGTTCAAATTGGCATCTTTCCTTACTTGTTTGGGTGGAATTCAGTGTTGACTGAGGTCGTATATCAAATAGTGTTATCACCTACTAACAAGGTTTATATATAAAGGTCAATTTTACAGAGCAATGTCCTAAAAATTTCTGTATTAGCATACCAAAGAGTTTTTCTTTTAGTCGTAATGAATGAAAGATATAAGGATGTATCTGACACCTTATATTTGACATATGATGAATGTCTCAGTTACTAACTTATTTTTCCCTGTATTTTACCATGCTATACAAGAACTTTTCTAGCTATTGATTATAAGCAGAATTATTTTTATTATACATAAATTACCAAAAAAAGGAACTAATTCAAGTGCCCTTTCTTTAGCATTCAAAAGCAGCCTGACACTTAGATCAGCTACCTGGACATTCAAAGAATGAACCAAAAATTCTGATCTCTTCTTTTTATATACTAAAAACAAAACATCTGCTTTCAGGAAATGCATATGTGACATTACTTTTATAGAGCATTATTGAGGCAAATGTTTAAAAAATATATTTATAATACAATACTCTTTTTAACTTGTGTAAGGAAAAAATTTAATTAAATACAGAAAAAAATAATGTTCTGCTTTTCTTGTTGTCTTTCTAGACGTCTGGAACATGAATATCAAATTCTATTACGAAAAATGTTAATGAAGTGAAAAATCCCTCTGTAAGCAGAACACACACACATTTTTTCAAAAAGGTAAGTCCCAACAGATTTCAAGCTCTTATTTCAAACAATATTTAATGCAAAATAATTTCAGTAGAGCAATATATTTTGAACAATCTCTGTTATTCACTGTATGTGATTCAATAGACATGGCTTTAGTTCTATAATAGCCCTGATGCTTAAATACAGGGTAACCTTTTCTTAAAAAAATGAATAGCCTTTAAATCAAGTTTATTTTGGAGTTTTATTGCTGTTCTTGTGATATTCACATCCTAATGGTCGTGAAACCAGGATTGAATGCTGCTAGGTATTCGTGGCACATAAAGTAAATTATCTTATCAGCACCTCTTCCACTTCCTTGTGGCCTTTCCTGTGTTGTGCAGATGTGAAATGCTAAAGACTGCATTTTCAGGACTACCTTGTAGCAAGAATTCTGGATGTAATTTGGTTTCTACTGATCATGTGTACTCATGTAAGACTTGAATTCAGAGCTGCGCTAAGTGCAGAGAAGGGCCTAGCATCAATCTGGCTGGGGGAGCAGAGCCTGCAGCCAGCCTTTCTGGTGGAGCCTCGTTATTCCTGGATCACAGCAGGCTGTGTGTTCCCCAAACCAACAATTGCAATGCAGCTCTCTGCTCTCCAAGTTCCTGCTAAGATCTTGTGATCCTGAAGCCAGAATTTGGGAGACCAGTGTCCTCCTTTCGTTTCCTGGTTTTGGCAGTCTAGTGGTCAATTCTGTGACGTGATTTTGGAATTATTCAAGGAGGCCCAAACATTGATTTTTGTTAGCATTTAATTCCTTTTAAGTGCCTTTTCTGCAGAAATACCTACAGCAGTTTCTGGTAGCTGCGAGCTAGACCCTGACTGATGCCGGTATTTTCACAAAATGATTCAGTGATAAAATGAGAACAAAGCGAAGAATTTCTGAAGATGTTTGAAAAAATTACCTGTTAGAATAGAGTATCAGAGAGAGAGAGAGAGGGAGAAGGATGAAGAAATTGAGAGAGAATCCCGATACGTTGTATCTGGGGACAAGCGTGGGACAAGCGTAGAACAAGGGAATTTGAAATGATTTAGGAGATGATTCTTAGACAACTCAAAGGCGAGAGCAGTTCTACCTCAGTGGCCTCATTTCAGTTACCAGAAAAGCAAACTGTTTGCTGACTTATCATTATGTTTTAAAAGATGACAAAAGCCTTTGTGACATTCCTCTCTACAGAAGAGTATGAGTATTGTTCTAAACAGTCTTTCATGGTTTTGTAAAGAAACATTTCCAAGAGTATAACTCAAAATTAATGTTCTTCATCTCAGCATCATAGATTTGTGAATTCCCTCACGTGGTCTCTGACACTCTGAAGCTAAATGCAGAATGTTGTGTATGTAGATATGGAAAATTTTCCAGTGAACGATCTTCCAATGTAAGTGATCTCCAGATTCTCAAAAGGTCCCATGATTCAAAGGCCAAGAAACAAAAAGGATCCTATAGACCATACAGGAAAATCACTCTTTCTACACTGTAGTTACACTTCCTATGTGCATAAGAGAATTCCTATGTTCATGTGATATTGTATTTAATTTTTATCATAATTTTGTGTAAAGCACTCAGGATAATTCTTTGGCTTTTTATGATAGCCCAATGATGAAAATATTTAGCCCTATTCTATGTCCAGTTTAAGGTAGGAAACTAAAGGCTTACATTTAGTTATTAACCATCGGCTCTGTATTTGAAATAAAGAAAAAAAGTCATTGGTTTACC
The DNA here is from genome assembly GCF_949987535.1 of Balaenoptera acutorostrata. NCBI lineage: Eukaryota > Metazoa > Chordata > Mammalia > Artiodactyla > Balaenopteridae > Balaenoptera > Balaenoptera acutorostrata. The sequence continues at coordinate 92,381,161 of NC_080074.1, forward strand.
CAAATAAACATCTGTCTCAAAATGTTGGAAATTTTATATATTACTGTCTATGATTTGCCATAAGTAACTTGGTTATTTTTTAAAATGTCAAATCAGTACAGTCATCACATGATGGCAAGACATGGATGAATCTCATAATGTTGGGTGAAAGCAGAGTACATAGCATATGATTCCATTTATGTTCAATTCAAGAGGAGACAAGAAAATCTATGATGTTTCTTTTGGAAAGGAGAGGGGTAGTTATATTTGGCAGGGATTCAAGGGCATTTCCCTGGCATCAGTAATGTTCTATATCTTTACCTGGTTGTGTTCTCTTTCTGATGATTAATTTTACTGCACATTAATGATTTATCTACTCTTTCCTTTTTTTGTGTTATCCTTCAATAAAACATATTTTAGAAATTCCTAAAAAGTTCACCAAACACTATATTTGTATTAACTGCTTGGTCAAGCTCTATGGATTCCCCTTTCTTTCACCATATTTTCCTTCCTACCTTAAACCCCTCTAATATTCTGCCAGGCATCACCATTTATCTTTAGTTACTTTGGTGGTCACATCCAGTATTCGAAGGGAAGAGGTCCCTTAAGATATTTGCTCTGGGCATTAGCTGAAGGAAGCCTATGGGCTTGCTTGTGGCCAGGTGGGAAGTGGGAGGTAACAGTATTCTTATTTGATCTTTCATTTATTTGATCTCTTATTTATTTGTCATTTGATTTTTCATTTATTTGGTATAATCCTCTTCATTTCCAAGACTCAAAAAATTCTATGAAATAACTTTCATACTCATCTCTTCAGTATTTTATTTGTTACATATCCTAGATTCAGGAAGAGACCTAGTTAGTGAATTTTAGTCTCACATGTTCTACTACTTTTTCGACCGAATATGCAAAATTAGAACTCTAGAGGCTACTTCTTTCTGGGTACCAGTACTTACATATGAGAAAACTGCTACTTATAAATGGTATCTATTCTTAGAATGAGCTCAAGGTCTAAAAAGCTAAATTTGTCATTTAGCTAAAAAATAGAGCCTATAGGAATATACATCCTTTTTGCAATTATTAATGATTTTTTACAAATCTTTTTAATTTAATAATACATATAAGCAATAATTAATTCTAAGAAGAATTAAAAGAAATACATATATCTAGGTATAAAAAGACCCTTTTAAAATACATTTTTGGAAATCTTAAAATCTTCAACTACAGTTTAATATACCCTAAGTTTTTTCTAAGAAGATAGCAGTGTAATTTAACCTGTATCTGAATATAGAGAATCTTACCTCTAGGAACAGGCAACACCTTATATCAAAATCCCATCAAGTCATTTTTCTCCATTTATCTTCTATCCATCATAACCATACTAGTTACTATTTTTACATGATTAACTGGTGAGTGAGATAAGCTAATTTGCTTTTCCTATCACTACCAATCAGAATAATCAGCAACCTCAAGTAAACTCCAAGGTTCATCATTCTGTTTTATGAAAACATAATTTTGAGTTCAAGTTAACGTGGGAAGCACTGCAACCTATAACCGTCTCTTGAATACTTACAACTCACATCGGTATACTAAACTTCCAAGAAGTTTCTCAGAAATAACACTTGACTAACTTAAAGCATTTTTAAAATGTATCTGCTAGAATTTTGTTTTGTATAACACTTCTTAATATTCTACTTATGTGCTCTGCAGAATACACTTTGAGTAACTCTAACATAGATCACTGAGGAATTATTACTCACTTCTGCGATTTCATAAACATTGTGTACTGGGCACAAGGTATAGAGCTTCATGCCATTACGTAGAGCCTCATGAAGCGTACAAGCTAATGACATGCTTCCTCTATCTTACACCTTTCCTTTCACCTTAAGGCAAAGAAGAAAGAGCTCACTTTTCATAGTATGTGGAAAAGTCTTGCATAAGCCTACCCAGCTCTTAGCAACTATCACCAAAATTTGTGTTATGATTTTGATGGGGTTTCCTCCTTCCTCCAGGTATAAATCCAAGCTTTCCAATGCATATTTAAATACAAACATTGTAGAATTAAGATATTCATTTTTTCTTATATTTACACTTTTTCTAACATTTCTTCTAGTGGTGAATAGAAAAAATGATAAATAGAGTTTGTGGGCAAGTATTTAACTACTCACCAGTCAGAAAGAGAAGAAGAAAGTAGAATTAGGAAGAAGATGACGTTGTTCAAAGCATTCCAAATAAAACAATAACCTTCATATTGCCCAACCCAAGGGAATTTATTCACATTATTTTCTGTGGTTATGTAACAATAATGCAAATGGCACTCCCTAGACTTGGGCAATGTGTTGGAAACATTTACAATCTTTCAAAGGAAATATTCATAATCTTTTGGGATAGTTCAAAGGGGAATTTTATAGAGTGAAGTAGTTAAGATTATGTACCCAAATCTTGGTACTGAGAGTTGTTGGCTGTTAGAAAAATTCCCTCTGTGGCTCACTTTTCTGATCTGAAACATGATAACAGTAGTGGTGTTTCAATCATTTAATGCTAAGAAAAGAACGTGATATAATGAATATTAGTTTTATTAATTTCAAGTGCTTTCTAGTTACTGATGCTTAGAACATATTTGGAACTGTTAGATGATTTGATAGCTGTTCATTCATTAGCACAACAAAGACAAGGTGCTTACAATGTACTTTGTAAAGTTCTGAGTTGAAAACCTGCACTTCGATCATGGTGCCTGTATCTCTGCTCTCAGGGAGCACATACTCTAGTTAGAGTAGGCAGACAATAAATAATCTGAACGTGATAATAGAATTAAGACCCAGATGATAAGATGGCGTTTTGCAACTGAGAATCTGAGAAAACAGCATCAGTTAAAAAAGATCTGATGTCAAATGGATAGATGGAAAAAGAGAGTATGTGTGCAAGTCAGAGACTACTGACTCTGACTACTTACCAGTCAGAGGAAGCAGAAGGGAGAACAATTAAGGGGTGTATTTGAGAACCAGGAGGAGCTCCAGTGTGTCTGGGCAGTCATAAGCTTAATGAAATCAAATTATTAGGGAATAAAACAGACATAATCCCACCTTTGTGGATGTTATTGCCTTGTATAATATTAACCTTTTAATTTTAGGAAAGCTCATTGATTTGAAAGAATCCCAAATGAAGCTGGTGCATTGCCCTCAGAATATTAAAATTTAATACAGGTATTGTTTATGACACTCAACTTCTTCAAATGTATTCTCTCATCTCTAAGACAAGGGTAGTTACAATTGTTCTGCATACTTCGTAAGGTTATTGATAGCCTTGAATCTGATGATATATCAAGAATATTTTGCAAAATAGAAAACGATAAGCCGTTGGAAATTATTATTACAAATACCTGATATTTTTTCTATAAGGTGGTTTACTATCGCCTCTATTTCTAGTCCATTACTATTGCATTGAGGACTACCCCATTATACTTTTTAAAATTAAAAACAACCACTAGCAGTCTCTCTTCACCTTACATGAGTTTATATTTTTTCCACAGCATTTACATATTTATCACCTGCAATATAATAGGGTGAAGGTAGAAATTCTTGTCTATATCATCACTGCATTATCCTCCATATCTAGAACAGTATCTGGCACAGAGTAAGTAGTCAGTAAATATTTGTTGTATGAATGAATCAATTTTAAAAAGGGGTTTAGTTTACAGATCACCATTAACTTCATTGTAAGAATTATTTTTTGCATTGTTAGCATATGTTAAAAGAGACAAGGAAGATAGAATTATTGTCAAGGTGAAAAGCAGACGAGTCAGAGAGAAAAGAAAAATAGCCTAGTGGACACTCTTGCCTTGATTCTCTTTATATGACATCAGAGCACATCTCTGAATTGCAATTCCTCTCTGTCAGCTATACATAACTATACCTCCTTACCCTGCTTTACAGATTGGTTAAGGGGATAAAATTGATATGGAGTATGAAAGCTCTTTGACATTATCTAGCTTACACAAATACCAAAATATTATCATAAATAAAGGCTAAAACAAAAAGTAATTATCTAGATACCAGGTGATCTGTGCTGAACAGGAGAACCACAGTCTTTAACAATTTTCTACTTAACCTAAGTTACCCTCAGCACAATTTAACTTCTTATTTTAAAAGTTGCTTAGCATATACTGTATTTCAACCCTAATGATTGGATTTTACTCCTTTAATCAAGATAGTATATTAAAAGAATGAGTAGGGTATTTTTATGCTAAGCAAATTATACTAGTAACTAGTTTGTAATTTGTGATTGTGCATGATTCTGATAGTGAAGAAATTTCATTATAGGTAGGTTGAAAAAGCAGAATGCATGGGCATTTGCACGTGTGGATGCAGGTAAATAAATAGTAAAACTCATTGATAACAAAGACCATTATAATTTGAATAAGATTATATTCTCTCTAGGAGAGATAAAGGGTAATGAAAGACAATTCAGAGCTAGTTTGTTATTACTTCATCAAATACCTCAGCCTCAAGCTGATAAAACTCGCTTGTGTGTCTCCCTTGAGACATTAACGACAATGATGCTGCCAGCCATTTGTAGTGATTTCTGAAATCATTACGATCACTATTTAAACGAGTTTGTGATGGAGGGTAGAGCCAGAGGTGAAACTGCTACATGTGCTTTCATAAAACCAGAAGAAGTGAGTTATGGGCGACAATAAAATGAATTGTATTCAGCCTGGACATATGCAATGAAAAGATAATTTCCCAGTGAAACTAAAAAGGGGCCTTAATGACATATTAATTATGTTACTTATCAAAACTCAGAATTAAATAGTAACTTTATTTGCTTAAATCCTATTAACCAACTTTTAAAATAAGCACTTTCTTTTGCAAATACTAATTATGTTGGCTTTTTACAGATTACATTCATACTTATTGTCTTTATTGCTCCTTAATATATCAGTTCTTTGTGTGTAATCTTCCCTAACCATAGAGCCACAGATAGTTATTTCTGGAACAGATGATCTCCAGATTACGGTACAACAGGTGATTTGGCATTTTGTTTTGGTTTAACGGAGTGTCTGTTCAATAAGAGGGTAGGTTGCATTTTGCCACAATTCATCTGGATATGATGCAAAATATCTACAAAGCTTTTAAAGTGCATAAATAAATCAGTCAATCAATAAATAGTGATAGAACATCCTAGTTTTAAGCAGATATGTAAGACTAGACATATTGTCTTGCATCTGACAGATACCGCTTTGAAAATTGTTATTTTAAATTCCAAACCTTAGTGTCATGATAGCTTTTTGCACCCAATTTGCTTCCTGTTGATTAATTGTGACTGTAACTCAATAGGACACATCCTTTTAAAGAGAGGATTTTTTGAGGAGGAGCAAAATCCTAGTTTTTTTGAAAAATATGAGGGTTGTTGATGGAAAAATGAATAAGGATATCTACAAGATAAAATATTCTTTCAGAAGAGAAATTTTTACTTATATAACTTGTTTCACTGAAAAAATTCAGTCACATGACAATAGGTAGAGCTGTTTAACTTTTTACATATGCCTCTATAACATAAAAACTAATTATAAGAGTTAGAATACTCCAGATATCTTATAAAGCATAGACTTTATCATATAGTTACCAACACATATTTTATCATCTCATATTTTTTATTTTATTTTTTAATTGCCCTAATTGCACATAAAAAAATTAAATTACCATGGCCCTAGCAAAGCCTTCTGCCCTTGCATAGACTGCACTTGGATGGAGTTGCTTGTGGATCCACAAAGGGATCTATTAAGTAGTAGCATTTGACAGCTTGCCTTTTGGGGTAAAATTTAACCTCACTGAGTGAACACTTGGTTATGCTGTCTCTTCTTCTGCCTGCTTCTTGCCTTGTCATTCTTCCAGCTTCTGTGGTCGGGAGCAGCTTTTCAACTACATATATGTGAGTTCTATCCACAGATGGTCATCTCTTCTTGACAATTTTCTCAGCTGTGGTTCCCTGCCCCAGTAGGGAATCCTCAACCTTGCTCCTACCTGTGCTTTAGTCTGATTACCTGCTGTATCCTCAGCCTATCTTGTTCTCCACCTTTAGTCTCAATAAAATACATTGTTTACCGGATTCCAGCTCTGATTTGCTGGCTCTGACAGCTGACTCACTGGGCAGCTGATACCTGGACATTACTGCAGAACTTTGCAGCCCGCCTTCCCTCACCCCACACATGTTTGGTCCAGACAGGCTCCTGATTATCCTATGCTTCTCTCTAGCCTCACACTTCAAAGAGCTAACATCAAAGTTGTCTGGTATTTGTGTCCAAGAAACTCTACCAGAGTTACCTTACAATGACTTCCACACACATTTCATACTTTATCTATTTTTTGCGGTTCCATCATCAGAGAACACATCCTATAGTTTTCCCCATCTCTGTGGCTTCATTTATTTGCATTTATTCTTCTGGATAACATTTAATATCTAGTTGTTTCCTCCTTGTTTTTCTCCACCCTTCTCAACTGATGGTTATTTTGCTTCTTAAATACTTCCGGAAATTATTTCTCCTCTACAGCCCTATTTATTATTCCCGCCATTCAGGTCCTTACCATTTCTCATTTGGATTGTTTCAGAGGCTCCTTACTAGTGTTCCTGGCCTCAGCTTTACTCCTTTGAATGCCATCTTCCAACCAGGTGCCAGATTAATCTTTCTAAATGGTTTACCTGACCTTCTTTCAAAGGCTTCTTACTATTTGCAGGAAAAAAAAAATAGGAGATAGTCTTAAGTTACAGTGACCTTACAATTTATTGTTCAAATTAGGACACGTGAATAAAAGGGAATATTATTTCTAGTTGTGTCAGTGCAAACAAAATCTGGTCCAATGGAAATATATGGTTGCTTAGGTTAAGATGCTTTCTATAGTCTGTTATCTGACTTCTGCTCCAGTCTCAACTTTTCTGATCCCAATCTCAAAATTTGCATTCAGGTTCTATATCTGCCTCTATTATTCCACATCTCAAAGTCTTTTCATGCTGTCCCATCTGTCTGGACTACCGCCCATCACCCATCCTTTACCTGGTTAATGTCTACTTGTTCTTTACTACTCAGTTTAGGGACCACCTCCTCTAGGAAGCTTTCCTTGACTCCCTCAGGGTATGGTCTCAAATAATATATATATATATATATATATATATATATATATATATATATATATATATATATATATATATCTGCCAGAGTGCTTATTATATTGCTGTCTAATTTTTTTGCCCATTTATTCTGCTAAGCTTTAAGGAAACTTAAGGAAAGATAATTTTTTTATAAAGATACTTTTTTATTTTGTATTTCTGAAAACTTAGAATAAAAATTAGTAGTAATAACAGAGGAAGTAGTAGTAGTAGTGGCAGTGGTAGTAGTATTTATGGATATATATGTAATACTTATTGATATGAAAAAATACCATACTTGAAGTCAGGAAACTTACAGCCTTTTGGAGAGACAGATAGATAATAAAGCAGTATATATTAATAGAGAGAATATTCTAAAGAAATCAGGGAAGTCTTAAGAAAATAGGTGGAATCTGGACCTTACCTTGAGGTTGAGCAGGAGTTTGGAATAAGTAGAGGAAGGCATCAATCCATGTGTCCTTTACTCAAAGGATGACGAGGAACTTCACTTGACCAAATCATCAGAATCAATCATGGTCATCAATGAGGTTAAACGCTTCAGATTTTATTCTATGTCAATTTTCTGAAAATTAATGAATAATAATGCCCTCTCCTCCCCCAACAGCAATTTGCTTAAAAACAAACAAACAAACAAAAAAACAACTTGTCAAATATTTCAATGGGAGGAAAGACTGAGTCACAAAAAACTTGTTGGAACTTGGGAATATTATATGTACTACATTTCCTGTCTTAAGAGTTAGGGAAAAGAGAGGAGTTGCAGGGAATGGATACCATTTTTTCCTATATGTCTTTTTATATCCATCATGTGCACAGAGAAACACATACACACTTAGATTCTTGCATATTAAAATCAAACTTGGCTTGTCAATATACAAGATGGAAGTTTGGTCTGCACATGATTATTCACATTTCTAAGACAACTTAAAATTGCATTGTGCATATAGAATATTGAGCATATTATGTGTTTCGATATCTGATACGTGGAACGTGTTTTTGTTTTTCTCTGTTGTGATGTTTTTTGAATCAGTACAAATTATACATCACTGGCACTTTAAAACAACTATCCTAATTGCTATGTCTTTTAAAATTGTAGGATTTATATACTATAAATAAATAGAGAACAAGAAGTTTTATCAATTTGGTAGAAATTTGCAGAATCATGCAATAGGAAAGACACAGACTAGATTTAAAATGTGTTAAAAGAAAAGAAATTCATCACCATTTATAAAACCTTGACATTTGTGACATGCACAACTCTTGAAATAGAAAAATAGAAAAAATAGACACAAAGGTATCTATCCAAAAATACTGCACTGAACTTTTAACATGAATTGGCACAAGCATGACATTTTATAAATATTTTTAAAAGTTTGTAAAAATATTTTTGAGGCATAAATATTTTGGTTATCTGGCTTTTGTGGACTGAGTCTGCATCTAGATAATAAGTATTTATTTCTATTTATTATTACAGCAAAAAACAATAGTTTGTGCATAGTAGATGATCACAGAAGTTTTAAAAATTTTTGTTTAGCCAATTACCTTATTAATTACATGAAAATAAAATATTTGCCTATTTCAAATATTATGCCAGCTCTTCCGTTAGTTTCTGGAAGAACAAATATGCAGGACTCCTGGTTAATGCATTGAGGGAGCAAATAATATTGTAGAAATTTAGGATATTTTTCTAAGACAAAGTAAACCAATTAATACAATGGCTTCAATAAAAATGTAGAGAATCATCTATTTGTTTATACTATTACCAAGCAACTGGTTGCTACCATATTTGTAAGGTCATTAGATTGTGTAAGTATTGTGTAAGCATATTATGTTTTAAAGATCTGGTCTCACATCATTGGTAGATTTCAGTTGTAGTATCTTTCAGATTTTTGATGGATGTTAATCAAAAAAAAAAAAATGGGCAAAAGATTTGACCAGATATTTCACCAAATAACATATTTGGATGACAATAAGCACATGAAAAGATGCTGAGAATCATTAGTCATTAAGAGAGTGTAAATGAAAGCCACAATGAGATATCATTTCACACCTAATACAATGTCAAAAATTAAAAATAATTGCTATATCAAGAGTTTGCAAAAATGTAGAGAAACTGGAACTCTTGTACATGGTTGATGGAATGTAAAATTGTACTTTGGAAAACAATTTGATAGTTTGTTACGACTTTAAACATACATGTACCCTAAGACGTGGCCTTTTCACTACTGGGTGTTTACCTAGAAAAAGAAAAATATGTACATAGAAATACTCATACACAAATATTCATAGAAGCTTTATTTCGAACTGAAAACCACTCAAAGGTTTATCAGCAGGTAAATGAATTTTTAAAAATGTGGTAAACCCACATAATGGACAATTGTCTAGCAATAAAATAATCAGCTCTTTATATACAAAATCAGACACGTAGATCAACGGAACAAAATAGAGAGCTCGGAAGTGAACCCACATTTATACGGGCAATTAATCTACAACAAAGGAGGCAAAAATATATTGATACAATGGGGAAAAGACAACCTCTTCAATACATGATGTTGGGAAAACTGGACAGCTACAGAAGAAACAAAAACAAAAACTGGACTACTCACTCATACCATGAAGAAAAATAAATTCAAAATGGATTAAAGACTAAAATGTAAGACCTGAAACCATAAAACCTCCAGAAGAAGACATAGGCCGTATGCCCTTTGACATTGGTCTTAGTATATTTTTTTGGCTATGTCTCTTCAGGCAAGGGGAACAAAAGCAAAAATAAACAAATGGGACTACATCAAACTAAAAAGCTTTTGCACAGTGAAGGAAACTATCAATAAAATGAAAAAGCAACCTACTAAATGGGAGAAGATATTTGTAAACGATATATCCAATTCAGGCTTAATATCCAAAATATATAAAGAACTCATACAACTCATCATCAAAAAAACAAACAACCAGTTAAAAAATGAGCAAAGGACCTGAATAGATACATTTTTCCGAAGAATACATACAGATGGCCAACAGGCACGTGAAAAGATGCTCAACATCACTAATCATCAGGGGAATGCATATCAAAACCACAGTGAGATATCATCTCATGCCTGTCAGAATGGCTATTATCAAAAAGACAAAAAACAAGAAGCATTGGTGAGAATGTGGAGAAAAGGGAACACTCGTGCACTCTTAGTGGCAATGTACATTGGTGCAGCCACTATGGAAAACAGTATAGAGATTTCTCAAAAAATTAAAAATAGAACTACCATGTGATCCAGCAATTCTACTCCTGGGTATTTATTCAAAGAAAATGAAAAGACCAATTCAAACAGATATATGCATTCCTGTGTTCATTGCAGCATTATTTACAATAGCCAAGATATTGAAGCAACCTAAGTGTCCACCGATAGATGTATGGATGAAGAAGATGCGGCACATATATACAATGGAATATTTGTCTGCCATAAAAAAGAATGAAATTTTGCCATTTGTGACAACATGGATGAACTTGGAGGGCATTATGCTAAGTGAAATAAGTCAGACAGAGAGAGACAAATATTTTATGATTTCACTTGTATGTGGAATCTGAAAAACAAAACAAACAGAACAGAAACAGATTCATAGATACAGAGAATAGACAGGTGGTTGCCAGAGGCAAGTGGGGTTGGAGGAGGAAAGAAATAGGTGAGAGAGATTAAGAGGTACAAGCTTGCAGCTGCAAAATAAATGAGTCATAGATAAGAAAAGTAGTGTGGGGAATATAGTCAATAACTATGTAGTATCTTAGTATGGTGACAGACCTTAACTAGACTTATTGTGGTGATCATTTTGAAATGTAGAAATATATCAAATCACTATGCTGCGTAACAGGAACTAACATAGTGTTGTAGGTCAATTATACTTCAAAAATGAACAAACAAACTCATAGAAAAAGAGATCAGATTTGTGGTTACTAGAAGTGGTGGAAGCATGGGATAGGGAGGTGGGGAATTGGATGAAGACAGTCGGAAAAACTTCAAAAAACAAACAAAAATTAACTATTTAAATATACTACATAGGTAAATAGCAAAATAATTATGTTGAGTAAAATAAGTCATGAAAAAGAGTATGTGTTTCATAATTCCACTTATGCAAAATTCTAGAAAATGAAAACTAGACTATAGTGACAGAAGGCTTATCTGTGGTTGCTTGGGAACGGAGGGGTGGGGTTAGGAAGCAGTGGGAAGGGAGAATTATAACGGGCAACCTGGAGGATGATAGACGTTTCATTATCTTGACAGTGGTAATTGTTTCAAGGGTGTATACATATGTCAAAACTTATCAAAATATACATCTTAAATATGTGCAATTTATTTTATGTTACTTGCAGAGGGATATGGGTCAAAGGGATTGAAGGAAAACAGCAGCCTGCCAGAGACTGGGTAATCCATGAGCTATGGTGCAAATGACCTTTCTCCCTTTTGTTGTCCTTTCACATCTGACTACAAATAGAAGAGGGTATTGGTGTATTAGTGGGAAGACAACACATTTGGGGATATAGAAGAACTCCTACTGCAAATATTAAGGCATCTGCAGACATCCTTCATTTGCAAAAGTGAAAGCCTGGCTCACAGTGAAGAAACTTCAGATGACTTGCCTCATTTTCTGCTAACATTGCTTGCCTTCAAAAGACTCAGAAGTCCACTGTTTAAATAAAAAGAATGCCCAAAACTTTGTAGTAGTTGCCTGTGATCAATTTTATTTCTTATAAACAATCATTAGATAAACAAATACATATTACAGGTACAGACTTATGATTACTTAGGCAATCTGCACAAAGATAATTCTTTTGTCTGATTCACCAGAATAAAAGAATAAATACTGTTCTGTTTCCACAATAGAATTCTGCTTTGTGTAGAGGTCACTTAATTTTAACCTTTATAATCTGACAGGATGGGTTGTTAAAACAAAGAACAATGAGGGAATTCCCTGGCAGTGCAGTGGTTAGGACTCTGTGCTTTCACTGCTGAGGGCCCCGGTTAGATCCCTGGTCAGGGAACCAAGATCCCCACTAGCCGTGTGGCATGGCCGGAAAAAAAAACAAAACAATGAAAACATGTTACCCAAAAGTAGCTTTTAGGTCTATAGATTGCCTTAAGCCAGGTTAATGAGTTCAAATGATGTAAACATGTAAACATGTTTCACTTGATATAAAGTTTTAGAATTTTCTCAAAGCACAGTTGTATACACGTATATACAAACTGATTGGCACATAAGGTAACAAAAGCTCTTCCAATCTTATTTAATTACAAACTATGGACAACCTCCTTTTCAATAAAATCTGCTTTCCAGATTTGTGCTTAAGCCTTTTACTTATTTAATCAGTGATGTTGAATATCCAAATACTTAGTTTTTACCTATATGGTCTTTGTTCACTGTAGTCTCAAACTTCTTATCTGGATACTTCGGGTAACTAATACACAGAGCCCAAGGATAGTTAAAGCGTAAGTCTGAGATTCGTAAATCTAACTTCTATCCTTTTCCTGTCACAACTGACGGTAACCTTGAAGAAATCACTTAATCTCTTTTTGTGTCTCCATCATTTCACTATAAAACTTAGATAATGATACTTATCTCGCTGGATAAGAAGGAGACGTTAATGTTTGTAAAGCCCTGGAGATCTTTAGATAAAGTAAACTAGCACAGAATTGCTAACATAAATAAATCGCTATTGTTATATTCCTTCCTCTAACAATTTCAAGATATATCTATATCTATAGATATGTAGATATATAAAATATATAAATGTATATATAAGTGGATCATTACAAGTACTTCATCCATGTTACTTTGTTTAAATGACTCACTGGTAAATGTAATATACTAGATGTAGAAGGATTTTGGTGTAATACATATCAGTTGCTCCATTAAAATTAATAAACTTCCTTTTTACCTGCCATTCTTTACAGATGAGATTCTCATATACAATAAATACACTTTTATAGAATACACCTTAACACCTGCCTTACATAGATCTAGGGAACCACAACTCTGAATTGTTTTTTATTTCTTAATTTCTAGTATCTACAAATTAATGAAATATTAATTATTGAAATAAATAAGCATCCAGAACCAGAATGTTTCATATTTTCTCAAAATGTCCATTAATTTTACTTAGGTGACTTCATCTATTTCAAAAAGGAGGAGAGCAGACTGTTAGGAAAAGAACTTTAGGAGATGCAATGATAAACTGGACAAAATTCCCTACTCAAGGATCCTATACTTTAGTAAAATACATAACTACCTCCAATACAGACCCTGAGAAGACGTGATGATCTACTACAAACTAAATATGAGGAAAGCATAGGACTGACTCATTCTGGGCGGTGTATCTGAGAATGCTTTATGACAAAGAATGAATTTAACATGGGCCTAGAAGTATAGGTGCTTAGGATGGCATTGGGAGGAGAAAAGGGCAGGAGGTCCAAAGAAGCAATTCTGTGCAGATATGACACTTCAAAATATGGTGTCAATGGGGATGACTGGGTTCAAGAACAGCAGAAGCCAGGTAGCAGCACATAATTGTCAGACCCAAGGTGGATGCAATTACTGTAATGAGCAACAAGACTGGAACGGCCAGCAGGGGGCATTGATACATAGAATATACGATAAGGGAGACTAAACCATTAAGTTATTAGACCTAAGAAAGATGGGCAGCCAATGAGGTCATTATTTGACTAAACATCAAAAACAATAAACAGCTGGCGAGCAGAAGACTGATGTTAGTCACCACAGTGGAAAATCATAATCCAGTTTCCTTACTTGCAATAAGTCTTCCAAGGGTGATTAGATATAAATCAGGAACTTAAGCAATACCAAGGAAGCTAAAACACCACGACAGCCCTCCATTAGAGAGGAGGAACACACAGGTCAGGTGATAAATGCATTCCTGCCCTAAGTTTGCCCCACAATGGATCCAATGGATTAGAACACCAACCAGTGGTCATTTTTCCAGTCATGGGTACATAATAAGGATAAAAACACTTAGCAGCTGATAAAACTTTCACACTGGCTTCCTGTGGAGTAAGAACCAAGACTTTACTGTAGGGAAGCTGAAGAGGATGCCTTTGAAACTGTGTACACATCCTTGGCTCAGTTAGAAAATCAGAAGCAATACAATTATCTCAAGTTGAATGGCAGGAATTAGTGCTATTTTCAAAGACTTAAAGGATTTAGGTGTGGTAGTCTCACCATATCACAGTTCAATTCATCAAAATACCCTCTGGATTAGCAAATGGTAGAAGACTCTGTTAAGGTAACCAAATAATAGTCCCCATCACAGCTGATATGCTGAATATGGGTTTGGTACAAGAACAAATCAACAAACCCACTGGCACTCATATGCAGCTATTGATCTGGTGAATGCATTCTTTTTGTCCTTATGGAGAAAGAGGAACAGAACAAAACAATTTGTGTTCCTTTGGAATGGACAGCAATACATCTTCATTGTTTTATGCTATAGCTTGAATTATTTTCTTGCTCTTTGTCACAATATAGTCCAAAGAAAACTTGATCATCTGGATATTCTATGAAATCTCAAATTGTTCTTTTATATTGATGACACATTTTAATTATATTTGGGAAGCAGGAGATGGAAAGAACTATGACAAAGTAGGAGACATGAGCATGAAAGGATACAAAATAAATCCTACAGAGATACAGTGGACTACTTTATTAGTGAATATTGTAGAGGTACAATGATCTAATATATCCCATCAAAGATAAAGAACAAGTCATTGCTCTTTGTAACTCCTACCTCTCAGAAAGATGCACAGTGCTTTGTGGGCCTTTTAGGATATTGTAGACATTAGTAACATACTTAGTGACTCAAAAGACCACTGGTATAGAGTAGGCTACAGAGCAAGAGAAAGCTCTGCACAAATTCAAGCTTTAGAACAAATGATATGTGATAAAATGAGAATACTAGATGTCATTTCTGGCAAGTCCCAAGGAAAAGGCTAAGAATGTATCAGCAGAGAACCATAGATTGCTGGTCCAAGACCTTGTCCTCTGCAGCACAGGACTGTTTATCTTTCAAAATGCAGCTTTGACATGCAACTGGGCGCTTATAGAGAGACATATACGTGCATCTATCAAAAGAGACAGACATGTGGAGCCTCAAGAGCCTTTGAAAGAGCTAAGTAATGCTTTTTAGTAAACAGTGGCTTAAGACAGCTGGAGTTCAGAGAGATCTGGCTCAAAATTTTAAATCTGGGAATCATGAATAAATGAATGTTTAGTGTATGAAGTTCTGCGTGAATTTAGGTGGATGAGATTGACTATAGAGGAAGTATAGAGTAGAAGAGAAGATGACCTTGGAGATGATCTATTAATGTCTTCTCCAATCACACACTTTCCAATCACCCTCAGTAACCTGATACATAGTAACCTGTATCAGGTTACTGAGTCTCAATGTGTTTTTCAAGTTTATTTGATGTAATTTTTGCTGCTGTGGATGATGACAACAAAGGCAAGTATTATGATAATCATAAAACAAATAGCAGCTAACATATATAGCATGTTTACTGTTTATAAAAGATGAGCAAGATATTTATATGTATGAGCTAGGTATTTTCATTCTAGTCCCATTTCACAAATAGAAAAACAAAATTACAATGAGGTTAAGTGTATTTCCATGATCACATATTAGAAAGTGCTCAAGTGCAGATGCAAATCCAAGCACTCACCCCCCAGAAACTTTGCCATTAATCATTCTACTGTTCTAAGAGAATATACACTCTTTTTAGGTATACATTAATCATTTACTAGGTAAGACAATATTCTAGGTCATAAGAAATGTCTTCCATCCAAATACTAACCAGGCCTGACCCTCCTTAGCTTCTGAGATCAGATGAGATCGGGTGCGTTCAGGGTGGTATGGCCATAGACAACTTCTTATACTTTAGTTTCCTCTTCATTGGAATGACTATAGGAATAGTAATAATATTAGCTAACATTCATTGAAATCTTGCTATGTGTCATGTCCTGTTTGAAAAAAAAAAAAAAATATATATATAATTCTTACAACAACTGTAGGAAGAAACTACAATTATTTTCTTCATCTGAAGAATCCTCCTTTCTTCATCTGAAAATGAGGAAACTGAGACAGAGCGCAGTTATGTAAATTTCTCATGAATATTCATTTAGTAAGTGTGGTTGGGATTCATAATCTGATAGTCTAACTCCAGAGTCTGTATTTCTAACGATGAAGAAAAAAGCTAAACTTTGTTCTGATAAAAGTTACTAAAATTAGGGAATTATTTTAATGCATCGTAGCCTACCAAAATCTGCTTAATACTTTGGTTCTCCTCTAACATTTCCTATCTTAGTAAATAATATTACCATACTTCTAACTGTGTAATCCCAAAATCTGGAAATCATTTTTGTCACCTCCTGCTCCCTCTTTCTCCATAACTATCCCACCACCATATCCTATTAATTTTAACTAATTTAGAACTATATTCTCTGCTTCTACATGGACATTCATTTAGACAAAATTACCAACATCTCCCACCTATACTATTGCAATCTATTCTTAACAGTTCATCTTATGTGTACTATTTTCCCCTCTTCTAATCCATGCCTTAGTTCCCAAAGTCAGAGTGATCTTTTAACAATGCAAATATCATCATGGCAGATGTTATCTGACAGTAGTGTCAAGGTCCTTTAGCATTAATTAGGAGAGAGAATATACACGTATATTATAGAACAATGTGAATGCAAATGTTGACGTTGCTAGAAAAAAGGAGAAATTCCGAAGGTAAGCTTGGTTGTGAGGAAGAATATTGAAATATATTTAAACTGAGTTTTACTTCCTAATTTGCCACCAACTAGCTATGTGACCCTGGACAAATCACTCAATCCCTCCAGTTTGCTCATCTCTAAAGTGTGGGCTTAAATGAGATAATTTCTTAAATACCATATTACTCTGAAATCATCTGATTATATTTTAAAATAGAGAATAATGCAACTTTGCTTCTATAGCAAAGCACAGGTTTGTAACTGTATATTACACAAATGAACTAATCATTTGATTTATGGAGATAAGCAAACCTCACATGCTTATGGGACTAGACATATTGTCTGATTGGCAGTTTTGTTAGATGTTGAAAAGCCAAATGAATAGGCTCAAAACCAGAATCAGAAGAACATCTTTTCAGGACTTCCCTGGCTGTCCAGTGGTTAAGACTCTGCACTTCCACTGCAGGGGACATAAGTTCAGTCCCTGGTCAGGGAACTAAGATCCTGCATACCGCGAGGCAAGGCCAAAAAAATTTAAAAATACAAAAAAACACCCCAGCTTTTCAACTTAAATAAGACCGGAATTCAAAAAGTAGCTTAATTAAAAAAAAAAAAAATCATTCCTTGAGAGATCACCACTCTCCTTTTATCCAAATTTTGTTCCTTGCTGACATTTACAAGGGTAAATGTTCTTTTTTTTTTCTTTTCTTTCTCTCCTTCAAATAAACGGTGGTGACAACAACAAATATGGGTATTTTTATATGTGATTTAGAGGATGGTAGTCGATTGGATATTTGCTCCTGACCCTGTCTCCAATAAAATTAAATTGATGTCATTGACAAGTAGTAGTATTTGATGGATGTGTTTATCAAAATGGTGAGGAATTCCTGTGGATGGCTCCTGGGAATGTAAGTAGAAGAGATGGGACAAAACTGAGCCGCTGAAATTACAGCCTGGACATCAGGACAATTGCCCTAACAGTGCTTTGACCTCTTTGGGGAAATTGCAAAAGATCTATTTTTTTTTCAGTACAGTCAAAACTTATAAGATATCTGGCAACTGAAGTCTGAAGTTCAGACTTCTGAATTTCCCCTCATATATGCTGCTTCTCTATTGGAAGAGAGTTATAATTCTGAAACTAATTTTCTACAAAAAACCTTGTTTTTGGCTTTGATGCTTTTAGACCTATATTTAGTCTGTCAAATTTTTTTTGCTTGCTTACTTCTTTATGTAATTTTCCTTGACTCCATTTACTCAATTACTTATTTATTCAATTCTTCAAAAAGTATGGAGGAAATATCTTCACTAGATACATTTCTATAATGTCTTAATTTGACTATTACAACTTACTCTATTACTGGTCTTTTTTATTTTTTACATATTACTAGCAGTCACTACAACCCATGTCCAAGCTATTATTATGCCCTTAATCGTAATAGACACAATAATGCTCCCAACCCCAAAACAAAGATGTCCACATCCTAATCCCAGGAACCTGTGAATATTTTACCTTACATGGAAAAGGAATTTTGTAGATATGATTAAAGCTAAAGACCTTGATATGGGGAGATTGTTCTGGATTATCTCATTTGCCCAATCTAATCACAGAAATCTTTAAACGCAGAGAAACTTTCTTGGCTAGGGACAGAGAGAGACAGGTCAGAGAGATGAGATATTGCTGGCTTTGAAGATGGATGAAGGGGACCATAAGCGACAGAATGCACGCAGCCTCTAGAGGCTGGAACAGACAAGGTAACAGATTCTCCCCTAGAGTTTACAGAAAGGAATGCAGCCTTGCCTTGATTTTAGCCCAGTGACACTCATGTCAGACTTCTACCCTATAGAGCTGCAAGATGATAAATTTTTAATGTTTTATGCTACTAAGTTTGTGGTAATTTGTTATGGCAGCAATTAGAATCTAATAGAATATTAGTTCCTCATTGAACCATTTTATCCTTTTGATATGCTATCTATGAAGACATCCCCAAATTTTTCCATTCATTTTTCATTCACTTTTTTCCTACATATATATAATATATATATATTATATATATTCCTATACATAGGAGTATATATATGATATATAAATAATATACATACATATTTTTTAGTGGCTACATATATCTAGCATTGTGTTAGGTATAGGAACTGTGAAAACAAATAAGATATGTTAAAAAGCTTACAGTCAAGTATGTTATTAATAATAAAGCCCACAGTCAAGGATGTGATTAATAATAAAGCAATTTAGTGAGTGTATATATATATATATACACACACACATATAATGCAGTTGCTACTATCAGAATTTAGAAGAAGTAATTGATTTTACACAGGGGTGAAGTGATAGAAGTGGTATAAAAGGAAGCTTCGAAGAATTGAAATTTAAAGGCTGAGTAGTTTCCACTAGATAGAAAAGTGAGAAGATATGATTTAAATCTAAGTAGAACTAGATATATGCAAGAGATGTGTACAGCTGGGTATAATTGCTAAAATAAAATTTGTTGCTTAGCTTTTTTATTTCTATTAGAATTCAACTTGCTTATTAGAATGCATACTAGTATGAGAAAAGTTTTGTTTACTACTGCATCCGCAGCACCTAGAACAGTGCTAGCACATTGTTGGCATACAAACAAGGTTGAAAACCCTATATTGTATGAGCAAATGCCTTTCTTCTTTAAAGTGATTTAAAGAAATTTATTTAAATACAGAAATATTTTATATGTAGCTTAACAGATTTGAAAAATACACTTAGATTTGCATTCCACAGTAACTTGAGGATACTATAGAGTTCAATGCACCAAACTTTGCTAATATCTGGTACATAGGAAATAAAACTTGAAAAATTTGAAAGCTTATATACCAGTAGATATGATAGTACAAGACATTTCATGGGTCCTACTGTCACGTCTTAGTATATGCCAACTTTATTTCAATTTTTTAAATACTGATTTCATCTTTAAATAATGTCTATTTTCAACAGTACAAATAATACAGAATGAAATTTTTTCCAAGACTGTGGTCTCTATCACCAAGTTTAATACACTTAAAAATTTTCAAAGCATCTGATTTTAGATGATCTAAAATGTGAAGATACACTCTGCAACCACTCCAACTTTGTTATAAGTAGGAACAGATGTTCAGCAATATAAATTAATGAACTCTACTTTTTATTACTTTGATTAAGTATTTTAAACCTTTTAATAGATAATTAATTTTAAAATATTCTTTTAGTTTATTGTAAAAATGTATTTGTCTAAATTTATCCTTTGCAATGAATATTTTAAAAGATTTTTCTAAGCTTATTTCTTTATTTAAATAAAAGAAAAAATTCAAGCATCATTTCATGTTCAAAAGAGTTTATTTCTTATAGCTCGTATGATATTTCAGCTTTTGTTCACAACTGAACACTCATATTAGGGACAGAAACCAAATCATCCAAAGGCAATTTTTCTAAAATTTCCATCTCAGTTGGAGAACAAAAACGTCAAAGGATATCATTTGAGGAAATCAGCAATACTCTGCTTTTAAACACTAGAATCTGTGTAAGGAGATACGGATCTTCTCACTTAAGGTGGTTTTCATTGAAGTTACTAGTTCAAGGTGTAGCTGGAGTTATTAAGGTGTTTTGGATACACTGAGTTGATGGGGCATTTTATTTTGGTATGTAGAAAAATAAATTTTATGAAGAGGAGAAAAAGCTCAGTCTTCTAATCAGGGGGCAGATTATTACTTCCTTTTGAATGAGTTATAAAAAAAAAGAAAGAAATATAAAGATATTTGTGTTCTCAAAAAAATAAAACAGCCCTCTTTTCTTTTCTATAGCAACAGAAGGCCTGAGTGCAAGATGGTTATAAGATATATTTAGTCTTTTTGTTTTTTTTGGTAGCACCAATAATGACTAAAGCAGAGACTGAGGAATATGGTTGGTCTAAATGATAAATAATTGAGCCCTTGATGCCAAAAGCTTGACATTTGAAGACCAACTGCCCAACTGATAAAAAAAAAGTTATTAACTACATACTAATATAAAGGAACAAACTTATAAAGGATATTTTAAATGCTGCCTAATTTTATTGTAATGAATCAGTTATTTTAAAAGTTATTTAAGCCAGAGAAAGACAAATATCATATGATATCACTTATATGTGGAATCTGAAAAAATGATACAAGTGAATTTATTTACAAAACAGAAAGAGACTCACAGACATAGAAAACAAAGTTATGGTTACCAAAGAGGAAAGGGTGGCGGGGGGAGGGATACATTAGGAAGTTGGGATTAACATATACACACTACTATATATAAAATAGATAACCAACGAGGGCCTACTGTATAGCACAAAGAACTATACTCAGTATTTTGTAATAATCTATAAGGGAAAAGAATCTGAAAAGGAATATATATAACATGTATATGTGTATATATATATATATATATATATATATATATATATATATATATATATATAGCTGAATCACTGTGCTGTACACCTGAAACTAACACAATATTGTAAATCAACTGTACTTCAATAAAAATAAATTAAATTTAAAAAAGTTATCTAAACATGCAGATTTGCATTTAAGTCTATGTGATTGGAACCTGACCAGAGTGACTTAAACAAGTAACCAATTTGATGGTAATAAGTTCCTGAAATCAGCTGATATTGTGCTTCTAGTGCTGAAAGATCTAGGCATATTTCTTACTGGTCTGCTATTTTTTTAAGTTTTTTAAAGCTATTTTTCCCAGTGTTACTGAGAAATAATTGACATATATCTCTATTTAATTTTAAGGTGTACAGCATGATGGCTTGATTGATTGACATGTATTGTGAAATAATTACCACAATAGATTCAGCTCACATCCATCATCTCCTATAGGTACAGTAAAAAGAAAAGAGAGAAGAAAAGAAAAAAGAAAAATCTTGTGTTGAGAACTCTTTAAGATTTACTGTTAACTCTTTTGTATATCGTACAGCAATGTTAACTACGGTCATCATGTTGTATGTTAGAGCCCTAGTACTTCTTTATCTTATAATTGGAAGTCTGTACCTTTTGAACTCTTTCCTCCAATTCTCCCTCCCCATGATCCGCTAACTTTAATGCATGGCTATCATCTCAATGCTTATAGCAAGAGGTTTACCGAAGCTCTGGGCACTACGCCCATGTTTTATATTTAAAAAAATGGGGGTATGAGCAAACGGGTAAAACACATGTCTCTTGAATCTCTGAACTTTTTATCAGGATAGAAAGCAGTGGATTTTTATAGTTCTAAGGGTGTCTGGGGAGACAGTGTATATAATCATGTGTGTTGCTATCCTCCCAAAATTGGGATTCTGCTGGCAAGAAAAAGTAGGTATCAGACAAGCAATTAGCAGCATTTCCTATTTTGTCTTTAAAGTTTTTGATTGTCTAATGTTGCTCATCAAATTATTGTAATTAATAATGTATTTAGCAAAAATAATCAACATGACCTGAATAAACAGCACAATTAAATCTCTGGGGAAAAAGACTATACCTCGTAGTTTGGACTATAGTACTATCAGGATGATCTGGTGTCTATAAATCAATATTACAGTTTTATTTTTTAAGGCAATTAAGAATGATCTTAAAAAGAACTCTTCTAGGTCCATCCACCTCACTACAAATAACTCAGTTTCGTTCCTTTTTATGGCTGAGTAATATTCCATTGTATATATGTGCCACATCTTCTTTATCCATTCATCTGTCGATGGCCACTTAGGTTGCTTCCATGTCCTGGCTATTGTAAATAGAACTGCAATGAACATTCTGGTACATGACACTTTTTGAATTTTGGTTTTTTCAGGGTATATGCCCAGTAGTGGGATTGCTGGGTGGATGGACCTAGAGTCTGTCATACAGAGTAAAGTAAGTCAGAAAGAGAAAAACAAATACTGTATGCTAACACATATATATGGAATCTAAAAAAAAAAAAAAAAGGTAATGAAGAACCTGGGGGTAGGACAGGAATAAAGATGCAGACATAGAGAATGGACTTGAGGACACAGGGAGGGAGATGGGTAAGCTGGGATGAAGTGAGAGAGTGGCATGGCCTTGTATATACTACTAAATGAAAAATAGATAGCTAGTGGGAAGCAGCTGCATAGCACAGGGAGATCAGTTCGGTGCTTTGTGACCACCTAGAGGGGTGGGATAGGGAGGGTGGGAGGGAGACGCAAGAGGGAGGAGATATGGGGATATATGTATATGTATAACTGATTCACTTTGCTATAAAGCAGAAACTAACACACCATTGTAAAGCAATTATACTCCAATAAAGATGTTAAAAAAGAAGAAAAAACAAACAAACAAAAAGAACTCTTCTAATAATTAAAATGTTTACTGTACCATTCTTTTGGCCAATCAGATACATGAAAGACAAATAATAGCTATGGGCTCTGGGAGGAGAGAGGCAACATTTTCATTAGCATGAATATGATTGCTTGTCTAAAACACTTAAGAGAATCAACTGACACATGTTAATGGAGTAATATAGTGAGATCAAAATTTTTAAATTCAGTAGTTTTTCTATATATCAAAATAATCAGAAAGAAAGTATAAGGGGGAAAGCTGTGTGCAATAAAAATGTAAACTAAGTAGGAAAATAATAAATCACCTTAACAAGAATTAATGAGAAGTTAATGAAGGCATACGCTTCAGTTTATTTAGAGGTATATAGAAGTCCTAGAAAATGGAGCAAGATGCTTTGTTGTTCTTAGAATGGAAGACTGGATGTTTATAAACATGTTGATGCTTCCAGAATTATATCATATATTTCATATAATTTCAAAATACACCATGTGTATTGAAAACTTATCTGTTAAGTATGATGTTAAGAAGACCTAGGGTCATTTTGAAAACAGAGAAATGAGTATAGCCACCCAGGATATAATAGTCTTTTATAATGCACTGTATAAAAACATAGCTATAATAAATTGCCATTTACTTGAACCTAATACATAACTTATTATGGGATAAGTAAAGCAACACGAATCAAAGGGTAAATATCTCTTGACTTATGAAAAATTATATTAAAAACCTAGGATGCCATTATTATGAAAGTGTTAAATTTGACTTTAAAATTTTAAACTTTATATCCAGAAATTCATAACCAAAGTTTAGATTTAGCCTCATAAAATTATGATGTAAAAGCAGTCACAGGGAAAAATTTCCAATATGTTTAAGTTTTTTGAGGCTGTAAGGAGAAATCATTGACAAAGCTTTATTAAATGTACCCTTATTATAAAATTATTTCTGAAAAAATGTATTTGTTTATTCTTAAAATATCATACTATTTAATAAATACAACTGTGAATTATTAATTTTTATATTTTTATTCATTTGTTACAGATATCTTTTTGAATGTTTATGTTATACAATTAGTTTAATTGAAATGATAAGGGTGAAGGAGACGGGGAATTTGAATTTCACTAAGGCAGTTTGAATTTCAGTGAGGAAGGCATATAGGCAAATAGCTGTAGCAATTAATAAAGAATTATGTAAGTAATAAAATTAAAATATTTGTGGTGGAGAATGAGTAATCAATAACTAACTTTATTTTCATATTTTTCTCTATTACCCAGAAGTAGCCATCATTATTTTCAGAGCAGATGCTAATTTCATTTATTTACTAAAACCCCCTGTGTATATAATAGATTTGAGGTTCTGTATTATATACTATAAAATCAGTGAATCCAAATAAAAATAAATTCTCAATTCTGTAATTCCTGAATTAAGAAATTAAAAAATCAAAATAAAATTAGAGAAACATGCACAGGGCAGAATTGGAATTCCAAATGAAGAATAAAGTTGTGACCTTCACAGCTCAAATATGCATGTAGATTTAATTAATTTAATCAGGATCAATAGTAAAATGGGATGAAGCAAACAAAAATCACCTCATTACCCAGTTTTTTTTTCATTTAAAATATGTAGTTGCTGCTGAATTTCTTTTGTTTTTGTTTGGTTTAGAGTCACTTAAATTTCCTGGGCAATTCCTTCCATTTTCAATTTTATAGCCTCAGATTAAAATTAATTACTTGGGTAACTTAATTCTGTCATTTAAAATGTATCTTTTATAACTCTTTATTAATACTATTATTTAATTAAAATGTTTACTAGAAATTGATTTTCCAAAGTTTGTGTATGTTTGTTTTGGTTTTGGTGGTTTTGACAGTAAGGGCAAAGAAATACTATTAAGATAGGACATTTCATAATTCAGTAAAATAAAAGCCAATTATATTTATTTAAATCATATATTGTTCAATTTACCATTTACATAATTACGTCTTGTTACACACACACATAGAGGAGAAATTAGTTGTTTGGGGACTTTAATGATTTTTACTTCATTAATTTAGGGCGTGCTAGTAAGGGTAGTAGAGCAGCAACTTGGATGGCATAAAACTAGCCAAATCAAGGAATATTAACGCTCAGAGTTTAGTAAAATTTTCAAGAAAAAAAAAGGAAATTTTGGCAACAGTACATAACCCACACAGATTTTTTTTCATAATAGGAAGGTTCCCATTTAAAGTGATTGATATCTATATATGATAATTTCTTTTGAGAGCAAGGACTCTCTTATTCACTATTATATTCCTAGGATGTAGTTGTGTAAGTGCCTAGAAAATGACTAGTGCTCAAGAACACATGAATGGGGACTTCCCTGGTGGCACAGTGGTTAAGAATCTGCCTGCCAATTTAGGGAACAGGGGTTCGAGCCCTGGTCTGGGAAGATCCCACATGCTGTGGAGCAACTAAGCCCGTGCGCCACAACTACTGAGCCTGCGCTCTAGAGCCCAGGAGCCACAATTACTGAGCCTATATGCCTAGAGCCCGTGCTCCGCAACAAGAGAAGCCACGCAATAAGAAGTCCACGCATCGCAAGGAAGAGTAGCTCCTACTCACCTCAACGAGAGAAAGCCCGCGCAGCAATGAAGACCCAACGCAGCCAAAAATAAGTAAATTAATTAATTTAAAATATAGTTAACTAAAAAAAGAAACAGAGCTAAAACCAATCCTTTTAAAAAAAAACATATGAATGATTGAGTAAATAAATGAAAGATACAAACGAATGTATAACTCAATTTAGTCAATGGATTAGAGAAATGGAAGAAATTGATACCTTAATACATTAAATAAATTGATAACTTTTTAATGTGTCTGAAAGTTCTAAGCAGTATCAACCTGCTTTAAAATGCCAGCCAATATTATTTCTTTAAAGAACAGAGCCTTAACAAATGCTGCAAGAGATAATCACTGAGACATAACTTCCTTTAGTTAATAAAGGAGCATATAGTTAACACAGAACATAAAACTGGGTAGTGGGCCAAAGAAAAATGTGTTAATGTGTCTGTGATTTGAGTTCCCATTTGTTATGTAGGTGATTGTGTGCCCTTCCACTGGAGCTCTTTTTTCCCCCTCCACAAAACATAAACTATTTAATTCTGATTTTTAAAGAGCAAAATAATTTACTATATTGAAACAGCCCATTCATCATATAAAGCATTTGATTCTGTCACCTCAAGTGCTTGTTAAATCACTTCCAGCTGCTACAATCAAGGGCCAGGTACTTCTAAGGTCTGGCACTTTCTGAGCTCTATTACACCTTTAAGTGTGATTCTTCAATCCAATTCTAGCCTTCATAATAATCAAGTGCCCACTCCAGTTAACTTCAATGTATGTGTCTGTATCTGATTTTCAATCAGACCTCTTCATCCAAAACCTGAAAGGTTCTGAATATCTATGAAGTAGTATAGTAACATTTTCACTTAAAGCAGTGTCAAAAGCAGGATCATTGCAATAAAACTTTGTCAAGGAAACTATGCTATAAAAGGGATACCTCTCGAAACCAACAAAGAAGTAGGTTAGCAATAGAACTGAGAAGTAATGTATTTCGTGATTGTACCTCCATGAATCCGTTGACTG
This sequence comes from Balaenoptera acutorostrata, assembly GCF_949987535.1. NCBI lineage: Eukaryota > Metazoa > Chordata > Mammalia > Artiodactyla > Balaenopteridae > Balaenoptera > Balaenoptera acutorostrata. The sequence continues at coordinate 92,408,011 of NC_080074.1, forward strand.
AATAATTTAGCATCAAGGTGGAATTCAGTGACATTTAAATTACAAGAAAAAAGAATTCCATGTTTAAGAATCTATAATGAAGAAAGTTTACACATTATCTTTATCTAGACATAATGTTTGATTTTTTTCAACAAATATTTCTTAAGCCTCTAGTGGGAGTATTGGTGATGTATACAAGTATAAATTCAATGTAATTCAAACATATCATAAAAGAAACAAAATAGAACTCAATGACCTCTAAATGTGTAGTTCATGCATTCACTTCATTTTTTATTAAAAAAATATAATATCTTTATTGAGATATAATTCACATACCCTAAAATTCATCCTATTCAATTGTACAATTCAGTGGTTTTTAGCATAGTCACCGAGTTATGCAACCATCAATACTATTTAATTTCAGAACGTTTTCATCATCCCAAAAGAAAACCCTTAGTCTTTAGCAGTTAAATTTGTAGTACAGAGAGTTCTTGTGTACCCACACTCAGTATATCCACATTATTATTAACTAATGTTTATATGCTAGTTAATTTCCTTAATTTTTACCTAATTTCTTTTTTCAATTCCAGGATCCCATCCAGGATACATTACTTTTAGTTATCATGTTTCCTTAGTCTCCTCTCAGCTGTGACAGTTTCTCAGACTTTTCTGTTTTTGATGACCTTGGTCAATAATTTCCCTATCTTGTAATGTCTTTATCTGGTTTTAATATTAGGGTAATATTGACCTTATTATTTTTGTATATTTCTTTGTATTATTTCTTTGGTTTCATCAGTGAAACCAACTGGGCTTAATACTATCCTTTTGGGGGAGATTATTTTTTCTTTGGTCGTGCCTTGCAGAATGCGAGATCTTAATTCCCCGACCAGGGGTTGAACCCATGCCCCTTGCATTGGGAGCACAGAGTCTTAACCACTGGACCACCAGAGAAGTCCCTGGGGAAGATTATTAATTTTTAGTTCAACTTACTTAATAGTTAATAGGGCTATTCAGGTTATGTCTATTTCTGTGCATTTTGGTACTTTGTGTATGTTAAGAAATTTATTGTCAAATTTGTGGGCATAGAGTTGCTGGTATTTTGCTTTATTATTCATATTCATGAGATCAATTGTGATGATCCATCCTTGCTTTCTGACACTGGTAATTTGTGTCTTCTATTTTCTTGATTAGCCTGGCTAGGGTTTATTAATTTTATCAATATTTTCAATAATCAAGTTTTAGTTTGGTCAATATTCTCTATTTTTGGCCTGTGTTTCAGTTTTGTTTATTTTTGCCCTAATTTTATTATTGCTTTTCTTCTTGTTTACTCTTAAATTCTCTTCTCTCTCCAGCTTGCTCAAGTAGAAAGTAAGTTATTCATTGCAGATTTTTCTTTTTTCTAATACATTTTCCTCTAAGCACTGCTTCCACTGCATCCCACAACTTTTGATAAATTGCATTCTAATTTTCATTTCATTCAAAATATGTTTTAGTTTTCTTGAGAGACTTTTTGAAACCATGGATTATCAAAAGTGTGCAAATTAATTTCCAATTATTTGGGCGATTTTCTAGCTATCTTTCAGATATTGTTTTCTAGTTTAATTCCATTGTCATCTGATAACATACTTTGTTATAATTTCAACCGGTGGGCTTCATAGCCAACGTGTCATCTCTTTTGGTGAATGTTCTATGTGGTTTGGGAAGAATGTGTACTCTACTCTTGTTGGTTGGAGAACTCTTTAAATAACAATTATATGACGTTGATTGATAATATAGTTCAGGTCATCTATGTTCATACTGATTTTATATCTCTTTGATTTGTCAAATGCTGAGAGAGGGGTATTGAGTTCTCCAACTAAAATAGTGGATTTTTCTATTTCTTCTTTTACTTTTAAGACATTTTGATGCTCTCCTATTTGGGGCATACATGCTTAGGATTGTTATGTGTTGTTAGAAAATTGACCCCTTTACTATTATACCTTTCTTAATCTCTATTAATTTTTCCTGTTGTAGATTCTACTCTCTCTGAAATTATTATAGCTACATTGCCTTTCTTTTAATTAGTGTTGTTATTGGATGGTTCTCTCCATCCCTTTAATTTTTTAAAAAATTTATTTATTTTAGTTATTTATTTTTGGCTGCATCAGTTCTTCATTGCTGTGCGCGGGCTTTCTCTAGTTGCTGTGAGCGGGGGCTACTCTTGGTTGCAGTGCACAGGCTTCTCATTGCGGTGGCTTCCCTTGTTGCAGAGCACGGGCTCTAGGTGCGTGGGCTTCAGTAGTTGTGGCACGTGGGCTCAGTAGTTGTGGTGCATGGGCTTAGTTGCTCTGCAGCATGTGAGATCTTCCTAGACCAGGGCTCAAACCCGTGTCCCCTGCACTGGCAGGTGGATTCTCAACCACTGTGCCACCTAATTTTAACCTATAAAAGTCTTTATATTTAAAATGGGCTTCTTATATATATCATAGTTCTTTTTAATTTAGTTTAATTTAATTAATTTCAAATTTAAAGAGATTATTGATATACTTTTCTTAATATCTATCATGTTTATAACTGGTTTCTACTTTTTGCCTTTGTTCTTTATCCCCCCCCACCACCTTTTTTAATCTTCTCTTGTTTTGATTGGGCATTTTATACGATTCCATTTTATCTCTTCTTTTAGAACATCAATTATACTGCTTTTTATAATTTCTGTAGTACTTGCTCTAGAGTTTAGGATACACATTTTAAAATAATTTAAGTTTACCTTAAATTATACTTCAAATAACACTATATGGTTTCACATGGAGTGTGGTTATCCTATAACCAATTCCTTCCTCCCATCTCTTATAACATTGCTGTCAGTTTTTTACACACAAGTGATTATAATCACCCATTATATTATTACTATTCTTACTTTAAACAGAAACTTTAAATCAATTAATTGTGATAAACATAAAGAATTTAATTTTATGTTCATTTATTCCTTCTCTACAGCTTTCTCTTTCTTTTTGTAGATCCAAGTTTCTGCCTATGTCATTTTTCTTCTTTCTAAATAACTCTTTTTAACATTTTATGCAGGGCAGGTCTGCTGCTGCTGAATTCCTTAGTTTATGTTTATCTGAGAAAATCTTTATTTCTCCTTCAGTTTTGAAGGGTACTTTTGCTGAATATAGAATCCTAGGTTGGATGTTTTTCTTTAAATATTTTATTTTACTCTCATTTTATGGTTTCTGACAAAAATTCCACTGTAATTATATTCTTTTCCTCTATAAATAAGGTGGTTTTTTTCTGGCTTTTTTTTTTAATTTTTATTTATTTATTTATACTTATTTTTGGCTAATGTTGGGTCTTCGTTTCTGTGCGAGGGCTTTCTCGAGTTGCGGCAAGCGGGGGCCACTCTTCATCACGGTGCGCGGGCCTCTCACTATCGCGGCCTCTCCCTTTGCGGAGCACAGGCTCCAGACGCGCAGGCTCAGTAGTTGTGGCGCACGGACTTAGTCGCTCTGCGGCAATGTGGGATCTTCCCAGACCAGGGCTCGAACCTGTGTCCCCTGCATTGGCAGGCAGATTCTTAACCACTGCGCCACCAGGGAAGCCCCTGGCAGTTTTAAAAGAATTTTTTTCTTTGTCTTTAGATTTCTGCTGTTTGAATGTAATAGATTTCTGCTGTTTGAATGTAATAGGCCTAGGTGTTTTTTTTGTTTTTTTTTTTTGCACGTTAATTCTACTTGGTATTCTCTGAGCTAGGCCTGTGGCTTTGTGTCAGTCATGAATTTTGTAAAGTTCTCTAATATTATTACTGCAAATATTTTTTTCTGCTTCATTCTTTCTTTTCCTTTTGGTATTCCAGTTACACACTTGTTATGCATAGAAATTGTCCCACAGATATTGGATGTTCTGTTATGCTTCTGTTTTTTAATTCTTTTTTTGTCTTTGTATTTCAACTTTGCATGTTTTTTTATTTAACTATTAAAATTCACTGATACTTTCTTCAGCTGTGTTGGATTTATTGATGTGTGTCACAGGCTTTCTTCATTTCTGTTAGTGTTTTTAATTTCCAAAATTTACATTTTATTCTTTCTTAAAGTTTTCATCTCCTTGTTTACATTACTCATTTCCTTGCATGTTGTCTGTCTTTTCCATTAGAGCCCTTAACGTATTAATCATGGTTATGTTAAATTACCAGTCTTATAATTTCCATATCTGTGTCATATCTGAGTCTGTTTCTGATGTGACTTCATCTTTCTGACTGCTTTTTTCTTTTCTCCTTTTGACACGTTTTAATTTTGCTTTTAAAAAAACCTAGACACGTTGTATTGGGCAATGGGTACTGAGGTATATAAGCCCTTAGCCTGAGGGTTTATTCTAATCTAGTTAAGAGTTAGACTGTGTTTAATGTTTGCTATAGCTGTAGATGCCAGAAGCTTTAAAGTACTTTAGTGGCTTTGTTTTTTCCTTCTCCTCTTTCATCTGGGTTTCCCTTTGTATTCCTCTTGAGAGGGAGAGATTGTGTTTTGCAGCTCATTCAGCTGTAATCCACTGTTAATATACTAGACCCTCATTGGTGAGGTGTAATGTGTGAGGAAGGGTTATTATTCTACAATTCTTCTATTGAATCTCTGTTGTAGTGGGTCTGTGTCTCAGGGCTGTGAATTTCACCACTGTTTCCACAGTGATATACCTTTTTTCAACCCTTGTCCTTTACACCCTTATCTGGCTGCAGTGTTCCCAATTTATTTCCATGAAGTCCTAATCCATTTTGACTATGTTTGGTGTTTTTGTTTTTTCCTTCCTCAGGTGAGACAGGAAAGCTAAAGGTGCCTGGGGTGAAGGGATGAAATTCTCTAAATATGGGATTACTCATTCTCTCTCCCTGCAAAATCCATGAGGGAACATTCTCATAGCTTTACCTTGAGGGACTGATGGGTTTCCTTGGTGTAAAGTTCAGGAAAGTCTGGGGGCCTCCTAAGATTGAAATCCCCAAGAATTTTTCACTCTTATGCTGTCCATCCTTAGTCTCAGGCAATTCATTAAAATGACCATTTAAGGGTTCCATTAAGTGTTAAGTCATTGATTTTCAGTTTGCCCACCAATTTTTCTTGCTGTAATGACAGGGATGACAACATCCAAGAGCAAGTAGGGCTAAAATCAGATGTCTAAAGAGCTATTTTTTAAATGTTATATAGCATGGTTATATGATTATGGCAACCTATTAGAGAAGGAAAAGTTGGATGTGAAGAACAGGAAATTTGCATAAGAAAATGAGGTCCTTGAATAAGTGAGAGGAGTTAGGATGAAGTCCATAAAGGGAGAGTTTAACCTTGGCTAAGAGTATAGATGATGTATGCATAGAGCTATTGGGTCTTTGAAGATGATCAAGTTAAGATGAAGTCATTAGGGTAAGCCTTAATCCAATATAGCTGTGTGTTTATAAAAATGGGAAATTTAGACAAAGACAAATACACAGCGAGAATGCCATCCTAAGATGAAGGCAGAGATTGGACTGATACTTATAAGCTAAAAAATACCAAAGATTGGCAGCAAACCACTAGAAGTCAGGAAAGAAGCATGGAAGAGATTTTCCCTCACAATCATTTGAAGGAACCAGCCCAAGGACAAAACATCGTGCCTCACATTTTAGCCTCCAGAACTATGAGAGAATAAATTTCTGTTGTTCAAGACACACAGTTTGTGGTATCTTGCTATAGCAGCCCTAGGAAACTAATATACACAACAACAGAAGAGAAAGTAGAATACACTGGCCAGAGTTTATAGGTGGGATGATGAAATGGAGGAAGGAAGTAGAAGTTGTCTTCTAATTATTTTTATTTTTTCAAGGAGAAAGGGAGCAATGTCATAAGTTAAGAGTGAAGACGGAGATGCAGATATTGTTGGGGGTTATGAAATAGACGTCTGTGAGAGTGAGAGTAGGAATAGAACTGGGAAATTTAATTGACAGCCAACTTGGTGTTAGTGGTTTGAACTTATAGTTTTCAATAATCAAGTAGGAAAATGTGGCTCAATTCAGAGAAATTACAATGACCATGGAGGTGAAAAGGCAGATTTTAGAAGTATATAAAGGGCATAATTAATATTACCTGGTGACTGAAAATGGTGAATGAATGAGAATGAGGAATTAACAGAACTAACCGGATTTCTAACATGATGACACTATTAACTGAGAATAGCAAACACAGAAAGAAGAAAATAAAGTTCGGTTTTAATCATTTTTTTCATTTTTAGCCTTACTGACATTATATCATATCAGTTGTCCTAAATATTTAACTCAGTTATTTGACCAGAATTCATTCATTGGCCAAATTACCAATTAAGTGCCAATAGTACATTACTAACAGGATAATAGAATTTCTATCTACTACTTTGTAAATTATGTAAACATAGTAAGAAATACTTATTTACTTTGTTTTCATTTTAAGCACTATCTAACTGTAAGTACAAAAGGCAGGTCCATCAACACTTTTTGGGAAAGGTTTAATCATGAAGATGGTGATTTAACTCAGGAAAGTTTTCAACTTCTGGTTCATAGGAACTGAATATTTTATCAGCCAAAAAATTTGATTATTTGTGAAAATTCAAAAAGGCATAGGCACAACTTGTATGTGTGTGGGAGTAGGTGTAACTGAAGGCCCAGCTGCCATTTATACCGATGAGATTATTCTGGTTTCCAGTGATACATTCTCTATACTAATAAGGTAAAGTATTAGGTCTCATGGAATTAAGGCAGACTATTTTCTCTCTAGTCGCTGAATACACAGGAGAAATTTTTTTTATTACTTGATAATGCTACATATTATTTTACTTTAGAATTATCTATGCACATCAGAGAAAGAGCTTCTCTTTTCTTTTTCAGTTTCATCTTTCTGAATGTCTTATATTTTAAAGATAACAAAAGCAGCTTATATTAAGATAATTATTTAATTATTAATCCAAATGTATTTTATCAAACCTCTACTATGCGTTAGGCTATTTTAATTAATTTGATTTTCTCCTAAAAATAATGGAATGTTATTGAAGGAGTTTAAGTAGAAAAATGAATTAACTAATCCTATCCAAGAAATCACCCAAAAGCTTAGTGGCTTAAAAAAATGACTCTCTTAAGATTCTACAGGTCAACAAGTTAATTAAAATGAAATGATGCCTTTTTTGTTGCTGTTCTTGATCTTGGCTGAGATTCTTCACGCACCTTCTATCATCTGAGAATCAGCTTTGTTGATCTTGTCTAGGCTCCCTTACCTGTCTGGGGCCTCAGCTGGGGTAACTGAGCTGATTCAGCTATGCTCCATACTCTTTTATCTCTAGCCCATGGCAGAGACAGAGGTCCTAAGAGGAGTAGCAGAAGCACACAAAGACTATGGAGACATGGATTCAGAACTGGTGCATTATCATTTCTTATACAATCTGTTGGCCGGAGCAAGTCACAAGGCCAGCTAAGATGCAAGGGGTGGAGAAATACACTCCCTCTTTGATAGGAGGAGCTATAATGACACATTCTAAAAGGTGTAGATACAGGAGCTGTGAAGAAATGAGACCATTTTTATAAGTGATATACCACAGAGAATGATATGATAAGGCTTACACTTTAGATAAAATGTTCTGGCTGCAGTGAGGAAAGCAGAATGAAAGAGAGTAAAATATTATCTATTATCTCAAATATCAATATTTAAGGACCTCATATTTTCCTTAAAAGACATTTGCTATATGGAAAGAGTTACATATTTTATATGGTTTTTGTGGTTATTGTTGAATTAAAAATAAATGTATTCTCAAAAAAATTAGCAAACTGAATTCAACAGCATATTTTAAAAAATATATACCATGACCAAGTGGAATTTATTATTGGAACGCAAGGATGTTGCAACACGTGAAAATCAATTAATATAATACACCACATTACAGAATGAAGGACAAAAACCCATTTCAATTGATGCAGAAAACCTTTTGACAAAATTCAATATTCTTTCATGATAAAATATTCAACATATTAGTAATAGAAGGAAACTATTTCAACATAATAAAGGCCACATATGATAAACCTGCAGTTAACATCATACTCATTGAAGAAAACCTGAAAACTTTTCCTCTAAGATCAGAAACAAGACAGGAATTCTTGATTTTTATTTTTCTCTTCAACATAGTACTGAAAGTCCTAGCCAGGAAATTAGGCAAGACAAAGAAATAAAAGACATTCAAACTGGAAAGGAAGAAGCAAAATTGTCTGTTTGCAGAAGATATAATCCTATATGTAGAAAACCTTAAAGTTACACACATACCTATACAAACATCAGAAACAAACAAAAACACTGTCGAAACTAATAAAAGAATTCAACAAAGTTGCAGGATACAAAATCAAAACACACAAATCACTTGCATTTCTGAACACTAACAATGAGCAATCCAAAAGGAAATTAATAATACAATTTCATTTACAATAGAATCAAAATGAATAAAATACTTAAATAACCCTAACCAAGGAGGTGAAAGAATCATATACTCAAAAGTACAAAGCTTTGCTGAAATAAATTGAAGAGGACACAAATAAATGGAACTACATTCCATGTTCATGGATTGAAAGACTTAAATATTCTTAAGATACCAGTATTGTACAAAGCAATCTACAGATCCAATGCAATGACCATCAAAATCCCAGTGTTTATGCAGAAGTAGAAAAGTCCATCTTACAATTCATATGGGATCTCCAGGGACTCCAAATAGCCAACAATCTTGAAAAAGAAGAACAAAGAGATCTCACACTTCCTGATTTAAAAGCTTACTACAAAGCCAGACTAATTGAAACAGCGTAATATTAGTTAAAAGACAGACATATAGACTGATGGAATGTTAATAGAGTGCCAGAACTGAACTTTTGCACATGTGGTGAAATTATTTTCAACAAGGTTGCCAAGACCATTTAATGGGGAAAGGACAACGTCTTTGGCAAAAGGTGTTGGGAAAACTGAATATTCATAATCAAAAGATAAAATTGGGCCCTTCCCTTACACCATATACAAAATTAACTCAAAATGGATCAAAGACCTAAATGTCAGAGCTAAAAGTATAAAACTCTTGGAGAAAACATGGGGGAAGATCTTCACAACATTGAATTTGGCAGTAATTTTTTTACATGACACCATAAGAACAGGCACCAAAAGAAAAATATATAAATTAGACTACATCAAAATTTAAAATTGTGTGCATCAAAAGATGCTGTCAACAGAATGCAAAGGCAGCTCATGGAATGGAGGAACATATTTGCAAATCATATATGGGGTAAGGGATTAATATTCAGAATAACTAAAGAACTCCTACAACTCAATATCAACCAAAAAAACCCCATCTGATTGAATAATGGACAAAGGACTAGAATAGATTTTTCTCCAAAAAAGACATACAAATAACTAATAAGAACAGGAAAATATGCTCAACATTCGTTAAACATTAGGAAAATGCAAATCAAAATTACAATGAGATATCACTTCATACCCATTAGTATGGTTATTTAAAAAAAAAAACAAAAACAGGAAGTAGCAAGTGTTGGCAAGAATGTGAAGAAACTGGAACCGTTGTGCACTGCTGGTGGGAAAGTAAAAGAGTGCAGCTTCTGGGGAAAATGGTGTTAAGATAGAATTCAAAAAATTAAAATAAAATCACCATATAATTCAGCAACTCCACTTGTATGTATATTCCCAAAAGAATTGAAAGCAGGGACTCCAAAAGCTATTGCATGCCCATGTTCATAGCAACATTATTCACAATAGTCCAAAAGTGGAAGTAACCCAAGTGTCCACTGGCAGATGAATGCATAAACAAAATGAGGTATATACGTACAATAGAATATTATTCAGCCACAAAAGGGAAGGTAATTCTGACACATACTACAACACGTAAACCTTGAAGATATTATGCTAAGTGAAACAAGCCAGGTACAAATAACAAATATGTGTGATTCCACTTATATGTGGTACCTAGAATAATCAATTCATAGAGACAGAAAGTAGAATGGTGGATACCAGGGGAAGGGGGTGGTAATGGAGAGTTAGCAACTAACAGGTATATGGTTTCAGTTGGGGGAAATGACAGCTTCTGGAGATGAGCAGTGGAAGGTGTTGTACAACAATGTGAATGTACCTAATGCCACTGAACAGAACACTTAAAACAGATTAAATAATAAATTTTATGCTGTAGAAATATAACCGCAAGAAAAAAAAGAAAAAATGCATATTTTAAAAAAATTGAAATCTTTTCTGATATCTGTATTATGGAAGTCTTCAAGGATCCAAAGTAAGTGTGTATTAAGTATGTAAGTATGTATTAAGGAAGAGCCTTGAAGTAGATTCTAAATATATTTTCACTCCTGCCTACAGGTCTCTATCTGGAAGGTGAATTGTTTTCTTTTTTTTTCACTCCATTGTCATCAGTCTTGGCAATACGACAGGGTTTATCCCCTGAAATATGAGTGGAAGTTGTATGTGCCTCTTCTGTGCAGAAGAAATAAGGGGAATCATGCATTCTGATAATACTTTTCCTGCTACAGTGAGATTGTCATGTTCCAGCTAGCTACTTAAGTCGAGGTCCCAAAATGCAGAGAATGTGAAGCAGAGCTGTAGCTGACCTGAAATGGATACAATCTTGAGCATGAAATATTGCTAAACCCACTAAGATTGTAGGGCCGTTTGCTACTGTAGCATAGCTGAGATTACAGTGACTAACGCAGTTTAAGATAATGAATTATTTTAAGAACCTAATATATTGTCTTCTTGATCCCTATTTGACTATGTTATTATTTGTATCAGAACCTGAATTTTTTTAGGTGTCAGTATACCAAAATTCTTGTTCCAGAGTCCTAGCCAGACACAGGAAACAGTAACTATCTCTGAGTTTGTTTTCAAATCTAAGAGAGATTATTTGGTGGACCTAATTTATGTTCAGTGTACATAGCTGGCATAACCCTAGCACAATTGACTGTGATCGTGCCATACAACAAGAACATGCTGCCAAGTATACATCTCCGTGCATAGGAAGGGGTGATATTTATAGACTGGATGGGCACCCAAGTATTGCCCACTGCACCTCACGTATACCATGTGTACAAAGAAGAAGCATAACATAGGAAAACACAGAATCTAAACACACATGTAGAAATTGATCATATAAATCAAGGGAAGGGAAAGCAAGGGAAGCCAAAGACCTCAAGTATATTCATACACCAGTAATTTAGAATTTGCGTGTGGTTTGGGAATAACCAACCCTCAACCTCTCATTAACTTTACGTAACAAATAAAAGCACACTGAATCAAAAAGACGCCTAGAGTTCCTCCCCAATTAACACAATCAACAGCGTTCTGTTTAATTTTTTACCCCTCTGCTTATGGTTTGAGTGAGATGTTTTGTGAAGATAGTTTTTTTTATACAATGAATTTTTCTTTCAGGCAGTCCTTAGCAAGTTTCTTTGAAAAACTACCTATTTGACTTGAAATTCTTATAACTAACTTTTGCCACAAAGTTTTAAACCAAGCAATTGTCATTTAATAAAGGAAAATGTGCTTTATTTATCTGAAATATCCATGTTCTTTGATTTTTTAAAAAAAAAGCTTTGGAACTTATAATACAGAAAAGTAGCATAAGATTTAAGCTTAATTTCTTCAATTGCTAAAACCCTAATGCGCAATTGTTTATTGAATGCTTACCGTTATTTTAAAAATAGCTATTTAAAGGTTTATAGGTCTTAAATACTTCAACTTGTTGTTGAAAATCTGACATACCATTAGATTTCTACTAACATTTTAGATAATAATGTTTCAAATATGACTAGTCATCAGTGCTGTCCAAGAGTACTGCTGTGATGGTAGAAATATTCTTTATCTTCAGTGTCCAAGCCACTAGCCACTTGTAGCTACTGAGCACTTGAAATGTGGCTAGTGTGACTGAAAAACTGAATTTTAACCTTTATTTAATTTTAATTTAAACAGTCATTTAAGGCTAGTGGCTATTACACTAACCAGCACAGATCTAGATCTAAATCTAGATAACTTGAAAATACACTTAATAGTTTTGAAAATTCCCTGGTGGTCCAGTGGTTAGGACTCTGCACTTTCACTGCCTAGGGAGCAGTTTCAATCCCTGGTCAGGGAACTAAGATCCTTCAAGACATGCAGCATGACCAAAAAAAAAAAAAAAAAAAAAAAAATACACTTAACTGTTTTATGTTTTTATTTCTGAATATTATCCAACTCAGTGGTCTAAATGACACACTGGACTTGAAGGAAGAGAGGAAAAGTTATTAATAAATATGTTAAGCTTATACTATAAGATTAATTTTAATAAAAAAGACTTGTAGAAAAAGTGTTTTTCCTTAGGACTGTGGAAATAAGCATTTCTTAAGGCTTTACACACATAGGTACAATAAAATTGTAGAAAAACTGAAAGGTTATAGTGGGAAAATATAATTATAAAAAGTTTTTAAATGTCACAATGTTTTATTTGGTGAAATTAAAGAAACCACGGTACAAATTTTAACAGTATAAAAAATACTCCAGAAACATTTATGTGAGTTAGAAAGGCAATTTTTAGATCAAAATTAGAAACTATTTCTCTATGTATAACAAAGATGGCAATACCTCTCTCCTGTATCTAGCTAGTCATTTTTAAGATCAGAATAAAACATTTTCTGATGCTCCATTCTGTTTATTTTATATATTTACTTTCTGTAACTAAATTAGTAATGGCAAAATAAAGTGATATTCACAGACATAACATGTGTTTTATTCTCTACACAGACTTAAAATCTAGCTTTCATAGGATTTGCACTTCCTGCAAATTTTCTTCAGGAGACACTTGATAATAGGATGTGGAAAGATAGAAATATTTGATAAATATATATTAAAATCATGAATATTTGGGAAAAAAATGTATTGCAACATAAGTGGAAGAAAGAGTATCTTGGGACCTGAGTATTCAGGTATAGAGTATTTCAACAAATAAGTAAATTGTGGAAAGTCTTTTTATAAGTCAAAAGTATAAATAACTTTAAATGTTCAATATTAAAGAATCATACAAAATTAATGCATACTCACTTCATAAGTAGAAACAAAGAAATTAAGTATCCCAAGGGTATACAGTTTCTAAAGTAATATTTATTAAAATATTACTTTGTGTAAAATGAATAAAATATAGATTTTTTTTTTCCTTTCAAAAGATCTGTGTTTGTGGGTATCCTAGCTGATGTAAAATGTTGATTTCATTCCCTTTGAAGCCACTTTCTTACTTTAATTACACTGCAAATGTGATTCACATAGTGATCATACCAGAAATACAGACTTCAAAATTGACAAGTTTGGATCATTTTCCTTCGAAGGCCAAAAGATGGTGCTGCTGTGTAGCTGAGTTACCATTCCTCAATAATCAATTGCCTTCCACAGTTCAAACCAACTGCTAAAATGGCGGAAATAAATCTGTCATAAGAGCAAGTAAAACAGGTCTGAAAATGCAGTGAAACAAATCAGGTAACAAATTAACTTAGAATGAGACCCAATGATAATTGGACTTAGTGAAAACTGACAGTTGCCTAGCGGCAAAGAGATTGGTAGTCTCTTTTTGTGTAACATGTAGACGTTTCTGAGAATGCAGGTTAAACACTCCTTATCAGGATGTCACAGGTTAAGGGAGAAGGGGGAGAGGGAGAGGGAGAGAGAGAAAGAGAGAGAGAAGCCGACTTTGGAGAAGTTGCCTATCTTATGAGAACGACCTAATGAGACAACTACTACCATTTCCACACCAATGATTTAGTAACTTTATAATTTCAGAGTAAACCTCAAAATTATTTTTACTTTGATACTATTAAACTTTTGTTACCATTAACATTGAACTGTAGTGCTATTCATTGTGATCAGTATATTATGCAGAGCTAGCCTCTTCCCATTTTAATTTTATTTTTATCACATCTATATATGTGCATTCTTTTAAGTCAAATAGTTCTACAGGGTTTATAGTAGGAAAAAAATTTTTTTTAATTCTTTTACACACCAACAACACTCAATCTCTGCTCCTCAGAATAAACACAAGTTTTTACACAAGTTTTATTCCTGTATTTTGTTAATATCATATTACATATATAACATAATGAATAACATAATTATTCTCTTATTTCTTGATTTTCCAGTGTTAGATGTATCTTTTGACTTCCTACTGCAGATTTTTTATTTATCCACCTTCGTACATGTGTCCTTTATATTACCAGTATAGTCATACCCATAGTTTTTGTTAAATTGATAATTAATATTATGATTATGTGAGCATTATTTAACAGTTGAGCTGTGCAGTATACTATGATTACATTTAATTTCTGTACAACTTTTCCTAGACGATTTTGGTCTAGATGATTATGGTCTATTACAGTTTTCTTAACACTGAGTACCTCTCACTGTAGGCAGTTTATAATGTATCCCCAAACCCTACTGAAGTGTTAATTTCCTCTCCATGTATTTAAGCATGTTATTTGTATACAGTACAGTGTTAGCTATAGTGACCCTGCTGTACATGACCTCCAGAACGTGTTCTTTCTACATCACTGAAAGTTCACATTCTTTTGCTGGAAGAGGTCATCCAGAGGATGTGACTGAGGTGTTGACCTGTGCGCTTGACCTGCTCAGTCAGAGTCTCCTTACCTACTCTCCTCTCCTTGGAATGTGCATTCTGCTTGCCTTTCCCACACTAGAAGCTGCCCCAAGGACACAACCTTGAGGTCGTAAAGTGGGGTTGAGATCATCTGGATGGTATACAAGACTGAACCCAGTTAAGATCTCTGTATAAGATTCTGGTGGACGAGTGTGGAGATCTACTCATCTTGGGACCACCCAAGACAAGCCCTGTATGTAAGTTCCCTTGCTTATTAAACCTGCCACTTGCCCATCTGAAGTGATCTGCCTCTTTCTTCAGTCTCTCCTTGCCCTCTGTGTACAAGGGCCATTTTTGGAACCAACAGTTGGTGAGCCAGCCAGAAGGTGGAAGAAATGGGCCTTGGGACAGAGGCATCCACGGGGGAAATCCTAAGTTGGCCGTCGACTCTCTGTGGAGAGGTGTGGCCCATATATTAGACACTTGTGGACCGCCATGTGAGGATGGGGATGCCCCAAAACGCTGGCTGGCTTGATGTGCTTGTTTGAGGAACTGCCCAGAGTGTGCTGCATCGGAGAAGGGAGTGAATGGCTGTGCGGTGGGCTGACCTCTACTGTGGGCAGTTGGCCTCACCGTCGACGCCCAACTAGAGCCTGGAGCTTGAGTTAAGAAGCTGGAAGGAATGTGGAGGTTTGAGAAGGACGTGTGTCTGTCCACTGCTCTGCTAGTTTCAAGGCTGACATACAATGTGGGAGAGTGAGATGATAAATTGGAGACTTTATCGTGCTGTTTTATAAAGCTAGGAGGGCACAAGCTGCTGCAGACTCAGGTCTGAGCTCTGGTGACAAAGCCTGACGGGGACGCCAAGAGGTGGGATCCCTGGGAAAGTGAGGAGAGTGAAGAGGAGGAGGCTGTGGTGACTGACAGTGAAACGGACAAATTGGCTGTGCAGTCCAACCCCTAATATGAAGGAAAGCAAAGGCAGGACAACAGCAACCCCAGCCAGCGGGGCAGCCCCCAGCTCAGGAAACATTCACGATGAGAGAATATACTTCTGCTAAGCTTATTGAGATAGCTACCAAGTTCCAGCAAAAGGCCAGGGATGGATTCCAGGCATGGTTAGTGCGGCTACGGGATACCGGGTGTGATGTCATTTCTCTGACTGGCAGGAGGCAGAGGAAATGAGCAACATCGCCACCCATCCTGCCACCTGCAGCGCCTGCATGGTGCTCGGTGGGTTCAAGGTACTCATTCTTACAGATAGGATTATTCTAGCCTGTAGAGAGACTTGGCCCAATGAGGAGGATCTCCCTGAGCATGTGGTGCCCTAGAAATATATAGAGGAGGTCTATCAACTTCTTTGGGAATTGAGTATGAGACAGGCCATCTGTGGCCAGTTTTTGAAGGCCCTAATGGGGCCACATTTACTGCAGGAATGAGAGCTAAGATACTCCAGTTAGCCCCTAGCAACAGGTATGGGACACTGGTATCCATGCTGAGTTTAGTCCTGGGGCAAGCCATGTACAAAGTGGGGCAATCTGTTGCTGATCTGGGGGACACTGACAAATCCCAGGAATGGGTATGGGCTGTGAGAAAGATCCAAGACAGAGAGGGAGCTGGAAAGCCGAAGGCTATCTCAGTTGGCTGTAAAGAGTCCAGTGAAAGTAACCTGGGAGCAAATGTGGTTTGTCCAGATAGACCGGAGGGCGTAAGGAAATAGGAGAACCTATCCAAGAACTACACCAAGTGGTTATCGTATGCACTGCCTGTAGTGCTTTCAATAGCCCAGGATGCCTGGTGAAAAAGCCTTGCGGCAGATGACCATGAACTACTGAGAACTGAACAAGGTAATGCACCCCCATCCATGTGACTGAGCTCAACATTGCTACCAACTTAGATTCCTTGTCCCGGGTTCTCGGAGGATACCATGCTGCACTGAACTATCAAGTGTTTTTTACAGTAGACCCCTAGCCACTGAGTCACAAGATCAATTTGCCTTCATGTAGGATGGTAGCCCAAGACCTGTGCCTGTTCTCCTTCCCCACATCAGCAAAATGGCCCTGATGATATAATGTTAACATATGAAGACTTGCCTCTGCTGCAAGACCCTCTGCAGACTCGCTGGAACATCTGCAAGGGAGAGGATGGGCAGTGAAACCACAGAAAATTCAAGGTGGAGGCACTGCCCTAAAGTTTTGGGGAGCTGTTTGGTCGGGTAAGATGTGTATTTTCCCAGAAGCTGTGATTGCTAAGGTGTAAGCCTGTCCAATGTGCAAGAGGTCCAAGTTTGTAGGGATCTGGGATTTTAGAGGATTTTTATTCCCCACCTGGAACACTGCCTCCATCCTTACACCACCTGGTAAAGAGAAGGCACGTGTGAGACTGGGGATCAGAGCAGCTGGTCACCTCTTAGAAGGTGAAAGTATTAGTGAAGCAGATTAAAGCTCTGGGCATCTCCCAAGCAGGGCTGCTGTTTGAGTTAACTATGTCTGTGACTCTGAAAGGTATGGCTTGGGCACTGTGGCTGAGACAACAAAAGGAGAGAGAAACCCTAGGACATTGGTCTCAGCTCTCGAAGGAAACAGAAACCTGTTCTACCCGGAAAGCGGCAGCTCCTCCCAGTATGCAGAGCACATCTGCACGTAGAGCCTCTCAGGAAGGAACAACGTAGGAAGGGTGAGGGATGAGATGAGGATATGTCCCATCCACCCACCTCCATCATACCTCAAACTCCCACTTTGCCTAAGTGGAATGCCTATTTGCAGTATGGGAGCACCCTGCCCGCCAGTCTTAGAAATTCGGGTGCTACTAGGTTTTGTGAGTATGTAGAACCTCCAAATTCCCCCATCCCTACACCTGTGGTGGCTCCTGCGGGTTTTAGGGAGGGAGTGGGGGAAATTCCGCTGATGCCTGAGATACAATAAAACAAGTTGGGGAAATCTATCCAGGTGAACTGCAGCCACTATTTAACCCAACACTGACCCCATCTGGATGGAAACAGGAATGAACCATAGCAGCCAATGATCGGTTTGGCTGGTAATCACCCATGAGCTCTGGCCGTTAATGCTTTGCGCTGAGAGTTGGGTTATTCTAAAGGGATTAACCCTGTGGCTTGGACAACGGGAAGCTGATGGGTGAATGATCATGAATAAGCCCTTGCGGGTCAGGATATGTGAAAAGACATTTGGGTTTGCCTGCAAAAGCCTGAGGCAGTCCTCACTGTCTTCCACATCCCGGATCATAAGGCATTGTCACCCCCTGTCATCCCCTGGCAGTCAGGAAGCTGATGTCCTAGCTTGAGTAGCAATGACAGTTTGGTAGGTACAGCAGATTGGGTACACCCTAGAGCCCAGGTGGAATGGCATATTGCCAAGGATGCCCGATTGCCCTTGAAACACGGTGACTTGGTTAATGCAGTAATAGCATGTCCTGTGTGTACTAAGCAATGCCCAAGGCAACTGCCAAAGGAGTCTGGGGCCATCCACTGGTGTTCCCAACTGGTGAAAGAAGCTAATATTATTGATTTGACAACTTTCTTCTTCTAATGTGTATTGCTATAAATTTCCTCTAAGTACTGCTGTGGCTTGGTCCTAGAAATTTTCTTATGTTGTGTTTTCATTTTTTTCACTTGAAAGTTTTGCATATCCCCCTGATTATTTCTTTGATGTGTGAGCTATTTAAAAATGTGTTATTTAGATTGCAATTATTTGTGGGTGTTTCCAGATATCTTTCGGACATTGCCTTGTAATTTAATTCCATGACGTGTAGAGAATATACAATGTATGATTTGAAATTATTTATTGATTGTTACTTATTTTATGGCCCAGAATATAGTCTGTCTTGGCAAATAATCTGTGTTTAATTGAAGATAGCATGTTTTCTGCTTCTGTTGACGGGGATGCTTTATGGTAGATCAAACTGGTTAGTACTAATGTCCAAATTTTCTACATACTTATTGACTTCCTGTCTACTTAGTCCATCAATTATTGGATAGGAGTGCAAAAATCTCTGGTTATAATTGTGGATTTGTCTATTTCTTCTCTGGTTCTCTGAGCTTTTGCTTATTGTGTTTTGAACTTTGTTATTAGGTGCATAAATGCCTAGAAATTTTATGCATTCTTAAATTGACCTCAGTCATTATGAAATGACACTGTAACCCTGGTAATATTTTGTGCTCTAAATTATACTGGTCTGATATTAATATGCCCTCTCCACCTTTCTTTGAATAGTGTTAGCATAGTATATTTTTCCCTTTATTTATTTTTGTTTTACTCATATTTTTATATTTAAAATATATTTCTTATTCAGAACATATAGTCCAGTGCTGCTTTTTAAAAAACTCTAATCTGATAATCTTTGCTTTTTAATACCTGTATTTGTTCTATTTACATTTAAAGTTATTAGACATACAGCTGGATCTATATCTACTAACTTGCCATTAGTTTTTAATTTATTCTGTCTCTTCTTTGTTTCTTTCTTTCTTTTCTTTTTCTATCTCTTGTACCAGTGGAACATTTTTTAGGGTTCTGTTTTATTTTTGTTGGCTTATTTGCTATAATTTTTGTTTTATTGTTGATTGCTTCAGAGATTATAGTATACATCTTTAACATATTACAGTCTATCTTCAATAATACTATACCACTTCAAGTGAAGTTCAGTAACTTTACATAAGTGTTCTTCCAATTCTCCCCTGGCTGCTTTTTTTTTCTATTAAACTATTCCTGATACTATGTGATCACATTTCCGGTGTGTTGTCAACTCAGGGATCAAATTGTTTCTTGGCTTTCTTTCACTGCTAAGTCAATTACTTTGGACTACTTTGGAGTTTATTTGTCTAAGATTTTGTCACTCGTACCTCCTGTCTCATTCACTTTGTTCTTTGGTTATTATGTCCTTTTTAATATGTCCTACCAGTATTGAATGGGGCTTTGGGAAGGGAAATAATACATGCATCTGTTTAACCAACAGAAACCCCCATTTCATTTTAATGATATATTATGTTTGCATTCACATACTGCATTGTAGTAAGACAATTTTATCCCTTATATATTGCTTAAATATGATGCTTACACGTCCTCTATTTTTTCTTACTCTCACTCCATTTCCATTCCAGCCCCTCTACAAGGTCTACTGTTTTTTAGACTGAGAACCAAATTTCATTACCAAATCCTTAATATTTACCTTACATTTTCTTTTCTTTCACAGACACTCATTTTTCCCTCAACCTTGTTCACTTCCCACACCAGCATTCCCAGTGAATGTGGCTTTTTTTTCATATATTCCTATTAGTGGTAGAGATAAAAGTCAGTTTTGTATCTTTTCTATTGAAGTCCGTATCATTTGATTTTACCAGCTTTTCCCAATACCCAATAGTGTGGCTCATCAACATCTAGATTACTCCCATATTGGTTCACAGTTTTCCTCTTTATTCATTCATCATTGGTAGTGGAAGAGAATGCACATTGGTATTAGGGTGAAACCCATTAGACTTGATGTATTTCAACCCTGCCTTTCCAGCTCTGATATTTACCTAACAGGTGTTGTGATAGATTATTTGCATTGATAACTAAAATTAATGGCTTTTATTCAAATATTCTTTGCAATATGACTTTCCAGCTTCTTCCATCAAGGATGAAGTCACTTTTCCACCTTTATATCTGTAGTGGATTTGTGACTTGCTTTGGCAAATAGGATGTGGGGAATATGAGAGTTTGCCAATTTCTAACCTAGGTTCAAGAGACCTCTTTCTCAGAACTCTACTTCTGCTATGATAACAAACCCAGTAAAGGAGATAGACCACAAGGACCAGGGATGAATCATCTCAGCTGAAATCATCTTTGACCAGCTAGTTCCTAGTCTACTGGCCAGCTGGCCGCAAATACATAGGTGAGCCCAGCTAAAATTTACCAAGCTTGGATCAGATTAGCAGGACCTCTTACAAGGACTAGAGCATTATTGTGCATTGATTATGGGGCAATAATTCTATTTATAGTGCTCTTGAAATATCACATGTGCTACTGAAAGTGCATTGTTTAATTGCTGGCACATAGTAGGTATTTAATAAAGGTACTTACTATTCTAAATATTATTACTTACAAAAGGTCCAATACCAAAGTTGATACTTCTTTTGACACCTTGACCTAATTGTATCTTCAACACTTCGTAACTATAATAGCTTCAATCTTCATTCTATTTCAACCACTTATAGAAACAAATGTATATCACATTATATCAATATCACTACTTGAAATATTCCACCTATAAGACTCAAGATACAAAGATTAATCTTCTGATTACAATCTTCTTACATTGTAGAATGCTATGAAGTCAATAGCTATGATAGACTTTGGTGACTTTAATTCTAATATTGAGTTGAATTCAAGGATATAGACAAAAATGTTATAAATAAAAAATAAGAGACTGGAGGAAAATTGTCAGTTTTGTTGGGTCTGCTTTGAATGACCAAAGAAAGTTTTCATCAGAACTGATTTTTAATGGATATTTCTCCACAGAGATCCTGGTGTTGAGTTTATTATGACTAGATAAGCGTAAAACAGCAAGACCCCAAGTACTGATATGAACAACCAAACCAAATAGATACAGACCAAATAACTACGAAAATCACAAAAAAATATGTGGAGTACTAAAATGACCCTTGAACATAGGTGGGTTTAGGAAACTCTCACGAGTTTTGTACAAAAAATAGAAACTCCCTGGAAAACTCTTCAAATCAACTCCACATCTCTGGAAATGTAGTAGCCTTGATCTTTTCTGAGTCTAGTTTATGTCAATAAAAATTACGTCTGAAGAAGGCTTGTGTATCGATTCCTAACTGAGGCTCAGGAAGTCTTGCTAAGTTCCATGCTGTCTTGCTCTCACAACTGATCATTTCAGTGTTCTTTTTAATGCATAAAACCTTGAGGTGAATATTGCTAATTTGTCCTGCACCATTCATGATATCTAATAGTATAAAAGATATTATTTGTTTTATTTCGTGTTATCTTTCCATCTCTAATATTCACAATGCACATTTTCTTCATTCTCATTACAATTTTCAGATGTTCCACAATTCCCATTTGCTTCAGCCATCAACTTTTTTTTGGGGAATCATTTGTCACACCAGGCAGACATTTGATATCACTTGATTTCCTACCTCCTACTACTTTGGTCAGTTACTTCAAATCCCCAAAATTATTGTCTTCCTGACATCTTACCTTTTCTTTCATTCCTCTAAACACACTTCCTTCTGACTCTGATAACATCTGATTTTATTATTGCCTCACTTTCCAGTATTTGCCCACCAAAATTATTATAAAAGTTTTTTATTCCCAGATTCCATTTTCTCAGATCCAACTTATTTTGTGTCTGATTGCAGTCTGTCTCTTACCACTATCCCATTACTGAAATAGTTACGGTCAGTCTCTTTCTCTCCCTTTTTTTTACACTTATTCTGTTTATCTCTCCTTAACTGAGATATCTACATAGTCATAAGTCATTGTTCTGTTCTCCCTTTGACTTTTTTTTCCCATTTATCACTTTTTCTTTGAATGTAATTCTTCCTTGGATTCCTTAGGAGGTCAAAATTTTAATTTACCTCTTAATGCCTAAAGGACTTCTTGAGATTCTGTGAATCTTCATTCACTAATTCATTCATTTAACAAGATCGTTTGAATACTTGGTATAAGTCACACACTACCCAAGCCTAGAGATATATAACTGTAAAAATAAGAGAAAAAGTCCCAGATTTCTCTCAGGTTTGTTTTTTATAAGATACAAACAAGAAAACAAGTGATGACAAAACTGTGTGCTAAGAATTACAGTAGGGATTTTATAGAGGACCAGACTTGGGAGCATATGGAGCAAATACATAGCCTATACTGGAGGGATGAAGGTACTCAGAGAAAAGTGTGTCATTTAAGGCACTGGCATGACATAAAAACAAGTCAGATGGTTAACACTAAAGAGAATTAGTGAGGTGACTGCATATAAAGATAAGGAAAGATTTTAGAGGCATTCAGAGGCCAACAAGAGAAAGGGGTTATCACCACCCACAGGACTGAAGAAAAAAAGGGGAAAATTGTGAAAGAAAAGGAAATACCTTGAACTCTCTATTTCCCTATCCTTCAGTCTCCCACTAGTGCCTGTCTTTTGCCAAACTAACTAAAAGCAAACTGACAGGGAGTCCATGGTATCAACCACCTGGAGCGCTGAACAGGGAAGAGAATGCATGAGTTAGGGTGAGGGAGTATGGCGTATAACCTGTATAGGCTACTTCCTTTGCCCTTTACTCAAATGAAGAATTTCTTATTTACAGTGCAGAGGAAACATAAACTACCATCAGACTCAGCATCATGGGATGATGTCAGATCAGTTTATTCTTATCTAGAACCTAAATGATAATAATACGTATAATCATTATTTTTCATACTATTGGCATGGAAAAGGAGGAAAACAAATAATAAAAACAGATAGGTAAAATTTCTATAATCTCTGACTCTTTCTGGTCATGAGGCCAATATTTAAAATCATAACTTTCTTTCACCATTATCTATTTCGTATTCTCTTTATCCTCTACCAGCTGGCAGGATTGCCCTATCTGATGGGTTAGCTAATTGACTATTCCAGTGGAATCTGGGTCTTAAGTCATTCCATCTTTATTGGTTGTCCTGCTTTTCCATTTAACATTATTCATGAACTTGAGAGCTCTGTCACCTGACTTAATCCCCTAGGTCCCCGATATATCTTGCTTCCAACTGTGTAACCAGAACCCCACTCTCCCCTGGTAATAGGGAAACCATTACTCCAACCGCTACAATAACCATCTTGATGCCTGTTGATTCCAAGACATGTAAAACCCAAAATGCCTATGATCAGCCTCATTTTCCATGAATGTGCTCCCCAGTAAAGCTTTTCTCCTTTCTAACCATGGCCTCGGAACCTGTTGTATTATTCTGCTGTTGCTCTGATAACCATGCATGACAGAGAACCCTAAAATCTCTGTAGATTAAGACAAACATTCTTTTTTCTCACTGATGATTCTTCATCCTGCATATTATATGCAGGTCTGCTTCATGTCTCTCCTATAAACAGCAGCTAACCACAGCATGCTCTTCTCACAGTGGTTGACATAAGACCCATAACTGCATGAGCCACATTTTGCATTGGACCCAGTTAAAGCTAACAGACTTATTGATTACTAAGTAAGTGGATCAGAATAGCAGACATCAAACCTAAATAGGCTCACCATCTGTTGTGCCTCTTTCTTCATGGTGAGTAGTGTAAAATGCTGCAAAGTGTCACTTGTTTTAGAGAATCATCTTGGCATTCCAAGACCATTGGACCCCTAAAGCTTCAGTAATGTGCAGACCTCAGATTTGTGTGGATAGTTTTATTTCCCTCACCTTCTAACTAAGATGTTAGTTACTATGGCATCTACCATCTGTGGTACTTACTACTTCTGTCTCATAAAGTAAAATAATGTTACCAATGTATTGTTCAAGAATTATGCTTTATAGGTCATATCATGACAGAATGCAGTAGATTTGACCTAACCATGATTTAAGACAGTAAAGGCCTACAGAGGTCCCTGCTAGGTAAAGACAAACTATTTCTGATTGTTGTAACTACTTGGAATTAAAAGAAACCAGTCTGCTGAGGCAATACCTGTATATTGAATGTCAGGGGCTATGCCAATTTGATGTGTTTTTAGATTACTATTGTAGTGGTGGAAGGGAGTCAACTTTCAGGGGATTTTTCTTCATTTGTCTTGAATCTTTTTACAAATATAGGTCAGGGAACAAATGTAAGGATTCTGCTAGTTGCCAAATATTTTTACTTTAGCTATACTTTTAGGCACTAGAGAAATAGCTGTTGGATCCACTGTGACTTGGACTTGGGATATGACTTCATCTGTCACGTAACTTCTGTAAGCAAACATTACTGATGATTGAATCACAGTGATATTTTGGTTCCACAGGAATTAATGTTACTTCCGAGTGAGTATTTAATAACTCCCACACAGTTCTAGATATTTCCATTTCAGTAGTGTATAAACACCACCTTATATAGCCAAGTTTCTCTGGTAATGATTTAAAGGAAGATTCAGAGTATACGTCTGAACCTCCATTGCAGGTGGTTTATTCACAGTGAGCTAGCCTTTCCCTACAAATAAAAGACTCTGGTTGTACAAACTGGCTTAGGTCTGGAACTCATTGAGACTGCAATTTCCAGACACAGAAATTTTCTCTGAATATATAGATCAATCAACATCATAATGACCACCAATCTCTTTCATGCATAGCGATTTCACAATCAGTTAACTATTGCTACAGATTCTGTGGTTAAAATTCTTTGAATGCCACTTTGGCCCTTCAGCCTCTTGTCTCTAATCATTAGTATCACTACCACCCAGCTTCTACAACTTTGGGATCCCATTATCCCAAATTGGGATACCCAATTAGAATTGGGTAAATAGGAAATTGGTTTAAATAGGAAATTGGGGAACCCAATTAAATGGCTCAATCTACCATGGCCATCTTCAGCTTACAGTGGGAAGCCGCCAAAGAGCTTTATACAAAATGCTGGTACTCCACCATAAATGTTTTTTTCTTAAAGCTTTTGTAAAGGGAATATATTTGGGCCCTACACATGTGTACATTTAAGAAATGGCAGAAAAAATTGCATACAATAGATCCACTCCAATATTGCATATCCTTCATAGTATGAAAGACAAGTTCCAGAATCTTAACTTCAGTGATAGGAAGCCAGTATTGAATCTAGGCTCCAAATAATCAGCCAGGCAAACTCTTAGAGCATTCCAAGTGTTATGCTCAGAGAGAGAGAGAGAGAGAGAAAGAGAGAGAACTAAGTAAAGGAAGATGTGTGTCTTCTAACAGTAGGCATTTTATGAGACTCTATCCTTGGAAAACTCTCATCCTTCCTACAATATTTTCCTTGTTAAACCTATTTGTAATTACAAATGCCTCAATTATGTCAGTGTAGCTGATTCTCAGCCTATACTTCCAATTAAAATCTTAATTTTTTTTGTTGTTGAAATCCAGTCTCACATTAGCAATTGCAGGATATTTCTACCTAGACATAACACCAATTTCTGAAACTCAACATATTTTAAGTGAACTCATCTGTCTTTCATTCTACTTCTATCCTTTTTTTAAAAAAATTTTCTGTATTATTTGAACAGTACCATCATTCTCTAAATTTCTCATCCTTAAAATCTTGAATCATCTTTCATTTATTCCTCTTTAGGGATTCATCATTACATGCAATCAAACAAATCTTGTCAAATTTAACTTTTTATTAGGTTAACATACTAAGCAAATAAAGATCAGCTGCTTGAAACAGATATTATTTGAACCAAAAGGAAATAAAATCAACAGCAAGTGGTAGAAACAATTTCTACCACAGCAAGTAGTAGAAACACGGAGGAGGGGGTTAGCATCCTTCAAACTGAATTCTTCATATCCCCAGGGTACTATGGTTGCACCTAAAGGCCATGCAGGGGTAGAGATGAGCCAAACACCAGAACCTCTGGAACCTCCACTCGGCTTCTATCTACGTAGTTTGTTTTCACTTGTTTGATATACAGAGGCTTTTCCCAAAATCTACTTTTGAGAAAAGGTTTCTGTTGTCATGTTTTCTCCTCCCTGACCCTTGCCATAGTGACTTCTCCCAAAAAACAGCTTGAAAAACTGTTGTAGAGTAAGGAATTTCTTTTCTGCAGTGGGTATTTTACTCTGTTATAGCACATTGGAGTAATTGATTCAAATTAATGGAGATGTTATGTCATCAGAAAAGATTAAATTATGTTTATACAATTCTCTATCAGATTGCAACTGAGTATTAGTGATAGGCTGAATAATGGCCCCCAGATATGTCCATGTTCTGGTCCCCAGAACCTATGAATGTTACCTCAAATGGGAAAAAGAACCTTGCAGATGTGATTAAGTTAAGGATGTTGAGAAGGGAAGTTATCCTGGATCATCAGGGTAGATTCTATGAAGTCATAAGCATTCTTATAAGAGGGACCCAGGAGGATCAGAGTCAGAGGGGAAGGAGATGTGGTTATAGAAGCAGATAGCAGAGTGATGTACTTTGAACACAAAGAAAAGCGTCAAAGGCCAAGGAATACAGGTTGCCACTAGGAGCTGAAAAGGGAAAGGAAATGGATTCTCCCTTCATTCTCTAGAAGGAACCAGCCTTGCTGGTACCTTGACTTTAGTCCAGCGAAATTGTCTTATGACTTTCAGAACTATAAGAGAACGAATGTGTCTTGCTTAACCCACTAAGTGTCTGGTAGTTTGTTATAGTGGCTTTGGGAAACTAATACAGTATGTAAGACATTTGCATATCTGTGGTTGTGGTAGCACTGTGTATGTCATTATAGCTTCATTCGACCACATTCTCTATGCAAGTTCATATGAAGCTTCTCTAAGTCATTCACACATTCGTTTGTAAACTACATGTGTATCGTGTACTAGTGGCTGTGTTAGGTATTACAGATAAATAAATTATTGTTCCATAGGCCCAGATCTTGAGAGTCTAGAAGTTTGGTTGAAAAGAAAAGTAGTCAAGAAGTAATTACGGTAATGTGTTGAATCTTTGTGATATTGTGATTTATAATAAGAAATATATATTTGGTCTTTGTTCCCAATCCTTGACACAGGGCTCTTAAAACCCTTGTAAATCCCTAAATGATGAGAGCATCTTTTGTTCTAATGAGGAGACTCTCTGTGGACTCCTGAATGGTTCCTGGATGAGGGTTGGTCACCAGAAAGACCAAGCCGTGATTAGAAGCTTGGAATTTTCATCCCCTGCCCCCTCTAATTCTCTTGAAAAGGGACAAGAGCTGAAAACAGAGTTAATGTTATATCATGCCTATGTGATAAAGTCTCTGTAAAATTCCCAATAGCATGGGTTTCAGAGAGCTTCCAGGTCAGTGAACTCATGATGTACTTGATAGGTGACACACTCCAGCTCCACAGGAGCAGAAGCTCCTGCACTTGAGATCCTCTCAGACCTTGCCCTACGTACCTCTTTATCTGGCTGTTCATCTGTATCCTTTATCATATCCTTTAATAAACTGGTAAACTAAGTGTTTCTTTGAGTTTTGTGAGCTGCTCTAGCGAATTAATTAAACCCGAGGAGAGAGTCATGGGAACCTCAGATGTACAGTGGATTGGTCAGAAACATAGGTAACAACCTGGATTATTGAATGGCATCTGAGGTGAGGTGGAAGCAGTCTCATGGGACTGAGTCCTTAACCTGGGGTCTGATGTTCTCTCCAGGTAGATAGTGTCAGAATTGAGTTAAATTGTAGGACATCCAGCTAATGTTACAGAGAATTGCTTGGTGTAAGAAACCCCACTCCCCTCCTCCATACATCTTGTGTCAGAAGTAATGTGAGTGTGGTAATAGTGTGAGAATAAAGGAGACACACAGAGAAAGAGAAAGACTTAGGGTTTTCTAACCCAATCCTATAAATGAGGCACGCATAAAGGAACCTTGTGACAGCCTGACGGAGAACCTAATGCTCTCTGGGAAAGGCTAGAAAGACTTCATGGAAAAGATGATGCTTGGGTTAAGTTACAAAGAATCAGAAGAAACTTTCTAGGGATATTAAGTTTAAATAGGAAATTCTAGGCAGAAAAAGGGCAAATACAAAATAAAGCAACATGAAGAATTTTAACCTATTCAAGCAACTACAAATAAAATTGGAATTTGGGAATAGATTTCAAAGAGGATGGCTAAATACATTAATATTAGGCTGATGAATGCATGCAGTGGAATACTATCCACCTACTATCTATCTCTCATAAATAATTTAAAGATAAGGAAATTATATCTATTAAGTTATAAATGAAGGTGGGTGGAATGGTTAATTTGTTGTATGAGAGAATAAAAACAAGATTTAAAAAAAAATATGCATTGTGTCTTCAAGATGAGCATTGATGTTCCTTCCAGCTATAGGTTTCCATAATTCTGTTAAATCTAAGTGAAATTTTTTTTCTAAGTTCCTAAGCTGATAGAAATAAAGCTTTTGAGTACATGGTAGAAAAAAATACATGTTTGTTAGAAAGGTTGTGTTTTCTTTCATTTTTAAAGAACCTGTTATTAGTGTTTCTTTATTAGTGTTTCTTTCTTTCTTTTTTTTTTTTTTTTTTTGCATGGCGTGGAAAAAAAGAATTTTTTCCAGTATTTTTACGTTACAATGTCCACAAATATCTGAGGGTTGGAAAGGATTGTTTGTTGTTGTTGTTCGATTGTTTTGTTTTGTTTGTTTTGCATTGCTTTTCATTAGGATGTTCCAGGATTATGCAGCTGTAGTCAAGGTCTTTATTTATTTTGTTCTATTCAAAATAGCCTCTTACGTTAGCAGTGGTAATTTCACAGTCCTCACTCTTTTTCCAACACTCTTTTAGTGAAGTATGGATGTCTATTGTCTGCCACTGCTGTTACGCCTCTGATGTGAAGGCCGCCTGTCATTGAAAAGAGTTACCATGCTCCAGTGAGGCAGATATGATGTTTTTAAATATATTCTAAGATTTATTTAATAGGTTTGACCTTTCCAGAAATTGGCCTTATCCATCATTATATTACATGATCAATCATTTTATACTTCATCATCTATAAAACAAGCATTAACAATAGGGGAAGGAGTTTACATTCCATTTTTCTCTAGAGATTTATATCAAAACAGTGTGGGCAGCTCTGCTAATTAAGGATGGAAAACTAAAAGATTTGTACTGATATGACGACCCTTACAAGGGTCAAGGTTTTTAACTGAACTTTCTCTGAATCTATATATTACCTTAGATTTCAGGGAAACAAAAAGTGGGTCCAGTAATTTTCTTTGGTTTATTTCTATGTGACTTGTCTATTTGAATAAATATGCCTTGAATTCTGAATTCCTCATTTATTTTCCTAATATCTTGGATAGTTTAAAATTCGGGTGGTATTTATTATTTTTGAAATATAAGAAAATAAACAGTTACTGGACTGGTTAATGAATCACCTTCATTCTCTGACCAGATATTGACAAAAATTTAACCGTTTCAAGGTTGGCTTTATTATTTTGACTCTCACTGCAGTCTTACTTGAAACACTGGACAGATTTTGAAGGTTTACTTAGTGAGTCTGCGTTTAAGATAAATAGTTTGGAGTAAGTAACTTTTAACTTGGGTACTTTATCCAAATTAACCTTTTGTAAACTAAATTTAAATATCTTAGGAAAAAAAAGGTTTCCCATATCCTCACGGCAGGGGCACTTCTTGAACAAGATCTGGTCTCACCTTTCCAATATAATTTATAACAATGTCTACTGGAATAAAAGTAATTTTTTTCTATCAGCCAGTGTATGGGCTTACTAAACACTAGTTGGATTAAAAATCACCAGAAGAAAGCTTAAGGTATTTTATTAGTCTCTTTTAGTCCAATTTTAAACTAATAAAATAGTAGTAGATGGAGAAACAGAAGTGACAGTTTGTTTTTAAAATAAAAAAAATACAATAAGCAAAAATCAAATCCACATCTTGACTATTCTCTAATCATAAAATCAAATTTATTTATTATTATTATTTTTTAACATCTTTATTGGAGTATAATTGCTTTACAATGGTGTGTTAGTTTCTGCTTTACAGCAAAGTGAATCAACTATATGTATACATATATAAACAACAAGGATTTACTGTATAGCACAGGGAACAATATTCAATATCTTGTAATAACCTATAATGGAAAAGAATCTGAAAAAAATAATGTAAACATATATATATGTATAACTGAATCACTTTGCTGTACACTGAAACTAACACAGTAGTGTAAATCAACTATACTGCAATTAAAAAAAATAAAGATAAAAAAATCAAATTTAGTAACAAAAAAATTAGAGGAAGGACAGCTGTAGAGGTAGAGACAGCTTATATCTATTCTATCTGGGCTATTGAAGATGAAATATGCAAAGATGTTATTTCTAATATTATTTTTAAAATATGTATATTTAGCAATGTAGGTCATCAAAATTCAAATCTAAGGATAGAAACAATTTTCCACTTAATGATAAGCATAACCTAGATATGATCACAAGCATACAGCACAAGAGCAGAGCAGATCCCATTCTGCTGAGCCTTTGGTAACAAACTTTTAGGGTTTTTTTTTTTTTTTTTAAACATACCGTGTTTTATATAATAAAATTTCATACGGTAATAACAATATTTATGATGCTTTTATCAATCTGTTGAAACTAAATATTTATTCTTTATCTTCATTTGAATAAATCAACAGGCTAAAGATTTTTAATATCCAGTAAAGATAACAATGATCTCTCTGTACTGTGCCTATTTTGATTGATATCTGGATTATCTCTATAACATGCTGAAATATTTGAGGGAAAAGTAAAAGCAACAACAGCAACACCCAGAAGAAAACTTTTCTCATCCAGATGTTTTCCCTACATGATAATAAATACTTAAAAACATCTGGATGACTATATCTTTCATTTTTCATATAAATATGAAATCAAATTTATAATTAGATGCATTAATCAGTCTGTAATTGAGTAAGTTCTGGATACATTTATTAGATAGTGGAACATCCTAAGTGTTCTTGAAAGTCATTATTTATTTTTACAGAAAGTCATTGTCTTTGGTTCAAATGATTTGTCTGGTAAACTTTTGAAATAATTAATTAGAAATGATCAATTCTAAAATAACCAGAAAAGAATCTCCCTATATCTTCATATTTATTTTCATGCAAACAAAATGTGAGAATTCAGCTTTACTCAAAATACTTACACCAAACTCAGGGAAATAATAAAGAATAGTGACAAAGAATGTGATTGATGCTAACCTGATGAAACAGCTGTGAATGCAAGATATCCCAGAGAGATCCACCTGAATTCATATCAGTCGTGAGCTTTCCTTCTATATTTTGGTAATTTGAAAACAAAATTCCTCACTTGAGTAGTTTTTCCATTAGCATCCCATTAAACCTGTATACTGTTAATTAAGAATGTTAGTTCTTGATATGCTGCATGTTATAGTTTGAGAAGATTTTGTGTATTTAACATTTAGGCAGTGAATACTATTCTATTTTTAGATAAGTAAAGTAGAGTACAAAGAAGGTCAAATAACTAACTCGATACCTAGTACCTAGTAGGTAACTTTCCTAAATTTGAACCCAGTTTTTTTTTTTTTTTTTACCTAGGCCTTTGCTCTTTGCACTACATTAAGTCATCATAAAAAATAGCTGAATATTAGACCATTTAAAAGAGAATGTTAATATTACAAAAATTCAGACTTAAAATGATAATATAATTGAGAATTGGAAACATGCGTCCAATGAACAAAGAAAATATTTTTATTACTATTGGATGTGAATAAAAAAGACCAATTAAAAAAAAAAATAGGTGCCACCCCAGCTGCCTCACTGCATGTAGAGAGTTGTCCTCTTGTAAAACCAGTTACTAAAGTGGAAGCACCAAGTAGGTATGCTGAAAACTGGACATGAATGATCTTTAGGAAAGTTTTATAACATGAAGGAAAAGTAGAAGTAATCTTAGTTTTCTGAACTTAAAACCTCTTTGAATGTTATTTTTAATCAGTTTTAAAAGCCCCAAATATTTCAAGGAAGAGCCAAATTTACATATTTTGAAACAGTTAATCCTGATCTTAAATAAATACAAAAATTTCACTTATTTTATGGATTCAGATTATTGATCTCTAGTCCCAAAGATATTGTTTCAGATATGAGTGATGGCCTGTGTGCCTGGCAACCAGAAAGATATTTCAGCTTAATGCAACTAGTTGCTAAAGGACTAAAACCTACAGAAGCCCTCAGAAGGTAAGCATGCAGAGGAATATTTGAGAAGCCTCATAACTCCCCCAAACTAAGGTAAACCAGTTGTCCCAGAGGAACAAAAGTCTGGAGGACAAGAACTTTATGTGGCTAGGAAACAGTAAACAAATTTTAGATTAAATTAGGGGTCAGAGAGTCAGGTAGTAAAAGATAAGGCATCAACAATCCAAACTATCCAAGTGAATCAGAGACAAGAGGAAGATCTACTGAAGATCAATTTTAATGCATAGGAAATTTTAATTGGCTCCTAATAGGTGATAGAATAATAAAAAGTATTGCTATCTCTTTTATGTTTACCCTAAAAACTGGATTTTCCTTTATAACTTTAATATTGGTTTGTAGATGATAGTTAAAGGTCAAACAGTCATATACATCAGTGACTCCAGTAGGACGTGTTGACGACTTTGGTTGTTTCTAACTGAGGCTACGGGAAGGACCATTTTGAACCCTGATCACAAGGGCTGATGTTATCCTGAGTGGTTGAATCTTATCCTTCTGTTGCTGAGTAAGAACAGTCTTTGTCAAGAAGAGTCCTTATCTCCCCACATGACTAACAGAACTTCTGTAATTTAAACTCACTTTTTATTTTTTAATGACTAGCTTGATTTCTGTCATCAATATTTCTCATTCAGTTTAATCTTTTACATTAAAAATCGTTAAAGAATCAGACAAGATTGATTACTTAAGATTCAGTGAACATATCCGGCCCACGTAGGTTGCTTCTAAGATGACACAACAGCAATTTGGGATTGTTCAAAACAGCAAATAAAAGACAAATCCCACCTCTAAAAGAATCATTGACATAGTCTGGAAACATCATTGGAACGTTCTCTCCAACATGAAATAGAAGGGAGCTGATCAAACTTTCCATGTGAGGTCCCTGGTGGGGCAGTAGGAACAGTAGAAGCTTGAGAGTCCGGGAGACCATGGATCAATTCCAGTCCCATTAACTAGGATGAGTTATCTAATCTCTCTGATTCTCAGGTACCTCATTTTGAAAACTTCTCCCTTGCAGGACTATTAGAAAGATCAAATTAGATCATTTACATAAAACTTTTAGCAAGTTCCTAGCATAAAACTTTTAGCACAAAGTAGCTATTTTGCCAAGTAATAGAAAATATAACTGTGTTTGTGGCTGAATTTAAAGAAATACTCTTCCTGAAATAGTATACAGACTCAAATTTGCATTTTCATTTCAGATATCTATACCAGCTCAATTTATAATACATAAAGGCATTTCTTAAGATAGAAAGATTTTATTTTTGTATATGGTACAAAATTTAAAATAAACAACTTAGAGAAAATATTCCAGTGTCAAATATAGTAATTTCTTTATTGTTCCAAAAATTCAAATATTTCATTAAAATACATTTGAAAATGGCATATAAGCACTCATACTGTACTTAGACTTTTTACATCTTAAATCAGAATTTTTGAAACTGTTTTTGCACAAATAGCTCAGTTACACCCACAAATCACTGAATCTATTTAGCATCTTTTGAAGAGGTGTAATTTTTTGAAAAATGTGACATTTGTTTTTGTGCCAGTGCATTTGTCAACATTAGTGTAATTAGCTCAAGTTTCATCAACTAGCTGGTGCAATCTGTTCAGAAAGCAACTTTGAATTTTGAATAGTCTTATAGACTCCAGTTAGAGTTTAAGCCTATGGGATTTGAGTTTAGTTTTTATATGTGAAAAAAAACAGAGAATACCTTTTAATAAAGTCAGCATGATTTTTAAAAATTTGTATTATATAGTATATAAATGAGCATCAGGATTTTTATAGTATCAGTAAAAATTTTAGGAAAGTATTAAAAATATTATCTCTTTGAAATTCCCACTTACCCAGAACAAGCAGTTATTTTGTTACATAGCAAATAACCACATGATGTGCTATCAATGCATTTATTTTAATTGCAAAAATAGTTCAACTTGGCTTAGGTCAGGAAAAAGGGACAAAGATACTAACGATTATATTGCTTATTTATAGGAATTTGTCTCCACCATGAGGCAGCAGAAGAAAAGGCTTAGGAAAACTTTAAATAATAATTTTATCAAGATATATTTTTGGGGGGGTGGGGAGATAGATAAAAGTACGCTTTTACTTATTCACATGCTTGACACAGATGCTTTTATATTAGTAAGGGGAATTTTAGAAAGTGTGAGAGAAAGGCTCATTTTGGTTTTTTATGCCAGTAAAAATATGCTTAGTGCAAAAACCATATTTGAGGAACAAAGAATAGAAGGCAGTATCTCTGAAAATGAATAATTTATGCTGTGATCATATTCAATCTAACAAATAGGTGGTCTCAGGTTCCATGGCTAAATCTAAATAGAACAACAATAAGTAGAAGTTTGAAAATACTCATTTTTATTCTAAATAACCCAGATGAAAGAATTGCAATTTTTAAAAAAAAACATACAGATATCCAACATATGTTTACTGCCAATTTCCCTGTAAAGATACACACACTCACACACACCCCATACACCGTAGTCCCTGTTTCCAAGGAGCTTATGTTCAGGTGAGGAAAGATATATGGAGTAAAGAAAAACTTATTTTACTGCCAAGTGATGTCTAAATAATATGCAAAATGCAGTATCATCATGGAAAAGATGGTTCTTGAAGAATAGGACAATTATTTTAATTGCTTGAAATACATCTTTGGATAAGTATTGCAGATGAAAGGCATTATAAAAAATATAGAGGTGAGAAATACAAGAGGCCAAATTCTGTAAATGGAATGTACTTGTGGAAGTGAGTTAGAGAAAGGTTTTAGTTGTATTCATTTACTGATTATTAAATAAATTTGACGGCCTGCCAATTTTAGTCCCTACGTTTATTTTAGGTAGTAGAGATGATTAGTGTAGGCTTAGCCCTTGAAATACTTAAAATATTAAGACATTGAGAGAATGTAAATATCTGTAAATATCCAGAACCATATTTATTAGAAAAATTGGTTGTAAAAAAGAAGAAAAACACAAAACAATTGTAGTGTCGTTCTTAAGATGGTGAAACTGCTTCAACATAGGAGATCATGATGGTGGTGGCATTGGGAGAGCCTAAAGGATGGTAGAACTTAGATATAGAGAGATCAGGTGGTGACACATTAGTTCCCCAATCTGTCACTGCCCTCTTGATGGGGTTCCAGTCACCTTCGTTAATTCCTTAGCCCTCCATACAAGTGTGAGGAAAGAGGGACTTATTTAATATTGGAGAAATGGAATTATAAAGAAATCATTGTACACTGTTTATTAAGAGTGGTGAATATTGAGTGCTGAGTAAAAGCAGTGAGACTGGATATCCTTGCCTTGTACCAGATCTTAGAGGGAAAGCAGTCTTTCACTATTTAATATGCTGTTAACTGTAAGTTTTTATACATGCCTTTCATCAGGTGGAGAGAATGCCCTTCTATTCCTGATTTGCTGAGAATTTTTATCAATAACAGAAGTTGTATTTTGTCAAATGCTTTTCTGAATTTATTGAGATAACCATGTGTTTCTTCTACACTGAACATAGTGCATAATACTGATTGATTTTTGAATATTGAATCAGCCTTGCATTCCTGAGTGAATTCTATTTTTTCATGCCATAATATCCTTTTTATATATTGCTGGATTTAATTTGATAATATTCTGTTGAGGATTTTTGTTTCTATGTTTATGAGAGAAATTGACCTGTAGTTTTTCTGTTTCTTTTAATAGATGTGTTTAAATCATGTATACTTAGTATTTTTGATATGTTTGTAATTAGTTATACCACTATTCGTTTTGTTTGTTCCCTCTTTTTTTTATTTTTTTTATTCTCCACTTTCCCCTTTCCTGTTTTCTGCTTCTTTTGTGTGATTTGAACATTCTAATATTTCATTTTCACTTTATCACTTTGATTTTAACAAAATCTCTTTTGATAATAGTTTTAATGGTTGTTTTAGGGATTACAAAATACATAATTCCCTTTTGAAAGACTATTTAGAAATAATATTTTACCACTTTAATTGAATGTAGAAATCTTACTACCATATAGGTTACTTTGTTCTCCTACTAATGCTATAGTTGTCTTATATATTACATCTACATACATCAAAAAGCTAGTGTGACAATATATTTTTTTGTTTTCAATCATCACATAAAATTTGAATAACTCAACATGAGAAGAAAAACCTTACTTACCCAGACATTTACAATTTCTATTACTCTTTCTTTATTCCTGGTGTTTCATATTTCTCTGATATCATTTCCCTTCTTTCTGAAGAACTTCATTTAATATTTTTTTTCTTTTAGAGCAAGTCTGCTGGCTATGAATTCTCTTAGTTTCCTTTCCTCTGAGAATGTCTTGATTTCCCCTTCATCCCTGAAGGATATGTTCACCAGATACAGAATTCTGAATTTATAATTATTTTGTTTCAACACTTTGAAAGTGTTATGCTATCTTTACTGGGTTCTGTTGTTCTGATAAATTTATAGCCATTTAAATTGTTGTTCTCCTGTAGGTATTGTGCTCTTTTTTTCTCGTTGCTGTTAAGATTTTATTAATTTATTTTGCTTTGTCTTTGTTTTTTAGCAAAGTTTGACTTCAAAATTTGACTTCGAAGTATCTAAGCATGGGATTCCTTAGGTTTTATTCTGTTTGGGATTTGCTTACCTTCTTGAATCTGTAGGTTTCTGTCTTTTTCCAAATTCGGCAAATTTTATGTCATTATTTCTTCAAATATTTTTTGTTGAACTTCAGTCAGCATCCTTTGGATTATATTGGACATTTTGAATATTATGTTAAATATTATATTATGAGAAACTGAGCCTTATTTAGATCCTCTGGAGAATGTTGATATTTTTGTTCTGGCAGGCAGCTGACCTTGTTAGATTTAGGCTAAAAATTCCATCATACATTCTTTGAACTGGTACTGTAAGATCAGTTCAGTTTTCAAAACTTTGTAGTGCTATTCAGATCTGCCTATTTGTGAGTCACTCAGTGGTCAGTCTGGGATCTGGGTGGAGATCCGCCATTATTTTATTCTCAAAGTTTTCGATATGAGAGTCTGGGTCAGATTCATAGGTGCACAGTACAGTGGTGAGCTCAGGAGTTCCTATTTAACTTCCTGGAGTAGGTTTCCCAAGCTTCTCCCTCCCTGCTCTCTACCAAGTACTTTTTCTTTCTAAAGGGCTTACATTTTGGTGTACTAGCAGACACTGCTCATTTCTGTGATTGCACTGAACCTACAGCCAAGAAACAGAGAAAGAGAGCAAGAGGAAGAGTAAGAGAGATAGAGATAGAAATGGAGAGAGAGAGAAAGTTACTCATGGGACACCAGTTTTACTGAATGGAGAGGAGAGTTTTTATCCCTTAGAATTGTTTCCTATAGGCTCCAGTTGCCAGTGTGAAATTCCTTGGGAGTTAGAGCACAAAAGAATGGCGAGAAAGGATAAAAGAAAAATGGGACTTTTCCTCACTCTGAGTTGTAAGGAGTTCCTTTTTCTACTCCTCAAGATAGAATACTCTTGTATCTCTCTCTTAGTCTGCCCTGCATTACTTACTTTTGGGTTCTTAGACTGAGATGACTTCAGGTTGGGGCATACTAGAGAAAATAAAAGAAAAAAAAAAAAAAAAGGAAAAGGTAAACTCAGCACAGATTTGGTAGTACATTGGATTCTGGTGTGCTTCCCCAAACTGCTTGTTGCTATTTTGTTTTCAGAGTCCTCAAATAGCTAGGCTATACATTCTGTACAGGTTTTATAATAGTTTTCAGTGAGAGAGAAAGGAAAGCATGTGTTTACTCCACCTTACCTGGAATTGGAACCACCCAATGAGAGTGTGAAAATTTTGGTATAAAAAAAGTTTCTGAGACTCAAATTCCAGACTTGATAGTAAATGTTTATATAACTGATAAAATCCTTTCCTATGATATCTAATGTTGATTTTGCTATTAATTCATTCCCTGTCGTTCATATCCTGGCTGTGAGTAACTTTATATTTGCTTTGTTTTGGCTTATTTTATAGTAGCTTTCTTCATTACCACCTCATTATTTCACCCAAGATGAGATGTTTCCAAGGTGCCACTGGAACAGGGCTTGGGTGAAAACTTTTTAAACATAAGCTTTCACCCACTTCATGCGCTAGTAGGAGCCTTTTGAGCTAAGCCTATTTATAGACACCAACAAGTCTGTAATAAGAACTTTATCTCCCATGTGTATATGGTGTATTAGTGAAGAAATATTGGACATAATTGAGATCAGGGCTTAACTGCATATGGTGTGGAGTTAGCATTTTCATGAGAATTTCCAGCCTATCAATATGAGAGGAAGGATTGCGTAGGTTGAGGGGGGGACAGGAATCACATATATTGCTATGTGAATCGAAAGCAGCAAGAAGTTCAGTTTGCCTTATTAAGAAACTGAATGGAAAGATAAGCTGGAGTCAAAATCATGGAATATCTTGAAGGTCGGTCTTGACTTTGTTAGAGACTAATTGTGGAGAGCCTTTGAAGTTGTCATAAGTATCAGTTAAATATTTAAATAAGATATCTAAGAAACTAAAAACGATTTGTAATAAAAAGCAGGATGCAGTAGCAATTCATATGACTGAAGGCTGTAATAAAGTTCTAAGAAACTTTATGATATTTGGTAGAGTATCAAGGCATTGATCTAAATTTTATTTACATATTCAAAAGAACAAAAAGAAAGACTTTGTAGGTATAACCAACTTCGGAAATCAATTAGTTTAAACATTTTAGTTGGATAGCATTTTTTTCCATGTGTTTCTGATAGATAGCAAGACATTAGTTACCTAAGGAAAATGATTAGCTAATATTTAACTTGCTTATCATAGGTCAGGAACACTCGACATCTATGAATGCACTGATTCTCACAGCAAACTTAAAACGTAGATACAATTACCCCACTGAAAACTGAGGCATAGGGATATGAAAGAGGTGCCTAGCAACTGAACACTCCAAAAGGAACACGTCTTCAATATGTTTGGCATAATATGTTACTTACATACTTTGAAGCAAAAGTGTAGTCTGAGAAATCCATGAGAAAGTAAAATATAAACAGCTTACCAACCAATTGTACTAAACACTCAGAAGGTGGTACATACATTTACATATTTACATGGAAAAGTCCCTTTATACTTGGGATAAACAAACACACACAGACATTTATGTTAGTCTTTAATTTAAGCAAATGAAACTCTTGATTGAAATGAGGAAATTGACAGCAATTCAAAGAGAAAATGTATAGTCATCTGAATAGAATTTAAACACAAATACAAAATTAAAATATAGGACACTCTATATACCTACTTAGATTCCCAGAGAAAATAGGAAACCTAGCTAGCTCTTGTGCAAGTAATCTGATTTGATATCCAGTGAGAAGCTACTAAATAGTGACTACAAATACTAACCAAATTACCTTATTGATAAAAATATTCTTGTATTTGTTGCCAAATGTGCACTTGTGTGGCATTTACATCTGGAGATATACTTTTATAATTTTTAGATGAATAAAACAATTTAGACTATGTAGGCATGGAGGCCATTGTAATCTTCAATTTTAAAAGACTATAAGAAAAAGGGCTTCTGATCAAATGTCAATAGCCCATTCAAGTGTTCTTTGATGTCTTTAATTTCCACCATTGTAATAACATTTACTAAGTTTTTCATTCCAGAATGTCATTTATAGACATCTCCATTAGGCATGCAGGTTCTCACACGAACAAAGAAACATTCAAGTTCTGCATCAGTCTTAAATGTGCTCTGCATGAATTTAATCATTTATCCTTTGTTACTGACAATAGCTACAACTTTTGCTTTTGTAATATGCTTCAATATTTTTCAAATTGAAACTGATTTGGATTTTTTTAAATCAAAATATAGTTGATTTAGACTGTTGTGTTAGTTTCAGGTGTACAGCAATTGTACAGAAATTGCTTTCTTATATAACAGCAATAAACAACTGGAATTTGAAATAAAAATACACAGCACCATTTATATTTGCACAACAAATATGAAACACTTAACTTTAATTCTAACAAAATGTGCATTAAAATTATATGAAGAAAACCGTAAAACTCTGATTATAAAAAATCAAAGAAAATGTAAGTAAATGTGGAAATATTCCATGTCCATGGATAGGAAGACTCAATATTGTGAAGATGTCAATTCTTCCCAATTTGATGTGTAGATTCAAAACAATCCAAATCAAAATCCCAGCAATTTTTTTTCTTTTTTGGATATCAACTACTAATTCTAAAGTTTATATGGAAAGGCAAAAGACATAGAATAACCAACACAATACTGAAGAAAAAAAAAAAAAAACTCAGAGGACTGATGCTACCTGAATTGAAAACTTATTATAAATCTACAGTAATTATACTATGGTATTGGAAAGAGAACAGACAGTCTGATCAATGAAACAGAATAGAGAGCCCAGAAATAGACCCATACCATCATAGTCAACTCATCTTTGACAAAAAAGCAAAGATAATTCGAAGGATTGGCTCTTCAACAAAAGGTGTTGGAACAGCTGGGCACCGACATGTAAAGAAATGACATTAGACACAGACTTTACACCTTTCACAAAAAATGACTCAAAATTGATCATAGGTATGAATGTATAACACAAATTACGAAATTTCTAGAAGATAATATATGAGAAAATTTAGCAGACCTTGGACTTAGTGATGAGTTTTTAGGATGCACATTAAATAGATGATGCATGAAAGAAAAAATTAATAAGTTGGACTCATTAAAATTAAAAACTTCTACTCTGCAGCATCACAGTTAAAAGACTGGAAAGACAAACCATAAACTAGAAGACAATATAGGCAAAATACATATGTGATAATGGTTTTTATTCAAAATATCTAAAAAACTCTTAAAACTCAACAATAAGAAAGCACACAACCCAAAGACATGAACTGATATCTCTGCAAAGAAGATAAACAGATGGCCAATAAGCATATGAAAAGATGTATAATAATTTCATTAGAGCATTGCAAACTAAAACCAGGAGATACCTCTACACACCTATTAGAATACCTAAAATCTAAAATACTAAGGACATCAAATGCTGAAAAAAATCTGGAGTAAGAACTATTATTCCTTGCAGGAGGGAATGTGAAAATGGTACAGCCTCTTTGAAACAGAGTTTGACAGTTGCTTATAAATTTAAACAGTGGCTTATGATAGAGCAATCACACTCCTTGCTATTTACCCAAATGATTGAAAACGTATGTTGATACAATAACCTGCACACGAATGTATGTAACAGCCTTATGCATAATATCCCAAAACTGGAAGCAGTCCAGATGTCCTTCAATAGATGAATGGATAAATAAGTTGTGGTATATTCATACAGTGGAATATTATTCAAAAATAAAAAGAGGACTTCCCTGGTAGCACAGTTGTTGAGAGTCCATGTGTCAATGCAGGTGACACGGTTGGATCCCTGGTCCAGGAAGATCCCATATGCTGTGAAACAACTAAGCCCGTGTGCCACAACTACTGAGCCTGTGCTCTAGAGACCACAAGCCACAACTACTGAGCCCACATGCTGCAACTAATGAATCCCACATGCCTAGAGTCCATGCTCCGCAACAAGAGAAGCCACCACAATGAGAAGCCCATGCACCGCAAGGAAGAGTAGCCCCTGCTTGCCACAACTAGAGAAAGCCCGTGTGCAGCAACGAAGACCCAACACAGCCAAAAAATTTTTTTAAATAAATAAATCAATCAATCAAAGGAAATTAACACAGGCCACTAAAAGACATGGAGAACTCAAATACATATTGCTAAATCAAAGAAGGCAGTCTAAAAAAGCTGCATACTATAGATTTCAATTATATGACATTCTGGAACAGGCAAAACTAAAGGTACGATAAAAAGATCAGTGGTTTCCAGTGGTTTGCGGAGAGGGAGAAATAGGTGGAGTACAGGAGACATTTAGGGTGGTGAAACTATTCTATATGGTACTGTAATGGTACGTACTTGACACGCGTATTTCAAAACCCATAGAACAAAGAGTGAATCCTACCTACAGACTTTAGTTAATAATATATAAATATTGGTTCATAACTTGTAACAAATTCACCACATTAATGCCAAATTTAATTATGGGGGAAAAAAATGCCTGAGGAGGGGTGCAGAAGAGTAAGTGGGAACTCTCTGTACTTTCTGCTCAATTTTTCTGTAAACCTAAAAGTGCACCAAAAATAAAGTCATTAAAATACAAAGAGTTATGGAACATCTAATACATAAGAATTTTATATAAATATGTAAACAAAAATATACATATGCACTTATGTGGATATGTGTGTACATATATATGTTTATGTGTATGTGTATGATTATAAAATAAACAATGAATACATGTTTGCCTAACATGTTTGCTGTTTCCTGTTCTTCACATATTTAGGTTTTGTCTATTTTTGAGTCTATAGCAATTATGCACACACACAGAAACACATTTTATATGTGTGTGTATATATATATATATATATATATATATATATATACACACACACATCTATTCCAAACATTATGGTATATATGAAGTAAATTACTATATCTATACTTAATATAATATATACATACAGATATATAACGTTCAGAATATATATCTGTATATGTACATATGTGTATGTGTATATATATGTGTGTGTGTGTGTGTATATTTTCATGTATGTTGCAATTAAAAAATTTTCCCCCTGGGCTTCCCTGGTGGCTCAGTGGTTGAGAATCTGCCTGCCAATGCAGGGGACATAGGTTCAAGCCCTGGTTTGGGAAGATCCCACATGCCACGGAGCAACTAGACCTGTGCGCCACAACTACTGAGCCTGTGCGTCTGGAGCCTGTGCTCCGCAACAAGAGAGGCCACGATAGTGAGAGGCCCGCGCACCGCGATGAAGAGTGGCCCCCGCTTGCCGCAACTAGAGAAAGCCCTCGCACAGAAACGAAGACCCAACACAGCCAAAAATAAATAAATAAAAAAATAAAATTTAAAATGTTTAAAAAAAAAATTTTTTTTTCCCCTGAGTAAAGTAAGGCTTGGACTGATTATTTGATTCTAATTGTCTAATTGTCTAATTTCTCTTTAATACTGCACTTAAGTTTACAGTGGATTCATCATTTCTGTTAATAATCAGTAAGGCATCAGTCTCCACTTCCACTATTCTTCATTTTCTTTTGTTATTCTTGTCCTTGTTT
Source organism: Balaenoptera acutorostrata (assembly GCF_949987535.1). Taxonomy (NCBI): domain Eukaryota; kingdom Metazoa; phylum Chordata; class Mammalia; order Artiodactyla; family Balaenopteridae; genus Balaenoptera; species Balaenoptera acutorostrata. The sequence goes on from NC_080074.1 coordinate 92,451,675, forward strand.
TGGATCTTCTCTGTTATCTGTCCTTTGGTGCAAACTGAAGAATTTTTAAAAATCTGATTATCAAACTGTCTTTGGAATTCTAGTTGGAATAACTCTACATGTATATATTAATTTTAGTAAAATTGGCATTTTATGATAGTAAGTATTCCTGTCCAACGACTTGGTATACTTTTCCATTTTCCAACTCTTGCTTATGTCCTTCAATAAGACATTTTACTTTTAAAATAGGTTTTTATACATTTATTGTTCTATTTATTTCTGAGTAATGCAGTTTTGTTTAAAACCTTTGTGGATAGAAATTTGTACTTCGATTTTTTGTTAGTTAAAATCGAAAAATTTACTGGCTTTGAATATTTTCTTGTATTTAGCAAGATTAACAAATTCCACTGTTAATTAAATTCTAATCTTATATAAAACTAGAGCTTTGCTCTTTTTGATAAACTATTACTTAATTGAGGAAGATTTTTCTATTCTAATATTTGCATCTTTTAAAAATTGTTTGTTTTTAGTTTATTTGCTGGAGTCTCCAAAACAATGTTACATAATAATAGTGATAGTGAATAATCTTATCTTGTACTAGATGTAAAGATATGGCTTTAAAATGTTTACCATTTAAACAAAATTTGTTTTGTTTTCATCTCTATGGCTTTTGGTCATATTTAATTAATCTTATTCTCTGCCTTTTGGAGTTTTTGTTAGGAATGGATGCTGAATTTTATCTTAGCATACTTGGGATTCCCTAAGATGCCTGGTGAGTGGACAATCAGTGCTTCTGCTAACTGGTCTTAGCAGTGACAGCAGGAGCAGATAGAACGTTTCTGCCTAGTTTGATTGCTTCTAACAGGGAGTCTATGTTTTTATGTTTATGATGCTAATTGGATGTCATTGTTATTTTAACTATTCATCACTGGATATGTCCCAACCAATCCAACACTCTGAAAACTCAAACTTATGCTTTACAAATTCAGTCTTATAAACATGTATTAATTTAGGCATAGCACTGGTGACCATTTTAAAATAATTTTACTACTAAGTACTGGAGGGAGATGCCCATTTCAATTCTCGAGTTTTCTAAAGTTTTCTCAGTTGTGGTTTGGATGGTGGTGAGAAGTTGTAAGTTTGGTCAAGGAAAGGAATCTCAAAGCATTATACAAATAACAGTATAGGAAAAGATAGAACAGTGGATGATCTTTTATACTGGATGATGAAGAATGATAATGTTGATGTAAGGCGTGATAGATTTAACTGGCCATAGGATTAGAAAAATAATTAACTTCAGCAGTTTCATATGTGGAAGAGGCCCTTAATCTATAAATACTGAGGATAGTGTGAGTAAAAGTCTGATATATATATATATATATATATATATATATATATATATATATATGTATGTATATATATATATATATATATACATACATATATATATATATATACACACATATATATATATTTTTTTGGGGGGTGGGGGGTGGGGGGGGTTTTGCCCAGCCCTGAGATGTGGTGTGAGTCTGACCAAGAAATAAAGCTGAGTTAGGATAGTGGAAAGAGAAAGCAAGGGACAAAGGCATGAAGCACTGAGAAAGTAGAGTAAACAGAATGACCATAAGCACTCAAGTATATAATACCCTATTATGCTCTCGAAATATCCCAGTGTTTATAATTAATTATTGATCTCCCTAATTAAATGCTTACATAATATTTAGTAAGTTTTTTCCACATAAATAAAGAATATTTGAAGTATTTTAGAGCATTTTCTTATTAGTAATTTTTTTTAATACTATATACCAGCATCATAACCTTACTATTTTTTTTTTAAATTAATTAATTAATTAATTTATGGCTGTGTTGGGTCTTCGTTTCTGTGCGAGGGCTTTCTCTAGTTGCGGCAAGCGGGGGCCACTCTTCATTGCGGTGCGCGGGCCTCTCACTATCGCGGCCTCTCTTGTTGCGGAGCACAGGCTCCAGACGCGCAGGCTCAGTAATTGGGGCTCACGGGCCTAGTCGCTCCGCGGCATGTGGGATCTTCCCAGATCAGGGCTCGAACCCGTGTCCCCTGCATTGGCAGGCAGATTCTCAACCACTGCGCCACCAGGGAAGCCCCCTTGTTAGTAATTTTAATTGTATTAAATTCTCTGAAGACCCTGACCTTGATTATTCTCTTCTATTAGAAACAATACTACATTCTCTGCTCTAAAACATTAACCTACAAAGTTTCATGTATGTGAACTGGTCTGTTGAAATATTTTGAGATTTGGGTTTTTTCCCCCTGACTTGTCCATTCCAAACAGTGAAGGTAGATCTCAAAAGTGTGGTATCATGTTAAATCTGTGAACTTGAAGTCAGAAAGAGTTAAGTTTTAAATGACAATTATACAGCTTACTAGTTTTATGACATCTACCAAGTTACCCCTCTGAATCTTGCTGTCACTTTTGCCCCTTTATTAAACTTGACTTCAAATTACCCACTTTGAGTAAGACATCTATTTCCCTCTGGGGACCTGACTTTTTCCCTATGTGACTATAATAAATTTTAAAAATCTGCAAAATGTCACTCTTATTCCTAGAAAAATACTAAATACTGTTTTTTTTGTCCATTACACCTGTGAGTTAGGAAAAGCATATTGTAGAAGCCATGAATTTACATATTTTCACACATTAACGTTGCATGTAATGATTCCTGAGTCCGGTGATGCAATGTTGTGTGGAACATATATCCTTGGTGGCTTTCATCAGAGTCAAAAGTGTGTTTGCTTCTTCCTGATTATGCTATGCATGTTGTATAGATTATTTACCCTAAGGGCAAGCTGAAAGCATTAAAAAAAAACATCTCGGGTTTTCACTGAATTATTAAATTATAGTTGAATTATTGTGATAACTGAACATGACTAAATTATTAACTAATAGCTAAGAGATGAATGACTACTTTATTGGCTTAGCTATCGACTGTGAGATCAAGTGATGTTTTTAATGTAAAGGCTATAATTTAAAAGAAAAGAGCTATTTCATGATAACTCGAAAACTCTAATGTTACTGCAGCATTTTTTCGCCTCCACTCCTTTGGTTATTTCACTATTCTAATGCTTTAAATTCTATTTCTAAGCTTACCACTCTCCTGGACTCCAGATCAATGCAGCCAACTGCCTACTCAATATTTCCACCTGAATGACAGGTAAGCACCTCAGACTTTGAATATCAGAGTAACACTCCTTATATTACCTCCAAAGCATGTTATTTCTGATATCATTAAATGAGAACTACATCTTTCTACAAAAAAATCCATTTCCCTCTATTTTCAAAATACCTAAAGAATAAAACCTCTTCTCCTTACCTTTGATGTAACATACCCTTGGACCAGTCTCTTTTTCTAGATTTTTCACTACAGCTTCTTGACTGGTCCTCCTACTGTCACCCAAGCCTTCTTCTATCTATTCTAAACACAGAAAATGCAGTAATTGTGCTGCATTTAGGTTAGATCATGCCACTTTTTTTGTTCAAAGCCCTCCAGTGGCTTCCCATCTCACTCTGAATGGATGATGAACTTGAAGGTCTCACATGATCTGTTCTCTTGTGAGTTTTTTTATCTTGGCTCTTATGATTCATCCCCTTCCTCATTCACCTCCACCACACTGCCTTCCTTGATATTCCCGAGCTTGTCAGGCATGTTTCTGTGGTAAAACCTTCACACATCCTCTTCGTGCATCCAGGATGGCTCTTCCTCTGAATACCCACATGGCTTTACGGTTTGTTGTTTCACCCCCTCAGACTTTTATTCATGTTACCTCAATGTGCTTTCTGCTGACCAGCCTTTCAAAAAACTGCAGCATTCTTTGTCTTCTTCATGTACTGTACTTTTTCTATTTTACCTTTATTTTTCATAGTTTTTATCACACCAACTTGCATACTATATATATATATATATATATATATATATATATATGCATGTATACAATTTACCAACAGTATACTTTTAAAAAAACTGTTTCTCCCTGTAAGACTCTCTCAGACTATAAGATCCATGGCATCAGGGGTTAGTGTTTTATTATTATCCTATTCCCAATGTCTAGAAGGATACTTGGCATATATCAGAAACTCAGTAAATATTTGTTGAATGAATAAATTGATATAGAACATCAGCTATAAAAATTCTAATAATAAACAATAACCTCAGCGTTTCCTGTTTAGTTCTAAACCATTTCCTTTTTGATTCCCAGTACGTTTTCTATATCCTGACTTTTAATTCCACCATATGAAATAATGCTGTCTTTTGAAGGTGCTGGTAACTATCTTGTAATTCTTAGGCTGATAAGATTATCATAGCTCCAAGGTCATAGGCCTTGTAATTCTTACCACTAATTAATAGTAAAAAGCTAGACTCACCTATTGGGAAGAGTTAGATCTGTCACTAATTCTGATAATGTAGTATTAATTTTGGGTTCCACTATTCATAAGTAAGGGTGTTTCATCTGCCTACAAGTATAAGAATATGCCTACCCTTGATGGTATTTATATCTTCAGAAATACAATCGGATATCTTGGAATAGCAGGGTAAAACTTATTTAGAAAAAAAAATGTTTTCCAGCTCCCCAGTCAAAACTGAAATTATAAAATTACACTAAGTTGTTTTTAGTTTTCATAGTGGTTCAGAAAATTATCTGATTCAACATTTATACAGTGGCATGAATTCTATAACTTGTTCTTTTCATCAGTCAACTTTTTAGTGAAATATAGAGAATAATATCCAAATATGGCAATTACCAGTTCTTGGTATTTTGTCTTATTTACAGAATTAATTTACTCACGATGTTGGATTTTATTAGCTTTACCAATTTCTTTACGAGAGATCTAATGCTCCTATAATATTAAAGTTTTGTTTTAAAAATGCCTACTATGACATTTCAAGTAGATATAAATTAAGGAGATACTTTGTGACGAGAAAATAACATCTGGGTACATACCATTAGTACACAGTTACCATCACAAGGTCAAGTTCAATGAGTATGTATTTTCTCCATAGTACAAATACCAATATGATGCAGAAATAGCTTTCTGCCTATCTGGATAAGATACAGAATAAATGAGAACTGGAAAAGTTCTTGTAAATCACCCAACTCAATCTTCTGTCATATGGGAGGAAAATGAGGCCCAGATATAAAAAGATATTTTATTTATTGAAAGCAAGACTCTATCATGTTAATAGTACTAAACCAAGAAAATTTACACATAAAATAATTTAGAAAATATTTGTGTAGTTGACTATACAAAGTCACAAGTTGACAATCTGATAGAACTCTGAAACAACCTTTTAAAGGCACAGTTAAGGCATCAGCTTGAGGATGACATTCTGCTGTCCTTCAAGATACACTATATATTAAAAAAAAAAAAAAAAACACCGCCTGGTTCTGTGTTCCTGATAGCTAGACTACATAGGTCCAGAAACCAAGTGTTGGAGGCAGGAGTGACCACTCTCACAACGCTTCCCTGTGTTCCACTTACAGAATATGTGCTTCCCATCCCATGCATCTTCAAGATCCATGTGATTAAATGTTTTGGTTCTTGGGGGTTAGGGGAGATTTCTTTAACAGTACAAGGCAAATTAAACCTATGGCTGCTGTTTGGGGTTCTCCTGCCAGAAGACTAATGGGAAAAGAAGAGATGTAGGTATGCTGGAAGCCATAATTGATATTTATTATCATAAGAATATAAGATTGGTGCTACCTAATAGTGCAGGAAACAGTTTGTGTTGAACTCATTGAATGCCTCTTGGTGTTCTTGCCCTAGCAATAGCCTTGAAAGGGCAATTGAAGCAGTCAAAGCCAGTCAAGGACATGGTAATAAGAGCTCAATCCCTTCAGAAATGAAGGTCTGACTTAACTCACTTGGGCAAGCAATCAAATTACTGCCCGGTGAGCCAACTGCAATAGTAGGGATCCATAACTTTTCCCAGTAACACTCCTGTTTTAACATTTTATTTATTTATTTATGAATTATGACTAACCATCACCTTAAAGAATCAATGATAGATAAAATGAATGAACTTAATATGGGCAATGAGTAGATCTGAATTGTGCAAAAGGTATACTGGAGCAGACAATGTCTGTAGCAGGCGCTTTACCTGTGTGTTCAGATCTAATGGCTTCTTACTGCAAACACTTTCAACAAATTGCCTGAGGGCTTTCCATGGCTTTCCATGCCTGCCTGAACATATTCTGCATATGCTTGCAGAGAGGAGGAACTGCCATAAGTGAACTGACAGTTAAATACTCCAGTTTTCTCACAGATTGTGTAAGACAATGCAGGTATTTTCTCTACGGTGGCCTATATGTTCTCATGACAATTGAGCCCTAGTTAACCACAGCTGTAACCTGCTCTTTAATACATTCTGTATTCGTAGCCTTCCATTTCCTGTTTCACTTCTCTATTACTCTACTGGTACTTTCTGGGATTACTTGCCTAATAAACTACTACTTGCAATAAAATTCTTGTCTCAATGCCTGCAATGGGAGAAATTTAACCTGATACCTATAGTACGTCACATCATCATTAAGAAAAAGACATCAGGATTGAGTAAGAAGAAGTGCTGGAGGTATTTTGGAGCATTGTAATTTTAAATAATTTTCTTAGGGAAAGCCTAATTGAGATGCTGATATTTAAGCAAAGATCTGAAGGAGGTGAGGGAACGGGACAATGTCTGAAGGAAGAATATGCTAGGCAGGGGATACAGCAAAAATGATGAGACTGGAACATTTCTGGCATGTTTTTTAAATAATGGGGTAACCATGGACTCAGGAGTAGAGTAAGAGAAGGGGAGAGTAGTAGGACATGAAACCAAAGAGAGGTGAGAATGACAGGGTTGGGGGCAGCAATACTGGGTCTCATAGGTCACTGTAATATCTTTGCTTTTTACTTTGAAAGGGAAGAGACACCATATGATGGTTATGAATATCTGTCTTTGGTTTTTAAAGAACCAAAATCCAAAGAATCTTTGGATTTTGTGCTAAAAAACAGACTCTATTGAGCAAAGGCAAAATGGAAAGACCAGTGAGGAGGTTATCATAGAAATTCAGGAGAGAAATTATGATAGTTGCACCAAGATGGTGACAGTGATAGTGGTGATAGTGTTTAGGTTCTGGAGCCATTTTGAAGGTGGAGTCAACTGAATTTACTTGAGGATTACAAATGATGTAAGAGAGAGAGAAATCAAAGATAACCTCAGTGCTTTGGACCTGAAGAACTAAATGAAGACAGAGATAGAGAAGATAACAGATTTTTCAAAGAGGAGGTTTGGACCCTCACTTTGGGTTTGTTAAATTCAAGATGTCCATGAGACATCTAAGAGGAGATATCAAGTAGACAGTTGTACAGGAGTCTAAAGTTCCAGAGAAGTGTCTGGGTTGGGAATATTAATTTGAAGTTTTCAGCAAATAGTCGTCAGAACACATTTTACGTGTATTTTTCTAAGTATCAAATGTTAACTAATACAATGTCTACAAAGGCTATGATTAGAATTGAAACACTCCCTGATCCATTTTTTGCTCTTCTGTCACTCAACACTGATTAGTGATTGGGACCCCAAGGAGTTAAATAGAGGATAAAATCAATCATCTTTTAGTTGACACAAATTAGTCACATCATCAGAATAATAAAAGTTAAATTGTTAAAGTTTTGTACGGGTAATAATTTTTATTAGCTAAAAAAAGAATAAACAAAGAAGTAAGGGACAACTGAACATGGCATGATGTGTACTGCCAAAGTAAATGTTATCTGAATTAATGACAAGATTACCAAAGGAAAAGCCAAAACAATACCAGCAGCACTGTCTAAATAATCACAAAATTCCAATGGGAGTTTACTATGTTATTCTGTCAAATGAACAGAGTCTTGTTGTATTTGGACAGGTCTTTAGCCCTGTGATTTCAAGTGCTTATAAAGGGATGCTCTCGCAGTGACGTAAATATATGAAAAGATTTAGTACATCCATGAAAGAGTGGCGAGTGTGTTATATAAGAACCTATTGTGGATTTATGTAATTTGATTAAATAATTCTGTCCAACCTACTCACTGGACATATTTTATCCAGAGTTAAGCAGAGCAGATCTAAACTCTTTAAATTGATTCAAGCTGTATATCATCCCAGTATATGAGGAGCATCTTTTCCATGGCGTGGCCTCATTGGCTGCTGTCCTCTGCAGCACAGGACTCTGTTGTCTGACCCAGCTGACTGAGGCTGCTCCTGACCAATTGGCTCCTCTGAAGTCCAGGGATTGAGTCATAAGAGACTTCTAATTTTGCAATAACCCTGTGTTCAATTTATATCAACGTCGCAGAAACTACACAATGGGAAACTAACAGCAGTATCAAGGCTTAATCAGAAGAGTTGCTTAAATAGATACCTTGAGTTTGCCTGCTGTGTGATTCGAAGATACTGATTTCAGGCTCCTTAGTCTCTTAAAGCGGGAGATAAATCCTGCAAGGGGAAGGGAGTTATCTGGGCATGATTATTCATATGTTGTTTTACTCTTCCTCTTCTTATACTTTATTCATGAATAAAATTATGGAATAAGGCACAGAAGTTTTCTGTGAACCCGCCTGGGCTTTTAGGCACATTCTTAAAGTTAGTTTCTAGTTTCATTTCTTCTCTATTTGACCATCACAATGACTCCATAGGGCTATGTTCTCTGCCTGATACTAACAACAGGGTAGAGACATGCATAGATTTTCTATCAAATATTTCTGTGTTTTACCATCTAGTGAAGACAAGGTTGTTCTAGTATATACATTGGGGGGATGATTTTTCATGTAAGATAATACATTTGTCTCCATCTCATGGACCCCCAAATTCCCCATTGAGCAGTGATTCTCCTATTTTCAGTAGAAAGAATACCATTAGAACTGCCACCAGCCCTGGGGTATGCAAAGGAAATAAATTAATGACTATGTCACCACAAACTGTCTCCTTGTTCAAGCAAACAGCATAGGTCTTAATAGAGAAGTGTTAAGAAAAACATGTTTGCATTTCATGGGGATTTAATTTGTAATGCCAGAGCTAAATGAATTAATAAAAAATTACTCCTGTATTATTTAGGAAGCTTAACTGAAGCTTAAAACTGAAGTTTTAAAACTCACTGAGAAAAGTGTGCCAACTTATCATTTTCATTGATTCTTCCTGACATTTAGGTAAAAGGTCTTAATATTTTAATACAAGGAGGTAAGTGATCTATAATATAGATTTATAGCCATAAACTTTAAGAAACCATCAGAAAAGCCAACTTATCAAAATCTTAACCTTTAATACACTGGATGCCCCTGTTTCAGGAGAATGGGCACACTCTGCTAAGCTCCCAGATCGAAAAAGCAAGTTATCATAAACTTTACTCTACAGGATAGACTTTGGATCCCTTGCTCCTCGTACTGTAATATCCTGGATTTGACCAATCAAGTCCAAAGGTGAGTCTTTATAATCATTTCTGCAGAGACAGGATAATTTTCAGGGCTGCTGTTTCACATAAATTGGAATAGTAACTCTGATTTATGTCACCCTGTTTAATTATTTTCCAAAAATAAAAGGAGATTTACACCAACATTACTCAGCAAACAATACATATTTTCTACATTTGTAAAAATGTGGAACAAAATTTTTGTTTCTTTTAAATTTATGTTGTATATTTCTGCCTACCTTCACTTCCAGTTGCATCATTAATTCAATTGATCAAAAACCCTTTATTGCTTTTTAATTGCTTAGGTATGCCAAGAAATGCCCATATGCTACCAAGCAACTCATATTTTAGCACTCAACCTTCTTTTGCCATTTCTGTGATGCATTAACATATTAATATTATTATATATTTATTTTAAGCCCCTTCCCTCCATACTCTGTGAAACATTTATGGAACAATTTAAAAATAAAAATAAAAATATGTTCATAATAGAAAATATGCAAAACAGCTCATTAAGAGTTTGTCTTTTTTAAAATTTGTTTGATTTGTGTTTATTTTTTAAAAGCCACAATGCTACCACCATAAAAATTTTGGTATATTTCTGTTGGGCTGCACCCTGCGGGCCTACAAGGCCTGCACTTGCCCAGCTTCAAAACTGAAGAAAGAGGGCTTCCCTGGTGGCGCAGTGGTTGAGAATCTGCCTGCTAATGCAGGGGACACGGGTTCGAGCCCTGGTCTGGGAAGATCCCACATGCCACGGAGCAGCTGGGCCCATGAGCCACAATTGCTGAGCCTGCGCGTCTGGAGCCTGTGCCCCGCGACGGGAGGGGCCGCGATAGAGAAAGGCCCGCGCACCGCGATGAAGAGCGGTCCCCGCACCGCGATGAAGAGCGGTCCCCGCACCGCGATGAAGAGCGGTCCCCGCACCGCGATGAAGAGTGGCCCCCGCTTGCCGCAACTGGAGAAAGCCCTCGCACGAACCGAAGACCCAACACAGCCAAAAATAAATAAATAAATAAATAAATAAAAAAAAAAAAAAAAAAAAAACAACTGAAGAAAGAGCTCAGAGTCAGTGACAGAGACATCAATGGTGTAATGGATGGGGGAGCTTACATTTCTGAAGCAAGGTCTTGGAGCAACACCCAACCCAGTGAAGCAGATGGAGGGCAGGACATGGTGACCATCTTTGCTCCTGGGAGGGAAGCAGGAGATTACCAGTTATAGGAGGAATTGACTTCAGGTGGGCTCATTAGTTACCAGGGAAACCAGCAGAGGTGCAAGCCCCTTAATGCAGGCTGGGGCCTAGGGCAAGTATGCAGGAAGGTCAGTCATGTGATAGGGTGTAGGCAAAGCAGGCGGTGGTCTAGCAGGGGATGGACCGAGAGCAAGAGAACAGCCACCGTGAGTGACCGGACCATACAGTTTCTCCCCCCACCCCCTTTTTTTTTTCTTATTTATATTCTTTACATCATGTTGCTTGTATTCCAGGAGACACATATTGAGATGGCATCTGTGATACTGATTCCCTCAATGCACATGTGTCTACTCCCTGTTATATACTTTGAGGAGGAAAGGAGTTAGCATTGCTACACTCAGATCCACTCCTTAGTCTCTTAAAGCCAGAGATAAATCCTGCAAGGGGAAGGGAGTTATCTGGGCATGATTATTCATATGCTATTTTACTGTTCCTCTTCTTATACCTTATTCATAAATAAAATTATGGAGAGACTTTCCCTAGGGAAGTCTTTCCTTTGTGGATATAGACATATTCATATACTAACAAAAGGGGCCATGGTTCCTTCTGCGTATAGAATTGTGCCTGGGGAAGGAGAGTGTGAAGCCAACATTCAAAGAGAAGGCAAGGTAAGAGATGCAACAATTGGAAGCTCTGGCATCCTTGGTTATAATCTTTGTGTTCCCTCATGCTGTCTTGGATTCTGTCCTTCTTAAGAGTTTTGTTGTTATTGTTGTTGGTGGTGGTGGTATTATTTTTAGCATTTTGTTTAGCTAAGAGAACAATGCTAAACTTTATCAAGCATACCATAAGCCAGCTGATTTGAATCTCTCACTTGCATCCGATTAAGTTCTGACCAATAAAAATATCACATATGCAAACAGTATTCTATTGCAAGTTGATACTTGGTATTCCAAGTACCAACGATGCCCAATCATTCTTAGCTTCTAAGTTCAATTGATATCAATCATGTTCAGGATTGGACTGTGGTCTTAGCATAACACAAAATAACAAGTATTTCCCTTCTTATTAAAATAAATTAATGGCTGTGTAATATTACATCATATGGTTGTATCGTAATTTAATTAATCTCCATATTGTGGGATGATTTTTATCAATTAGAAATAATGCTGGACTAGACATTTATTCATACTTTTATTTCTGTATTTCAGGTTAGTACCATAAGATAGATTCCCAAAAGTGGAATTAAAGTGTCAGTGAAGATAAACATTTTAGTGGTTTTAAATTCCTATGGACAAATTGCTTTCCAAAACAATGAAGTGATTTCTTCTCTGACCAGAAATATTTTCATCATTAAGTAGTATTACTTTTTCAATATTTCTAATTTAGAAAGTAAAAAAGTAATAATTCATTGATGTTTCAATTTGTGTTTATTTAATTAGCACTGAGGTTAAACATCTTTATATATGCTATGCTGTTTAATACTTTTGGCCTATTTGTCTAAAATCAAATACATCGTTAATGAGAAAAATGCTTGTATACTCACTTTGTGTGAATAATACTGAACAGTAGTCACCTAGAGCTTTAAGGCTTGAATGTTACAAATACCAAACTGATTTCGTTTGTTAATTACACTAACATTTTTGATCTATATTTAGACATTGGTGACAGAATCATCATGCAATTTTTCTTAACGTACTACCTATGCAGGAGTTTCTTGAGTGAAAATATGTTGCTAAAAAATTCTCTGACATATGTCGATGAACTATCGTGGTTATTTATTCAACTGAGAACAGAACAGATATATTTCAGAGCTGTCTCCATTATCATGGGCATCTTAGTACTAAGAAAAGCATCACTCCCAGTAGCAGGTATAAAAAAAAAAAAATCACTCTCTCTCCAAACAGCAGCGTGACTTTTGACACTTTCAGGCAGATTAAGAACTGAAGTCACAGTGGGCAGCCATAAGAGTCTAAACACACCGAGCAATGGGTCTCTCCATTGGTGAGAGGAAATTAGTGGCTAAAGCCCTTAAAGCCATGGATCAATGGTGGAGATGTGCTACAGGGAATCTATGAACAAGCTTCTTTCTTTTCTATCTCACAGGGGACATCAGTAGAGAGTGTGCTTCGTTGAAGTCAATAGAGACCATTGTGAGAGTAGTGTGTGTGTGTGGATTTAAACGGACCTGAGAAACGCTCAAAGGAAATAAAGTATGTGGCTAAATCTGTCATAATTACTTCCTACATTGTTGGTCCAAAAAAAAAAAAAAAAAACTCAAACATCTAACAAAATGAAAGTAACAAAAATCCATAAATGTACAAAATTATATTTTTTTATTTCTTAAATGATCTGGTTGTAAAATAATTTCATTTCAGGAAGAGTAATAGAGAAGGCATATGCTCTCTCTTCTGACTTGATGGAAAATGACAGTCTCCAGAGCGTCATAATTGACATCGTATGGATGATGATATACTAGAATGCCAAAAGCATGGAAGCAAGTAGGCAGCTGAATTCAAGTCCAGGTGGTTATATTAAAATTTATTACATGTTAGAAGCTTCCATTCTGTTGATAAACAGGTTAACCTTGGAATTTTCCTGTCCGCCTTTCTCTTGAGTTCTCTCCCTTGTACCCACCGTTTTTTTCTGGACAAGAATAAGGCAACACAGAACTGGTATTGAGTTGAAGACAATGTAGGAGGTAATGCTGAAAACAAATCAAGATGAAAGAGGAATGTTTCACTGAATTGTTCCCAGCTCCCTTAACAGAAACATTCAGGAGTCACCATCACTTGTTAAAAACATATGCTTTTACTGCTAAATCTTGATCTGTCAGGGTTTTTTTTTAACTTTTAATTTTATGTTGGAGTATGGTTGATTAACCATGTTGTGAGAGTTTCAGGTGTACAGCAAAGTGATTCAGTTATACATATACATGTATCTATTCTTTTCCCATTTAGGTCGTTACATAATATTGAGCAGAGTTCCCTGTGTTATACAGTAGGTCCTTGTTGGTTATCCATTTTAAATATAGCAGTGTGTACATGTCAATCCCACACTCTCTAATTATTCCTTCCCTTGATCTGTCAGGTTTGAACATTGTTTTTTGGCTTCCAGTAATGAGACAATTGTATTCCTCTATACCATCTCTTCTCTCCCTCCTCATTCTTCATAAACATCGATATACCTACTTTCAGTTAAATCACTAATCAGTGATGACCTAATTGTGATCACGTAAATGTTGTCTCAGCGTAAGTTAGAGGGTATAATATGATGACATTTGTTTACGGTGCAGGTTTATGTTTCTCCTTGAAATTGTGTTTACCTTTCTGTTCCTCCTGAATTAGTTGCCCAATTCTTCATCCTCACCCCTTTTCAAATATCTTGCTACACTATCTATTGTTATTTCTGCACTCCAAGATCTTCCCTCTAAAAATTCAATGTTCTCTTGCTCCAAATGGGACTAAATTTTTCTGTAAGTTATCTCAACGCTGTCATCCCAGGCTTTATTTTTGTTGCTCTATTAGGTTTGATCAACTATCTATATCTAATGGTTAGTTTACCCTCTTATTTTACAGTAGTGCATTTTTAAATGACTTGCTAAGAAAAGATGGGTGGGAGTTAACTTTTCTGAGTTCTTACATGACTGATAATATCTATAATCTACCTCATATAATTGATTGATAGTTTGACAGGGCACGGAGTTCTAGGTTGACAATCTATGTTGAGAAGTTCAAAGTTAGTATGATTCTTATTGCTCTTTAGATGACATATAGAGAAACAATTAAGATTTTCCATCAATTTGTATTCTAAAATTTCACAATGATGTTCTTTGTATTTTGCTTGTGTTTTTTCCCATTTATTTTCCTGAGTGCTTAAAACTCTCACGCTTAAAACTCTTCATTGATTTTGATTTATGGGCTTTTTATTTCTTTACTTTCATTAGAGTAGTTTTTCTGGAGGGATACAAAAGCTACATCTGTAGTCAATCTACCATCTTTTATTAGAAGTCCTTTAATGCACTTTTAAAAAGAAGTTTCCTTTATAATCAAAAAGTGAAGTGGGGATGTGTTCAACATTTTTTAACAAAGGTTAAACATTGGAAAGAACAATTTAATCTAGAACTTTGGAGAGTTTATCGACTAAGCATTGTCTTTTATTTGAGTTAGCTTGACTTCCTAGTACACTTTATAAACCCTTTCCCTTTTCCAAAGAATCATACTATTTTGCATCTTTGTGCTTTCTGATTCAATTTTCCAAAGAATCATGCTATTTTGCATCTTTGTGCTTTCTGATTCAATTTCCTCCTCCTTATTTTTCAAGATGTAGCTTGTATAGCACCTCCCAAGGAACCTCTGATTCTCAGTATGTATTGAGTAATCTTTCTCTGCGATCCAATTACATACTGTTTGCATTTTATTGAACTTTATATGAATTCAACAGTTTCATCAACTGTATTGAAATCCTTATCTTATTTGTATCTTCCCAGCACCTCATACAGCTTTTAACCAGAAGTAGTAGTGTGTATTTTAAAATATTTATCAAATTGGATAAATGAATAAAATAAACCATGTCTTTTATAAGTATGTGTTCAACATGAACCAGCAGTATAATATAGCTGGCAAAAATGTTTTTGAAATCTCAAGTTGAATTAAAGAAAATATGATATTTGTAAAACAAACAAACAAACAAAAAACAGGTAAAATTTGGTATAGGTCCAATCACATCTTGGAAATTGTACATATTTCTGGAAATTACATTTTAGTAGATATATTAAGAAACATAATTATAGTGTGATAGAAATGGTAGTGCATGATTTATAGGGGTCTGCAAACCATGTTGATGGGAGAGCAGTTGAAGGAAATAGGACTTTTTCATCTGCTATGTTGAAGCTCTAGGACATGATGGATATTCCCAAATATGTGAAGAGTTTTAGTATGATTATAGGATTAAATTTCTCTCTGAGTTTGACTCCAAAAGAAAAATCTAGATGAATGCATAGTAGAATTTTGGTTCAATATGAGTAAGAACTCCCCAACCAGAACACATTGCTTATGATGAAATGACTTTCTCTTTCATGAGAGGTTCCAAATTGATTGACCACATCTCTGGGAAGTTTTAGAGAGTTTTTCTGCATAAAGTTAGAAGTTGGACTATAGGACATTTTAGAAGCCCTCCAATATCAAGTGTTTGGACTTTTATAGTGGAATAAAAAGACTTATCTAAATTGAGATATTACCCAAATAGCAGGATTGGTGAATCATAAATTAGAGGCTATCTACATGCAGACTGTGTATGGTAAAAATAAAATGATAATAATCTGAAAAACTTGGTGGTTAAAACAATAACAAGGGGACTTCCCTGGTGGTCCAGTGGTTAAGACCCCGAGCTTCCACTGCAGGGAGTGCAGGTTTGATCCCTGGTCAGGGAACTAGGATCCTGCATGCCACATGGTGTGGCCAAAAACACAAAACAGAACAAAAAAACCCAAAAATAACGAGAATGAACTATCATCAAAATTAAAATTATAAGAAATCTTTCTGAGCTATTAATTCATTTCATGTAATCCATAATGTATTTTTTGCTCACAATTGTCACCATTTAATTGATATCTTCCTTCCAAATACAGGTATCTCAATTTTGTCAGGTGATTTTTAAAAGCTTTAAAGGCTGAAAAAACTAAATAATTGAATGGCCAAATTCAATTACTTTCATAAACCTGACCAGATAATAAATTAATTATAATACTTAGAGTTTATATGCTTGCTTTAAAACCTAGCATTCATATGACTGATATGATGTATAATAGTTAAGATTACTACATTTTAATATGGAGGCTAAACTGCGTGATAAAAGGGTAGTGATTCTGAGTGATTTTCCACTTACAACCTTTGAAGTCTATAGAAGAAAATTATCAACTATGTATTTCTTTTTACAATCACAATAGGAAAATATACTATCTCCTTTGCATTAATTATTGGATCCTAATGTGATTAAGAATATCCTTCTGCCTATTTGTACTAGAAGAGTGACCTGAGTTTACACCTCTCCCAAGTTACTAGCAAAACTAAACCACTCTCTTTTAACTGTCCCCAAAAATATTTATGAAAAATATACTGTGATCTATTAAATTGTTTCTGTTACTTCAAAATATAAAGATAGAAGTTTCTAAATTCAATTTATTCTTTATACTTAGGACATACTTGGTGTTTGAGTTTTTCTTATAATTACATATAATATGAGTAATCTATGTGTAGTTGACACTTGAATTTTCTTTTGTTGACACACATATTGAGTTCTGCACCTAACAACATTTGGCAGAAAAAGCTTCTCTCAGAATTTTGATTTTTGTAGACAAGAGTCTGCACAAATCCCACAAGGTTACTATGCAGAGGCAGATGTTTGCTAAAACTGCAGTTCAATCCAATGTCCTGCCACTGTCTACTTTCCCTTCCACATATCATCACCAAAAAATAACAAGATAGTAGAAAACAAGTTTTGATTCCAGAATGATTTTGGTTGATGATGATGAATGAAGCAGAATAGACAGCTTGATTTTCATAACTTAAATTGAACTTGCAGTAGTAAATGCAGCAACAACAGCAAAAAGATTAGCAGACATGACAAGGGAAAAGAGAAGAATTTATGTGCAAACCCATAATGCCATTTGAAAAAAGAAGGTGTAATGAAAATGTACAAATGCATAGATACTAAAATGCTGCCGGGGGGAAAAAGCCTACAAATACATTATCTAATGTTGGAAGCAATTGTAAAGGAGAATCAAGGCCAAGTAAATAGAGCAATGTAGTTTCAGGAAATTATTTTATTTGGGCTATATAAGAAAGCATAACCAGGTTCTTTGGCATACAATACAAGTAATTATAAGTGACTGCAATCTATGTAGTATCCAAGAGAGAAAATAGCCTAGGTAGACTCTGAATACTTAACATATATATATGACAAACAGTCCCCATTATTCACCAACCAGCCTTTGTAAAGCAAAAAGAGTTTCAACTGAGACATAGTCTTGAGCTTACACTATGAAAAGTAAAATAAGATGTTTCTCCATTAGTAGATCCAAGAAATTATGATATTAATTCCTTCCTCAGTTTGTGGCTTCTTAAGGGGCAACTGAGAAATTAATCAAAATGCTTTTAAAATGCATATTTTAATCTAAAGATCCTTTACATTTTGCTTTATTAATAGAGTCATTTCTGTTTTTAATCAATTACTTTAAAAGTAAATTAATGGAATTGCTTTTATCCTTATATCAAACCGAAACAGCTATTATCCTAATCCATTCAGGCTAAATCGAAAACTTGTTGATGTTTTCCCACACTAACCCCCAGGTTAATGAAATATTCCAAAAGTTTTAAATTATTGTTATTAAAGTGACTTTAAGAGTTTGTTCCCTGTGATACTAATTTCCCCTGGTGAGGTATCAAGTTTGATTTATAACTGCAGAAATTATAAATTTATCTCAAGAAAATAGCCTAATACCTTAAAATCACCATCCTAGAGAAATTCATTATTCATAATGTCAAGAGCAAAAGACAAAACAAAACAAAAACAATGATCAAAGATACGTAAGTCAGTGTCATATTATTTTATGTAATGCATTTCTGAAAATGTTGTCAAAAAAAAGTTTAAAAAAAGAATCAGTGGATTTAAATACTATAAGTAGGGGGAGGAACTTTCTAGAGAGATTTTTAAAAAGCCTAAAAAAAGTTTAGGGAAGCTATTTTTTTCCGAAATATGTTTTTCAAAAATATTATCTGTCTCAAAAATAATAAAAAAGCGTTGACTTCTGTTCTTAATCATAGAGAGTAATTGGTACTATAATCTTCCTCCAATTGTAAACAACTAAAAAGCTGGGCAAAATGTATGAAGTTGTTGTTAGAGATTGACTAACAGGCAGCATAGGACTGTGATTACTGAAACAAGAGAAACAGATAAGATTAGCCCCACAGTTGAACAGAGTCTCTGCCTAGGCACTGAGCTGACATCTCTGACAACTCATGCTTTAGGAGATTCATCTATCAGAAATTAAAAATAATCTTCAAAAGAAACACAATAACCCACCAGTAAATTAACTGCTCATCAGAGCAAAAAAATCACTCTAAACAAACAAACAAAAAACAAATAAATATTACAGACCATTGAAAATGTTAGATATATAATATTTATCATAAAACAAAATTACTAGGTATGCAGAGAAGCAGAAATGTGACCTACACAGGGAGAAAAAGAATCAATTGGACCAGAGACTAAGATGATCCAGATGTTGAAATGAGTAGAAAAGGAAAAGTAGAAATCTAAAAAAATTTATATGGGCTTTAAGGAAAACATACTACAAGTTAAAGCTGGATGGCTGTATTAATATCAAACAAAACAAAATGTAAGCAAAAAAAGTTACTAGAGATGAAGAAGGATATTTTATAATGACAAATCATTTGATATGTTAGGAAGATTTAACAACGATAAACTTAAATGCACGGTCTTCTTGCTTCCATTAATGTGCTGAGAAATCAAATGGCCATCCTATTATTATTCCTTTGAAGATAATGTTTCTTTTTTCCTCTTGTTACTGTCAAACTTTTCTTTTCATTTTAAGTTTCAGCAGCCTTACTCTAATATTACTTTTTTGGTTATTTATTCTGTATGTATTTTCAATAGACACTTGTTTGTCATGATTTTTGGAAAATTCGCACTTGTTATATCTTCAGATTTTTTCTTGATTCTCTGATTTCTTTTGGAACCCCAATTTCATGTATATTACAGTTTTTTTTTAAATTATTTATTTATTTAATTTTATTTTTTTTTATTTTTGGCTGTGTTGGGTCTTCGTTTCTGTGCGAGGGCTTTCTCCAGTTGCGGCGAGCGGAGGCCACTCTTCATCGCGGTGCGCGGGCTTCTCCCGTAGCGGAGCACAGGCTCCAGACGCGCAGGCTCAGTAGTCGTGGCTCACGGGCTTAGTTGCCCCGCGGCATGTGGGATCTTCCCAGACCAGGGCTCGAACCCGCGTCCCCTGCATTGGCGGGCAGATTCTTAACCACTGCGCCACCAGGGAAGCCCCCTATATTACAGTTTTGTATGGAACCACTAATATTTGCATTTCTTTTATTTTTAATGTTTTTCCCCTTTAATTTAGATGATGTATATTCTATCAATATTTCCTAGTTTTTCCACTCACAAATTCTGACTTCTGTTGTCTCTATAATTAATATAATTTAATTCGTTTATTAATTTCAGATATGTGTCTTGTAGTTTTTGATGTACTTGTTTGTTTTTATAGATAATAATTCTCTGGCAAATTTATTCATCTGTTCTCAATCTTTATCATCTTTTTCTTTATTCCCTTAAATGTACTAAACATGATTATTTTAAAGTTCTTTTCAACTTGCTCCAATATTTGAATCAACTGTGTCAGCATCTATTATCTGAATTTTTTTAGTTGCTTTTCAGTCATGTGGTTCTATTATTTGGTAAACATAGTCATTTTTCCTAAATGTTGATCCTTCTATGTAAATATATATGTATATGGCAACACTAGACAGCATCTTACTCTAGTGAGATAATTTATTCTTCTTCAAACCATTACAATAGATTTATGGATGAACAACTACATCTAATTAGCTTCTACACCAAATCAAGGCTTTTTCATTCAGAGAGCCTCTGGTTTACACTCTTCTGGGTCCCAAACTCAAACTTGACCACAAGACAGTGAAATAACTCTTCTGTTATTGTAGAGACTCTTGGATAAGGTCTTCAAGACTCTATGCTGTGAAAACTAGTATTTCACAAGTATCATGTGGGGAAACCAGACTTTTATTTGAATACCTTACCCAATTCACCTAAATCTCTGTTGGTATCTCAGTCCCACAGCAGTGACTATTTATGGTTACTTAGTGTATTTTCAAATTAATCATTTTTAAAGACACAAACAGTATGGGTCCAGGAGAACTGCCATAATCATTGGTGTAATCAAATGAATTTGGTAAAGATCCTGTTATGGGAAAAAAGAAGCAGTGTATTGAAACTGAAGGAAGCGCAAAATAATATGGTTGTTTTTATTTCACTGTTCTTGCTGGTTTGTGCTGTGTGTAGTGACAGAACAACTCTGAAATTCAAAAAAAATCAAGAGAGTATACTCAATCCAATCCATCTTCAAAGAATCCTAAAGTTGTTTAACCTTAATCAGATTACTTAATCTTTTTGCATCTTAATTGTTTTCATTTGTAATATTTTGTAGTTGGTTTGAATGACTCCTAAAGTCCACAACAGACCTCTTATATTATGTCAGATTGCCAGAATATCCTCAAGCACTGGCTTTTAAAGGTCAACAGAAATTGTTTGACTATTTTTATTATTTAACAAAATTGTTTATAGACAATATATTTAGCTGAGCAAGAAGATTGCATTAAGCTATGTTATCAGAGAAATTACTAGTAAGCTTTTGCAAAAGTATTATTATTACTTCTTGCAATAACTAATAACCAATCTGATATGGGAGAAATTATTTGGAAGAATGTTGGAATATTATTTAATCAATTAGAAAGGCAATCACGTCTAGTTTAAATTCTTCCTTTTTTGAGGTAAAAAAAGTAATCTCAATTTTTGCAAACAACGTGCACAAGTGAAGACATGCATACATACACACACATACCTACATGTGCACATAAGAATGTGCTTATGTGAATGAATATGGAGAGAGAATGTATTATTTCATTTTAGATAAAACGTTGTACATACTATCTTTATTTTGCATACAGATGTCATGTATTCATACATCGATACATACCAGGATGTATAAGGAAAGAGCAAAAAAATGTTGCTGCTGAATTTGTTTTTTTGGAGGAAACTTTAAAACTATAGCTAAACTCTTTGATGTCACTACTGTCATCAGAGAATACATTAGTGAAGAAAGCTCATGATATAAATTATTTCCTGCTCCATTGCCCCTTTATATCCTATTTGCAACAACTGAAAGATTCTTATATTTGGTGCAAAGTGATAACTGAAAATTAGGAGGAAAACTGTTGTAATTCTGTTTTCTTCTGGGAATATGCTAAATATCTATTTTTCAGTGTTGATAACATCCCACCTTTCTAACAACGCACAAACTACATTGAGAAGAGTTGATGTGATCATATACATCACCAAAACAACAGATCAGATACTTAATTTTTTTATTTAACAGAACATTATTGGTATTTTACACATTGTCAATTATTTATACTTGATATTATAGTAATCATTTCCATTTGTCATCATCTGCTTGCTGAAATGTTTCAAAATCTTAATAACTAACAGTTTATGGAGAATTCCGTACATGAGCCAAAACAGAGAATAGTGAAATGCACTCACATGCCCTCATCACCCAGATTCCACAATTTTTAGCATGTGGCCAATCAAATTTCATCTATACTGTAGCCTTCTTTCTCTCCCTCAAATTAATTAGAACCCCAAGCTTCAAATGATCTCACTGTAAAATCTTTGAAAATGTATTTCTAAAAGATGAATACTCTTTTTAAAAAATAACCACAACCATATTATCATAACAAAATTTAAATAAGATTATCCAGTCTGTGTTTGTACTCTTCAGTCTCTCATCTTTTTCCTTTTATTGGTTTGCTTAAACTGGAATCCAGTCAAGGTCCAAATTGCATTTTGTCTCTATATCTCTCAAAGCTCTTTTAATATTGAGGATTTTATCCCATCTTATTTATCCTTACATTTATTATTTTTTTTAAAAAAACACAGATCATTTTTCCTGTGAAGTTTCCCACATTCAGGATTTTGCTAACTACACCTTCACAGTGTCTTTTAGTATGTTTCTTTGGCCTATAGTTACTATAAACTGGAAGTGAGGAAAAAACTTGATTAAATTCAGGTTCTACATTATGGTAAAATTTTTTGAAATATAGTATTTTGTACCTCTAAATTGTGACACACCAGGAAACACAAAATATCTAATTGTTTCTTCTTTTTATAATAATGAAATCAATGAGTGTGTTAAATTGTTGACAATCTGATCCCTCCATCCATAAAATTTCCTGTTAGCTTTTCATTTAATGATATTAGCAATCATAGATTACTATTGGTTAGCTCCATTATCACTATTATTACAATGGTGATATTTTAACTGTGTCATTCCTTTTTAATTTGGTAGCTGAAATTTCTTACTAAAGAATTTTCTCCATCAGCATTTGTACCTAAGATACAGTTTATACACAAAAGAGAAGATACATATTAGATTAATTACCTTTATAGATCAGTGAATCAGTGATTTTTCACATCCAATTCAAGTCTATGTAATGTAAGGAAATACATATTTTATTCTATGTATTGATAAAGAATGTAAAACTGGTAATTAAAAATTTTTCTTTTCTATGAAACAATATTTTAGGATTTATACAACAATTTAAGTATGAAGTTCAGAGGTAAATACATGAGATGAGTATAAGATACTATTTATATAGACTGAGCCAATTTTAATAGAGCTTGAGCAATTTTTCTAAAATCATAAACCATTTAGGACTTATATATTTTCCTAATTGTCCTTATTTTCCATCCAACTGGAACTTTTTGTTTTTCTGATCACACTTTTGAATAAACTCTTTAATACTTCAACAGTACATAGTTGTTTTTATTTTTAATTAATTTAATTTTATTTTGTTGCCCAATTTTAGCCTCTTACCCATCACTTCTCTAAGAGCAAAACAGTTAAAACTTATGGATGTATACACTTTCTGGCTTTTTGATATATAATCACTTACTGATGTTTCAATAAAAGAAGACTGTACTGTATTTTAAATTATATTTTCACATTAGATATATATTCTGAACATATTTTAATATCAATAAAATACATTTGGTTTATTTTTAAAAGATTGCCTAGTATTCCATAATTTTCTACCAATTCTATGTGTTTTGGGTATTAAGGATGCTTCTAAGTTTTAAGTATTTTAACATTCTCACAAAAGCATTAAACAATCATATATTTTTGTTCATTTTGTTGATTATTTCCTAAAGATAAATTTCTAGAAGTGAAATATTTTAGAGGTCCAAAATGGGTCAATGTTGATAAATATATTTCCAAAATTGCCTCCAAAGAATTTTTACCAAAAGTATCTGAGTGTGCCTATATCCTTAGGTGGTACTTTGAATCTTACATATATTTGCCAAGCTGATCATCAAAAATTTATATATTTCATTGTAAAGAGATTGTTTTTATTTATTTGACAGAAATGTGTGATTCAACTGCCCCTAGAGTAAGGAAAAAGTATTATGTCACTTGAGGAGATGCCTGATTCAACAGATCAATAATTATCAAGAATCCTTGAGTCTTCTCATTTTTGCTCTCTAACATCTTTAGATTGTCTCTACTAAAAAACTGAAGATGACTACTGCACATCCAAGTGTCTCTATTTGTGTGTTTCATTTATCAGTTAATGAATTGTGACCAGAAGCTTGCACAAATCCAGAGGAATCCTAGATTTGGAGATAAAGTTATGCTTCCTTGAAGCAGGTAGAAGATGGAAGGATGCCACAGCAACATTGAAATTCTTAAGCAGGGAAGAAGGAGGTGATTTTAAATTTTTTGCTAAAATTTTTTTAAAAGGTAAAATATAGAAGACAACTTTGAGAAAATGCAATTGAATCGAAAAGTAAATTATCATTCTTTCGTCTATAATTTAATTCATTTGTGTCTTTTGGAGAAAGATCTTAGTCTCTGTAAGATATTAAATATCATATTCTAAATTGCTTATGGTTTTATTTACTTATATTTCAATGTTTGATCCAATCTAAATTCTTTTATCTATATGTATATGATAATACACATTTTCCCATGTTTTCTACTGTCAATTACCCTGTAATATTTTCAACATATTCAATTTTAATCTAAATTAAATCAGTACAATATATATAACTCTTTCCATGTTCATTATTCTGTTGTATTAATCTAATTTCTTGTGAATTCATACAGCATGGTTTTAATTATTTTGATTTGTAGCATAAAAATTTTAGGACGGCTGCATAAATTCCAGAATAAATTCCATTGTAATTCTGAAAGGATTACCTCAATTTGAAGGACAAATTGCACAGTCTATTCATTAAAAGATTTATTTATAATATATGTTTATATTTTATATGATATATTTACATGTTGTACATACATATATACTATAGAAAAGTCCAGTATATACAAATTATTGTATCATCTTTATTTTACATTACTTTTGATTAATTCCTTGTTATTCTGTAGTAGTTCCTAATGCTAATAAGATTATTTTTCCCATTATGATTTAAACTGATTATTATGATATTAAGAAAATCTATTTAATTTTTATATTATATATTATCCAGACACCTTAGTAGACTTCCATAATATTCTAAAGAATTTTAATTGTAAAATATAAAATCTGCCAATAATGATTAAATCATTATTCCAGTTAATATTTATTATATGCAATATTTTTTATACTGCAGAATTAGCAACAACTTTGAGAATAGTGTTGAGAATTAATAGTTTCATTAATTATCCTTTTTTGATGTTTGTGTAGAGTTAATTAAAATACTTCTTTTACTTCAATTAATTATGATGCTTTCTGTTGGTTTCATATATTTTTATCATATTTAAAATTTTTGGAGTGTTCCTTAATATTTATTTAATGTTTAACAACAAAATGTAAAGCATATCTATGCATTTATATATTTCCTACTTTGATTTGTTGCTAGAATTCCCAATTTGACACATCCTAGCATTCTTTTAATAAATTTTACTGTTCATATCATATTTTTCTAGGAGTATATGCAGCGTCTTTGTAACTATATTCATTAAAAATTTGGGACATTTTGTTGGTTAGTTATGTACAAGTTGTTCAGATTTTGATATCAAGGTTATTCTATGTTTATAAAATGAATTTCTAAGTATACATATTTTACTATGCACTGAAATATTTGAATGATGTATGTAGTACACGTACTCCACACTTCAGACTGTGTTTTTCTATAAATATATATTGGATTTGGGCCTTTAAAATTATTTTAATTCAGTACACAAAATATTAAGACACATATAAAGGGTATAGAGAAGGAAAAATGCCATTTTTCATGTATCCACCTCTTTGCTTAAAAGCAACAACACTAACAATAGCCAAGAAGTGTATCATGTTTCTCCTTTACCTTGTCCTTTTCTTTATTTCAGAAGGTGAACAAAAATGTACCTGAGCCCTTTAAATAGTTTTCTATGCCAGTTGGCCCTATGTTAAGCTTTGTAAAGGACACTACAAGGTCATTGCAGGAAGAAAGGGTCTTTCCTAGCAGCAGACAGCTTCTCTAGTACACAGTCCGACAGTATGCAGCACCCAGCACCTTACCTCAGCACACCACTCTGGAGGTTTTGCAGCAGAATACCTCTGATGAGATTCCTCTGCATAAACGGTTTTTCCAGGCCCCTAGAGGGTGAATTTCTGATGGCATCACTCCTCTGCGTCCAGTGAGCATTGGCCATGCCCTCTCCAACAAGGTTCGGCTCTCACTTCAAGGTGGTCTCGTGTGTGTGTGTGTGTGTGTGTGTGTGTGTGTGTGTGTGTGTGTGTGTAGCAGCTCTTCCTTGGGCACTCAGTCTCAGCCTGAGGAGTTCTGGCTTCTTATATCTGCGATTTCTATATTTTTCAGAGTTCCCTTTACTTCTAACCAATCCTTAGCTTTTTCCAATTCCCTGATATAATAAATAATTCTTTTAACTTTCAATGTTGAAACACTGTGTAATTTCTCTTTCCTGATTGGACTTCAACTGGTACAACAGGTATAGCTATAATTCTTTCAACTTTACTGCTATATATTGTTGTTGTGTAATATGACTATTCCATGATGTCTTTATCCATTCTTCTGTTAATTTTTTTCCCATCACAAATAATGCTTCCTGGGCATTTCTGGTACACAAATAGAAGTGTCTAGAGTATGGAAGAATTTCTGGAATCTCTGGGATATTATTAGAAAAAGCTAATTGTTTATCAACATGATTTATAAATTTAGGTAGGTCGGCAGCTTATGAAGGTTAAGTTGCTTCATATTTCACCAATAGATGGTATTGTCAAACATTTAAAGAAAAAGTTTGTCAATCCAATTGATGCAAAATGGTGTTTCACTGAGATTTTAATTTCCATGATAAATAATGGCTATTATTTATTTGTGTTTTATTTATGATATAGAACCCACTCCTGTTTTACTCTTTTTCTATTGAGTTGTCTTTTGTTATGGATTTGAGGGAGTTCTTTATATATTCTGGATATTAATTCCTTCAAGTTACATGTCTTATTAGTCACTTTTCAGTCTGTGATTTTTATTTTACTTTCTTTTGAGCATATTTCAGTTAATAGAAAGCTTAATTTTAAAACAATGGGATTTATCAAAGAATTGCTTTAAAGTTTAATAAAGATCAGAAAGAATATTATTTTATATTGTCTTCTAAAGGGTTTTTTGTGTGTGTTTAAGTCACATGGTTTGATTTTTTTTTTAACCCATGTGGATTGCTTTTACTGTTTTACGTAAAGCAGAAAAAAATTTGATTTTTTTCCATGTTGACAATAATTGTCCCAGGAACAGATGTTGGTATCCCTTAATTTCCCACACTGAAATGCTATGAAAGCTGTCATAAATAAGATTTCTACATATTTATGGGCCTACTCCTCACTTCTCTTTTCTGTTCTTTGACTTGTTTATTATAACACCTATAATATACTCTCTTAATTAATCTTTGATTTTGGAAGGCCAGTGCTTATTCATTTTACTTGTCAGGAATGTCTTAGTTTCTTTCGATGATTTGCTTTTCAGTATAAAAGTAGAAGTCCTCTTGTCAATTTACATGAAAAACTTTGTTAAAATTTTGACTCGAATTGTAATGTATCTGTATAAATTGATTTTTTGTTTTCTCTAGGATGCTAGATATTTTCAAGTACTTTTCATAGCTATGTAAGTGTGCTATAGGTGGTGATTAAGAAGTATCACCCTGGTTTTCCCAGTTTCCTTTAAGGATTTATTTATCTTGAAGGTTGCCTCCTCATAATTAGCCTCTATTGTTAACATAGACATGCTCTTTTGTCTCCTCAAGATTTTTTTCTTAAAACAATGCTTAAACCCCAAATAATATCACCTCTGGTTTTTACATGCTTCTTCTTAAGGACATTAACAACGTTCTCTCAGTGGGTCAAGAAAAAGCAAAAACAAAAACCTTACTCTACCCTGTTTGTTTGACTAACACTTTTACTAGCAGAAGTGTAACAGATTATCTTTTGGGGAAATTTGGAAAGCTGAAAAGCAGACATTGACAAGTTCTGTGAGGATTTGTTCTATTTTTTTTTTTTTTTCCAAAATCTGCCTGAGATTCCACTTAGAAGTTTTCATTGCAGTCCCAGTGGGAAATTATTCCCTGTACAGTTCTTCAATGACTGGGCTAATCTGGCCCTTTGTGTACCAGGTGAGAGTTGAATCCTATATTTGGAGAAAACTCAGAATTGGAGAATATTACATAGGCAATAAAATGTTATATGCTGGACATATTAGAAAAAATAGAACAACTCTTTTTTATTAATTAAACCATGCACAATTTTTTTTGGACACAATGCAAGACTACCATAAATATAGATACAGTAGAATAGACAGTAGGCTAATAAATATAAACAAATAGCAAAGGAAATTTTTTGCTCCAGAAGTTCAAGAATTACATACTCATACTGTTATCTTTTCATAAGGTCATTTATTTGCTGCTATTCAAGCAAATTCAAGAATTTGTTAAAATAGCACAGTAATTTTAGCAATATATTGCAATACCCTATGAACCAAACAAACTATGATCTTTTTCCATATTGATGTAAAGAAATTGAATCACCTTTTGAAAGGTGAATGTAACATCGAGTGGGCTGTTCTTTCTCTGTTTAATATTGACTGGCTGGAGGTGATGCAACATCAACAATGGACATCTTCACTAATTTGAAATATTCATGAAACATGCACATTTCTAGGCAAGCCACCAAAGATGTAAATGACACTATAAAACCCATTTTAATGATAAAGATTATTCTTTTGGCAAAAATCTAAGGACTTTTTTTGGTAATTTAAATAGAGATGCATATGAGCTCTATTATAGAGTGCATCACATTTATAGAATAAAAAAAGGTTTCTAAAAGTAATTTTGTATTACATGAAATATTTCATGAAGGAAAAATGCAGTATTTACTAGTTAGTGGAATTAAAGTTGTTGCATATTCTGTTCCATTTGGAGTGAATACTCCCTCATACTTTGTAGTATTTTATGTTCTATATTGCATTATTTTTGTGATAATGAAAGCTTCATTTAAAACTTGGTCTGGAGATAGATGATCTTAGTATGTTTTATGTGAAATATTTTAAATCAAGTTGACTTATCTGTCTAGTGTAAATTATTTCAGGACCTGAATGTACTATGTCACCTATAGTAAATTGGAAAAAGTGAAGATAAAGTACAAAAGTAGAAAAAAAGCCATTGTAAGTAAAAAGCTAATTTGATTAATCTAATTGCATAGCAGTTACAACCTTAAAAAGTGTCATTCCAATCAGTTACAGAGGTAAGTAGAATCATAGAAACAAAACCAGACTTCTATGTCAGGCTGGGAATTTAGGAACTTATTCATTACACTATGCTTCTTTTGTGAAGACATACATTAAACTAGATAGAAATTAAGCCAGTAATTTTCTTAAAATATTTCTTTAGCAACTTAAAATTTTAACTTAGTTTATAATTGCCAAAACATAGTGGTGGAATATTTAATTAATCAGACTTATATGATACTTGACACCAAAATTCATTTTTTACATAAGCTAATATGTAACTCACGTCATGTTTATAGTAGTAGGAGAAGGAAAAGAAGTAATTTTACGTAGTCATGCAGAACACTGTCTTAATTTTCTTTAACATTATCAAGTTGCTTGGGAAGAAGTAACTATCCTTTTCTTTCTGTGAACTTTGAAACAAATAAAAATTAAAATTAAATATGTAGATTTCACAGGGGACATGATTTAAAGTTGGGTATAACTAAAAATCCTGAGACTTGGTCAACTTGGTCAAGAGGTTCAAGTTGTGTGTGTGTTTGTGTGTGTGAGTGTGTGTGTGTGTGTGTGTGTTTAAGTCTAATTTTTCAAGAACAGTTTTAGGTTTATAACAAAATTTAGAAGGTACAGAGATTTCAAACATACCCCCTGCCCCAACACATGCGTAATTTCCCTCATTTTCATCATCACTCACCAGGATGGTACATTTTTTTTTACCAAGGATGAACCTACTCTGATACATAATCACCCACAGTTCATAGTTTACCTTAGGGTTCAATTTGGTGTTGTATGTTCTGTGGTTTTGGACAAACATATAGTGTCATGCATCCATCTTTATAATATCATACAGAGTAATTTCATTGCCCTAAAAACCCTCCATCCTCTGCTTATTCATCTCCCCATGCCATCTTTGGCAACCACTGATATTTTTATTTTCTCCATAGTTTTGCTTTTTTCAGGATGTCATATAGTTGGAATCATATAGTATGTAGCCTTTTCAGATCGACTTCTTTCACTTATTAACATGCATTTAAGTTCCCTCCATGTCTTTTCACGGCTTGATATCTCATTTCTTTTTGGTGCTGAAGAACTTCTTGGTTGTTTCCAACTTTTCAAAATTATGAATAAAGCTACTATAAATATTTGTGTTCAGGTTTTTGTGCGGACTGCAGTGTCTAACTCCTTTGGGTAAATACGAAGGAGTACAATCACTGGATCATATGATAAGAATACATTTAGTTTCAAAAGAAACTGCCAAAATGTCTTCCAAAATATCTGTAATATTTTTCATTCCTACCAGCAATGAACTAGAGTTCCTGTTGTTGCACATCCTTATCAGCATTTGGTGTTCTCTGTGTTCTGAGTTTCGTGCACTGTATTAAGTGTGTAGTACAATCTCATTTTAATTTGCATTTCCCTGAAGACCTATGATGTGGAACATCTTTTCCCATGATCATTTGCTGTCTATATGTCTTCTTTGGTGAGGTGTCTGTTAAGATTTTTTTTAAATTAATTTATTTTATTTTTATTTATTTATGGCTGTGTTGGGTCTTCCTTGCTGTGCACGGGCTTTCTCTAGTTGCAGAGAACGGGGGCTACTCTTCGTTGTGGTGCACAGGCTTCATTGTGGTGGCTTCTCTTGTTGCGGAGCCTGGGTTCTAGGCCTGCGGGCTTCAGTAGTTGTGGCTCGCGGGCTCTAGAGCACAAGCTCAGTAGTTGTGGTGCTCCGGCTTAGCTGCTCTGCGGCATGTGGGATCTTCTCGGACCAGGGCTCGAACCTGTGTCCCCTGCACTGGCAGGTGGATTCCTAACCACTGCGCCACCAGGGAAGCCCGGTGTCTGTTAAAATATTTGATCCATTTTTCAATCAAGCTGTTTCTGTTCTTATTGTTGAGTTTTAAGAGATCTTTGTATATTTGGATAATGGTCCTTTATTAGACGTGTCTTTTGCAAATATTTTCTCTCAGTCTATGGCTTGTCTTCTTATTCTCTTTTTTGTTGTCTTTTGCAGAGCAGAAGTTTTTGATTTTAATGAAATCCAGTTTATCAATTGTTTCTTTTATGTATCATGCCTTTGGTGTTGTATATAAAAGTCATTGCCATACCCAAGGACATCTAGATTTTCTCCTATGTTATCTTCTGGGAGTTTTATAGCTCTGTGTTTTACATTTAGGTTTCTGATCCATTTGGCATTGATATTTGTCAAGAGTGTAAAGTCCATGTCTAGACTAAGTTTTTTGCATGTCCAGTTATTCCAGCATTATTTGTTGAAAAGACTATGCTGCATTGTATTGCCCTTGCTCTTTTGTCAATGATTAGGTGACTGTATTTATGTGAGTCTATTTCTGGGCTTTCTATTCTCTCTTCCTTCACCGATATTGTTTTGATTATTAGCTTTAGCTAGTCAGCTTTACAGTAAGTCTTGAAGTGGGGTAATGTCAGTCTACAACTTTGTTCTTTTCTTTCCTGATTATGTTAATTATTCTAGATCTTTTGTCTCTTCATATATACTTTAGATTCAGTTTGTGGATATTCACAAAATAACTTGTTGGTATTCTGATTGGGATTGCATTGAATCTATAATTCAGGTTGGGAAGAAATGACATCTTGATAATATTGAGTCTTCCTATCCATAAACATGGAATATCTATCCACTTATTTAGTTGTTCTTTGATTTTGTTCATCAGAGTTTTATAGTTTCCTCACATAGATCTTGTAGATATTTTGTTAGATTTATAACTAAGTATTTCACTTTGGAGATTGCTAATGTAAATGGTATTATGTTTTTAATTTCAAATTCCACTTGTTCATTGTTACTATATAGGAAAGAAATTGACTTTTGTCTTGCAATATCTTGCTATAATTTCTTATTAGTTTCAGGAGCTTAATATTTTTATACCTGGGTGAGTATTTTTTTGATTTTTTTTACAGAAATGTTGGTATTGAAAATACCTGATAACAATTTAATTTTTATTTCTGTAATTGCTGACAACTTGGCTATTTCAAGTTTTCTCTATAGAAGTGAAGTGCTTGAAAACTGAATAAAGTAATTGCATTTAATAGAGAAAATGATCATAATTTCTATACACATGCCAGGAAATTATAATATCTATATAAATTTCAGGAAATATTTTCTGTGCTATATAACTTGCTATTGCAATATTAACCATGATTTAGTGCTGGAGTTTGATAAGAATTTGTGTCATGGAAAATGCAACTAAATGAAAATGTTCTCTATAAAATGGATGTGTAAGAATTATACAGAAAACTTTCTATATAAACATGAAAATAATAGCTGTTCTTGTTTCTTATAGGAAACTAAACTCTGAAACTACTTCTTGAACTTATTGCCATAGATTAACTCTGTGTTTCCTTCTTAGATTTTAATTTATATTAATCCTATAAATGTCACTGCACATTATTCTATTCAACACACCTATCAGTCTAATCATAAGGCAATTAAGTAGCTTACAGAGATTTGGTTAAATTTCCTGAGAAAATTTGAAGGAGCGAAATTCCCTGAGTTTGAGTGAAAAAAATATAGTTGAGACACTTTAGCACAATTGGTGTTGAATATATTAGTTAGTCAAAGGAGCAAGTTTCATTTCAAATGCTACAGTGACTGTCAGTTGAATTTTATGAGTATTTACTGTTAAGTGCTGCCAGAGGGAAGGGGGGTTCCGGGGTGGGAGAAATGAATGAACATTTTTATTGTTGTTGTTGTTTAACTAAAGAAAAAAAGAAGAAAACAATGTTAAGTGTAAATATGAGTATATGGGCACTGAAAGTAAACACACATGGCAAATTCTCTTGGTTCCAATAAGCATTTGTAGAAGGGACATTGACCCAAAATTTGAAGAATGAGAAATAGTTAAGTTAATAAAGTTAAATGGAACAAACTTCAAAGGAGAAGCTTTTGCTTATCTCTTGCTCAAGTATCTAATATATTTCCTAAATATATTAGACAGTTGATAAACATTCATTTCTAAAAAAAGTAATTTGGGCAAAAGGAACAATAAGAAAAAACATAGAAATATGAAATAATATAGTGTACACAGTTTTACTAGGAGCTCCATATTAATAAATGGTAAAATTTAAGGTTGAAAGGAGTGACACATATCCCCTACATAGAAAAGCTTGTCCATCCTCAGTCTCACTGAATGTCTTCCTTGGAAAAATGTCTATTCAGATTCGTTATCCATTCTTTAGTCATTTTTTTTTTCCTATTGAGTTGTATGCGTTTCTCAAGTATCTTGGATATTGATCCTTTATCAGACACATGGCTTGCAAATATATTTTCCATTCCATAAATTGCTTACCTAATGTACTCCAGAGCTATTTACATCACTATGTAGTTGTTTATTCATTGTTTTTGTTATTTCTGTGGCCACCCAGACAGATTTATACTTTATTAAAGAAAACTAATCATATAACTAGAATAATTAAAATATCTTCAACAGATAAAGATAAGTATCCTTACAATGAAGAAATAATTTATTAGAGTTCTTAGAACAGTTTGTGATGCCCCAAAACAACGCCAATAATAACATCAAAGATCACTGATCACAGATGACCATAAAAAATATAATAATGAAAAAATTTGAAATATTGCAAGAATTATCAACACAGAGACATGATTTGAGCAATTGCTGTTGGAAAAATGGTGCCAATAAATTTACTTCAGGCAGGGTTGCCATAAACCTTCAATTTGTAAAAAACGCAATATCTGTGAAGCACAATAAAATGAGGTATGTTTGTATTATTAAGTGAAAGAAGCCAATCTGAAAAGGCTTCATGCCATATCATTCCAACTATATGACATTCTGGAAAAGGCAAGACTATGGAGACAGTAAAAAGTTCAGCAGCTGCTAAGGTTTTGCAGGGAAGGAAGGGTGAATAAGTGGAGCATAAATGATTTTAGGGCAGAGGGAAAGAGATTTTTAGGACAGTCTTAAATTTTATGAATTTAATTTAAAATCAAACACTGGCTCCTTTGATATAAAGACCACTAAACCCAATTTCAGAACTAATTTCACAAAATGAGATATTTTTTCCATCTTGTGGTGTATAATTATGTTTATTTCTAACACGTGAATACATGAAGATTGGTACCTGAGGGTTCTTCACGTATAACCTTTGACCTGCCAATACTTTTCTGTGGGCATATTTAGCTGATTATTCATACTCTGGGCACAAAGTTTTATTTCCTTGCCCTCTACTCATTCACAGACCTGAAAAGACCAGAAGTATTTTCCATATGGAATATTAATTGGAATAACGTGAGAGTTTGGCTGTATCTTTCCCAGATAGTGGTTCTTTGAGTAAACTGTTCCATTAGAAAGTGCAATTCTGACAAGTGGCTATTACACTGAATGTTCCTATGTTGTGTGGGAAAAAGGAT
The DNA here is from genome assembly GCF_949987535.1 of Balaenoptera acutorostrata. Classification (NCBI taxonomy): domain Eukaryota; kingdom Metazoa; phylum Chordata; class Mammalia; order Artiodactyla; family Balaenopteridae; genus Balaenoptera; species Balaenoptera acutorostrata. The sequence goes on from NC_080074.1 coordinate 92,486,301, forward strand.
TCCTGAGGACAAGAACCATTCTGACTGATTAGAATGAAAGGCCAAAGAACAAGGTAGTTATAACTTTTATAGGAAAAACAACTTCTAAATTTTTACCTGACAACCTTAAAAATTAGAAAAAAAGCACTGATTTTAACAAATAGTTGTTTTTAAGTTGGCATACTTATTTCCAACCTGTCACATCCACATTTATCCTTTGAATTACAATTATTTTCAAAGCAAATTGAAACCTTTAGAAAACATTTTAGAAAGAAAGACTAAATAAATAAACTACTCATCTTAGGCTATTATTTAAAAAAGAAAAAAAAATGTCCTCTGTCTCTACCCCTGATTAAGACAGAAAAGTATAGTTAGTCCTTAGTTTACTGTAATCTATTTCCCTGGTATCACAGTTAAAAAATCTGGAAGCCTCCTTGAAATAGAACTACAAGAAGGTTTTTTAAAAAAATTGGATGAGCAAAGTCCTTATATTAGACAACAGGGAAATTTTTAACTGTCTTTATCCATTTTGTTGGGAAACTTCTAACTTCCCCTAGAGTCTATCTCACACTGCCTCTTTATTTCATTTTCTAGATATAGTGCTAACAAAATCATCATGAGTTCTCATCCATTTATTTTTTTCTAGCATTAAAGCCTACAGTTCTTATTTGAGAAAATGACATTTTGGGGACTTAGGGGTTTGGGGATTGTTTCTCTTCCTTATGAACAAAAATTCTAATTTACTGAGCATGGAAAAGTTAAACAATTAATGAAATGCAAAATTCTTAGTACACAAACCAGATTCGTATTTCTACAGCTGTATAATAGGGATACTAATATTACATCTAACTGAAACTTTCTGAAGATTAGATGGGGTAATATATGTAAAGCTCTTATTACAATATCTGGCATAAGTGTTATACGTTTACATTTATAATTTTTAAATTGTTTATAGTACGTTATTTTCAAAATTGGAAAAAAATAATTTAAACAAATACAACTGATTCAGAATAAGATTCTGTAAGTTGTTAGCTGTCATGCAGTGTATTATTTATCTTGCTTTAACCTCCAATTAAAATACCCACTGAAAATCCCTGAAACAACTGAAAACAACAGCACCATAAAGTAAAGACAAGAGACAGAAGTGCAGCATTTTCGAGTGAACAACTTTTCTCAAGTTCTTACAGATCGTTGACTTTTTTTTTAACCTCTACCTCTGCCTCCATTATTGATGATCCTTTAAGACTTGTCATTCCACAATATTTTGCATCAGACAATCTGCACTGGTACATGTGGGAGTTGTAGTCTCTGGATACATACAATACAAGATAAGAGAGTGAAAAGACATTGCAGAACTTTGGTCAGGTGAGAAACTTGTTCCTTGCAATTAGGTGTAAGTTTTCTAATTAGAAGTGATCATAGAGTTACTGTGAACACAGGTGCACTATTTTCAATATTATCACAATTGTAAAGACACATGTAAAACATATGTATATATATTTATGTATGTATTTAAGATATGTACATACATCTATTCATATGCATATGTAAGAAATGAAAAGGAATATAGCAAGTTATAAGCACTTTTAAAATCTGTGCTATGAGAATAATGATGTTTTGTATTCTTTTGCAGATAGGTGCACATCTTAGATTTATGGTCCCAAAACAATGATAAATAATAAGTCAATCTGTAATCTCTAGTTAAAACTCCAGCCTGAAACCTGCAGCTCTCTAGAGCCAAATAGCATGGCTTTAAACTTGAACATGTTATCGACAATATTTAGTAACAACATTGTTTTAGAACTATTAAGCCTAATCTAGATTCGATTATTTAATGGAAAATGAAAATCAGTTTAAAGTAGAAAACTACTTCGACAATTAGGGAGAAAAGTTAAATTTAATCTAGCCCCTTACTTTTGTTATTAGCCCTTATACCAGAAACATTCACTATTTTTTTTAACCTAACCAATAATTATCAGGTGAGCTCAGTCCAGTCAAAGCAAATTTATTAAAGACAATGTATACAAAAGATGACTAGCACACAAGGATGATTAAGATGGACAATAAAAGAGGTAAAGAGGGGCTTCCCTGGTGGCGCAGTGGTTGAGAATCTGCCTGCCAATGCAGGGGACACGGGTTCGAGCCCTGGTCTGGGAAGATCCCACATGCCACGGAGCAACTAAGCCCGTGAGCCACAATTACTGAGCCTGCGCGTCTGGAGCCTGTGCTCCGCAACAAGAGAGGCCGCGATGGTGAGAGGCCCGCGCACCGCGATGAAGAGTGGTCCCCACTTGCCGCAACTAGAGAAAGCCCTCGCACAGAAACGAAGACTCAACACAGTCATAAATAAATAAATAAATAAATAAATAACGTGAATTTCTTTAAAAAAAAAAAAAGAGGTAAAGAAATAAGACATCATTTATTTTTCCTAGGAAATTGTTGACTGAGATAGACATATGTCAGTATTTCCTGTAAGAGATAGTAAGTGCTTTAGCAATAAGTCAAGCCTTGTGCTATGCAAGGATAAAGAAAGAAAGAAGCTGAACTCAGGTGAAAGTACCAGAACTTGTACTCTATTGTCCATAAACACCTCTATTTTTATAACCTATTAAATGTTTTTTCTCTTTATTATGCAACTATTGTTTTCTGTCTTCTTTAGAAGACAGACCTCTCCTACAGAAAAGGTATAGATGAAAGATTTTTAAAATGTCACTGTTAATGAGTTCCTAACTAGGTGAAGACGACAATTAGCTGCCTTTTGAGAGACTATTTTTTGTTTGGGAGATGGAAAGTGAAAGATCATGACTTGGGAACTTCCTTTCTCTTCAGTATTTCCTTGGGTAAGCAATAGAGCTGGACTAAGGGCAGCCAATTATTTGCTTCTCTCCCGATATCTGGACGTCAGAGTTTTATTCTGCGTTAAGAAATAAACTAAGTTAAATGATCAGTTTACACTGTCTATACACTTTCTACAGCATTTTCTCTTAGTTTCCAGGAAAACATGAATGAAGAGTTGTTCTTGAGCCTACATTTTTATTTCAATGACTATATTAATTACTTCTGTTTTTCCATATTTTATTTATACATTTTTTAAAAATCTATTTATTTTTGGGTGTGTTGGGTCTTCGTTTCTGTGCGAGGGCTTTCTCTAGTTGCGGCAAGTGGGGGCCACTCTTCATCGCGGTGCGCAGGCCTCTCAAGTGTCGCGGCCTCTCTTGCTGCGGAGCACAGGCTCCAGACGCGCAGGCTCAGTAATTGTGGCTCACGGGCCCAGTTGCTCCGCGGCATGTGGGATCTTCCCAGACCAGGGCTTGAACCCGTGTCCCCTGCATTGGCAGGCAGACTCTCAACCACTGCGCCACCAGGGAAGCCCTATTTATACCTTTTTTAGAGCTCTTATTATTGTTTGACTTTATCATATTGTTAGATAGCTAGTCAGACGTGAGCAGGTTCTGCTCCCTCCTGGACGGAGTCATCTTTCCTCCCCGCACCTGGGCACTGCTGACAAGAACATGCTCAGAGATCCTCCTTTTGTGGTCAAGCACTGCTAAGTTTCCAGCCTTATCAGGACCAAACAAGATAAAACCCACCAGCGCAGGTTGGCACAATTGCACCATGGCCTAAAATGTGACTCAAAGTAACCCGGGGTTCATTATGCTAGATTTGTAATAAATTAGCATTGCAGTTTTTGCCCTACCCCACCCCCCTGCAATGGGTTTCACTTAGGTGCTTGTTGTGGGTAAGTGCCTGTGCACAAGGAGAAAAGTTATATGACATAAAACTGTCAATCAACTTGTCAGTCAAATGATGCAGGACACAGGGAGGGACTTTCCACCACTCTGAAAAACCGACCCTACCCCCATTGCAGGGCTGCTTCTGGTTTCCAGACAGCCCACTCTCATCCTTTCTAGGGAGTGTACTTTTGCTTTGCTTAATAAAACTCTTGCAGTTTAAAACTGCTCTATGTCTCTCAACTGAATTCTTTCTCTTCGAGAGGACAAGAACCTAAGGAATCACCATTTTGCTGGTGACAATATTACTACATGCCTCATAAATACTCTTTTATCTAACAGATCCTAACTCATATACAAAGTTATGTGCATGCAGGATTAAAAAGTTTAAAAGGCCTAGAAAGATATTTAATGGAACTTACAGGTCTCTCTTTATCCTTCTCCTTCTTCGTTACTGCTTCTTAAAAGCAAAAACATCTGTTTTTCTTTTTGAGTCCTTCTCAATCTTTCTATATCCATATTTAGATATGCTTATATACATATACCATTTTTATGTCAAGCTTTGATTTCTTATTATGATAGATGAGGACTAAGATCAAATCACCCTTTCATTCTCTTGTGTCCCAGTTTTAGACATATTTAACCGTTTAAAATGCCTCTCTCTTTTTTTTTTTAAATATACATTGTACTTTTTTTTTTAATATTTATTTATTTATTTATGGCTGTGTTGGGTCTTCGCCTCTGTGCAAGGGCTTTCCCCAGTTACGGCAAGCGGGGACCACTCCTCATCGCAGTGCGCGAGCCTCTCACTATCGCGGCCTCTCCTGTTGCGGAGCACAGGCTCCAGACGCGCAGGCTCAGTAATTGTGGCTCACGGGCCCAGCCGCTCCGCGGCATGTGGGATCCTCCCAGACCAGGGCTCAAACCCGTGTCCCCTGCATCAGCAGGCAGACTCTCAACCACTGCGCCACCAGGGAAGCCCCTAAAATGCCTCTCTTTGTTACACCTATAATCTTAAGTAGAACTTCACAACCAGTGCACTATGATGATTTGTAGTTTTTCTGGGATCTTGATCCCATCAGCTCTTGGGCTGCCAGGCCAGGCCTGGAGTACCCAGGATTCACAAAGATCGTCTCCAACAGTGGGTAGCTTCAATGAGTTAACGGTATAGGTATATTTTGGAGATTTCAGAATACTGCTCTGAATATTATTCTTCATCAAACAAATTGCCTCCTGACTTCCCACTTCATCTTCTCACCTCCTGTCACCGCTAGTTTTTCTCAAATGTTGTCAAGGTTAATGATACCTACCTCTGTTCTGTACACATAATTAGATATGTTCTTTCTCTAGATCGATCCTGTAAGTCTAAAATCATTAAACAGTGTTTACATCATTCAGAGTGGCATACGGATAGTTTTGTAGAGGTAAGGAGTATTCTATGACTTTTTTATTTGTCAGGTTCAGCCCACTTTCTCACACCTTGCTTTTTTTTTCTTGTTACTTTCCTTTTTGTATTACTTTGACTCGCTTTATTACATATTTAATTTCCTCCAATACATCATGTATATTTGTAATCTCTGGGCACTACTTTGCTTCTGGATAACTGACTACTAATGATCCTCTGGAACACTGAAAATAATCACTACAAGAAAGGTGGAAAAGGAAATGGGAAGATAGAATAGGCTGGACAGATAGTAAACAATAGTAAGATGGTCTATTTAAATCCAGATATATCAGTATCTTATATAGAAATTGATAAATTCCCTAGTTAAAAGGTAATGATTTCAAAATAACAAACAACTAAATTGCACTATATGCTTTTTATAATAGACACGTAAACATAAGAGTTGAAGTAAAAGAAGGAAGATGATATATCATGCAAACACCAACACATTAACTCTGTTAAAGTGAAGGAAAATCCCTTGGAAGTGATCTACTACTGAGTCATGGGTATTTTGCTGCAGGCTATTAAAGCAAGACTGTTCATAGCTGATGCACGTGTGAGTTCTTCCTCAATGCATGAGACTAGCTCCCTTGTTGATATTTATTTTCAATTATGGGTAATGCTTAAGAGTTAAACATGCTGGATTCAATTCCTGCCATACTAATTATTATCAACTATTTTGGACATTGGGCAAATTATCATATCTAGTTCTTAGTTTTCTCATTTGTATAGTGAGACTAATAAGTATCTCCTTCATAGAATTCTCATGAGGCTATGTGATATACTTAACACATTACCTGGGGTACAATAGTCTAATAAAATGCATTATTTTTATGAGTATCATTATGTAATTCCAAACCCTCTCTTCCATGACATTTGAGAATTCTGTGATCTGACTGTGTCTACTTTTTAGGTAACACAAAGAAAAATTCTATTGAGCTACATGTTGCCTTCCAAACACAAGTTAGTTTTAAATCTCCAAGGTTTTGCTGGTGCTGTTCTCTTTTCCTGGATCCTTTTAATACCATTGTCTGTTTGGCATCTGCTGCTAACTATTCAAAAGAGGTTCAAAAATTACCTCTCCTATGGAACATTGCTGACCATTTCCCCCAATTATATAAGTAGGTTCTCAATATATATATACACGTAATGAATATAGAATTGATTATATATTCTGATGAACAGGAAATATCTAACAATAAACACAATTGCTAAAACATTACCATTGTTTGTTCTCTTTATATAATTTTATTTTCTTATATTCCATGTATTTTGTACCTTTCATAATTCAAATAAACATCTTGTTTAGCTACTGTTGAATATTAAGTTGACATCTTTATTGAGCTGTTCACAATGACACCTGGATATCTTTCCTTAGAAATTAAAACACATTTGCAACCCATCAATGTCTGGCAGAATTTTAATTTGTTTCTCTAGCATTCATTAGCTCCATCTTTTCTAGGTTGAATTATATCTTCTGTAGAAATTCCCATTAGAAAACAGCTGAATACACAATCAAATTCAGAATATATAACTCTTTTCTTGCTTTGATCCATTGTTGGATTTTGCAAGTAACATGCTGTGATATTGTAGAGTATGCCTAATAATTACCTTATTATGAATATGTCGTGGTAGAGGATATTTACAATACAGTTTACAAAGGATTGTGTAGATTATTCAAGGAATTAAGAAAAAGCATTTTCAAAAGTTAAATCAAAATAAAATGCCATAATAATAATATGCTGTGACTATCAATGACAATGAGACCTCATCAAGGTCCCTCATAGATGGATATGCTTAAATTTCGTTGCTTCTACCAAAGTAAAAATATTTTAGTTAAATGATAAAGAAAGTAAGCATTTTTATCTTTTAGGCCTTTACAGTGAATTTTGAATTATAACTTTCATTTAATTGACTAAATTTTTTTTTCTTTTTTTTTAGTTGACAATTTTTTAAATGGACTTCTATTTCCTTTTATTTTCCAATGCTAAATAGAGGATTAAATGATTCCCACTCTATCAAATACTGTGAAAGGAGTTAGGGAGAAAGTCAAGTAGATAGGCTTCTTATAATATCAGATATTTAACAAAGATTATTTTTCCTGTCCTCTAATTGTGAAGATCGTCACAGATGAAATTTGTACCTTTAATATTTAAATTATATTGGCTTTTTAAAGAGAAATGATTAAATCAAGCAGATTAAAGATAGTTTGTTGCGGGATTTCCCTGGTGGCGCAGTGGTTAAGAATCCGCCTGCCAATGCAGGGGACATGGTTCAAGCCCTGGTCGAGGAATATCCCACATGCCGTGGAGCAGCTAAGCCCGTGTGCCACAACTACTGAAGCCTGTGGGCCCTGGAGTCTGTGCTCTGCAACAAAGAGAAGCCACCGCAATGAGAAGCCCACGAGCCACAACAGAGTAACCCCTGCTTCCCACAACTAGAGAAAGCCTGCGTGCAGCAACGAAGACCCAATGCAGCCATAAATAAATAAATAAATAAATAAATAAATAAATAAAATTTAAAAAAGATACTTTGTTGCTACAAGTGAATCTCTACCATTGTGTATAAATTAAAGTTCTTCTGCTTCCATAGGTTTATGTTATCCTGCTCTCTGAGGTATTTTCTCAACCAAACTGTCAACCTTTTGAGGCTAAGACGTATACTATCATATGTTTTCTAAAAAAAATTTATAGATTGTTTTTCAGAGTAGTTTTACGTTTACGGAAAAATTGAGCAGATAATACAATGAGTTCCCATACATCTCCCTTCCCCCTTCACAGTTCCCCCTATCATTAACATATTGCACTTGTTCCAAGTGGTGAACTAACATTGTTACATTATATTAACTGATGTCCATAGTTTACATTAGAGTTCACTCTTAGTGTTACACAGTTCTACGAATTCTGGCAAATGCATAATGTCATGTACCCACCATTATAGTATTATACAGATTAGTTTCAGCGCTATAAACAGCATGTAAATGTTTCCTGTGTTTTACCTATTCATCCTCTCCTTCACTTTCCATTTTCCCAAACAGCTAGTAACCACGGATCACTTTCATATTTATATAGTTTTGACCTTTCGGATTGACTTCTGTCACTTAGCAATATGCATCTGAGGTTCCTCCGTATCTTTCTGAAGCTTGATAGTTTATTTTCTGGTTATTGATAAATAATATTCCATTGTATGGATATACCACTCTTTGTTTATTCATTCACCTATTAAGGGACATATGATTGCTTCTAGTTTGGGCAATTATAAATATTCATGTACAGGTATTTGTGTAAATATAATATAGTTTTCAACTCTTTGGGGTAAATACCCAGAGAAGAGATTATAGGTTGGTAGGGTCAGACTGTGTTAAACTTTGTAAAAACTGCAAAATTGTATTGTAAAGAGGTTGCTCCCTTTTGTATTACCACTAGCAATGAATTAGAGTTCTGATTTTTCCACACCCTCACCAGTATTTGGTATTGTCAGTGTTTTGGATTTTCACCATTTGAATAGGTGTGTAATGGTATCTCATTGTTGTATTAATTTGCAATTCCTTAATGACATATGGTATCTTTTCTTATGCTTATTTGCCAATTGTATATCTGTTTTGAGGAGGTGTCTGTTCAGATCATTTTTTTTTAAAGAGTTCTTTGTATATTTTGAATGCCAATCCTTTATCATGTATGTGTTTTTCTAATATCTTCTTTCAGGATGTGGCTTGTCTTTTCATTACCTTAATAGAGACTTTTGCAGCACAGAAGTTTGCTTTTCTTTTTTTTTTTTAATTTTAATGAGTCCAACTTACCAATTTTGTCTTACATGGATCATGCTTCTGATGTTGTATTTGAAGTCATCCCTAAACCGAAGGTCACCTAGTTTTTCTCCTATGTTATTTTCTAGAATCTTTAGAGTCACATGTTTTAACTTTTGAACTATGATCCATTTGAATTAATTTTTGTGAAAGGTGTTGTCTCCGTCTAGATTCATTCTTATTTGCATGTGAGTGTCCAGTTGTTCCAGAGCCATTTGTTGAGAAGACTAGTCTTTCTGTATTCAATTTCCATTTCTCCTTTTTCAAAGACCAGTTGCCTGTATTTGTGAGAGTCTATTGAATATTGTGTGAGCTGCCTATATTTCTATGCTCTTTATTCTGTTCCATTAATCTACTTTTCTACTCTTTTGCCATTTTATACTGTATCGATTACCTTATCTTTATAGTTATTCTTGATGTCAGGAAGTGTCATTACTCTGAAATTATTTTTTTTCTTCAGGATTGTGTTGGCTATTCTGGGTCTTTAATCTTTCCACACAAACTTTAAAATCAGTTTGTGGATATGCAGACAATGATACACTGAGATTTTTATTATTATTATGCTGAATGTGTAGATCGATTTGGGAAGAAGTGGCATTTTGGCAATTTTGAGTCTTCTTATACATGAACACAGAATATGTATCTATTTAGATATTCTATGTTTTCTTTCATCAGAGTTTTGTAGTTTTCCTTGTATAGATTTGCACATGTTTTGTTAGATTTAAACCTAAGTACTTCATTTCTTTGGTGTTACAGTTTTCTATTTGTTACTCTTGTTCTTTGTTTCTTTTTTATATTCCCCTGTTCTGCTTTTGCAGTTTAATTGAGCATTTTATACGATTCCATTTCTTCTTATTTTTTAGCATATCAATGTTATATCTATTTAAAAATTATTGGTTGCCATAAGAATTGAAATATATATTTACAACTATATAATTCCATTCATAAAATACTATACCACTCACTCTCCCTCCATCCCTTATAATATTAAAAAGGAAAAAAGTACTAAACAGTGGATTGTGAGAATAGAGAGCAGCAGAGCTACACTAGGTCAAGCTTGTGTGTATACTGGGAAGTGGTTTGGTAACTATGTATAGCAAACTTCACCTTTCGTTTACTATAAGCAACAAGGAGAAACCAGATGACATCATCAATACTTTGTGTGGAAATTTTCTTAATTTAATCATCCAGTTAATTAGGTACATTTTCTATTTTACACGTTACTGCAAATGACTATGTTGGTAAACTTTCTTCAACTAAAGTAATTTTTTCCCATTCCTCTAGTTTTTAAAGAATTTTCATCACTTTCCTTTAAGCCCCCTCTGACAGCCTCTTCAAAGTCCATCAGCCTTCTGGTCAAGGTACTAACTCTCTCAGAAGAGTTCTTTCATCTTCGGCTCATCGTCTGAATTTAAACTCCTCCCCATCTTAGTTATTTGTTAGAACAACCTTCCACATACAGGTTTTCTAGATCTGTATTAGCTATTTATTGCTAAGATATTATCCTCAAATGTAGCAACTGAAAACAATAAAAAAATTATTAGTTTGCACATTTTTTGGGTCAATCAGGAATAAAGCAATCACCCCTCTAGGTGAATTTAGCTCAGGGTTGCTCATGAGGTTGTAGTCAATATGTTGTTTTAGGCTGGTTATCTGGAAGCTCAACTGGGAGTGGAGAGTCTGATTCCAACTTGGATCATCCATATGGCTATCAGGAGATTTCAGATTGTCACCACATGCACCTACTTGGGATACTGGAATATCTTCATGTGTTTTTACCTGACTTCTCCCAGATAAAATATTCCAAAAGGGAGCAAGGTAGGAATCACAACTTCTTTTTGACTTAGCCTTAGAAGTCACACACCATAATTTCTACAAAATCTCATTCGTTGCCTAAGTCAGTTCTATTCAATGTGAGAGGCAAATATATCAGAGTGTGAGTAAAAGAAGAAAAGAATCATTGAGGACCATGTTTGATGCTAGCTTCTACACACTGGTATACTATCTCACTCTCTTTTTCCCCCAGTTTTTTGAGGTATAATTGACAAATAAAATTCTAAGATATTTAAAGTATACAATGTGATGATTTGATATATGTACACATTTTGAAGGCTTTCCCCCATTGAATTAACTACCTCTTGTTCAGTGTCTAGAAACAGTCACTTCATATAATTTGTCAAGTTTTCTACTTGTTTACAATGGGGTAGGAAGGATTTATTCCTTCGTGAGTGGAAATGGAACTTGGTGTCACTTATTGATATAAAGAACAAAGAGATAGATCGGGTTATAGAAAGTAGAAATTTTGAAGTCATACTTTTGAAAGACTCAACAGAGTCTTTAAATATTTTTTTAAAAATTCAAATCCGTTGTTCATATAAGATGTTTGAACTAAACATGTAAATTTTGGGGTCCTCAGCATAGAAGTGGCTCTTAAAGTCATGGGGACAAATGATATCACCTAGGAAAACAAAGAAGTCTGAAACCTGACCCCTAGAGTATTCCAAAATTTGGAACTTATAAAGATGAGAAAGTTCCAGATACTGCGAAGTAGCAACTACTGAGGTAGGAAGAAAAAAATTAGAAAAACTTCATGAGTAGTGTATATAGATGTGAAGAAAGTTTTTTAGAAGGAAGAGTACCCAGCTGTGCTAAATGCTGACAAGGTGAGGTCTGAGAATTGACTATTGGATATGAGAAGCAGACTTTTTATCTCAAATCCAGTATCAGAAACACATATAAAAGAAAATACTTACCGATTGATTCAAATTTGCTGTTAAGTTGCGCAGTTTAATAGACTACTTTCCTTTTTCCTTTCTTTATAATTTCTCATTAAGGAATTGCACTTACTGCCACAGTCCTCTAAACACCTTTTGATTCCAAATGTGAACGTGAGGGGTCCATCTGCTGTCTCAGCTCTATGATGCTAAAGTGAAACTGGCAGGAGAACCAACACCCAGAGAGGCATATCCTGTATAATGTGTTTTCTTCTACTTTGGCAAAAATAGAACCTAAACTTTGGCAGGAAATGAAAGAAATTTTGCATTTTGGTTAGCATTTGTGCTTCTTACCTGAAAATATAAAGTGAGACAGCCCTAGGTATATGCTGGAGACTCAAATAAATTGTAGCACAACCAATATTTTTTAGTGCTTTAATGAGAAATAAGGAAAGAATGAATCTGAGATTATCTCGTAATGCCATTAACATTAAAGAAGCAGCATACCCTTATGTGAAAAACATGTATCTATCAGAATAATTTTAAAATGTTTAAGCTCATATAAATGCGCAATTTGGGAAAAGTTGAAATAAAATTTAAATGGAAATAAATTCCTTTTTATTACATAAATAAAAATATATGTTACTTTAAGTGAATTTTTCAAACAACTGCAATATAACTCTAAGTGCCATTAAAAATAGTTTTTCAGAAATTCTGGTTCGCTGTCATATATCTAGAAGCTCTTGATACAGTCTTCCAACTTTTATTAAAACTAATTCTAATCAAAAGAGGGACATAACTCAAAATCATACTTCATACTAAGACTTATAGAAAATGTAGCATCAAAATATAGTTAAGAATCACAACTAATTAAGAAATATGGAGCCAAACAGAGAAAAATGAACTTTGACACTGACAAATCATCATTTATTAGTTTCTTCTCATGGAACACAAAATCCTCTGAGAAAAAGCGTACCCCTCCTACTGTTTTTTCACTGTTTTTTTTTTTTTTCAGTAAACTAGGGAAAGAGTATACATCTCTGTTTTCTCCATTTTTTTTTTTCAGAAAATCAGGACTTATATCAACTGGAAAACCAGATAGTTATCATATGGTCCTTTACCAAAAGCTGAGGTCAATATCACAGTAATATATGTCAGTGATATACATATCACTCCACCCCTGACAGTTTTGAGTCTGATTTAGTGGATCTGGAGTTGGCTTATATATATAATTTGGAGGGAAAGTAAAAACTAACTTCTATTGAAATTCTATGTCTATCTAATTTAAAACTTATTTCTGCTGTTAAAATGTCAGTCTGAGGGGTGGTCAGAAGAGTGGCCCATGCCACCAATTTACTATTCCAACAGAGACTACAAATTGTAAAACATGTCTTTGAAAGAAGTGATATTGTAGCATGATATATTCTGGAAGTTGTAGGTTCATTGAAGCAGAGAGAAAGACAAGAGTCTAAAGGAAGTTTTAGCTTTTCATATATTCAATCAAATCAGTTTAAAACAGAAACAGACATTGAAGATTGAAAAAAGAACCCCCTCATTATAGAAGAGGTTTTCTAAGTGGAAGTCTTCTGCAAGACTGGAAGTGGTCTGAGATTTGTGCATATCGACCTGCTCTCCAGAGAATGATCTGAGAAGAGGATTAAATCTGCACAGAAGGTCAGTAGACAAGGCAAACCATGCATCATGCATGTTGACTAATACCGGACAAGAAAAGAACTTCCCATCAAAAACAAAAAAATGCAGGCCAAGTAAAGCCTTGCCACAGTTTTCAGCATCTAGAAGAATGGGAGGAATAATACTCCTTTGAAATAAAGCTGCTGTGTGATATAGAAGAAAATTTCACAAGAATGTTTGACACCCGGAAAGTGTGTAGGAAGACATAGACTCTGCTACAGCAACATAATTCATAAAGATAAATTAAGCAATTGCATGAGATGAAAAGGGATTTAAATAAGATGAAGCAAGATTGCAAAGAGAGTAAAGATACAATAGAATTGAAATCTATATTAGGAGCTGTAAAAAGAAAAATTAAAACTTTATAATATTAATAAGATAGGTAATATAAAGGATGAACTTGAGATCCCATCCAAGGTCACAGGTGAAAATGACCAGGAAAAAGAATAAATGGGAGTAAATGTAAATGGGAGTAAATGGCTATAGAGGAAAGAGAACATAGTAACTATATGTGCTAATTGATGTCTTTCAGGGACCAGAACAAATGTAGCAGCAGCAAAAGCCAAATATGTTTCTCATATTTTGTAACTACATTTTTAAAATTTTAAACTTTTGCTTTCTTTTCAGCTCATTCTATTTTACTAATCCTGTTATATAGAGGCCACCTTATTTTGCTGTCTTCTAAGGATAACTTAAACTTTTCCAACTTTTTGCCTAAATCATTTAATGCTTTTTCAAGAGTTATATATCTAACGGCAATTCATCCTCCTATTAATAAAATTTATATGGTCATTTTTAAATTACTCATTCACATTTCAAGACTGATTTTATAATTTTGTATCTTGGATGTTTTAATAGCTATCTTCATTCATTCAATTATCTATAATTTCTTACTTTTTACTTCTCCCATTCTGCCAGAGAAATTTTGACATGTATGATCCAGTCCTGACACATCTATGCACAGTTTACTAGCTCTTTAAACCCAGGGAATTAGTGGGGTTTAGGTATATTTGATATTTTTCTAAAAAGTGCAAGATCATTTGTGCACCTATAATGGATGTTCCTCTTTAGCCCCATCTGTGGTGAATTTGTCTGAAATTTCTTTAAATTATAGGTTTTTTAATAGCTTCTTTCCTTAACATACAAGATGAATGCATCCTGTACTTATAAATGTCTTTATTTCTTTCACAATTTTGTATGCATATGATTGTGACGGAAGGAGAAAAATTGGCAAAGTAATGGAGATTAAATGGGTATATCCAATAGACTTTTTATTTCAGAAAATCTTTGTTCATTTTGAGATGAGGAAATTTTTATTTTTTCATTGAGTAAATTGGATCCATTAAATTTATTTCTTTTATCTATTATTTAAATTTTTTTTCATTTTATTAAAATTCTAGGTTTATATTTCAGAATGTTTCAAATCCCAGAGCTAATTAACAAACACATTTCTGATGTTCCCTCTTTTCACTAGTTTAAGACCTAGATAAAATTATTTGATAGTATCATACCTACGGTCAAATATTGTAGAAAATCATCTGATGGAAATAACGTTCTCAGACTGCTTATATCTTTATTTTTCATTCACACCTTTTACTACGTGGTTTAAAATCTTGGTTTCACAGTTATGTGACACTGAACATGTTATTTAATATCAATATCTTAGTTTTCTCATCTTTAAAGTGAGAAAGCAGTAATATCAATTTACGAATATTATTTCTAGGATTTATGCTAAGATAAAATGAGATAAGACATTTAAAATTCTCAGAAAATAATGACCTTCAAGATGGCGGAGGAGTAAGACATGGAGATCACCTTCCTCCCCACAAATACATCAGAAATACATCTACATGTGGAACTGCTCCTACAGAACACCCACTGAACGCTGGCAGAAGACCTCAGACCTCCCACAAGGCAAGAAACTCCCCACGTACCTGGGTAGGGCAAAAGAAAAAAGAAATAACAGAGACAAAAGAATAGGGATGGGACCTGCACCGGTGGGAGGGAGCTGTGAAGGAGGAAAGGTTTCCACACACTAGGAAGCCCCTTCACGGGCAGAGACTGCGGGTGGCAGAGGGGGGAGCTTCGGAGCCACGGAGGAGAGCGCAGCAACAGGGGTGTGGAGGGCAAAGTGGAGAGATTCCCACACGGAGGCTCGGCGCCGAGCAGCACTCACCAGCCCGAGAGGCTTGTCAGCTCACCCGCCGGGGCGGGCGGGGCTGGGAGCTGAGGCTCGGGCTTCGGTCAGATCGCAGGGAGAGGACTGGGGTTGGCGGCGTGAACACAGCCTGAGGGGGGTTAGTGCACCACACCTAGCCGGGAGGGTGTCCGGGAAAAAGTCTGGAGCTGCCGAAGAGGCAAGAGACTGTTGTTTCGGGGTGCATGAGGAGATGGGATACAGAGCACCGCCTAAATGAGCTCCAGAGATGGGCACGAGCCGCGGCTATCAGTGCGGACCCCAGAGACGGGCATGAGACGCTAAGGCTGCTGCTGCCGCCACCAAGAAGCCTGTGTGCGAGCACGGGTCACTCTCCACACCGCCCCTCCCAGGAGCCTGTGCAGCCCGCCACCGCCAGGGTCCCGTGATCCAGGGACAACTTCCCCGGGAGAACACACGGCGCCTCAGGCTGGTGCAACATCATGCTGGCCTCTGCCGCCGCAGGCTCACCCCGCATCCGTACCCTTCCTTCCCCCTGGCCTGAGTGAGCCAGAGCCCCCTAATCAGCTGCTCCTTTAACTCCCTCCTATCTGGGAGAAGAAGAGACACCCGAGGGTGACCTAAATACAGAGGCAGGGCCAAAACCAAAGCTGAACCCCAGGAGCTGTGCAAACAAAGAGGAGAAAGGGAAATCTCTCCCAGCAGCCTTAGGAGCAGCGGATTAAATCTCCACAATCAACTTGAGGTACCCTGCATCTGTGGTATACCTGAATAGACAATGAATCATACCAAAATAGAGGCGGTGGACTTTGGGAGCAACTGTAGACTTGGGGTTTGCTGTATGCGACTGACTAGATTCTGATTTTTATGTTTATCTTAGTATAGTTTTTAGGGCTTGTTATCATTGGTGGATTTGTTTATTGGCTTGGTTGCTCTCTTCTTTTTTTCATAACTTTATAAATTTTTTTATTTTAATACTATTTTTTATTTTAATAACTTTATTTTATTTTTTCTTTCTTTCTTTTTTTCTCCCTTTTCTTCTGAGCCCTGTGGCTGACAGAGTCTTTATGCTGTGGCCGGATGTCAGGCCTGAACCTCTGATTTGGGAGAGCCGAGTTCAAGACAATGGACCACCAGAGACCTCCCGGCCCCACATAGTATCAATCGGCGAGAGCTCTCCCAGAGATTTCAGTCTCAATGCTAAGACCCAGCTCCACTCAACGAGCAGCAAGCTCCAGTGCTGGACAACACATGCTAAACAACTAGCCAGACAGGAACACAATCCCACCCATTAGCAGAGAGGCTACCTAAAATCATAATAAGTTCACAGACACCCCAGAACACACCATCAGATGTGGTCCTGCCCACCAGAAAGACAAGATCCAGCCTCATCCACCAGAACACAGGCACCAGTCCCCTCCACCAGGAAGTCTACACAACCCACTGAACCAACCTTACCCACTGGGGTTAGACACCAAAAACAATGGGAACTACGAACCTGCAGCTTGAGAAAAAGAGACCCCGAACACAGTAAGTTAGCAAAATGAGAAGACAGAGAAATACACAGCAGATGAAGGAGCAAGGTAAAAACCCACCAGACCAAACAAATGAAGTGGAAATAGGCAGTCTACCTGAAAAAGAATTCAGAATAATGGTAGTAAAGATGATCCAAAATCTTGGAAATAGAATGGAGAAAATGCAAGTAACATTTAACAAGGACCTAGAAGAACTAAAGAGAAAAACAAACAATGATGAACAACACAATGAATGAAATTAAACCTTCTCTAGAAGGAATCAATAGCAGAATACCTGAGGCAGAAGAATGGATAAGTGACCTGGAAGATAAAATAGTGGAAATAACTACTGCAGAGCAGAATAAAGAAGAAAGAATGAAAAGAATTGAGGACAATCTCAGAGACCTCTGGGACAACATTAAATGCACCAACATTCAAATTATAGGGGTCCCAGAAGAAGAAGAGAAAAAGAAAGGGACTGAGAAAATATTTGAAGAGATTATAGTTGAAAATTTCCCTAACATGGGAAAGGAAATAGTCAGTCAACTCCAGGAAGCACAGAGAGTACCACACAGGATAAATTCAAGGAGAAACATGCCAAGACACATATTAATCAAGCTCGTAAAAATAAGAGAGATTTGGCACATCCTGTCCTTTTCCCAGTTTGGTTGTTCTATAGAATAGTCTATTATTCTTCAATTTAGGGTTATCTTAACTAATAAAAGTTGTCCATTTCCCTGCGGTATTTCATTAATCTTGGTATTCTTTTCGAGTCCCATGCTGACGTTGGGTTTGTCTTCAGCTGTCTCAGTGGCCAATTATCCCACCCCTTTTACAGATGTCTCTGTTCAAATGAGAGAACAATTAGCAGATGCTTTGAGGACAGACTTTTAATTCTAGATAATTTCAGCCTTGCAGGTTGATTGTCTATAGTCTCTATTCTCCTTTCCAGCCTCTTTAATGGGGGAGTAAACTAAATTTGATTTTTAAAGGAATTCCTTTATTTTTATTATTTATTTATTTATTTATTTATTTATTTATTTATTTATTGGCTGTGTTGGGTCTTCCTTTCTGTGCAAGGGCTTTCTCTAGTTGCGGCAAGCGGGGACCACTCTTCATCGCGGTGCGCGGGCCTCTCACTATCGCGGCTTCTCTTGTTGCGGAGCACAAGCTCCAGATGCGCAGGCTCAGTAGTTGTGGCTCATGGGCCTAGTTGTTCCACGGCATGTGGGATCTTCCCAGACCAGGGTTCGAACCCATGTCCCCTGCATTGGCAGGCAGATTCTCAACCACTGCACCACCAGGGAAGCCCCACTAAATTTGATTTTATCAGCTTCTTGAAGAAATACAATCCAGCTTCACCCCAGTTCAGCTCTTATTAGCTCTGTGGAACTGTAACAACATTTAACTGGCTTTTATTGCTCAGACCTCAGAGACCTCTAACTGCCAGAGTAAACTTCCTGAGTGAAGTAAGTTCTAATCATATTATTTCCTACTTAACACGCGACAATGGTTTTCCATTAAATACAGGATTAGCACCACCCACATTTGCCTTAGTAGACTCTCCCTTTCAGTGTATGCCTTCATCTAATTGGCTGGGCTCTTTAAGCATCACCCCCTTCCTCACAATGCATATAACACTCACACTAAATTTCCCGGGGAACCCTGGATCTCTAAGCTGCTGCATGTGGTCTTTAGTAAATGTATGCCCTTGGGCTGGAATGTCCTTACTTTCCCCCTTAAACACAACAGGTCTCCCAAGTTAGTATCTTTTTTTTTTTCCTTTAGTAGTAGTTTAAGCACCTATCTCCTATGTGAGAAGCCTGCCATCTCAAGTAGAGTCAACCACTTCTTCCTTACATTCTGCCTCATTTTATAAATCACGTTTAACCCAAATATCCCTGTATTGCTAGATTGAAGAATCCAGCTTAAATATTAGACCTTAGGGACCAGCCTATGTTCACTGATGTACTTTGGTACATCATCAGGTGCCTACCACTTAGATGACTCTCAAAAATATATGTTGACTTTAATTGTATTAGATTCAGGGCATATTTAACTTATAACCATTCTCAAGATATTACATCTGTTATTTTTCTTTGGCCTATCAGATTTACCACTGAGTCATAGTAGGAAATTATAGTAATTTGATATAAATTTTTCTCTCCACATTAAAAAAATATCTTATTGTTGGGAAAGGATCTATACATTTTCTGGTTCTAGATAAGGAAAAATAGCTGATCTTTTTTAATTTCAAGGAAAAGTAAATGTATAACATAGTGTAAAGAAGACACAATTTAAATTTAGAAGAACTGATATTAATTGCAATGTTGCCTCTTATTCACTTAAACATCATGACATTTTTATCATTTCCAAAATTTTGTAATGCTGTCTTCATTGCTCCGTTGTGGAATCATCTGTGACAATATGTGTGAATGTGCTCTCTACTTTAAACTTTGAAAGTTTTTTTTTTTTTAAAGACCACACAATTTTTCCTTATTAGTTGAAAATGCTGACATTTTTATGATGAATATATTTCTGTTCTTCATATCTTTGATGTTAGTGCTTCACAGCAGTCCAGATTTTGACTTCCTACTTTACAAATCTA
Source organism: Balaenoptera acutorostrata (assembly GCF_949987535.1). NCBI lineage: Eukaryota > Metazoa > Chordata > Mammalia > Artiodactyla > Balaenopteridae > Balaenoptera > Balaenoptera acutorostrata. The sequence goes on from NC_080074.1 coordinate 92,505,946, forward strand.
ACCTATTACTTGCTATGTATACATTTCATCTTGTCTCCTTATCAAAGATCAATGCTCTTGTCACTGGGGAGTTTTCATTTACTTTTATATTTCCAACAAAGGAAAATTCTGAGGAAATGTGAAACTGGATCTGGGTGTTCCCTTCTAATATTGATAGGCAGAATCTCATATCTAGCTTTATTTTTTGTGATTTTTCATTATAAGTGAAAAAGTGGCTATTTCATTGTATTTGTAACTTGCAAGTACATTTTCGATTTTTGTTGTCTTTTTTTTTTAACCTCCTTGGACTCCTTGATAATCCATTGCACTTTTCTCACCATTTTCCTTTTGATAAATGAAGATTCCATTGTACTGCACTTATAGTTTATACTATATGCTTTTCCTTTCCAAAATGTTTTCTTTGTTTACCCTAAACCTACTAAAATTTAGATATAAAATTTTCTGTGCACTTTCTTTTTTCCCAGTAATAGTGGGCTGGATTATTTGGATCAAACTGCCAATGGAAGAAAAAAGAAAAATCTTAGATAAAACTTTAAAAACTGATCGCAATAGCACTGAATAATTGAACTGATAATAAAGAATTATTAGGCCAAAATCTGAAGGTAATCGTAACCCAGAGAGTTGAGAATAATATCCAAGAAATAAAGTATCTTTTGTCTTGGAATTTACCCATAATTCAAAGACAAGTATGTAACATTAAGATGATAACGTGACATTTTAAGAAACCCTCTTCACAATAAGCTAGAAATAAAATGACCACACTCAGTTAAGGATTAACAAGAATTAAACACTCCCACCTTCCCCAAATTTCAGAGCCACTAGCTAATTTTGCCAATAAGCTGAGTTAGAGTAGATGAAGTAAAAACAAACAAGCAGCGACTCTGTGGTCCTTACATAGATTTGCATCCAGGTGTGCATAGCTTGGGTAGGTGAGATAAACTCAAAGCTATGGATTTGGTTTGTGACAGTCAGCAACTGATAGTGACCCATGCTCCTGAGAGAAGTAAATGCACATCCTCTGTAGCAGACAACACGTTCACCCTAGATCTCAGGGAATTTCCACCAATAACATTTGTCTGGAAAACAACACCATGAGATCATCTAACACAGAAAAGAACACAGTTTAAGTATTCCCAGTAGGTAGTGGGTAAAAATAGGACATGATTAAAAAGTACTTATTTAAACAAACAAACAAACAAGCAAAAAGAAACCCAAAAAAAACAAAAAGAAGAAAAAAGGGGAAGGGAAATGAAAGAAACTTGGTAGACATTTTTACATAGGACAGTTGTTTAAATCCACAATTTCAGTAATGATTACATTCAGTGTAAATGGACTAAATGTTTTAGTTTACAGACAAGCACTGTCATATTGGGAGAACCACACCAACTATATGCTACCTCCAAGAGACAAATAAAATACAAAATGAACGAAAGTAATGGGATTAAAAAAGATATATTATGCAAACTTTATTTCCAAGTACACATGGAACATCTATCAGAAATTGAATATGTATAAAGACAGAGAATAACTGAAACACATATGCCATTCTGGTGATAGTGTCAGTCGCTTCTACCACTTTGGAAATAGATCGGCACTAACTGGTACACTTGAAGTCATGCATCCCCTATAGCCCAATAATTACATCCATAAGGATATATACTGGTAAAATTCATTTACATGTGCACCTGGATCCATGCACTAGAATATTCATAGCAGCATTGTAATAGCCAAAAACTTAAAACAATTCAAATGTTCAAGAGTAGAATGGAAAAATGAATTATGAAAAATTCATGTAATAGAATATTAAACAACAATGAAAATGAATAGACTATAGCTTTGGCATATGTACTCTAAAAACACAAAGTTGAGGAGAAAAACAAAAAGCTAAACACCAAAAATAGTAAACTATGATTCTGTTTACATAAAGTTCAGAAGCAGGAAAAACCAAACCAGGAGTCTGAAACTACGGCCTATGGGTCAAATCTGGTCTAACATCTGTTTTTGTAAATTGTTTTATTGTAACACAGACATGCTTCTTCTTTTACACATTATATATGGTTCTTTTTGTGCTATAATCACAGTGTTGAGTAGTTGCTACAGAGACCCCTATGGCCTGCAAAGACTAAAATACTTACTATCTGGCCTACATAGAAAAATGTTTGCTGATCCCTTAATTAAACTCCTCACTTAGTGATAGATATATAAGTGAGATAAAGCTCTTTTTTTAAGAAAAAAAAACCAGGAACAAGAAAATAATGATAAGTATGTTTAATTTTTCCTTCTGAGTTAGGGAGAAAGAGGTTGTGATCACGAGATAACATACGAGGGGTTTCTGCACTGCTGCCAATGTTTTATTTATTTAGTTTTTACCTATGTTAAGTGTTTATTTCATGTACATTCCCTTTACAAATGTTTATTAAACTGTGTGTATGCATTTATGCATGTTTTGATAACACTTTACAATTAAATATCTTTAATATGGTTTAAGGGAAAACACAAACAAATCAAAAACAAACAAAAAAAACCCAATGATATGCTAGGACTTTTCATAAACATATAATCCTGAATTTCATTTGATTGTTATTTATTTTTCTGATTTCACCATCCAAATTCTGCAGCTTCCTAATGGTCAAGAAAGGCATCACTTCCAATTAGGGCCTTTAACTTCTCATCAAATAAAGCAGATATCTAACGGACCTTCAGTTCCATTGTGGTCTATTATAGATATTTATATTAAGTAAAGTGTCTTGAAATCAGAACTCATCTTCTGTTCATTTTCTTCTCTTGTACTCTGCCTAGAAAATACAAATAAATAGAAATAAAGTTTTTGTAGAACTAGCAAAGGAAGCATAAGTCACTTATTTCTAGTCTAAGCAGCTAGGATTCTAAGTGCGGATCAGACATATTCACGGAATCCTCTACACTTTCCTTTTTCTCATTGCAAAATAAGGGTAAATAAAGCTAACTAAATTTATAACCCTATTTATTAATAAACAGTGTAATGTAACCTATTAGAACTGTATGCAAGGTGACCAACTTTTAAAAATATTTCCAGAATTATGAATTTTCCCATTTTATAAACATTTTTAATTGAGTCACTAGCGTAACATTAGGAAGACATGCTGGGTTGACATAAAGCCTGTTCCAAGTTTGGAGTCAACTGAAGTTCTGAAGTTTTGTGGGAATGCTAACGTGCTGGTTCGGGGCTCCAAAACTTACATTTCTCCAGATGGAGCGTTGTTAATATTCTGGATTTGTGGCATTGCACTATTTTGAAACAAATAAAATGAAGCAGTAAAAAGTAAGTTTGTTTGCCATATGGCTGTTTATTTCTGTGTGTAGAGCTTAACTGTGAAATATATGGCTTCTCAATATGGGACGGCCACGTACTCACACCGGCACACCTGCTTTCAGCGCGAAGAATCCTTCTTTTAAAGATGGCATTAAATTCACAGTATCGTGATCTGAAGAATTTTTCTCATCATTTATGAGATGGTGGGGAGCAGTCCAGCTTATAAGACATGGAAAATGAGATGATACAGTAGTAGCTTTTACCCTTTAAAATATAGGTATTATTTAAATATGAAAAAGGACTGTTTCAGGTGAGTAAAGAGTGTGACGAATAGGAAGTGTGACTGTTAATACTCTGAGGAAGGCTTGTGTTCCAATTCTACCAGAGACTACCAGTAGCCTTGGGTGGGGAATGACATTTCTCTACCTTATCTATTCTACCTTTATAATTGGGATTTAAATAATAGAATCACAGAGCTATAGATTTCTTAAAATCTGATCTAGCTTTGCTTCAGGAAAGATACAAGGAGGATTCCAAAAGAAGCAACGACTTCTTTCTTCAAAAAAAAACTTCTGTTCCTAATCAGTATAGGGCTTCTTTCAGGGTCAGGGGGTCACCCTGCTCTCAGGAGAGTCAGAGAAAGTGTGACCCCTTACATACCTACTGAGGATTTTAAATGCTGCTTTTAGGCTATAACAAGAGGCAAAGACACCATCCTGGGATAAATACTATCTTTTTAGCTCTGAGTCCAAAACTCTTCTCAGACACAACTGTTTAGATTTGATGGTGGCTTTCGGTATTTTGCTTGAGCCTTCCATCAGACCTTCTGTAGAAGTAACATGCTTGATTACATAAATTTTGAAATCCTTTTACAGAATTTCAATTTCAATATCTTTAAACCCTGAGAGTACAAAATGACCCTTCAACAGGGATTAATTACTTATGTGCATATTATAAAACCTTGAGACATTCAAATACTTGTTGAATCTACAAAGTTAAACACCAAGCGTATATTCAATACTGTTTATTAGCAAAGAGGAAGGTGCAGTCCACATCTTAGAGGTATGTCTCTTTATGTAGTTGGAGAAATATAATAAATGTATGAAAATGACTCTATTCTAAAAAACAATAGTACTTGTAAAAATAAGATAAATGATTCTCTCCTTTTTTTTGCTGTTACTCATGTTTTCTCTAATTCTTGGGTAAATTCTATTTTTTTGCAACATTTTCAGTATCAGTCAACTTTTAAGATGCACCTTATTCAAACCATTTCACCAGAAACCTCATCAAAGTGGACATCTATGAAAATATTTTGGGCTTTATTGCCAAATTCTGTCACACAAGTGTCTTATTAAAACATCTAGAGTACTTGCTATTTCCTGCTCACCAGGACTCATCAGCATGATCTCATCAAAATAGTAAGTCAGTATGAAGTTCTGTGAGACGTGTTAATTTCCTTGGCTGCCATAACAAAGTACCGCAAACTGGATTAAACAACAGGAGTTTATTCTTTCACAGTGCTGGAGGTTAAAAGGCAAGCTGTTGGCAGTGTTGACTCCTTCTAGAGGCTCTGAGGAAGATTCTGTTCTGTGCTGTTCTAGCTTCTGGTGATGGCAGGCAATCTTTGACATTCCTTGGCTTGTAGATGCATCCAATCTTGGCCTTCATCTTCACACGGAGTTCTCCCTGTGTCTCTGTATCTGCACATGGCCATCCTCTTGTAAGGATGCCAATCATATTGGATTAGGGGCCCACCTGACTCTGGTATACCCTCATTTTAACTAATTACATCTCTAATGAGCCTATTTCCAAATAAGATCCCATTCTGATGTGCTGGGGGTTAGGAATTCAAAATATCTTTTTTGGAAGACATAATCCAACCCATAACAGATGTACATTTAGCTACATCCAAATATCCAAATAATATTATGTCAGGAAGCAGGAATTTTGGTAAAGCACTAAGTAGCCACAGAAGGTACAATGTTGACCCTATCAGTTGAGCAGAAACTTCTTTCGATCCTACTTAATAAATGTTTTTTAAAAGTACTTGTTAAATGGATGGAGAAATGAGTTTGCTCCAATAAATCAATCACCTTCTTAGTTAAGTTTAAACTAATCTTCAACCATTATGAACGATCTATTTTGCTTTTATAACTCTGAAAAACAGCTTAAGTGCTAATGTGATGAAATCTCCACTTCTGTGTCTTTCAAGTCTGTTTTAGTGGTACTAAATTCTGAAATTCTCTTAGGAATGTGGCACATTTTGTTTGCTGTTTAATAATGGGGTTCTATGGTAGGAGCTTACCCTTACTCTTTCTTGACATCCATAGCCTGACTGCCACGCCAGGGGACAAATGTGGCAATTCTGCTAGTTGCCAAATGCCTATCCCAAAGGGGCATTCATGGACTGGAAAAAAATAAGCATCAGGTAGTTTGAGAATCCACTGAGCCCATTGTAAGGACCACATGGGCCAAAACTCCATTTATTACCTTATGACCATAAGCCCTTGGTGGTGGCTTGTAAGTAATTGGGAGAAGACTTGTAGTATATAACATAACTCTCCTTCTCATTAAGGGAACCGAGTCTCCATTTCAATCACAGGACTTCAGGTTGTCAAGAACTGTGAGGAATCTGAGGTTTTATCCTGTTTACAGGCTAACTGATTAACCTGCCACAGTTTCACGGATACTGGCACAAGGCAAGAGTATTCAGAGACAAAAGACCCAAGCCCAGCAGATAGACAGCTTCATGTCTTCATTGGTTTCTCTTGCCCACAATTCTCACAGAGTCATGTGGGATGATGACCCAGGGAAATGCTGTAATGCAATGGATTTGCATCTCAGTTGAAGAACACCAGGCTTCAGAAGCTCCAGTCTTTTATAATGAGTCACAAGCAACCCTGCCAGAACTTTGCTCCAGAACAAGATGTTATTTTTATTACTCTGATCAGAAAACAGGTCTGTCCTCGCCCCAGAAGGAAACACTATCTCTACTCCCACAGTTGTTTGCTATGTAAACATCCTTGTAAGGATAGTCTAAAACAAAAGCTGTTTTTATCTCTGCTCAAAAGAATTGCCAAAAATGAGAGACCCATGGAGAGCTGTCTCTCAACACAAGTATGAATTACCTTAAGCCTGGAAAACAAGTGACAAGTAATTACTTCCAATTGAAGTTATCCAAATCAGGTTTCTGCTAACCAGACTTAAATATTTTTCCCCATAATATAAAGTATCAATAATAATTTTGTAAGCTGCTGGCACTTCCAAATTAATGTGTTTCTCAATGCATTTGTGAGTGAGAGTCCTTTGGGTCCTCTGGTTGGCAGGAGTTTGTAGTGGGAGAAGATGAGAAGGTAAACCATGAACAACCAGACAACATCCCTATCTTCTTGGTCTTTTGATTCCTTTCTCCTCATAATGTCAGGGAAGTTCTGGCATTTTGACCTAGTTGAGTATAGGCTACCATTGAACTCAAATTTTATTCGGACTGTTAGAGCCACTTTTTACAACTTTAGTGAGCTTATGCAAAATCTCTCGTAAGTGCATACTTATGGATATATTCAGCCTGGCACTGCTTGAATCAGCCTTTAGAATCCACTTCTGCACATACTTCTTATTTTCCTGCTGATAAAAATTAGCAAGATTTTACAATTATTTTGACATTCAAGCTATCCTAATAACATCTCCCTAGACATGGTACAATCTTAATCTCTGAATCTAGAAGCAATAAGTATTAGGAGTGGATTCTGAGGAGAATATGCATCCCTTTGCTAGGAAATTCTACAGGGGAAGTTTTGAGATTTAATATTCTCGTATTTATGTAAGTCTGGCCAAAAGTTTGCCATCTCACACCTTAGGGTCCCTCTCCTTTCCCATTAATACCCTAATCTTAAAACGAGTGATTTAGGCAGGTTGTGAAGTCAATTTACAACTTGCTCATTCTACCCATGTATAAGCGTTTGGTTCCCTATCCTTGCCTTGAAGGGCAATTTAAGTCTCTGGGCTTTTTTAAAAAATCATATACTTTTAGTAAATTTTCTATGCCAGTAAAATGGCAAAGAATCCTGTTTTGCTGTCATTATTATCAATACGCTTATAAGGTACAACAGTTGCTAATTCTCCAAAGTTTTTCCTTCAATCACCCCTTCACCGAAGGCAAACACACGTGATAGTATATGTAATTATTATATCACTGCAGACCATTGAAAATTATTATGCTATTTTCTGTTTGTAAGAATGCCTTCACTACATTCAATCTCTAACCAGTAAGCAACTAATTTCCATTCTGTCAGAGAGCTTTAAGCTTTTTTCTGTTCCCTAGAACCACTAGGTACCAACAACTCCATCAGTCAGGGGTCAGTCAGGAAAATAGAAACAATTTGGAATTTTAAGTAGATGAAATTTAACCCAGAAAAATTTTTAACAAAGAGAATAGAATTGCTGAGAATGCTAATATGGAATGGGAGGAAAAACAGCATCTGCTAGATATGTTGCCCAAGCAATCTCAATCTCTTCAGTCATCTTCTCAGTGCTGACTAGTAGCGAAACTAGATTGAAATAGTTCTCAAGGGAAATTTAGAAATATGGTTGGCTGCAATGCAAAGTAGAGTACGGCAGATAGAATAGTGCCTTCCTTCCACACCAAAGATGTTTACTTCTGAATCCCTGAAATCTGTGAATACTATGTTGCATGGGTAGGAGGAGTTAAGATTGCAGATGGAATTAGGTTGCTAATCAGATGACTTTAAAATAAGGAGATTATCCTGGATTACCTGGGTGGGCCCACTATAATCACATGGTTCCTTTAAATGTGCAAGAGTTAGGCAAAAGAGTTAAAGTGAGAGATGTGAGGGAAGAAGCAAATTTCAAGTGATGTCATGTGAAGAGTCAACCCACCGTTGCAGGTTTTGAAGGTGGAAGACCACAAGCCAAGGAATGAAGGCAACCTCTAGAAGCTGGAAAAGGAAAGGAAACAGATTCTCCTGTAGAACGTTCAAAAGGAACTCAGCCTTATAGATACCTTGATTTGAGTTCAGTGAGAACCATTGTGAGATATTGACCTTCAGAAGTGTAAGATGACAAATTTGTGTTGTTTTCAGCCACTAAATTTATGATAATTCATTATAGTGGCAATAGGAAACTAATACACTGAGGCAAGATAAGAGCACAGAATGAATATAAAAGCCAATAGGAAATTCACCTCACATCTAATACTCTTAATTCCTAAACTAGTTCGCAGCATTTGGGTATGAGGGAGAAAGTGCCAGATCAATGCTTCAATGAATAAACCTTAAGATTTATATAAACCCTAGAGAAAAATGGTGGAAATAACTACGACAGAGCAGGATAAAGAAAAAAGAATGAAAAGAACTGAGGACAGTCTCAGGGACCTCTGGGACAACATTAAACGTGCCAACATTCGAATTATAGGGGTACCAGAAGAAGAAGAGAAAAAGAAAGGGACTGAGAAAATTTTTGAAGAGATTATAGTTGAAAACTTCCCTAATATGGGAAAGGAAATAGTTAATCAAGTCCTGGAAGCACAGAGAGTCCCATACAGGATAAACCCAAGGAGGAACACGCCAAGACACATATTAATCAAACTGTCAAAAATTAAATATAAGGAAAACATATTAAAGGCAGCAAGGGAAAAAAAACAAATAACACACAAGGGAATCCCCATAAGGTTAACATCTGATCTCTCAGCAGAAACTCTGCAAGCCAGAAGGGAGTGGCAGGATATACTTAAAGTCATGAAGGAGAAAAACCTACAACCAAGATTACTCTACCCAGCAAGGATCTCATTCAGATTCGATGGAGAAATTAAAACCTTTACAGACAAGCAAAAGCTGAGAGAGTTCAGCACCACCAAACCAGCTTTACAACAAATGCTAAAGGAAATTCTCTAGGCAAGAAACACAAGAGAAGGAAAACACCTACAATAACAAACCCAATACATTTAAGAAAATGGGAATAGGAACATACATATCGATAATTACCTTGAATGTAAATGGATTAAATGCTCCCACCAAAAGACACAGGCTGGCTGAATGGATACAAAAACAAGACCCATACATATGCTGTCTACAAGAGACCCACTTCAGACCTAGGGACACATACAGACTGAAAGTGAGGGGATGGAAAAAGATATTCCATGCAAATGGAAATCAAAAGAAAGCTGGAGTAGCAATTCTCATATCAGACAAAATAGACTTTAAAATAAAGACTATTACAAGAGACAAAGAAGGACACTATATAATGATCAAGGGATCGATCCAAGAGGAAGGTATAACAATTGTAAATATTTATGCACCCAACATAGGAGCACCTCAATACATAAGGCAAATACTAACAGCCATAAAAGGGGAAATTGACAGCAACACAATCATAGTAGGGGACTTTAACACCCCACTTTCACCAATGGACAGATCATCCAAAATGAAAATAAATAAGGAAACACAAGCTTTAAATGATACATTAAACAATATGGACTTAATTGATATTTATAGGACATTCCACCCAAAATCAACAGAATACACATTTTTCTCAAGTGCTCATGGAACATTCTCCAGGATAGATCATATCTTGGGTCACAAATCAAGCCTAGGTCAATTTAAGAAAATTGAAATCGTATCAAGTATCTTTTCCGACCACAGCGCTATGAGACTAGATATCAATTACAGGAAAAGATCTGTAAAAAATACAAACACATGGAGGCTACACAATACATTACTTAATAACGAAGTGATTACTGAAGAAATCAAAGGGGAAATCAAAAAATACCTAGAAACAAATGACAATGGAGACACGACGACCCAAAACCTATGGGACACAGCAAAAGCAGTGCTAAGAGGGAAGTTTATAGCAATACAAGCCTACCTCAAGAAACAGGAAACATCTCGAATAAACAACCTAACCTTGCACCTAAAGCAATTAGAGAAAGAAGAACAAAAAAAACCCAAAGCCAGCAGAAGGAAAGAAATTATAAAGATCAGGTCAGAAATAAATGAAAAAGAAATGAAGGAAACAATAGCAAAAATCAATGAAACTAAAAGCTGGTTCTTTGAGAAGATAAACAAAATTGATAAACCATTAGCCAGACTCATCAAGAGAAAAAGGGAGAAGACTCAGATCAATAGAATTAGAAATGAAAAAGGAGAAGTAACCACTGACACTGCAGAAATACAAAAGATCATGAGAGATTACTACAAGCAACTATATGCCAATAAAATGGACAACCTGGAAGAAATGGACAGATTCTTAGAAATGCACAAACTGCCGAGACTGAACCAGGAAGAAATAGAAAATATGAACAGACCAATCACAAGCACTGAAATTGAAACTGTGATTAAAAACCTTCCAACAAACAAAAGCCCAGGACCAGATGGCTTCACAGGCGAATTCTATCAAACATTTAGAGAAGAGCTAACACCTATACTTCTCAAACTCTTCCAAAATATTGCAGAGGGAGGAACACTCCCAAACTCATTCTACGAGGCCACCATCACCCTGATACCAAAACCAGACAAAGATGTCACAAAGAAAGAAAACTACAGGCCAATATCACTGATGAACATAGATGCCAAAATCCTCAACAAAATACTAGCAAACAGAATCCAACAGCACATTAAAAGGATCATACACCATGATCAAGTGGGGTTTATCCCAGGAATGCAAGGATTCTTCAATATATGCAAATCAATCAATGTGATACACCATATTAACAAATTGAAGGAGAAAAACCATATGATCATCTCAATAGATGCAGAGAAAGCTTTTGACAAAATTCAACACCCATTTATGATAAAAGCCCTGCAGAAAGTAGGCATAGAGGGAACTTTCCTCAACATAATAAAGGCCATATATGACAAACCCACAGCCAACATTGTCCTCAATGGTGAAAAACTGAAACCATTTCCACTAAGATCAGGAACAAGACAAGGTTGCCCACTCTCACCACTATTATTCAACATAGTTCTGGAAGTCCTAGCCACAGCAATCAGAGAAGACAAAGAAATAAAAGGAATCCAAATCGGAAAAGAAGAAGTAAAGCTGTCACTATTTGCAGATGACATGATACTATACATAGAGAATCCTAAAGATGCTACCAGAAAACTCCTAGAGCTAATCAATGAATTTGGTAAAGTAGCAGGATACAAAATTAATGCACAGAAATCTCTTGCATTTCTATACACTAATGATGAAAAATCTGAAAGTGAAATTAAGAAAACACTCCCATTTACCATTGCAACAAAAAGAATAAAATATCTAGGAATAAACCTACCTAAGGAGACAAAAGACCTGTATGCAGAAAATTATAAGACACTGATGAAAGAAATTAAAGATGATACAAATAGATGGAGAGATATACCATGTTCCTGGATTGGAAGAATCAACATTGTGAAAATGTCTCTACTACCCAAAGCAATCTACAGATTCAATGCAATCCCTATCAAACTACCACTGGCATTTTTCACAGAACTAGAACAAAAAATTTCACAATTTGTATGGAAACACAAAAGACCCCGAATAGCCAAAGCCATCTTGAGAACGAAAAATGGAGCTGGGGGAATCAGGCTCCCTGACTTCAGACTATATTACAAAGCTTCAGTAATCAAGACAGTTTGGTATTGGCACAAAAACAGAAATATAGATCAATGGAACAGGATAGAAAGCCCAGAGATAAACCCACACACATATGGTCAACTTATCTTTGATAAAGGAGGCAAGCATATACAGTGGAGAAAAGACAGCCTCTTCAATAAGTGGTGCTGGGAAAATTGGACAGGAACATGTAAAAGTATGAAATTAGAACACTCCCTGACACCATGCACAAAAATAAACTCAAAATGGATTAAAGACCTAAGTGTAAGGGCAGACACTATCAAACTCTTAGAGGAAAACATAGGCAGAACACTCTATGACATACATCACAGCAAGATTCTTTTTGACCCAGCTCCCAGAGAAATGGAAATAAGTACACAAATAAACAAATGGGACCTAATGAAACTGAAAAGCTTTTGCACAGCAAAGGAAACCATAAACAAGACCAAAAGACAACCCTCAGAATGGGAGAAAATATTTGCAAATGAAGCAACTGACAAAGGATTAATCTCCAAGATTTACAAGCAGCTCATGCAGCTCAATAACAAAAAAACGAACAACCCAATCCAAAAATGGGCAGAAGATCTAAATAGACATTTCTCCAAAGAAGATATACAGATGGCCTACAGACACATGAAAGAATGCTCAACATCATTAATCATTAGAGAAATGCAAATCAAAACTACAATGAGATATCATCTCACACCGGTCAGAATGGCCATCATCAAAAAAATCTAGAAACAATAAATGCTGGAGAGGGTGTGGAGGAAAGGGAACACTCTTGCACTGTTGGTGGGAATGTAAATTGATACAGCCACTATGGAGAACAGTATGGAGGTTCCTTAAAAAACTACAAATAGAACTACCATATGACCCAGCAATCCCACTACTGGGCATATACCCTGAGAAAACCATAGGTCAAAAAGAGTCATGTACCAAAATGTTCATTGCAGCTCTATTTACAATAGCCAGGACATGGAAGCAACCTAAATGTCCATCGACAGATGAATGGATAAAGAAGATGTGGCACATATATACAATGGAATATTACTCAGCCATAAAAAGAAATGAAATGGAGGTATTTGTAATGAGGTGGATGGAGTTAGAGTCTGTCATACAGAGTGAAGTAAGTCAGAAAGAGAAAAACAAATACAGTATGCTAACACATATATATGGAATCTAAGGGAAAAAAAAAAAAAAAAAAAAAAAGGCCATGAAGAACCTAGTGGCAAGACGGGAATAAAGACACAGACCTACTAGAGAATGGACTTGAGGATATGGGGAGGGGGTGGGGTGAGATGTGACAGGGTAAGAGAGTGTCATGGACATATATACACTACCAAATGTAAAATAGATAGCTAGTGGGAAGCAGCCGCATAGCACAGGGAGATCAGCTCGGTGCTTTGTGACCACCTAGAGGGGTGGGATGGGGAGGGTGGGAGGGAGGGAGATGCAAGAGGGAAGAGAAATGGGAACATATTGTATATGTATAACAGATTCACTTTGTTATAAAGCAGATGCTAACACACTATTGTAAGGCAATTATACTTCAATAAAGATGTTTGAAAAAAAAAAAAAAAAACCCTAGAGAGATCAAGCACTTTTCCCCCACTCAATTAATTACATGATCCTGCAAGTGAAACTGTAGTAATACATTTGAATGTATTAAAAAATAAATATTTTAAAACAATTTACATGGGATGACTTATACATATGCACATACTGTATTACCCCATTTTAGAATGACTTATCATTATGAACTTCAGGTCGACTCTCAAAATTATTATCAGAATCAAGTATGGCAAAAGTATATGAAGAAGTAGTAGCAATTGGTAGAGGAGGCACAACTGAGGCAGCTGGGGAATTCTGGGACAGCATCAAAGCCAGAGGTCCAATTCTTTTCCTATACATTAGGGAACATTGGGTCACTTTCTTTGCAGATAGATGGGTCAGCTCAGAACTTAGGCCATCGAGCAAAGCTAGACAAAATAGAGAGGATCCAGGTCCAGGATGACTGAACCCTGTCATCATTCAATTCAAAGGTGTACAATTTGTGGAGGAAAATGATTCAGGCCAACTTAGATGCTTAATAAAAAGTTAGGAGTTGTGAGCTCAGAGTATACAAACCAAAGGCAGGTTGTAAAAGTCTAAGCTAGAGGACACAGAGAGGACTGGAGCAGAGATACACAAGTCCAGACTTATTTATTCAGAGGAAGACACACACACACAAACACACACACACACAGAGGCAATAGTAGGAAACAAAAAACAGAGTAGGAAACCAGGCACAGAATTTCAGTATCCCAAGAAGTCAATCAGCCCAGCTAGCATGATTGCCTTCTTGCTCTGCTTTAAAGTAGTCCTGTTGTTGATAAAATGAATTCACAGTACAGGCTGCTTCTGGAGTAAGGTAAGTGCAGACATTTGTTGTAGAGAGAGGGATTTCTTTATCTGGGAAGCAATCAGAGTAGCAGTAATAATCTAGTTCAGTTTTTCTTTCATTCATCTGGTCAACAAATATTATTTAAACAACTATGGTACTATGGTCATTGTGCTGCTCTGAAAATATAAGGATAGCTACTGTTTCCATGAAATGTATTGTTGATTAACTTAGGTATCTGGGTTAGTTTTAACCATCTGATAAATGGCTTGTGTCTTTCACAGCCTTAAACTCTGACTTATTCTTTGTAGTTTAGTTTAATGAATTCATATACTCTGTGGAAATCAAACAGTTGATCTTTACCATCCAGATTCATGTTCATTCAATACAAGGGAGTGTTTACATTTCTCCCAATAGTATTCATCATCAGGCATATTTTCCATTCTTAATTTGTCTCTTTTTTATTTTCTTTTTTTCTGGATCATCTCAATATTCTTCATGTCTAACTTGGGTTTTGAAACTTAAAATTAAATGTAGGGAAATATTGCTTATATATTGTTTGATAATGACAATCAAAATTTCTAACTACAGAACACTGGTTCACAGCATACATAAAAGCTTAAGTAATGTTTCTGGATTTCTCCTGATAAAACTTTGCAATATGCCTTGGAAAATAATATTGAAAACACATTCTTGCAAGAAGCCTTAAAGTACAAATCTGTAATATTTCTCAGATGTAACAGGTTAGTTCAAGAGTTAGTACTCTTTTGTGGTATCGCAGCATTTTAGCATGTTAAAGATAAAACACGTTTAATGATCACTGGAGAGAATGCAATTACAAAAGCAAGTTCATTTGTACTCCCTATTCTGAAAAACTGGATTAAACATTGGTGTATGTAGTGCAGTTGGAAAGGTATGGGGAGATTATACTTCTTGGTTAAATTATTCTGGCTCCAACTAGCTAGTCAGGAGCAACATGGATGCAGAATTTAAAGTACTGAATTTTTCTGTTGTGCTTGTACTGGATCATCTGAATAAAATCTGAAATGCCAACCCTGTCAGAATACTCCAGTTTAACCTTATACCTAATCCAAAGATATTATTTTTCTCTGGATTTTCTTACTGTTTACCAAACAAGGATTTTGTTGCTATATACACATTTTCTGGTTGAAACATTTACATAGGCTAACATAATTGGAGAGCTGTGCTAAAGCTTTTTATTAATTAGGCCATTAAATCTCTATCAATCTTAACTCACATGTGACCTAAAAAAAACATGTTCAGAAGCAAAGGCATAGCGCTGGCATTTTGGTAAATTACTACATGCTGTCTTTTCACTTGTGATTATGCTAAGAAAAGAAATTAAAATAAATCTCAACTACCTATAACAAAGTCATGGGGGACTCTGTCTGAAAATATGTACTGATATTTGCCCCAGGAAAACGTAAAGATCAAAACCTGAATTTGGAACGCTGAGCCAAAAACAAGTGACTTGTGCAGCTTATAGCTACGTTTAGATGACAGATACAAAATATTTTAGAAGTGAAAAAACTGAGGGGGCAGAGATATGGAGGAGGTGGGATGAAGAGCTTGGGTAGTAAGATGTCCAAAGTATTGAAGATTGTTTCTAGTTCCATTTTCATGAAAAATAGAAACATTTACTTTGTTAAAACCGTTGAAACAGTTTGGAAGCTTTTTATCTGTACTGTGTGAATTGAAGCTAGAAAAATAACTTTGAATGAGAACTCAAACTTGTGGTGTCACAAACATAGCCTCAGTGAATCTAAGAAGCTATATCTTGAGAAATTCAAAAAGAAATATTTCATCACATTTTATCAACTAGGAAATTAGAAATTCTTATCTAATTTATGCAAATTCCATGATTTAATTAATGCTACTTATTATTTGGAATATGTTTACTTAACATATACCATGAGAGGATTAGAATTGCTAATTTAAAAATAATAATATAATGTTCTTTAAATAAAAATTTCCCTGAAAGTGCATTCTTCAGGTAATGCAAGTATTATAACTGCTTTGAGTTATAGAGTTATTATGCATTTGCTATGTATGTTTATGAGAGGAAAAAGCTTTCCAATGTAGTAAAGGGGAAAAATAAATAAAGCCAAGAAGTAGCAATTAAAGATTTGATCATTCCATCTCAGACCACAAAAGGTATAAATTGATCCATAACTTATAATACTTCCAATACACAAACATATTTTTCACGACTTCTCAATGTATAACCAAGGACTAAGACGTTCATAAATGTTACATTAGAAGCTTTTAATTTATAATGCAAACCATGGCTGTAACCCAAAGAAAGAATATACAGTACTTTTCTGTTGGATATGAAGTCATTTTCAAATCATTCCCTTTGGTGCTTTTCTTCACTTTCAGGAGAGGAACAGAGGGAGTCCAGGTTTGTGGCCTGCTCCCCTGTTGTTCTTCCTCCTACAGTCACTGCAAACGCGATGAACCCATAACTGCTCACTAGTGCGCACACACGATCCACTGGCTTTCATCAGTAACTTTCCTTCTCTATGAAAGTTTCTGTCAGAGAGCCATGTGCCTTATTATACAGCTTGTCCAACTCCACTCACCATGGTCTGGTATCAAATAAAGAATGGCAGAAAATTCCACAAAAGATTTCTTCATTTGTGAGATCCTCAAATGAGTTCTTTCTTTCTTATAGTGTCTCGGAGCAGCTGAACCGAATGAGTCTCTCAGTGGACTTACAAGAATTGGTAGATCACAAAAGTTTCTGTGGCCTTGATAACCTCTTTAGTTGTTCCATTCTACCAGCAGAACTAGCATGGAGTTGAGTCGGCATCTCCATGAGCAAAATAAATGGCTCTAAATATTTGTCATTGGATGAGACTTTCCAGGAATGATGAGGAAAGAATAAGTCTTATAAATTGCATTTATTTTTGTTTTTCTTTTTATAATGCACATTAGATTTTTCTAAAAAATCTTAGAGATAAAAATTCAGAATATCACTACTTTATAGTCATATTAACTTATTTTTGACCTCATAAATGTAAGCCATTTTTTTAAAAAAAGTAAATTAATGAAACACAATAAAACAACAAACACATCAATAATAATGCATAGATACAAATAACCTGGAGAGGTCATGTAGCCAGTTTTCTTACTCTAAAAAGGACTGACTAGTAATACAGAGGAGAGTTGTTAGATCTTCCTAGGAAATATTTACCATTAGAGCTGAAAAGGAAAATGTAATATAAGACTTTCACTTTTACACTAAAAATACAAAGTTCAAAAAATTGGTTGGATAACCCAAAGAAGTACAGGTCTAGTCTAGAATTTATCTTATCAATCACAATGATTTTCCTTCTCGACTTCTTGTAACTTTAAAAACTTTTTCATGGATGTTATATAAATTCATTAATTTACAACTCTGAAAATAATTATTAAATAAATTCTATGGTCTAGGCTCTATTCTCTGCATTGAGGTTACAAATATAAAAATGACAACAACAACCAGAAAAAAATCTTATACTTAAGACCTTAAAATTTAGAGGAGATTGAAATAAATGAATATATCATAAAAGGATAGACAAGTACCATGACAAAAAACAATAAATAGTTATGAGGGATGCTAATTAACACTCCTTTCTGAGGGATGACAACTGAATAGGAACCTAGATAAAGTACATGCAGATGTCTGTGGGAAGAAGCTGCCAGGAAAATGGAACAGTAAGATAAAGGTCCTGAATAGAGGTCAGCTTTGTACGTTGAAAGAATCACGAGGAAATCAGTGTACCTGATGCAGGATGGTCAAGGGAGAAAGTAAGATAAACAAGTCACAGATGATACCTGGTCATAGAGATCATGGCTAGGGCTTTGGATTTTACTTATGCATATTAAAACGCTATTTGTGGTATAATGTTGGTGGAATGCCATAATCAATTTATATTTTAAAAAGGATAACTCATAGCTCTGTGAATACACTGTAGTTTAGGCAAGAGTGAAACTAGAAGGAACAGTTGGGGTATTGTGCTAGTCTAGGTAAGACAGCATAATGGTTTGACCTGGATAGATAATTTTGGAGTTTATAAGAAGTAGGTAATTATATGTGGAATCTAAAAAAAAAGGGTACAGATGAACTTATTTACAAAACAGAAATAGAGTCACAGATGTAGAAAACAAACTTATGGTTACCAGGGTGTAATGGGGGGAGAGATAAATTGTGAGACTCGGATTCACATACACACACTACTATATATAAAATAAGCAGGAGCTCCCAATTCTCACCTGGCATTCCAGACCCTGGCATCCACTAATCTGCATTCTCTCTCCATAGATTTACCTATCCATACTTCATATGTATATTTTATATAAATAAAATAACGCAATAGGTGACCTTTTGTGTTTGGCCACTTTCATTTAGCTTAATGATTTCGAAGTTCATCATTATTGTAGCATGTATCTGCATTTCATTCCTTTTAATGGCTGAATAGTATTTCATTTTACCATAATGTGTTTACCTGATAATCTACTGATAGGCATTTGAGCTTTTTCCACCTTTTGGTTTTTGTGAATAGTGCTGCTATGAACATCCACGTACATAAATGTATTTGTTTGACTACATCTTTCTCCTTCTCCTCTTCTTTTTTCTTCTCCTCCTTATCACCATATAGCCTTCAGTCATATGGAAAGAGGCTTCTTCTCACACATAATAAAAAATAAATTACAACAAGAAATAATATTTTCAACTCTCAGATTGGCAAAAACCTCAATTTTTGACAACACATTGTTTTGATAAAATATGGTAGACTTTAACATGGAAAATAGGAATACATAATTATACAACCCTATGGAGAACAATTGCAGTATTCAGCAAAGCTACATGTGTTTTTTTCTTTGACCTAAAATTCAGTGTCTAGAATTCTGTCCCATAGATACATTAGCAAATATTTGGGGGAAAATGTCTGTACATGAATATTGATAGCTACAACTTTTATAGTATTCATAACAAAAACAAAACCATGTGGAAAAAATTCAAATATTCATTTATAGGAGACTTGGTAATAAATGACACATCTGCACAATGAAATAAAATGCAGCTATAGGAAATAATAAAGAATATCTCTACCTAATGAAATGGAGGAATTTTCAGGCAATATCTTAAGAAAAAAAAGCAAGATGGGGGGAAAAGTCTGTACAGTGATGTATATTTGTAATTATAATTTAATAAGGAGGAGAAATGCAAATATGCTTGTGTTTGGTTACTTTAAAAAGATAGATGAATAAATTTAAAAACAAACAAAAAAGACATTTCCTGTATGAGAGAAAGGGAGCAGAGTGGAGAGGACGGGGCACAATCTAGGCTTCTTTATATTTGCCTAACGTTCTACATTTGACTTTGCTATTTTGGAGATGTTAAGATGTTCATAAGATAAATCTAAATTTATAAAACCCTTAAAATCTAAAGTAATGTAAAGCAAATGAACCTGCCATGTATCTAGTTGGTGGCATATCATACAAAAAAGAGTTATTTCAAGTGACTCTAAAGCAGCTAATCGACCATTTATGTCTTATAAGAGATTCCTTAGAACAAAACTACCAAAATATTTAAATGGTTTTAATCTTTATATTATTAGTAATAACATTGATATTATTATCATGATACATATATATACAAAAACACACACATATATGAAAGCAAATAATTATGTTAATTCAATTAAGAACCAGTAATTCTAGCATAAGAGAAAGTAGGTTGGAACACACAATCAAAAAAGTTCTAATAAAAAACCTATAGTCATATTTGAATTGGAAATAACAGTTTTATAAATTCAGGGTGTATAATCTCTTCAAAAATATATATTTTCTATACAGATTCTGAAAGCATTAGAAACACTAAAGAACACCACAGCAATAAGCTGAACTTAGCTACCCAGATTGTGGTCTCTGTCATTTTCTCTAAATGCCAAATGTTGGACAGTTTAATCATCAAAAAGAATAACAGAAATGAGTTCACACACAGCAGGTATGTTAAAATTCACATATTTATAATGGCACTTAAATAGTGAAACTCTTATTGGTCAGCTTTAAAGAATGTTATAGAAAAAATACTATTTTGAAATAGTACCCAATATAAGAGTACACAAATATATTGATGCTAAGCAAATACTAACACATCTGAAGGGAGAAATAGACAATAATACAATAATAGTATGAACTTCAATACCCCTCTTTCAACAACTGGTAGATCATCCAGACATAAAATCAATAGGAAACGCTGAACTTGAGCTATGCTTTAGACCAAATAGACCTAACAGACACATTCCATCCAACAGCAGCAGAATACACATTCTTCTCAAGTGAACATGGAACATTCTCCAGGATAGATCATATGTTAGGTCACAAGTCTGAAAACTTCAGATGATTGAAATCATACCAAGTATCTTTTCTGACCACAGTGGTATGAAACTAGAAATCAATAATGGGAGGAAAACTGGAAAATTCACAAATATATGGAAATTAAGTGATACACTACTGAACAACAAATGAGTCAAAGAAGAAATAAAAACTGAAATATAAAAATATCTTGAAGTAAATGAAAATAAGAATACAGCATGCCAAAACTTAAAGGGATTCCGTGAAAACAGTTCTAAGACGGAAGTTTATGGTGATAAAGGCCTACATTAAGGAACAAGAAAGATCTCAAATAAACAACCCATCTTTACACCTCAAGGAACTAGAAAAAAAGAACAAACTAAGCCCAGAGTTAGCAGGATGAACATAACAAATATACATTTTAAAATTTTTTTATTGAACCCTATTTCAAAGGAAGCAAATAGTGGATGACAGGAAATTTCTCTCTATAAAGACACTCTAGCTAATACATACAGAAGAAATGAGAGTATTTAAATATTACTGTGTTGAAATCATTAAAGAAATAATGGGTCCAGGCAATGATTATCAATAGTTGCTCACATCCCCCAAAGAAAATCTATGTATGTGAATCCTAATACATAAACACTTGTGAAATATTCTTGTCAAAAAGTGAACCTGAAACTGATCAAATCTGTAGTTCTAACAGGAAGACAGGAAACACAGAAGACAGAAGAATATATTAAATGACACCACAGGAATACCATCAACATGGGGGTCAGTAGGAGATACTACAGGACTAACAGCCTGGTTTGTTCAACTAATAAATTGTAAGATAAAAAAAGAAAGAGAGTGTACAGATTAAAATGTAATTAAGAGAAATAGCAACCAAATACAATGCACGGTCAGTATTTTGTTCCTAGTTATGGTAAACCAACCATGAAAATAATATGAGCCATTTGGGAAAAGTTGAGCATTGACTTGGATATTTGATAATATTCAGAAATCATTTCTATATATTTTACATACCATAATGAATTCATGGTTGCATGTTTAAAATTTTAAATTTCTGTTGTAATTTTTAAAACTTTTTATCTTGAAATGGTTTGACTCACAAGAAGTTGCAACAATAGTACAGTGAGTTCCTGAGTACACGTCACCTAGCTTCTCCCAAAGGTTAACATCTTATAAAATCATAGTACATTATTAAAACCAGGAATTGACCCATTCTACTAATGAAACAAGGGACCTTATTCATTCTTCACCAATTTTTATACACTCTTTCTGTTAATATATATAGTTCCATGAAATTTTATCACACATAATAGATTTGTACAACTACAATAGAAATCAGAATAAAGCACTCTTCCATCACCAGAAGGATACTTCCTGATATTATCCCTTCAGAGTCGCACAGTTCTTTCAACCCTGACCCCTAGCACTGATTATTACTATAATCTTGTCACTTGAGAATATTAAATAAATGATATTTTGAGATGGCATCTTTTACATATCTTCAGATTCATCCAAATTGATGTGTCTATCAATAGTATGTTCCTTTTATTGCTGAGTAGAATTTCATTGTATGGATGTAACACAGTTTGTTTATCCATTTGCCCATTAAAAGATGTTTGATTATTTCCAGTTTTGGTTATTACAGATAAATTGCTATGAACATTTATGTACAGATTTTTGTGTAAACATAAGTTTTCATTTCTCCAGGATTAATACTCAGAAGTGTGATTACTGAATTATATGGAAAATGCATGGTTAACTTTATAAGAAAGTGTAAAACTTTTTTTCAGAATGGCTATACCATTTTACATTCCCACCAGTAATGTAGGAGAGATCTAATTTCTCTGCATCCTCATGTTTCATTTTAGCCATTCTAATCTATACGTAGTGATATCTCATTGTAGATTTAATTTTCATTTTCTTAATTGTTCAAGATATTAGACATCTTTTCATGTACTTATTTGTCATTCATATATCCTCTTTGGTGAAATATCTGTTTCACATCTTTTCCCATTTTCTAACTGCATTTTTAAAAAATTGTGTGTGTAGAGAATTCTTTACGTATTCTTGATACAAGTCTTTTGTAATATCTGAGATCTACGGATATTTTTTCCCAGTCTGTGGATTGCTTTTGTGTGTGTGTGTGTGGATTGCTTTTGTGTCCTTTTTTAAAACAGGGTCTTACATAGAAAGTTTATTTATTTATTTATGTATTTATTTATTTATTTATTTAAATTGAATGAAATTCCCATTTACAGATTTATTTTCTTTTATGGGTTATACTTTTGGTGTCTTAATTAAGAAATCTTTGTCTAACTCTAGATCATGTCTTTATATTTTTGAAGTATATACAGAACTATTTATAACAATATAATTTTTTGGATTTTCTTCAAAATAACTGAGTAGAGACGAGAAATTTGTTGGCGGTAGAAGTAGTCAAAAGTTAATAAATGTCAAAGCTAATTGAAGGGCACATGAGAGGTCATTAACGTATTCTCTCTATATTTATATATGTTTCTCATGTTTCAACTATTAAGAAATATTTGTTATATGCATTTACAATTTTGAAAGATTTTGAACAATTGCCTTCCCAACAGTATGTGACTATGATTATGTTCATACATTTTTTCTACATTATGTATGTAAAATCCTCTCCATGTTTTTTTCATATTTTGTCTTCCAATCAATCAGTTTTGTACTACTTTTATACCTCCAGTTGAATTGCCATATTGTCTTTGAAAGTACTTAACAAAAGCAAAATAAAAACAGTTTTAAGAGTACTTTTAGAGCCAGTTGTTACCATAAGTATGTTATCATAAGTATCATAAGTATAAGTACTTTGTGATCTCTATGGATTTATTTTGGTTCGTTCCCATTTGTTTATAATAATTCTATTGTAATTAAATACCCTCAACCTCTCTGATAGTATTTGTATTCTTTCCAAAAAAACATGTTCTCAAATTCTTCATTCTAACTAAGGAGACTAATAATAACATGGAACAGAATTAAATTTGTATTTTATGACCAACCAAAATCTTAAAACAATGCAAACATTTTTATATATTTATTTCTTTTATATATTTATAAGAGCTGAGGTGGTCACCTCTTACAATATTCAAATTTTTGCTACTAATTTGTTCTTTTTCCCATAAGAGTGATATTCCAGAACAGGAGGAAGCTGTTGGGCACAAGTACTTTGCTAAGCATTTTTCAACTATTATATTACTTAGTCATCAAAGTAGACCTATAAGCTTTGCTTTTACTATTCCCTTTTTAACATATGCTCAAAGTCATAACAGGAATGGGTAATTAAGTTAAATAAGGTCAAAAGGATCTTTCTGATTATCTGGATCTTTCTGTAAGATCTGGACCCTCTTAAATGAAAATGTATTTATCATAGAGTGAAAACTAACAGTTATATTTTCTACCACGTTCCTTTATTTCCTGGATAAAGTATGAGCCAAAATACTTTTAAACAATAACTGTACTTTTTAAAGACTTTTTAAATAACCCTTTCTGTATCACACAGATTTTGACTTCAGAAATATAAATATGGTGTTCTGGTAATCTCAATAATTTAGCAATAGTCAGTTTAAGTGTGGTTCTATATAATTTCTCTGGAGACTTACAATTTATCATTACTCTTTGTTTTAAAAATAACCAAAACCTTAAAAAATCAAGTCTCAGAGATGTGTTCTTTGTTGGTTTCACCCCAATTTAACATTTTTATTTTCATGAGGTAGAACTAACTTTTTTCTGCCATTTTCAAAGATCACTACAAATGAAATGACATATGAGGAAATTTTACCTCTTTGGTTTTATATTTGAGTATAATTCCAAAATAATTGGAACTCTTAACTTACAAATGGTAATATTCCAAATTTCACTGAAGTAAGATAGCCTGGTGAGCAAGGTTATCTTTTTATGGTTAATCTACTGGTTTTATATTGAATCATTGGTTGGTACTTTATATGACTTTTAGTTTTTATATTTGTAACTAGATGATTTTGATTTCATATATGCATATATAACAAAAACCATGAATCAAGAAACACTTGTTGACTGAACTATATCAGATGATCCCTGTATTCAAGAAGGTTAAACTCTAGTGTCAGCAATGTGATAAATGCAATAATAAAAGGCACAGCAAAGCACAGAAGAAGAAATGATTTCTTATAAAACCAAAAATAAATATCATTAATACTGAAATTAAGTAGGACTCAACTAATCTTATTGGAACAAATTAATGTTTGAATTTAAAATTATGTTACTTTAATAATTAAATGTATATTAATAAAATTGACAATTTACTTTTATTTCCTATACTACTATATTTTTCAACTTTATATAATTCTCAAAGCTTTAAATTCTTTGTAAATAAGCACAATAGAAAAGATATACAATTAATATTTCTTTTATAACCATAGAAAAACTATAGTTAGCTAGACTCTATGTTTATAAAGGTCAGCTCAGGGCATGGTTTTATTTCTAAGCCAGGTGGAAGAATGCCTACCCACTAAATCATCCAGATTATTTCTTGCAGTAGTTCATTTTGCCTCTAAGGATTCTCATATAGGTACCTAACTCAAATTAGAGTGTTAGATGTTAAAATATCACAATTTATATGGTAGTTCTATTTTTATTATTTTTTTAGGAAACATCCATATTGTTTTCCGTACTGACTGCACTGTTTACATTCCTACCATATGACCCAGCAATTACACTTCTGGATATTTATCTGAAGAATAGGAAAACACTAATTAGAAAAGATATGTGCACCCCTATGTTCACTGCAGCATTATTTACAATAGCCAACATCTGGAAACAATTTAAATGCCCATCGATGGGTGAATGGATAAAGAAGATGTTAAACACACACACCCCCACACCCCCAACTGGAATACTACTCAGTCATAAAAAGGAACAAAATCTTGTCATTTGTGAGAACATGGATGAAACTTGAGGGTATTACGTTAAGTGAAATAAGTCAGACAGAAAAAGACAAATACCATATGATTTCACTCGTAAGTGGAATCTAAATAAAGAAGCAACAAAACAAAACAAAATAGAACTCGTAGATACAGAGAAAAGAATGCTGGTTGCCAGAGGGGAGAAGGTGGGTAGAAATGAGTGAAGAGAGTCCAGAGGTACAAGCTTCCAGTTATAAAATAAATAACTCATGGGAATAATGTGCAGCATAATGACTATAATCAATAATATTCTAATACATATTTGAAAGTTGTCAAGAGAGTAAACCTTAAAAGATCTCATTATAAGAAAAAAAGTGATTGTTTTTTATAGCTTTGTATGGTGATGGATAGTAACTAGACTTATTGTGGTAAACATTTGGCAATGTATACAGATACAAATTATTATGTTGTACACCTGAAACAAATGTAATGTTATATGTCAACTATACTTCAATTTAAAAAAATTACAGTTCAGTAAGATGTTTGCAGGGCACCTTCTGCATTGTCTCCATAAACCCAGAGGGCATAGAAGAAGTGGCAGGTGGCTAAAATAAAAGGATTTATAAATTCAGCAGAGATGATTTTCTTGTATGCCAGATACAGAAAATTTTAATAAGAAAACACACATTTTAACATTAATTTGTTGTGACACAAATCACATTTATCCCCTATTAATAAAAAAGACTTTCAAAGTGTTAATTGATCTGCAACTTTAATGGAATATACTCCCTACATTAAAATGAGCTGTAAATGCAAAGTGGTTAGTTGAGTTTCAGAATGTGGTTTTATCTGAAACATTCAGTGGCAACAATATTTCCTCACATCTACACATATATGCAGTTTAAAGTTTACTTTTATGTTAAACAAAATGCA
Organism: Balaenoptera acutorostrata; assembly: GCF_949987535.1. Taxonomy (NCBI): domain Eukaryota; kingdom Metazoa; phylum Chordata; class Mammalia; order Artiodactyla; family Balaenopteridae; genus Balaenoptera; species Balaenoptera acutorostrata. Next base: position 92,532,443 of record NC_080074.1, read on the forward strand.
TCTGAAAAGGGAATTCATGGTTTTTAGAAAATTATGTAATTCAGACTGTTTGTATCCTTTTTCACTTAAAATATATGCAAACAATATTTCTGTTATATATTCCTCTCGTTCTTTTATTTTTTCCTTTTTTGTGTGTGGCTACGTCATACTCCATTATTATAAGTGCATGAGACAGTACTGAATACCTATCTTTGCACATTTTAGTTAATTCCAGCTAAATATTAAGATAATTCAAATTTTAGTATAAAACTATGAATAACTTTTACATACATATTTGTTCATTTGTCCTATTGATATGTTAAGATAAATTCATTAAAAGATTAATAAATCAACAGTCGACTTACAGTTAATTCTTTTAAGAAACATTGGCAAAATGCCTTCCAGAAAGATCTTATAGGTTTTTACTCTCACTGGTATTCAGTTTAAGTAAGAATTTCCCCATTTTAATGAATATTACATTTTGTAAATTTAAAAAAATATTTGTGCAAAATTCTCTTCTATTTTAATTTATCAAGTCACTTGGGAAGTGAAACAACATTTATTTACTGGCTATTTATATTTTTTGTGCAATGACCTAGGATGAATTGCATTTTGATTCCTTTGAAAAACTTTTTTTAGTCCTATTTCTGTAATAGTTCTTTATCAAAGGTGGTAACTCTGTCTCTCAGGTGTGGCAGGCTATTTCACCCTTTGCTGTTTGTGCTAATTTTCTTCTGCCTGGTATAAAAGTGTGTGTGTGTGTGTGTGCTCATGTGTGTGCGTGTGCAAGTCATTTTTCTCATATCTAGCAATACTTTTCTTCAGAATATGGGTCATAGTTGGTGAACGATTTTCCAAAAACAGAGTCATATAAATCCTCACCTATATTTTTCTACTAATCTTAAGGTTTATTTTCTTTATAATTAGGTAGTTAACATATCTTAAATTAATTTGAGGATCTTGAGCTACGAAGTCATCTAGTATTCTTTTTCACCAAATTAAAAATTAATACTCCAAAATAATATTTTTTGGGGTGGGAAATCCCATTGTTTTCCAACCAACATAAAAATACTACCTTTTGCTCATGGTAAGTTCTCGTACAAGATATGCTCCATTTCCGTCTTTCTATTCAGTCTCACTGATTTGTTTGCCTTTTAATTTCACAGCATCACAGCATTTAGTTATATAGCACTATACTGCATTGCCAACGTGTGACAATTCATATTTCTTTCCTCTTCTAAATTCTGTGTGTGTGTGTGTGTGTGTGTGTGTGTGACATCCTTTGGATATATTTTTCTGAATTGATCCTCTTATCACATTTAAAAGAAGTCCCTTTAAGATTTTGATAAAAATGTACCTAAATTATAGATCAATTGAAGGAATATTTGTAGATTTACAATATCTGGTGTCCTTAAGGACATAGAAATGTATTTAATATGTATACTTTTTGCTTTTTGTTCAGATTATTAAGCATTATGCTGCTTCAACTACATTTTCTTATTAGTTATTTTTTGGATGTTGAAAAACTACAGAATTTTGCTTTATTTTCAGCATCCATCTGCCTTCTTACCATCAATAGGATGTTAGATGACTTTCTTAGAATTTGAAGAGAAGATAATGTTTAAAGCAAATATTTTGTATAATATTTTCAATTCAGAAGAAGTTTCAATATTTACCTTTGAACTCATGTGTTATGTTTCTCCCATTTATTCTTCCCCAATTTTTTCCCTGTTTTGTGATTCTCAACTTCTATCTTTGCTTGTACTTTTCAACATAATATATTATATCTATATCTCTTTAAAATTTCCTAGAAGCTTCTTACTGTTTCTTGTCACAGATTTCTTTCATTGGCTTTCGCCCCATTTCTACTCTCCTCCGAGATTCTTTATTATCTAAGTTGTGAAAATATTTATGCCATACAATGAAAACACTTATTATGAATACATTATAATACATTGATGAATGCCAACCTGAACACTAATAACACATCAAAAAATTAAAATCCCTTGTATTGTCAACTGAATGAAATAAATTATCTCTGTCTTGGAAAAAAATTAAGCAATTTTAAAGGCACAGCTGGAAACTCAGATTTTTTTCTCTGAACGTCAGATATCAAAAAAGATATCTGATCATTGAGACAATATTGATATTAAAGCCAATTCTCATAGTCACTAATATGGGCTGCGTTCCTCATTAGTCAAAAATAATCTGCTCAAATCATAAAAAGTACTAAAAATTAAAAGATGTTACATAGTACTTCAGAAAACCTGATTGACTTCTGAGTTCGAAGGAAGCAGTTATCTTTGCCAATATTCAGTGTAATAGTAAGTTTCAGGGTTTCCCCCTTAAAGATTACAGTTTCACTTATGTTGTTTATTACATAAAGCTATTAATGCACTAATTACAATTGATTAGACTCTGAAAAAATTAATGAATACAATGATATCTACTTCTTATGCCTAAAATGTGTGGCACAAAGTGAAGAATAAAGATACAATATATTGAATTTATACCAGAAATGATGAAATCTCAAAAATATAAACACATTATAAATATTTATATTGTAAATATTTATAAGCATAGACATGTGTAACTAAAGGGCTCTGGACCCCCAATTTCAATGTGTGTGCAGGGTTTCCCCCCAGCAACAAGCAATTCTCCAACACCAGCTGGACGACCTACAACTCAACTTAATTCTGATACTGTCTATGGAGATATCATCAAATCCCCAAGTTAAAGGGCTCAGTCCTATAAGACTGTGCCCTCCCTCACTTCAGATTCCAGCCACAACTCCAGGCTGTCACCTGGGCTTCTCATTGACAGGTATAGATTGGAGGTTCCAGTGACTCTTTACTTGGGATTCATTCATTTGCCAGAGTGACTCACAGAGCTCAGAGTAACATTTTACTTACTAGGTTACCCGTTTATCACGAAAAGATATAACTCTGCAACAGCCAGATGGAAGAAATCCTTAGGGCAAAGTATGAGGGAAGGACTAGGAGTTTCCATGCTCTCTGAGCACAGCACTCTCTCCAAATCTCCACATGTTCATCCAGCTAGAAGCTCTCTGAACCCTACCCTTTTGTTTTTTTATAGAGGCTTCACTGCATAGGCATGATTAATTAAATTATTGGCCTTTGGGTTTGAACTCAGTCTCCAGCCCTTCTCCTCTCCCCATAATTGGGGGAGGGGTGTGCGGTGGGGAGGGGTGTGAGGTGGGGAGGACTGAAAGTTCCAACCTTCTAATCATGTTTAGATTCAATGGAAACCAGCCCCCATTCTTAGATGCTTTCCAAAAGTCACTTCATTAACATAACAAAGGACAAATTGATCCCTGTCATCACAGGAAATTCCAAAGGTTTAGGAGCTCTATGCCAGGAAAAGCGTTGAAGACCAAATACCGTATATATTTCTTGTTATAAATCACAACAAAATATTTTATAATGTTTAACATGCATAATGTATTTGGGCATAAATATTAAACAAACCCCCTGATCAATGGAGAAGAGAGGCTGGGGGTTGAATTATTCACCAACTGTCAAAGATTTAATCAACCACGCCTACATAATGAAGACTCCAGAAAAATTCCCAAAGTATGGGGTTCTGAGAGCTTCCAGCTGGTGAACTTGTAGAGGTGCTGGGAGGTTGCATGCCTGGAGAGGTCATGGTAGCTTTGCACCCCTCCCCCCATACCTTGTCCTATGCAACTCTTCCGTCTGGCTGTTACTGTATCCTTTCATAATAAACTGGTAACCTAATAAGTAAACTGTTTTCCTCAGTTCTGTAAGCCCCTCTAGCAAATTATTGAGCATGAGAAGGGGATCAGGGGAACCTCTGATTTATTGCCTATTGCTTAGAAGCACATGTGACAACCTGGACTTGCAATTGCTATGTGAACTGGGGACAGTTTTGTAGGATTGAGCCCTTAATCTGTGGGATCTGACGCTACCTCCAGGTAGATAGTGTCATAATTGAGTTGAATTATGGGACACCCAGCCAGTGTCTGAGAATTGCTTTATGTGGAGAAAAGCTCTACACATTTGGTGGCCAGAACTATTGAGACTAGTAACAGAGTAGCAAGTAGTGTTCAGGATACACTACCCCAAAATATGACACCTTGGCAAATTAAATATCTTAAACTGAAGGATTTTTTTTTTTTTTTTTTTAATGCAGAAGCAGGAAGGACACTCTGACCTCTCCCCCTTTACCTTCTTCCCCGGAACAAGTCATAAAACTCTTATGTGAAAGGTAGCCTCCCTGTACCAGGAGGAGGAAGACATTTTTATCACCAGAGATGGGGAATCTGGGACCAAGAAATCTGTACAAACAAACCTTGTTAAACTAACCCTTATCTTCTTATTTCTTCACCGTTTACTTGTGTAGCCTAAACACCTTTGTTTTGTCAATTATTCAAAAATTTATTGTTTCTTTGTCTAAAAGGTATAAAAGCTTCCTGCTCTGATCACTTCTTCAGGTCTTCATTCTCTTTGAAACGTTCCATGTATATGTAAAAATTCAATAAAATGTGCATGCTTTTTTTCTGTTAATCTGTCTTGTTTAATTTCCAGACCCAGCCAGGGACCCTAAGGGGATCAAGGGCAACTTTTTCCTCCCCTACAGTAGACAGAAGAAACAGGAGTGTTTTTCCTTTACAGGCCAACACATAGATTCCCTGACTTAATTCAGTGTTCCTTCTATGTCAATAACTGATTGTTGTACAGACTTATCTTTAAGATAATATTTACAATGTAAAGGAGAATTGTACTACCAAATTTTAGTAGACCAAATAATCAATATTCATGATATTCCAAAATAAATTGACTAAATAATGTGAGTTTGATCACTGACATGTACCACATAATTCTGAATGCATGCAGGGTTGAAATTAAGAAAGTTTGGTAATAATATGCCAGCTATCATATCAAGGATCTGTTCTATTAGGCTATATATCACAACTAAGAACTACTAAGTAAGAAGAGTTATAGCAGACACTCCTGGGGGTTATAGCCTACTTATTCTCAAACTTTACTGATTAATTTCTCGGAGACCTCCAATAACGTTTGATTGCTAAACCTAATGGGTTCCGGTTGCTCTTTAGAATTAATTTAGAAATCCTTGATGTGCAGGTGTTTTATACTCTTGTCAAAACACTTTGAAATATATTCTTCAGATGGGCACAGGTAACTGACTATAAATTATGTCTCAATCAAGTGGAAACAAACCAAAATCTTTTATATGCCCTATATGGACCTTTGCTATATGATATTTGCCTCTCTTCTTTGCATTATCTTAAATCATATACACATTATAATCCAGTTTTCTCTCCCACTGAATTTTTTGGAGGAGTACAGTCATCCTTCAGTATCCACTGGGGATTGGTCTCAGGGCCCTCACTCCCTACTCTATCCCTACAGATACCATAATTCACAGATGCTCAAGTCCTTTATATAAAATGGTGTAGTATTTGCATATCGTGTATGCACATCCTCTTGAATACTTTATTTCTGGATTAGTTATAATAGCTAATACAATATAAATGCTATGTAAAGACTTGCCAGCATGAAGCAAATTCAAGTGTTATTTTGTGGAGCTTTCTGGAATTCTTTTTTTTTTTTTTTTTTTTTTATTTAGTTAGTTAGTTAGTTAGTTATGGCTGTGTTGGATCTTCGTTTCTGTGCGAGGGCTTCCTCTAGTTGTGGCAAGCGGGGGCCACTCTTCATCGCGGTGCGCGGGCCTCTCACTATCGCGGCCTCTCTTGTTGCCGAGCACAGGCTCCAGCCGCGCAGGCTCAGTAATTGTGGCTCACGGGCCCATTTGCTCCGTGGCATGTGGGATCCTCCCAGACCAGGGCTCGAACCCGTGTCCCCTGCATTGGCAGGCAGACTCTCAACCACTGCGCCACCAGGGAAGCCCTTCTTTTTTTTTTTATATTTTCAATTTGAGGTCGGTTGAATCCACTGATGTGGAACCCATGGATACAAAGGATCAACTGTATTTTACACTGTTGAACATTTTCTCTTTCTTAATGACCTCTTTTCTCTTTATTCATGTTTTATAATTTTCTTTTAAATTTCCAGTAAGATATTAGGATGTGTTCTTTTCACTCACATTTAATTGTGATTCCAAATTACTGTTTCATCATTCTTATCTTTCTCTAAATCTTTTTGTCAGACAATTCATCCAGAATCAATGGACTCCAGTGCTTTAAGGTATATGTACTTAGACTTGAAATTTAATACCAGGAAGGACAACTATGTCATCACAAGATGAGCTCTTTTTATGATCGAGATATACTAGACTAAATTGATCTTATCCATTGGAGACATGACAATTTTTGTATTAAAACATTTTCTTTACAAATACTATGAGGTCATATAAGAGAAAGAAAATTACCAACAGCTTAAATTAACAGAGTGATAATCCAAGTTGACTTGCTAAACTTCAATTTTTGTATCTTGGACTGGTAATTAAAATTTTTACCTATCTGAGGTTGTTAGGAGGATCAAATGAGGTGCTGGTGAAAGCACTTTGTAAATTATACAGAAAGATTGTTTCAATACTGTAAGTAATTGAATCTTTAGGTTCATAATATTCTGAATATCAATTAAAATAATGTTACATAGCAACTTTATAAGAAATAAAAATTCAGGGGTAACATTTTGTTGAATTTAATCTACTTTATCAAGCAAATTAAATTATTTATACTTAAACTGCAAAAATGCCACACCATTTTGTTTTCAGCCTATTATTCTATTCTATTAATGTGCTTTACATTGTTTCCTCCTGTTTCACTTCTTCTTTTTTGTTTCTATGATATTATCCGCATAACTGAAAGAATTAAAAACTTATTTACTATATTTTGAACACCAACTTTCACTTTGTTTAACAGGAGCTGAGAGCTTTCCATTTTTTCCCATGAATCACCTACCCAGAGATAAAAACATTAGAAAGCTTTAAACAAGTGAAAGGCAGGCGATCCCGAGTCACTGCTGTTTTACCTTGGGGAAAGACATTTCCTACAAAGTTATTAATAACCATATTATATTTAGTTGAGAAACAACAGGGAGGGGGAAAGAGATAAAAAGTGAAATGGTGAAAGGCATGTCTTTACAGTCTCCACTCCAGGAAAAGTTCAGGGATATTTCAGAAAATTCAGAAGAAAAGTCTGAATCCCACTTGGGATTCTGGAGACCACTGTGCACAGTGTTCAGTACTAGCATGAAGCTACCTAGGCTGGTTAATAAGGGGGGATCATTCTGATCACTTAAGAATTGGTTAATGAATTTTTGGTCATGTTCATGAAATCCTTCATACTCTAATATCACAGAAGATACCTCATATATTTTCTTCCAAGTGCTTTATAGTTCTTATATATATATATATGTATATACATAACTGAGAATCTATGGTAGGTTAAGGAAAGGAAAAACAGATTTGGTTTACATTTTGAATGAATATTAGCTCATGACAAAACAGTATTATTGTTTGCTTTCGTTCATTATTGAAATGTTTATTGCCAATCTGTGTTACATTCTTTTAAGTAAACAATGAACAAAAGAGGACAAGAGACAAAAGGGTCTGCTCTTACACTGTTTGCATTCTGTGTGGGAGATAAACAATAAACAAATAAGGAAATAAAATATGTTACATGTTAAGTTTGCTTGCATGCATCTAGGACCTCAAATTTTTTGCTTTCTAAAGTGTGTTTCATTGTCATAAACATCAAAAAAAAAAAAAAACAAAATGTCTGAATGGACAAAATAATTCGTCTCTTTTTTTCTTTCTGGGAAATCTGTTTTCATTTTCAGTTTTATGGTTGATGCTTTGACATCCATTAATACTTCAAATAATGCATGATCTTATTTTCTTTTTTTGGAACTACAAAAAGAGAACTGCTGGACTTCTTTTTTCTACTGCTTATATCTATTGATGTCATTCCTATATTCTTTAATTCATTAGTCTCTGAGTTGCATTCTATTTAATTTACTCATTCTTATATTCCAGTTCACTAATTCCTTCCTTAGCTATATCAGTTCATTTGTTTAATTGCACTTTAATTTATATTAATATTTTAAAAATTTAAGTAAACATGTTCTGGATATTCTTTATTTCCATAGTTTTAACTATTCTTTTTCTCTCTTTAACAATTTCATAGTATCTTACCTTTTACTTATAGCTTGTGTATATTTTTAGATATTTTATTTGTATTAATCATAATAATATATTTAAAAAATTATCTTTATATTATAACAGGATCAAGTTGTGGTTTAAGTCATTTTCTATTCTGTGTGTTGTCAAATATTGTTAATCACAGTGACATATGTATTCCTTTTTTATGTTAATTTTTGACATGAGTACTCCCAGGATATACAGATAATGAAGACTCCAAACTGTCTTGAGAATCAAGGCATTGGTTAAGCTTCTCAGGAATTTTCTTTTCTTACCCAGAATTCAAGCTTAGACTTCTCTTAAATATCTACCTGAGTTTTCGGTTCATTCTTTCACAGAGAGCATATAATACTTTGAAAGTAATAGATTTATACAGTAGTATTCATTCTAACTCCCTGCCTCACCTGGGCCCAAGAATTTATCTCCTGTCCCTGAGTGGAAATAAAAACCAACTGCCTAGGTTACCAAGATCAAAAATTCTTATCCCCACCCAGGAAGCTCCAGCATCTATTGCCTCATGATTTCATTTTTAGTTTCTTCTTCATTGTGGGCATGTGCATTTTATTTATTTTTGATTTTCTCTGTTTTTCCTCATTCTGCAGTTACACAAATTTAATTAGACAAAAATCTTATTTCCTTTAACACCCCCATCATTGGCTATATATATATAGTCTACTTTATTTGTATATCTGTGTATTGGTTGGTTTATATATTTATAGTTTAATAAACAGACAATCATGAATGTAGCATCCAGGATGTGAACAATCTTGTGCAGGTCTCCTGAAACACATGTGACAAAAGTTCTAAGGGATATATACCTAGGAGAATGATTATTGGGTTGAGGGGTATGTGAATATTCAATTATATGTAATGCCAAGCCATTGTCAAAGTATAACTAATATATGAAATTATATGTATCCACATCATCTTTTACCTTTGGTATTATCAGAATTTCAAGATTGTGCTAAACAAAATATATATAAAATGATATATCATTGTTATCTTCATTTGTATTTCCCTGATCACAAATAAGTCTTGACTTATTTTATATATGTAATGTATTATATATACATGTTTGTGTTTATTATATAGTTATATGTATTATATACATATATATTTAGTCCCATGTCTTCCTGCTTCCATTAAAAGTATTTCTATCATTGTCTCTGTTCATTCTTCCATTTGTATTTTCCCTTACTCTAATGATTTTTATGTATTTCTTATACAGTATTGATATTGAGCCTTTGTAAGTTTTGTGTATTGCAAATATCTTTTCATGGCCTATAATCTGACTTTTCAGTTACCTTAAGCTGTCTTTTGATGTACAAAATTAAAGATTTTTATCTTCAATAGTTAAATTTGCCAAACTTTTATATAGAATAAAACCTCGGAAGTGTCTGAAACCAGCATGCTAATGATGAAATATTTTGAAAAGATGAAGTTTCAGATTTCTTACTAAAAGTTTTTCACAATTTCCTTCATGGCTTGTGGGGGAAAACATGCACGATAGCAATACTTTTTAAATTCCACTGTTAGAACAGTTTATTTTTTGTTCCAAAGTGAGCTAATGATGAAACATTTGCCTGTGTGGGCTTGACAGAACAATCTGTCTCTGTGGGAAGCTTCCTCAGGACTACCATAAAGTGTGAACCCCTGAAGGTGCCTTCTTCATACAAACCCTATAGGTAGCCTAAAAATTAGGCCTGGAGTCCTGGATCAATTCCAATTTGGATAATACACAGTGTTTACTAAAATTCCTTCTGCGGTTTGAACACAATACAGAATATTTCTTAGTTCTCTTCATAAAGCCTCCTTCAATGTAATCATGTGTCTATTAAATTATATTTTAATCTCCAGGGTAGATGCTTTCAGCGTTGCATATATTTTTCATGACAGAGTCAAACTAAAATTTGTTGTATCAAAAATAAATGTGCAGCCTGAACACATTCTTATCTCATTTAACCCATATGGATTTACTATCACAAAACCTTCAGATAATATTACAGATATGATAACTGTTGCTAAAAAAAATAAGATTATATGCTAGGAAAAGCTTCAGTTTCAAAGGATCACGTCCGGATCAGCACAATTCATATATTGTATAATCTGGGTCTGAAGTTCAGGTTCATGCAGATCTTTAGAGATTTGAATATCTTAGGACAAGACATAGAGAACATGTAGATACTAGTTTCTAAACTGGTTGTCTGCATCTTAGTAGATCATCCAGAGAGCTGACATTTACTATTAAAATGCATAAACAGTTACTTTCTATAGTATAATTTTATTATGATTATGAACCAAAAATCAAAACTATGGGTTGAAAAATGTTATGGAGGCTAATTTAATAATTGAATTAGATTGACTGCATGGCCAATTCTACTGAGAACACAGAACAGGATCATTATGGGAGTCAAAAAGTGGACATAAAAATAATATTTTATATATTTATTTATACATTTCCTATATTTCAAATTTCTCAATACTTTTTAACTTGAAATTGTATTATATTCCTCTAATAAGTCTTCACCAAATTCATAAGGTGGTTTCACTTATACTTCATTCACTGTGTAATCTTGCTTAGTCACACAAAGTAAATTTTTCTTAGATATACATTTTAGAAATCAGCCCATTAGAAAAATAAGAACTTCTGAAATAAATGAGACAAAGTTGATAAATTAGAGAATTTTCTTATACAGTTGGGCAGTGCTCAAAATGATCTTCTGAGTAAAAGAAAAATAGTACTAGATTATAATAAGACTTTTTCTTTGGTCTATCTAGGGCAAGTTTAAGCAGTATGAAATATCTTGCTTTCTTCCCTGGAACTATGGAAAATTTAAATAAAACACAGAGAAATAATTCTTAATCAGGTGCCCCTATATTTGCCCCCCCCAAACCTGTTACCAATTTATTTTTGATAAACATATCAAAGTGATTGTTATATGCCCCATCTTTTCAGAAAGCATATGTTAAACAGGGCAGGCAAAGATAAACTTTAAAAGGATTCACTTGTCCTAACAGCCCATCTGTTTCCTACTCCCTGCAGAGCACATCTCTTTTCTGGGGTCCCTTTCAGGTGCTCTCTTACCTTATGTAACACTCTCTTTATTGTAAGTTCATGCTGTGACCCTGTCAGAATTGCTACAGCAGGGGTGACCTCAGTAATGACCATCCACAGCCTGCCAAGCTAAGTTGGTCAGTGTTAGCTGATTAAACTTTTAACAACATCCCCTGTGCGATAAAGGGCAAAATGACAACTTTGCCCATCGTCAAGGTGTCTGTATAATAAACTAATTAGTAAACCACACAGTCTGTGGAGCTTTTAATGAGTGCTATCGGCTGGCCTCTGTAATAAAAACCCAGTCTGCCTCCTTTTGGGATTCAATTAAGGCACAGACTGTCATATGCTTGGTCTAGCTGATCAATGAATCCATTCCGACCTTTGTCGGAGCTGTTTGCAAGGTCAGTGGCAGTAGTGAAGAGAGCCAGCTTGGTAAAGGAGATATACCCAACAGAAGCCGACAGGCTCCAAGTCCAGTTGTTAATATCCTTGTGGTCATTTGACATCAGCAGAAGTTTCTCTCATTCAAAGGTTAGCTGAAAGAGAAGACAGCAGTGAAAAATATATATTGGTATTTTTTTCACAGAAAGGTCCCTCTGTTATTAAAAAATGATCATTAGTCTGTTAACATCTACTTTTACCTTGCGGTATCTTCTTTTTCTTCACCCAGTGGAATATACTATCCAACTTTTGTTCTTCCAAATATACCTATTGATTTAATTCTTTTCCAGATGTGAAAACAAATGTAACCTTTATGAAATGTAGTGCTGTATTTTATGATTCAAGATGCTGAGGTTTTAGAAAAGGAATTCAATTAGAAAAGATGATATTCCTTATTAAAGCTTCCTGATGTCAGAAAAATGTTTTTTTTTAATAATTAAATTTTTAAAAATACTCTAGATTTTCAGGTAATTGCAATATTCATCAATTCTACATCTCAAACATCGTTTTTATTCTTGGCGATTTGAGAATCCTCACATTTATTTCTGTCAGAAAGTAATTATTCAGAAATAAAAAACAGTCCATTTTTCTAATATTTAAATAATATTTTTCTATTATTTGCCTATTTTGATAGTAATAAGTTAAAGGGAAACAAAATATTTCTAAACAATGTAGCCTGGTTTTTCTAGACTTAATATTTTTGGTTTTTAGAGTAATCCAATGGACCTGTGAGAGTTAATAATCTATCATTTTATTGAGACCCAAGATTGAAATGCTTTGTTGACAGGCTGTGAGATGGAAAACCAACTGAGCTACAGATTGAACATAGCTAACCACTCAGCAGACACGACCCAAAGTAACACTGTTGTTGTGTATACAGTATTTAGAAGCCCTGTAGGATCTCGCTATTTGTACTTTAAATAAGTAAAATATACATTATGAGTGTTACTTGAGATTTTGGAGATGTATGTATTTTCAAATAATCAGGGTTTTACAATTTGTTATTTTCCACAAAAAGGAAATATATGTTCAAACTAGGTTGAGACTCTATTCAAATTGAAAAAACTTAAGTTCAACATTTTTAATAAATGTATATTCACAAACAAATATCAAGTGTAATTAAAATTGAACAATCTGTACCTTTGAGTAGCATTGGTACAATCTTTAAGTATTAAAAATGAACATACCATGAGACCAAAAATTCTCTTATAGTTTATTCTTAGGAAATAATTATATGGCTATAGCATATGTAATTACTAAAATATATTATTTTAGTAGGAAACAATTGTATAAAAATTAAGTGCCCTAATATAGGGGACCACATATAAAAAAAACAGTATACCACTTAGCAAAATACTATGCAGCCCTTAGAAATGATGATGCAGAGTGTATATTTAAAGAAAAGTGTTCATAATGTTAGTGAAAAGACCAGTGGAAAAAATAATTAAGTTTTTATAATATTTATTTTATCATATATTATATGGACATATAAATATATATGCATATGAATATATTCATGCATATATACATGTGTGAATGTGTATGTCAATATACATGTATAGGTTTGTATACACATAAATATGCACAAGATACATATATACATAAATATCAATATGTATAAATATATATTCTAGATTTATGAATACTTTCAATATTTTCTGACTTTTTCTAATGGTTTTATATATAGATATATTTTTAAAATTTAATTAATTAATTAATTAATTTATGGCTGTGTTGGGTCTTCGTTTCTGTGCGAGGGCTTTCTCTAGCTGCGGCAAGCGGGGACCACTCATCGCGGTGCGCGGGCCTCTCACTATTGCGGCCTCTCTTGTTGTGGAGCACAGGCTCCAGACGCGCAGGCTCAGTAGTTGTGGCTCACGGGCCTAGTTGCTCCGCGGCATGTGGGATCCTCCCAGACCAGGGCTCGAACCCGTGTGCCCTGCATTGGCAGGCAGATTCTCAACCACTGCACCACCAGGGAAGCCCTATATATTGTTTTGATCAAGAGAAATAAAAGATATTTCATTCTTGAAACTATTCAATATAATATAAAAATCAGAAGATGTGTAATTAAAAATCTGCAATGTATTTTCAGAAGTTTGTAAATTATTTCACCTCTTTTTCCCCACACTTTTATTTAGTTATATTTTCACATAAAAAGTATCTAGAAATGCATGTATATTTAAACCCAAAATGTACTTGCGAATCAGTATACTATATTTAGATGAATTATTTTCTGTATTATAGACTCAAATAAATCACTCAAAAAATCATAGAAAAGTAACTTTCATAATTGAAATGAACCGTATAGATAACTGCTCCTGTTCCATTTTATGTATTTGGAAGCTGAGGCCAGAGAGGCAATCCTGTTTCATTAGGGTAATACTCGTAAATGCATTTAGAATCGAAAGTGAAGGTCATGTGGGTTTGTGAGACTTGCGGTGGAGGGATGATTATGGAGGAGGGAAATGTGATTGACATAATCTTGATTTTTGAATTTTATATTTCCAATTTCTCTCTCATTAGGACCAACCCTATCCCTTTACACACACCCCTCGCTGCCCAACACACAGATATACACATCTGTACAAACATACACACAGATACAGAGTGAGCATTAACCACACAGATTTAAGGGGTTTGTGTGTGTGTGTGCACACGCTCTAACTCCAAATATAGGCATAAGTCTAAAAAAGAATATTATTTAAATTCTCCTAAGAGCACAAGTTCAACAAAGGTCATCAAAGCAATCCTAAGACATAAAAGGGGATATCCTGTGTCCTCTCGTGACTGATTATGTTTTGTCAATTAAAATATTGTGTTCTTAGAAAATAAAGATGCTGCACATATGGTTTGACCAGTCTACTCATGTAACAAATATACATCGTTTCTTCATCAAAATTACCTTGTAAGGATTTGTCTTAAAACTGTAGATGTTCAGTTTAGGTCAAGATAATTGATATTGAGGGATGGGAGAAGGCAAGTGTAGGTGGAGCCACGAGGGAAAAATACTTCCCATGCTGCCAAAACTAAATTTACCACATAACTTGGCATCAAATCATGCGTTCATAGTCTATTTCTAGGTCCTCACATTCCTAACTTAATTTGGTCAGTCTTGCAAAATTATGTCTTTGAAATCTAGGACCTTAAATCAAGGTTAAATTTTAACACAAAGAAAACTCAATTTTAAAAGTTAATGCAGGGTTGTCTTAATGTTTTTAATCTGTATACTATTCAAGCATAAGATAACAGCATTTTATAAAGAAGTAAAAACATTTTACAAATAAGTATAACAAAGTAATACATTATAATACATTATATCTCTTCTAGTAGCAGAGATAAAATTAAATAATATCAAAGGTACAATTGTAACCAATGAAGGCAGAAAATGAATGGAAAAAGAGGATCAAAGAACATACACAATGAATAGAAAAATTTCAAAAGCATGTTAGATATATATCCAGATATGCCTAAATACACCAATGAAAAGAAAGGTATTGTCAGATTGGATAAAACAGTATGTTAGATCCTATGTGTTGTCTGTAGAAACCCACTTTATATATACCCAGATAGGTTAAAAGTAAAGGAATGAAAGATATGCCACATTAACACTAATCAAGAGAAACCCAGGATACCTATACTAACATCATACTTCAGAACATGCAAGATTATTGGGCATAAAGACAGTCATTACCTAATGATGAAGGGATAATTTTCCAAGAGGACATAACAATCCTAAATGTGTATGTACCTAAACAAAAGTGTCAAAATTATGAGGCAAAACTGATAGAACTGAAAGGAGAAATTATCAAATCCACTATCATTGTTGGGAAATTCAATGCCTTTCTGTCAGTAATTGATAGATCAGACAGGGAGAAATCAGTAAGAATATAGATGTCCTTAACAGCTCTATCAATCTAATGAACATTTTTAGAATACTGCATTTAACAACAGCAGAGCACACAATCTTCTCAGGCTAACGTGGAATATTAACCAAGATAGATCTCATTTTGAGATGTAAAATACACTTTTATAACTTAAAAAATACATATACAAAATATGTTCTTGGACCACAATGGAAATAACTACAAATCAATTAGTTGAAAAAAGTCAGGATAATCCCCAAATATTTGTAAATTAACAATGCACTTCTAAATAATTCACAAGGTGAAGAAGTATGAGGAGAAATTTTACAAAAATTCTGAACTAATTTTAAATGAAAACACTATTTTTCAAAATATCTTGGGTAAAGAAAAATTGCTTAAAACAGTTCTTCATGGGAATTTATAGCATCAAATTATGTACTAGAAAAGCAGAAAGAATCTAAAATTAAACTTCTGCAAAAGATAAGCAATTATTTAACAAGGTTAATATATAATGCAAGAGCAATATATTAAAGTCAATTGCTTTCATATATACATCAATAAGTAATTGGAATTTGAAATTTTAAAAAACCCACCATTTACAATAGCCTCTCCCCTGGCCTTGTAAAAAAAATTATTTGGATGTAAATAACCAAATAGGAAGAGGAATTCTATGCCTAAACTAAAGAACAATGATGAAAGAAATCCAAGAAGATCTAAATAAATGGAGAGAGATCCCATTATTATATATTGGTAGTATCAATATAATTAAGATGTCAATCCTGCTCAACTTTATTTATTAATTCAATGCAACCCCAATCAAAATCCTAGCAAGTTATTTTGTGGTTTCAAAATACTGATTTTAAATTTTAATGGAAAGGCAAAGAATCTAGAATAGGCATCACAGTACTGAAGATGAAGAACCAAACTGGAGGGCTCCCATTATGAGTTTTTAAGATTTAGTACAAAGCTACAGAAAATAAGAGATTGTGCATCAGCAAAAGAATAAAGATGTAGATCAATGGAACAGAATAGAGAGCCTAGATGATGGAACACAAATATAATTTTTTTTAATAAACTTGTTAAGGCAATTCAGTGAAGAAAATCTAGTCTTTTCAAAAATGGTGCTGGAACATTTGGATATCAACATACAACAACAACGACAGCAACAAAATAACTATGAACTTAGGCATAGACCTTACACCTTTACAAATTTAACACAAAATATATCATAGACAGAAATGTAAAATGCAAAATTATAAAACTTCTAGAAGGAGACACAGGAGAACATTTAGGTAACTGTGGGTTAAATGTTGAGTTTTTGATACAATACCGAAGGTATTGTTCATGGATTTAAATAAAATAGATAAGTTGGATTTTAAAATTATAAATTTCTCTTCTGTGAAGAACACTGTCAAAAGAATGAAGAGACTGGGAGGAAATCTTTTTTAAACACATATCTGATAACAAACTCGAATACAAATATACAAAGAATTGTCAAAACTCAACAATAAGAAAAAAACCAACAAAATTTTAAAAATCGGCAAAAGATCTCAACAGACACCTTGCCAAAGAAGATATACAGACAGCAAATAAGTATGTGACAAGATGCTCAACATACTTTAATGTAAATTAAAACAAAATGAGATATTACAACACAGGTTAGAATGGCTAAAATCCAAAATACTGACAAAACCAAATGCTGATGATATGTAGAACAATAGGAACTTTCATTTCTGGTGGGAATTTCATTGTTGATGGAAATGAAAAATGGTATATCCATTTTAGAAGACAACTGGCAATTTCTTATAATACTAAATCAAGTCTTATCATATGATCAAGTGCTAATGTTCTATGGTTTTTAACCATTTGAATTTAAAACTTATGTTCATTCAAAACCTGCACATGAATGTTTATAGCACCTTTATTCATAATGGCCCAAAACTGGAAGCAATCAAAATGTTTTTCAATAAGTAAATTGATAAATAGGTGAATGGATAAACTGTGGTACATCCATACAATAGCATACTATTTAGTCATAAAAACAAATGGACTATCAAGCTAAGCAAAAAACAAGGATGAAATTTTGACAGAGGCAAAAATATAGAGACAGTAAACAGATGAGTAGTTGCCAGGAATTTGAGGGAGAAGAAAGGGTTAAGTAGGTAAAGTAGGGGAAATTTTTAGGGTGGTGAAACTACTCTATATGTGACTATAATGATATAGATACAAAACTAGTCAAACACCAGGAAATTTATAACACAGTCAACCTTAATGTATGCAAATTAAAAAAAAATTATTTAGGAAGTCAGGAATGCCAGGAGGAATAAAGACTGTGATAAAATACGTAACAAACATGTGAAATAACCTCCCTGTAAGTGTTGCGAGAAAAGGGTGCTAACCTAAGTAACTTTTGAAATGAGTAGTCTGTAAAACTGAAGGCAAAAGGAATTGGACATAACACTTTAGTTGATAAAGTTGCTACCCAAGGGGATATCAGTTAACAATTCTGGAACCACTGAAATTGTACACTGGAATTAAACAATTAAATTAATGAATGGTGGATCATGGAGCCCAGTTTCTCACTGTTGTAGTGGCAGGTCACAGACATGCAAGGGGAGAAGGCTAGAATCCAAGTGGTCTAGAATTGGAGACATCAGCATGGATTTATATTTATTTTATCATGATACTCATTTCCCTCTATATGTAGATACATAGAGAAATATATAACTACATGTACAAACATGAGTTAGCATATTAATATATATGGATGGCATTGTTCTGTAGGTTGAGAAAACATGGTAGTAATGACACCCTTGTAGCAATGAGCATGCCTAATGCCCAGATCTTGGTTTCCAATACCAGTCTCCAGTAAGAGTAACAAGAACTCCTTAGAAAAATGGCCAACTCTAGGATTGGAGCTGGGAGTACACAAAATGAGCCTAGAGCATCTTATATGCCAGAAAGTAAAGAAGTGTTAACAAAAAAATACGAAACAATACAAAAAAATGATGGGGGTATGTCAAGCGGACACAGGACTGCCCTGAAGAGCCTCCAGTAGGTAAAGGTGGAACTATATGAGCAACAAAATAAAATAGTACTGAATTATAACCCCAAATATAAATTAAATTTCTATGAATCCACACTATTATAAATGAATGAATAAAGAAATGGGGGGAGAATAGACAAATATCCCATTGAAAAGAATTCCAAGTAATTTATGGAGATACTCCACTCTCAAAGTAGAGCATAAGTCCCTAAATTCCTTAAGTGTGGAATGCACATTATGACTTGCTGCCTAAGAACACAGTATGGAAAAGTGGGGGGAGTGTAATATTGCAGCAGAGAAAACTGACAAACACAAGCTTAGCAAGGTGATTAAGACTAGCATCAACAGTGGTTAAACTGTGTTGATATTACATCCCATTGACGTGTCATGATGTGATGAGAAAGACATACTACCTCTGCAGTCTTTCTCTCAAAATCCATTAACTCCAGTGTGGTCATGAGAAAAATATCAGAAAATTTCCAATTGAGGGACATTCTGCAGTATACCTTACCAATCATTCTCACAACCATTAAGGTCATTTAAGTCTGAGAACTGTCACACCATGAGATGCTGAAGGAGTTGTAACAACTAAATGTAATATAGATGATATTCTGGGGTAGAAGAAAGAAATTAAGTAAAAATTTAAGCTATCTTAATAAATTATTGACTTTACTTAATAGTAATATACCAATATTGGTTCATTGATTGTGACAAGTATTTCATACTAATGTAAAATGTCAGTAATAGAGGAACTAGTTATGGGATATATGGAAAATTTTCACACCTTTTCTGAAAATCTAAAACTATTTTAAAATTAAAGTTTATTTTAAATAAAAGACTAAAAACCCATTGTAGCTAGAAAAGTAGGAAATGAAGTCAGAGAGATAGAAAGGGGCCATATCAAAGAGTGCTTGAAGGTCATAGTTTAATAGAGATGTTGCATAGTCTGTTGGAAGCATTGGTGATGTAATAATTTGATTTCTAATTTAAAAAGACAACTCTAGCCTCTATGTGATATACAGATAGTCAGATAAAAAGAGTCACAGAAGGTGAACAATTTGAAGGCTAATGATATGGTCTAGAAGAGAGATATCGGTGGTATAGACAAGTTGAGCTGATGAAAATGGTGGTGGACCAAACCAGGATGTGAAAGATAGGGTTCATGGTTCAGGCCAAGTGTTTCTGTTCTGAGCAGATTGGTGAATATTGGTGGCATTTTCTGCTATGTGGGCATTGAAGAAAGACTGTTTGAGTTTGGGGGTTGCCAGTGAAATATCATAGCCATCCTGCTATATGTCATGATACTCATTTTTTACATACAGAAGGAAGGTAGTATAGAAATGTTATGAAAATTGCCAAATACGACATGATCTCATTTATGTGTGGAATCTAAAAAACAAAACACACAAACAAGCAAACAAAAAGAAAAACAGACTCAGATACAGAGAACAAATGGGTGGTTGCCAAAAGGGAGGGTAGGGTGGGCAAAATAGGTATAGAGGATTAAGAGGTTCAAACCTCCAGTTATATAATAAATAAGTCACAAGGATGTAATATACAACATAAGGAATATGGTCAATGATATTATAATAACTTTGTATGGGGACAGGTGGTTATTGGCTTATTGCGGTGATCATTTCATTATGTATATAAATGTCAAATTAAAATGTAGTGTACCTGAAACTAACATAATATTGTATGTCAACTATGTTTCAATAAAAATTTTTAAAAAGGAAAGAAAATTGCCCAAACATACAAACCTAAAATCACCAGAGCTGAGATATCTCATATGAGTCCAAAGCATGTGATCATTGCCTATTCCACATTGCTTCTGAGCAATATACTCTCTACCACAGAGGGGATCAATTTTTCTACTCATAACTTTCAAGGTAAAGTACCTATGTCTAAAGACCAAAAGTAGATAAAAAAGCATTCTGAATGAGACAAAATATAAGTAATATAATCATATTCAAAGTCTTTTCTTACCTTTTGTTTTCCTTAGGAACTCAAAGGCAAAGGAGCTTAACCTCACTTTCAGTAAAAGGAAGGAGGAAATTTCTCACCATCTGGTAATAGAATAAATATGGGACTTGATTTGACTGATTTGGTTCACATTCCAGGGTCACATTATGATTTTTGTAGGCCCTAGACACTTTTTTACATTTGTGGGTCCCTTCTTCTATTAAACACAATTCAAAATTATGTTTTATGAAAGGATTGATGTAATAATATATTAATATTGTTTTATAATGTTTTCTTTGACCTACTATGCTTACAGTGCCTAATGGATAAACTGACCCTGTTTATATCTGTATGGCAAAGAATGTTCTTACAGAGTTGAGATGTTGAACAACAGAAGGTATGGGTTACCCTGAACCATATGTTGCAGACTTTTTCAAATAAGCCTTATTTTAATTCGTGAGGACAGTATGTAAAAATTAGTAGTTAATATAGATTACTAAAGCATGCTCCCCCCCTTCCAAAATTTTTGCTAATGTATTTGTTTTTAATGAGGGCTGAGATTCTTTTGGATTCCAGTAACAGTTTTTGGATTAAAACAACTTTTCCTTTTTTTAGATGACTTTGTGTCCTTTATATTCATTCTGAAATTTTGATTCTACTCGACTTATCATTATCATTATTATGGTGCTTTTCTCTTTCGTTTTCTTAGTGTTTAAAAGAACTGGACT
This sequence comes from Balaenoptera acutorostrata, assembly GCF_949987535.1. Taxonomy (NCBI): domain Eukaryota; kingdom Metazoa; phylum Chordata; class Mammalia; order Artiodactyla; family Balaenopteridae; genus Balaenoptera; species Balaenoptera acutorostrata. The sequence goes on from NC_080074.1 coordinate 92,553,692, forward strand.
TGTAAGAATTATTTTTGTGTGTGTGCATTTTTTCTTTCTTGCCCAGCTTTTATGTCACTGCTTTCTCAATTTTTATCTTATAGAGTGTATCTGGGACACATTTCCTGCTCGTTTTAAGCTTGTCATAAGCTAAAATAAGTTTAAATATCTCGAGCATTTGGTCTTTGCCCTAAATATGCTAAAGCAAGAAAAATTTTCTTTATTAATAATTCTACCTTTCTAAGCAAGTCATCACATAGGAAGGCCAGCACATTAATTAATTAATACACGCACCCGGAGGAAAATTAAACAGTTGAAATAATAAATGTGGACGTGTCTCTGAATATTTGAATTGCATTTTATTATTTAAGTTACTAGCAAATTTTAATCTGTAGTTTGGTGGAAGATAATACTTGAAAGTATTTTGTTCTATAGAGCAGAGAATTCTGGATTGCTAAGAGTTTGTGTCTTTGCTCCTTTAAATATAGTTTAACCATTTAGGATGTGAATAATTCTAAGATGGTTAGTTACTGCTTTTCTAAAAGTAGAATTAATATACGGCATTGATATAATAACATGCTATTGCTATATGTTGTTATTCATATATAGTTTGAGGATCCACTAAAGCAGTTTGTCTTGTTTTATCCAACTTAAATAGTCCTCAGATACTTAAGCTTTTTTAAGTGTGACAATATTGCTGTTAATAGCATCAGGTGAGCTGAGACAAGATGGTTTGTGGTAGATAATGTTGTGCTTAGTTTTGTACATTTTGCATTTGGTTGTTATAAGAACTGAAAAATTCAATTGAGTTAAAGGGAAATAGGTAAGATTTGTTGCCATAAATCTGTTGACACGTCATCCTAATTAAAAAACATATATTGTTTGCAAATAGGAATTCATCCAACTACCTGGATAGAATTCGGAAAAATCCTTTCTTGTTATGAGAGGTAGGATAGATTTTATCAAAGTTCCCAATAATGACAATGTTGCTAATTGTTGCTAATATTGTTGTTGTGAATCAACAATAAAAAAGAAACATTTAAAAGTGTATATTTATGTTTAATCCATCAATTAAAAGGGATCTAATTGGTTGGAGAAAAAAATGGAAAATATATAAGCTGTTCATTAAATGACATGGAAAGGGCAAAACTGAGCATGACAAGTGTATATATTTGAGAGGTATAAATTTCTCTTTCCATTGTATCCTAAATCCACTCTAATCTGGTTATTGCCTCTCATCCTCCACTTTACTAAAACTGCTTGCACCAATGTCAACAATTCTTCTATGTTGATACATCTAATGGTGAATTCTCACTCTATCTCCTAACTTGACCTGCAGATAACATTTGAAATCATGGATGAGAGCCCCCACTCCCTGCTTTGGCACCAGACCTCTGTGTTTTTTTTTTGGCTGCGTTGAGTCTTTGTTGCTGTGCTCAGGCTTTCTCTAGTTGCGGCGAGCGGGGGCTTCTCTTGTTGCGGAGCATAGGCTCTAGGCGCGCGGGCTTCAGTAGTTGTGGTTCGCGGGCCCTAGAGCACAGGCTCAGTAGTTGTGGCGCACGGGCTTAGTTGCTCCATGGCATGTGGGATCTTCCCGTACCAGGGCTCAAAACTGTGTCCCCTGCATTGGCAGGCGGATTCTTTTTTTTTTTAATTAATTAATTAATTAATTAATTTTTGGCTGTGTTGGGTCTTCGTTTCTGTGTGAGGGCTCTCTCTAGTTGCGGCAAGCGGGGGCCACTCTTCATTGCGGTGCGCGGGCCTCTCACTATCGCGGCCTCTCTTGTTGTGGAGCACAGGCTCCAGACGCTCAGGCTCAGTAGTTGTGGCTCACGGGTCTAGTTGCTCCGCGGCATGTGGGATCTTCCCAGGCCAGGGCTCGAACTCGTGTCCCCTGCATTGGCAGGCAGATTCTCAACCACTGCGCCACCAGGGAAGCCAGACAGGCGGATTCTTATCCACTGTGTCACGAGGGAAGTCCCAGCACCAGATCTCTTAAATGGAGTCCCCCAGAGAATTTCCTTAGGTTACTTCTCTCCCAATGTGACTTCATTCAATCTGGTGCTTTTAAATCCCATCATATGATCCAGCCTGATTTTCTCCCTTGAACAAAAGACCCCTTTATTTACTTGATATTTCCACTTGATTATCTCCCAGACTTACAATGCTGAAAATCAATCTTTTGATCCCTCCAAACTTTCTCCACCTGTAGTGTTTCTTGACTCAATGCATACTCCACAGTTCCAGTTATTGAAGCCAAAAATACCTCAAAGGAATCATGACTCTTCATTCTCATTCTCCATATCCAAAAAATAAGAAAATACTATTGAATGTATCTTTAGAATATATCCAGAATCCAATCCCCAATCATGACTTTCACCCTGGTCCAAGGCATTGTCAACTCTCTCTGATATTATTGCAATAATTTCTATCTGGTTTCCCTGCTTTCATCCTTGCTCCTTCTGCAATATGTTCTCCACAGAGCAGAGAGAGGAATTCTTTCAAACTTGGTCAAACCAGGTCCTTATTTTGCTTAAAATCCTCCAGCGGCTCTGCATCTCATCCAAGGTCTTCTCTCTACATATCCATTGTCACCTCCGACTTCTCTCTTGTTCAGTTCTATCCAATCTCAGTTCCTTTTCTGTGATTTCTCAAGTACATCAGCTGTACTTCTGACCGAGAGCCATTGTAATTGCTTTTTTCCCTGTTATGGGTGGTCTTTCCAGACATCTGCTTGATTTCCTCCTTCACCTCATCTCATTTAAATTTTTACTCAAAAATCTGAACATATTTACTCACTGAGTGCCCTATTTAAAATCACAATCCCCTTCTGACACTTCCACTCTCCTTAGTGTGTATTATCTTCTTAATATATTTGGGTTATTTGTTTTACTTATTGTCTGTACCCTTCCTTAGTAGAAAGTAAGCTCCACAAGGACATTGGTTATTATTTTTTTATGTGTTTTACTGCTGTTACCCTAAAATATAGAACAGTAGAAAAAGTGCTCAATAGATATGTGTTGGATTTTTTGAAAGACTTTAGAGATTCTTAGGGGGAATGACTATTTTGATCAATTGTGACAAAATTCTAAGTCTATGTTGATATCATAAGAATATGATGAATTGTTTATGGAGGTGAGTAATCAGATGAGAATTTAAGGTAGAATTATAATTATGATAATGAAAGTGTTAGGTCAAAAGGGTTCTCGACATTAGTTACTATTAGATCATTAACATTTGTTAAAAAGTGAAATTAAATTACAAAAGTAGATTTTCTGTTATCATGTCCAAATATTCTGATCTGCAGGTAGGTATCTGCATTTTTAAAGAATGTATGAGGTGATTCTGATACAAATTGTCCAAGAACCATGCTTTGAGTAAGTGCACTAAAAAAAGAGAAGCTGAAAGAAAACTTCTAAAGTTTGAGAGAAGTAAGTTCACATTTTTACTAATATTCAGCATAGAAGTGTATGATTAAATAACAGAATTTAAAATTAGATTTAGAATTAGGCAGCCTTTTTTTCGTGGTCAGGACTGATAAACTGAGGAAGATAAACTGCTTTTTTTTTTCTGGAAGCATTTAAAAATAGATTCTCATCTTTCTGGAGTGATTTTTATGATGGTCTATTTTAAGATATCTGATTAGCCAAAATGAACTTGCATTGTTCTTTTCAAGTGCTGTGATCGTGACTGTTAATCTTTTTAATAGCTATGGAGGGGTAGAGCATATGTTCTGAAGAAAGTATCAAGTTGAGATCATTGATAATTGGGCCAACTTTTCTTTGAGTATCAAGAGAATCAAAAAGAACTCTACTTTTAGGCTACCTTTCTGCCTACCTTCTTTTTTTAAATTAATTTTTATTGGAGTATAGTTGATTTACAATGTTGTGCTAGTTTCTGCTGTATAGCAAAGTGAATCAGTTATACATACACATATATCCACCCTTTTCTAGATTCCATTCCTATATAGGTCATTACAGAGTGTTGAGTAGAGTTCCCTGTGCAATACCGTCGGTCCTTATTAGTTATCTATTTTATATATAGTAGTATATGCCTGTATGCTTAATGATTCCAATTCTCATTGTTTCTCTCCCTCTCTCTCTCTCTCTCTCTCTCTCTCTCTCATTCTGTCTTATCAAGGTATAGATTTCTAAGTCTAACAATTGTAATATAGAAATGTAGCATCTTTCCCCCCTATTTTCACATTCATGTCTGATGCAGGGTTTGGTCAATAGAATGGTACTCAAAAGGGCACAATTTTTACCATTTTAACTTAATAGTATGACATTTTACATTTCTCAGTCAGGGATTAAATAGGACATCTATACCTAGCACAGTGTAGCAGAGGGGAGAAAAAAAAGAGGGAGGGATTGAGAAAAACAGTAATGTTTTATTTTTTTCTTGACATTTTCAAATATCCCTGCACTGTGGTATTGGATACCCAAATAAGATGTTAGCTTATTTCAAAATATCAGTGAGCTAAATGTTTCCTTAGCTTTCTTTAATTGAGTTTTAAAATAAACAAATATGTAAATGGAGAAATAAGCTCAGGATGAGTTTCTAAAATGATCACTTTCCTATTAAGATTCCTATGAAGTGTATGTGTACAGTTCTATTTGGCATTTCTAATCCCACATAAATACAAGTGTATACACCTTCTCTCTCCAATTTTATTCTGAGCTATTTCAGACACTAGGAATGACAAATCTGTTCTTGTGTAATTGGGACAGGGTTTGCCTACGTGACACTAAACACTATAAGAAAAGGAAGAACCATAGAATTTTAAGTGATGCAAACACTTTCATTTTAAACATCCAACCTTGTCTTAAGACTTCAATTTAAAAAATTAGAACCTGAAAGAAACATAGACAATATTATGATACAATGGCTCTTTCTTGTTTTTAAACCTCCAGAAACATCATGAGATTACACAGCCTGGTTTACAAGGGAATTTGAGCAAGTTTCAGACTTTTATCATTCAAATATGGGACTGTTTATTTCATTTTCTACTCACTTTGAAATATGTGATTTAACCATGAACTGAAGACTTGTCTCTATGTACTTGAGGTAGAGCCCTAACTAAATTGGGACTCTATTTTACCCTTGATGACTTGGGTGAGGATTCACACTTTGTTTATATTTTTATTTGTAATTTGAGTATAAGAAATTCAGAGCTGTGGAGAATGTTAGATATGCATAGATTTATCCTCAAAAAGCCCTGCAAAAGCCCATAAATGACATGATAAAACAAGAAATGGTTAAACAGAAGCATCCTTTTAATATAATTTGAGAAAACAAATAAAATGTTGATGTCTTATAGAAGATACCCGTAACCCCTTGTTAAGACACTGAAATGAGTAAGAAATATGCTCTTATCAACTTAAAACTTTATTTTCTATTGATGATCTTCAGGTAATTCAGCTGAGTTTGGTAAATAAAGTAGATATAATAGAAAGTAATCATTGATGGGCATGAAAATTTTATTATGACTAAAAGTTTGCTCTTGAAAATAGGTTATTAACAGAAGGGGCAATATAGAATATAATATACTGAATCAACTCTAAGTTTAAGACTTTCTTCCACTGCAAAAGAATAGAATTTTGAGTGGCCTAAGCACAGGTCACAAGGTTTATACTTTGAAGCTCTTGAAGATAACTAACATTTATATAAAACCTTTACTCATCAACAGTTATTTCATATTTTTATTCCTCACAACAAATATTTATTTGTATCATTACCATCTGCATCAAAGAAAAACTAACCCTCATAGAAGCTGAGCTTTCCGTATCTACTAAGAAGTCATGGATCTAATAAATGATGAAGTCTGAATGCTGCTTCTTTTACAATAAATTCTATGCTCTCTCAGTGACCTATTAATATGGGTGTCTCTAAGGCCTTTACTTCTGACTTATGTTTAATTTACAGAAAAAAATCAAATATGTTAATTTGTATTCAAAGACTTACAACAAATATCAAGATATTGAATAGTTACTTAACCCTGGTAAATGTAGAAATGAACCCACCCAGATTTCCCTTCAGAGAAAGATTTGCCCCCTAGCTCTGAGGGGTGTGCAGCTTCCCTTCTTTGAATAAGCACAGGAGGAAATAAAATCATGGCCATTTTGCTCCACTCAGGGGACATTGAGTTTTATTGGGCTTCTGTGACAGTCCAATCTCTTCGTCTGCCCCACCTTGCTTTCCTTCTTCCCTTCACAGTAGTTAATCCCTAATAAACATCTTTGTATCTGCTTCTGTAAAACCAGCACTGGCTATATAATTTGTGGAGGCAGTGCAAGATGGAATTCTGCAGACCTCTTTTAATAAAGAATCTGAAAGCTCTGACTCTCTTCTTTGGCACCAGATGAAGAATTTCAAGCCAGACAAACCCAGCTTCCCTGTGGAAACTCTTATCTCAGCCTGTCTCTTAACCACTTTCAAAACTAAAGCCATTTATTTGCACCTCATTCACTCAAGCCATTTGGGATCTTTTTGGGAACCTATCCTGCTCTCCCCCAAACTCTTATTATGTGAGTAATAAACATTTTCATAACTTCTTGGTGTATGTGTGAGGCATCATCAGTTTCAGCATCTGAATCCGTCTTGGGTGGGAGTTTGATGTTGCCCTCTGCAGGAAACCACAACACCTCCTTGTTCAAAAATTGTTAAAAGTCTCAAGGCTGTGACAGCAGAACATGACACAAAGTGCAAGACCATTCTAAGCATGGGGTCCCCTGAACTTCACAGTCTTGTATAAAACCCTGCCTGTGACATCAGCTATAGCTTGCGTTTGTGTTCATTTTGTAACTTAATTGGAAAAGCACCATCAATAGTTCTCACCTTTCTGAGAAGTCTGTACTAACACTCTTATGTTTACAGTTGCTTCTTTATTTTTCCCTCCTCTTGGTTTTTACCACTGTCCTTCCACACCTCAGTTTGATGAGTTTTCATAGCTTCCCCAGTCCTATTATTTGCCCCCTTCTAGGAAAACCATCCTGCTGAAAAGAATTGTTGATTTATACATTCATATGTTCCATTCCCTCCATGTATAAGGGAACATCTCCCATAGATAATTAGGACACTGTGTACATGCACCCTCCTACCTTCCTAACCCAATCTAAATTCTGCATCCCCACATTGTCTTGTGTGTGTAAACACTATCAACTTCCTTGCCCCTCTTTCACTTTGTCTCCCTCTCCTGGCAAAACTCTAACCATTGTTGTATTGTACTCTTCATCTAAACTACATCAATCCTCTGAACCTGGATATAGTTCACTGTCTCAGTTTAAATTCATAACAATTAATTTCAAGTAACTATTATTTTTCCTTCTCTACTGGATCGTTCTGATAAGCACATCTTTCTTCCATCTTCAAAAGAAAACATCATAAACCTTTATTTCCCTCTAGCTGCCACCCTAACATTCTCACCTTGAACAGCAAAACTCTTAGGATGAGTTCTTTATATTTTCTATCTTCAATTCCTTTTCTCTCATTTTCCCTTGAATTCATTTCATTTAGGCATTTGACTCCACAGTATACTGGAAATGCTTTTATCAAGGTTACAAATGAAAGCTGTGTCAGTAAAGGCCAAAATTGTAGTGTCATTATTGACTAATTATTGACTATTTTCCTTTATTCACAACCTACCTCTCATGTGTTATCAAGTTCTTTTGCTCTAATTTCAAAGTATATAGAATTTGACTTCCAATATTCAGAATGATCCTCTGATCCAAACCACTACCATCTTTTGATTGACTGATTTCTAAAGCTCCTTAACTAGTCTTCCTGCTTTACCTCTGTATTTTCATGAGCAGATTTTCAATCCAGAAGGCAGAGTTGTCATTTTTAAACACAAGTAGACTTATGACACTTCTTTAAATACTCAGGTGGCCTCCATCTCACACAGAAAAAAGTCAAAATTTCTACAAGAGCCTAAAGACCCTTCATGACCTGGACCCTAATACTTTTTAAAAAGAAATCTCCTATTACTCTTACTTTTACTCATTTCCTACCAACCACACTCATTTCCATGCTGTTCTCAATAAGCCAGGTGTGCTCCTGCCTCAGAGCCCTTGTACCTGTTGTTTGCTCTTCCTTAATACCTGATACACCTGAGTCATCTTTACCAGTCTGTGGTAAATGTCATTTTCTCAATGAATCGTTCTAAGATCAAACGAAATTAAAATAGTGACCTTCTTCCTAATCATCAATCCCTATCTTCTGCTTGTGTTTTACTTTTTTTTCTGTAGTACTTTTAAACTGTTGACATATTATTGAATACTGTATAGAGGTATTCTCTTTATTGTACATCTCATGCCAGTAGAATAAAAGCTTCATGATAACAGGGATCTTTATGTGTCTGGAACAAAGCAAATGTCAATAAACAATTATGAATTAATCAAAGTATATCTACTGATAGAGTTCTAATGAAATATTCTTAAGGCTCTAACAACCTAAGAAACATTCAGGATTCTATTAGTGGTTTGTCTAAATATTTCCTGCAAGGATGAGTGCAAAGATTGGGCACAAATGAATAAAACTGAAGGGGCAGAAAAATGCAAATTATTTTCAAAACAGGGGAAAATACATGTTGATGAAATAATTCAAAATGTGAACGTTATATAAGTAGAATATGTAATAATTCTAAAACAAATGTATAAATAAATGGAAAATGTCAAGACAATCTGAGTTTTGTATCAAGTAATGACCAAAAATTTGATGGGCTTTAATTAGTCCATAATAGTTTTTTCTTATCATGATCCTAGAATACTCGTCTAGAAGGCAGCTAGTGATTTCTTTTTTAGGCAGTTACTCTAGCTTGTGGGGTATATGTGTGTGCATGTGTATGTGTGTGCGTGTTTAAACAAGGAGTGTACAATTTATTGTCATGTGAATTAGACAATTCTGCACTTTTATTATTAGGTTAAAGGATAGACAAAATCTAGTTCACTTTTTAAAAACAGCTTCTTCATGTTTCAGGTTGTTCAAGCTCTCTTCTTAATGTTTTGGCAGGAGTACTAAAAGGCTGTTATCAAATTTGTTGTAGTTTGATATTAAAATATGGGTGCATTAATCTTACAGTGACCTTTTCCCTGAACCCAGTGCTAGAAAAGGGATTCTGCATCTTTTGTAGGTAACTTCAAGGCAAGATATCATACAGCATTCAAATATAAGCTTTTATCCAGTTAAGCATCAAGCATTACCTACTTTCATCAATGTTCAGGAGCTTAATTCCAGGATTACTCATCCCCCAAAAAGCTAAATATGAAAATCAGAAGCAGAGACCCAAACAATAGAACTCTTATACCATGATAATTAGAAAAGGAACCTATTACCCAGGATTATAATTAGTGACTAACATATTAAATGACCTTTAACATTTACCTTAAGCCCTGGATTTCTGGAAAACCAGCAAGGTTATGAATGACATATTAGTAATCTTTAATCTTTATTACTGCTGTGGACAGAATTTTAATGATTTTTAAATAGGCAGTGGTCACTAACATATCCCTATTAAAATAAAAAAAATCTCATAAAAAATTAAATGGATTAAGACTTCAAATGTACCATCATCAAAAGTATTATCTAATTATGGAGTTCAGTGAACAGGCCAAGTGAAATGGTTGGTAATATTAGTTACTTGCCACATGGGAATGCCCAGGATTTATGCACAAATAGATTCTGCTTCTGTTGCAACATAGTAATTAAGAATTTGTCAGGGAAATTTGACCCTCTAGGGTAGAAATTACTTTGTAAAATAAGAATGGCAGAGCACTAGTCTCCTTGCTGCACATAATTTAACTTGATTATTTATACATCAAAGAGAGTCTGCAGTGACTGCAGTATAATATTTAAGTAGAGGGATATTAAAGGAAGAAGCATCTAGTGAAATCTTTTCCCCAAATCTCCGTGAGAAAATAGAAGAAATTTTCATAAAGCATTTCATTTTGCATATAAATTGGGGCCTAGATTGTGCCTGTGAATTTACTGCTGTCAAATTTAATTTTTCTTTAATTCTTCAGGCCCAGATGTGAAAGGCTCTGTGTGCAGGCTGCAATTTTCAATGCTTACAGGTAGCACCGGATCGATAATGTGTCTTTATGAGAAGTTACCGTTAATGTTATTGAGTATGCATTTTGTTTTATAGGATAATAAGGTAATATGAAATGCCAATTCATTCATTAGAAGAGAGCTAAGTGCTTAAATGAAATGGGTGACAGGTCTGAAAAAAGATGTAGTTATGGGCAGGAAGGCAAGAATGGATTTTTAATGACCTAATACTTAAAGGTTTAACCATGTTTCTGCATTTTCTTTTTATAAACAATTTAATTTATAAAATAAAGGAGCTTATTTAAATTAGAGGATGTATTTTGGCTGAAAATTGTCTGCAAAAAAGAAATAACAATAACTCGGTTTCAGAACATTTTTCTAATGAGTTACTTTTACCGGGGTCACATCACCAAAATCAGCTAAAAGCAGACATTTCAGTATGAAATAAATGTTATAAAAATAATCAGGACATCATAAAATGCCACAAACAAGACCAAACTTAACCTTATAATAAAAAGAAAATATATTTAATACTCCTATTTTTTAAGGATGCTACTACAGAAGCTAATTCTGAAATTAACTCAGTTACAAAAATGCAAGAACACTTACACATTTGGAAGACTATGATCCAAGTAATTGGAGATCAGGCAAAATAAATGACTTTAAAAAATTCAGTTAAACAATGTGAATTTTAACATTGATATTAAGAACTTTATATTGTGATATTAAAGAGATCTAGTTTCCATACCTTCAAGAGTAAAATATTTTGATCTAGCCCTGCATTATTAAACTGAGGGGATTCTAATTAACTGGAAATTTGGATGGACTCATTATTGGATGTCTGTGATTTTGTAGAGTCTGTGTGTTTTCTACAAGAAAAGTATTTGGGTAATTCGATTAAACAATATTTTTAGCAAAATATAAATAAAATATCTGTACAATCACATAATTTGAAATAAAATGCCTTACTTGTAATATCTTACTCTCTTACCTAATTATATGTAATTCTGAAACCAGTACGAACTCCATTGATGTGTTTAACACAGTGTCATGAACAAAATGTTTTTGGGCTGAATATCTCCAGAATATAAATAACTCTAACATCTCTGAAGACGTTACCAAATCAAAGACTCAGACAAAAAGGAACCAAGCATGAACAGCGACCTTTATAAACAAAATAAAACAAAGCTATTAAGACAATTGATTATCAGAATTACCTTGATCCTTTTGCAGATTAAAACAGTACAAACATATGTAAGCAAAGGTGCATACTTTTATTTCAGTATTTGAAAAGCTAAATTGTGGAGAACAATATGGTAAAAGCACAGAAGCTTTGGAGAAAAAAAGACTGGGATCAAATTACATCTCTAATACCTACTAGTTGTTTCAATTTAGACAAATCATCCAACATCTCCAAATCAGTTTCTTTGTCATAAATTGGGCACAAAATATCTAATTTACCACATTAAATGCCACACATTGAAGTTAAACCCAAATTTGTCCACATCTGAACCTTAAGCACTGATATCTCATACTTTGCCTACAAACTCCTATCCTTCTAGCTCTCAGTTTCATTCCTACTATCTCTGCTAAACTTTACAGAAACAGCTTTACAGAAACAACTTGTTCCTTGACCCCACTCCACCTCCTCTCAGCTGAGCTAGATTTTCCAGGATTTGCTATCTTCTCTCCTTAGCAGGAATCCCATTACTGATCACTTCAACTATCATTTTACCACTACCCTCTATGTCTTGCACCCTTATCTTTACAGACATCTATCTGGTAAAATTTCAAGGCTGAATTAATTTTACTGCCCACCTTCTTTACTATAATGCTGGTGCTCAAAACTACTATAGAAGTGCCACAATGTAAACGTTCCTGTAGCCACAGATTTATATTCAAACCCGGTTAGTTCCTAAATCTTTTGACATCCTTTACCTCCATTATCAATTCCCTTTTCAATTTCTTCAACAACTATTCCACATTTATCTTCAAGGGCTCCCTACGCCCCTACCCTTATTATTTACAGGTAAATATCTATATTATTAGGACATTTGAATCCGTAAAACATGGATCATTTGCGCTTTTGTCCCTCTCACTTGTAGAATTTCAATAGCTACCTTACCCTCCTAGAGGATTGCATGATTCTCCTCTTCATGGCCAATCATGACCTAGACATCTGTTCTTTATTTTCCATATGTCCTCCAAGATTTTAGTCCATCAGTTGCATCCTTGCCTTCTCTCTTTTTCTTGGCTTTATCCTTAGCTTTCAAACATGTATAACGTCTCTAAGTACCAACCTCTGCAACCAAGAAAAAAAGTAATTAGAAGGACACTTATTTGAAACTTAACACCCTCGTTATCATCTGATTGCTCTTTTTCCTTTACCAGCATGTTTCTTGAAATAAGATTATTTTTCCTCTTTTCCCATCCATTTTCTTTGATATCCTATAATTTATACACTGTCTCTATCATTTCACTGAAACTGTTTTGTCAGAGTAACCAGTGACCTCCTATAATTATAAATCCAGTGGGTTTTCCATCTTTCTTGGCCTACTAGAAGAGTAGCAATATTACCACTCTTTTACTTGTAATTGGGAAACCATTCTCTCTCTCTTTGACTTGTCTTTCTCAAGCTTCTATGGGTTTCCTCTTTTCCTGCTCACTCCTTAAATGTCTCTCAACATTCACCTATGGTCATTCTTACTTCACACATGCTCCTGGAAGACTTTTTTCCACTTTCCTAGTTTTAATTTCCAACCAATGTTTATGAGTCCCATTTGTGTATTTCGAAGGCCAATGTCTACATTGAAGTTCAGATTTATATATACAACCTCCTGCTGGATATTTTCAAAACGATCTCAAACTTGGCATGAACTTGTCTTTCTCCATTAAATTGGTCCTGTTCCTGTATGACCTATCTCTGATAAAACAATTGTCCAAATGCAATATTTGAGATGCAATATTAAATTCTTTTCCTTACTCCAACTTCCAGGAAATCTCCTACTAAACATATCTACTAAATTGTTTATATATCTATAATCTTTTCTCAAACAGGACATCGTTCCTTTAGTTTAGAACCTCCTTGGGTATAGCCCTCATAATGAGTGCCTAACTGCTCTCTTTGCCTGCAGCATCTCTTTCTTCCAACCCATCCTCCATGGAATTAGCATTACCGTTAATATTCCATCTGAAATGAGATCTGATCATGCCACTTGCCTGCTTCAGAACCCTTCAGTGGAACCCTGTTGCCCATAATATCCTCACACTATAAAATCGACACTCTTTACTATTATATACTGTAGCCCTTCATGACCTAACTCTTTTTTTTTTAATTTATTTATTTTTTTATATTTATTTTTGGCTGTGTTGAGTCTTCGTTTCTGTGTGAGGGCTCTCTCTAGTTGCGGCAAGCGGGGGCCACTCTTCATCGCGGTGCGCGGGCCTCTCACTATTGCGGCCTCTCTTGTCGCGGAGCACAGGCTCCAGACGCGCAGGCTCAGTAGTTGTGGCTCACGGGCCTAGTTGCTCCGTGGCATGTGGGATCTTCCCAGACCAGGGCTCGAACCCGTGTCCCCTGCATTAGCAGGCAGATTCTCAACCACTGTGCCACCAGGGAAGCCCATGACCTAACTCCTACCTTCTCTCCTGCCTTGTCCGGTCTCTTATTTTATGCACTTGGAATCAAATCACTTGCTGTTTTTCTCACACACCATGCTGTTTCACATCTCTATGCTTTAACTCATGCTGCTTAACTGCCCTGAATGCACTTCCCCAAATTCTTTGCCTGGATAACTCTTATTCATCCTTAAAACTTTAGTTCTCACCATGCTGTTTTCTCAGGAAATCTTCCTGTATCTCCCTAGTCTAAGTGTAAATACTCAGAACACCCCTGCAGCTAGTGTGTCCCCATAGCCCTACTTTCATATCATGTTGAAAATTTTGTCTTTTTCACCCTACTAGTTGTAAGCATCTCATCAGCAAGGACTATCTTTTTCTTTGAAATTGATTCATTTAGGATTCTCAGCTTACTGGAGTGAGGCATAAAACCAATTTATTTTTCCAGTAGCTGTTGCCGACTAAGTCAACACCTCCCTCTTTCTTGCTTGGTTATGAGCACATTCTAATGACAGCTCTGTTCACCTCTGTACGTTGTCAATAATTTTACCTATTAGAAGAGCAAACTTCTAGTTTCTAAGACTCAGGTATATCTGTTTTAAAATTTTTTATTAACGATCTTTTAAAATAAAACTGCCTCTTCTCTCCCTACCGAGTCACTGCTTCTCTTTGTAACATTGACTCACTGCTACCTTCTGTGGGGTGAGTATCCACATGGGCACATTTGATGGTACTTAAGAGAGTCTTAAGTGAGATAGGATGCATCCTTCTCATTCCTTGTCAGGAGACATCAGATGGGTTTTAATCTATGCCCCTAGGTGCATGCGCATACATACAGATACACACGCAAACACATAAATGCAAAGATGCACTGCTATTGATATTAGTTTTTCCAAATTTAGTAAATGATGTTTTGGGGATGGTTAGCATGGAGAGGATGACCGCATTTTGAGGTATCTTCTTGCCATAGTAGCTCCAAAGCTGGGCTGCAGCCCTGGCATACTCTCTTAAATCTACCTTTTCATTCCTATGTCTTTCTCCAGCCCCAGAAGTTTTGGGCAATGATTTATTCAGCAGTTCAGAAACCTTCAGATGTGAGATGGTGAATATCTTCAACTTAATAGAAAAGCATTCCAATTTGGGAAGTGACTTTCTTAGGACTTCTCTCACTGTCTGAAATAGCAATGCATTGAAGAAATTGTCTTTATTTATTAACAGTGCTCAACTCCAAAACTTGACTACACATTCTCATCTCCCATCCAGTTTCTGGTGATGATAATTATTGGGCTGAAATGGTCCTCTCAGTCCCAACAACTCAAAATTCCCTGAACTTAAGTTGTTGAAATCCATATTTATTAATTTATTCATCGAAGCCTACTATATGCTGACCGATGTAGTAGATGCTAAGTTGACCACAGTGAATAAAGCAGATAACATCTCTCATTTAGTGGAGCTTAAAGTTTTGAGCCTTAGCAAGCAAAGCTGAGAAAAGCTTTGGTACCTAAGAGCATTCTGTTGTGTCACCTTTCAATTGCCAGTACCTAGCATTTTGTCAGTTGTATAATTGATGATCAAACACTGTCTGTGAAATGAAAGCAAGCAAATTACATGATGCACAGTGGGGTTAAACAGATATATTTTTCCCTATTCCTGTTGATGTTATTTTTAAGGTCTTAATTTAAATTCACTTTCCAACTTTATACTTAATTGAATTTCATTTTCAACTCAAAATGACCCATTAAAAATTTTTACTAATTGTCTTTTTCAAAATAAACCTAGATTAGGCTGAAAAAACATACCACCCAAAGTCTCAGCCTTGAAATAATGAACAGGTATCTCTTGCTCAAGTCACATTAACTATGGGGATAGAAAGTCTACTACTTAGAGTGTTGCCCGTCAGGGCACCAGGGTTAAAAAGAGCTGGGAAGTCACCAACCAGCAATTAAATGCTACACCCTGTTTGCCCATGGTCAGTTGAGTAGAACTAGTACCATGGTTCATCAATTTTCAAAGAGAGCAAGGAAGGCAATATTCCCATTTACCATAAAACACAAAGAACAAATACATTGTTAAAAGCTGAATTAAATTTCCATGAGGCAAAACACCATCCCCAAGTCTGAATTATTGCCTTCAGTCTCTCAGTAACCTCTCCTCCAGGCTTCTGACAGTTTTATGATCTACTCTATGATGTAGTAAAATCAAACATTAAAAAATCTGGCATTTTCCTGCAAAATGACAAAAAAACAACTCCTTTGTCGAAGCCATTCTCTCTGAATTAATAATTTGTTGAGTGAAATACAAGAACTCTATGAAAATTTTAGGATTTCTGAAATTCATATGAATAGCAGATAATCCAAAACAAACCGGGTTTGTCAATCTGAGAACTATTAACATTTTTGACTGTGATTTTTTGCACAGAGCAGTCCTGTGTATTGTAAGATGATTAGCATCACCCCTGCTCTCTACTCACTAGATGCCAATAGCCCCTCCCTCAAATTGTGCCAACTAAAAATGAATCTAAATATTGACAGCAGTCCCCTGGTAGGACAAATTCCCAGGCGACAAAAAACACCTCTGGTTTAGAACCACTGGTACAGAAAAACTTATTAAAACCCTAATGATCCTCACATGATTTTCTGTTGCAAACAAAGAATGCCATTGAATGAATCCCTCCAGCCTTTCCATCTCTGAAGAATCTCATCCCTGAAAAATTTCTTGTGCGTTTGCATCTAGATGGGAGATGCTCTCTATTCCAGCAGTAGATGTTAGTTGACCAGGCTACACTTACAACTAGTTTGAATTTCTTGAACAAGGATAGCCAATATCCCTCAAGCTAAATGAATCACATGGAGCTCTCCATTCCTTGAAGGGGACAAGATGGCTCCTCCAGTGGGGAAAAAAACAGGAAAAAATAAGGCTGAGAAGGAGAATTTTTTAGTTAGTACTATTTAAGCTGAAATAAGACTTAAACTGTCTTAAACTGATGGAAATTTCTGATCTCAGAAAGTAGAGATTCCAGAGGTATGTCAAGCTTAAGAACTGGTCTAGCAAGGTCAAAAGTCCTAAGTCCTTTTCACTTCTCCAGCCTGACATTCATGAAGTTGGATACATTTTCACGCTGGGAATAAGTGGCTACATTAGTTTTAGGTGTTGTAACAAACAAGATCCAAAGCGACAATAGAAGCTGTCTCTATTAGGAGTTAGAAAACCTTGCCAAAAAGAGGCTGCTGGACTGGAGATTAGAAAACCAAAGTTACTCCAGTTACCCCAAATATTGGAGTTACGTGGATTATTAGCTCTGCACTTCCATTTTCATGTCTATTATGTAAAGAGATTAGATCAAATGATCTTGAAAACTCCTACTCACTTAGCAGCTTTATGAACCTATGTGAAATATTTGTTTTCTTTAGCATAAATACGTAATTGGAATCTGAAAACTGAATAAGCATGAGAATTCACTTTCGTATTGGAGGATGAAATTTATTTTTCTTCAGATGACTTCATTGTTAAGGTTTGTTTTACTTTCCTCTGTAAAGTGAATGACTACAGGAGCCTGAAGCTGTTACTATGTGGAGGGAGGGAATTTCCTCTTAGTCGTTCTAAGGTCCCAGAGGCATTACCCATCTTCAGCTCATCCAATCAATAGCCAGATAGGGCTGAGGAAAAATAGTGAGTAAAAATTATGGAATCTACCTGACCTGCCTCACCTGGGACATCATTCACTCTCTGCACTTCTGAGGTTGTGAAGGGACCACTCAGGTTAATGGAAACACAGTGGAAGACCTGATAACTGCATTTTCTCATTTCTCTTCTCTTGCCCTGGAGTGAAGGTATAGGTCTAAGACAGTCAGAGAGGCCAGGAGCATCATGATGGAAATTCCCATCTAGACACCTTCCAAAATTCACCAACACTAATAATGACATCTATTCACTATGCTAGGGGGAAAGAAACATAATATGGGGAAATGAGGAGGAATTTTATCCTGCCAGGACAAATAATGTGGTATCTATCCAAACATATGAAGGGTATTAAGGAAAGGAAAAGCTACCCCATAAAACATCTTAAATTGAGATTGCAATTGTTTTCCAGTAAGTATATTACTGATATTTTTGATGCACTTGAATACTATTTACTTTTTAAGGGTCCTCTTAAGAAAGCTGCCATTAAATTAAAACATTCAACACTTTTTAATGATTACCAGGGTCATTTGGAATTTTGTACAAATACTGAACACCACAGTATAATGGAGAAAGTTTTGTTAGTAAATAGATTCTAATATTAATAAGTTTTATAATGTCAAACAAGTAATTTGAAGATTGTAGTTCTTTTCCTTAAAGTCAAAGATGAAGTGAAGTGGTTAGTGTAGACTCTCTTCATGATCTTTTCTGGCTATTAAATACTTAATCTGTGATTATCTGATTTGCATTTAAAAGAAGAGCTGATTATGCTATTTATCTACAAGATTAGGCATAATAAAACCCTAGTAAATTCCATATTGTTTTGAGGCCTGCAAGCCCAAAGAATGAGGTGCAACTTAAATTTTTCAATTTATCTTGTTAGGAAGCACAAATCAATTTTTTTAAACTTATCAATAATTTTTTAAAAGGCAAAGTTCATGAAATATTTTAGATTTTCAAACAGAACCTGATCAAAGTAGTCATCTGAATTCAGCTGAACAACAACAAAAGAATAACAAATAATGAAGAATAATGAACTATGTGTAACCCTATGTTAAAATAAATTTATTTTAGCCTGAGTTTCTGCTGGGGCCACAAAGTGAGTGATGTCAACATTCCAAAGTGAGAAGAGAGACAATCGCACAAAAGGAGGTGTAGCTTCCTCGCTCACAATGAAGGAATGTAACTGGCCACATTTTGATTAGACAGAGATTTCTTTGGAAAAGGCTGTCTCTGCAAGAAGGAAGGTGGTGTGTCTCATTCTGGTTGAATTGAAACTTTAAAGAGACGACTGATCTTAATGTGTCTCCTGCAGTTTGGTAGACACAGTGGACGGTGTCTGACTCAAACTTAAGAAATCTGAAGCATGAGAAACTGGCTGTTTAGTGACTCTGACAGCAGACGGATTAATCTGTGCTTTCCCAAAGTATTAAGGCAGAAGCTGTTTGAATGTTTCTCAAGGACCAGATGTGGTCAGGCAAGAGAAAATATTGGGCCTGAAACAGTCTTTGATGCTGTTGGAGGGGATGAACTGTAGGAATGAGATGTCCCCAGGGAGGGGGATACAAGTGTGTGGAGTAAAATACTAGATTTCCTGGGGTCTAAAAAAGAGATTATAAAGCATAAACTGGAGTATTTAACCTCATAAAGGGAACCAACAGTGAATTATCCTCAAATATGGTGGGGATCTCAGTGAATAGCGCTGCAATGAACATAGGAGCACTAGTATCCCTTTAAGATCCTGATTTCAGTTTTCTTAGATAAATACCCAGAAGTGGGATTGCTGGATCATGTGGTAGGTTCTATTTCATTTTTTTGAGGAAACTTCATACTTTTTTCCACAGTGCCTGCATCTGCACCAACAGCATGCAGGAGTTCCAATTTTTCCACATCCTCACCAACACTGGTTATCTTTTGTTTTCCTGATAATAATTATTCTAACAGGTGTAAGATGATATCTCATTGTTTTGATTTGAATTTCTCTGATGATAAGTGATGTTAAGTATTTATTTTCATATACCTATTGGCCTTTTATATGTCTTCTTTTGAGAAATGTCCATTTAAATCTTTAGCACTCTTTTAAAAAATCTTTATTCATTTTTTAGTTATTGAGTTACAGGAGTTCCTTATATATTTTGGAGATTAGCTCCTTATCAGATATATGCTTTGAAAATATGTCTCTCTTTCTGAGGTCATCTTTTCACTCTGTTGATAGTTCCCTTTATTGTGGAGAAGCATTTTAGTTTGGTGTAGTCCCACTTATTTATTTTTGTTTTTGTTGCCTGTGCTTTTGGTGTCAAATCTGCAAATCACTGCCAAGACATATATCATGAAACTTTTCTCCTATATTTTCTTTTTGGAGTTTTATAGTTTCAGGCCTTACAGCATATAGGCCATTTTGAGTCGATGTTTGTGTAAGATGTAAAACAAGGGTCAAATTTCATTCTTTTGCATATGGATATTCAGTTTACCCAATACTGATTGTTGAAGAGGCGAGCTTTTCCCCATTGTGTGTTCTTGGCACCCTTGACAAAGATCAATTGGCTGTATATGTGTGGGTTTATTTCTGGGTTACCTATTCTGTTTCATTGGTCTATATGACTATCTTTATGACTGTTTTGATAACTGTAGCTTTGTAACTGTAGCTTTCCTGTTTTGAAATCAGGAATTGCGATGCCTCCAGCTTTGTTCTTCTTTCTCAGGATTAATTTGGCAATTTGTGCTTGTCTGTGGTTCCATATGAATTGTTTTCTTCTATTTCTGTAAAAAAAAAAAAAATGCCAATGAGATTTGACAGGGATTGCACTGGATCTGTTGATTGTTTTGTGTAATATGAACATTTTAGCAATATTAAGTCTTCTAGTTCATGAACACAAGGTATGTTTCCAATTATTTGTGTCTTCTTTAATTTCTTTCATCAATATTTTGTAGTTTTCAGTATACAAGGGTTTCATTTCCTTAGTTTAGCTTATTCCTAAGTTCTTTATTCTTTTGGTGCTATTGTAAATGGGATTGTTTTCCTAATTTCCCTTTCAGTTAGTTTATTTTTAGTGTACAGAAACACAACTGATTTTTGTATGTTGATTTTGTACCCTGCAATTTTACTGAATTTGTTTATTTGTTTATTTGCTGTAACAATTTTTTCATGGAGTCTTTAGGATTTTCTATATATAGGATCATGTCATTTGCAAACAGGGACAATTTTATGTCTTTCTGATTTATTTATTTGTCTTGCCTATTTGCTCTGACTAGGACTTCTACTACTACTATGTGGAATGGAACTGATGAGAGTGGGCATCTTGACCTTGATATTGACCTTAGGGAAAAAAAATCTTTGTTTTTTATTGTTGAGTATTATGTTCATCCTTTTTCAGTGTAGCAGAGGAGAGTATTTTAACAAACCATACTTTGCTGCTTAAGGGTTCTGCTTGAAGTTACACAGTATCCCTCAGATTTTGTTGGTCAAAGCAAATAACCTAACACTTCTAATTTCAGAGTTGGAGGATAATTTTTCTATCATGTGTCTTAGGAAGGAAAAAACAAAAATGTTTGTGTGTGGCACTAAGACTATCATAAAGTGAAGGTAGAAGACAAGAAATTTGCTTTTTGAGATTACATATATCATATAAATAATGTACAATTTAAATTACTCTGTGTACATGTTTATATATGCTATATACAATATGTATACATATATTATTATTTTTATTAAAGTACCATTTTGTGGCTACAATAACTGTTAAAACATGTATGTGCTAGTGGTATTTGAAAAAGATTCTTTATTGTATGTTTGTTATACATGATCCTAGAGAGAAGGAGTACTTAAGTGCTTAATAATGAAGTTATGCCTTCCTATCAAGGGATTTCCCAATGACTGATAAAGCCTAAATGTAATTTTTAAAGGAAATTTTAATGGTCATTGTTTTGGAAATTCTGTCACATAATCATTATTCTCCCTTTAGAAAAAGAGAAACTGAGCAAAAAAAATTACATAAAGTAGCAACTGATAACAATAAAAGTGAGTTCCCTTAACAATGAATTGTACTCTGTCACAGTGTGTCATGAGAATGGACTTTTCAACGTTTGTACCATGGCTGATTGACTTAACATAATGTGTGACCTAAGAACAAGAAACAGCAAAACACTAAAAGGTTCTAAATATCACCATCAGGCTAATTAATTGCCCAGGAACTATCATCTAATTTTTGTTAATATTTCTACTCAAAATTTTTTGGACAAAATTTAGTCATCTTTGAGATATTAATTTTCCTTTTACCTGCACTGGAACCTTTTATGTAGTTTTCTTTGTAGGATACTCTTCTTCTAGGTGTTTTCTGAATTTTGGAACCCCAAAGCTTTGTCTGAATTAGACCCTTTTCTCTTCTCTCTCTATTCATACTCCCAAAGAACCTTAACAAGTCCCAGGGCTTTGATGACATCTTCATACCAGTGACTTCTAAATCTGTACCTTTGGACCTGATTGCCCCTCATACCCCTGGAGTCAAACACCAAGCCCTACTCTGATACTGGTATGTAGATATATAAAATACATCTCAAATTTTACTTGGCTCACACTAACTTTTAATCCTCCACTTGAAAATTTGTTCCTCCAGTCTTTCTCTGCTTTATAATGGCCATACCAAAAACCTAAAAACATTATTTTTGATTCCTCTTTTTCATTTGCCTACTCTTCCAAAATCTCCAACTGATCTTTTGTTCACTGTACTCTCCAAAATATATTCCATACCTGGCTATATTTTTCCTCCTCCAAAGCTACTACATTTATCCAAGATAATGTAGTAGTTTCTCATCCAGAACTCTGCACCATTAGCCCCGATTCCCTTTGCCACCCTAACACCCAATTAATCACCGTAGAAGGTGAAATGACCTTATACAAAATAAATCTCATCTCATTGCATTGCCTTGCTAATACCATCCAGTGGCTACATTCTGCTTGTAGAATAAAATATAAACAATTTATTTGCCTTACAAAGCCCTATCAGACCTGGCCTTTCTTATATCATTTTATCTAGTCTTTTTCCTAAAACTCCATTTCACCCACAGTAAACATCTTTTTCTTCCTTGAGTATAGCAGGCTTGTTTGACTTCAGGACCTTTGTATTAGTGCTTCCTTCTGCATGAATATCACATAACAGAATCTTAGATTAAATATCTCCTCCTCAAAATTCTTTGACCACCTAATCTAAAATAGCTATCATTTCACTGTACCTTAATTCTCTTCATAACTGTAAATATATAATATACTTAATATATTTTTATTACTCTCCTGTGAATGATTTGCTTGTTTTCTGCCTAGTCTCTTTTAAATATATGTATTAATACCTTAAGAATAGAGGTTCTTTCTGCTCTATTCAATTCCTAGAATCTAGAATAGAGTCCATTCCTTAGTAAATGTTCAATAAATACTAGTGGAATGATAGAGCTGACAAGGTATCTTTGGAATATGTCATACTTTCTCTTTTAGTAAAGATTGCTTTTTTATTTTTAACAAATATTTATTTATTTATTTGGCTGTGTCGGGTCTTAGTTGCAGCACGTGGGATCTTTGTTGTGGCATGCAGGATCTTTTGATGAGGCCTGGGGGTTCTTTGTTGTGGTGTGTAGGTTTCTCTCTAGTTGTGGCATGTGGCCTCACACAGGCTCAGTAGTTGTGATGCGAAGGCTTAGTTGCCCCGTGGCATGTGGGATCTTAGTTTTTTGACCAGTGATCAAACCCGTGTTCCCTGCATTGGAGGGCAGATTCTTAACCACTGCACTGCCAGGGAAGTTCCAAGATTGCTTTTTTATCTTTAATTTTTGTCAGTTTGATTACTATGTGTCTCAGCATATTTCTCCTTGGGTTTATCCTTCCTGGGACTTTCTGCACTTCCTGGACTTGGGTGACTATTTCCTTTCCCATGTTAGGGAAGTTTTTGACTATAATCTCTTCAAATATTTTCTCGGGTCCTTTCTCTCTCTCTTCTCCATCTGGGGCCCCTATAATGTGAATGTTGGTGCTTTTAATGTCATCCCAGAGGTCTCTTAGGTTGTCTTCATTTCTTTTCATTCTTTTTTCTTTATTCTGTTCCATGGCAGTGATTTCCACCTTTCTGTCTTCCAGGTCACTTATCCTTTTTTCTGCCTCAGTTATTCTGCTATTGATTCCTTCTAGTGTATTTTTCATTTCAGTTATTGTATTGTTCATCTCTGTTTGTTTGTTCTTTAATTCTTCTAGGTCTTTGTTAAACGTTTTTGGCATCTTCTCGATCTTTGCCGCCATTCTTTTTCCAAGGTCCTGGATCATCTTCACTATCATTATTCTAAATTCTTTTTCTGGAATGTTGCCTATCCACTTCATTTAGTTGTTTTTCTGGGGTTTTATCTTGTTCCTTCATCTGGTACATAGTTCTCTGCCTTTTCATTTTTTCTATCCTTCTGTGAACATGGTTTTCGTTCCACAGGCTTCTGGATTGTAGTTCTTTTTGCTTCTGCTGTCTGCCCTCTGGTGGATGAGCCCAAGACTGCTTTTTTAAATGAAGAGTTTGAGCTATATGATTTATAACATTATTTCTATTTTTCAAATTTCTTCTGAAAATTAGAGTAAAATTATTTTTTTCCCAAAGTGCTTGGAACTGACCATCTTTACCAGCATAGGCAATGATTATAACAAATTATAAAACTGATTTGCAACAATGTTGCATATGTAAATTGTGAGTATATACTTTTAATTATCATCTTTGCTCATCTCAAAGTCACTTGTTAAAATGCCCAACTTCCTGAACAGATATTCCTATCTGGTATGGAGCTTCTGAGGAGCCAATTTCTCTTCTCTTTTACCTCTTTTTTGACTCTTAATGGATTGACTTTGTCAAGTTTCTATGTTTTTACTATTCTTATTTAAATTAAACCCAGTTGAGATATGCTTTTATTCATATATTGAAAAAATAGCATGTACATAAACATCTTTTTTAGTCTGGCTTTGCTTTTAAAATTAATTTAAAAATTTTTTATTAAGTACCTGAGAGGTACACTGTGGAGGAGGCAAAGATAAATTTTTAAAAAATAGTCTTTGCATTTAAAAATTTATGGTTAAATACACTAGGAGGTATGGGGAAAAAATCACTAGTTACACATTCTATTCTCCCATCTCTAATAACAGAAATTTCTACATTTAGTTGGACACATAGACCACTTCTCCCACATTGCTTTAATGGAAATGATGTGTGTAATTTTCAGGTTCATCCAATAAGAGATCCACATGTAACTTTCTGGCTCATCCCTCTTTCTTCTCCTTTGACTGAATAAAGAAAGGAAATGGATCTTTGTCCTTGAACTCAGAGATGAAAGATGAAAACTCAAAGACAGCAGAACTCCCCTAGCAGCTTGGATTTCTTACCTGTTACACTAGAGAGAAATACACACTTTCATTCATTCCTGTACAAATCTATTAGACTGGACATGTTTGGATAAGAAATAATAGTAGGATAGCCTGATAACATCAATATGTAAGATTAATAGAAACATCAGAACAGGGTGGGAAGAATAAATGTTTAAAGATACTGTTAAGTCTACCTTCAGACAATGTAGTTTTATATGGATTTCCAGGGAATTACGAGCCAGTAAGCAATTTTACAGTCAAGTAGGTATAGGTTGCCTTTCTTGAAGTTCAACCTTGAGGCAGGTTGTAAAGCAAAGAGACATTTTCAAACACACATTCTTTTTGGTTTCATACATATATACACAAGTAGTGTCACCAATATGCTTCCACTGAAACCTGTGATTCTGTGATAATTCTACTTTTCACATTATGTGGTAACCATTTGACTATCATGCATTTTCTTAATTATATTATGAGCTCCTAAAAGAAACTATGTTTTAGTTTTCAAACTCAGTGCCTAACAGAGTGCATGACAAATAATATGTACGTGGTAAATTCTTACTAATGTTGCATGAATTTTCAAGACCTTGAAGAAGAAATTAGCACCTCCACAAAGTGGACAGTCCAACTGAAACTAATCTCAATGTGCCCTATCTGAATGCACACACACACAAAAACCCCAAATGAAATTAAGATTGATTCAAATGACAAAGGAAATATTAACACCTTTGAAAGTTATTTATGTGAAGTTCCCTACATCTTAAAGAAATAAATTAAACAATGAAGATTATTCCTTATGAGATATTAAGAATCTACCTTTGCTTTTGAAGAGTTAAGAAGATTGAGAAAAGACGGGCTTTGACTTGTCAGGTATCATTTAACAGCAATCCTAATATTTCTGAATGGCTCTAAACAAACTTCCAAATTGAGTTCAGCTACCAATAGAATTTCTATCTACTGTAATAGTTTACATTTCTATTCTCATCTCATTGAGAATCAATATATTTTCTTGCTTTTCTTGATTCTGAAAACTTAAACAGTATTAATTGCACGAGATATTTGAAGTGTGCACGCACACACAAACGTGTACACATATATGCTGCCACTTTATGTATTTGCAAAAACAAGTGCTTTGGTTATAAAGGAAAGCTACAGAAAGAGCGTGGATAATTCAGTGAATAATATGACAGAAAGCACGCATTGGCAATGGTCCAGTAGCATCATCCATTGCAATGAAGAATAAGATTATGATCAATGTGCCTTGTCCCAGAGTGGCACTTCAAGAGTAAATCATATCACTGATTACAGGCTATAAAAAGATTTTGGAGTGTTCTAATGGAAGTAATTATTTTTTTCCTGGTTCTTCTGTGTAACAGAATTCAGACATACTGATTTTCAGTCATACTAACTTAGAAATAATATATGTTCAGTTAAGTTATAGCTCTTGATCATGTCACACGAAGTCTACACCATAAATTACAGAAATGTTGGAAAGATTTGCCTGCTGCTGTAAAATTCAATACCAAATTACAGGAAAAATATATTTTGTTTTATTGAAAGTGTTATAATATTTGCAACAAATAATAACATTTTAATTTCCACATAATATGATCTAGGACCACAGAACATTAGAAATGTCTTATGACCTTGGATTATTCAGAGCAGGTAACTGAATACAAAGTCTTTAACTCATTGGGGATACTTTTTAGTTTGGGTCTTAGCAAAGTCTAAAATTCACTTAACAAACAACCAGTCTCCCAACTACCCATAATTGACATCAAGATACTCAGATCCCAGAGATATTTGTATAGAAAGGAGGTTAACTCCAGATCCTAAGAAGTGCATGACATGCCAAGAAATAAAATGTTATCAAGCAAGAATTATATATGATAAAGCCAAAGAAAATATCCTTTAAAGTTAGTATCAACCAGTTGAAAGAATTTTTCTCTTTCCTGTCCGTGTCTGTGGCATTATAAGTACACCTTCTTGGGCTGTGAAGGTAACCCTGAGGTGATGAGAATCCTTAAAAACACTTTTTGAACACCAAATACCATTGAAACACTTGGAGCACCAAGTCATAAGAGTTGATATTTAATATTATGAAATATGGAATAGCTAATCATGATCAAATTAAGTTATGCCCAGCTGCTGCTCACTCAAAAATAAATTGAAGATTAGACAATTAAAATACATGTAGTTCTAAATTTCTATTTGCAGAGGCCATGTGTATGAAAGCCCCAGAATTCACAAGTTCAGTCACTTCATATACAGTTTTTCAGACTTTAACTATACATTATAATCAAGCCATTTGATATTGCAAATGATGACTCAGTTGAACTGTGGAGAATACAAATAGAAAATCTTATCCTGGGTTTCTTACTTTTCCTCAAGTTCAAGCTCAGTAAGAGTAAGACACTGCAACTGAAGGTACAAGAACAAATGACAAACCAAGGTGAAATATATATAAATAAATGCTCTTTAACAGTAATCTACTCCCTTCCAAAAAGAGACAATTTCCAAGCCAGCTTTGTAACCAATGTGCGAGATACACAATGGAGAAAGGGGCTGTAAGGGCACAGGGAAAGATGTGTTTATTTGGCTCACAAGAGTTGAATTGTACTTACTAGCCAGCTACTTGTGAATGATTAATGAAGTAAGGGAACGAAACATAGAAAGAGAAAAAAAAAAAAAAGAAGAAGAAAAGGGAAGATGTTTTTTATTTCTCAGATAACAGAGAGAAAAAGCAGTACCCATTACCCAGAACAATGTTACTTAAAAATTTCTTGACATTCAAAAGTCAAACTCAAGAGGCCAACGCTTATTTATTCACAATATTTCAGTATTTATTTAAGTCACTTTTTGTTTCTTTTTGCATTTGAGAGTAATTGCTTTCAGACTAAGGAAAAATATTTTCTCAGTCTGACTGAAATACTAAACTACTCTCGATATTGTTTTCCCCTACAGAAATTAAAGAGAATTTACAAAGTTTTGTTGCAACACTGAAAATTTAAATTTGAAATTTCAACACCACAGATGTAATCACAGTCTGACACTAATTAAGCATCGGGCCAAATTTGGTCCTAGAAATGTTTATGCATAATTTGTGACTTTCGTGGGAGTTGTCTGGGTGTTTTCAAGGGCAGACTTTGGCCAAACATTTATTGAAAGATCCAGGGAGAAAATGTTTCTAAAGAAATATGGCACCTTTATTTAATAATATTTACTTAGTTTTAAACCTTTTCTTTTTGATTTGGATATACTGTTGATAAAACTATAGCTATTTTCTAATATTTTCCATATTCATCGAAAGACAAATATTCCTTATCACCTTCAAGTTTTTACTATTATCCTGAAGAGGGGAGACGCAGAAGGGATACATAATCTTCTCCATGAGAGGTTTCACTTTTCAAATTTTTAGTATTTCCAAGATTGTCTCAGTTTAGGCTTTGGGTGATGGAAAAATATTGTGTGGGAGGGAGATAGGAGGACATTCAGATTCAGCAAAGATTCTCTGGGAAACCACCTCTTAGCAAAGTTGCTCCCAATACTTATGGAATGTTCTTTTCTTTTGTTCTCTATGGATTTTAATTTGCTTTAGTATTTGGTGTCATAAAGGGGAAAAAAAGTACTTTAAACTGTGTCTATATATGATTTGGGAAGTGTCTATGTTTGAATCTTCTTATTTCCTTTCTCAGAGAAATTATTTAGCTCCTCGTAGGATTCTTGTCTCTACTTGAGTCAACTGCTGCCCTATAAGAGTTGCTCTATAAACTGGGTAGGATATGAACTTTTGGACAAATCTTGAAAGACAAATACAAATTATTACAGATGGACATAAACAAGTTTCCTTACTTCTTTAAATCTCACTTTCATCATCTATAAAATGGAGATAACACATATTCTTATAATTACTGTATTAAGTGGAACAAAATCAAGGGGAAAATGTATGAAAGAAGCTAGACTAGTATTGAGCGTGTGATAAGCTTTTAATTATTTTTATTCTTCTTGTTTCTTCTTCTTGTTCTCTTTCCCCTCCTCCTCCTTTTCCTTTTTCCTCTAATAATGATGATAATATAATGATGCTTATCTTGGATCTGCAGATTATAAAACATGTAATTCTTTATGCATTTTGATGTAGATATCACACACACAAACAAAGCCTTGTTCATTGCCTAGAGATTTTAGCATTGTTTAAATTCCAACAATTGTTTAAATTCCAACAATTTTTTTTCAATTCTAATAAACAACATATAAAAAGTTAGCTCTTTCTACATTTAAGATGTATTTTATATGTCAGGGTTTTTAAAACCTGTAGCCAGTGAATCTACAATTCATGGTTTCCTACATATTTTCCATTTCTCATTGAGAGATTATGGCCATGTGGGATTCCATGAGTCTCATATGGTTAGGTGATCCGCTTTCTGTAGATGTCCTATGAAAAGTCCACTCTTCTTAGGGCAACTAAAAGTACATTAAAGGTGCCTTAGGAAAAGAAGGAGGGTAGAACAGCAAGTTGTGTCCAAAACAAAGGATTTGCCTATCCTATTTGGATTTGTGAATACCTGGTACTGGGAGAGTTTCAATTGGTGAAGGACTTCTTTTTTATATAACACAATTGTGACTAGTTAGCTTCAGTGTTCATTCATGTTGCCTTTATCTGATGTTTTTCAGTACCCATACTACCTCAACCATCATTGTGCCTAGTGTTGTCTGGCTAGAGAAAAAAGTCCTGGTTTTCCTTTCTCTCTTTAATTCAGCACTCTCACAGAGAATATTACAAGGTGAAAGCCAGACATTGAAAGGCAATAACCATCGTGTTCCTGGCCATAATTCTCTACCATCAGCACTTACAAAAAACAGCTGGCTTTAGTACATACTATAACAATCTAGTAAGCTAAAATTTATCCTTCTCCTGGATCAGTGAAATAATTTCCCAAAGGATGTGTTTTAAATTTATATTTTCAAAGGACAGAATATCAGAAAAACAGAGGAAAGCAACTTAGATAAATTAGACATTCTGCCTTCTAAGTCAGTCATGCTTATTACAACTAATAAGTGCAGTTCAAAATTAATTTTGATCATGGTCCATGTGGCCATGGCTATGAGTTATTTTTCTTTAAAATAGTTCTTTCCTATTGGGAAATTTAAAAAAAAAAGATAAGGGAGCTATGATGTGCGAAGTAAAATGGTTCTCTTCTGCCAATGTGAAATTTAAAATTATGTTAATCACCAGCAGGTATTAATTAAATTATTGTTCATTGAACCTGACCACTAACTTTTACACCATGTCTATAACATCACTTATTTTCCATTAATGTTATAACACTGGTGATTCAGAAGGATGAAAGCAAGTGCCCGGCTCCATCCCTAAATGTCAACCGTTTAAGTGGTTTGACTTTTATTTTCTATTTACTTTGGTCAGTGTAAATTTCTATGGGTTTTGCTGGTTGGGGGAAAGGGGATTTGAGGATCTGTAGTTCTTGGTTATTAATATTTGACTTTGTTAGTGCTATCTATTTACTATATGACTTGTGGAAAAAGAAAGGAGGAGAAATCAGATATTCGTTCACAGCCCTTAAAATGCACGGGGAGTGTGATCACACATTGGGCCTGCAATCTCTATACACTGCTGTTCTCGTCAGTCTCACATTTAAGTAACAATGGCCTTTGACCTTTTATATATTTTACGTTTCTTGCCACTCTACGTGCTTGTAAAATCAGGAATTGATAGCTTTTCCTTAGCATACTATATCCAGAATATTTAACTTTTTGCTTAAGAAAGGTCACAGTGTGTCAAAAGCATGGCCAATGCATCCCAGCTTTTTGTTTTGGACCACATGCCCTATAAACTTACTGTAAGATTCTGAATGTGAACTCCCATGCCATCATCCTCTGAGCTAACGGCATAGTTTAAATATCCTCTACACTGACTGAACCCAATTCTAACAAGGAACACTGCAGAAAACAACTCTGGACAGGTAGACAAGATGTTCTAACAGATATTACATGCTTAACAGTTGAGAAGCTCTCCTACCAAAGGGTCTAATTTAGCTGCCTGGAATTGGTCATGGAAGGCTGTCTGATTAGCACAGGTAAATGGAGCTGGAGGGGTACATCGGTGGCTCGTCTGCCATTCACTAGTTCAAGTTTACCTGATTACCCTAAATTGCCCCTGTACTTGCTTGGCGACAGGGCCCATTCATGAACTGCAGTAGATTAAAACCAGTTAGTATTTCCTCTGAATTATATATATATATATATATATATATATTTAATTTTTCAGTATCTCCCTGTGCACAAAGAATCTATTTTCTCTCTCAGTGAAAATATCACTTATAAACATATTCAAGCAATTAGTCTGAATTTTCTAAGTACAATCCAGGACTTTTGAGACCTTTGGGCTTGTTGGTGGGGTTTGGGAGTATTCCTAGTTGGGCAATATGATTTCTACAAATGATTCTACCAGGACTTATTCTTTAGTCACAGGGTAAAACATAATAATTTATTTCTCAAAGTTTGAGAGATGTATCTGGTTGCTCAGTCCCACATCATTTGCTAAAATTTCACAGAATGGACCAGATCTTTTTCTCTGGGATTATCAGTCAGTCTACATACATCATATGGGACAATAGTCTTTAACTCCTCTTGCACTGCTTCCTCTGAGGGGCAGTTATCATGATATGATGAATGTAGTGCAATAAATTATTCTTAATGGTCATCAAGTTCAAAGCTTGTCACATTAAATTATGATAGTGTAACTGTAAATTAAAATATCCATGTGAAAAAAATTACACATGTATATTGACTGTCATTCTTTAAAACTCAGATTGCATCAGACTGGACCCAGGAATGAATAAAGAAAAGAAGCTTTTAGCCAAGTCCATCGTGGTGTTCCAATCCCTTGTATCCTGTTGGATTTCTGGTACTTCTTGTATAGTCTTTCCCATATTGATCATGGCTAAAGAAATAAGGGGAAGCACTTAATTTAATCCCTGATTATACACTGTTGGTCTCCATGAACTGTCTGCTTTATGTGCTGGTCAGACAGGGCTATTTTAAGTAGGAGTTAAGAATGCTCATTCTACTCCGTCTACTACCATTTCCTTTATCAGAGCAATGCTTTCTTTTTATGACATCCCAGAATTCTTTATTGCTTAACATTTCATTCCAAAAAAGCTTGGGCAATTCCAAAGTGCCACTTTATCACATCCAATTATTACTGAGGGAAAGAAGTGACTCAGTCAATACCCCATGTGAGTGTGATAAAGGCAGAATCCATCATTTACACATGCTATCTATTCCAACTTTGCATTCTGATAATAGTGATATAACCACAGAATATTTAACATTTTCTTTAATCCCATTTTCTAATTTGCAGCATAATGACCATGGTCATTACCTACCACCACAGCATCTCGATACCATCCAGGTTTATTTACCTTTGACCTTTCAGATGTTTTCTTTCTATACTCCGTGGGAATCTCTATACAGTGAGGGAGAGTATTTAGTGATTCAAAAAGTTATGCCTACCATTCTCAGACCATTTCAAAGCAAAAGGTCTTTGATCTTCTACCTGGGATGGGGTAAATAGATCTCACCTATCGTTAGTATTTTTCAAATCTCTGGCTTTAACTGATGAGATAAATTTAGCCTTTTGTTTCAGTATTTTTCATTCTAAATCATGATCGTCATGATTGGATTTGAATTCTTCTAAGCTGGGATATATTGACATATTTGAGGAGCCTTTTATAAAGACAGAGGAGGACCCAAAGCAGCTTTCTTATCCCCCAAGAATCTATAATGTCTTATCAGTTCAGTGATGTCAGCCACATCAGTTTTCTCTTTTTTATCCTATTTTTCAATAGCCGTCTGGACAACGTCACCCAGCTAAGCCAGATACCAGTCCGTCTCCCTGCTTTTCTTTCTTTTTCTTTTTTTTTTTCCCAGAGCGCCACCTCCTTTTTGGGTAGCATGAATATTTTTCCCCATCATTTAGCCTCGTGCATGGTCACTGAGCTAGCAGATCTGTTGTCTTCTGAATATTCTTACTCTCTCCTCTCTGTCCCCACTCCAAGAGCATGGTCACTTACACACTTTGGCAACCACCATAGTCTGTGTAAATGGCACTAAATTATGTGTATCTCTCTGATTATCCTACAGTCAGTCTTGGATTGCTTGCCCCCATTTACTGTTTTGAAAGTAA
Source organism: Balaenoptera acutorostrata (assembly GCF_949987535.1). Lineage (NCBI taxonomy): Eukaryota > Metazoa > Chordata > Mammalia > Artiodactyla > Balaenopteridae > Balaenoptera > Balaenoptera acutorostrata. The sequence continues at coordinate 92,586,595 of NC_080074.1, forward strand.
TATTCCATCTGTTGGTCAAAGAGATTGTAGGGAAATTACCTCTCCCAGCGTAAGCCTGCAGAAGACTGACTTTCACCAGTTTCAGTGAGTTAGTTATTAAACCATCTGAGGCGTCTTTGACAAAAGTTTTCAACCACTCAGGGATCAGTGATAACCCAAATAACTTCTTTCATTCAGCTATATCTAAAATTAGTTACTTGCTCTTGGACCATTTATTCTGAGAATTCATGCTGGCAGGAATTTGTCAGGTTTGTGCTTGTATTTCTCCTAAAGTGTCCCAACACTTAAGAGAATAACCTCTCAAATCTGAGGTTACCTGGGTTGTGACTGACTACAATGTCTTTACTAAATCAAGAAAAAAAAGTCTTACTTCTCCTTCCTCTATTCTAGTGTCTTCCTATAGATGTCTAGATTTTACCAGGACTATTATTAGCAGCCAGGGATAGTATGCCTTTATTAACTTTCTTTCTACTTGTATTCTTTGTCTATTCACTTAGTCAATTTCCCCAGTTCTAAGTCTATTACCCTCAAATTCCATTGTTAAGACGTTCCCCCATAGTTTAAGTGGACATAGTTTTTGCCACTTCCTACCAAGAATACACAAGTTACAAATCCTTATCATGTTTTCTTAACCCCTCAATTCTCTTTTTAAAAATGCGTTAAGTCATTATAACTTACAGGTCTAAAAGTTCATCTTGCAGTATCTGCCAATCGGCATTACCACAAAGGGTTGAATTGTCAAATTTGACTGAGGAAAGACCATGGCTCTTAACCAGCAACAAGATCTTCTAATGACTCAAAGGATCTAGGTGAACATCAAGACATTCTTTCCTATGGAGCTCAAAATCTCAAAAATGCAGGTCCTCAAAATATCCACTTTCTCCCATATTGGTTCACATTTTGATTTGGGATTAAATATGAGGTTTATGAGTAATATAGGCAGAAGATGCAAAAGTATTAATCATAAAAGCTAGCCATTTCAGTTTTAGGGCATTTCTGTTTTGTAGTCCAATAATTACATAGTTATGTGGCTACCCCAATCTCTAGCCATCCCTATTCCATAAACCGTATATTCCAGGTTGATCTACAATAGGGAATCTAGGCTGACCAGGTAGATCATCCTAAAACATTTTATAGATAAAGATTCCTGGTGTTTTTCCACCGGTGCTATTAGTGATGTTTATTTTACAAAGAAGTCTGGCCAAAGTCATGGTACCTCCACTTTCCCAGTGCCCAAAAAGAGAAGGAATGGGTGACAAGCCTGAGGTTAACTCTTTCTTACCTGGCTTTCCTATTTCCTTTCCTAGAATTTCCTTCCTGGATTATTACTGGATGCCAGGAGACAATGGGGTTTGTTTCAGTAGTTTTAAAATTTTTTATCAAGAATCACTGTGACTTTCTAAACAGTGATCTCCATCATTAGGATCATTTCTGAATTAGATAATAATTGCATTTAGAATAACCTTAAACATTTTCCACAAATATTTTAGCAGTTAAAACTCCTGATTTAATAAGAGGCCCTGCCATTTATTCCTCAGTGAATAAATGAGACTGTAATGATCACCTTTCTTTTTTTTTTTTTTTTTATAAATTTATTTATTTATTTATTTATTTATTTATTTTTGGCTGTGTTGGGTCTTCGTTTCTGTGCAAGGGCTTTCTCCAGTTGCGGCGAGCGGGGGCCACTCTTCATCGCGGTGCGCGGGCCTCTCACTATCGCGGCCTCTCTTGTTGCGGAGCACAGGCTCCAGACGCGCAGGCTCAGTAGTTGTGGCTCACGAGCCTAGCCGCTCCGCGGCATGTGGGATCTTCCCGGAGCGGGGCACGAACCCGTGTCCCCTGCATTGGCAGGCGGATTCCCAACCACTGCGCCACCAGGGAAGCCCCACCTTTCTTTTTTCAGATCAAATCTATTATGTTAAAATCCATTAAAACACTTGATTGTACTAAACAAACACTTTTTCAACTAATAGTGTAGTTTCAGCTAATAGATCATGAACTCTGATTTAGTTGAAATCTGAATCAGTTATAGCTTATTATAATAGTATTTTTACTTACTTCAATCTTTGGGGTTTAGTTGCTTTATGAACATCTCATTCAGTGTGCTGCTAAGTGGCAGAATTTCCAAATTCTTTAGTAGTTTTCCTGAGTATCTTGTGGCAAAATATTGGGCCCATGTGATGCCTCCTAAACAAACAAGTACAAAAAAGAAGTACACTGGTATCAAGTAAATCTGTAAACCTTAACTTATGATATATACTTCATGGATTCAAAGAACACACTTGCATATAAAAGACTCTGAAAAACCTTAATTTTCCCAAACTGTTTTGAGGATGACACCTTTTTCACAAGAAAGACCTTTTCAGTATCTTCTAGAATTAGTATCCTCTATAACAGCCTTTGGGAAGGGCTAGTCTTTAGGATTGATTTCCTGCTCCTTATTCTAGCACTCAAGGCTTCCTGACTCTCCCAAGTAGTCTTGGTGCCCAGTGTTCTCTTACAGTTGTTTAGTCTCCTCCTCATTGCTGCCTGATTGCACCCTTCACAGACTTTCCTCTTCATCCTGCCTCAGGCTGTTTGTTGTCACAATATGCTCTCCCTTTCCTTTTTCCTCTTTACATTCTATTCTTTCTTCATGGCTCAGGTTATGCTCTTCTGTCAGACCTCTTGATTTGTCCCCTTCCAATTGTTCTTACCTGTGCCAGTCTTTGACTTGTTTTGATCTTGAATTCATTTCTCTCTTTTTCTTGGTTCTATTCTATTTTGGGAGATGATTATGTCTGCAGGCTGCATTGTCAGGTTCCCATATGACCTGGCTTTGGACTTTTTTTCAGCCAATTAAAGGCCCTGTTGTAAAACTGGAGGGGAAGGGGGGAAGGGCAGGCCCTCCGTGAATCTACTTCTTTTGGTTGGCTTTGGCCTCTTCCTTTGGGTAACACTGACTCTTTCCCTTGAGGAAATATAGGATTAGTAAGAGCTTTTCACAGTTGAGAATTTTAGGGTTGAGGTTTCTCATGTATTCCATTACTTGCATCATAATCCCTGGCATGAAATTCTCTCTGTTTAAATACTTGGAGTGATTTCTATTTTCACTATTGTAGCCAGATTGATGTATCATCAAGCACTGACTGAATTACATTCAATTATTATTATGTTTTACTTTTCCATTATTTAAAAAATGTACATCATCTGTTTCTCCCTATCATAGGCTTTCAACATTGTATTGCCCATGACAAAGAAATATATATAATACAAATTCGGTGTGTAAGGTGATGTTTTGGGATATTTGCAACTTGAATAGCTGAAAATTATAACCAAATTTTGCAATGTGAGGCTGAAAGTGGTGAAAGTGCTTTTAGCAATTCTGAAAAGTTTTTCAATCATTTTTCCTTGTTATATAACATGCACCTGGTCCTGTGTTTTTACATTGCATGTAAAACAATGATCTTCTGATCTTCCCTTCTGTGTCCAAACACCTACCCTATTTCAAGTTAGTGGTCACTTATTCCTTCAGAAAATTAGTTAATAAATTAATTCTCACATCAAATTACCTGGAAGACCATAAGGGTTGCTCTCATTTTGTCTAATCATTTCCAAGGATGTTGGCTCATTTGCTTGACTTGATGAACAACTGGCATTAATCTCTAGAAGATTAATTATTTTCTGAACAATACAGAGAGTACAAACAGAAGAGTAGAGGGAAAGCTCACAGCAAAAACAGTAACCATAAGCATCACTTTTAGGACCTAGCAAGCAACTAATTACAAGACAAAACACAGTTTATTTCAGGCTTTTCATCCCTCTTTTAACTAATTTCTCCCTCCCCCACCCTTTTTTTTTTTTAACTCTGTGGAGGCCAGTGCATCTACCACCTGAAACAGCGATAACAAGTCTTAAGTCACACAAAAAGGAGGCTTTCATAGATTTGTGTATGCAATTTAGATAAGTTGTATTTCCCCAATGCGTTAATTGAAATTTAACAGCTTCTCTATTCTTTCTTAGTGAAGGACTTAGAATTCTTTTCAATGAGACCTATTTTTCTTCTGTTTGCTAGGGCATGATTCTGGTAAAATGAAGACTAACACAGTAAGAGAAACCAACTTGACCACGCAGTGGTTTGAGAACCTTCTGTTTATTCTCCAAAACTAGCTGATAGATTTCCACTGAGTAGCCACTAGGTGGCAGCAGCAATGTAACTGCAAGGCTGCTTGTAACTGGTAAGTTACAAAGTTGTAGAGGTTTCTTTGTTTTTCTGTTGTTTTTTGTTTTTTGTTTTTGCTTATTTTGTTTTGCTTCTTTAGAAAAGAGTACAAAATAAAAACTTGAATTACTTATAAAAGGAACAATTAGAAAAACTTCTGATGGGTACGTTCTGCCTTTGTGAACACGGATGCAAGTGAGCAGAGCTTGAATTAGGGAATCTCACTGTCTTGATGCTACCAGACACTGAAAGAGCTAGAAAAAAGCAAATACCACCCTACTATTTCTCATTCAGACCAACTTTGGCTTAGGATTTAACACTCCAGCTCTCATATGTGAGGAAATTGACAAGTGAATCCCTCCAATTTATTAATTTTTTTGTACAGAAAGTTCTGCATTGTTAGAGCCACTACATAGATTACAGCACCTCTCGCATAATATTCAAAATAGTCCTAAAGTGTTTAGGGACTAATTAAAAAGCTAGATGGCATACTAATACTAAAGAAATTTATTTTAATGAAATAGGACACATGAAACATATATGCAAAATAGAATTTAAAAAGACAAAAGGTTTTCACATATACAGTAATTTATTTTTTTTTACTATGTGACTGCATATACTTTCTAAATAAATCTACAGAATATACATTAACATTAAAAGATTCTAAAGGATAATAATCATGAACAACAAATTTAGATAAACCAAGTTGTGCTATAAATACCTATTGACTCTTTACTGTATAAAAATGTAATCAGTAAATAATGGAAGACACAGCTTATTTTATGTGATACATATTTTGCTTTATTTTTCCATAGAAAAGTGGTTTGGAATTTGTTAAAATCATTTTGCTGTAAATACGATTGAATATTGGGAACACACACACACACAAATGTTGCCTGATGTAGTGACTTAAGAAGGCTAAACTTGAAAATTTTTCTCCGTATTTCTATGTGGAGCTGGAAAAGAAATGCACAATGGAAATACTGATTATGCCACAATTTCTCAAAAGCTATGTTATAAAGATTTGTGGTTTGATGAGATGCTGTCTTACCATTGTGTTTCATAGACTATATTCATCAGCATAAAGTAATTGTGAGAACAATAGGTGGAGACACTGAGTTCTTGTCCAAACCATTAAATAACCTCTGTTCACAGTTTCTCCTTCTGAAAATAAGTACTCTATAGTAAATATAGTTTTGTGGGATCCAAGTGAAAATATTACGGTTCAGTGTACCTGAGGTGATGCTCCATATTCTTATTTTTAATGAGATCTCCATGTGGGTCTGGGATAGGCCAGGTTTGGGCATCATAGCTGAGATACCTTTCAGTACAGAAAATCTGATGCACATCTCCTGGGCCTATGCAGGTGGGTCAGGATGAGCTACGTCTCTTCATTCTTTAGCAAAGTAAAGATAAAATATTGACTACTGGCCCATTGTCCACATGAATGGACATTGAGTCATAGTTATAGTGGACCCCAGTGTGTTCTACAGCCCTGTACATAATCCTTGTCTATCCCTGGAAAACTTCCATTCTTTTCTCCTCCTAAAAAGTATTATAGGTATGAGGAACATAAATAACAATAAACAAATATTTTTTAGAGATGCATGTATAAGTAATATATCAGCCTTTAATTTCATTTAGGTTTATATTGTATCATCTAAAGAGCAAACACGGCCAAAACTGTCATTTCACTTATTTTTGTAAATTTCAAAATCTTTTTGCTACATAAGGGTAGTTGAGGTAACTCTGAAGTTCCTACATACTTTCAGGAACCCATGGAACAAAACTCCTTAGAAAGGTTTTTCCAAACTAAATTTATTACGTTACATGTAATTAATATAAAATTCCTCTTTGAGGTATCTAACATTTAAATACATTGACTTCATCTTAAGAGTGAAAATTTTACTAAAAATTTGAGGCAGAGGCTTTGAAATTGGCATACAAGGAACAGCCATGGAAAAACAAGTCATTTTCATGATGGGTGTGAAACTCACATGGGTACTCATTACCTTGTACATATATCCCTCAATCCTTGATGAAGAGTGCAGTATACTTAAGCAGCAGGAAATACTTTTGATATTTATGCTACTTAAGGCAAAGTTGAGTTAGTATAGGTGGGCCGACCTATAGAGATGGAAACCTAACTCAAATTAGGCCAAATTCTTTGAAGAGATATGGAATGAAAATGCTAAAACATTGTGAGAAAGGAGGATTTTATTTCCTTGCTTCATTCATATCTACTTGCTGTACATAAATTTAAAAAAATAACAAAGATTAAAAAAATAAAACATCTTAATAACAAAACATTGCAGTGTACAGTTTGCTGTAATGGACATAGAAACACCTACTATATATATGTACTCAGTTTACAGACTGAAATGGAAGAGAGAAATAGGAACACACAGTATACGCATACGTTGTTGTAAAGGTTGCAACAGACATGAGTTTGAAGGTATTTGGGAGAATTTGATAACATAAATCCCTATATTGAGAGACAGGCATACATTCTAAATCTTGTAAAACTCTAGAAATAGTCTCCAGTAGATTTTCAGGATTTTCAGTTTTAAGAAAAAGAATATTAATGAACCAAGGGACTGAAAGGCATAGGAGATTACTTCAGGGACAAGTGCAGGGTTCATTTATGCTTAGTGATACTGACCAGTCTCTAGGATTCTCAGGTATAGGTGTCGGGGAAGGAAAGATAAAAGATGCCTGAAGTAACTCAAAGTTTTAGGCTGGAATAACTGTAGTAAACATTGCTATAATGGAGCAAAAATCAGAAGCATACATGAAGACTATGAATAAAAATCTATGACATACATGTATGTTTGGCATAAATAGGAAAAAATTTGTATCTGCTCAATGGATAGCCTTATTGAATTAAAAATAGAGGAAAAACACTTCAGATTTATAAACAGTGATGCTCATTCTAGGTACCACCACCTTGATGATATGTCTTCCCTGTTGTGGTCTCTCTATAGGAGTATCCTAGAGTTCTTGAACTTGCAACTTTATGAATCATTGTGTAATGAGAATTTTATGCATTTCACTCACATGTATTTATTAAACAAACTATGATAGTGCCTGAGTTCAGATATCAATCTCACTTTTCTTTCCACTAAACATAGTGTGATTCAATGCAGTTTTCCCTAACATCCCCTTATGATAAAATTTAGTAGGGGTACTTTTTAAAATTGTCCCACTGCAGATTCAGTGAATTAGAATCTTCAGGGTAGGCATCTGGAAAACTATGTATTTACCAAGTGCATCAGGCAATATTTATCTTTTAAAAGTCTGAAAAATACCGGCTGAGGGAACAGTTTGTAGAGTCTGAGGCCTTTTCCTTTATGCAGTTTTGTTTTTATCGTGCCCAGTAGCTAAGTGCCCTATCCAATCCTTCTTTCTAGTTTGGCAATATCAACATTCTATGTAAAATTGGTGAAATGCTATGTCCTGCTCCTACGTTGGAGGAATACGAGGAGCCCTGTGACTCTTACCAGAAGTCATCTATCTGCTGACCGTGTGGGTTTCAGCCTGCACAGATGGGTGCCTCTCATGTTCACCCAAGTTCACTGCACAATTCCAGTGTCTTTAGAATGGTTAAACTGGCTTCCGTAGAAGGCTGAACTTTTCCTTAATATTGGGAAATGCCGCATACGCTGCAGCTCCCAGAGTCTTTTATTTAAGTGCTGTGTGCTGGGACTACGTTCATCTGGTAGGATGATAATTTCTTCATGAAAGCAGGAAGTGTTTTAATATTTTCCTACTAGCTGTAGTTCAAATATCTCCCTTGAACAGAAAAATGGAAAAGTTCTACACTTGTAGATGCTGTCTTTTGCGTAATAAGTATCCTTCTTATACTAAATACGCTTCTCCTGTTAAATGCACTTGGCCCATTCTCCTCCCTTTGTCATTAAAAAATAAATAAATAAAACAACTCTATTCATTCTCACTATGACAAATGTCTCTATTAAAGCTCTCGTAGAAGCTAACACCTCTTTATATCACTCAGCACAATCACAATTTTATATGGTGTGCGTGTTTATTTAGCTATTGTCTATCTTAACCACAAGTTTTAATCTACGTGATGGTAGAAACTATGTCTTTATTACCTATTTTTATAGCTTCAGTGTCTTACCAGTTCTGGCACATGACAAAATAATTTTAGAAACATTAGAAAGAACTATTAAATGTTTTCTGAGTGTCAGGAGCCCTGCTAAGTGCTTTACATGAATTAACTCATTTAACCCTAAAAAATCCTATAAAATCATTACTATTACTTTGCCCATTTTTTTTCTTTTTTTTTTTACTTATAAGAAAATAGAGGATCATAGACGTAAAATGACTTGTTCAAAGTCATGTCATTGCTATAGGGGTCAAGTCATGTTTGAAATCTAGGTCATCTGACAGTAGAAATATTTACTGAAAAGCTGAATGAATGAATGAATGAATAAAATGTATGAAACTTTCTTCCCACTGCCAAAGATTAAGTGGGTCTACATCTCATAGGAAATTGGATCTGATGCTTTTCTTCAGTTGCAGTGAACGTTATTAAATTTAATGTTTTCCCTACAAGTGTAATATTGGTTTATGTATTACTGTTATCTAATTACCATCTAATTTTAGACATACATAGTGGTCTGTCTTATAAAAAGAAATGATAAAAAAACTTCTAATATTGGAATGTCAACCTTATATAATCTCTGAGATCTATGAACTGTGCATTGCTGATTGTAAAGCTAACGAATCTCTCAACAATCCCTCTGATTCCCATAAAGTTACATTAGTTAGGAGAGGAAACATTGAGAGGATACTTTTATTTAGAGTCTTAAACTCAACTACTATGTATTTATTTAAGCAGTTTTAAGAGATATGTATTTTTCCATTCTCCCAACGGTTGGTTATAAATAACCAAAATTAGAGTAATAGATGGTTTCTAATTGGTAATTTTGGATTATATGAACAACCAATATCTTATATTTTCAGTGTTTTAAAATAACTTTTTTGCAAGAAAAAAATTTCCAGATCATTTATCTTTCTTACTGGAAGATAGAACCAATGGCTAATCTAATTATCTTCTCAAAATTCCCTGGAAATTATCAAAAGTTTCAATTATTAATCTGCATAACCTTAGATCTTTAAAGCATATGACCACATAACTCTTAATGAATTTTAATCTAAAAATCATCTTAAGGTTTCATTTAGTGTACACATAAATACATTTTAGTCCAGTTTTCTGAAACCAAATTATTTAAATAATTTTGGAACAAAACTTTAATTATGAACCATTTATAACTGAGTGAATTGAATACAAATTGATATGGTTAACCAAATCAATTTATGTCACCTACAATAGTGAAATTCATCAAATAATTCCCTCGTTGAATAATTTCCAAGTCTTTATTTGATTTTGTGCTATATTTACCTAAAATAGAATACTTTACTTTTCACTAATTTTTTAAATTGATAACTGGTTTCCACTTCTCTTAGTTTAGCTTAGGACATTGCACACAATTTGAGGAAACAAGAAGGACTAAGATATATATAAGGTGGCTATATTGTAGAACCTTTATCTTCAAGGGGTACCATTCTCAGATTTGAGTATTTCCAGGAGATCAGAGGTCCATAGCCTAAAATACATAGTAATTTTGCTGGGGTGGATGAATCATGAACATTCAGGCTGATATTCAGAAGTACAGCATCTTTAGCCAGTTGTAATTTTTTCAACTCTTCTTCTTAGACTGCATGGAAAGGACTTGACCAGAGAATTGTCTTGATAACATCAAGCGTCTAATGAATTTCAAAAATTGGAATTAATTGTCATGATGATCATTTTCTAAGTAGCAAAAAAAAAAAGTGATTTCAGAGTTTTTCCTAGGCTTCAAGTGGTCATTTTATAATTATGTCAAAACGCTGAGCATTTGATATAATACATGTTACAAACAGCCCACAAAACAACTGCTTGGGTCAGTCCTTTCACCTGCACTCTGGCAATGGCTGTGCACTTAAGCTTTGCCGACTTGCCATGAAAAACTGTATAAGCAGCTGGTTCAGTGAAAATCTTGCACTGATGAGCTCTCCAGGACTTTTACTATGACCAAGCACTTTATCAACAGAACACTCTGAAAGCGAATAGATGGCCTGACACGCAAACTTGTCAGAACAAACAGAATGAAGGGGGACAGCCCAGTTTAGTTATAAGGAGAAAGCTTGACAACAGGAGGAACACAGCGTGCTTTATTTTTTTCAGCTTTATAAGGCATAGCTGTAGGCCATCTTTCCATGACACATCAACTTCTGGCACCAGGGAAATAATATGTATGAGTTTAAAGAGATGTCATGATTTGACTTCCAGAGCTGAAAAACTATCATTGTTAAGAATCTGGGGGGAGAAAAGGAGCCAGAGTCATTTAACATCACTAGTAATCCTGCTCTCATTTGTTTCAGGAAGGGTGTCTTGGTGAAGCAGGCGACCCAGAAGAAAATCACTTTAAAGAGCACATCTTAAATAGCATCACACAGTCTAGGCTGACTACCAGTTCCATTTTGCCCATTGATATAACATATATCCACTCTGTTAAGTACAAAAACTTACTTTCTTCACAAATTTCTCTTGTTTTACTCATGGATCCCACATACATTACCTTTTCTGTTACTCCTTATTTTCTGTTATGCCTTATTGTCATTTGTTTTCTTTCCTTTCATGTTTTCCTTGAGGTTCTCTTCTCTCACACATTTACATCTCCATTTTATCATTACCCTGTTATATTGCTTTTTCCTCCCAATTAAACTGCCACTTATCTAATTAAACTTCTAGCAAATTAGGAGCACCTGTATGTATGTGCATGCATTCAAATTGAACTGAGTTAAGCAAGCAATATATTGTTTCAACATATTTTACATAAATATAAACAAATGTAATAACCATTAATTCATCCAATACTTACAGAGTACCCACTATATGACAGTTATTATTCTTAGTATTTAGGGATATTACAGTGGACTGAGTTTCTGTGCTCAAGGATATTACATTCTGGTGAGGAGCTCAAAGAACAAATCAAAATAGCTCTCAAAATCTTATAACATTCAATGTAGTTTCCACATTGAGTCAAATTCTTCTACATCTTTCAAAAAATTACGACTAACTGCCAGATTTTCTTAAACATTGTAAACATACTCAGATTTTCCTGAATTAAATGAAAGTATTAATAGTAAAAAAGGAACAAATCAATATAAAATATAATGTCAGTAGTAATAAATGGAATCACTGTGACTGGGGTTCCTCTGTTACATAGGGATAATCATGCAAGACTTCTTTGAGGAGGTGACATTTTGAAGAGAATGAAATATGCAGCCTTGTGAATATCGCAGACAAGAACGTTAAAACTGAGCATAATAGGTGGTTTTGCAGGGTAGCAGGGAGAGCAACATACCTGGGTCCAAGAAAGAGAGGAAATGTGTGATAGGACATAAAGCTGAAATGTAATCAGACATCAGACCATGTAGGGTCCTGAAAAATATAGTTTTGGATTTCACTATAAATGATATGAGAAGTGAAAGGCTACAGTCTTTTTTATTATAAAATGATAACTCTGGATGCTAAAATGAGACACGTGAGAAGTGGGGAGACAGGGAGGCCAGTTAGGAGGTTGGTTCAGGTGATGGATGATGGGGATTGTTCTGGGCTGGTGACTTGTCCAAGTGTAGGTGAGGTCAGATTCCAGACTAATTTTGAAAGAGAAACTGCAAGAATTTGCTAATGAATTTCATGTAGAGTGTGAGAGAATAAAAAAATGAAGGTTAATCCAAGTTTTTGGGTCTGAGCAAAAGACAATATGGAATTGCTATTTAATAAAACTATGAGAATTGGGTAAAGGAGGCCTGGGATGACAAATAAGGAGTTTGGGACATATTAGGTTTGAAATATCAATAAAATGTTCTAGGTGAGGTGTTATGTGGGCAATAGGATATTATTTAAAATTAATAATATATGGAGGACATATTCTCTTTTACTAAGTAACATTTCAGAAGAATGTTAAAATGATCTTTTGAATCTTTCCAATAGCTCACTCTTTCCCTAAGAAAGAACGCATAGCACATACTGCTTAATTCCTTATCATATGTGATTTGCTTCATTAGCTATTCGGAAAATAGCAGTTGAATAAATGTAGTTATTCCCATTAAGGAGTTACAATTTAAGGATTTAAATGACTTAGATATGTGCACAAATAATAATTGCAATACAGCAATATGAGATAAATGTCCCAAAGTGGGACAAACAAGAAATACAAAAGAATAAAAAGAAAGTTAATATCCTCCCTACATCAGCCTATAATTCAGAAGAAACCAAATAAAAACATTATCCAAAATAATGTCTAATAGGCAATCACTTTCCTTCCAGAAGCATGAGACTTGATTACCATCTTTTTAATTTATATGGAGATAAATGTGGTCTGTGGTCATAAAATTGCCTGAATGTTTGAAGAATCCACATTATTCAATGATATTACATTCTGTAGTAGTATATTCCATAGGTGGTTGTGCACTTTGTTATACCATTTTAGTTTATTTGTTCCATATTTACTGCCCTTCAACTCTGAGTATCCTTTTCCTCTCTTATTAATATAACATGGTAATAGGCAGGATTGATTCATTGGCTATCATCATTCATTTTTAAATGATGGTCTTTTGGGCTGAATTGACTTCTGATTTCTCCTCTGTTATAAAAATGAGCCACTGTTATATCCTTGGGTAAATTCATGGTCTGACTAGAGTCCTCTGAATGAAAGTCGCATATTTAGGGGAGTATAGTGAAATAAAAATACATCCTTCGCACACAACCCAATGCGGTAATTCTGCTTACCGTCAACTCTTCTGAACATGTGAAAAACATCTAGAAAATTATCCTGTTGTTTGGTCATTGAATGCAATGTGAGCTGGTGTTATTTCCTTGATAAACAGTAATTAGTCCTCAGAAACCTTCTAGATAATGTAATGAGGTTCAAAAATAGAACAAATCTATTAAGCTTAGTCCGAGAATGGTCCTGAAAATAATTAGGAAATATTTATAAAACTCTTTTTTTATTTTGCATTAATTTATTCTCTTTATAAAATTATATTGGATGCTCAGAGGCAGCAAAACTCAGTGTTTAAAATCCAAGGGTTTAGAGTTACTTACTACTGAGGTGAACTTGGGCAAACTCTTTAACTTGTGATTCTGATTCTCTCTTTTTTTTAAATGAAGACAATACTAACATCTGTTTATTGGAGTTGTGGTGAGTATTGCATGAATTATTACAAGTAGTTAGAAGAGGGCCTCAGTATAGGTGAAGTTGTATTTAATATTGCTAAAGAAAGACTCTTTGCTGGGCATTGTGAGAATGAATATGATGGTAGGGTTAAAGAAGATTTATTAATCCACTTAATTCCTACTAAATTTATCTTAGTGAAAAAGTAACTAAGATGTTTATATTTTAGATATGGAGATACCCTCTATATGCTAAGTTAAGAGTAGGATCTAAGAATCTGAAGTAAATGTTAAAAATATACATTAAAGCTCATTAAAGGGTACTTCATTTTGAAATGTAGAAAAATATAGGAGAGAGTATAAAAGGAAAGGTCTTTAATTATTAAACTATGTGCTACTTTCAAAGAACCTGCTAAACACTTAATATTTTTTCACGTCTATGTAAGCAATCTAATCTGACCTTATGATCTGAAAGTTATAAAACAACTTTAAGAATAACTAAAAATTATCTTCAGCTTACTTCCTTTGGTGAGATTTAATTGCATTTGGCCAAGTCCTACATGACATAACAGACATGCACTTTTTATTTACCGGGCTTTTATTAGTTAGAATAAAACTGCTTCCTAATTTAGATTTGAATTGTCAATATACTGGCAAGTTTTCTTCTTTTATGACACACTGTATTTTCACCTCTACTTCAATTGTTCTAACTACCTACCTTTCTTAACTTGAATTTCATTCTTCACCACTCAACTTAGGGGGCACTTCCTCCAGAAGGTCTTTTCCTAGATACATAGATTGATTTAGGTCTTCTTTATCTGTTTTACCCTGACATTTTAATTAATATTCTATTTACCAGATTATATTAAAATTATATATGTGTTTGTACCTCTATTGGAATACAAACACCTTTAATGTACACACCGTTTCTTTCTTTCTTTAAAATTTTTATTGGAGTATAGTAGATTTACAATGTGTTAGTTTCAGGTGTACAGCAAAGTGAATTAGTTATACATATACATATATCCACTCTTTTTTTTTAGATTATTTTCCCATACAGGCCATTACAGAATATTGAGTAGAGTTCCCTATGCTATTCAGCAGGTTTTTATTAGTTACCTATTTTATATATAGTAGTGTGTATATGTCAGCCCAAGTCTCCCAATTTATCCCTCCCCCACTTAACCCCTCGTAACGATAAGCTTGTTTTCTACATCCATGACTCTACTTCTGTTTTGTAAATAAGTCCATTTGTACCCCCTCTTTTTAGATTCCACATATAAGCAATATCATGTGATGTTTATCTTTCTGTGTCTGACCTCACTCAGTACAACAACCTCTAGGTCCATCCATGTTGCTGCAAATGGCATTATTTTGTTCTTTTTTATTGCTGAGTAATATTCCATTGTATATATGTACCACATGTTCTATATCCATTCATCTGTCAATGGACATTTAAGTTGCTTCCATGTCCTGGCTATTGTCAATAGTGCTGCAATGAACATTGGGGTGCATGTATCTTTTTGAATTATGGCTTTCTCCAGGTATATGCCCAGGAGTGGGATTGCTGGATCATATGGTAGTTCTATTTTTAGTTTTCACATTGTTTCTCATTTATCTTTTCCACACAGTATCTAGTAAGATGTTGACACAAGATAGGCGATCAATGAAATGACGGTTTTTGTTTTGGAACTGAACAAATATATTCTTATTTTAAAATTGCATTTGTGGGGCTTCCCTGGTGGCGCAGTGGTTGAGAGTCTGCCTGCCGATGCGGGGGACACGGGTTCGAGCCCTGGTCTGGGAAGATCCCACATGCCGCGGAGCAGCTACGCCCGTGAGCCACAACTGCTGAGCCTGCGCGCCTGGAGCCTGTGCTCCGCAATAAGGGAGGCCGCGATGGTGAGAGGCCCGTGCACGGCGATGAAGAGTGGCCCCCGCTTGCCGCAGCTGGGGAAAGCCCTCGCACAGAAACGAAGACCCAGCACAGCCAAAAATAAATAATAAATAAATAAATATTAAAATTGCATTTGTGAAGTGAATCCAAAATGAAGTTTGAACCTCAAACATTAACCCATTTTTCATATTTTTATGTGTTCTGAGCATAAATTCTGAGAAACTGATGATGGATAAATAAAAATCTATTTAGAGCAATTTTCATCCAACACTTGAGTGTCTCTTCAAAGTTACAATTTAGTTGTTAGTTGAGGCATTCACTTCTTACTTCACTATATAATCTCGCTATGTAATGATGAATATTTTAAGCATAATTTGTACTGGAGTTGTTTTAAATATGCCCTTTCTATAGAGATCATCTGAAAACGTGCTGCACCAACATTTTTGTGGCCCTTGAAAACTCTACATGTATTTGATATTTGATATGTTATATTGTTATTCTAGGTGGTGCTTGTGATAAACAAAGGGATGGTCTGCTGCAGGGTTTTTCCCAGGCGACATAGGATGTTGCTGTGGTTCCCTTATATCACCTAGAGTTTTATCTTGGTGCTTAAACTTTCCATTGTTCTAGGAAATATTAAATATTAAAGCTTTCGCTATTGAACCTATAGTGATTACTGCATTCCTTATGGAACATGTTGTTGATTATAGCATTTACATTACTCTGTCTAGGCTGCGTGATGATAAATTTCTCATGAGTGGTGGAAGCTGGAGCTCTTGGATATTCTTATGCAGAACAAAAAGATAGAGGCAGACATTAAATTTTGAAAGATTCTTAGCAGTACACCTCCCTGTTTCTTATTTAAAAAAATCAAATATTAGTGCAGAATATCCAATTGACATTTTTTGCCTATTAATGATATTCCTAACATAGTGCAAACACACATAATACTTAGGAAACATCTGTTGAAGGACAAAGAATGAATAGTAATAAACTTTGAGAAATGTCTGTGAAGCCTTTAGAGATAATCGCATATCTAGGAAACGTATTGATTTACATAATGAACAGCAATAATTGGTTGTAAAAATAACATTTCAGAGACACTATAGCACACTGTATATATTGATAGATCAGTATATTAGAGAACAGAAGCTCTAGTAATTTTTTTTTGACTTTTGGATTTTATTTATTTATTTATACAGCAGGTTCTTATTATTTATCCATTTTATACATATTAGTGTATACATGTCAATCCTAATCTCCCAATTCATCCCACCCCCACCCCATCCCACCTTGCATTCCCCCCTTGGTGTCCATACGTTTGTTCTCTACATCTGTGTCTCTATTTCTGCTGTGAAAACAGGTTCATCTGTACCATTTTTCTAGATTCCACATATGTGCGTTAATATATGATATTTGTTTTTCTCTTTCTGACTTACTTCACTCTGTATGACAGTCTCTAGATCCATCCACGTCTCAACAAATGACCCAATTTCATTCCTTTTTATGGCTGAGTAATATTCCATTGTAAATATGTATCACATCTTCTTTATCCATTCATCTGTCAATGGGCATTTAGATTGCTTCCATGACCAGGCTATTGTAAATAGTGCTGCAATGAACATTGGGGTGCATGTGTCTTTTTGAATTATGGTTTTCTCCGGGTATATGCCCAGTAGTGGGATTGCTGGGTCATATGGTAATTCTATTTTCAGTTTTTTAAGGAACCTCCAAACTGTTCTCCATAGTGGCTGTATCAATTTACATTCCCACCAACAGTGCAAGAGGGTTCCCCTTTCTCCACACCCTCTCCAGCATTTGTTGTTTGTAGATTTTCTGATGATGCCCATTCCAGCTGGTGTGATATGATATCTCATTGTAGTTTTGATTTGCATTTCTCTAATAATTAGTGATGTTGAGCAGCTTTTCATATGCCTCTTGACCATCTGCATGTCTTCTTTGGAGAAATGTCTAGATCTTCTGCCCATTTTTGGATTGGGTTGTTTGTTTTTTTAATATTGAGCTGCATGAGCTGTTTATATATTTTGGTGATTAATCCTTTGTCCATTGATTCATTTACAAATAATTTTTCCCATTCTGAGGTTTGTCTTTTCATCTTGTTTATAGTTTCCTTTGCTGTGCAAATCTTTTAAGTTTCATTAGGTCCCATTTGTTTATTTTTGTTTTTATTTCCATTACTCTAGGAGGTGGATCAAAAAAGATCTTGCTGTGATTTATGTCAAAGAGTGTTCTTCCTATGTTTTCCTCTAAGAGTTTTATAGTGTCCAGTCTTACATTTAGGTCTTTAATCCATTCTGAGTTTATTTTTGTGTATGGTGTTAGGGAGTGTTCTAATTTCATTCTTTTACATGTAGCTGTCCTGTTTTCCCAGCACCACTTATTGAAGAGACTGTCTTTTCTCCATTGTATATCCTTGCCTTCTTTGTCATAGATTAGTTGACCATAGGTGCGTGGGTTTATCTCTGGGCTTTCTATCCTGTTCCATTGATCTATATTTCTGTTTTTACAGTAATCAAAACCATACTGTCTTGATTACTGTAGCTTTGTAGTATAGTCCGAAGTCAGGGAGCCTGATTCCTCCAGCTCCGTTTTTCTTTCTCAAGATTGCTTTGCCTATTCGGGGTCTTTGTGTTTCCATACAAATTGTGAAATTTTTTGTTCTAGTTCTGTAAAAAATGCCATTGGTAATTTGATAGGGATTGCATTGAATCTGTAGATTGCTTTGGGTAGTATAGTCATTTTCACAACATTGATTCTTCCAATCCAAGAACATGGTATATCTTTCCATCTGTTTGTGTCTAGTAATTGATGTATGACTTTTTGTCATATAGAACTTCTCTAGGCCTCAGTTTTCTAACATGTAAAAATGAGAAGATTTCATATAATAAAAAGTCATATTATTATGAATATTTTATTTATTTAAACAATCTGTGATTTTAGGATTACCTATTGCTTTTCTTTGTTAAAATTTATGCCTGTGGGAAGAAAAATTTGTATATTTGCTGCAGACAGATATTTAAGTCTATTAAATCCAAAAGATCAAATTAGATGAAGTATGAATGACAAAAATATATATATCATGAAGATAGGGCCAAACATAGTTTTTACAATAAAATAAAGCTACTTTTCAGCATATTTCTAAAAATCTTTAGTGGCCAAGAATGTCTCTCTAACCAAATGCAGTGAGAATAGAAACAAATGCTGATTTGATACTCACACTTTTTTCATATATTCCATAAAATTGTAACTGTATTTTTTAAAATTTGGCTTTTAAGTTTTTATTTTTTTGCTGCTATTTTTATGTATTTTAAACTTCTTTTTGTTTGCTGCTGATTGCTGTAGCATATTCTCTATAGGAACCTAATTTTAGAGTCACTCAACCATTATTCATGAGTGATTATATTTATAATTACCTATGTCATCTATCTATATCTATTTACTTTTCTATCTCTGTATATTATCTATCTATCTAATCTAATTTTCTATATCACTCCTAAATAGAAAAAAAAAAACCTCACTAAAGTTAATTCCACAAAGAAAATATTGCTTGCTTACTTTTTCTTCCTTTTAATTTTTCTACTTGGGACACCATTGTTTTGATTGTTTTAACTAATGCTGATTGGAGTATCAAAAAACTCAGAAGAATGAAAACAGGTGGACTGGATGAAATACTATATAATGAAAAGATAGACCTTCATATCCCCAACTTCACATTCAGTTTCAGGTGACTACTAATATTCTAATACCCATGTTGGAGATGTACATTTATTCACTGAAGAAACAGGCACTTCAGCAGATGGATGAGGCACAACTCTACAAATAAAGATAGGGGACCTCTGAATAAAAAGGAAATCAGTGAAAGTGAGACCCTTGTTGCCCTTTCCTATCTTGGCTTCCAGAAGGATTCTTCTCTTCAGAAGATTACCAAAGAGAAAAAAAAAAAAAAAAATACAGGTACTAAAATTTTGGAATTCTCCAACGATACACAACAGCATAAAAAGTCACAACACAACTCTAATGCTGCTTAATGTGTGTCCCTTAAATATGAATAAGTAGCTGGGATGATTCACAAACAAATAAGCAAAACATAGCAACTTAAGGGAAATAAATATGTCATGAGCAAAATAAAAATTCCAAAATACATTAATTAAAGTATTATAAAATGCAATTTAAAGAGAAAAATGGAGTAGGAGGAAGAGCCTAACATATTAAACATAATTATCAAAATAATCAATGAAATAATTTTTATTAGAAAGTTGAGAAAATTCTCACAAAGAAAGAAAAAAATATAGCGTTGAAAATCAGATAAAATAAAGTAGAAAACTAAAGGATCATTACAGGAACACAAACATTCAACTAATATGATATCCAGAAGAAGTGAATAGAAAAAATGAGTAGGAGAAAATAATCAAATAATATTAAAATGTTTATAGAATTAATGACCATAAATTTCTAGATCAAAAGGTCCCCACCAAAAGCTTGTAGCAATAAATAAAATTTAAAATCATAAAAAATCTTGCATCACACACCCTCACATCATGCACAAAAATAAACTCAAAATGGCTTAAAGATGTAAATATAAGACGTGACACCATAAAACTCCTAGAAGAGAACATAGGAAAACATTTGCTGACATAAATCGTACCAATGTTTTCTTAGGTCAGTCTCCCAAGGCAATAGAAATAAAAGCAAAAATAAACAAATGGGAACTAATCAAACATATAAGTTTTGCATAACAAGGAAACCATAAACAAAACAGACATCTAAAAGACAACCTACAGACTGGGAGAAAATATTTGCAAATGATGCAACTGACAAGGGCTTAATTTCCAAAATATAAAAACAGTTCATACAACTCGATAACAAAAAACAAACAACCCAATCAAAAAATGGGTAAAAGACCTAAATAGATATTTCTCAAAAGAAGACATACAGATGACCAATAGGCACATGAAAAGATGCTCATCATTGCTAATTATTAGAGAAATGTAAATCAAAACAACAATGAGGTACCACTTCATACCAGTCAGAATGGCTGTTGTTAAAAAGTCTACAAATTATAAATGTTGGAGAAGATGTGGAGAAAAAGGAACCCTCTTACACTGTTGGTGGGAATGTAAATGTAAATTGGAAAACAGTATGGAGATTCCTCAAAAAGACTAAAAATAGAGTTACCATATGATCCAGCAATCCCACTTCTAGGCATATATCCAGACAAAACTATAATTTGAAAAGATACATACACCCCTATGTTCACAGCAGCACTATTCACAATAGCCAAGACATGAAAACAACCTAAATGTTCACTGATAGACGAATGGATAAAGAAGATGTGGTATATATACATATGATGGAATATTACTCAGCCATAAAAAAGAATGAAATAATGCCATTTGCAGCAACATGACTGGACCTAGAGATTATCATACTAAATGAAGTAAGTCAGAAAAAGAAAGACAAATACCATATGATATCACTTGTATGTGGAATCTAAAATACAACACGAACATATCTACAAAACAGAGACAGACTCACAGACATAAAGGACAGACCAGTGGTTGCCAAGGGGGATGGGGGCTGGGAGAGGGAAAGATTGGGATTTTGGGATTAGCAGATGAAAACTAGCATATATAGGATGGATAAACAAAAAGTCCTACTGTATAGCACAGGGAACTATATTCAATATCCTGTGATAAACCATAATGGAAAATAATATGAAAAAGAATATATATATATATATATATATATATATATATATATATATATATATAAACAAACTGAATCACTTTGCTGGACAGCAGAAATTAACACAACATTGTAAAGCAACTATAATATTTTTAAAAAACCCATAACGGCTACTCAACAGCAGCAATGAAAATGATAGTAGGACAACGTCTTCACAACTGTGAGAAAAAAAATGGCTTCTACTTTTGAATTTTCAAAGTAAAAACCTCAATCAAATATGAGGTAAAATTAAGATTTTTCAAACATTCCAGTTCTCAAAAAAAAAAAAAAACCAACTTTTCCAGATTTCCTTTCTCTGCAGGCAAGCAAAGAATGTACTTTACCTAAGTAAGACAGTATAAACAAAGAGTAAAAACATGGGATACAGAAAACAGATGCACAACTCAAGAGAGAAATTAAAATAATAATATGGAAGATGAAGTAGGAAGATTCCATAATGGGGAATGGTGCAACACGTGTAAAACAGGATCAGTACAGGTAAGAGCAGTTCAGACACATCTGGGAGAAATTTCACAAATGGGATGATGTTTCAAGAATAGCTGCTGCTGAACAGGGAGATCAGCTCGGTGCTTTGTGACCGCCTAGCGGCGTGGGATAGGGAGGGTGGGAGGGAAAAAAAAAAAAAAAAGAATAGCTGCTGAGTATTAATGTACTGAGATTTAGACAATTAAAAGGTATGAAGCATTGAATTAATGAAAATACCTAGAAAAATAAGGGGTGGGGGAAAGACAACTTAACTCTGAAGTGCGGGGAAAAACTCTTCAGGAGAGAAAATGTATTATAGCATAGTGCTTTTCTCTGGTAAGAATAGTGTTTACAGAGTTCAAATAAAATGAACACTGCTGCCTAACTAGTAGAGGCTTCTGTTGTTCAGCTGTAACCAGTTTTCCTCTTCCTCTGGGCATAAAGGAGAATTACATTACCTTGTCTCCTTGTAGTTAGGCAAAGCCTTATCATAAGTTCTAGCTAGTGGGCTGTGGAAACAAGTAACCAATGTCACTTCTGGTCTGAAGACTTTAATTGCCTGTGTGAGTCCCTTTAGCACACTCTTTCCCTGCTGAATTGGCTGAAGAGGACACACTTTCCAAAGGATACAACCATTGAATTATGACGCCTCCTTCAGGCTTAATTGTTGAGATATTGCCTTCATGACAATGGTCCTACAGAGCGTCCTGGACCAGCATTAGGCTTTGCTAGAACAAATAAATGAAATCTTTTAAGCCACGGAGATATTGGGGTTGTTTATTATTGTTGCATAATCTAGCCTAATGTAACTGACAAACCCAAAATATGATGTATATATAACAGGAAAATGTGGGGACAGAAAATATGTGTGTTTGTGTATATGCACACACATGTATGCATGGGAACAACATTGAAATGGTGGTAACAGAAAGTTATATATCCTCTTCCATAGTGGAAAATCAAAAGAAAATGGTTAAAAACAAAACAAAAAAGTACAAATATAACCATGTTATTTAGATGTATGGAAGTAAGTTCCAAAAGATCTAGTCAAAATATTGAATATGTGTCCTCACTTTGCAGGTTTCTAACACACAAATTTCAGTAAGCACAGTTTACTGACACTGGTTCTTTAAGATGTGGTTCAAATTTGTTATCATGGTATACTAATTGTAACTGCATGATATAAAAACTCCACTACTTGCTCTTCAGTACACAAGCAATAATGTAAATATTAGATGTGCACCATGATCAGTGACTGATCATATCACAGTTTTCAAACTCTGTTGGTGATTGGTCACTGCACACCTGTTATACACACAAAAGAGTGGAGTTGCTTTACCTCGTCTTCCAATGACAAACCCATGTGACATTTTACAAGAATAAATAATCAAACAGGTAATTGGCTAACCAAGATGAAAGTGCACAAATGAACAGAAAGTGATGAGTCTGGAAGTGAACTTTGAATCAACATAAATGGATTAAAGAAAAAATAGCTGACAGTGTGAATGTTGATAGTGCTGTTGTTTAAGAGACTCAAGACTTGCAGCCATAGGAACTTAGCCAAAGACAATTTATTGACATAAACAGGAATGGGGTAGTGATAGAAAGGATCACTCAGAGGAAGTGATGCTGGTAAAACTTTCACAGTAAAGGAACTCTTGGAGATATTTCACAATATACAAAGTACAAAGAGTGAACTGTTCAAAGTTGACCAAGTTTAGAAACTAGAATGACAATTCAGAAAGGCATTGAAAAGATGCTTGCTCTGTATCATATGTTTTACAAGGAGACAGCAAGCACTGTTCAAAAAACTGTTGATGAGTTTAAACAAAATTCTGTTTTCAATGTATCTAATGTTTTAAATTACAATGTAATTAAATATTAATTTTACTTTTTTTTTCATTTTCCTATATAGTTATAACTGACAGTAAGAGTCTTCAGTGTTTGGACAAACAGTTTTAAAGACCACAGAAGAATTATCATTTTCCCATTGCTCATGAAGATGACTTTGAATAATTCCACCTTGCACAGTCTTTTTTATTGCCCAGCACTGCCATGCTATATGTGGACAGCCTGTAGTTGAAAATTATTCCCTCTAGGAATTGTGATATTAGCCAGCAAAAGGGGGATGGAACTGCTGTTTTTGTAACAAGTGATTCTTTAAATTAGTAGTATGCATACTTTTGATAACAAAGTCTAAATGAGAAAAAATACACAAAACTATTTTTAACAATTATAATGAAATGCTAATGTAAGGTACTCCTCTTGGGACAACAGAGAAGATAGGCTTTTCTGTAGGAATACTTTTTCAGTGAAAGAGCAAATATATTTGTTATTCAGTTGTGGCATAGAATGTATTTCAGTTTTGTTTTGAGGTTTCTTTAATGTGACTCATTTCATACATATAATAGTAATCATCATTGCTAATATTTATTGAATATTTTTTGTGCCAAACAATAAAATATGAACTTCATATGTGTTATTCCATGTGATCTTTGCCACAATTCTATGAGGTAAATAATATTATTATACTGATATTTTCAAACTAGAAATCAGTGATTCAACTTACCCAAAGTCACAGAGCAATTCTGAAGTAGAGCCAGGATTTGAAACTAAGAAACCTACCTTCAGAACACTTGCTATTAATCTTTTGGATTATGATGCCTTGCAATTGCTGCTGAGCAGGGTAATGATGGCTGTTGTGAAGTGCTAATCTGTATGACAGCAACAACAATAACAAAGAAATAAAAATAATATATATTGGTGGTTAAATCGATCAATATACTTAAAATAGTCATTCAGTAGCTCATCCATCTCACCTCATTTAGGAAACCCAAGAGTTCCTGAGGGGTCTTTCAATTCTGCCTAATAATGTTACTTATTTCAATTTATACTAAAAATTCTTTTGAGAAAAAGTTACCCAGTTTGGTTTGCCATCATTCTCAGTTTATTTTCTAGCCAAATCATCAGCAAGTAAAGCAGGAAGGTAGAAAGGTGTTATTCTCAATGAAAACTCAATTAAATTCTCTAATGTTTGTCATTTAAAAATAATTTATAATGTAGATATAACAGTAATGTTTTAGAGGGAAAAATTTTGAGACTTGTGTTTCTTAAACCTAGGAACACATTTAAATCATAAGAAGTTGGTTAGCTATACAGATTCTTTGTCTATATTCAAGATCGAAAGAGTCAGAAGCTCCGGGGATGAATCAGGGAATTTTTATTTTTATCAAGCTCTATGGGTAATTCCTGGGTTTTTTTTTTAGCAAGTAGAATTGTATTTTATTTTATTTTATTTATTTATTTTTTAACATCTATATTGGAGTATAATTGCTTTACAGTGGTGTGTTAGTGTCTGCTTTATAACAAAGTGAATCAGTTATACATATATGTATGTCCCCATAGCTCTTCCCTCTTGTGTCTCCCTCCCTCCCACCCTCCCTATCCCACCCCTCTAGGTGGTCACAAAGCACTGAGCTGGTCCATTCTCTAGTAGGTCTGCATCTTTATTCCCATCCTGCCCCTGGGTTCTTCATGACCTTTTTTTTTTTTTTTTTTAGATTCCATATATACGAGTTAGCATACGGTATTTGTTTTCTCTTTCTGACTTACTTCACTCTGTATGATAGACTCTAGGTCTATCCACCTCACTACAAATAACTCAATTTCATTTCTTTTTATGGCTGAGTAATATTCCATTGTATATATGTGCCACATCTTCTATATCCGTTCATCAGTCGATGGACACTTAGGTTGCTTCCATGTCCTGGCTATTGTAAATAGAGCTGCAATGAACATTGTGGTACATGACTCTTTTTGAATTATGGTTTTCTCAGGGTATATGCCCCGTAGTGGGATTGCTGGGTCATATGGTAGCTCTATTTTTAGTTTTTTAAGGAACCTCCGTACTGTTCTCCATAGTATGTCTGGTCATTTTTTTTTTTTTAACATCTTTATCGGAGTATAATTGCTTTACAATGGTGTGTTAGTTTCTGCTCTATAACAAAGTGAATCAGTTATACATATACATATGTTCCCATATCTCTTCCCTACCTGGTCATTTTTAAGACTTGGTCTGAAGGCTACCATTTTGAAAATGTAGGAATCATGTTGAACACCCATGCTTACTTTGCTTCATAAATTTCAAAAGCACTTTTTAAAACAAAAATTTTAGGAAGACTCATCTTACCTATGTAAAAATTGAGACCCTGTGAAAGTCAAACTCAGACTTACCGGCTCCTTCTGAAAAGATTAAGTCTGGCAGATGGAGTTCAATCAATCCATTAGTTACTTAGATTTTTCTTATTAGGTGGTCTTAAAAATAATTAAGTATAGGGGAAGGAAATTTGCATATGATGTGAATTTTGTGTGCTGTTTTCTAAATAACTTTTAATCCTTTTTGTTTATAAGAAGTATGCCTCTTAGATTTTGTTATATATATCTATTTTATATGTGCAAAATATACTAGGTTATATAATTAGCTTTTGAATTTAGGAAAAGTATGAAACCCTTCAGTAATAGAAAAATGGTAAAAACAGTGATGAAGATTTTGAATTTTCAAATTAAATATTTTAAAATGTCATAAACTTTCCAACCTCTATCAGAATTGACTATCTTATAAAATAAGTGATTTAACGTCACATAAAAATGACAAAAAGATCTTAAGAAGAAATTTTGATTGAGTAGTGACTGTTTAAAGCATTTTGTGTCTAAAATTTAGACAAAGGAATTATGTGTAAAGAATTGCCACTGTCAACACATATAGTTGTTATGACAATGGCAAATAAAGAAATTAATGGACTATCATTAGTCTTCTAGGACTTCGAATAAACTGAAATAACCTTATTATAAAGAGAAACATACTGATTTTTAGTTAATTAAAAAAAAATTTCCCTAAGAGTTATTTTGACATATTCACCCACATGGACTTCTTATTACAGTTTTCCTTGCTCTGTTTTCCAAACTTGCATCTCTGCTTTAACACATTATTATGCAAATGTCACCATTTGGGAAGAAAAAAAAAACTTGAATTTTTTTTGGTAAATAAGCTGTATATTTCTAATCTAGACTTGATTATATTGAATAAACTCACACACACACACACACACACACACATGTACACACACAACTTTTAAAGTTATATTGCAAAGAAGAACCCTAATCAAGAGGCTTCTTGAGATATTGTCTACCCATCCCAGAATTGGTCCAATTATTATTGCTTGTTTTTCTTTTCATCAGTATTGTAGTAAAATAAAATTTAGTTAGGAAATATATGTTCTAATAATATTAAGCTTGTATAATTGCCCTTGTGCTATTTAAACTTTTTGTCTTAGTTACTTAGTTTACTAGTAGCAACAATGATAATGATAATAATGGGTTAAAAATAGCATAATTACAATTATTCAGTGCTTCCAAGAGAAAAGAAATTGAAACGTAAGACATTCATGTCATTTATAGCTATATTTAAACTTTTGGTATCTGTGGTTACCAGGTCACTAGAACACTTAATAAAGACATGGTACCTTTAATAACAATAGTAGCTAAGTTTCACTGGCACTATGTTTGTTTTCTCATTTATCCTCACAACTTTCCTATGAATTTGTTATACTAATTACCATCATTTTGTAATCAAGTAAAGAGAGGCACAGACAACGTAAGTAACTTGCCCAAAGTTGCATAGTTAAGAAATATCTGAGCCAAGACCCAGTGTCCGGGCAGTCTGTTTGCAAGACCCTTCCTATTTTAATACGCTGCATATGGATGTATATATATTAAGTATTGTGCAATATACTTATGTATATATGTTTGTAAATATTTGTGCTTAAACTAAATAATAAAAATATTTTTACCATAACAAAGTATTTTTATTTCAAATACTTCAGAACATAGAAAACACTGAGCCACAAATTAGTTATCCAAGAAACCTGTGGAGGGAATAAAACATTCTACTGCCAGAAGGGATTTCACAAGGATCTATGCTTATTAGAGTAACTATCATTATTTTTAACCCACTGTTATGTCGTCACAGTATAGTGAATGTTAGTTATGCAAACAAAACACCATTTCATGATAGGAAATAAATGTGTGTTTTTGAATTTCAAAGCTCAAGAAAAACAGTACTCTTAATC
Source organism: Balaenoptera acutorostrata (assembly GCF_949987535.1). Lineage (NCBI taxonomy): Eukaryota > Metazoa > Chordata > Mammalia > Artiodactyla > Balaenopteridae > Balaenoptera > Balaenoptera acutorostrata. Next base: position 92,614,302 of record NC_080074.1, read on the forward strand.
CAATTAATAAGCCGTAGCAACCCAGAGAGTTCTGCTCTTTCAGTCCAAATTTTTTCATCCTTCAGGAAGTGGCCACAAAAATGGGACAAATTACTTTGGTTTTGGAGCACAACAGAATGTCATGATGTAATGAAAACTTGTTTTTAGATTCATAGTAATTGCAGCGATAATTTACGGTTAAAAGGTATCTATATAAAGGATTTAGGTAGCTATTTCCAGATCCTGTGCATTTCAATTATTCTCAACAACTAAATTGTTATTGTTGATTAATCAAAATGTTTGGAAAGGGTTTGCACTTAGGAATTGGGATATACTCTTAATCCCCTGGATCCTTAAAACTACACTAGATGAGTTAAATTTCTCCTTATTTAAGAATGCAGTTTGCTGATATCACAACGGCATTAGTAGTCATTGGTATAGGAAATGATCTAGATACATATTGATGACTTAATTTACTCTAAATATGTCTTTATTATTAATTAACTCCTGATACCCATTTACCATACAGTTCAAAAATCATGGATTTTGAAATCTGAATAATTTCACTATTTTTTTTAGCATTGTGATCATGTTTTAACTACTTAACTTCTATAACTCTCAAGGTCATCTATAAAATAGGGATAACCATATCTATCTCTGGGTTATAAAGAAGATTAATAGGAAAACATCTGTAAAGCTTATTGTAACATACTGTGTCTGTCACATAATAGGTGCTTAATAAATATTCTGGTTGATCTTTCCTTTATCAAATTTAACATTGATATACCCCCAAAAAGGTAATGATCACATGTTTAAATTTCCATATGATATGATTGTTAATTATCTTAGCCACCAGACCAAAAGCACTTATAAATTAATATTTTTAAAGCATCAAATTTAATGTCATCCATTTCTTTACTTTGCAATCTGTTTTGCTTCCTGCATTCCATCACCGTAATGGATTTGGTACAGAGGGAGTATGCACTGGTCAAAATAAGGACTTCATGAGAGATCGGATGTATCAGTACTGAAAACATTTTAAAGACTTCTGTGCTGGCTGTGTTGGCAGTGAGTGGGAAGCATCTTCATCCCCAAAGGATGGCTAATAAAATAGAAAATACACGTAGAGCTATTTTCCTTGCAACTTCGCCTTTTCATTCTGTTGACATTGAGCTAAATTGTCCAATAGTTAAGGTATAATCTTACCTCACCATACTCATCAATGATATGAATTTGGTTTTAAAATAAATGGTGGATTTAGAATTTAATCCAGTTCTTGGTCAAGCAGAGGAAATGCCACAGTAATGACCAAGTCCCTTTCTAAGTAAAGCTAAGCGACACATTTTCCCCTCAGTAGATTAGCTTCAGAAATCACCTTGTTTTCAAGCCCATCTTACCTGAGTTAGAATTCAGGCTTCTTTTACACTAAAAGGGGAGGAGGTGTGGTTGGTTGTTGCAGACTTCTTGGTGTCAGAATCCTTTGTTCTTGCAGCTGTCCGGATAGGTCAGATCACAATATTCCTATAAACCTCCAACAGGACAAATGTTATTCTCTGTTCTGCAACTTTTTATCGCTTATGTGAATGGAAATGTGTTATACCTTTAAAGGTCAGAACCTTGAGAATGGGCTATCCTGTCTATTTCAGGCTAGGGGCAACATTCTTAACTTGTAGCAAAAGCAATAGAATACAAAGGTTAAAGTAAAAGAAACAGACCCAATATGGTGTCAGATTTGTTCTTCGCTATTACAACCTCTTCCTGATCAGTGGAAAGTTTTACAACATCATGCTACCTTCTTCCAACTTCCCTGGGCTAGACAGAATTCTGATGTCTACTTTCTAGCCTTCACTGGCTTGCTGGATTTTTCTCACAATGTCATTAAGCAATGAATTAACATGTTTTTAAAGAATTCCAACCACTGCCACCAAAAGGCGACTGTGTTATCTTAAGACAGCTTTCATTCCCTCACATGGAGGAAACAGAGCAGGATGGAGCTAGGGAAACACTTAAAACCTCATTACCACACATCCCCTCTCCGCCCAGAGAGCCCCCAGACTGTCTGTTATTGTCCTGCCTGTACTTTCTGTGGGACTTTGAAAAGAAAAGGTTCAAAGAGCAAGACTTTCAAGCTCCCCTTTCCATGTCAAACACTTTCAACTCCTGATTTCAAAGTACCACTCCGTGGCTGTTCAAAGGCCTGTGGACTCGTAGGGGGTGAGATTGGAGTTAAAGGTTGAACTACAAAGCACCTTGCATTCACAGTAATATCCAGCTTGGAGATACAAATGGTAATACAAACTCAAGCACCTATCAATAAAACTGCCAATATATGAAAGGGGGAACAGAAACATTCTAAATGGCCTTTTTAATTTTTTTTTTTTTTTTTTGCCAACCAGGCTCGTGCTGTCATCAGTTCGGATGAAAGCGTAATTGATATTTTGAAGTACTGCTTTTCTCTCTGTTCACATTACAAGTAGCAGGACTACAGAAGCAGTGGAGAGAGAAAAACCTAAAAAAAAAAAAATACCCATAAACCCCAAAGAAGTTAGATAAGAATAGCTAAAGAAGTCCCTTCCAACATCTGAAAAAAGAAATCCTGGCCTACTCTAGTTGAGTATTCATCCTCTTCCCCTTCGCTCTCTCTCTCCTTTTTATCTGCCTGCCCACAAGATTTGGAGCATCATTAATTGGTCCTCAGGGAGGCTAACAGGCCTCTGCTTTTATGACTCAGTTCTTTGTATCGTACACATGTGGGCATCTCTCAGGAGATAAACAAAAGAAAAATGTGCGGAAAGGGGGCCAGAAATCGCACAGGTCTAACCACTGAATAGGCCATTGTCTTGATTTACTTTTAATGCTTTAAATTATGTGAATAATTCTAGTGCCCCTCCCCTCTGCTGCAGTCCCCAGTCTACTTAAGCTAATGTGCCTTTTCTCATTGCTACAGGGCCATCATCTGAGGAATTCTATTTCCTATTTGAAATCAAACATTCTAACTCCTTCTTGGCCCCCTCCTCTTATCCCTCCGATCCTCTACAGCAAACGAGAGAGGTGGTCTTAGGGGAAGATAAAAAGAATAGTTGATCATAAGAACTAACCTGGAGCCAACACACCGGCCTTTCGTCCCTTCAGCACTTTCTAAACCCTAAGCACCTACAGCTAATTCTCCTGACTTTCAGCCCTGGTCTTGGATATGCTGAGGTAACAGACTCTGTAGCAGCACTTTTCTTGCCTCATAAAATGTTTACTTTTACAGAGGAAAGTGACCTCTCTTATGCAATATCACATTCCCTTTAGTATAGGTCGTAAAAGCTCATTATAGTGTCCACAGTCATTTTCATATGAAAACTTGCATTGCTTTATTGTTTAGTAATTTTTATTGGAGTGTAGTTGATTTACTATGTTGTGTTAGTTTCTGCTGTACAGCAAAAGTGAATCAGTTATACATATACATAGATCCACTTTTTTTTAGATTGCTTTAATACTACTAACATTTAAATTTGAATTCATCTTAAAAATGAAAGCAGGATTGAAATTGAGCATACTTACAATAAAAACTATTTTGCCTCTTGTACCTTAAGTCAAACCCAGAGTAGACAACAGTTATATTCACGTGACAGAACAGGGGCCTGGTGGCTATTAAATAACCAAGCTAAAACATTTAAACTTAGCAAATCTTAGACTTCCAAAATATTTGGGGAAACATGGAATTTTTAAAGTCACCTAATACCTGAGATTTCAGTTGGTTCTACTCTAATATATCCTTACACAGGTCAGTTTAAGTATTTTATAATGTTCCTTCCCTGGTTGTCATACCTGGATTCTCTAGAAAATAGAGGCGGTGGCAAAAGCTTGCACATGAGAAATAAAAGTGATTAAAAAAGAGAAGTGAGAAAATCGTAGTAGGCAAGAGGAGTAACACAAGGTTTATTACTGAGTGAGCCATACATTCTCCATAAACATAGCTAGTTTCTGAGTTTCTTGGGATATATTCCTGGAGGCGGTGTGAAATTGCAGCATCTTGGAACATCCCATCAAGAGGAAAGAAGAGCTAACAGTTTACCTGCTGTTCGTTTCCTGTCTCTTATTTGTCAATATAAGACTCATGGGATCTTAACTTTGCTGCCCATAAGAAATGGATGTCAGAACCTTCTAGGCAACTGCTGGAAAAGCCAGAAATTTCATGAATCCAATCCAGTCACGAAGCAGGCATGGAAGTCTCTCCTTGACAATCAGTGCCACATCTGGGATATCTTTATTTGTCCCAAGGCAGTTGGATCCCTTACATGGTTGTCCAGACACTCCCAGAGCAAGATTTTCTTGAGACCCAGGAGGAAACTATAAAGATTTTTTTTTTTTAAATAACCTATCCTTGGAAGTCTCATGGAGTCACTTCATTGCATTCTATTGTTCAAAATGAGTCATAGGGCTCGGCCATATTCAAAGAGATGAGAACTACATAGGATGTGAACACCAAGAGGCATAGTTTATTGAGAGACTCCAAACATAAAGTGTGTACTTTGAATACATTCAGAAACCTTAAGAATTCTCTAACAGACACACAGAAGATGAACTAGTCTGAATAGATTCTAAAGGTATTACTGTTTTTCTAAAGACAGGAACTTACATCTTTTTCAGATTTCTTTGAATAATCTTTCATGTTTGTTATATAAAAGCAAATATATACTATATACATGTATATGTTAGAATGTACATAGATTTTAATGTATAATGTGGGTTCAATCTCTCTTGAGAAATATTTTGTTTTCTTCATGAATTCCTGAATCAAGTGCACCTCTAGGTATTGCATATAAATAGAGAATATTAATCCCATGACTATTGTTATAATAAAAGTTTCTGGTGCTTAAAAGGCAACAAAGCACTATCCACAGTGCTCTTATGGGATTCTGCCATTGTAGTAGCCTATTTTTTCCTGGATGTGCTACAAGTTGGGCTTTCATGAACAGTATCTGAATTAATCTTTCTAAGAATTAAGTTAGATATTTATCCTTTTTAGTTAGGGTAAACCTCAGAAAGTGTAAATAATTTGCCTCAAATAAGTTTAGTTTGTCTAATCACAAAGTGTTAGCGCGAGATAGTGAATTTCATTCCGATTCATTCCAAACTTCATATATTTTCACTGGGTTACGTGATCTTTGGAACTCCAACAGCATAAGGATACACAGCAAAGATCCAGCATTAAATTTGACTCTTAGGTAAGTTTCTTTGAAGATATTTTTCACTTTTACCTTTCAATGAAAGAAATGGGTCTTGTACATAGGAAAACAAGAACAAGGTAATTCTATATTTTGCACTTCCTCAATGTTATCCATTACAAATATTTTCACATTGTTTTTATGTATGATTATGTTTGTAATTCTCAGACAAGATTTTAAATTCTTCTCAGGTAGAGACTATAATTTCCGTTTATCCTGCATCTTAAACTTCCATCACCTTGGTCAATTTTCTACACACAGTAGGTATTTATCAAATTTTTTTCCGTCAAACCAAATTTTTTTTCATCTGAGTATAGGGAAAAAAAAGTTTCTCACTAACTGTTTAATGCCATTGCATCTAGCTATAGAAAAATTATTATTCCGATTAACCATTTAGAAAGAAGCAATTCTCGGGTAATTATAAGTAGGGAAAGGTCCTGGGGAAAACTACAATTATAAACAGCTGCAGCATGAATTATATGTAATTATAGTTGATTCCTGTAAATAATTCTTTCTGTAAATTTCCATTCCAAAGGATTTATTGCTTGGAAACAAAGGACATTTTGAATTAAAAGTATATTTTCCTAAATTTGTATAAATAAAGTCATATCCAACAAAAAGAAGATAGTGAAAAGAAGAAAAAGGGATCAAAGAAGAGACTGTTTCTATTTCTAGTTATGTACCTAACAAGTCACAAAATGTGATTTCTTAGTTCAGTCTTGATATGATTCATATATATATATTTTTTCTTTAAGCTAAGTAGAAATGAAATACAACCGCCCTCCCCCAAAAAAGAAGAAGAATGTGACATACTATGTTCTGCAGTAATTGTCAGCAAAACCTCATAATTTTATTCCAGCAACATAATAAGCATGTAATGACAGACGGCATCTGATATGTCACCACGGTGTTGAATACATTAATGTGACTCAGTTTGTTGTTGTTATTTAGAGGGAATGACTGTTGGGCCTTGAGCATTTCCTGCTCTATTAATAATTTTGCTGTTATTTTTTCATTATGGTATATATCTTTTCCTATCAAATATGGGCTGATACGTTTATTATTTATTATATATATTCTAACAGAAATGACAAGAGAAGAGTTGATATATTATTTAAGTCAACCTAATACATTAATATGGGTTCTCTGATTTTAAAATGGCAAAATAAAATGCAAAAATAGGAGATGCTGAATGACTGCTTAAAAATGGAAAGAGTGTCTGCATTTCTGAATTATAACACAAAATTAGGATAGTTTATGATTTTCAACTCTTTTCTTGAGAGGAGAGTTCATCTTCTTCTGAATTATAGCTTTGTTTTTCCACACAGCTCTACTCCCTATGCTTTTACATGACTATCTCATTAATCTAATGTGAAATAATTCATATTGTTTAGGAGAAAAGCTGATATGCATACATTTGTTTTACATTAAACATTTCTAAATCCCACAACTCTCTAGTGTAAGACAAACTTCATATTTTTTCTTCAACAAATTGAGTTAAATAATATAGGCCGTTTTGATTGCTAAATATTTCTTTTTTACCAAAACTTATATCTCTTAAGAGTCTTTGAGCACATGAAGGCAATTCTTCTTGTTGTATATAATCAACATTAATATGATTGTGCATCTGAGAGCACACAGAGCACATAGTTCCCAAATAATATCTTTTTTGTTTTATGCATAAAATCTTTCAGATAAACCAGGTGCATGAGTAAAACAAAGGGAGAAATATATTGAAACATACAAAGGCTCGTTTCACCTCTATATAGGGTCCTTTATTTGCATTATATATCAAGCAAAAATAATCCACCTCTCAGAATATTAAGCAAAAACAATATGGCTCTGATGTACTTCTGCACAACGTTGTCTAATTTCCATGAAATGTCTGCAGGGTTTTGCACATCAAGATATTTCTTACTAAAAATGTTTATGGAAATAGGTCTTTATGTGTATTCCTAATAGAGAGCAATTCGTTATGTTTAAAAACAGCTTTTGTATGAATAGTTGTGAATAAACACTGTTATCAAGCATTTTAAATATAAGCAGTACATATGTTTATACTATATTAGTGACACACTTCTCATACAAATGCAGAGTGTTTACACAACCTAATTAGAACAGATATGTAGGAAAAAAAGGGGAACATTTAACTTCAATTCCAGTAGTAATAGACGGTGATACAGACTCTAACAGAATCTATAAAATACCATATTGAATATTGAGCTAAAATGTGCAAACAAAATTATCAAAACAATATCTGCTAAATAGAATATTGAACAATATCTTTAGTTCTTATGTAACATAGAAAAATATTTTTTTTCTTTTTCAAACACATGACTCTAGCTAGTCTGGCTTTGATGTCAGTGAAAGTGAAAGAAATGTAAAACATCTATTCAATTATTTCAGTTAATATACAAGCGTTAGGCATTCAAATTCCTAATTAAGAGACAACATGCCCTGTCAGGCATCTGCATGGGCTATTGAACATTGCCTAGATTGTTCCATAATTATCCCAGTTTAATAGCTCTAAAAACGTAAGCAATGTGCATCCATTGAAGGAAAGTATGGCTTATCACACAAGAAGGTGCAGCACACAGAACATGCTCTGGTTCCATGTATTCATGCTGGAGGTTTTTATTGGAACATGTTTTAATTAATCCTTGAACAGAGAGCAACAGCACGCCACCAGTGAAAGTTGTTCAAACATTCTTTATTGAAAAAGAATCACAGCCTGTAGACAGAAATAGATGTACTTTTGCTGTAGGATTTGTATTTTGACATACCTTCCTCATTCCAACTCTTACATATCCTAGAATAGCAGGTAGCTGTGCTTAATTTTACATATAAACTTTGGCAAATGATAAGTCATTATCAAGCAAATGATGTCATTCATTTTTAAAATTTAATCTGACATAGGGCATTTCATGCCTCATTTGAAAAATAATCAGTTTGAGCATCATGTTACAAAAACAGTGTTTTTAACCATTAGTTCAACTTTTCGAACATTTAGAACATAATTGATTCCTTTTCAGTTCAAAGATAGTTGAGTTAAATAGATGGGGTGACATGAAGGCATTATTTATGGTTTATTATCTAGTTTAACTGTTTGGCAGTGTAGAGTATAGGAAAATTCTAGTTAATGAGTAGGTTTATAAATTAAGAAGTATTGATATCTCTGCTTGAGAGGTAAAAGAGTTTGACAAAATCAAAAGACAAAAGTATCACATGTTTAAGTAAAGGAAAATAAATTCAATTAGCATTCTTTATGATAGTAAAGGTCAACTTTCTAGCAAGTGAAGATAAAAATGATTCTGTAGAGTGGTGTCACATGGGTCATTAACAATAGTATATCATCTGCAAAATACTCTGCTATAACACGATCATTTAAAATTGTATAGCTTGAAACAGTAGAAAGTTAGGTTATAACTTACATAATTTGAATTTAGTATTAAGAGTGTATATTTCTTTACTATGCAATGCTAAAATTTATCCAATAATAATATTTATTGATATAACATATTTATTTCCTCTTTCATCTCTAAATTCCATTCCCATATTTTTTCTTGTCTAATCCAAAGTGATTTCTGAAAAAATTTGTTTTTCACATCATTATTATTGTAATTATTCAATATCATCAAATAAAAACAGACACAATTTGAATAGTCTCAACCTACATAGATACATTTAGAGTAATAGATATGATGTTTCCTGTCTATTAGTTTATTTTCTAATGGTCTTAGACACTCTGAAGTAAATATTCTATGATTGAAAATCTGGAACCTTAGTTTTGGTAGCAATTTTGCAATTCAAAAAAGCCATTTCAAGTTCTTTCCCAAATTTGCCCAAATCCATATTAAAAAACATTAAGAGACATATAATGGCAGTATGAGGAGCCTCATGAACCTGCTCCCCAGAAAACTGCTATAACTGCTATAAATCTTGAAAATTATTTTTTAAAAACTCAACCATTTAAGTTGAAGGTGATCAAGAGGAACAAACTTCCAGACATAAAATAAATAAGACATGGGGATGTGATGCACAGCTATTGTGTATGGTGACTATAGTCAATAATGTCATACTGCAAATTTGGAAGTTGCTAAGAAATTAAATCTGAACATTTCTCATCATAAAGAAAAAAATTGTAACGTTGTAGTGACAGATGGTAACTAGACTTACTGCGATCATTTTGCAATGTATACAAATGTTGAATCAGTATGTTGTACAACTGAAAATAATATAATGTTATTGTCAATTATGCTTCAATTAAAAATCATGACAGGGGCTTCCCTGGTGGCGCAGTGGTTGAGAATCTGCCTACTAATGCAGGGGACACGGGTTCGAGCCCTGGTCTGGGAAGATCCCACATGCCACGGAGCAGCTGGGCCCGTGAGCCACAGCTACTGAGCCTGCGCGTCTGGAGCCTGTGCCCCGCAACGGGAGGGGCCGCGATAGTGAAAGGCCCGCGCACCGCGATGAAGAGCGGTCCCCGCACCGCGATGAAGAGTGGCCCCCACTTGCCGTAACCAGAGAAAGCCCTCGCACGAACCGAAGACCCAACACAGCCAAAAATAAATAAATAAATAAATAAAGTAGCTATAAAATTAAAAAAAAAAATCATGACAATAAAAGAAGTTTAAAAATAAAATAATAAGACAAAATTTTAAAAACAACCACCACAACAAAACCTCAACCATTTAAAACCTGTAGAAGTTGTCCTAAGGTCCTACTGCAAATGAAGAAACACATATGCAAGATAATCTACCAAATCTTGGTAAGAATAGAAAGTCTGTGGCATTTCAGCTGCAGTTTGCTCCCTCCTTTGTTTTTCTCCATCTCAGTGCTTAGATGCTCAAATCTGGTTGGATATGGCCTCAAAAACAGGACTCCTTCTGTCCCCTTCCAGTCATGGGATATGTTTCCTACTGAGAAAGGCAAGCCAGAAGTGTTTCTTGTTCCCACCAGTTCCAAGTTCAAAAAAATAAATTCCTGCAAATGCAGCCAAGAAATTGGGTGTTTATTTCATACACCCAAATTCCGCTCATAGAACAGATGCTCAACTCTAGGCATGGCCTGCATTGCCCTTGCACCAGCTCACTCACGACACGCAAGTTTCACTCTGAGAGAAGTAAGTTTAGAAAAGCAGAGGTTGTTGTCTTCACTCTGTACTTTGCTCATTACCAGAGGTATCCATCCAACAGAGGCACGTCATTTGACATGCTCCCAGTTCTGCAGCAAGCAATGGTTCAGAGATTTTGCCCAGAAGGAGAAGCGGTCCATATGAATAGAGACTTTCAAAGATATCCCCAAAGAAGCTTACTTTGTTTGAAACACAGTATGGGGAAGATCACATCTAATGTAATGCTGTACATTAAAACCTCAGAACTTATTCATCTTATAACTGAAGGCTTGTACTCATTGACCAATATCTTCCATTCCCCCGCCCTGCCCCACTCCTGGTAACCACCATTCTACTCACTGTTTCTATGAATTTGACTTTTCTTTTTCAGATTCCACATATAAGTGAGATCATACAGTATTTCTTTCTCTATCAGGCTTATTTCACTCATTATAGTGTCCTCTGGGTTCATCCATGTTGTTCCAAATACAGGATTTCCTTCTTTCTCATGGCTAAATAATATTCATATATATATATATATATATATATATATATATATATATATATATATATAATATGAATGTGTCATATCTTCTTTATCCCCTTCTTCTTCAATGGATACCTAAGTTGTTTCCATACCTTGGCTATTGTGAATAATGTTGCAATAAACATGTGAGTGCAGATATCTCTTCAAAATACCGATTTATTTTCGTTTTGGGTATATACTCATAAGAGGAAATTCTGGATCATATAGTAGTTCTATTTTTTGATTTTTCAGAAAATTCCATACTGTTTTCCATAATGGTTGTACCAATTTACACTCCCACCATCAGTGTACAAAGATGCCTGTCTCTACATCCTCACCAACACTTGTTATCTATTGTCTTTTAAATTAAAGTGAATCTAAAGGGTGTGAGGTTATGTCTCATTGTGATTTTGATTTGTTGTTCCAAGATAATTAGTGATGTTGAGCATCTTTTGATGTATATGTTGGCCATTTGTATGTCTCCTTTGAAAATATCTCTATTCAAGTTCTTTGCTGATTTTTCAAATTGGATTATTTGGATTTTTATTGTACTAAGCTGTATAAGTTTCTTATATATTTTTGACATTAAATCCCTATCAGATAAATAGTTTGCAAATATTTTCTCCCACTCTGATGATTGTTTTTCTCATTTTTTCTATTTTCTTTGCTGTGAAGAAGCTTTTTAGCTCAACATAGTCCCACTTATAAAGTTTCCTTTTGTTGCCTGTGTTTTTTGGTATCGTATCCAAAAATAATATTGCCAAGATCAATGTCAAGGATCTTACATCCTACATTTTCTTCTAGGAGTTTTACAGTTTTAGGTTTTACATTTAAGTCTGTAATCTGGTTTGAGTTAATTTTTGGGAGTGATGTAAGATAGGGGTCCAGTTTCATTCTTTTGCATGTGGACATCCAGTTTTCTAAGTACCATTTATTGAAGACACTACCCTTTTCCAATTTTGTGTTCTTGATGCCCTTGTCAAAATTAGTTGATGATATATGCATGGGTTTATTTTTGGTCAATGTGCTGATTTTTATGACAGTACCATAATATTTTGATTACTATAACTTTGTAGTACAGTTTGAAATCAGGAAGTTGATGCCTACAACTTTGTTCTTCTTGCTCAAATTTGCTTTCCCTATTTGGGATATTTTGTGGTTCCATATGAATTTTAGGATTGTTTTTTCTACCTGTAAAATATACTAATGGAATTTTGATAGGGATTGCATTGAATGTGTACATCACTTTGAGTAATATGGATATTTAAACAATATTAATTCTTCCAATTCATGAACATGGCATATCTTTCAATTTAATTGTGTCCTCCTCAATTTCTTTCATCAGTGTCTTACACTTTTCAGTCTATAGGATTTTCATCACCTCAGTTAATTTTATTCCTAAGTATTTTATTATTTTTGAGCTATTATAAATGTGATTGTTTTCTTAATTTCTCTTTTTGATAGTTTGCTGTTAGTGTATAGAAACACCGCTGATTTTTTTACCTTTATCTTGTATCCTACAACTTTACTGAACTCAATTAGTTCTAACTTTTTTCGTGGAGTCTTTAGGGTTTTCTATATACAAGATCATATCATCTGCAAACAGAGACAATTTTACTTCTTCTTTTATGATTTGGATGCCTTTTATTTATTTTTCTTGAATAATTGCTCCAGCAAGACATCAGTACTATGTCGAATAGGAGTGATGAGAGTGTGCACCTTTGTTTTATTCCTGATCTTAGGGGAAAAGCTTTTAACCTTTCACTGTTAAGTATGATGTTAGCTGTGTGCTTGTCATATATGGCCTTTATTACGTTGAGGCACATTCTTTCTATGCCCAACTTATTGAAAGTTTTTATAATGAAAGGATGTGAATTTTGTCTAATGCTTTTTCTGCATCAATTTAGATGATTGTATAATTTGTACCTTTCATTCTGTTAATGTGGTGTGTCACACTTATTGATTTGTGTATGTTGAAACATCCTGCATTCCAGGGATAAATCTCACTTGATTATGGTGTATGACCATTTAATGACCTGTTGAATAACGTTTGGTAGTATTTTTTGAAAACTTTTGCATATGTGTTCATCTGAATTATTGGCCTATAATTTTCTTTTCTTGTAGTGTCCTTTTCTGGCTTTGGTATCAGGATAATGCTGGCCTTATAAGACAAATTTGGGAGTATTCCTTTCTCTTCAATTTTTTGGAAGAACTTAAGAAGGATTGGTATTAATTCTTCTTTAAATATATGGTAGAATTCACCAGGAAAGCCATAAATGCCCAGGTTTTTTTGTTTTGTTTTGTTTTGTTTTGTTTTGAGCTTTTTGATTACTGTTTCAATCTCCTTGTTCATTATTGAAGTGTTTAATTCATGATGCGGTCTTGGTAGTTTCTATGTTTCTATGGTAGGTTATTCATTTGAATCATTTTTTTCTTAATGTAGGCAATTATTGCTATGAACATCCCTCTCACAACTGCTTTAGCTGTATCCTATAGGTTTGGGTATGCTGTGCTTTTTTAATATATATTTCAAGATACTTTTTGATTTCTCATTTGATTTCTTCTTTCATCAGTGGGTTGTTAGCAGTGTGTTGTTTAATTTACACATATTTGTGTTTTCTCCAATTTTCCTTCTGCTGTTTTTTCTAGTTTTACATCATTATATTCAAAGAAATGTTTGGTACTGATTACAGTCTTCTTAAATGTGGTAAGACTTGTTTTATTACCTAACATATGATCTATACTGGAGAATGTCCTGTGTGTGCCTGAGAAGAATGTGTATTCTTCTGATATTGCATAGAATGTTCTCCATATGCCTGTTAGGTCTATTTAATCCAAAGTAAAGGTCAAGTCCAATATTTCCTTGTTGATACCTTGTAATTAAAATTCTACCCATGAAATAATCCCAGGCCCTGATGGCTTCATTGGTGAATTCTGCCAAACATTTAAAATATAATTAATAGAAATTCTTCACAAACCCTTCCAAGAAATGAATTAGTGCGAAAACCTTCTCAACTCAAGCTATAATACCTGTATTACCTGATACCAAAACCAGATAAACACATCACAAGAAAACTACAGATTAATATCTTTTTATAAATTTGGACTTAAAAATCTCAACAAACTATTACCAAGCTGAATCCTTCAACTTATAAAAATAATTATATAACATGATCTGTGGAATTAATATCAGAAATTCAAGGTTGATTTAACTTTCAAAAAACTAATTAATATAATACATGATAGCAGAAGAATAAAGGACAAAATCCACATGATTATATCAAAAGCAAAAACAAATTGAGAAAACTTAGCACCCCTTCATGATAAAACTCTCAACAAACCAAGAATAGAAAGGAACTCCCTCAACATCATAAAGAACATCTATGAAAACCCACAGCTAACATCATGTTTTTTGGTTTGTTTGTTTGTTTTTATATATTTATTTATTTATTTATTTTTGGCTGCGTTGTGTCTTCACTGCTATGTGCAGGCTTTCTCTAACTGTGGGGGCTACTTTTCTTTGCAGTGCATGGGCTTCTTATTGCTGCAGCTTCTCTTTGTTGCAGAGCATGGGCTCTAGGCGTGCGGGCTTCCGTTGTTGTGGCTCATGGGCTCTAGAGTGCAGGCTCAGTAGTTGTGGTGCATGGGCTTAATTGCTCCATGGCATGTGGGATCTTCCCGGACCAGGGCTCAAACCTGTGTCCCCTGCATAGGCAGGCAGATTCTTAACCACTGCACCACGAGGGAAGTCCGTAACGTCATGTTTTATAGTGAAAAAGTAAATGCCTTATGTCTACAGTTAGGGACAAGATAAAGATACCAACTCTAGGCTCTTCAACAGTTTACTGGACTTTCTAGCCAGAGCAATAGGACAAATATAAAAAGAAATAAAAGACAGTCATATTGGAAAGGAAGGATTAAAATTCTTTCTGTTTGCAGATGACATGAAAATATACATGAAAATTCCAAAGGAGTCTACTAAAAGTCTTTAAGAATTAATAAACAAGTTCAGCATTATTGAAGAATAAAAGATTGATAAAGAAAATCAATTTTAATTTTATACATTTTTAATGAATAATCTGAGAATGAAATTAAGAAAACAATTATGTATACAATAGTTTTCAAAGAACAAAACATTTAGGAATAAATTTAACAAAAGAAGGATAAAATTACACTCTGAGAACTATAAAATATTGTTGAAAGAAATTAAAGAACATATAAATAAAGGCAAAGACACCTCCTTTCTATTGATTGGAAGACAATATTGTTATCATGGCTATATTTTCAAAATTGATCTATGGAGTCAAAGCAATTCTCATAAAAATTTAGCTGTTTTATTAGTAAAACTTGAAAAGCCCATCCTAAAATGTATAGGGGAATTTAAGGGACTCAGAATAACTGACACAATATTAAAAGAGAGAAACAAAATGGTGGACTCACACTTCATGTTTTCCAAATATACCACAAAGCTAAAGTAACCATGACAGTGTGGTACTGCCATACTTACTGACATATACAACAACGTTATATAATTGAGAGCCCAGATATAAGTCCTCATATTTATAGTTAATTGATTTTCAACAAGGCTGTCATGACAATTCAATTGAGGAAATAATAGTCTTTTCTACAAATGGTGATGAGACAACTGGATAACCACATACAAAACAATAAAGATGGATCTACCTCATAACATCTACAAAAGTTAATTGAAGTAGGTAAAAGACCTAAACACTTGAGCTAACTATAAAACTCATGGAAGAAAACAGAGGTGTAAATTTTCATACTTTTGAATTAAGCAGTGGTTTCTTAGAGATGACAACAAAAAGCCAAGCAACAAAAGAAAAATAAATTGGACTTCAACAAAATTAAGAATATTTGAGCTGTGAAAGACACCATCAAGAAAGTAAAAATACAATCTACAGAATAGTAGAATATATTTGTATCTCATATATTTGACAAGGGACTTGCATCAAGAATATGTAAAGAACATTTAGGACTCAATAATAAAAAGACAAACAACCATATTAAAAATTGGGCAAATGATTAAAGAAAAATTTCTCCAAAGAATATATACAAATACCTAAATAAGCACATGGAAAGATGCTGAACATCATTAGCCATGAAGAAAGCAAACAAACAAAAAAGACCACTTCACATGTGTTAGAGTGGCTATAATAAAAAAAGACAGATAATAACAAATGTTGGCATTGATGTGGAGAAATTGGGACCCTCATACAGAGCGGGTGATAATATAAATGATATAGATACTTTGGAAAACAGTTCTTTGAAGGTTAAACCTGGCTATTTCACTCCTAGGCATATACTCAAGAAAAAAAAGTATATGTATACATAACAACTTGTACAGGAATATTCATAAAGCATTATTAATAATAAACCAAGGTGGAAACAATCCAAATGTTCATCAACCAAAAAGAAGATAAACAGAATTGGGTATTTCAATACAATGGAATATAATAATGCAGTAAAAAGTAATCAAGCCAATTGAGATTTCTTGTCCCTATATAAGGAGTATGGAAGTCTCCATTCCATCCTAACAACATGTAAAAATGCAGAACAGTCTAAAAACCAACAAATCTTCTTTGACTATGAAAGAGGGGATATTATGGGGCAAAATTCTGCTCTGAAGATGGCAAAGATAGAGAGGTAAACAAACAGAGTCATGGCTACCCAGGCAGAGCCTCACAAGTCCTGCTCCAGGAACCAGTACTGAGGCAGGAAAATTTGAACTATAATTGACAAATTGCTGGAAGCTCAGTGTGGATAACTCTGAGTTAAAATCTTCAGAGAACCCAGTCTTAATGTGGCTTCCAAAATAGTACGATTTTTACCTCCAGGAGCTTGACCAGATTCCTACAGTAAATATTGGAGATTGGATTCCAACAGAAGGAGGCAGGGAAATAACTACTTTAAAATACACCAGAGCACTCTGTTCCTCTTAACAAGGTCTGTTCTTAGGGGAAACTAGTTAACCAGATCCTAACCTGCTAGGGTATTATCAGAACTTAACTGACCTGGGAGATAGGGAAAAACCCAGCTCCAGCCCATTTTAGCCAACGTATAACACTTAAGGAGGGAGGAAGAAAGCAGAGACACTTGTGAAGTTCACAATTCAGAGGCACTTGCTCACTAAGACTGAGACTTAATCATTGTATTATAGAACTCTATCCCTCTCCCTGAAACTCAGCAACACAAATTTTTAAAGGTCTATTAACAGCAGTTTTTTTTACACAGTACATCATATTTAGCTATCAATAAATTACAAGGCATACTAAAAGGCAAAAAGCACAATTTTAAGAGTAGAGCAAGCATCAGAACTGGACATGACAGCGATGTTGGAATTATCAGAGCAGGAATTTTTTAAAAATCTACAGTTAATATGCTAAGGGTTCTATGGATAAATTAGACAGCATGCAAGAACAGATGGGTAATATAAGCAGAAAGATATAAATCATAAAAAGAACCAAAAAGGAAGGCTAGATATAAAAAAAAAGGATCACTGTAACAGAAATGAAGAATGCCTTTGACAGACTTATTAGTAGACTGCACACAGCTTAGGAAAGAACTTCTGAGCTAAAGGATATATCAATAGAATCCTCAATGAAAAGGAAAGAGAAAAAGACTGATAAAAGCAGAACAGAATATCCAAGAAATGTAGGACAACTACAAAAGATGTAACATACATAAGATGACACTACCAGAAGGAGAAAAAGAAAGAGAAAAGAACAGAAGAAAATTTTGGAACAATAATGACGGAAAATTTTACCAAATTAATGTCAGATTCCAAATTACAATCCAAAAGCTCAAAGAATGGCTAGCAGAAAAAAATGCCTGCCCTTCTCCCTACCCCTCCAAAATGATTTTTAAACTACAGAAAATCAAAGATGGATTAAAAATCCTGAAAGAAGCCAGAGGATAAAAACATCTAACCTATTGAGGAACAAAGATTAAAATTGTATCTGACATACCCTCAGAAACCATGCAAGCAAGAAGAGAGTGGGGTGAAATATTTAAAGTGTTGAGCAAAATACCCATCAACCTACTGTATCAAAAGCATTCTTCATTTCTGTTACAGTGTTTTTTTAATATCTAATCTTTCTTTTTGGTTCTTTCTTATGATTTCTATCTCTCTGTGAAATTATCATTAAAAGTGAGGGAGAAATAAAGATTTTCTCAGACAAACAAATTTGAGAAAGTTTATCGTTAGTAGGCCTGCCTTCTAATAAATGTTTAAAGAAGATTTATTAGAAAGATTATAAGTCAGAAACTCAGATCTACGTAAAGAAGAGGATCAATGAAGGAATGAATGAAGATAAAATTAAAACCTTAAAAAATTCTTAGTCTAATGGATATTTTGTATACAATAATAGCAATAACGTTTTCAATCATGTATGCCTATGTATATAGCATATGCATACACTTATGTATGCTTATTTATGACTGAAATAAATGAAAGTATTGATACAAAGGATGGGAGGAAGGAATTAGGGTTATTTTGCTATTATAAGGTATTCACACTACCTGTGAAGTGGTATAATGTTATTTAAAAGTGGACTTGGGTTAGTTGTAAATGTATATTGCAACCATAGGGCAACAACTAGAAAAAGTAAAAAAAAAAAAAAAATTACAACTTTATGCTAAGGAAAGAAAAGAGAATCATAAAAAATGCTCAATTAATACCACAAAGGAAGGGTGATTGAGCAAGATGGCAAAGTAGGAGGATATGGAACTCACCTACCCACATGAACAGATCAAGCATACATATATAAGAGTAATAATTCTCACTGAAACTAACGGGAAACTGGCAGTAAGACTCCTGTACAATGAAGGCCTTAAGAAAGATCCACACAGGACTGGGTAGGAAGGGAAGAGAAGTGATTAGGTTTGGACATGTGACCCAGGGATGGGTCTCAGAGGAAAAGAGACAATACGTAGGCAGAGATCCACCCTGAGTGAGAGGTTTGAGCCACATATTGGATGTCTCAGCCCTGGGGTCCAATATAAGGAAGATGAGCTACCTTGGCTGGTTTGTGGGTCACTGGAACTAACAGGAGGGCTGTGGGAAGCCTTGACTCCAATCATGAGAAGCACACGAGTGCTGCCTTGCTTATAAGGCAGGGCAGAGAGGGCAGATTGAGGACTGCTCCAGTTGCTGCCCAGTTTTCTGCAACTGCCACAACCCACATCCCAGCCTGAGCTGAGCAAACACAAACATAGTACTAAAGAAAATCATCAAACCACAAGGCAAGAAATTTTTTAAAAAGAAGAAATAAATGGACAGAGAAGAACTACAAAACAACTAGAAAACAAGTAATAAAATGGCAAGTAGTACATACCTATCAATAATTACTTTCAATGTCAATGGATAAATGCCCCAATCAAAAGACAAAGGGTGTCTGACTGGATAACAAAAAGACCACCTATATGCTGCTTACAAGAGACTCACTTCAAAGCTAAAGACATACATACAGACTAAATGTGAGGGCATGGAAAAAGATATTTTATGCATATGGAAATGCCAAGAAAGCAGAGCTAGCAATACTTAGGTAAAATAGATTTTAAAAAAAAGTCTCTAACAAAAGACTAAGAGGTGCATTATAGAATGATAAAGGGATCAATACAAAAATAGGATATTACACTCATTAACATATATGCACCCAATATAGGAGCACCTAAATATATAAAGCAAATATCAACAGACATAAAAGGAAAAATTGACAACAATATAATAATAATAGGGAACTTTTAACACCACACTTACATCAATGGACAGATCATCCAGACAGAAAATCAATAAGGCAACTGTGAACTTAAAGGACACAATAAGCCAGTTGGACTTAATAGAAGACATTCAATTTAAAAACATCAGAATACACATTTTTTTTCAAGTGCACATGGAATATTCTCCAGGATAGATAACACTCTAGGCCACAAAACAAGTCTTAACAAATTTAATAGAATATAAATTATATTAAGCATTGTTTCTAACCACAATGGCATGAAAATAGAAATCAATTATAGAAAGAACCATGGGAAAAGAACAAATACGTGGAAACTAAACAACATTCTATAACAAACCAATGAGTCAATGAAGAAATCAAAGAGGAAATCAGAAAATACCATAAGACAAATGAAAATGGAAACACAACTTTCCAACATCTATGGGATGCAGCAAAAGCAGTTCTAAGAGGAAAGTTTACAGCAATAAAGACCATCATCAAGAAATAAGAAAAATCTCAAATAAACAACCTACACTACCATCTAAAGGAATTAGAAAAAGAACAAACAAAGCCCAAAGTCAGAAGAAGGAAGGAAATAATAAAGACCAGAGAGGAAATAAAATAGAGACCAAAAAAAAAATAGAAAAATCAATGAAAGCAAACCTCTTTTTGAAAAGATAAACAAAATAGATAAGCTTTTAGCCAGGCTCATCAAGAAGAAAAGAGAGAGGACCCAAATTAACAAAATAAGAAATGAAAGAGGAGAAATAACAACCAATATCACAGAGATACAAAAGATCAAAAGAAAATACTACCAACAGTTATATGCCAACTAATTAGAGAACCTACAAGAAATGGACTAATTTCTAGAAATACACAACCTACCAAGAATAAATCAGGAATAACAAGGCAATCTGAGCAGACTAATCACTAGTAGTAAAATTGAATTTTGTAATTAAAAAAAAAAAAAAACAACTCCCTGCAAACAAAGTCCAGGACCAGATAGCTTCACAGGGGAGTTCTACAAAATGTATAAAGAAGAGCTAATACCCATCCTTCTCAAACTATACCAAAAAATTGAAGAGGAGGGAACACTCCATAGTTCATTCTATGAGGCTACCATTACCCTGATACAAAAACCAAAGACACTAAAAAAAAAGAAAATTACAGGCTAATATCTCTGATGACTATAGATGCAAAAATTTCCATTTTTAAATCAGGACTACACCAAACTAAAGTGCTTCTACACAGCAAAAGAAACCATCAACAAAAGGAAAAGACAACCTATAAAATGGGAGCAGATATTTTCAAGTGGTATATTTGATAAAGGTTTACTATCCAAAATATATAAAGAACTCATACAACTCAACAACACAAAAGAAACAACTCAATTAAATAATGGGCCGAGGAGCTGAACGACATTTTTCCAGAGAAGTTATACAGATGGCCAAAAAGCACATGAAAAGATGTTCAACATCACTAATTACTAGGCAAATGCAAATCAAAACCACAATGAGATATCACCTCATGCCTTTTAGAATGGCTATTATCAAACTGGAAAAATAAAACGTGTTGGTGAGGAAGTAGAGAAAAGGAACCCTATACACTGTTGATGGGAATATAAATTGGTGTAGGCACTATGGAAAACAGTATGGAAATCCTTCAAACAATTAAGAATAGAACTACCATATGATCCAGATATTTCACTTTTGGTATTTATCCAAAGAAAATGAAAACACTAATTTGAAAAGATATATGTACCCCTGTGTTCATTTCAGTATTATTTAAGATAGCCTGAATATAGAAACAATCTAAGTGCCCATCTGTGGTTGAATAGATAAAGAAGATGTATATATATATACAATGGAATACTTAGCCATAAAAAAGATGAAATCTTGCCATTTGCAATAACATGGATGGACCCTGAGGGCATTATGATAAGTAAAATAAGTCAGATGGGGAAAGACAATTACCATATGATTTCATTCATATGTAGAATATAAAAAACAAACAAAGCTAAATAAAACTACAAACCAAACCAAACCAAAAAAAAAAAAAAAATGTAGATACAGGGAACAGAATAGTGGTTACCAGAGGGGAAGAGATTGGTTGCAAAATGGGTAAAGGGGATCAACTGTATATTGACAAATGGAAACTAAATTTTTGGTGGTGAGCACTCTGTAGGGTATACAGAAGTAGAAATAAAATGTACACATGAAACTTATATAATGTTATAAAGCAATGTTACCTCAATAAAATAAATCTAAAATTATCAAACAGCAGAATGTGATAAAAATTACATGTACTTTACATTAATTTCAGGAGAAAGGACATATTTCCAATATCCAAGAATAAGTTAGGCCTTTACATTAATTACATATAGAGAATTACTTTCAGAATCTTATTTCTTTGGTATTGGTTAACAAACATACTATAAAGGCATACTGAAAAATTATTCTTATTATCAAGAAAATAATTCAAATCAGAAGTTAAATTTGTTGGAAAACAGTTTGTCAGTTCCTCAAAAAGTTAAACACAGAGTTTATTTTATGACCCATCAGTTCCACTTCTAGTTATATACCCAAGAGAACTGAAAACATACGATCACACAAACACTTCTACACAAATTGTTCAAGTAGCACTATTCACAATACCCATACAATGGACAATTATTTAGTCATAAAAAATAGTGAAGTAATGATCCATGCTACAATATGAATGAACCTTGAAAACACTGCAAAAAGTAAAAGAAGCCAAACACAAAAGTCCATGTATTATGTGATTCCATTTATGTGAAATGTCCAGAACAGGCAAATCCATAGAAATAGGAAGTAGATTAGTGGTTGCCAGGGCAAAGCAGGAAGGGAGAACTGGGAGATGAATGTTTCTTTTTGGGGTGATGGAAGTGCTCTGAAATTAGGTAGTGGTGACCACTGTACAACATTATGAATATACTAAAAACTAATAAACTGTACACTTTAAAATGGTTAACATGGTGGGAAAAATATAAATGGAAGGTGAAAAAGATACTTTGCAAACATTAATAAAAGACAGCAGGAGCAGCTATATTAATTTCAGACAGAGCAGACTTCAAAGTATTGTGTAATGGTATTTTGCAATCACATTATTAAAAATAATAAGTTAAATAAGTAAACAAGGAGAACTGCTAGACTTTTTCAGACTCCCACTGAATTAAGCAGATTTATTCTGCTTCTAAAATGTTGATGATAATGCATTCTTATTAAATCTTTTGTTTCAAGGATTGACAGGGAGAGAAATATCTATTTGGGGTATCTCCTTTTTCTATATCACTTTCTTTTTTCTTCATATTGTATACATTCTTTATTACATCTGATTCAAAGATAACTTGGCATGAAAGTTGTTATACAAGATTTTCTTCCTAATGAGAAATTTTAAGATTGGAAGAATCATTTATGCTTTTTATCATAACAATTTGCAGGGGAAAAAATGTCAATTATATTTTCTTGGACTCATGTTCTAAGTATAAATAACTAAAATGTATATAGAGTTCATATTTTGTTTAAAGTTAAGAATTTTATCACACCAACTAGCTATATAATAATAAAAAATATGAGATAATCTAATCTTCATTATTTTTTGAATTATTATTTAAATTATATAAACACTTGACTCAAAAGGATATAATTTTCCAATGATTTTAGTATAATTCACTTTCTTAAAATTTATATTAACTCCAGATCCATTTCACTATTTCTTATCTATTCAAAACTTCTATGAACATACAATTAAGAACTTTCACAATGTGAATTGTTGTAGCATTTTTCCCCTTAGGATAAATAGTAAATATTTAAAGTCACTAAGAGTTAGAATTTCAGCATATAAAGCACCTCAGAACTAGTTTTACCCCAAATTGCATCTGGATTGCTTGCCTGTATTTCAGCATGCAAATTCAGATATTAACTATATATTCAAATGCTAAGCTTGTAGTGTTACTGACACCATTACACTGATTGGGTATGAAGGAACCCATGAAATTACAAGGTCAGAGATGAAACGCAGTTCATAGAGGCTAGAACTGACATTAAGTAGACATTCTGTGATTTGGTCCTCCAAAGCCTGGACTTGACACCCAAAGCCAAAGCCACAGCTTTGAGCTGAACACCAAAAGCAAACTTTATTTCAATGCACTGTTAACCATTTCCTCATCCTTCTGTTTTAATCTAGTAATTGGGGCCAATTCCTTACCATGAAAAGGGATCAAGTAATTATTTCCTAAGGCTATGTATGACATGCAAGGGAGAGGTGGCACATGGAACTAGGGAACTGTTAGATAATGTGTAACCAGTACTGGAATCTGACCCCAGAGATACAGTGGAAAAAGGCAGCCACTGAAATGAAATGTGCTGGTCTCTAGTGCCTGAGAGTGTTGTGTGGGAAGCCAGTGGGAAGCAGTAGATACTCTGACAGCCCTTTACTCTGCATTTTTAGGAGAAGGAGGAGGACAAGAGGAGACAAATACATAGTGAGCACCTAACATACGGCAATCATTGGGCTGGATAATTCATTAATTTGCAGGACAAACTACATAATTAGTGGGATCTAGTGCAAAAGGAAAATAAGGGGCGCCTATTTAAAAATTAAGAAATTCACGATGGCAACGGAAGAGCATTAAACCAACTGTGGGCGTTTCTGAACACAGGGCCCTGTGTAAATGCCCATGTGTCTGTGAAGTTGGCCTTGCTAATTGGACATTGGTGTTCTCAGGAATGCTACATACTATAATCCCTATTCCACAATTAGAAAACCGAGGCTTAGAAAGGTTTAACTGGTTTGTGCAAGGGTACATACCTTGCAAAAGACAAAGATGGATATATACATATATATGGCTTTATAATTTTGAATTTTATTTATTTTTTTATTGGGGTATAGTTGTTTTACAATGTTATGTTAGTTTCTACTCTACAATGAAGTGACTCAGCTATATGTACACACACATCCCCTCCCTTCTGGATTTTCCTACCATTTAGATCACCACAGGGCACTGAGTAAAGTTCCCTGTGCTATACATGAGGTTCTCATAGTTACCTATTTTATACATATTAGTATATATATGTCAATCCCAATCTCCCAATTCATCCCACCTCCCCTTTCCCCCCTTGGTGTCCATTTGTTTGTTCTCTACGTCTGTCTCTATTTCTGCCTTGCAAACAGGTTCATCTGTACCATTTTTCTAGATTCCACATACATGCATTAATATACAATATTTTTCTCTTTCTGACTTACTTCACTCTGTATGACAGTTTCTCCCTAGCTCTTTGTGATTTGTTTAGTCTTACAGAGCACAAGGGCAATATTATACACACCATCTAAAATTTATATTTAGATGTTTATGTGCTCTTTATTTTTCATCATCTCATAAAGTGCCCCCTTCCTGTTACTATATAGTTCACTTCTCTCTGCAACTGCCCTGCTAATAGGTTTCCCAATTAGAGTGGGATTACACATCCAATGGGAAGAAGACTGCAGTACAGCCATAATAACCACAGCAATCTCAGAGCTTCCTAGGATCGGCATAGAGTTAGAACTCCATTATTGGCAAAGCCACAGGACTAGAACTGTTGAAGCTGCAGGTTCAGTGGACTGCTTCATGGTTGGTCCTCTAACTGCTCGTTAATACTGAAGGCCAGGGTAATTACTCTTGCAAAATCCCATGGTACTTGCAAATCCTACTTTTTGCTAATTTTTCTTTCCAGTTTGTAATAGAGAGGTGGCCTTTCACCCACGGGAGTGCACTCCATGTGTCACTAGAGCATGTACACTTCTGTGGAAGAGGGGCTTTGGTCTATGTGTATATATATATATATATTTTTTTTTTTTTTGGAAAGAGATAGTTGAGAAGAGGACATGCTGTAAATAGCATGTAACTTCCCTCTGAACAGATTAGTCCCTCTGAATTGTATAAGTGAGCAAATCTAATTTTAGTGAACAAAAGAGGCTGGGAGATACTGAGCATAATTTTTATGTAAAAATAGGAAGTCTCCAAAGACGTCTCTCTTTAAACAGATGAATGAACATTACCAAAGTCATCCGAATGCGGAAGGTTGATTTATGCGTTTTCCATTGTACCCTTCAACCAAAAAAGCTTTTTCTGTTTCCAAATAGTATGCATTTGGGGTAAAGTTTCACTTCATGCACCAAGAAGGGCTGAGTGAAGAGAGCTCCAAAGCAGTCATGTAAAGAAATTGTTTCTCCTTTTTTTTTTTTTTAACTCAAACATAGCTCTGCCAAATAGGCTGTCCAACTGTCTACTGTATCCACTTTTAGCTACTTGAATTTTAATTAAAAAAATAAAAGTTTCAATGTTATGTATCAGAACATATGATTAATTCTCCATTGGCACCCGATGTCTTCAGCAGAGTGCAGACACAATAAGAAAAAGCTCAAATCCTGCTTGAACACAGCAGCTCAATTCACAAATCAGTATCAGCCATTCTAGAAGATGGGTTTTATTCAACGGCTCCCTCAGCATTGTCGGTAGTTATAGTTTCCTTATAGCTTTTAGTACACTTTAAAATCAATAGTGAGTTATTAACTACTAAAATATATTTAAACATTTGTCCTATTAAAGATAATACACTGCTTATATGGTTTTCACATACTCTCACTCACAGGATTTCCCTTTTACCCTGCTCTCTTTCAAACATGGACACTTCTTACACTCTAAGAGTTTTTAAAGTAACCTACAGCAAGAGTTAAGGAGTTTAACTTCTGTCTCTCTTTATATATTTGTGTGTGTGTGTGTTCATCAATTAATCCATGTATTCATATATGAATTCAAGAAGCCTTACTGAATAACAATTACCTGCTGCTCAGTATTCCAAGCACTGAGAATCTTTCAAACAAAACCTTCCTCCCAGAGCTTAAAGCCTTGAAAACTACATTTGATGTTAGTGAAAGAATATTTTAATTGCTCGAATGGCAACTTTTGTTGTCTTTCTTTGCCACCCTGGTGCTGTATTTGCACCTTACAACCCAGGCTTTCATCATAAGCAACTATTTCTGGGGTCCTCCACATGCCACACATTTTCACTTCTTTGTGCCTTTCTAAGCCTCTCACTTCTATCTAGATTGCCTTTTCATCCTTTTTATTAATTTATTTTTACATTTTATTGTGGTAAGAACACATAACATGAGGTCTACCCTCTTAAAATTTTAAGTACACCATACAGTATTGTAAACCATAGGTACAATGCTGTACAGCAGGTCTCTAGAACTCATTCATCTTGAATAACTGAAACCTGATACCCTTTGAACAGCAACTCCCCATGTCCCTCTCTCTGCAGCCCCTGACAACCAACGTTATCTGCTTCTCAGAATTTGACTACATTAGATACCTCTTATAGGTGGAATCAGGCAGCATCAGTCCTTCTGTTGGCTGGCTTATTTCTCTTAGCATAATGTCTTCCAGGTTTAGTCACGCTGTCACATATGGTATGATTTTCTTTTTTTTTTTCTTTTTTTTTGGTTGAATAATATCCCACAGTGTGTACATGTGTCTATGTAGATATATGCATATATATATATATACATTTTCTTTATCCATTCATCTGTCAATAGATATTTAGATTTTTTCCATATCTTGTCTATTGTGAATAGTTCTGCAATGAACATGGCAGTTCCTATACCTCTTGTAGATCCTGATTTCAGTTCTTTTAGATATAAAATAAGAAGCAAGATGGCCAGATCATGTGATAAGCTTTATTTTAAATATTTTGATGAATCACAATATTGTTTTCCATAGTGGCTACACCATTTTGCATTCTCTCCAACAGTGCATAAGGGTTCTAATTTCATCATGTCCTTGTCAACACGTTGTCTCTTACTTTTTAATGACAATAGCTATCCTAACAGGTATGAAGTGCTATATTATTGTGGTTTTGAGTTGCATTTCCCAGATGTTTAGTGATGTAGAGCATCTTTTCATATACTTGTTGGCCATTTATATGTCTTGTTTGGAGAAATATATATTAAATTCCTTTGGCTCATTTTTAAATTGGGTTATAGGTTCTTTTGTTTGTTAGTTTTTTGTTATTGAGTTGTAGAACTTCCTAATATATTTCAGATATTAATGTTTTATCAGGTATATGGCTTGCAAACATTTTTTTCCCATTCATAAGTTGCTTTTTCTCAGCCTGGTGATGGTTTTCTTTGCTGTGCAGAAGCTTTTAAATTTGATGCAAGTCCACTTGTAAAATTTTGATTTTGTTGCTTGGACTTTTGGTGTCATATGCAAGAAATCATTGCCAAGCCCTATATCATGAAGCTTTTTTTCCCCTACGTTTTCTTCTAAAAATCTTACACTTAAATGTTTAATCCATTTTGAGCTGCTATTTGTGTATGGTGTAAGATTGGGGTCCAATTTCATTCTATTGCATGTGGATATCCAGTTTTCCCAGCATCACAGAATTATTTGTTGAAGAGATTGTCCTTTTCCCTTGTGTATTCTTGTCACCCTTATTGAAGATCAGTTTACTCTATAGTCTTGAGTTTAGTTTTGGGCTCTCTCTTCTGTTTCATTGATGTATGTCTAGTTTTATGCCAGTACCATATGGATTTAACTGCTATAGCTTTGCAGTATGTTTTGAAATCAGAAAGTTTGATGCCTCCAGCTTTTTTCTTCTTTCCCAGGATTGCTTTGGTTATTTGGGATCTCTTGTGGTCCAATATGAATTTTAGGATTTTTTTTCTATTTTTGTTAAAATTGCCATGGGATTTTGATAGGGATTACATTGAATCTGTATATCACTTTGAATAATATGGATGTTTTAACAATATTAATTCTTCCAATTCATGAACATAAAATGTTTCTTTGTGTGTGTGTGTGTGCCTTCTCTAATTTCCTTCATCAATGATTTGTTGCTTTCAGTATACAAGTATTTCACAACTTTGGTTTGTTCCTAAGTTTGTCATTCTTTTTGATGCCCTTGTAGATGGGATTGTTGTTATTGTTGTTGTTGTTTTTAAATTTCCTTTCACATTAGTTCATTATTCGTGTATAGAAAGACAACTGATTTTTGTATGTTGATTTTGTATCATGTGGCTTTACTGAACTTGTTGATAATTAACAGTTTTCTATGGAGACTTTATGATTCCTATACATACAATCATGTCATAGGCAAATAGAGATAAATTTTACTTCCTTCTTCTGATTTGGACAGCTTTTATTTCTTTTTCTTGCTTAATTTCTTTGGCAAGGACTTCCAGTACTATGTTGAATAAAGTAGCAAGAATGGGGATCCTTATCTTATATGGGATCTTAGAGGAAAACTGTCAGTTTTTCACCATTGAGTATGATGCTAGTTGTGGGATTTTTATAGCTGGCTTTTATTACATTGAGATAAATTTCTTCTATAAATAGTTTGTTGAGATTTTCTATTGTGAAACGATGTTGAATTTTGTCTAATGCTGTTTCTGCATCTTTTGAGATGATCATGTGGGTTTTGCCCTGCATCCCATTAATTTGGTGTATCATTTCTGTGTGTTGAACCACTTTTGCATCCCTAGGATAGAGCTCACTTAATCATAGTGTATGATCTTTTTAATGTGCTGTTGAATTCACTTTGCTAGCATTTTGTTGAGAATTTCTGCATCTATGATCATCAGAATTATTGGCTGTAGTTTTTCTTCCTTGTAGTGTCCTTGTGTGACTTTGGTGTCAGGGTAATGCTGGTCTTATAAAATGAGTTTGGAAGTGTTCTCTCTCCTATAATTTTGGAAGAGTTTAAGAAGGATTTGAATTAATTCTTCTTTAAATGTTTGGTAGATTTCACCAGTGAAGCCTAAGCTTTTCTTTGTTGGGACATTTTTGATTATTGCTAATGTTTGCACTTTTATTTATATTATTTAAAATATTATAATTTTTGTTTCATTATGTTACAAAAATATGCTGCATTTTATTATGTGATGAATATTTTCTGCTTCCTTCTTTCCTCTCTCAAATGTGTCAAAATGCTTTGTGTTTTTAAAGAAATCTTTACATTCCATAATTCTTTGGTAGATACTCTTTTCAAAGATATATGATTTGTATGAAAATTAAGATGTAAACTTCTCAATTTCCATTGTTTCCAGACATTTTAATATCTTTCATGCTCAAATGGAAAACTATTGTTCAACAATGTAGTAAGTAGCATTGGAATTACACAGAAGCTTGTTTAAGCCCAGCACTGCCTCCTATTTTCTTAAGGACCTCAGAGACCTCAGTTCTCCATGTAAAAAAATGAGGTCAGATGATCATTTGGATAATTTTCAACCCTAAAACTGGAAAATAAATAAAACAGGGACAGCCCAATCAGTTACATCCACTGTTGATGTGCTACTTCTACTTCTTTTTCTAATAGAAGGAGGAGCTAAGTAGATAAAAGGACCAACAGGAAATACCTCCAGGCTGAGTGTCTGAAAGTCACTTTTGTAATTTTGATATGAGTTGAGTTTCTGGTCAACAGTTTGGCAAGAATATACATGTCGGGCTTCCCTGGTGGCACAGTGGTTGAGAATCTGCCTGCCAATGCAGGGGACACAGGTTCGAGCCCTGGTCTGGGAAGATCCCACATGCCGCGGAGCAACTGGGCCCGTGAGCCACAACTACTGAGCCTGAGCGTCTGGAGCCTCTGCTCCGCAACAAGAGACGCCGCGATAGTGACAGGCCCGCGCACCGCGATGAAGAGTGGCCCCCACTCGCCGCAACTGGAGAAAGCCCTCACACAGAAATGAAGACCCAACACAGCCAAAAATAAACATAATAAATAAATAATAAATAAAAATTAAAAAAAAAAGAATATACATGTCAAAGACTGTATACAGAGGTTTGCACCAATGTCAGACATTCTAAAAATTATTAATATTGCCAATATTCTAACACTAATCATTGTACTACCAAATCTTTAAGTTGGTTTTTATCTTCACTATTACTTAATTAACTTACTCAACAAATATTTATTGAGCATCTACCATGAGATTGGTACCGTGGTAAACTTTGGGACAACACATCTTACCTCAGATATATGACAAAATAATGGGAAAATGACAGACACTAAATAATAAAAGACCACAATAATTATAAAATAAATAAACGTAGCATTGAAGAGGGAAATAGCTGGCAAAGGTAATTAAAGCTTAACAAGTAGTAGCTTCCACTTAGAAATCATGAAAGATATTAAAGGGTTCAGCTATATCCTCTACCAAGAAAATAAGGAAGAGAAAATTTTAAAAGTGAGTGAGAAAGAAAAGAAACATGATTTTTATTGATTCCAAAGAATAAGACAGTACAAAACAGGAAAGATTATTCTTTACTAATTAAAAAAAAAAAAACTTGATTGAGAAAATGTTTCAGAGACAAGGGGTAATTCTGTAATTGGCTGAGTTGGTCATTGGTAAGTTTGTATATTGCCACCTGATCAATAAAAAGATCAAAAGGAAGAATTTTATACACATTTAGTTGCAAACAAAATCTTTCAGACAGTTTGTCACTCTTTATGATGGCTAAGAAAAGGCAAGGAAGAAAATGACATCTTTGAAACCAGCAAGACTGGTTTTAGGGAAAGTGGTGAAATATCCCCAATATGCACCATAGTCTGTCTCTCTACTTTTTAAATTTAATTCTTTCCTCAGTATAATATTATCTTTATTTCTTTTTTTATTTTCTACTTTTCCAAGACCACAACTACTTATAGTCAATGAAATGAATTGGTGAGTTGTTTTGCATTGCCCTCATCATCTTTCCTTCTGTACAGGCATTAAGCAAATTGCTTCTTCACAAAAATCATTATTTTATTACTTTATTACTTTATTCCTATTTATATGGATAACAAAATAATCAAATTATAGTATCAAATGGAGCAAATTTAATTTGTAAAAAAGGCCTCAGACATGTTCCAAATGAGAAACTGTAATTAGTAAATCTGCAAATCAATGTCATATTTATGTAAAGTTGACTGAAATATCTTGATCTATGTTAGACCATTGATTATGTAAGTCTTATGCCTAATCTGGGCTTGTTCTTTCTAGAGCATCAGTACTGTGACTTATATTACTAAAGTCCACTGAAGTTTATGGATCTATTTTAAAGATACTCGAAATCATTTTATAACATGAGCATTTAGAAAGACAACAAAAACGATCTCTTGAGAGTCAAGCAACATTAGATATAATTTTTTGTGTGATTTAAGAAATTTAATTAAAAATGTGATATGTTAAGTATTATGATATTAAGTCCAAATCCTTTTTCTTTAGTTTACTAATAAAGGCTTTTCAAAAATTCTTACAATAATGCTTAGATTCTAGGTCTAATTCTGGCACTGGTTTACATCCTTTTTTAAAATCTTGTTTCTACCTAAACCTAGGAAAATTCTTTAGCTTGTTTTTTCTTTGATCCATAATGCATTGTTAATTTCTAGAATCTATTCTGATAAATTGAGATACCTCAATAAACTTCTCTATCCAAAAACATTTATAAAACAAAAGCATTCTACATATGACTAGTTCTTATAACATCTCCCAATAAAGGACAAGAAAATATTCTAAAACTATAATTAATGAAGAGATGTTATAGGTAAGTGAAATTAGCCTGATCCAGTTTTCTGAGGATCTAATGCTGTAGAAAAAGAGTTGACAGCTGGGCAGAATAAATCCAGCCTTAGCTTTGACACAAAAGTCTAGGATTCAATTTTGCATATTCAAGTATCACATTAGGCAGAACTAAAGTGATCTTAACAAAGTTTGTTATTGTTGTTGTTGTTGTTGTTGTTTTCAGGGTGGGGGAGATTTACTTTCTGTCAATGGGCCTGAAAAGTTGAGATCCAAAACTGTTGTGTCATAGAATATAGGAAAAACACATGAACCTGGAATAACTGAAATACAGGGAGACCTTCAAGATGGCAGAGGAGTAAGACGTGGAGATCACCTTCCTCCCCACAAATACATCAGAAATACATCTACATGTGGAACAACTCCTACAGAACACCTACTGAACCCTGGCAGAAGACCTCAGACCTCCCAAAAGGCAAGAAACTCCCCACATACCTGGGTCGGGCAAAAGAAAAAAGAAGAAACAGAGACAAAAGAATAGGGACGGGACTGCACCTCAGGGAGGGAGCTGTGAAGGAGGAAAAGTTTCCACACACTAGGAAGCCTCTCAACTGGTGGAAACGAGGGGTGGGGGGGAAGCTTCAGAGCCACTGAGGAGAGCGCAGCAACCCAGGTGCGGAGGGCAAAGTGGAGAGATTCCCACACAGAGGAGCGGTGCCGACCAGCACTCACCAGCCCGAGAGGCTTGTCTGCTCACCCGCCAGGGCAGGCGGGGGCTGGGAGCTGAGGCTCGGGCTTCAGAGGTCGGATCGCAGGGAGAGGACTGGGGTTGGCGGCGTGAACACAGCCTGAGGGGGGTTAGTGCACCACACCTAGCCGGGAGGGTGTCCGGGAAAAAGTCTGGAGCTGTTGAAGAGGCAAGAGACTGTTGTTTCGGGGTGCATGGGGAGAGGGGATACAGAGCACCACCTAAACGAGCTCCAGAGATGGGAGTGAGCTGTGGCTATCAGCGCGGACCCCAGAGACGGGCAGGAGACGCTAAGGCTGCTTCTGCCGCCGCCAAGAAGCCTGTGTGCAAGCACAGGTCACTCTCCACACCGCCCCTCCCGGGAGCCAGTGTAGCCCGCCACTGCCAGGGTCCCGCGATCCAGGGACAACCTCCCCGGGAGAATGCACGGCGCACCTCAGGCTGGTGCAACGTCACGCCGGCCTCTGCCACCGCAGGCTCGCCCCGCTTCCTCTGTACCACTCCCTCCCACCGGCCTGAGTGAGCCAGAGCCCCCGAAGCAGCTGCTCCCTTAACCCCATCCTGTCTGAGCGAAGAACAGACGCCCTCAGGCTACCTACACGAAAAGGCAGGGCTAAATCCAAAGCTGAACTGCGGGAGCTCTGCGAACAAAGAAGAGAAAGGGAAATCTCTCCCAGCAGCCTCAGGAGCAGCAGATTAAATCTCCACAATCAACTTGATGTACCCTGCATCTGTGGAATACCTGAATAGACTACGAATCATCCCAAATTGAGGCTGTGGACTTTGGGAGCAACTGTAGACTTGGGGTTTTCTGTATGTGACTGAGTGGTTTCTGGTTTTAGGTTTATCTTACTTTAGTATTTAGAGTTTATTATCATTGGTAGATTTGTTTATTGATTTGGTTGCTCTCTTCTTTTTTTTTTAAATTAATATATAGAGATATATTATTTTTCCGTTTTCTTTTTTTGTGAGTGTGTATGTGTATGCTTCTTTGTGATTTTGTCTATATACTTTTGCTTTTACCATTTGTCCTAGGGTTCTGTCTGTCCGGTTTTTTTTTGTTTTTTGGGGTTTTTTTTAGTATAGTTTTTAGCACTTATTATCATTGGGGATTTGTTTTTTGGCTTGGTTGCTCTCTTCTTTCTTTCTTTTTTCTTTTTTTAAATTACTTTTTAAATTTTTTTATTTTTAATAATATTTTTTAATTTTTATTTTGGTAACTTTATTTCTTTTTATTTTACTTTTTTCTTTCTTTCTTTTTTTCTCCCTGAGCCGTGTGGCTGACAGGGTCTTGGTGTTCTGGCTGGGTGTCAGGCCTGTGCCTCTGAGGTGGGAGAGCCGAGTTCAGGACATTGCTCCACCAGAGACCTCCCGGCCCATGTAATATCAAACAGTGAATGCTGTCCCAGAGATCTCCATCTCAACACTGAGATGCAGCTCCACTCAACAACCAGCAAGCTACAGTGCTGGACACCCTATGCCAAACAACTAACAGACAGGAACACAACCCCACCCATTAACAGAGAGGCTGCCTAAAATAATAATAAGGTCACAGACACTGCAAAACACACCACCAGATTTGGACCTGCCCACCAGAAAGACAAGATCCAGGCCCATCCACAAGAACACACTCACTAGTCCCCTCCACCAGGAAGCCTACACAACCCACTGAACCAAAGTTAGCCACTGGGGGCAGACACCAAAAACAACGGGAACTATGAACCTGCAGCCTGCGAAAAGGAGACACCAAACACAGTAAGTTAAGCAAAATGAGAAGACAAAGAAATTTGCAGCAGATGAAGGAGCAAGGTAAAAACCCATCAGACCAAACAAATGAAGAGGAAATAGGCAGTCTACCTGAAAAAGAATTCAGAGTAATGACAGTAAAGATGATCCAAAATCTTGGAAATAGAATGGAAAAACTACAAGAAGCATTTCACAAGAAACTAGAAGAACTAAAGAGCAAACCAACAATGATGAACAACACAATAAATGAAATTAAAAATTCTCTAGAAGGGATCAATTGCAGAATAACTGAGGCAGAAGAACAGATAAGTGACCTGGAAGATAAAAGAGTGGAAATAACTACTGCAGAGCAGAATACACAAAAAAGAATGAAAAGAATTGAGGACAGTCTCAGAGACCCCTGGGACAACATTAAATGCACCAACATTTAAATTATAAGTGTCCCAGAAGAAGAGAAAAAGAAAGGGACTGAGAAAATATTTGAAGAGATTATAGTGGAAAACTTCCCTAATATGAGAAAGGAAATAGTCAATCAAGTCCAGGAAGCACAGAGAGTCCCCTACAGGAAAAATCCAAGGAGAAACACACCAAGACACATATTAATCAAAGTATCAAAAATTAAATACAAAGAAAAAATATTAAAAGCAGCAAGGGAAAAACAACAAATAACATTCAATCCTCATAAGGTTAACAGCTGATTTTCAGCAGAAACTCTGCAAGCCAGAAGGGAGTGGCAGGACATATTTAATGTGATGAAAGGGAAAAACCTACAACCAAGATTACTCTAACCAACAAGGATCTCTTTCAGATCTGATGGAGAAATTAAAACCTTTACAGACAAGCAAAAGTAGAGAGAATTCAGCACCACCTAACCAGCTGTACAACAAATGCTAAAGGAACTTCTCTAGACAGGAAACACAAGAGAAGGAAAAGACCTACAATAACAAACCCAAAACAATTAAGTAAATGGTAATAGGAACATACGTATCAATAATTAACTTGAATGTAAATGGATTAAAGATCCGACCAAAGGACATAGACTGGCTGAATGGATACCAAAACAAGACCCGTATATATGCTGTCTACAAGAGACCCACTTCAGACCTAGGGACACATACAGACTGAAAGTGAGGGGATGGAAAAAGATATTCCATGTAAATGGAAATCAAAAGAAAGCTGGAGTAGCAATCTCATGTCAGAAAAAAATAGACTTTAAAGACTATTACAAGAGACAAAGAAGCACACTACATCATGATCAAAGGATCAATCCAAGAAGAAGATATGACAATTGTAAATATTTATGCACCCAACATAGGAGCACCTTAATACATAAGGCAAATGTTAACAACCATAAAAGGGGAAATCAACAGTAACACAATCATAGTAGGGGACTTCAACACCCCACTTTCACCAATGGACAGATCTTCCAAAATAAAAATAAATAAGGAAACACAAGCTTTAAAGGACACATTAAACAAGATGGACTTAAATGATACTTATAGGACAATCCATCCAAAAACAACAGAATACACTTTCTTCTCAAGTGCTCACAGAACATTCTCCAAGATAGATCACATATGGGTTACAAATCAAGCCTTGGTAAATTTAAGAAAATTGAAATCATATCAAGTATCTTTTCTGACCACAATGCT
Organism: Balaenoptera acutorostrata; assembly: GCF_949987535.1. Lineage (NCBI taxonomy): Eukaryota > Metazoa > Chordata > Mammalia > Artiodactyla > Balaenopteridae > Balaenoptera > Balaenoptera acutorostrata. The sequence continues at coordinate 92,650,587 of NC_080074.1, forward strand.
ATGAGACTATACATCAATTACAGGAAAATATCTGTAAAAAAAAATACAAGCACATGGAGGCTAAAAAATACACTACTAAATAACCAAGAGATCACTGAAGAAATCAAAGAGGAAATCAAAAAATACCTAGAAACAAATGACAATGAAAACACGACCCAAAACCTATGGGATGCAGCAAAAGCAGTTCTAAGAGGGAAGTTTAGGCAGTACAATCCTGCCTTAAGAAACAAGAAACATCTCAAATAAACAACCTAACCTTACACCTAAAGCAGTTAGAGAAAGAAGAACAAAAAAATCCCAAAGTTAGCGAAGGAAAGAAATCATAAAGATCAGATCACAAATAAATGAAAAAAAATGAAGGAAACGATAGCAAAGATCAATAAAACTAAAAGCTGGTTCTTTGAGAAGATAAACAAAATTGATAAACCATTAGCCAGACTCATCAAGAACAAAAAGGAGAAGGCTCAGATCAACAGAATTAGAAACGAAAAAGAAGTAACAACTGACACTGCAGAAATACAAAGGATCATGAGAGATTCCTACAAGCAACTATATGCCAATAAAATGGACAACCTGGAAGAAAATGACAAACTCTTAGACAAGGACAACCTTCTGAGACTGAACCAGGAAGAAATAGAAAATATAAAGAGACCAAGCACAAGCACTGAAATTGAGACTGTGATTTAAAATCTTCCAAAAAACAAAAGCTCAGGACCAGATGGCTTCACAGGCAAATTCTATCAAGCATTTAGAGAAGAGTTAACACTTATCCTTCTCAAACTCTTCCAAAATATAGCAGAGGAAGGAACACTCCCAAACTCATTCTACAAGGCCACCATCACCCTGATACCAAACCAGACAAAGATATCACAAAGAAGGAAAACTACAGGCCAATAACACTGATGAACATAGATGCAAAAATTCTCAACAAAATACTAGCAAACAGAATCCAACAGCACATTAAAAGGATCATACACCATGATCAAGTGGGGTTCATCCCAGGAATGCAAGGAATCTTCAATATAAGCAAATCAATCAATGTGTTAAACCATATTAACAAATTGAAGGAGAAAAACCACATGATCATCTCAATAGATTCAGAAAAATCTTTTGACAAAATTCAGCACCCATTTATGATAAAAACTCTCCAGAAGGTAGGCATAGAGGGAACTTACCTCAATATAATATAGGCCATATATGACAAACCCACAGCCAACATTGTTCTCAAAGGTGAAAAACTGAAACCATTTTCTCTAAGATAAGGAACAAGACAAGGTTATCCACTCTCACTGCTATTATTCAACATTGTCTTGGAAGTTTTAGCTACAGCAATCAGAGAAGAAAAAGAAATAAAAGGAATCCTAATCAGAAAAGAAGAAATAAAGCTGTCACTGCTTGCAGATGACATGATACTATACATAGAAAATCCTAAAGATGCTACCAGAAAATTTCTAGATGTAATCAATGAATTTGGTAAAGTAGCAGGATACAAAACTAATGCACAGAAATCTCGTGCATTCCTATACAGTAATGCTGAAATATCTGAAAGAGAAATTAAGGAAACACTCCCATTTACCATTGCAACAAAAACAATAAAATACCTAGGAATAAACCTAGCTAAGGAGACAAAAGACCTGTATGCAGAAAACTATAAGACACTGATGAAAGAAATTAAAGATGATACAAACAGATGGAGAGATATACCATGTTCTTGGATTGGAAGAATCAACATTGTGAAAATGACTATACTACCCAAAGCAATCTACAGATTCAATGCAATCTCTCTCAAACTACCACTGGCATTTTTCACAGAACTAGAACAAAAAATTTCACAATTTGTATTGAAGCACAAAATACCCCGAATAGCCAAAACATTCTTGAGATAGAAAAATGGAGCTGGAGGAATCAGGCTCCAGGACATCAGTCTATACTACAAAGCTGCAGTAATCAAGACAGTATGGTACTGGCACAAAAACAGAAATATAGATCAATGGAACAGATAGAAAGCCCAGAGATAAACCCATGCACATATGGTCACGTTATTTTTGATAAAGGAGGCAAGAATATACAATGGAGAAAAGACAGCCTCTTCAATAAGTGGTGCTGGGAAAACTGGACAGCTACATGTAAAAGAGTGAAATTAGAAAACTCCCTAACACCATACACAAAAATAAACTCAAAATGGATTAAAGACCTAAATGTAAGGCCAGACACTATCAAACTCTTAGAGGAAAACATAGGCAGAACAGTCTATGACATAAATCACAGCAAGATCCTTTTTAACCCACCTCCTAGAGAAATGGAAATAAAAATAAAAATAAATAAATGGGACCTAATGAAACTTAAAAGCTTTTGCACAGCAAAGGAAACCATAAACAAGAGGAAAAGACAATTCTCAGAATGGGAGAAAATATTTGCAAACGAAGCAAATGACAAAGGATTAATCTCCAAAATTTACAAGCAGCTCATGCAGTCTCAATATTAAAAGAAAAAACAACCCAATCCAAAATTGGGCAGAAGACCTAAATAGACATTTCTCCAAAGAAAATATACAGGTTGCCAACAAACATATGAAAGAGTGCTCAACATCACTAATCATTAGAGAAATGCAAATCAAAAGTACAATGAGGTATCACCTCACACCAATCAGAATGGACATCATCAAACAATCAACAAACAATAAATGCTGGAGGGGGTGTGGAGAAAAGGGAACCCTCTTGCACTGTTGGTGGGAATGTAAATTGATACAGCCACTATGGAGAACATTATGGAGGTTCCTTAAAAAAATAAAAATAGAACTACCATACGACCCAGCAATCCCACTACTGGGCATATGCCCTGAGAACACCATAATTCAAAAAGAGTCATGTACCACAATGTTCACTGCAGCTCTATTTACAATAGCCAGGACATGGAAGCAACCTAAGTGTCCATCAACAGATGAATGGATAAAGAAGATGTGGCACATATATACATTGAATATTACTCAGCCATAAAAAGAAATGAAATTGAGTTATTTGTAGTGAGGTGGATGGACCTAGAGACTGTCATACAGAGTGAAGTAAGTCAGAAAGAGAAAAATAAATACCATATGCTAACACATATATATGGAATCTAAAAAAAAAAAAAAAAATTGGTTATGAAGAACCTAGGTGCAGGATGGGCATAAAGACGCAGACCTACTAGAGAATGGACTTGAGGACACGGAGAGGGGGAAGGGTAAGCCTGGACGAAGTGAGAGAGTGGCATAGACATATACACTACCAAATGTAAAATAGATAGCTAGTGGGAAGCAGCCGCATAACACAGGGAGATCAGTTTGGTGCTTTGTAACCACCTAGAGGGGTGGGATAGGGAGGGTGGGAGGGAGGGAGACACAAAAGGGAAGAGATATGGGGATGTACGTATATGTATAACTGATTCACTTTGTTATAAAGCAGAAAATAACACACAATTGTAAAGCAATTATACTCCAATAAAGATGTTTAAAAAAAAAAAAAAAAAAAAAGAATGACCAAGAGGCCGGCTACCACTGGAATCAAAAACAAATCATTACTAAAAACTGTATCAATGCAACAGTGACATTAAATACGAGATAAAAACATAGTCTAGAAATGAATAATAAAGTCATAATTGTATTTGAAGAAATAATAGAAAAACAAATTTGGAATTATGTTGCAAAAACTGATAAATTTCCTCAATAAGGTGAAATAGAGTATATGAATGGTCAGTTTTTAGAAGTAAATGTTAATTGTTCATGTTCTGTTTAGTATATTACAAATGTCTATTTTCAGTGAAATGGAAGATTATACTTTATTAGAAAAATGAGTTAATCTATACTATGTATTTTTGATTATGGTTTAATAAGCTTGTTCTTCAAATTTTTATTCTGAATAATAAAATCTTCCTTGACAAATTTTTATTTAAGAATATGGTTCTGAACAATCTTTGAAAGCAAAAAAACACAAATTGTTAGTTAACAAGAAACAAAATGGTGATTGGAGTGAATAATATTTTTACTACCATAATTAATGCTAATAAAAATTAACTAATCAATGCTAAATATAACTTATGATTAACCAATTGTTTGAAGAATCAGGATTTATGTGAGTATCAATTGAAAGTCTAAATGACCTCCACTGGCATATGCTCATCAATACTGGGCATATTAGTAGATTTTATCTTTGAGATAACTTCTACTATCCCAGGCCTGGTATTTTTCTGATGATCATTGACAATATTAAGGGATTTGGAATTTTTAAAAAAGAAGAATTTTAAAACAATTAATTAGTACATTTATTTTTAAGAAGAAATAGAAAACATATACAATTTTTCAAGGATCAGTAAAAATAATAAATTACCATAAAAACAATCATAAAATGTTGGAACTCGATAGTATTTTTAATTAAACCTTGTATTCAAATTGGTCAAATATTCAGCCCAAGGTTATATTCTCAGTTTGTACAATTAGAATGAAACCAGGTTCCCCTATTCTCTTATAACTCTTTCAACAGTCGCTTCTAATGTAGATGGCAGCCATCATTTAAATACACATCACTAGGTAAAGAACATAAATGTCAATAAAACATTTTCTATTAAGTAGCAGGCTTACGGCACCATAAAGATGAAATTTTTTCAAGTTGTAAAATATAGTCAAAGTCATAATGGAGTATATTAATATAGTTTGGCATTCTCTCAGTATTCCTTAGTGAACTGAGAAAGAGCTTAATTAAAAGTGATTTTGATTGCTTCATGTTTATACTGATAAAGACATACAATGTTTTCCAAGAAAATGTTCTTCACATGAAATTAAGTTAGATAGATGTACAGTAGCTTCATTTCATTCATTGGAATTTTAAATTTTCTATTGGTATTTATTGGGGTTTATGTCACAGAAAGGGTTTGAATTTGTGTGTGCCCATTAGTGGCATAAGCCCACTTTAGGACATATGTCTTAGTCAATGTTTGTAAAAGGTACATTTTCCATATTTGTTTCAAGAGTTTGCCAAAGGAGCTGACACAGAAACAAGATGCCAACTTTGTGTTTTTCCCTCCTATATTGCTTCATTCAAAACATTAATATATGATTTTCCAAATTTGCCCAATTTTGTTCAAACTGCATTTTCTAAACGTTATCCTCTGAATGTTTTGGGTTTTGTTTTCTTCTTTTAAACTATATATTCAAGTATACTTTCAACTGTATGTTATAAATAAACAACAAAAACTATTTTAAAAGAAGAATTGTTGCTACCGACAATGCTAACTTCAAGGAAATTTTGTTTAGATAGGCAAAAAGAAACAGATGTCTCAGTCTTCAATCAGGTAATTTTATGACACTTATTCTTGACAAAAGGATTAATTCCTCAGAAAAAATATAGATTAGTACTTACCATTAATTTAGAAGACATTTCTTTCAATGTGCTCTGTCAAAATATTCATATTTCAAAGTTATATGACCCAAAATAGTAACCTAAAATTAGATGCATAAAAGTGAAATGTGAATCTGGATCAAATTTGAAAAAAATGTAAAGGCAATTATGCACTAGGAAATCTAAGCCTTTAGAAATAACCCTTTATTATTTTTCTTTTTTGGTGTCGGACATTAACATTGAATTTTGAAGGAAGATCACAAGGAAACTAGAGACAACTGCCCACCAAGAGAGGCATAGAATCTGTGTACTAAAGACAGACATCAGTGACTACCAAACTAACTGCAGTCCTCAAATAAGCAGCTGTTATTTTAAAAAGTGGAGGTAGGAGGAAAAGAACTAGTATGTCAAATAGAGTGGAGATCTAAAATTGTGCATAAGGAGTTAACATATTTAAATCCTTAAGAAAAGGAAAAATATATATTAATGATCATCATGACTAGAACCCTTAACTGACAAAAAGCTTGTGTTCACACATCTTAACAGATAATTTCCATTTGTGAACCATCCTTGAATGGAATACAAAGGAAGACGACCAAATTGCAGCAGGTCAAAAGATATTCTCAAATATCTCTTTCACATAAATTCTTCATTCCTTACTTGAAGGAATTATACCCTGAAATGCAAGTATAGATACACTAATTAAAACTACTGCTAAATGTGGAGCAATGTCATCCAGGAGGGAAACTAATTTATATATTTTCCATTTTATAAACATTTCTGGTATTAGTATCAAGTAAACAAAGAAACAAAAACAATTTCTCGATGAAATAAAAAGAAGTAAAATAAGAAAATTTTTATGATTTAACATTTTAAAACTCCTTTTTTTTTTTTTTTTTTTTTGCAAATATACTTACTCCTTATCCCTTATCTATGTATGTGTTCTTATCTGGGAAGAGCAAAGCTTGACCTCTATATGACAATAACTAAAATAGTTGGCAGGAAAATTTCATAAACTGAAGTCTGGGAAATTTCTTATGGTCAGATATTTCAACTCTATACTCAGACATTCTATCCACTACATTGGGGGCCATTATTTAACCATTCTGCTATGTGAATTGTTTCATCTAAGTAATGTTTTAAGAATAGAGACAATATATAAAACTTATCTAATGCAAACAGAGTAAAGTTTTTGTTTTCATTTCAGAACAAATAAAAAATAAGTAAAATAAAATTTGTACTGCAAACAAGAGTATTCCTCTATACTCAATAAACAAGAAAGGTTGATTTTTTATTTTGGACATATTTCAAAATTGAACAAATCCATAAAATATCTAGAGCAATGATAAATATATAGTAGTTGGTCAACATTGCTTATAAACTTGAATTTTGACATAATTGTGTGATCTATCAACCCACACACTCAAGGGATTCTTTTTACATCCTCACTACATTTTTATCAAATGTGAGTCCCCATATGTGATAGGAAGCTCATTAATTCATGACAGAGGCTGTGACATTATTAGACAGTTTTAACTGTTGATAAATTCAACCTTAAATTGAATTCAAATATATCTTTTAATAACTTGCATTCACAAGTTCTATTAACTGCTTGTGGAGAAACAGACAGCAGATTTACTTTGTTTTCTACAACTAGCCCTTTAAATATTTGAAGCCAACATCCTTGTCACACTCTAGTTATTCCTTAATTTAAAAAAAAATTGAATATATTAGATTTGTTTTATTTGGTTTACTAGTGAGTGGCCAGTTTTAAATTTCCTTTTTTTGAGAACAGGTATGTGTTGCTAAAGTGATTTGTTATTGTTGTTTAGGAAACAAAATGAAGAAAAATAATAAATGTTAAAGTGTGAAAATGCTGGTATACTCATTAGAATGTGATTAAATGTTTAAACTTCCAAGACATTAACACTGACATTTTTATCTTTTAAACAGTGTCAGGTACTGAAGGTCAACACAAGCAAGCGTTCTGTTTTTGGCCCTTAGTTAGAAGCGCTCTGTATGTGGACTTCACAGCAGGGAACTGTCAGACACTGTCTCCTCTGTGCTGCTTCTCTCTAAGTACTAGCTTGCAGCTGGCTCCAGCATATGGTAGTGTATGGAGATATTTTCTGGGGTCCACTGCCTCAATCACCGTTTAATGATTAATTAGTGCAGTCTGATGTCAGGGTGAGACATTCAGTGCTTCAGGTAAAAATCTTAACTATAGAAAGTGATAGTAAGCAGGGTTTGGAAAGCTGAGTTAACTTTGTATTTCTTCTGAGGATTTACTAGATTTTTCTATCCACTTGTAAAGAGTAAGGTGAAAAAAGACAAAATTGTCAAATAGCAAACACCAACAATGACAGGGGTGGTATTCAGCAGAAAAGTCTATGATTGTCACTCACAATGAGAATAGTGCAGACATACACAATAACTAACTCTCTACTGGAAACCAAGCAAACAACTTTCAGTTGACACTGCAGGACATAATGGATCCGAACTGTGAAAAGCATCTTCTAAAAATGATCCCAGTAAAAAACAAGGGTAAAATATATTTTCTAACAATATATGGTTTTGAACTCCCTATACATTGAAGGAAGAGGAGGTATGTCTTATACTTATCTATAAAAGAAATAATCTGATAAAAAGTCTAACCTGATATTAAATTACAGTAGTTTATTTTTATTTCTCAGAAATTGCATATAACTTTGAATCATTTATATTGAAATAAATTTTAGTTTAAAAATTGAAGCAGCAAGTTGACAGCTAATCCTAATCTGAATCATGCAAGCTGAAAATAAACTTTGGATTCTGAGAAATTTAGGTCATAATTTAAAATAATCCAGGAATTGTTAAAATTTTTCAGTGAATTAAGCTAATATATTTTTATTCATAAATTTTAATTATTGTTGGTTTTCTACAAAACAAAGTATTTGACCATTTATTTTCTCATCTGGTGTCTATTTTTCTTAATTATATTACTTTGAAAAGAACTCAAAATATTTGTAGAGAACCAGAAATATACCAAAAAAAAAATTCTGTCATACAGCTATTATTCAATGGTACAGTCAGTATGCTTTGCCTGCAACTTGACATTAATAGATGTTTGGAAATATTTTAAGAGCATAAAAACTATTTACTTAGATCAATCAGGATTACAGTGCCCATGTGTTGAATGGGGCAGATCACCAATCTATAAATGGATTATGTTTCAAATTGGCATTTATAAGTGTATTACTTAGAACTCAGAATACAATGTTTCATTGAATAATTTTACAAATATTGGTTACGTTTCTAGGCTAGATTGCTTATTTTTTTAGTATAAAATTAACCAAGTATATATTTACAATAAAAATGTAGTAGTAAATGTTACTGTGAGAAAATGTATGTATACTATGAGACAATGTATGTATTGCAACTATAATATTAGTGACCTTTACTTATTTATTTATATTTAATTATTTGTTTATTTATTTATTTTTAATGTTCTGTATGTTTCCCTTTTGGATTCAAGGATCATATGAATTTCATTTAACATTCATAGCAGTGAATAAGGATTTACATTTCATGGTCACTTATGTTTTTCATATTATTTCACAGATGCCTAAGACAAGCAAGAAGAGTCGTAATGCCCTTAGTTTTAAATATGTAGGGATCAGGTATAAGTCATGTAGTTGCCTCTAAGCGACTTCTCTGTTAGGACAAAATAAGACAAAAATCTCAATTCACTACATATATATATATATATATATATATATATATATATATATATATATATATAATTTTTAAAAATGGAAGAATTATAATATCAAATGACTTTTGTTTTCCCCTGTCACAGATAAATGTAGAAAATTAAGGCCTCTCACCCTCTGAGATGGTCCACACTCTGTGGAGTGTGTTTCTCTCTAAATAAATCCAATTCTTACCTAAAAAAAGAAGGAAAAAGAAAGGAAGAAAGAAAGAAAGAAAGAAAGAAAGAAAGAAAGAAAGAAAGAAAGAAAGAAAATTAAAATAAAAATTATATATAAGCCCCATAATACTGTAGAAATATTGACCATTTTTATAACATTTGAGAAGTATTTTTTAAACCAATTAAAAATTACAACAGAAAATTTGCTTTGCTTCTGGTCTATCTGTCTAAATTGTTTAAGTATTTTGAGCTTCATTGTACCTTTCTATTCTTTTCTTTTTAACACATTTTTTAAAACATTTAATTGGAGTACAATTGCTTTACAATGGTGTGTTAGTTTCTGCTTTATAACAAAGTGAATCAGTTATACATATATGTAAGTCCCCATATCTCTTCCCTCTTGTGTCTCCTTCCCTCCCAACCTCCCTATCCCACCCCTCTAGGTGGTCACAAAGCATCCAGCTGATCTCCCTGCGCTATGCGGCTGCTTCCCACTAGCTATCTATTTTACGTTTGGTAGTGTATATATGTCCATGCCACTCTCTCACTTCATCCCAGCTTACCATTCCCTCTCCCCGTATCCCCAAGTCCATTCTCTAGTAGGTCTGTGTCTTTATTCCCATCTTACCCCTAGGCTCTTCCTTTTTTTGGGATCCATATATATGTGTTAGCATACGGTATTTGATTTTCTCTTTCTGACTTACTTCACTCTGTATGATAGACTCTGGGTCCATCCACCTCATCACAAATAACTTAATTTCGTTTCTTTTTAGGGCTGAATAATATTCCATTGTATACACATGCCACATCTTCTTTATCCATTCATCTGTTGATGGACACTTAGGTTGCTTCTATGTCCTGGCTATTGTACAAAGAGCTGCAATGAACATTTTGGTACATGACTGTTTTTGAATTATGGTTTCTTCAGGGTATATGCCCAGTAGTGGGATTGCTGGATCATATGGTAGCTCTATTTTTAGTTTTTTAAGGAAGCTCTATACTGTTCTCCATAGTGGCTGTATCAATTTACATTCCTACCAACAGTGCAAGAGGGTTCCCTTTTCTCCACACCCTCTCCAGCATTCATTGTAGATTTTTTGATGATGGCCATTCTGACTGGTGTGAGATGATATATCATTGTAGTTTTGATTTGCATTTCTCTAATGATTGATGATGTTGAGCATTCTTTCATGTGTTTGTTGGCAATCTGTATATCTTCTTTGGAGAAATGTCTATTTAGTTCTTCTGCCCATTTTTGGATTGGGTTGTTTGTTTTTTTGATACTAAGCTGCATGAGCTGCTTGTAAATCTTGGAGATTAATCCTCTGTCTTTTGCTTCATTTGCAAATATTTTCTCCCATTCTGAGGGTTGTCTTTTCGTCTTGTTTACAGTTTCCTTTGCTGTGCAAAAGCTTTTAAGTTCCATTAGGTCCATTTGTTTATTTTTGTTTTTATTTCCATTTCTCTAGGAGGTAGGTCAAAAAGGATCTTGCCATGATTTATGTCACAGAGTGTTCTGCCTATGTTTTCCTCTAAGAATTTGATAGTGTCTGGCCTTACATTTAGGTCTTTAATCCATTTTGAGCTTATTTTTGTGTATGGTGTTAGGGAGTTTTCTAATTTCACTCTTTTACCTGTAGCTGTCCAGTTTTCCCAGCACTACATATTGAAGAGGCTGTCTTTTCTCCACTGTATATTCTTGCCTCCTTTATCAAAGATAAGGTGACCATATGTGCATGGGTTTATCTCTGGGTTTTCTATCTTGTTCCATTGATCTATGTTTCTGTTTTTGTGCCAGTACCATACTGTCTTGATTACTGTAGCTTTATAGTATAGTCTGAAGTCAGGGAGCCTGATTCCCCCAGCTCCATTTTTCGTTCTCAAGATTGCTTTGGCTATTCGGGGTCTTTTGTGTTTCCATACAAATTGTGAAATTTTTTGTTCTAGTTCTGTGAAAAATGCCAGTGGTAGTTTGATAGGGGTTGCATTGAATCTGTAGATTGCTTTGGGTAGTAGAGTCATTTTTCACAATGTTGATTCTTCCAGTCAAAGAACATGGTATATCTCTCCATCTATTTGTATCATCTTTATTTTCTTTCATCAGTGTCTTATAATTTTCTGCATACAGGTCTTTTGTCTCCTTAGGTAGGTTTACTCCTAGGTATTTTATTCTTTTTGTTGCAATGGTAAAGGGGAGTGTTTTCTTACTTTCACTTTCAGATTTTTCATCATTAGTGTATAGGAATGCAAGAGATTTCTGTGCATTAATTTTGTATCCTGTACTTTACCAAATTCATTGATTAGCTCTAGTAATTTTCTGGTAGCATCTTTAGGATTCTCTATGTATAGTATCATGTCACCTGCAAACAGTGACAGCTTTACTTCTTCTTTTCCGATTTGGATTCCTTTTATTTCTTTTTCTTCTCTGATTGCCGTGGCTAAAACTTCCAAAACTATGTTGAATAATAGTGGTGAGAGTGAGCAACCTTGTCTTGTTCCTGATCTTAGTAGAAATGGTTTCAGTTTTTCACCATTGAGGATGATGTTGGCTCTGGGTATGTCATATATGACCTTTATTATGTTGAGGAAAGTTCCCTCTATGCCTACTTTCTGGAGGGTTTTTATCATAAATGGGTGTTGAATTTTGTCGAAAGCTATCTCTGCATCTATTGAGATCATCATATGGTTTTTCTCCTTCAATTTGTTAGTATGGTGTATCACATTGATTGACTTGTATATATTGAAGAATCCTTGCATTCCTGGGATAAACCCCACTTGATCATGGTGTATGATCCTTTTAATGTGCTGTTGGATTCTGTTTGCTAGTATTTTGTTGAGAATTTTTGCGTCTATGTTCATCAGTGATATTGGTCTGTAGTTTCTTTCTTTGTGACATTTTTGTCTGGTTTTGGTGTCAGGGTGATGGTGACCTTGTAGAATGAATTTGGGAGAGTTCCTACCTCTGCTATATTTTGGAAGAGTTTGTGAAGGATAGGTGTTAGCTCGTCTCTAAATGTTTGATAGAATTCGCCTGTGAAGCCATATGGTCCTGGGATTTTGTTTGTTGGAAGATTTTTAATCACAGTTTCAATTTCAGTGCTTGTGATTGGTCTGGTCATATTTTCTACTTCTTCCTGGTTCAGTCTCGTCAGGTTGTGCATTTTGAAGCATTTGTCCATTTCTTCCAGGTTCTCCGTTTTATTGGCATATAGTTGCTTGTAGGAATCTCTCATGATCCTTTGTATTTCTGCAGTGTCAGTTGTTACTTCTCCTTTTTCATTTCTAATTCTATTGATTAGAGTCTTCTCCCTTTCTTTCCTGGTGATTCTGGCTAATGGTTTATCAATTTTGTTTATCTTCTCAAAGAACCAGCTTTTAGTTTTATTGATCTTTGCTATCATTTCCTTCATTTCTTTTTCATTTATTTGTGATCTGATCTTTATGATTTCTTTCCTTCTGCTAATTTTGGGGTATTTTTGTTCTCCTTTCTCTAATTGCTTTAGGTGTAAGGTTAGGTTGTTTATTTGAGATGTTTCTTGATTCTTAAGGTAGGATTGTATTGCTATGAACTTCCCTCTTAGAACTGCTTTTTCTGCATCCCACAGGTTTTGGGTCGTCGTGTTTTCATTGTCATTTGTTTCTAGGTATTTCTTGATTTCCTCTTTGACTTCTTCAGTGATCTCTTGGTTATTAAGTAGTGTATTGTTTAGCCTCGATGTGTTTGTATTTTTTACAGATTTTTTCCTGTAATTGATATCTAGTCTCATAGCATTGTGGTCGGAAAAGATACTTGATACAATTTCAATTTTCTTAAATTTACCAAGGCTTGATTTGTGACCCAAGGTATGATCTATCCTGGAGAATGTTCCTTGAGCACTTGAGAAGAATGTGTATTCTGTTGTTTTTGGATGGAATGCCCTATAAATATCAATTAAGTCCATCTTGTTTAATGTATCATTTAAAGCTTGTGTTTCCTTATTTATTTTCATTTTGGATGATCTGTCCATTGGTGAAAGTGGGGTGTTAAAGTTCCCTACTATGATTGTGTTACTGTTGATTTCCCCTTTTATGGCTGTTAGTATTTGCCTTATGTATTGGGGTGCTCCTGTGTTGGGTGCATAAATGTTTACAATTGTTATATCTCCTTGGATTGATCCCTTGATCATTATGTATTGTCCTTCTTTGTCTCGTGTAATCGTCTTTGTTTTAAAGTCTATTTTGTCTGATATGGAATTGCTACTCCAGGTTTCTTTTGATTTCCATTTGCATGGAATATCTTTTTCCATCCCCTCACTTTCAGTCTGTATGTGTCCCTAGGTCTGAAGTGGGTCTCTTGTAGACAGCGTATAGATGGGTCTTGTTTTTGTATCCATTCAGCCAGTCTATGTCTTTTAGTTGGAGCATTTAATCCATTTACATTTAAGGTAATCATCAATATGTATGTTCCTATTACCATTTTCTTAATTGTTTTGGGTTTGTTATTGTAGGTCTTTTCCTTCTCTTGTGTTTCCTGCCTAGAGAAGTTCCTTTAGCATTTGTTGTAAAGCTGGTTTGGTGGTGTTGAATTTTCTCTACTTTTGCTCGTCTGTAAAGGTTTTAATTTCTCCATCAAATCTGAATGATATCCTTGCTGGGTAGAGTAATCTTGAATGTAGATTTTTCTCCTTCATCACTTTAAATACGTCTTGCCACTCCCTTCTGGCTTGCAGAGTTTCTGCTGAAAGATCAGCTGTTAACCTTATGGGGATTCCCTTGTGTTTTATTTGTTGTTTTTCCCTTGTTGCTTTTAATGTTTTTTCTTTCCATTTAATTTTTGATACTTTGATTACTATGTGTCTTGGCATGTTTCCCCTTGGATTTATCCTGTATGGGACTCTCTGTGCTTCCTCGACTTGATTAACTATTTCCTTTCCCATATTAGGGAAGTTTTCAACTATAATCTCTTCAAATATTTTCTCAGTCCCTTTCTTTTTCTCTTCTTCTTCTGGGACCCCTATAATTTGAATGTTGGTGTGTTTAATGTTGTCCCAGAGGTCTCTGAGACTTTCCTCAATTCTTTTTTTTTTTTTTTTTAAATAAACAGCCAACTCTTTTTTTTTTTTTTATCAGAACATTTTTTTAAACCCCACATTTGTTTTATTTACTTTTATTTTTGGCTGTGTTGGGTCTTCGTTTCTGTGCGAGGGCTTTCTCTAGTTGTGGCAAGCGGGGGCCACTCTTCATCGCGGTGCGCGGGCCTCTCACTATCGCAGCCTCTCTTGTTGCGGAGCACAGGCTCCAGACGCGCAGGCTCAGTAGTTGTGGCTCACGGGTCTAGTTGCTCCGCGGCATGTGGGATCTTCCCAGACCAGGGCTCGAACCCGTGTCCCCTGCATTGGCAGGCAGATTCTCAACCACTGCGCCACCAGGGAAGCCCCTGTCCTCAATTCTTTTCATTCTTTTTTTTTATTCTGCTCTGCAGTAGTTATTTCCACTATTTTATCTTCCAGGTCACTTATCTGTTCTTCTGCCTCAGTTATTCTGCAATTGATCCCTTCTAGAGAATTTTTAATTTCATTTATTGTGTTGTTCATCACTGTTTGTTTGCTCTTTAAGTCTTCTAGTTCCTGTTAAATGTTTCTTGTATTTTCTCCATTCTATTTCCAAGATTTTGGATCATCTTTACTGTCATTATTCTGAATTCCTTTTCAGGTAGACTGCCTATTTCCTCTTCATTTGTTAGGTCTGGTGGGTTTTGGCCTTGCTCCCTCATCTGCTGTGTGTTTCTCTCTCATTTTGCTTTACATACTGTGTTTGGGGTCTCCTTTTCATAGGCTGCAGGTTCGTAGTTCCTGTTGTTTTTGGTGTCTGTCCCCAGTGGCTATGGTTGGTTCAGTGGGTTGTGTAGGCCTCCTGGTGGAGGGGACTAGTGCCTGTGTTCTTGTGGATGAGGCTGGATCTTGTCTTTCTGGTGAATAGGTTCACATCTGGTGGTATGTTTTGGGGTGTCTGTGGCCTTATTATGATTTTAGGCAGCCTCTCTGTTAATGGATAGGGTTGTGTTCCTGTCTTGCTAGTTGTTTGGCATAGGGTGTCCAGCACTGTAGCTTGCTGGTCGTTGAGTGGAGCTGGGTCTTGGCGTTGAGATGGAGATCTCTGGGAGATTTTTGCCATTTGCTATTACTTGAATCTGGGAGGTCTCTTGTGGACCATTGTCCTAAACTTGGCTCTCCCACCTCAGAGGCACTGCCCTGATGCCTGGCTGTAGCACCAAGAGCCTGTCATCCACACGGCTCAGAATAAAATGGAGAAAAAAAAGAAAGAAAGAAGAAGATAAAATAAATAAAGTAACATAAAATAAATTTATTAAAATAAAAAATACTTATTAAAAATATTTTTAAATTAATAAAAAAAAAGAAAGAAAGAAGAGAGCAACCAAACCAAAAAACAAATCCACCAATGATAACAAGTGCTAAAAACTATACTAAGAAAAAAAAAAAAAAACCGGACAGACAGAACCCTAGGGTAAATGGTAAAAGCAAAGCTATACAGACAAAATCACCCACAGAAGCATACACATACACACTCACAAGAAAAGAAAAAGGGAACAAAATATATATATCATTGCTCCCAAAGTCCACCACCTCAATTTGGGATGATTTGTTGTCTATTCAGGTATTCCACAGATGCAGGGTACATCAAGTTAATTGTGGAGATTTAATCTGCTGCTTCTGAGGCTGCTGGGAGAGATTTCCCTTTCTCTTCTTTGTTCGCACAGCTCCCAGGGTTCAGCTTTGCATTTGGACCTGCCTCTGCGTGTAGGTCACCTGAGGGCGTCTGTTCCCCGCCCAGACAGGACGGGGTTAAAGGAGCAGCTGCTTCAGGGGCTCTGGCTCACCCAGGCCGCGGGGAGGGAGCGGTACGGAGGAGGCGGGGCGAGCCTGCGGCGGCAGAGGCGTTGTGACGTTGCAGCAGCCTGAGGCGCGCAGTGCGTTCTCCCGGGGAAGTTGTCCCCGGATCCCGGGACCCTGGCAGTGGCGGGCTGCACAGGCTACCGGGAGGGGCAGTGTGGAGAGTGACCTGTGCTTGCACACAGGCTTCTTGGTGGCGGCAGCAGCAGCCTTAGCGTCTCCTGCCTGTCTCTGGGGTACGCGCTGATCGCCGCGGCTCGCGCCCATCTCTGGAGCTCATTTAGGTGGCGCTCTGAATCCCCTCTCCTCGAGCACCAGGAAACAAAGAGGCAAGAAAAAGTCTCTTGCCTCGTCCGCAGCTGCAGACTTTTTCCCGGACTCCCTCCCGGCAGCTGTGGCGCACTAACCCCTTCAGGCTGTGTTCACACCGCCAACCCCAGTCCTCTCCCTGGGATCCGACTGAAGCCCGAGACTCAGCTCCCAGCCCCGCCCGCCCCGGCGGGGGAGCAGACAAGCCTCTCGCACTGGTGAGTGCTGGTCCGCCCTGACCCTCTGTGCGGGAGTCTCTCCGCTTTGCCCTCCGCACCTCTGTGGCTGTGCTCTCCTCCGTGGCTCCGAAGCTTCCCCCCTCTTCCCACCACAGTCCCCGCCCGTGAAGGGGCTTCCTAGTGTGTGGAAACATTTCCTCCCTCACAGCTCCCTCCCGAGGTGCAGTCCCGTCCCTATTCTTTTGTCTCTGTTTTTTCTTTTGCCCTACCCAGGTACGTGGGGATTTTCTTACCTTTTGGGAAGTCTGAGGTCTTATGCCAGCATTTGGTAGATGTTCTGTAAGAGTTGTTCCACATATAGATTTATTTCTGATGTATTTGTGGGGAGGAAGGTGATCTCCATGTCTTACTCTTCCGCCATCTTGAAGCTCCTCCTCTCTATTCTTTATTTTGAGGACCAATTAGTTAGGTCCAAGAGAGTTGGCAGAGATAGAACTTCTAAACTCCAAATATTCAGTTGACAAAATATAGGTGGTTAGAACTGGATGGTTTGACTTATTATTTTTCTTAAGCCTTTTCAGAGTTTCCCACAGTGCTGCCACAGTTTAGCTTGAAAATGTTAGTACTTGAAATACCCACAAAACACGTTTTGGGCTTGTGTTAGGTGCATAAGAGAAAAAGGATGAGAAAATTGGTGAAAGAAATGATTTGGGGGATGCCTATTTTACAGGATACTCAAGAGAGTCATGGTACAAAGTTGAGAATTACTGATATACATTAATCTTGATTCTTGTTGAAATGGCCTTGCCATCACAAAGTAGGCAACTATAGTACCTAACCACAAATATAAAAAAGGTACCAAGCTCATTCAGCTTACTCTAAACCCCGAAATTGGAGCATTCTAATTTCATTTGGTTGATCTGGCATATTTATATCCCCAATTTAATGAAGCCTGAAGAGTCAAACTCGTAGTGTTAGGATGAGTTAACACCACAGCTTTGATTGCTCACCATCCAAATAGCAAAATTTCCTAATATCATTTTTATGGGACTTAAAAGACATTAAACTAAATATGACTGCTGCTCCATAAAATGGTAGAATAGTTTTCCATATAGTGTATATATGCAAATACAATGCCCCATCTCAACCTCCAGTGCCCATAGTAAGTTACCCTTACAGCTTGAATTGAATAACTATTATTGGTTTACATGCTTCTAAATCTTGTATTTTGTGTAACTAAGGTAGAGCTAAGCTTTCAAAAAGTAGAACAATGCCTTATACACAAAACTATCTTGTTTAAAAGCTTTGCCTCATTGTGCAAAGTATCCTTACCCATTTGAAATAAATTCATAATGCACACTGAACACAAAGCATATGACCTGAAAATTACAAGGGAATCTTTTTAATGTCAAATGTTTCATATACGTCTCATTCCTTCAGAGAAATGTTGGGCTGGGAATAGGGGATTCAGAAGAAAAGGGAATTCAATTCTAAAAGTACAAACTTCAGTGAGTATATGCTGTAGGGACATTTAATTTCTAGCTTTTAAGAGAGTCAGTAAATGTATAAATCATTGTTTTATCAGCCTCTCAGGTAACCCCAGGTTACAAAGCTCTCTAATAGTTGTCAATGTCAGTATATACACCACAGAATTGCAGGGACTTCTTGGGAGGTTCATTTGTTTGCTTCAAATTAGTTGGTGAAACAGAATTGTATGAGGTAAGTTGATAAAGTGATCACAAGGTAAGGTCTGAACATGTAACTATAGGATATACCTTCAGTTGTAGGAAAGGTTTTCCCCTTCCCCACCTATTGTGATATGCTCAGTAAACTTTCCTTTATGGCTTTCTCCACTCTTTTCCATTGATACAATGACAACCATGACAATCATATTTTATAGAGGTATGCACTTTAATGCACTGGTGTGTAAAATAGGTTTACTATACTCAAAACTGCTCTTTACTGGAGAGACTATGTCACAATTACCTGACTATAATAATAGACAAAACTCAAAATAGCCTGACTTTGGCTAAGCATCACAATTTGGGAGACATGTCTGGACTTTGCAGCTTCATCAAATTCCTTTTTCTTTTTCTTTTTTTTTTTTAAACATCTTTATTGGAGTATAATTGCTTTACAATGGTGTGTTAGTTTCTGCTTTATAACAAAGTGAATCAGTTATATATATACATATGTTCCCATATCTCTTCCCTCTTGCATCTCCCTCCCTCCCACCCTCCCTATCCCACCCCTCTAGGTGGTCACAAAGCACCGAGCTGATCTCCCTGTGCTATGCAGTTGCTTCCCACTAGCTATTTATTTTACGTTTGGTAGTGTATATATGTCCATGCCAATCTCTCACTTTGTCACAGCTTACCCTTCCCCCTCCCCATATCCTCAAGTCCATTCTCTAGTAGGTCTGTGTCTTTATTCCCATCTTACCACTAGGTTCTTCATGATCTTTTTTTTTTTCCTTAGATTCCATATATATGTGTTAGCATACGGTACTTCTTTTTCTCTTTCTGACTTACTTCACTCTATATGACAGACTCTAGGTCCATCCATCTCACTACAAATAACTCAATTTCATTTCTTTTTATGGCTGAGTAATATTCCATTGTATATATGTGCCACATCTTCTTTATCCATTCATCCGATGATGGACACTTAGGTTGCTTCCATGTCCTGGCTATTGTAAATAGAGCTGCAATGAACATTTTGGTACATGACTCTTTTTGAATTATGGTTTTCTCAGGGTATATGCCCAGTAGTGGGATTGCTGGGTCGTATGGTAGTTCTATTTCTAGTTTCTTAAGGAACCTCCATACTGTTCTCCATAGTGGCTGTATCAATTTCCATTCCCACCAACAGTGCAAGAGGGTTCCCTTTTCTCCACACCCTCTCCAGCATTTATTGTTTGCAGATTTTCTGATGATGGCCATTCTGACCGGTGTGAGGTGATACCTCAATGTAGTTTTGATTTGCATTTCTCTAATGATTAGTGATGTTGAACATTCTTTCATGTGTTTGTTGGCAATCTGTATATCTTCTTTGGAGAAATGTCTATTTAGGTCTTCTGCCCATTTTTGGATTGGGTTGTTTGTTTTTTTGTTATTGAGCTGCATGAGCTGCTTGTAAATCTTGGAGATTAATCCTCTGTCAGTTGCTTCATTTGCAAATATTTTCTCCCATTCTGAGTGTTGTCTTTTGGTCTCAAATTCCTTTTTCTTTGTCTCTCAAGTATAGTGTCTTAGACACAATTTCCATTAATACTGACAGGACCTGGAATTCAATTTTTCTTTCCAGGCTTTTTCACTATTCCTTGACTCTTATTTTGAAGTAGGAATAATATTTAATTTAGATGTAAGTGAAATTGAAGGCCATACCTCTTTCTTTTCTGAGTCTTCAAATAAACATCGTACCATACTTAAATGTATTTACATTGATCATACTGCATGGTTTCAGATTTTATATATACTACTAATTATCTGTATTTAATATAGAAAGCAAGTGTTTAGAAATCCTTGTATCAAAATTAAAATAATTATTCATCCAACCATTCAAAAATATATTGAAAGAGCCAATGGAAATAGGATATCAAAATTGAAAGGCACCAAAACATGAGAGCTGAGTTCCAAACTGAGTAAAAAAGAAATAAATATGCCAATTTTCACAGGAAATTTCAGAACTCTTGAAATCCTCAGCCATATAAAGGACCGAAAAAGGGTTCAGAGTACAGAGAAAATAGGATATTTTTGTGAGGAGGTTATCTTTTAAGAAAGGTGGTCTGTGAGAAAACTTCACCCAGGCTATTGGAATGTGATGTTTTCAGGAAGTGTCCCAACCTACATTTGGTGCACATT
This sequence comes from Balaenoptera acutorostrata, assembly GCF_949987535.1. Taxonomy (NCBI): domain Eukaryota; kingdom Metazoa; phylum Chordata; class Mammalia; order Artiodactyla; family Balaenopteridae; genus Balaenoptera; species Balaenoptera acutorostrata. The sequence continues at coordinate 92,671,107 of NC_080074.1, forward strand.
GCAGATTAGGGTGTGACTCCTGCCTGAGAAATCTAGAAACAAGAGATTAAGTCTGACACTGACAGAGTCAGGAGAGTGCTACTGCAGTAGTATAGGACTGCACTCTCTGAATTTGTTGGAATGAGGATGCAAGTATTCCCATGCACCAAATGTGGGCCACACAAGAGGGAGAGTTGACTTAGATTCTATCTAAAAGGGTTATCTAGAGGGCAGAAAGACCTAGAAGAAATGGAAGAGATATTCTAGCAGATGAGAAAGGAGTCTTCAGCTTTCAGAAGGGATATTCAAGGGAGAGGATCACAGAATCTCAGAGAATTTATTAAAGAAAGCTTGGAAAGGAAGAGTCAGATTTAAACTTCAGCCAGGTTCAGGGAAACAGGTATAGCTCACAGGGCACAATCCAGTTGAAAAGCTTTTCCTTTGTCCTTATCATTTCTACTTTTTTTTTTTTTCTCTGATCCTTCAAGTATTCCAAACTGGTTAGTAAAGCAGTGCATGGGGGAGGGGCAGGGTTATAAAAAGAAGTTCAAGGAGGAAAACTGGAGAAGAAACCAAGGAATACTCCTCTACTAATGGAGTACTCATCTGAAACAAGCTCTAGCTGAGTAGAGAGGGAAAATGTTTAATGCTGAATCAAAGACTTAAAAGAAAGGAGATTCAACCATAGCAATGTTCTCTGGTGTCATTCTGTGACAATGCTTCAAAGATGGAAATTAGAGCACTTGTTATTTCATTTTCCAGTGAGTAACTGTTTTCATATTTTTTGAACAGCAGAAACATGTATCCTGGGGTTGATCTGTAATTATTAATATCCAGCAAATTTTAGCCAGGCTAGGGGAAAAAGGGCCCCAAATAACACATTGTTTCTCTGGAAGTACATTTCTTTTTTGCCTTCATTGTGAAGAACATTTTTGCTTGGTACAGAAATATACATTGGCAATTTTTTCCCCAGCATTTTTCAGATAATAGTCTGGTGTTCTTTGGCTTTAAATCTTTCTTTTGAGAACATTATTGTTGGTAATACAGAGCCAATATACTCCTTGTTTTTTGGCTGCTTTCAAAACTATGTGTCATCTTTTAAATATCAGTTTTGTGTGATGTACCTTCAAGTGGTATTCTTCAGCTTCTTAGAGTTTCTTGAATCTGTGCTTAATATATTTCATCATTTTGCAAAATGTTAGTCCTTTTTTCTTTAAATATTTCTTCCATTTTTTTCTCTACTTTCCTTCTGAGACACCAGTTATATACAACTTTTTATCTCTCCAAAGTGCATGATATGTCTTTTGCACGCTTTTCTGCATTGTACTTTCTCTTGTTCCTTCATACTTCAATCTGGACAATTTGTTTTAATATTTAATTCTCTCATCAGCTGTCCATAATGGCTATTATATCTACTGAGTTCTGAATTTCAGCTGTATTTTTCATAGAATTTCTATTTTTAATTGTTTTGAATTATCTGTAAATCTTCTGCAGTATCTTGAATATAGTAATCACATTTTTATATGTCCTTAATAATTTTAGTCTTTTAAATCTATTGTTTGTTTTACTCCTAGTTTTATGTATACCTGGTTATATTTTTATTGAATGCTGGCCATTGAAAATGAAGTTTTTAGGAATCATATAAGGCTATCTTTTTTTCACAGAAGGTCAACTTTTGATTTTAGCAGGAAGTCAAGTCGGGAGCACATCACCTTTATCTATCAAACTGATTTAAAAAGTGACTTTGGTCCTTGTGAGAACAAGTCTGTATCCTGTTTACTCTTCTCTTCCAAAGCAACCCTTCAGAATCCCATTCTAAAGTCCACAGAATTTACCAGGGCCACACTCCTTGGAGAATCTTGGACTTCAGTTTTTGTACGTCTAACTCCATGAAACTGTCAAAAGGTTTTCAATCTCTTAACTACAGTTTTGAAATCAGCAAAAACCATTACAGAAACAGTGGTGCTAATGTCTGGCTCTCCTTACTGGACTTCCCTTATTTCTAGAATTTTCTTTGCCTGAAAATCATTGCCACTCAGATAGTTCTCTGATGCCTTCAAATATATACATGTAAGTTTCCAACATATATATATATATATATATATATATATATATATATATATACATATACACAAACATATACATACACATATACATATATATGCACATACACTTACATAAATATATAAAATTTGGCAAATTTTATTATTCTCAGTGGAAAGGTTGATGTGGAACCCACCATTGCTAGAAGTAGAGCCTATGACCCATTATTAAAAAGAGAGAGAATATGTATGCTTTTTGAATTTCTGGTCAGTTCTGGTAAGAATGTTTGACTCATTTGAGTCCTAGATGAGAGGTAAGGTACTGTGGCTAATTAAATACTTCTATTAGAAAGTCTGTTTAAATGTTTTAAGTAATTTTAACAGATATAAAATTCTCTGCTTGGAAATTTCTATTATATGTCACTACCAAGTTCTGATGAGGAAAATACCCTCTCTCAGGTAATGACAGCTCTGAGATAAGTGGTGCAGACTCTCCTTCACTGATGTTAGGGAGTATTTCTCTGCCAGTCCTACATAATTACACATGTGGCCACAGCTTCTTGTGTGTAATAGAAACAGCACAAGTTGTGGGTTTTTATGTCTGACTCACATGATGCTGTGGACATAAATTAGTGTAATTTGTTCTTTGGCATTTTGGCATATTACAAATTGAGAAATTGGGATTGACATATACACAGTACTGTATATAAAATAGATCACTAATAAGAACCTGCAGTATAGCACAGGGAACTCTACTCAGTACTCTGTAATGGCCTATATAGGAAAAGAATCATAAAAAAAAAAGGTGGATATATGTATATGTATAACTGATTCAATTTGCTGTACACCTGAAACTAACACAACATTGTAAATCATATACTCCAATAAAATTTTTTTTTTCAAGGAAAAGACTTAACAAGTGACTATAACTCATCTAAGGTCACATATCTGTTTAAGTGTATAATACTAGTACTCAGTTCTGTCCAGTTCTACAGCTGGTAACTGAGCTAACTGTACCTGCTGCCTCAGTGGTTGCTAAATGGAAAATAGAGAGTCCAGCTTTACTAAATCTCCCCAGAACATCTAATCACTGAGTGGAAGCACTTGTCTAGCTGAAGACCAGGCAGTCTTCATTATATATCCCTGCTTAGGGAAGCTTGGGTCTTTAGTGCCAGTTCCCTGGGCTCTCCATCTCTACTTGCTGAACCCTGCCATGGGGAACCCCTGCTTGTTTAGTCTTGCTCTGTTAAACGCAAAGTGTAGATTATACTACAAATGGCTGGAGCCAGGATAAAGAAAACATGATCCAAGGCACAGATCTTGGCTTTCTCACTCCTTCCAAGTCACCTGGGAACCATGTCTTTTAGGTGGAAAGTAGTAGCTTTTCTGCTTATACGTCTTCTTCTTTTCCATTTTGCTTATGCAATATTTTCCCTTCTTACTTTCAATATTTCTGTCTGAATTTTGCACACATTTTCAGGAATTTTATATTCTAATTTGCCTTTAGTTCTTTTTTATTATACTTTATTTACAGATGCATGTGTGTGTGTGTGTGTGTGTGTGTGTATTCACAATATTTAGAAAGATATTTCTACGCCAGCTTCCAAGAGGATTGAGGCTTTTTGCCTCTTGGCCATTTTCGATATATTTACACTTTCCAGCGTTAAAATAATGAGTATTTTCTATCTTCATATATATATCTGTCATATAGTCTGGTTTGATAAGTTAAACTATTACCATCCTATGACATAAAAGTGACATTTGTCACCTCTTTAAAATATTTCAAGCACAAATTTGGGCTACTTTCCTACTCTTTTCAAACTATTATTTTAGACTATTAACAAATGGGTGTAGGTCCAATACAGTAATCCAGCGTTATTAATTTTAATTCTAATCATTAGTTTGGATTTGTCATTTTCAAAGGCATTTCATAAATTTTTGAAGTTCTTTACCAGTTAAATCTCTCAGAGTACAACAAAAAAAGAATGAAATACGTAGGAATAAATTTAACAAAGTAAGTTCAACATTTGCACACCAAAAATTTCAGTATATTTTTGAGTGATATCAAAGAAGATTTAGGCAAAAGGAGAGACAATATATTTTATGGATTAGAAGACTCAGTATTTATAAGATGACAATTCACTTCAAATTGACTTATAGATTTAATGCAATCCCTATCAAAATCTCAGCAAGCCCTTTGACAGAAATTGAAAAGCTAATCCTGCAAAGTACCTAAAATAGTAAAAACAATTTCCAATAAGAAGAAAAAAATGGAGAACTACATTTCCTAGTTTTAAAATGGTGTATCGAGCTACAGTTATCAAGACAATGTTGTACTAAGACAGCAATGGGCATTCAGACTGAAGGAACAGAATTGAGATCCCTAAAATAAGCCTTTACACTGATGATTGGATGATATTTTACAAAGATGTCAAGGTAACTCCATGGGAAAAGACAGACATCCAAAAACAATGCTGGTACAATTGGATGTGTAGACATAAAAATGTAAATTTAGACTCAATTTAGAGTACCTACAAAATTAACTTATAATGCGTCATAGACATAAATGTAAAAGCTACAGTTTTTCAACTTTTAGAATAAAACTTAGGACATCTTCATGATCTTGGGTGAGGCAGAGTTCTTAGATACAACACCAAAATTATTATACATAAAAGAGAAAAAATGATCATCTCTACTTAATCGAAGTTAAAAACCTGTATGCTTCAAAGACAATATATAAAAGCAAAAGACAAGCTATAATCTTGGAGAATATATTTGCAAATCATTATATCTAATAAAGGACTTCTATGTAGAAGTTATAAGGAACACATAAAACTCCACAACAAGAAGGCAAACAAATCAATTTTAACATCTTTATTGGAGTATAATTGTTTTACAATGGTGTGTTAGTTTCTGCTTTATAACGAAGTGAATCAGCTATACATATGCATATATCCCCATATTTCCTCCCTCTTGCGTCTCCCTCCCTCCCACCCTCCCTATCCCACCCCTCTAGCTGGTCACAAAGCACCGAGCTGATCTCCCTGTGCTATGCGACTGCTTCCCACTAGCTATCTATTTTACATTTGGAAATGTATATATATTTTTTAAGTGAAAATTTGAATAAGCATTTAACGAAAAAAGATACACGAGTGTCTAATAAGCATATAAAAAAATGCTCAACTAGTCCATTAGGGAAATGAAAATTAACACCACTATGAGATACCTCTTTATACCCACTATATTGGCTATTATGAAAAACACAAATAATAACAAGAGTTGGCAAGGATATGGGGAAATTGAAAACCCTCATACGTTGCTAGCAGGGGTATAAAATTATGTAGCCACTTTGGAAAATAGTCTGCCAGATCCTTCAAAGAGTAAATGGTGTAACCATTTGATCCAGCAATTCCACGCCTAGGTATACACACAAGAGAAATAAAAACACACATCCACACTAAGACTTGCACATGAATGTCTGTAGCATCGTTATTTGTTATAACCAAAAAGTGGAAGCAATTTAAATGTCCATCAAAAGACACATGGAAACATATGGTATATCCATACAATTGTATGTTGTACTAGGATAACAACACACATACAAACCAATGGAACAAAACTGAGAGTCCAAAAATATGTTTTACATTTTAAAAAAAATTTTTATTGGCGTATACAATTAGGTATCACCTCACACTGGTCAGAATGGCCATCATCAAAAAATCTACAAATGATAAATGCTGGAGAGGGTGTGGAGAAAATGGAACCCTCCTACACTGTTGGTGGGAATGTAAACTGGTACAGCCACTATGGAGAACAGTATGGAGGTTCCTTAAAAAACTAAAAACAGAGTTACCATATGATCCAGCAATCCCACTCCTGGGCATATAACCGGAGAAAACCGTAATTTGAAAAGACACATGCACCCCAATGTTCACTGAAGCACTATTTACAGTAGCTAGGACACAGAAGCAACCTAAATGTCCATCAACAGTTATTACATTTTTGATTTGTCAATGTTTTACAAAGGTGCCGTGGTGATTCCAAGAGAAAAAAACACACTTTTCAACAAATAGTGCTGCTATCATTATATAAGGTCCTTCTTTGTCTCCAATAATTTTTTTACCTTGAAATACACCTTATCTGATAATAATATAGGCACTTCTGCTTTCTTTTGATTAACATTTGCATTATAAAATTTTCATTCTTTACTTTCCAACTACTCATATTATATTTGAATTTAATTTCTTATAAACAGCATATAGTTTGGTCATGCTTTTTTATCTACTCTCTCAGCATCTGTTTATTAATTGTTATATTTAGATTCTTAAATTTAATGTAATTATTGACATATTAGGGCTTTTGATTTTTTTATTGTGATAAAATAATCATACAAAATTATCATTTGAACCATTTTAAAGTATATAAATCAGCGCCATTTAGTAGATCCACAATGTTGTATGACCATCGTGACTATACAGTTCCCGAACATTTTTATCACCTCAAAAGGAAAACCCATACCCTTTAGGGAGTCACTCACCATCCTCCCCTCCCACAGCTACTGCCAATCACTAATTTGCTTTCTGATCTTTGCATTTACCTACTCTGGATATTTACTATAAATGGAGTCATACTATATGTGAAAGTTTTGTCTGACTTCTTTCAATTAGCATAATGTTTTCAAGGTTTATCCATGTTCTAGCGTGTATCAATACTTGATTCTTTTTATGGCTGAATATTTCATTTTATGAATATGCCACATCCCGTTTCTCCACTCATTAGCTGATGGACATTTGTGCTGTTTCTACCTTTTTTGTTATTACAAATACTGCTGCTATAAATATTTGTGTGCAAGTTTTTGTTTGAGCATCTGTTTCATCTCAACTCCCCATTAGGCCTTTTCTGACACCACCCAAACAGGGCAGATTGGGGGTGGCAGTCCAGGCTTCTCACATGATCTCTACTAATGCTTTGGGGACAAGAAGGGGCTTCATAACCAACTAGTAGGAATGGAAGTCATGGGTCCCAACTAGGCTTTCTCTGACAGCACCTGGCATAGGGACTGGGATGGTCTGTTACAATCTCCCATGAGTGGCAGTCTGAGCTTCTTACTTGACCTTTGCTGTCCTGGGTGAGAATGGGGACACAGTTTTGTTGTTGTTGTTGTTTTCTCCTGTGGCAAGAACAGAGTAATTATTTTTTGAACTTCTTCTGTCTTGCTAACCTGCCCCTTTTCTATTTCTCTGGTTAGAGAAAGCAGGCTTTTACTGGAATTTAAAAAAATTTTTCTACCTCCCTAACAGTTCCAGATTGGCAACCTAAATCTAGAATATACGGGGCAAAATGAAAACTCAGAGAACTCTCCATCACGGTGTTGCTTGTGTCCTAAGGTTCTTAGCCAGTCTGCTTTCTTCACTCCACCTTTCAGTGTCTTATTTTTGTCTTATACACAATGTCCAAGGCTTTTAGTTATACTTCATAACAGAAATAAAGTATGTCTTTTCTATTTTTCTGGAAGTAGTAGTCCCTGATTTCTTTTTATCACAAAGATAATAATTAGTTGCTAGAAGTCCAAACTACTCTATAAGGTCTCAGAAGTTGTCCTTCAACTTGAAACTCTTTATCCCTTCAGGATCAGAAAGGTACTTGCTCATTTGACAGATCACCTCTGAGCAAATTCGAATATGAGAATACAGAGCAAATCATGTAAAAATACATCAGTAACATTTATACCATTATATTGGTTTGTGGGCCAGGCATTCTATCTACAAGAATCATGTCAAACCTCACAGTCGCACATTTTCAACATAGAAACTTAGGAACAATAAAATTATCCAGGGACCATAACTTAGTTAAATGTGAACACTTGACCTCAGGAAGCGCTCACATAGCAACCCCTCAATTATAGGAGTTATAACATGGGTTCTGAGCCCAAGAGCCATCACTCGTGTCTCTGAGGGTTAGACTAGAGCTCTCTGAATCCCTAATTTTAAAGACAGGATTTTCCCAGGATAAGGCTGAGCCTCCTGGTGTGTGTCAAGTTGTCCAGCTACGGGGAGAAGAAAAAGAAAAATTCTGATTGGACTTTCTAAATCTTTGCCAAAGTTTTCCACCTAACAACCAGAACTGTCAAATATACCTAATTAGTTCACAGCAGTATTTGTGATTTAGATATTGGGTTTGAATATGAAATTTCTTTGGTTTTTCTGCAGTTGCCAAAAATAGACCATTTAATGAGGTTATTTTTCCTCATTGCAAAGGGACTTCTATAGCTAAAAAGGGAAAACTCCTTCTGCATGAATTGGTGGACTTGGATAATTCTATTATGAATATTTTTCTTTTTTATTAATCAAAATAGTAATTTTGCTTGCCATCCAATATGAAATGAATGAAAATAGGTTTCTTATATAATTCTGTGATTATCTTTAATTCTTAAATAAGTATCATCACATGCTTGCATCATTAATAATTTTATCAGGTATTAAAAGTCTTACAAATTGCATTGTAAATGAATATTAATTATATGCAGCAATTAACTGTTAATTTGAATAATACATGAACATGCTTTCATGCTTTTTAATTTTGAGTGATCTGATTTTTAAGCACCCATCAAACCATGAAATGATTTGAGAATTTAAAAAATTAATCATCCATATTGATAGTTTCAAAAATTAGAGTAAATGTTTTTATTCTATAATCTTACTTTTTAACTAAATAAAAGTTGCTGCATCAAGTTTTAGTATCATTTTAAAATATGTCCTTGTAGAAGTTGCCATAAATGTCGACATTTTCAGCAGCATAAATTTATAGTGATACTGAATTTTTATGACACTATAAAAGTCCCTACTCATGATGACATCTACAGCTGCATTTTACAGAAATATTAGAATTTGTATCTTACACATGTAGTTTATCCTATCTGGTCTTTCAAAGAAAGGAAACTGGGGTAACAAATATTTCTGATGTCCCCAAACAAGTCAAATATATGTTATAGGAATTTAAAGATCTGGTTTCATTCCCTTAATATCTGGCAGCCATAGAATCTCTAACTGTTACTTTTGAATCAAACTAGTTGGAGAAGAAAGATGGGTTTAGCTGGGAATTGGATGAATCTATTAATGGAAGAAAGAGCAGATTTTTATTAGGAGAAATAGATGACAGAAACGAAATTGTTATTATTTAAGTATCCAGAGAGTTCCTGGGTTATTGTTGTCTTAATCTGCTTCATTATTGCCTGTTGAGCTAAAACATTTAGAAAAATGATAGATATACATGAATCAATTTTTTAAAGTTTATTTGAAGTTGAAAAGAAACAATATTTGTCTATACCTAAAATATTTACCAGTTTCTGTTCAGGACATGTTTATACTTACTAACTTTTAAATTTTCCCGTGATTAAATCTAATCAAAGCTGCTGGTTCTTGAAGAAATGGCTGGAAATGTGTCAAACAGAAATTTCCAAAAGTTGTGCATTTTATGAACCACTATTCACTGATCTTAAACTACCTAGGAAAACAGAAAAATTGTGAGTTCAGGAATAAAACAACTTTTGGCAGCTCATTTATTATAAAGGAAAAGTAAACTTATATATGAAATATTAAAGTGTTAAGAAATCTTATTTTAATACAGCACCTGCCCCATCTCACTATTTATCATTACAATTTTCTCAAAATCTCCATAACTTTGAGGAAGATGTTTACCCCCCCAATTACTACTACATAGGGTTTGGTAATGTTGTTATGTGTATTATATAAACACATATTGTATATAGTATAATTCTATACAGTACATATGTAGTATAGTAAAATTGATATGTAGATTACATTAGTGCTATGAATCAAATTTAGAGCTTGGTGATTAAAGGTATTATGTGAATGCAAGTTATGAATAATAGTTTAATTTCATTTAAAAAAGTGTCTAAGGCCATTAGATTAGATTAATGGTAGTGTTGGTTTACACTATAATTTTTACTACAATAAATTGTATCACATTAACCCTTGGAAAATAGGCAATAATTTAACAAGATCTATTACATTATTGTGATTTTTAACTTTTTTTGGTTTGCCTTGGTCTTTCCCATTTTTGGTTCTCAACTTTAACATTGTCTCTTTAGTGGGCCTTCTGGGAACATTCTAAATTCATATTCCCTATCACAGAACAACTTATATTTCCTTCCTATCACCTTGCAGTTACTTATTAGCTAAATTTTATCATTTATTTTATACAATGGACTGTAAGCCCCACGTTGGCAGGTACTTTTTCATTTATGTACACAATCCAACATTGTGCTTAGTGTATAACAGGTAACAGGTATACCATAAGTATTGTAGATTGAAAGAAAAATGAATTTTCTCTTTTGTAATTGAAATATTGAGATATATTCAAATATTATTTATTCTTTCCATAAACCTATTTATTATATAATCTATTTTGTTTTTCTATGATGTAAGAATATTTAATTAAAATATAAATTTAATTGAATTTGAACTCTATACATGGTTTTTTAAATGAGTGACATTATATGCATATATACATATTGCTAATGAAAAATAAGATTTATGTAACTCTAAATAATAGGCAGAGTGCTGGGTGTTTTATAATTATTATCTTATATAATCCTCAAAGCATTATTTTAAGGTAGATATTATTTTTTACATTTCATATGAAACAGAATGGTATCCCCTCCAGGAAGAATGAAAAGAAGCGGTAAGTGAGATTATAAAATAGCATGGCATAGGGTTAAGGAATGGAGACTAAGAGAGGGAGAGAGAGACAGACAGAGAAAGAAAAAGAAAGAGGAGTGAGAGAAATTTTGAGTATCTACCCTGAAACTTTAAATAAGTAATATTATTTGAGTAAAGAATATAATTTGGGTATTTTTAATTAAGGAAATTCAACATTTATTTCAGTTTCTTTCCATTTCTATTTGGGTGTGGGAAGGTAGGTAAATAGGGGCTTGGCATTTTTTTTTTAATATAATACAATGCTGAGATGAACTTCCATATGTTGGTTACATTGGGGGAGCAACTTTTATTTTAAATTGTTACTCTTGTTAAAAATACATGATTAGTTAAGAATACAACATTGTAAATAATTCTTAAATTATGTTTTTAGAAAGTGGGATTTGACAAAACATGAGGTTTTTTTTTTTAACGTTTTTATTGGAGTATAATTGCTTTACAGTCGTGTGTTAGTTTCTGCTTTGTAACAAAGTGAATCAGTTATACATATACATATATCCCCATATCTCCTCCCTCTTGCATCTCCCTCCCTCCCACTCTCCCTATCCCACCTCTCTAGCTGGTCACAAAGCACCGAGCTGATCTCCCTGTGCTATGCGACTGCTTCCCACTAGCTATCTATTTTACATTTGGTAGTGTTTATATGTCCATATATACACTACCACTCCCTCACTTTGTTCCAGCTTACCCTTCCCCCTCCCCGTGTCCTCAAGTCCATTCTCTAGTAGGTCTGCGTCTTTATTCCCATCTTGCCCCTAGGTTCTTCATCACCATTTTTTTTTTTGATTGTCTTTAAAATATTATTGCAAGTCAAAAATCGTCTACACGGCTCCGTCATAGAGTTATCATCTTAGAGGCTAGTGGACGTAATAGATATAAAGCTATGAATTCACAAAATTAAAGAAGTGTAATAAAATTCTTCATTAAAATGCAAGTTTATGTTTTTTCCCTGCCTTCTATTTCCTGATAATTTGTAATCTCTGGAAAGGGAAAAGAACTCAAAGGAAGACAGGAGTGCATTTATTCATGGACTTTGCCTTGGTTACTAGGAGAGATCATCTCTACTGGATACTGGGATGCCCCAATGAGACAAAAAGCAAGCAGCTTTGAAAATTGTTGCTTTGAAATTGGTAGAAGCTACATGTTCCATTACAAAAGTGCAAGTTCTTAAAAAGTGCTGTACCAGAGATGGGGAAAATCTCTTCCAGATGTGAATAGAATTTTCTACTGAAATGCAAGAGGTAGCAAATTTTAGGGGCACAAAAATGCTGGAAATTGAGTGAGAGTCTTTGAAGGCTCCCATTGAAAATAAATTTTGCATACTTACAGTTACCAAATATCTTTGTTCTATAAAAAAAATGCCTAGCAACCATAGATTGAATATGTAATTTGATAAGTAGTTAGCTATTGGAGTAAATATATGTTGAGTGCATAACAAAATGCCACAAGGAAAATATTCCATGTGTGGGTGTAGATTTGGGGGTTCCTGAGGATGGCTATTTGGGAATGGTGATGAGTAATGTGGAGGCTTAGTTACTTCTGAATCCTGTCATCCGATCAATATGGTAGCAATTACAAACAAAAGTTGAGGGAAGAATTTAACTGTCATTTCAAATCCAAGAAACTTCTGAATTCTAATATTAGGAAAAACACTTAGGGTCCAGAAAGTGATAGAAAGAAACTAAGACCAAACAGCATGTAGTCAAAATATCAGGGTGGATTAGGGGAGCTGGAGGTAACATAGATTAAGTCTTCATCTCTTGAAATCAGATCTCTGACAAGCAACATTCTTGTAAGTGCAAATCAGGGAATTCCTCACGTTCTATTATGAGATCCTCAGGGTTCTGATAGAAGACTCTGCCCTTATTTAGCTTTCATAGATAAGTGTGGAATTAAGTTTCCTATTGCCTGACAGACTTAGAATATATATGATATATAAATTGATGATAAGCAAGGATTTTTACATTAGAGATAAGAACCGAAATGAAACTACCTGTGGACACACAGTTACTAGGATTGAGAACTAAATCTATTTACCTTAATATGGCCTAATCATTTGATGGTCTGCAGTCTGCATTAATATGAGTTTAGTATTTTAGATAGTTTTTCCCAGGGTATTAAGTTTCCACTGCTGCTGTAACAAGTTACCACAAGGTTAGTGGCTTAACACAACCCCAATTCATTATCTCACCGTGCTATAGACCAAAAATCCAGGTGTACTATGGCTTAACTTATTTCTCTGTTTAGAGTCTGACAAAGCTGAATCCAGGTGTCCAAGAGGGTTGCTTTTCTTTCTGGAGACTCTAGAGGAGATTGCATTTCTGGCTTCATTTATGTTGTTCTCAGAATTTAACACCATGCAGCTGTACGACTGAGGTCCCCACTGTTTTCTTGCTGGTTCTTTCTCAATATCCAGAGGAAGCTCACATTCCATGGTTTATAGGCCTCTTCCTTCCTCCATCTTTAAAGCCAGCGATGACGGTGCAAGACCTTCTCATGCTTTAAACTTATCTGACCTTCCCTTCGGTTTTATCTCTCCTCTCTCTTACCCCACCACATCCTTCTGACTCAAGCTGGAGAAATTTCTGTTTTTAAGAGCTCATGTAGTTATATTGTGCCCGGCCAGATAATCTTCACCAGCCCTCATTTTAATGTTCATAACCTTGTTCAAATTCTGCCAAATGCCTTCACAAAGTACTTAGAATAATGTTTGATTGACTATCAGGGGACAAAATTCTTGGAGGAACTTCTTTACAATTTGGCCCACCAAATCCAGGCAGATGAAGCTGCAAATAACTTTAAAAAAAATTTCTCCCAGGAACTTACTGAATATTATTTATGTGAAAAGCAGACTTCTCAATTAAACCACAAAACAATACTGTCCTCACAATAGATTGCTCAGTTGGGTTTATTAAATGCTATTTGTTTCAATCTCTCTCCTTGTTGTGTCCACCAAACCTATACTATTGTGTAACAAACTTTGCCTCATTCCAATCAGGCCATCTCATTGAAACCCAGACCCACAGAATCTTATAAATATTCCCCTTACCTTGACCTACAAATTCAGCGACTACTAATATTTTGTTAAGGTAGTGGTCTTCTTTGCTGCAGTAATCAATAAATTTGGGTTTTCTTTTATTTTTTGAATTTTATTTTATTTATTTTTTATACAGCAGGTTCTTATTAGTTTTCTCTTTTATACATATTAGTGTATATATGTCAATCCCAATCTCCCAATTCATCCCACCACCACCACCACCCCACGACCACTTTCCCCCCTTGGTGTCCATACGTTTGTTCTCTACATCTGTGTCTCTATTTCTGCCCTACAAACTGGTTCATCTGTACCATTTTTCTATATTCCACATATATGTGTTAATATATTATATTTGTTTTTCTCCTTCTGACTTACTTCACTATGTGTGACAGTCTCTAGATCCATCCACGTCTCTACAAATGAACGAATTTCGTTCCTTTGTATGGCTGAGTAATATTCCATTGTATATATGTGCCACATCTTCTTTATCCATTCATCTGTCGATGGGCATTTAGGTTGCTTCCATGACCTGGCTATTGTTAATAGTGTTGGTCAATAGATCTTAGAGGAAATGCTTTCAGTTTTTCACCATTGAGAATGATGAAATTTGGCTTTTCTTGATCACCAGTTTATCTTAATGAACTTTTGGGGAGGTCTTCAGTCAATAGAGGTATCTTATGTTGTCTTTCAGTTTCATTGAGGTTTGACATCATGAGGAAAAGAATTTAGTAAAAGCATTAGCTTTCTTATCTTACAGAGTCTTGAGAAACTGATAAATGAATCCTATCATTTCTAATTTTGCTTCCAGAATAGTACCAAATTCCAAAACACTTGAAATATTGCTAGACACTATGCACCCAGGCTAAAATTAAAATACTATCCAGGACATCTTAGAGGGATCAAGTTCGTTGGAAAAGAAGAAAGGCTTTGGCTAGGATTTAAATATATCCATGATAGGAGAAATGAGAAGGTTTTACCAGGAGAAATGGATGACAAAAACAAAATATTTTTCATATAAATATGGAGAATCTTCCTCCCATCTGAGTTGTTTGGATTTGCTAAATTGATAAGACTGTGGAACTAAAATAAATTGGAGGAAATTATTGATTTGTTATTAAATATATAAACACCTCACTGTTCATTGTGAAGAGAATAGAATAGGGAGCCTGGAAGGAAAAGAAGAATAGGATTTGGGTCAGTGAAACACAAAGTCACTACTAAAAGTTCCTCTGAGGGAAATATGGAGAAAGAGATGATAGTTAAGACTTTTGAGTAGATAAAGTGAGCAGTCTTGTGTATGATTGAAGGAATGGAAAAAAAAGTTTTTGATGTGCGGTAAACAACAAAATGATTCACTGGTACAACCTTGAGAGAGTTCATTAGAGGTTTAAATTTCCTTTCAAATTTTTTTTAGGTACTGTATTTGAGTTATTTTGCACTTTTCATGGTGCTAAGAGCAGCCATAAAAAATGATCTAGGTTTTTTAAGTTACATACAGATAAGCTAAATAAAGCTGAGAAAAATTAAGAAACATACCCGTGATGACCAACTGGTAAGTGATAGAGACGTGATATGAATCAAGGTGGAAAGGGGTGCCAAATCAGGAGAAATGTCTGTGGTGAGAGTTGGCAAACTTTTTCTGTAAGAACCAAATAGTAAATATTTTAGGCTATGCAGACCATATGGTCTGTCCTAACTACTCAACTCTGCTGTTGCTGTGCAAAAGCATCCACAGATAATACATAAATAAATGGGTGTGGCTGTTTTTTCCAATAAATTATATTTATGAAAACTAGTGACAGTTCTAATTTAACCCATGGACCAAAGTTTGTCAAAACCTGGTCTAGAGTTCCCTGTGCTATACAGTTGGTCCTTGTTGATTATCTATTTTGTATATAGTATTGTGTATATGCTAATCCAAACCTCCTTATTATCCCTCACCCCCACCTTTCCCTTTTGGTTACCATAAGTTTGTTTTCTAAATCTGTGAGTCTGTTTCTGTTTTGTACAAGTTCATTTGTATCATTTTTCTAGATTCCACATATAAATGATACCATATATTTGTCTTTCTCTGACTTACTTCACTTAGTTTGATAATCTGTAGGTCCATCCATGTTGCTACAAATAGCATTATTTCATTCTTTTTTTGGCTGAGTAGTATACCATTATATATATGTACCACATCTTCTTTTTCCATTCATCTGTTGATAGACATTTAGGTTGCTTCCATGTCTTGTCTATTGTAAATAGTGCTGCAATGAACATTGGGGTACATGTATCTTTTTGAATTATGGTTTTCTCCCGGTATATGCCCAGGAGTGGAATTGCTGGATCATATGGTAGTTCTATTTTTAGTTTTTTAAGGAACCTCCATACTGTTCTCCATAGTGGCTGTACCAGTTTGCATTCCCACCAACAGTGTAGGAGGGTCCACTTTTCTCTACACCCTTTCCAGCATTTACTGTTTGTAGACTTTTAAAAAAAATATTTATTTATTTATTTTGTTGTGCCGGGTCTTAGTTGCGGCAGGTGGGTTCCTTAGTTGCGGCACGCATGTGGGATCTAGTTCCCTGACCAGGGATTGAACCCGGGCCCTCTACATTGGGATCGTGGAGCCTTATCCACTGTGCCACCAAGGAAGTCCCTATTTGTAGACTTTTTGATGATGGCCATTCTGACTGGTGAGAGGTGATACCTCATTGTAGTTTTGAGTCGCATTTCTCTAATAATTAGTGATGTTGAGTATCTGTTCGTGTGCTTTTTGGCCATCTATATGCCTTCTTGGCAGAAAAGTCTATCTAGATCTTCTGTCCATTTTTTGATTGGGTTATTTAATTTTTTTGATATTGAGCTGCATGAGCTGTTTTTATATTTTGGAGATTAATCCATTGTCAGTCACATCATTTGCAAGTATTTTCTCTCATTCTGTGAATTGTCTTTTCATCTTGTTTGTGGTTTCCTTTGCTGTGCAAAAGCTTTTAAGTTTCATTAGGTCCCATTTGTTTATTTTTGTTTTTATTTTCATTACTCTAGGAGATGGATCCAAAAAGATATTGTTGCAATTTATGTCAAAGAGTGTTCTGCACTCTTTGTTCTACTCAATACTCTGTAATAACCTATATGGGAAAAGAATCTGAAAAAGAATAGATATATGTATATTTATAACTAAATCACTTTGCTGTACACCTGAAGCTAACACAACATTTTAAATCAACTTTACTCCAATATAAAATAAAAATTTTTTTAAACAAAAGGAAAAGAAAAAAAACCTGGTCTAGAGCATTTGGGAGCTAAAGAGGAATAGGTTGCTATAAGAACTGTGGAATTGGTGGCTTTGATAATCATCATTGATTCATTGAAGAGAAAAAATGACAGACTCAGATCTACTAATTAACAATTTCAATAAAAATGTCAGTGTCAAAGGGCTTCCATGGTACAATGTAAAGAGACCTTTATCTCCCAGTGCAGGAAAACAGACTCAGGTGATGATTAAGCCCTTGATTTAATTATGAGTGGCAAATTCATAGAAGACTAAATTCTCATTCTAGGTGAGCTTCGTATATCAAAGCCAGGGGGCTGATAGGAGAGAAATGGGACCTCGAGGCTTGGAAAGGCATATCTAGATTGGTGCACTAGGGGATTTTGAATATCCTGATTCCACCAGACACTCTGGGCACCTCGAAGTATTCTAAACCCCATTTTCTAGAAGTGAAAGCCCAATCTCCTCAGTAGGATACTCTTCAGGAACTTCAGATGAAGTATAAATCTTATAAATACATGTCCGTCTCCCTCAGGATCTGCCACCATTTTTTCTTTTGTTCATTAGAGCTGTAACTTCTGATGGTGTAAACATATCCAGACTGGGTAAGTGCTAGGCTCCTAAGAAATAAAATATAAGACAATGGAGCTTATAATATAAGGATCTAGCTAATATATACCAGTAGGAACCTGGAAGCTATACTTTATCAAAGGGCAGTGCAGAATATAAAGCTGGATAAGTGGGCACTTTCCAATGATAGGACATAACACACTGAAATGGGCACTTGGAGATGGTTCGAATTTGCTGTTTGGAAACTTGGAAAAAGCTTTACCAGAACTACTGTGGCCAACTGTGGAGGAAGGGATCAAAAGGATTAGAAAAGTGGGCATGCTAGAATGGGTCTTCTGTAGAGACTGGAAAACACATGAGATGATGATATTACAGAAGACCTAGAGCACATTCTGTTTACAAAAATATTAAGTAAGAGTCTGATGATGAGATCCCCAGTACTGTTAAGAGCTCAGTAATGGCTGTCCTCTGAAGGCTGGAAGAATGCTGTTACAGAACTTCACTATCTGGTAGGAATGGAGAAGATTGACTCTTCCTGAAAGAGAGACAGAGACAGAGAGACAGAGACAGAGACAGAGAATAAATGAGTAGAAGGTTGAGAGACACCTTTAGCTAACCCAGTGAAATTCACAGACTTAATTTCCTTATTTGAATCTTTTTTCAGACCCAGACCCCATCAACTAACTGAAAATCCATGTTTCCATGAGGAAGAACCTGGAGACACCACAAAAAAAAAAAAAAAAAATACAATAGTGGTTTCCCTAATCTTTCCTTAAAGAGACATAAGACCATTTACTTTCTTGTCATATACTGGAGAAACCAGATCTATTGAAGGTTATTTGATTCAGGGCCAGAGCTTTTGATGAAATCTGGAGACCCCATTTTTTTTTTCTCCCGTCATTATAAGTAGGGATACACGGGGGGCAGGTAACAAGTGCAATGATAGTCTAGGACTTTTTCAACAGTGGGTCTGTTGAATCTGTGAACCCATTCAGTTCATTTCCTAAACTTCTATTTGAAAAGGCATTGTTAGAAGTTTTCAAAATCCATCACATCTGTTCCTTGACCTAGAGAATAGCAGTTATTATAATAGGAAAGGCCAAAAAAAAAAAACAAACAAACCTCTGAAATATTGAAATATTTCCTAAACCTAATGGCAGAGATTCTTTCACCTCCTCTCTATTTATTTATATCATGGGCCACTCAATGGGCCACTCAATGTAGTAAGTGATTATATACTGCTTTTACTTGTTATCTGATTATTTTCTTCATTATACTATACATGCATATAGATTATTTCATTATTTTCCTGCCATAAATCATCACATTTTAAAATTTTCTCTCTCTTAACTGCAACCATTCAGCCTAAGCCAGAAATATCGGAGTCTGTTTCACTCATTTCTCATGTTTAATTCATTCACAAGGTCCTAACAGTTCTATTACTGAAATAGTAATCACACTCCTTTTTATCCATTCCTATTGACAGTGGTCCAATTTACATCTTTATTACACTTCACATGACTAGTGTAAGTGCACCATTCTCCTTCCTCTTACTCTAATCCATCCTCCATATTGCAGCCAGAATTCTCCTTATAAAACATAGGCAATTAAGTCATTCCTCCATTTGCAAACTTTCAGGAACATTCCAAAGCCCATAGAATCAAGTATAAATGTTGAAGTAAGAATTCAAAGTTCTTTAGAACCTGGTCTCAGGATAAATTTCCAACCTTATCTCCCACTGCTTCCTTTCTATCCATTCTAATTGTTTCTGCTCTACTTTCATCCATCATTATTCAAAATACATTTTTCTTTTCCTCCTCCCTTTTTTAATCCATGTAAATCTTATTCAGACTTCAACCTCCAAGCTCTCATATTATCTCCATTTGAGAACATTTCTATTTCCCTCTCTCCTCCTTCACCTTTACTCTCTCTCTATTCTCCCAACCCCATCTGCCTTTTTCCACAATATATCTGTGTACCAAAAGAGAAAATCAAAGTTGATTGATTGGGTGAAGTGGTTATGGATACAGTGGCTGGGGTTGGGTAGACCTTGTTGATTCTCTGCTTACATTTGTGACCAATTATATATGTGTGACCTTTAAGGAATTTCTAAGCCTCTGTGACTGTTAGTTTTCTCCTCATAGGAATATAGATTAAAATATATCCCCCTCATAGGAATATTATAAAGATTACATGAAGTAATGAAGATCAAGCAGTTTGAATTGATGCATAGAAATTGTACAATTTAGCTATTATTAATGTGTTTCTATGTTTCATACACACATATAATATTTATCATGCATGCACATATTTATGCATAGACAGAGAGAGAGTATTTATCTTCTAAACTGTGACCTTTCTGAAATTTTCATATTTCACTCTTATTATCCCAGGTTTTAAATGCTTGAGACAAAGTATGAACTCAATGGATATTTGGTAAAGCAATATCATCTTTTATATCACCATTATTTTTAAGGTATAGTAGGTATTTAGTAAAGCTAGTTTACTTATTGACATATGCTTGAGCAATATGTATGGCTAAGGTCTAATTCATGGAAGTTACAATGGAAAAGGGTGGCCACATAGTCAAACACCTATACTGAGCAAAGCAAAAAAATGAAAACGAAAGCTCTGCTCGTACAGAAATGATGGATATAGCACATTATTTCAGATACATAGAAGTATAGAATCATGGCATTGATATATATGCCATTAAGAAGTACAAGAAGTATAAGGACACAATGTTAATAAAATTATAATGAAAAGGAGCACGAAACTTCTCTTGAATTTTTCTGTAATTTTAAGTGCTAGCTCATTATTAGCATATATTTCCCATAACTGATAAAAATAGAAAAAAGTTTAATTTTTGAATTATAAATCTGCCCCCAAATACTTAATAAGAGTACAAAAATTAGAAATTATTTTCAGTTTAATTAAGTGGGAAGAAGAATGCCTTCTAATTTTAATATCAAAGAAATATATGATCTAAACATCTTAACGCTAACACTCTAATGGAAAGAGGAGACTTGATATGATGGAGCTTGGTATGTGAGTGGATCAAAGTGAGTCTTCTTCTTTGAAAGGCCCACATGCTAAATATTTATTTTTGGAGTCTCCTGAGTGTTGCTGCATCATCCTCTCTCTCAATTTCAAACACACGTGCAAATTGTCAGGTTGGTCCTCTGATGCCACTTTTCTCCTGACCTTTAGTAAACTTAGCTAAAATAGGATATTTGCTTAGTTCAGTGTGACAAAAAATCTTTACATTAGTAGTGTATGCATGATCATAAGACACTTTCACATTTTTAGAATATTGCACAAAATTTCAAGTGGGACAATACATATATTTATTGAACATTTTGCAAATCACATATCTACCTTGTTATTATAAGAAAGCAGGTAAAAGTGTATCTATAAATGTAGTATTGATGAGTATTAATACCGAAAAATCTACTTAGATGACTTATTGAGGAAACACCCTAAATTGGGTAAAATTCACATATATTTCCAAACTTGTTCTAGTTTAAAGATTTTTTTGTTATAGCTAGCATAGCCCCAATGGTGATGAATCATTGAATCTTTAGAACAGTGACCAACTTCACTACACAGACACATGCACATGCACCCACACAAATTGCATATATTACTCTTACAGCAAACTTTTAAAATTTATCTTTTATTGAGGTAACATTGGTTTATAACATTATATAAATGTCATATGCACAACAATAAATTTCTACTTCTGTATACACTACTGCTTGCTAATCACCAAACATTTAATTTCCATCCATCACCATCCACCTGATGCTCTGTACACATTTTGCCTTCCTTCACCCCTTGCCCTCTGAAACCACTACTCTGTTCACTGTATCTACATGCTAGTTTTTGTTTGATTTGGTTTGTTCATTTATTTTGTATTTTTATTTTTTTGTTGGTTCTTTTTATATTCCACAATGAGTGAAATCATATGGTATTTGTTTTTCTACATCTATTTATTTCATTTAACATAATGCCATCAAGGTCCATCCATATTGTTGCAAATAGTAAGATTTCATCTTTTTTATGGCTGAGTAGTACTCTATTGTGTGTGGGTGTGGGTGTGTGATACACATATACACACATCCTCTCTATCTGTTTATCTGTTGATGGCACTTAAGTTCTTTCCATACCTTGGCTATTGTAAACAATTTTGTGATGAACATAGAGGTGCACATATTTTTTCAAATTAGTGTTTTCATATTCTTGGGATAAACACTCAGACGTGGGATAGCTAGATCATATGGTAGTTCTACTCTTAATTGTTTGAGGAGTCTCCATACTATTTTCCATAGTGGCTGCACCAGTTTACATTCCCATCAACAGTGTATGAGGGTTCTCTTTTCTCCATATCCTCACCAACATTTGTTATTTCTTGTCTGTTTGATAATAGCCATTCTAACAAGCATGAGATGATATCTCATTGTGATCTTGACTTGTATTTCCCTAATAATTAGTGATGTTGAACATCTTTTCATGTGCCTGCCAGTCATCTGTATGTCTTCTTTGGAAAAAAAGTGTCTATTTAGCTCCTCTGCCCATTTTTAAATCTGGTTGCATATGAGTTCTTTACATATCTTGGATAATAAGCCTTATCAGATACATGATTTGCAAATATCTTCTCTCATTTGGTAGGTCGTCTTTTTACTTTGTTGATGGTTTCTTTGGTTTTTATTTTGATGTAGTCCTATTCGTTTATTTTTGCTTTTGTTTCCCTTGCCTGAGGAGACATATCTAGAACAATATTAAGACAAAGACAGGGATTACATTGAATCTGTGAATTGCTTTAAGTAATATGGATATTTTATGCTGCTAATTATTCTATCCATGAGCACAAAATATCTTTCCAATTATTTTGTTTTCTTCAGTTTCTTTCAGCAACGTTTTATAGTTTTCACTGTATAGGTCTTTCAGCTCCTTGATTAAATTTATTAATATGTTTTATTGTTGCAATTTTAAATGAGATTGTTTTCTTAATTTCTATTTCTGCTAGATGGTTGTTAGCATATATAAATGCATCACGTTTGTGTATGTTGATTTTGTGTCCTGCAACTTTATTGTATTTATTATTTCTAATAGTTTTTTGGTGAAATCTTTAGCATTTTATATATACATATATATATATAATTGTCATCTATGAATAGTAATAGTTCTTCTTCTTTTCCAATTTACATGCCTTTCATTTCTTTTACTTGCCTAATTGCTCTGGCTAGGACTTTCAATACTA
The DNA here is from genome assembly GCF_949987535.1 of Balaenoptera acutorostrata. Lineage (NCBI taxonomy): Eukaryota > Metazoa > Chordata > Mammalia > Artiodactyla > Balaenopteridae > Balaenoptera > Balaenoptera acutorostrata. The sequence continues at coordinate 92,693,995 of NC_080074.1, forward strand.
TGTTGAATAAGAGTGGCGAGAGTGGGTATCCTAGTCTTGTTCCTAATTTTAGAGGGAGAGCTTTCAATTTTTTCCCTTTGAGTATGATGTTAGCTATGGGTTTGTCATGTATGGCCCTTATTATGTTGAGGTATGAGGTATGCTCCTTCTACATCCACTTTATTGAGATGTTTTATCATAAATGGGTGTTGAATCTTGTCAAATGATTTTTTTCTGCATCTACGAGATGATCATATGATTTTTATCTTTCATTTTGTTAAAGTGATGTATCATGTTAAATGATTTGCAGATGTTGAACCATCCTTGCATCCCTGGAATAAATCCCACTTTATTATGGTGTATGATTCTTTTAATGTACTGTTGTGTTCGGTTTCATAATATTGTGTTGAAGATTTCTGAATCTATATTCATCAGAGATCTTGGCCTGTAATTTGCTTTTTTTAGGTTGTCTTTATCTGGTTTTGGTATCATGGTGATTTTGGTCTCTTAAAATGAGTTAGGAAGTGTCTCTACCTCTTCAATGTTTTTGGAAGAGTTTGCAAAGGATAGGTATTAAATTTTCTTTGAATATTTGGTAGGATTCATCTGTGAAGCAATCAGGTCCTGAACTTTTTTCGGTGGGGAGTTTTTGATTACTATTTCAATCTCTGTACTGATGATCAGTCTTGAGAGGTTGTATAATTCTAAGAATTCACCTTTTCTTCTAGGTTATCAAATTTGTTGGTGTTTAGCTGTCCATAATATCTTTTATAAGTTTTACATATCTGTGGTATCTTCTAGGTTATCAAATTTGTTGGTGTTCAGCTGTTCATAATATCTTTTATAAGCTTTTACATTTCTGTGGTATCTGTTGTTATTTCTTTTCTTTCCTTTCTGATTTTATTTCAGGGCCTTCTCTCTTTTTTTCATAGTGAGTCTAGCTAAGATTTTTCAGTTTTGTTCATCTTTTCAAAGAATCACCTCTTAGTTGCATTGATCTTTTGTATTGTGTTTTTAGCCTCTATTTTATTTACTTCTGCTCTGATCTTTATTATTTCCTTTCTTCTATGGACTTTGAGCTTCATTTGTTTTTCTTTTTCTAGTACAGACTCAGTTTCTATGTCCAGAGGGCAAGGATTGTAGGCACCACCTTCACTGTTTCTCTGGTTCTGTCTCCTTTATGTATTCCAATTCACCTACCTTTAGATGTACAGATGTGTGGAATTCTCTGGCATCCTGGTGTGTTGGGCAGAGGTGCCTTTGCTGAGTTGTGGTTGTTTGATTGGTTGTACATTGAAGAGGAGAGACAATGGGATTGTCTCAGTCTGCCATGATGCTGACATCACTCCTACATATCTTTTAGCAAACTTATAAATTCAGCTAGTGACTATTATTACTTACTGATCTTTAAAATCTTCATTTTAAATCAGAATATGAAAATATTATTAAAAAAACTAGACTGGTAGTAATTCAGCTATCATGATATCCTATTTAAAAATAAAATTGTATATATCATTGTAGTGAAGAAAATTCCCAGTTGGGTTGAGCTGACAGTATATTATTGTCTGATTGATTTACTGGTCAGCAAGGTTCTGGTAGAAAAACTTCACACTGGTCAGAATGGTGGGCAAAGTTTATGGGAAGAGAAAGCCAGAAAAATATTTTTTTAATTTGCTTATTCATATTATTTCTAACATTCAAAGAAATGAGTGTAACTAAACTAGACATAGTGATTTGTTGAATGAGGTTATAATCCTTTTGTCAGCAAGGTCATCTAAATTTAGGACTACAATGTATAGCTACCCCATCTTCAACCAGGTCTTTGAAAAAATCCTTACTGTATGTAGGCACTATTCTAGAAACCTCTCTGCCTGGCTTCTTTCTCCTTTTTCTCTCATTCTGTATGTGTATGTGTGCATATGTATACATACATACATATATATGCATATATATTATATATGTTACATTTTATATAAATATATACCCATTACATATTTCAAAGTTTTTATATGGGTTATGTAATACTTTTAACAGAAGAATTATAGCGCTTATAGGAATTATTTAGAGTGCGCAACGCAATAAAGTAAGTGGTGCCAGAGGGTTCAAATTCAGCCAGTTTGACACAGAGTCTAGACTCTTACCACTAATGGTGGAAATGGCTAAAAAAATTTCTAGCATTCTATTTTCAAAGGTAGATTTTTAGAAAAATCAAGATAATCTAATTAGAGCAGGAACTTGTTCCCAGGTATCACAGTGACAAACGCTAGTTGCTAGTAATGAAGCATGTCCCAGGAAAGGCAAAACAGAGCCAAATACTTTTCTCACTAATAATGAGGAGGACCTTTACAGCTCACAAAAAATAAGAGGAAAAAATTGTTCACTTCTCGGAGGATTATAATATTTTGTCTCTAAGGGAAATGTGTGCTAATGACAGGAAGAATGGGTTTATTTTCACAAGTAATTCATACTTATTGTTGAGGGACTGAACAGGAACAGGCACATCCACCTTCATTTTTCTACCAGATTAGAGTCCCTAAGGAGACTATGAAAATATGTTCACTATATCTTAAAGAACCACTAGGAATTTCAAAACTCATGTAGGAATCAAGGGGAAAAATCCATGGAGAGATTAAAATGTTTTTCAAGGCAGGATGGAGTGGTCCTATCCTGCCTTAAAAGAGACTGTAGTGAGCTTGGAGGACCCAGAAGAGCAAAAGTCAAGCAGGTTCTAAGTGAATATACACAGGAGACCCCTCCTTGCACAAGTTTACATCTACCTTTATGCAGCCCAAGGAAAAGTTTAAATTTGCATGTAAATTTTTAGTTCCATTGTGATATTGTGATGCTTTTTTGAGATTTGTTGAAGCTTCATTTAGAGCATCCTGTATCTACACCACAGCCTAGCATATACTGATGAGATGGTGGCCACCGGGCAAACAAGGCACTGCATCTCCTGTGAGCTTTGGCAAAATGTACTGAGAGGGTGATGGCTCTTTTCAGTGGATTAGGACATGGTATCAGTCAACTTCAGGTGAAAAATCCATTTCTTGGGAAGTGTTAGAGAAATCACATACTCACAAAAGTAAGTAAAACAATACTTTTTGATTGCTGCCTACACCCATCTGACCCGTACCCAACATACGTAATAGTGATCCCCCTTTCAACATGAAGACACCAAAGAAGAGTGTTCAATCCCATTTAAAAACAAAAAAACAAACAAACAAAAATCAAAAAAACTGTTCTTTTATAGCATAGGTTTTCATTTGTTTGGAGTAGCTTAGATGAATTAAATTTGCACAGTCTGGCAATCTTTCATAGCCTCGTCTAGCTCTTTGTTTCCAATACTACTTAGTAATTTGCCCAGTACTGTCAGACCAGTAAAAATCAGAAGTTATCATCTCATGCTCTCAATAACCCTTTATCATGGGATTGTAGGTTAATTTATTAGACTGAAGTGACTTTCCTTTGCAAAAAAATAAATCTACCACATTTGTCATTTTCACACTAATTTAATAATTTCTCTTCAACTATATATCAGTGATTGGAAGAGGTGATCAAGTAGAATATTACAAGCTGGGAAAAATCACAATGAAAGGAGAAGGGAACTAACCCCTGCCTAAGTGCTTCCCAACAGAGGATTCTATTTTTACTTCTCTAAACAAAGAAATTATTTTCCTACCTTTCTATGACATCTTATCCTGTGGGTAAGGGTAATTTTTATGGATGGAACTGGAAATGAAGAAATTAACAGCGCACACCATTGTTAATTGTACGTGTGTATGTATGTGTTGTGTGTGTGTGTGTATTTGTGGGGAGATGAGAAATGGAAATCACAAGAAAGAAGAGAGTATGAAATATATCTTGTCACTGATCTGTTGACACAACAATACTAAACAAATTGCACTTACCTTATTTTTGTTGAAAGTTTTTTAACCAGTGTAGTCATTAAGACCATGGAGGTTACTCTAGTTTGTCTTTCTGCTGAAAGTCTCTGTTTTCCAAGCAGACAAATTACAATCCATATTAAAGAGTTCATGACCCGAGTTATCCCTGTTATCTTCGACTCAAACGTCAACCCTCCATCTATGGCATAATTAAAGATTAAATATCTCTTGATCACAGCACTAACTAGTAAGATATATACAGACATAATTACATATTGAAATTGTTTAGGCTCTGCTAATTCCAATATTAAGATATTTCAAAAGAATGTGGCAAAAATCAATGTGACATTATATCTTCAATTCATTAATAAGCATGTGTTTTTATACCCACTTTTTTTCATGCTGTATAAACATGTGAAAGGGGTCAAGATTACATTAAATTATAGAATAAATTACTATAGTTAACAGTGTCACTTGACAGCTTTGTGGGTAACTGCTGTTCTTAAACTTGTACTGAACAAGTTCTGTTTTTCCGTCTATTTAAGTGTTTTTTTTTTTTAATTGGGGTATACGTGCTTTACTATGTTGTGTTAGTTTCTGCTATACAATGAAGTGAATCAGCTATATGTATACATATATCCCCTCCCTCTTGGACCTTCCTCTCCCCAACCCGTCCCACCCACCTAGGTCACTACAGAGCACCGAGCAGAGCTCCCTGCGCTATACAGCAGGTTATAGAAAGCCCAGAGATAAACCCACACACCTATGGTCACCTAATCTATTTAAGTGCTTTTTACTCTTATTTTTTTTTTCACCTAGAAGAGCTGATTTTACCTAAAGAAAATATAATATGCTGGTATTTAGGTTGTTTAGACTGTACCACCTTGTGAAACTACAGTAATGTTAATAGAAGGGAAAGATTCTGAATAGTGGCTTCACTAAATTCCTTGATTATAAATAAAGAGACAATTATTTAAAATATTAAGTCTCTTTTTATTTTAAAGGTGACTTCCTAATTTTGTACCTAGAAGGGTGACTTTTACAGAGAATATTTATGCTGTATGGATGTGTGGTCCAATGTGAACTTTAGACTTTTAACAATATTAAAACAGATGTATGCCCAATGCTTGAAGTAAAATATTGAATATACAATGCTAATAATATTTAGAAGGGTCTTACTAATCTTGTTAGTATAGACTAAGACTCAAATTGAAATTTAAAATAATAGCATAATTGTATGCTACTTTGTAGAAACTAATGTATTTGTGTGTGTATATCTATATAGCTATGTTTATAAGTATACATACATATATAGATATATTAAAATAGCTATAACTGCTTTAAAATATATTAGAGGATTATCACAAAGCTCTGGATTTTCTTTGTTGTTTATATTGAACATCTGACTTGACCATTTTTCGTTTGCCATCGTTAACTGAGCACAGCTTTTGACCTTAAAAGGGTAGCATTTACATAGGAAAGCTCATCTTACCAGGATGCATAACGATATTCCCCTAAAGGAATAATACATATTGCAAATTACTACAAAAAGGTCATTATTGTATTAAGTTAAATACTGTTTTTTTTTTAAATCAGATAGGTATTAGCTTCTGAGTTAGAAAACTTTAAATTATATTTTTCTAGCTTTTCCTAATCTACAGAAGTATAAGACTGCTTTAGAGCCCATTAAAAATTGAAAGTTTTATTTGCCAGAGTTTAACAATTTTGCATGTTTTTAGGTCTACATGTGTAGTATAAGGCACTCAACATGAACCTAGTGAGTTATGAGCAAAAAAATCACAGAATCTCTTTGGAAAAAAGTCTAACAAATTATTCATTTTTAAAAAAGGCTTGGAAACCTTTTTTTCTTAAGGTATTATTATCATCAAATCTCATTGCTATATCTTTAAGAGCAATGAGACAACCATCACTAATCACAGAGTTTAGTAGAAGTGAAATAACAAAATATGAGCAATTTTATCTAATATTGCTTTCTAATTTCTAATAAATATTCTGTAAGTATTACACGAACCTTCCATCTACAGTTGGATTTTTCACCTTTTATAGGTTAGTTTTGTGACTTTGTATATCACCAGTGTAAGAACAGAGAAGATTCAACTTTCTTATTTAGATATGTATATATTTGATACACTTTTCAATAATACTGCACTCCAAAATTTTATAGTTGAATTTTATGCAATTTCCAAATTGCATAAAAGTGTAGAATATTATGCTTAAGAAAAAATAATGGCATTTTAAAAAGCTGATAGTAGTGAAATAGCTGGGAAAAGGCATTGTAAGTTTCAGTTTTTGATTTCCTGTTCTTAAACTGAATGAAAAGCATAGACAATGGTTGGTGTTTTTTAAAATAAATATATAGTAAACTTAAATGTGAACTTCATTGATTACTTTCCTTCATTCAATAAATATTCATTAAGCAACTTCTGTGTATGAAATGCTGAGTTAGAGGTTGGGAATGAGTGATAAAGTCCTCAGAAATCTCACAAACTAGTGGAGGAGTCAAATATAAAAGCATGTTAAGATGAAACGTATGTTGTAAGTGTCTTAATATGTAGATGCACTCAATATAATGTTATTGAGTAGAAAGAGTCTTACAATAATCTTCAGTGACTCTTGGACTACAATGTCAATACTGGCAAGAGTTTTCTTTTTTTAAAAAATTTTAACCTATAACAAAAACAAAAATGATAATAGGACAAAATCACCAGTATACTTTAAAATTCTAATTGCCACCTTGAAGGCACCATCCAAGATTTAGACAACAGCTTATATTTTGATTCTAGACATTCAGTGACTTCTTGAGTGGAGTGGGAAGGAAGACATTAGAGGAGTATTAGGTAATTATCAGATTAAATAGTGTGATTTAGAGAAAAGAAGCAATCCTCCTGGCATTTTCTAGAAAAGCAATGGATTATTTGGGAAGTTCTAACTTCATTTATTAACTGCACAGGTTAAGAAGCTGAGAATTTTCTTTGTATCACTTCCATAGACCCCACACACCTAATCCCTCCTAATCTCTGTCTCTTTGTTTTCTTCTGCCTTGTGCAATGTTGTTTCTTGCCTCTTTTAAAACTGTTTTTATAGTTTTTTTTTTTTTACATTATCTTCAAATACCCAATATGAATAATTGGATTGGATTTTAAACACAAGTTTTAAGATCATAATAATTTTAAGAAAAATAAAATAATATTTCTACAATAGAAGAAACATTCAGGTTATGACTAAGATTCTGCCCATGTAAGCAGATGAGATCCTATCTACTCAATCCTCATAGCAATTGCTGATTATGTTCATCGCATTTGGTTTGCAGCCAGTGATCTGAAATATCTTTAACCAATAGGCATTTTACTAGGCACAAACATCTCAATATTACTTGTTGACTTTTTGCATAAATATCTAAAGAGTAAAGTTCTGAAATTCACTTTGGTTGTCTCATGACTTAGCAACGTCTATATTTTACGGCTTTCAAAAAAAGTATTTTCTGTTATGGGAATAATTTTGTTCATGTCTTTGACTTATATACTTCATTGAGTTTTGACTTCTGTTATTTTCCAGATCTGTGACTCTTCTGCCATTATTTTCATCACTTTAAGTGTGTTTATGGGCTGCCTATATATCTATGTTTCAGCTATGATCTACACGAGCAAAACCAAAAACTTTTTGGTGTATCTGCATGTGGTACTATGCACAATGTAGGCATATAAACATAGCTACTCGCAAACATCAAAAAGTCGATATAAATGTAGTGCTTTGACTTGCAGGCTCAGCTTCTCATTTAGACATTAGCAGATAGATGGCTATTCTTAAACATCAGATGAAGCAGGTCGATTCAAGAGTGTGAAAAGTCACCTTGCCAGATCTGCTCTGCTGGCGAAGATAGGTAGTTACAGATTCCACTAGTTGTCTTCAAACCGTTATTTGCCTCTTTACCATTTACTCGACATATGCAGCCAGCTAAACACTATACTTAGAACTTACCTCAAACAGCTTTAAGTCTATAACACAAAAGAATTCTAGCAGATACCAGTATAAAAATTTTTCTCATTTTTTGGTCATTTTAAATGGCAAGGAATATGGAATAAAATGTATGTTTGTGTGTATGTGTGTATATATATATTATTCCTTTATATAGATAGATTGATATATATCCCTTGTTATACACACACACGCATGCATGCACACACACACACACACACATATATAGAAAGAGAAAGAGAGCAAGAGAGGAAGAAATGGGCAAATAAGGAGACATAGATCATTCTAAGTTCTGAGAGAAACAAACAAATGCAAAACAATTTCACCTGTTCACTGAACTCCATTTCTTCTCTAATCTCCCACTCTCACCCCAAGAAAGTGAAATAAAACACTGACTTAAGTGAATAGAAGACTGCCAGTATTAGAAGTCCGGGTAAAATCAATTCCTTTCCACAGTCACTGAGATCCAGAGAAACTGTATAGGTCAGGAAATGACAGTGCAAATATAATAAAGACTAAAAGTGAAAAAGTACACATTATTCCACTCTGGCTTGGATGCTTAAAGTTGTGCAAACTCATGACACTGTCCATTTATATAAGGTCTTTAGTTGTATTATTAGTGCACTATGAACATAAGCACGATGTAAAAGGTCTAATGCTTCCAATTATATTATTGGCCATGCATTTATGATCAGATGCTGTTGGTCTCTGATACCAAATATGTCATATTAATCTCTATTATGATGCCTTTCTTATTTCTTATACATAACAAGTGTTATGTACACACATCCTCACTTAAATACACTCTAATAAGCAAAGTTATACTTGTTTTCTGAAAGAAAAATTTGATGCATTTTACAGTTTTGACGCAAAATTGCATTTCTTAATAGAACTGTATGTTAACCCGCTAAGAAAAATTTTATTCCTTTATCTCCACTATTGGTGCAGAAATCTCTGTTAAAAATGGACAATTTTTAGAAAAAAATATTAAACTGGTATCTTTTTAATTGCATGAGAAAATGTTGTAATTGTCTCTTGTCTTAAAAATGCCTGTGCTACCATCAGTTATAAAATGTAGCATAGAAAAATGGCATTAAATTAAATGAATTAGCATTTACATTGCACCATACATGCATTACCTATAACACTTTTAATGCATACATATATAATAAAATGACACTACATATAAACTATTTATATGCATATAAAATTACAAAATGTCATTTTTTATTTGGTATCTGTTTGACTTCTGTTTGTGAAGAAGGCAACATTTTTGCATGATCTCCTCCCTGACTTCCAGAGTTGCCTGTGGATATGCCTTTGCTGCAGCCATCCTTGGTACACCTGTGTCAGTGATACAGTTTTCAACATTAGCAGTGGCAAGTGTATATGAAAGTATGTCAAACTTTAAACATTTATTTGTCTAGAACCAACCTAAAGATACAATAAAACTTTTTAAAAAAAATATTTAAATGTACAAAATATTTTGTACTCTATGAGCATGTGGTAATATAATACCTTTATTCACATATTGTGCTTTCCAGGGACAATATTTTTATTTGATTCTGTGTTATGGAAGGCAGAAATTCACTAATCATATATTTCAGAAAGCAGATTCCTTTCACAATGGATTGAGTGGATTATTTCTGCTAAAGAAGCACATTTTTACACCTTTTTAGCCTATAGTTTTTAGGAGGAAACAAACGAAATCACGTTTAGATCAACTTGGACAACATAGTCAGAGTATCTTCATTTTTTCCCAGATTCCATATTTGTGAATTCACCTACTTGCTGAAATGTATTTGTAAAGCCAAAATCAACACTATCAGGGCTGTCATCCACCAACACGCGCAGAGCAGTGAGAAATTAAGAGCAAATTAAGAGTCGTGAGAAATTTGCGTTGCCTGACTGCACGTTCCACGCTGAGGTCAAAGCAACGTTCTGCCTTTTTTGTTTCAGCTCGGCTAGCTCTCATACTGAAACAAGTATCTCTTTTGCAGCTTACGTAGTGCCGCATTCTTAACTTTTCATTTTTATTGTGTGTGTGTGTGTGTGTGTGTGATTTAGCTATTTTTAAGTGTCTCCAAGCATAAAGTGTTAAAGTGCTGCTTGGTGTTCCAAAATGCAAGAAAGCTCTGATATGCCTTACAGAGAAAATACATGTGTTAGATAAACTTCATTCAGACGTGAGTTATACTGCTGCTGGCCATGAGCTCAATGTTAAATACCAATATATATTAAGGAAAGTTTCTTTAAAGAGAAACTCATATAAAACAAGATTATATACTGACCAATTGATGAAAATGCTGTGACCAGAGGCTCTCAGGAACTTAACCCTCTATCTTTTCTAGGAGCAATGGCTCAATATTTGCTAATTCAGTGTTTGTGGCAGCCTTGTAGAACATAACTACCAAGAATTAGGAGAAAGGACTGTAATTTATTTTCCATCATTTTTACTAAACTGACTGGGACACAGTAACCTTCTTCCTACAAACTCAGGGCTTCCGTTCTAAACTTGAGTTATCCTTAAACTCTAAAATATTCTGGTTGCATAGATCAAAGATACTGTTGAGGTAATGATTAGGTGCCAGTATACACATTTATATAGTTATCCACACATGGCAATTATTTTTAATTAATAATTCAACAAATATTTTTCAAGCACTGACGTGCACTTTATTAAACACTGATTAAGCCAAAATAGAAAAGATCTTATTCTAAGAAATCTTGGGTGTACACTTCTTCTGAAATAACTTGTCGGCATGAATCAAATAATCACACAAATGCATGTACAATTTCTACTGAATTGCATGTTGAAGAATAGATGCACAAAACAGTATAAATATTTATAATGTGATAAAAGAGAAGCTGAAAGGGTCTTTCTTGAGGCAGTGACCTGGCATGAAGTATAAAAGGAGGAGTCAAAACTGGAGGTAACTGGAGGAAGAGAAGTGCAGGGTAAAGGGCACATGATATATAAAAGGCTGAGAGAAGAATGCTGTGGCTGGAGTTAAGACAGCATGGAGGAGCATGACATGTGAGGGACCTACAGAAGTACAGAAAAGTTTGAGCTTGCAGGGTCTTTAAGACATTTAAGCCATTTTGTATTTATTTCAGGAGCCATGGAAACACTCTGAAGGTTTAAATTGGAAGAAGGGAATGATTAGATTTGTGGTTTGGAAAGCTTGTTTATATCACAAGATGAGGAATGGACTGGATAATGGCCAGTGTGAATATAGATCAATCAGTTTTGAGGCTCAGATGGTGGTTCAGAGAAGAAATGATCAATGCTTGGATAAGGCTGAGTGCTGGTAGAGATGTAATGTGAAAGACTTGAGATGTTCAAATACATGATGATAGCAAATGCTCTGTGAAGCAATTATCACAATTTTGTAGTTAAAGAAATTGAGTCTCCAGAGGTTAAATGACCATTCTGAGTTTCCAGAGTCAATAAGAAAAGGAGTAAGGATTACAGCTCAGATATTGTGACTCTATCATTAGAAGGGCTCCAGATTCCTTCAGGGAGGATCCTTAAATTAGAAAGCAAACAAGAGAGCATAATTTTAATCTGGCCCCATCCTACTCCCACTCCCAACCTAGAAAGACCTTACTAATCAGTATTTGGGAACAAATTAATCAAGACTCAATTCAAGAATCAAGGTTTGAATAGCCCCAGTGACCTTTGCCTGGCTGGGAAAGTTAACTGTTAAGCCATATTTTGGTTTTATTTTATTTTATTTTGTGTTTTTCTTTTTGACTGGTGCTGGAAAAAAAAATGCCACAGAAACCAAGCAGGACCCTATCATGTCCCCCGCCTCTTGTTTGTTGAAAAGCTTTAGCCTCCTAGGCCTTCCCTGAGTTGCAAAAAGCAAATTTAATCAGAGAAGTGAAAAAATGCAGAAACAAGAGAAAACAAAGTCAAGGAAATTTAGTTCCTCCTAAGGGCTATGGATAATATCCTGAGACATACCCTTGAGCTATTTTGCAGATACTAAAACCCCCTCCAGGTGAAAGAAGTTAACTGCATGCTGACCACAAGGACATAGACCCCAGACCAGTTGGGACCAGAAGGTTGATGATGTTGACTCCCGATTACCTCACCACCAACCAATCAGAAGAATGTCCACGAGCTGATCAGGTACACGGAAACCCTCTCCCTCACCCTGTCTTTAAAAACCTTTCCCTGAAATCCATCAGGAAGATTGGGTCTTTTGGGAATTCGCTTCCCATACTCCTTGCTTGGTGCTCTGCAATAAACACTGTACTTTTTCTTCACCATAACCAAGTGTCAGTAGATTGGCTTTACTATGCATGGACAAACAGACCCAAGTTTGGTTAGGTATCAACACCAGGGAAAGGAGGTTGAAAACAGAGTGCCATGAGCTGAGGAACAGTACATGAAGAAAAAAAGAGAGGTTTTACAGCTCGCATGAGTGTGAAATTTTAGACAAAAAAGGAATTTTAAGTTTAAAAAATTAGGGAGGGACAGATAATTTCACATATGTTCTTATTTAAATTTTGCCTTTACTTGAATTTTGAAATATTTTTAGACTTTCAGAAAAGTTGCAAGGGAAGTACAGAAAGTTTCCATATATCTACCTAGCTTCATCTAATGTTAATATCTTACATTTTTCATGATAATGGTAATGTGTTGAATTAACAAAACTAAGAAATTAACATTGGGAAATACTATAATTAAAATGCAGACATTGTTCAAATTGCCCAAATTTTACACTAATGCCGAGGATCTGATCCAAGATACCATATTGTACTTAACTGCCATGTCTCCTTAGTGTTCTGTGACAGAAACTTAAGAACTTGTTTTCCATATCCTTTATGCTTCTGAAAAGCACTGATTATGTATTTCATAGAATGCCCCTTGAAATGGGTTTGTCTGACATTTTTCATGATTAGAATGAGATTATGGATTTGGGGGAAGAATACTGCAGAGATGTTGCTTCTTTCCTGTCACTTGAAATCTGGGTGCATTATAGCATTATGTCTCATTACTGGTGATGTGAATGGTGATCTGTGGGTTAAGATGGTGTCTGCCAGGTTTCTCCACTGTAAAGTTACTCTTTTTTCCCTTTCCACATTCTATTCATTGAATGACTCCCAAGTCCAGTCCACATTCAAGAAAAGGGGAATTAAAAGCCACCTCTTGAAAATAAATATATAAAAGAATATGTGGACTTATGTTAAAATCACCCAAATAATGAGTAAATATTTGGGGAGAAATACTTTGGGACTTTACAAATATCCTGTTTCTTCTTAAACTTTCACCTATTAATGTTAGTCTTCATTAGTGGATCTTGCCTGCAGCAATTATTGCTGTGGTATTCTAAAATGATTTTTAATTTCCTAGTCCTTCTGTATTTATCCATTATAATTCTGTAAGGAAAATCTTCCGTGGGAAGGTTTTTTGTTATGTGCTTTACTGTGTAAAAATTGAATCAAGATGTGTTACTCCTTCAAACAAACATTTGAAAAAAAAAGTGTACAACCTATTATTTTCTGAGTTTTACTAACTAGAATCCATACAGCTACAACTTTATCCTATTGAAGTTAATGTTGGACAAGCAAAGTCCTGGTATGTAAAGATGAGCATGATCTCCAGACTAAAACAGCCCAGGGCTTTGAGTGGAGACTCTACCCTCTAATGTGCTTCCATCCGCAGAGCTGGGCAAAAATAGCATCTCTTGGATGGATGGCAGGTACTCAGCTGCTGTTGTCTCAGCATGGGATGGCCACCATACTACTGTGGGCTGAATCACCCAAGACATTGCCTTCCTCACATTTGTTGCCATTGCATTGTAAAAGGGCACTATGTGCCCAAATGAACACTTGCAAAAAGGAACTGAAGTGGCATTAACTCCCAGAACAATTACAGTGTTTTCTAGAACAAATTTTAGTAGGCTTTACCTGGTTAATACAGGTAATAGAATTCTCAAGGGCAACAGAAAAATAAATGTCAAACCCAGGAGGAGGAGAAAGTAGAATTGAAAGAAAGTGGGTTGTTAGTAAAACAAATATACAAAAACACCACCACCAACAAATCACAATACCTTGATGAATACATGCAATTTTCTGTTTTCATTTTTAAACAGTTTCTCTCCACCTAGTCTGAGTGAAGTTTGAAATAATTTTGTTAGAACAGCAACTTTTTCCCTATTAGGGTGATGTAGTAAGATGAACATTTTTATCTACCAGAATTCTAGAAGGGCTGTTCATTTGGGGAGTGGGGAGGAGGCATCTGAGAAAAGATTAAGAAGGCCCCTGTGCAGTGTGTCTAGGCTTCTATCATGGGATAGGACATTAATACCTCTACTCAGTAGTGAATAGGCAGAGTACAGTGCAGGATGCCGGGAGAGGGGCCTATGAAGATAAAGAGACATCAAGAAGAGGAAGAGATACCTAAAGAGCAGTTACAACAAGATTTCCTATTGGACACACTGTAAAGCTCTGCCTGTTCCTTCAAGGAACACGAAAATAAAGCTTTGCATTACTCTCTGAGACATTCGAAATTGGACTGGTGTTTCTTTGACTGTAACTTTGTTCCAAAGTCTTGTTTCAAAGAAAAAACAAGCAATCCCATTTTATATGAGCCATACAAAGATGAGTTTTCCCAAGATCCTGATATGTTCCCCAAGAGCTCACAATAAAATGATCCCATTTCATGTATCCACGGTCATCTTCCTCTACTTCCCAGTATGTCTCACCAATCCCAATGTGAGAATTTCCTGGGGATTCTTTTACAAATACCGTTTCCTTGTTTTAGATACTCTCTTTTGTTTTTTTGACAATTCAAGTTTTGAACATTCCTCAGAGACACTCTAAGCAACATATAAGAAGACACAGTTTTTCTTATCTTTGTATTCCCTTGGGGTGACTAAGAAAAGCTCCGCTATAGAATAGTCACAATAACTACCCTAGTTTGCTTTACTCTTGAAGCCTGTCTTTTTTAACAATAACCCATTTTGTTTCATCTCACCCTTTAAATTTGCAAGAAATTTGAGTTTGCATGACTTTTTTCTGCCCATCTAAATTTATTGATAATTGAAGATATATTTTTTATATTTCATTATAAAGTAAGTAACTAAATAGGTAAAGTATTTGGTACAGCACCTGCCACCTACTAAATATTTACTTTTAATATTTATTAATATTATGCTGAATGAGCATAATAGATTCTTAAGCAATACTTGTTTACTTGAATAGAAAAGTACACAGATATTGGCTGTGTTCAAATAGATCATACAAGAGAAACATTAAGATATCTTACTATTCAAATATCACATACCTAAGTCCTAAACCTTCTTTTCCAATAGCTCCTGTTTCTCTTTTTCTCACTTTATAGTTCCTCAATATGGTAATATTTCCTCTCCTTATATGTAGATTTCAAAATTGTTGCAACAAATTTTATGAGTCATGAAAATTATGAGGCATGATCCCATAAATATCATTAAAGGTAAGCAGTTGTGGATGTTAGATACCTTTGCATAATACTGTGTAAAAAAACAGACCCATTTCTCTTCTTAATCCACAACATCATATTAGTTATGAACTTTGGTTAATTCTCCTTCCCTTATTTGTATAAAATTCATTTTTCTTCATTCTTTCTGCCATTTTTTTGAAGCTCTCATTGGATTACTGAAACAGCTCTTTAACTAGATTTGCTATCTCCCTTGCCATACACATTTTTGGTTTTGGAAACAGCCTCTGCTGCCTATAAAGCAAATCAACTCATGTCACTGTCCTGATTATGTTGCCTAATGTCTACCCCTTATTCTCAGGGAAGGCCATCCTAGGTCTATGAATATAAGTTTGACATTTACTTGTAGGTGGACAAAATTTGTTTGCTTATTAATGCAATAGATCTTTATTGAGTGACTACTATATCCTGGGCACTGCCAGGCAAATTAACCCACCTGTACCAAAAGACTTGAAGTCTAATTATTTGGATCTGAATTGCGCTTATTACCACTTATGACTTATGGGATCTAGGGGAAACTTCATGAGTATTAGTTTTCCTATAGTAGCACTCACCTCATTAAGTAGTTGTGAGGATTAAATAAGAAAATCCACATGGAGTACTTACATTCCTGATACATAGGAAGTTAATAGTAAATGTTACTTGTTATTATTATTAAGAAAGTGAATCTTCCAAAATCAATTGCAAAGAATGAGGTATATATTTACATAGTAGAATTTTAATTAGTATAAGGTATTAAGAAAACCGATTAAATTCAACTATGTCCATTTCATAACCCATAAAATAAAATTAATAATATAAAATATTTTAAATGCATAAGCATAATATATCTATACACATACATCTATATATGCCCTAAAGTTATGAAGCATAATTAAAAATTTGTGTTTTCATCTATAGAAATAAGAAAACAAAACAAAATAAAACAAAATGTCCTGACTTCACACACATTTGATCTTATGAAGAAATTAAAGATTTTATTTGACCCTATTTGCCATGATCCATTGCTCAACTGACAGCCAAGACTATCAAAAATTCATAGAATCAGAGTCTCAGGAGACCCCAAGAGTAATCAAGGGAATATCAGGGAAATCAGGGCCTAAAAACTGTTTCTACCATTTTTCCTACAGTAATTACTCACTCTGTCCCCATGGAGTTTGGTAGAAAAAAAGCAAGTTGAGTTCCCACCTGATGATGAGGATTCTCTTATCTTTCAAATACATTCCACCTCTTCTTTTGCTTGCCACTGCTTTCCATATTAAACTCTACATTGATGGCAGAGGAGATTTTTAATGCCATTTTGATTCTGTCGGACACCTGCTTAAAAGCCTTCAGTGGCTTTCTACTGTCTTTGGGATGAGATCTCAAGGCCTTCTAACAAAGCATGAATCACTTATAATTTGCCTCTGATGACTCACCAGCTTCATCTCTCACCACTGCCATTTTGTATGGATGCTCAGATCTTTCCAAATGATTTGCAGGTTTCCAAACTTCCTTTGATATTTCAGACATCACTCCTCTCCTCTACTTTGTGTGCCTTTTCTGCCTGAGAAGCAAAAAACTATTCATATATCAAGAATAATCCTTTTTTTACAGAGATCTCCTTTTGTGACTCCAGTCCTAGTAAAAGTGACTATGTGTCTCTAGAGTGTGAAGGGAAAATGTTTGTGAATAGGTTTTATGCATTTCTTCCTATAACTGTAGTTGAATTATCTCTTCATCGGGCAAAGAATAGAGGTATGTGTATGTGTGTGTTTATGTGCATAAAAGAAGTAAACATTAGGTAGGATTATATTCCCATATTCCCAAAAAATCTTGGGATGCGCTTTCTCATTATTAACATTGGATTAAGATGTATAAATCCAGGCACAGAAAAGATTAAATGAGCTCATGCATATCAAGTGCTCAACACAGAGCTTGCAACGTATAGGCTTTTGGCCAACAGCATCTTTCTCTCCACTCAACCCTTCCATCCAATGGGGTTTTCTTGACTGATCTGAATTTAAAATAAAGGTATTTATTTATTTATTTTAAAATGAGACGATGACCAAATGGAAATGACCATTCCTAGAAGTAAAACAAAATAAATTTAGTGGATACAATTTCAACACATTTCTGCTCACATTAAAGAAAATAGGACTTTATTTTGTATAAATGATACGCTTTAATTCAGTAGACCCATCCTGTGGTTAATTGTTGGTATGGTTTGGGGACAAAGCTATACCTTTAACTTTAGCTCTCTGTTTCTCTTTTTCTTCAAGTTTAAATAGTCCCTTTTAGATAAATGCCACCAAGAAGGTTTCCAGATGCTTTAGTCTTTATGTAATCTAACAGTCAAGGGGAAGAGGGTCTCAAGTTTCCATATTGTTCCTGTGCTTTTTCTCTGGATGTTTGCTTTCTCTGTGCCAAGGGTCATCTCTGGTCCGATCCCATTGCCTTTTTGTGAGATGCAGATAATAGATGTGCAGCTTGTTTTCTTGAATCAGAGTTCAAAGGCATTTCCTTGCTTGATTACCCTCTCTCTGGTTTTTATAGGAGCATCAGGCCTCTTAAGTCTCAGCAAAATTCTTCGAGGCTGTGTCTGGGCTGGCCACAGGTGGCCTTTGTGGTAGAATCACTTTGGCCCTTGCTGCTGTGGCCTTATGTGAGATATGCTAGCTCTTAACTCAGTTACATTTATTTTCCCCTATGGCACTTCCACATCACGTGGGAGTCTTTTCTGTCCCTCACGGGAGCCAAAGGAAGGTAAGCATGCTGGTTCTCTCTAACATACTGTAGTGTTACTTTTTCCTCTAGTGCGGTTACCCGGAGTTAGCACAGAGCCACCTGCACATGAGTCTTCCCTCAGCATTTCAAATGAGGAACCCAACAAAATCCTCCTCGACTTTTGGCATTTCCAATCACCTATCAAATTACACCACACACACACACACACACACTCACACACACACACACACAGACACACACACAAAATACTTAGGGATTCTGGCCTCGTGGAAGCAAGTGAGGATATTCCTATTAGAGTGTTTATTTTTAAAACTTCCATCTCTCATCTACAGGGTTATGAATCTTATTCTGTATGGCTATTAGGTAGGGTTTATTGGGTTGGATTGGGTAGGATTATATCTCTTCTTTCTGAAGTGGGAAGTGCAAGAGGAATGTGCTAGGCTTAGCTCCAATGAAGGACTAGATATAGGAGGAGAAATTGTTTCACTGATAAGGGAATATGCATTGGATGGCATTTCAAAAATATTGTCCCTATTACCTACGTGTGTAAGGTAGTGGAACAGAGTTTAACTTATACAAAGGGAATCATGTGATTGCATAGGGAGGTTTGGGATGCTAACGGTATGTAGAAATGATAGTCTTGCTATCAGTTTCATCATTAACCTTCCATCATAGCTCAAGCTGCAAATATTGGCCATTTAAAAACCAACCAATCAACAAACAAGCAAACATACATACAAACACAGTCAACCTGGAGACTTAGTATTTTTCCCAATAGCTTATAGAATTCATTTTTTAGTTTATCTACCAGTGGATAAAAGAGATAGACCCACATGAATAATTAGCCCTTGCACTATTTTATGTGCTACTTTTTATTATGTATGGTACACAGCTACTAAAGGTCACAAAACTAATTAGTGGCAGGTTTGTGACAAAAATCCAATGCACCTGATTCATTAACCAAGATTATTTTATCTAGGTAAATTTGTGACTCCTTTCTCTTTATTTTTTTTCAATTTTACTGTATACAAGTTAGAATTTTTCTCTTTCTTTAGTTCATTAAGCAAGCATCAAAGTACTTGACTGTCTATAGACAAATATTATCTACCTGGAACTCTAGTTCCTATTAGATAAGGCCCTTACAGTGATATCCAGGAAATATTTATTTTTGTTTCCCCACTTAAATATAGTAATACTAAATAAAGCAATGGTTATATTGTTTTATTTATATAGTGATTTATGTATGTTTGCTTTATTAAAAACATTTAACATAAAAAATTGAATAACCATCTATCTTTTACAAATTCAGTGACCTTTACATAGTTCATTCATAAATATGTAGAAAGATAATAGATACTTTCTTTGCATTTAAGCCCTGGTATGGAGAACCTATTTTTAAAATTCATTTAATAGTAAATGTTATTGTTTCAGAAAATATGTAGTATATTTATTTTGAAATTTAAAAAACAGGTTATTTATACATGTTTGTATGGACTGATCATTGGAATTAGAAGATAAAAATCCATATTCATGTTACCATATATGTTATCTTATGTGTACAAAGAGAAGAAAGATAAAAAGAAAGAAAAACTGATGTTGTTGAATTAAATTAGAATATAATTATTACTTCATGTCTTCACAAAAGACATTTTGTAACATTTAAAATTTCTGCTAATTGCACAAGGTACATTATCATGCAAAAGAATGTTAGTGAAGGTTGAAAAGGACAAACCAACTACTCTCGTACATCACCATAATTATGCAGCCCCATGTTCGAACAATTACATTTATGTAGACCCACTGTTAAAATCAATGTTACTTGTACAGCTAGTCCTTAATCAATGAAATCAGTCAATTTACCATGGTCACATCCTTCTTCTTAATTAAGACAGTGATATCTCTGGAGCGCAGGGTCTCAAAGAGATAAATAAGTACAGAGGTTGAGAAATGTCAAAGAGGTGACTCCCCGATTTTACTCCTGACAAACTTGGGAGGAAATAAGACAGTTCCTTCAGTTCAGGGAAGCAGCACAATCTTCTAAAGAGATGGCTTAGCATTCATTAAGAAAAGAGCAGGTAGTAGTGTCTGACAGAAATAGCACTAATGAGCAAAGAAGGTTTTCAACATGCATATCCTTCATAGTCATACTCTGAATTATGAAGGTTGTGCCACCTAAGCCAATTTTAATTAGAATGAGCATGGACCTCTTTGGACAGTTAGCCTTTCTTTCCAAAATCCATTTCAATATGGTGTCATTTTGTTGTCATAATCAAAATGGCAAAGTGATGGAATAACCTACTTAAAATGTCTGTGGTGTTAAAGCAGATATGGCAAACATCTTCTAATGACACATGTAATAAGGGTATTACCTGGAGGACGTTGACAGTATGCTCCCTGTTGTCATCAGAGCAGAAATAATGATAGAGGCGACAACAGAGGTCTTCAAAGACCCAGTTCCACCTCTCTGTTCCACCAGTGAACTGTAAAAGTATCATTTATTGGAAAGGAAAGAAATAGAAGGACAAAACAGCTCTATTAAAAATAGCAAATGTAGATACATCACATTGATTTTTTTATTTCACAAGGCATACTATCTTTGCACTTTCAGACTGGTATTAGCCATCTGCTTTTATCCTGAGAGAAGCTCTTGTCAGGCTATATGAAAATAAATGAAAGAAAAATAATAAATATACAGCACTGATATATTTCCCTTAAAAATAGATATGATCATTTTTATAACAAATCCAATTTAGGTTCATCTCTATAAATGAGATAATTATTCAAGTCAAAGTATGGAAAGATAATTTAAAATAAAAACTGAACTTCTTAATCCAGGCATGATTTTATATATATATGAACACAAAGGAGTGATAATTTGTTCTATGTGTCTCCAGTAGCAAATAATGCATTGCAAAAATACACAAGACAATTAATGTATAATGATGTTACAAATTTGTAACAAGTACCTTCTATCATACTTATCAGACAATATTAACTGACTATAGCTGAAAAATAGTGGGCATGACTTTTATCAGTAAATATTATTACAAGTTTTTCTCTTTGTCTCTTACATTTCATGCATGATAAATGTGCACATTTTTTAAATGCGTGAGATTGGTTGCTTCTAAAAAAGGAAAATGTGCTTATATCAATCACTCTCTCTATAAAACCTTTTACTTTTGAATTTAATTTTATAATTAAAAAAAGTGACTGTAGAAGTTATAAAACTTATCACAGATTTTTTACATTTATGTTGTCGGTTTTAAACCAAACTAACTTTGAGCAAAAGTTATTTCTTAGATCATGTAAATTTTAACTGCAATTTAATTTTGTGGGATTAAATGCCAGAGAGTAGATTTACTTAGGGATGTCATTTTCTCTGCTAACATCAAAAACCATTTATAGGAAAGGAGCCCCAACTAATTAGAAGGTCAGTCATCCCTCCATAAGAACAGACTTACAAACTCAAGAGGCCTTACACATAAATATCTAAGTAGTAAAAGACTGACCACTAGCTTGGATATTTACTTAGCAAGAACTCAAAGTCCTAAGACAACTCTGACAGAAGCTACTAAGGGGCACAGAAGGCAGGATGGATTATAATTCACTCAACTGAGTGCACTTGAATGGCAAAAAGAAAAGCAAGAGAGGGAAAGAGATTTAGCAGTGTATTGTTTTTCTGTTGTTATTTTAAAAATTTTTTATTGGAGTATAGTTGATTTCCAATGGTGTGTCAGTTTCAGGTATACAGCAAAGTGAATCAGTTATACGTATATATATACACTCTTTTTTTTTTTTTTTTTTTAGATTATGTTCCCATATAGGCCATTACAGAGTACTGAGTAGAGTTCCCTGTGCTATATTGCAGGTTCTTATTTATTATCTATTTTATACATAGTAGTGTGTACATGTCAGTTCCAATCTCCCAATTCATCCCTCACCCCTCCTTATCCCCAGTAACCATAAGTTTGTTTTCTACATCTGTGACTCTACTGTTTTGTAAGTAAGTTGAGATTTAGCAGTTTATGATTCAGTAATTAAATAACTTGTTTATATAGACAAAAGTAATGCTTTTTGTTATTCTAGTCTAGTTACACCTTTTTCTCATTTATGATTTTCATGGTCAAGATAAGAAATCAATGGTAAAGTTATCTTACATTTAAATCTCTTAATCTCAGGCTGAGTCATAAAACTTTACTATCCCTTGTTATTTCTATACATCAATTCAGGGCTGACCGAATGAGTAGAGCTGGTTCTAAAGACTTTTCTGAGTAGCCATCAACCATGTGGAGAGAGAGAAAAAAGATTCTAATCTTAGAGTATGCCAAGAGCTGAAAACTTCAAAGAGACAAGCAAAACAACTTGTGTTATATATCTATATCTATAT
Source organism: Balaenoptera acutorostrata (assembly GCF_949987535.1). Classification (NCBI taxonomy): domain Eukaryota; kingdom Metazoa; phylum Chordata; class Mammalia; order Artiodactyla; family Balaenopteridae; genus Balaenoptera; species Balaenoptera acutorostrata. The sequence goes on from NC_080074.1 coordinate 92,716,460, forward strand.
CTATATCTAATATCTATATCTATATCTAATATCTATAACTTCTGTGTTACTCACAGCTTTAAAACTGGTGAATAACCCATCTCCACTGAGCTTCACCATCTACCAATAGAGGTAGACACATGTTATCTACTAATTTGAAGAAGATGCTAATTGTCTGTGAGGGGAAGCACGAGAACGTGTTTCTCTGCTATACAAGGAAAGGCCTATTTAACTGTCTATTAGGCATATTTATGTAAGAAATAAATTCATATTTAAATAATTAGCTAAAGTGCATAGTCAAGTAGAAAGCAAATTATAAGCTTTTATAAGATTTACAGACAGCCTCATGTTTAAAAGCTGAATCTATTATTTTCATGTGAAGAGATTAGATAAGCTAGTTTATGTACTTCAGGCCCTACTGTGCTCAAGTAATGCAATTTCTGAACCGATTTTGAAATGTAGCCTCTGGACTATTTTACACAGGCAGGCATTCTAACCTTCTATGATGGATTTCATTTCTAATACCAATGGAACAATCATAAAACAAATAACCAAATATATATCTGTGATATAATTGAAAACTATTTATTTAACTTAAAGCTTACTAACCAATCCCATTCACATTGGGAAAAAACTTGTTTTTAGTGCACTCAATAAATGTTTGAGGAAAGGTAAAGTCACCTTAGGCAAAAGATAGAAGGAGAGACTCCACCCTTCCTCTCCACACTACTGAATCTTTTTTGCCATAGGGATGCAGCATCATGGACAAAGCTTGTGGCTATACAGGAAGGAAATTTTATTGAGCCACTGCTACCAAAGAAAGGTGCTTATATTATATAGTGTTCCAGGCTGCTGGATAAGTTCCCTAAATATTTCCCTCCACAAAAGTGACAGTTCCTAGGAAAGCCATAGATATCTGGTCTGCAGCAGCTTTAGTTGGGGACAGGCAGGAAAATGATACTCTCTCTCCATAAGTAGTCTGCTTAGCAGGACTCCTGCTTGGCAGGAGAAGAATAGAGCTGATTATTTCCATCCATCTCCTTTCTCTTTTTCATCCTGTTTTCCCTTTACTAAATGCACTTGAGGAGTCATTGATGTTTTTGTGAGTATGGAATACAGTACAATAGCATTATATCACCTGGTGCTATAATACCAAATTCACTTACATTGTATTTCTTTCTGAATAGACTCTCCTTTCCTCTGTTAGTCTAATGTTGGATGCCTACATTTTTATTGGAAATCTCCATCTAAAGACAATAGGTGAGATAGAATAATCTGAGGATGATATTGAAGAAGATACTGACAATACAAAATGGTTGATTAATAAGAATGGCATGAACACTTGTTGAGTAGTTCTTAGATCACTTACTGATTATAACTCACGATCGCTTGAACCAATTAGACGTGCAAGTAAAAGGAAGCTACTAGTTATGACTTTATCATATAAAAACTATTGTGCAGCAAGAAATGACTGATTCTTGGTAGAAAAAAATAAAAACAATTCACAAGTTCAAAAGCTAATTCAACAAAAGATAAAGATGTTAGAAATGTATTTTTATGAAGCTATTGTCTCTTGTGTGAGGCCACAATATAAAAGAAGGTAAAACTACAGAAAACTTTAAGAACAATATTGATGTAAACTAAACATTGACATTTGATCCATTTTAGAGACAAGAAAATGTAAACAACTTCTTTCCAAACAACATCTACATTTAGAATACTAAAGAGATGATTTTCTGATTGTAAGTTGAGAACTTAAAAGAATTAGTGCATCCTCCAAATACATCTTAATCATTAGAAGTAAGGAAAATCTACCACAATAGTTTAAATTTCCAAATGGAATTGCATTATTGGTCTGTATCATGTTTTTCCGAGTTTCTTGATAGGCAGTATTTCCCCAGTGCTGTTATTGAAGGGTTGGTTGTTACATTGATTCAAAAAATAAATGCAATATTCCTCCCTCCATGTAGAATTTAGAATTTTCATATTAATCCTTGATTAATTCAAATAGGAAAAAGAGATTGTAAAATTCATACATTATGAGATATATATATATATATATATTAACATACCCTCAGAGGTACACAGGTTATGGAATCAAAGAGACTGAGATTGAAATCAAGAGCCAGCCCCTCCTTTTCTAGCTCTACAACATCAGACTCATTTTACCAGCTCTAAGCCTCACATTCATGTCTGTGTATGGGGATAAAGCCCTGAAGATAGCTGTGAGGGTCAATGTGACAGATATCAGGAAAACTCGGGGTGTGCTAGGTGCTCAGTAAAAGGTAGAATAGCTCTGGGGGAATGTAGTAAAATCATTGTGAAAGGTTGGAGTACTGAATAAGTAAATATCATTGAGTTATTATTTTTAAATAATTAGATAGTAAATATTTATGCAATCAGAAGATCCCTTCTAATGTCTTGTGTATAGAACCTACTTCATTTATTTAATAAACAGGAAACTTCTTTTTACAGATAACTGGAACTTCTAAATTATCAGAAATTCTGAATTATGAGGAATCAAAACAATACACTTGAAAACTAATTCTTCTTACTCAGATTTTTAAGAGGATAGTGGACTAAAGTCATTGTGGAAAGGAAAGAAAAGATTAAAATGTGTTTTCAAAGCAGCACGGTGTTCAGAATGATGCCTGAGTACATTTAGCTATCTTTGCTGAAAGTGAAAAATAATACAAGTAAAATGTATAATACACTTGTTTGTATAACATTCCTACAATGTATTGACAGGCTTCTAAAAAAAATCAAAACTACTTTCTATCATAAAAGATAAAGAACAAAACAGACTGAATCCACTTCAAGAAGAGAAAGATTCTCTTTGAGATTCAGATTCAGTATTATGTTTAACTATTCTAAATCTATTTGCTTCGGTATTCAGCAGCTTTTGTGATAGGATCAGAAACTGTGAAATGGAAATTGTAGTGATTTAATATTTGGAAAAATTATAATAAGTGTAAAAAATAGTCATGGTATGTTTTCCCAGTGCTCTCTGCAAAGAAAGAGAATTAAGAAGAAAAGCCAAGAAAGCTTCAGGGATTAGAGAAGATATTTTCTAAGTTTGGAAGCAGATGTTGTACCATATGTGCTTACCTGTTCTCTTTCTATTCACTTTGGCTGGATCATTACCAACCTGTCTTGTTTTTAATCCAGTAGAGTCACTGACTGAATAACCAATTATTTCACCTCTTTATAATTCAGCTAACTATGACACAATGCTCCTGGAAAAGAATACAGGCAGGTGAAGGAAAAGAATGAATTAAAATCTAAGATAAACACAATAATGAGTTCTCAATTTTATCATATTGTAAAATAATTCTAAAAGCAAAAAGCACTTTGCCTTTTTTTGAACTTTTCTATTTTACCTTGTAATATTAATAGATATTTATTTACATAAAAGAGCTCATACAAATATAGTCTTCTCATGTACACATTTGTGATGCATTGATAAGATTCATGCAGATAAAAACATTAAACATCCAATAAAAAGTTCTTATTGAAAGTGTTGGCAAGCAATAGACTTTCTCACTTTTTAAAAATCATTTGTGCCAGTGAATAAACTCAGAAAATATTTATGTCACAATGTCAATTTCGGATCACTTTGCCGATATAGAAATCATTTCAAAGAAATATACACAAAAAGACCCAAACACAAGCTAAAAACCCTGTAGAAAACAAATATGAAACCATTTTCAGGGTTTTTTTTACTAAGTGTTTTTATTAAAATATAAAATATATGCATAAAATACTCAGGTAGTAAGTAAAAACCTTGATGAATGCACATGCAACCATATCAGTCAATAAATAGAACACTGCCAGCAGCCCCATAGTCATCCTGGGGCTCCTTTCCAGCTCCTATTTGCCCCTCATCCCAAGAAAATGATTATCCTGTCTTCTGTCACAAGCAGTTAATTTTGTCTTCTTTTTGAAAGTGACAGGAATGGAATCACAGATTATATACTTTTGGTATCCGTATTTTTCATTCAACATTTTTTTAAAGTTGTAGTTGTTTTCATGATTCCTCCAATTGTCTCCATTTATCTATTTTTAAGAAATTAGATTGACTCTTTAGATTTTGGATCTCTAGTAGAATTTTGTATATTTTGTACATAAAGAGCAAGTCTCCCTTTTAAAAAATATTTCATGAAATATAATGCAGTTTTAAATACTTTTTCAACTTAAATTACATATAAATCTGTTACATACAACATGAAAAAAAGCTCACATATTTGAAAATGCAAGTATTTTAAAATATTTGGAAGAACAGAATGTAAAAGCCACATAGGAAATCTTTGAAAACATGAAATTGACCAGCTATCAAAATTAGTTGATGATGAAAATAGGGAGAATAAAAAAACAGATATTGCTCTATCCTAATGGTTCTCAAAGTGTGGTTCACGGAACAGCGGCAGCAGCTTCATCTGGGCGTTGTTTAAAATACAGTTTCAGGCCCATCCCAGAACCACTGCATCAGAAATCGGGAAGTGGGGTATTTCTGGTACATGCTACACTTTAAGAAACGCTGCTTCCATTCTATACCTTTCAATCACCAGGTACTTCTGTTCCCATCTGTATTTTTTCTTAAAATTATTTCTAACCTACATTTCAAAAAATAAATGCGGAAATAATCTGTGACTATGGACTCTTTACACTGACTTTGTCATTTCACTGTTTCTATAATGTGACAGTCACTATATGTACTAGCTTTCTATGGCTGCTGTAACAAAGTGCCACAAATGTAGTGGTTGAAAACAACACAAGTATGTTCTCTTAAAGTTCCAGAAGTCAGAAGTCCAAAATCAGGTTCACTGGGCTGAAGTCGAGGTGTCACTAAGGCTGTTTTTTCCTGGAGGCCCTGAGGGGGGAATCTGCTTTTCTTGCCTTCTTTCAGTTTCTGAAGGTAGCTTGCATTTCTTAGCTCATGGATCCTTCCTTGTATCATTTCAACTGCTTGCTTCCATCGGGTCACATCTCCTGCTATTGCTTTTGACATTGTGGTCTCCCTTTTATAAGAAACTTTGTGATTACAGTAGACTATCAGACAATCCAGGATAATCTATCCATCTCTAGATCCTTAACTTAATCATATCTTATAAGTCCCTTTTGCCATATAAGGTAAGTAATCACATGTCCTGGAGATTAGGACATAGACACCTTCATGGGGGTCATTGTTCTGTCTACCACACTATGCAAGTGAGCTTATGCCCAACAGAATAAGATGGACATTGAGGGGATAAGAGAAACTCTCTTCTCTGCAATCCCTTATAAAATTTTGCTAAGCAATATTGACAGATTATTCTTCATGGAGCTCAATTTTAACTAATTAAGTGACAGTCTTGAGGAGAGGTAGAAGAATGAATGCACTTGTTAATTCATTTTACTAGTATGTATTCTGCAGCTACTATACACTGGATACTGTTCTTGTGATGCTTAAAGTTTAGTGAGATATAATTAGAGAAGATACTGTGAAGGTACATAAAGCAATGTATGGATTTCTATAAAGCTCAGTGGGTGTGAGGCTGGGGGAGGTGAGTGTTCAACTGAAATCTGGAACATAACTAAGTGTCGTGGGATCACTCGGGTTAAGTGTCTGTGTATATGGTGATGTTATTAATCGATATAGAGAACATGGCATAAATGTATGTTATTTGTACAACTGTACTTTCAGTACTTTTTCCTTTGTTCTTTCATTTTATTAATTCTTGTATTTTGAAATTTGTGTACAAGTAAACTAGAATGTAAGTCTCTTGAGAGCTGTATCTATATTTAGTTCATATTTGTAATTCCACAATCCATAACATAGAATTTTATATCTAATGGACAATGAGTAAATATTTAAGTATACAATTTTATTTTCATGACCAAATGCTATATGAAGTCAAATAACTGTATTCGAGGGAACAATTAGACTTTGCTTGTCCTCACGTTGATTCACATCCAGTTGGAGAGGTTTGCTTCTAGAACAAGCAGTCACAGAGACTATTTTTGAACACTGGAAGTGTCTGAAATTATTTGGAAAGTTTCAAGATAGTTTTATTTCTTACTGTGACATCATCTTAATTAGTGTTTTATGTTTTATATTTGAGATATAATCTTAGCCTAGACACATTTGCAATGAGTCTCAAAATATTTTCTAATTTCAGTTTTGAATGAAACATTCAACACAAAGGAATCAACATATTCCCTATTTGTACACTTCATTGACTGGTTCATGTAGGGGAAGGATCATACTCTCTGGAGTGAGACAAACTAGGTTTAAATACTACTTTCCTGCTTATTAATAATGTGACCTTGAGTGAGTTCCCTAATCTTTTGTACCTGTTTCTCCACCTAAAAGATGAAGGTAATAATATATATCTCATTGGGTTGTTATGAAGATTGAAAGTAAAAAATATGAAATTCCTAGATTGATCTATCATAGACATCAATAAAAGTAATTTATTATAATACACATATATCAATATTTTTCAGTACTTGATACTCCCTCCCCCACCAAAAAAAAAAAAACACAAAACTTTTCTCAGATTTATCTTTGGAATGAAGGAAAATTTTGGCACAAAATAGATTTAAATCCACAGAACTTGAACTGGATTCTAATTTCCAATTATTAGTTTATTCTTCCTTGAATATATAATCTAATGAAAATTGTGGCACTACTGCCTGTGCCATCTTATTGCTAAAATCTTTTTAAAAAAGGAATAATCTGCTGTTTAAATAAAGTATCAGACTTAGGAGAAAAATAACAATATAGGAAGTCATTTAACAAATCTATCAGGGTATAATTCTTAAAATTTTAACTAACTTTGCTTCCCTCACTCAAATAGGTTATAATATTCAAGGTTATACTGTGATCTATTGCTGAGTTAGTAATGACAGTCAAGTTTGCCAACACAATCACTGCACTACATTATCTAAGTCATTGCTCTGTAAAGTGCTTTGGGATACCTTGAGTGTGAAGGGCCATATATCAAGTGTATTATATTTTATTCTATATGGTACCTGAGTTTTGGCAATGCATATTCAACAAGCTGAATAAAAAGACTTCTAGATGTACTTTATTAGTGTTTGTATGCATTCGCCATGAGTAACTATAGGCTCAACTCTCAACTTGAGCTAAAGAAAAGAAATTATGTTTGAGAGAGAGGGAGAGAGAGAGAGAGAGAGAGGTGGGGGGAGAAGAAGGATCTCTATCTTGAAGGTAGAAACCCCAATTAAATATGCATCCCCTTAGCATACCTGACCTCAAAATTTACCTGCCTCTCACCTGTCATTCAGAAACCTAAAGTGGTTTCCTTTCCATGCAAGAGTGATGTATGAGAGCAAGAAGCACATCAATATCATTTATCATTTTACCCTCAGATCGTAACACTGTGAGTGAATGAATGAATTAATTCTGCTGGATTATATCCTTACTAGATTTTTCACTGATATATTTTTAAAGTAGCATTTTAAATTTTGATAAACGACTTTTCCGTAATTTAAGAATGTTCTCAGACCTTATCATGGTAACAGTTTTGCAAAGAGGAAATATCCCAGAGCATGGTTATACAGCACTAAGTGTTGTCAACTCTCACTATGGAATCGTCTTTCAGGAAATGTGACATTCTATTGTGCTACATAGATATATTAAAATATATCCCTAACCTGCAGAAATGCTATTTTTGTGAAGGGATTATATAGCAAGATATATACAAACATACATACATGCCTACCCAGAAACATATAAACGTGCAATAAAATAAATTGGCATATGTACCTTAGAAAGTTAAAAATATTTCTTTTATCCCATGTTTTGATTTTGACACATTTATCTTTCTTTTTTATGAGTGCAGTATCTGGAAAATGGGGTTTTCCATTTATTTATGCATTACAAAGATATTTCTTTAGTATCTGCTATGTGCAAGCCTCTGTGAATACACAAGTATTATCAATGCTTAACTAATTTAATAAATGCCCAGAAACAAAGAAAAAAGAAACTAACAATAAACTCAGTTTAAAAATGTAATGCTCTTTTTAGTTCATCAGGTGGAATAATAAAATGTAGTTTCAGAGTAGAAAAGTATTTGTTTATTCTGAAAAGAATAAACAATTTAAAAGTTTCTAATATGCTAAGCAGTATATACTAAACGATTTCTTCTCTGACCACTTTCAGCCATCATCAGTGCTGATGATGTACTCAGAAAAACACAAGTTATAAGACATTGCCATTCCCTTCTTAAGCTTACTATCTAATTGTGGAAATAAGTTGTCTTGATTTTGTCTAAACTGGCACTGGACTGAAGATTTAAAAGAATGATATTTTCAATGGCAAGCATGTGTTGATCCATTAAAAACAATGAATCTTGACTCTAACCTTAAACCATGCAGAAAAAGTATTCCACATAATTTTATAACTAAATGTGAATTGTAAAAATTAAATTGTAAAACATTAGAACTTTTTTTTCCCAGACACTATTCAACTCACCACAGATGGGAAAGAGTTACTTAGAGGTATAGAAAAGTGGAGCTCAGTACTGATAAAAATAATCTAAAACCGAAGGAACAGATATAGGAATATCTGGGCAGTAAAGATGTGTTAATGAATATAAGATAAAAGATTAAATGAGTGATAAGAGATACCTGTAATTCTTTCAATATGATTATGTAATAAGAGAAGCAATAAAGACAATCTGATTGCTTTTATTTATATTCTTTAAAAAAAAAAGATTATGTAGCTGAACAAAAGGAAGGAGAAAAGAAATATCTCCAACTGAGCAATGAGTTATAATTACAAGTAGAATGCAGCAAATGCAACTGGTTATTTAATTGGGGGGGGGGGTGGTCTGTGTAGAGAAGTGAGAAACTAAAAATGAGGAGAATCAGCAAGGAACTGACTCTTTGCATGAGAAAGACTACTTTGTATGTATTTTGTACCACAGACAACCTGATCCTAATGACAAAGTCTAGGAGATTTTGAAAATCGTTTCTCTTCTTCATACACTCCCTCCCACCAGCACCCCTCTCCAAGAATAACAAGGAGAACGAACAACCTGTGTTCCCTCTGTTATCATTGCTATGTGTGGTCTCAGGATAGATGGTCTTCTAATCCAAGTAAAACTGGTGACACTATTGCATTGCCCACCAAACTATTTGGGAGGTAATGTACTGAAGAATGAAGAGAGAGTGCTAAGTACTTAGTAGACAGTGAATTGCACTTTCCAAAGCCAGAATAATTCCTCTATTCCTCTTATTCATTCCTTAAGTTTATGATTCAAAAAAAATGCATGAATATCCACAGGCCTTCATTCATTCATCTATTCAACAGTATTTATTAAGTATTGTTGAGTTCAAAGGAATTATGTTAGATGTTTGGAAGGATAAAAAATAAATTGGAAATAATAATACAGTTGACCCTTGAACAATTCAGGGGTTAAAGGCACTGACCTTCCGTGCAGTGGAAAATCCAAGTATAACTTTACAGTCAGCCCTCCATATCTGTGGTTCTGCATCCGTGGATTTAACCAACCGCAGATAGTATAGTAATGTAGTACATATTTACTGGAAAAAAATGTGCATATGAGTGGATGAACCCTCACAGTTCAAGCTGGTATTATTCAAGGGTCAACTATAATATTAACTAGCAATTACAGAGCACTACGTTGTAGGCATAGTTAATCCACACAACAAGCCTATGAAGTGGGCAAAATTATTGTCCTCAAATCACAGATGAAGAAACACAGACCACAGTCATGTAACTAGAATATGGCAGAGTTAGGATTTGTATGTTCATAATTTGGCTCCATATCTGAGCTTTTAACTGCTACACTGATTGTGCTATGTTGGGTGGTATAGAATTTTATTTCAATAACAAATTAATATTATCCCACTTTATAGAAAACATTGTGCTAGAAGATGAAGGGGATGGAAGAAAATCTTCACAGTCTATGTGGGTGGGAAAAGGAAAAAACAGACAGACAATCAGGAACAAAACTAAAACAAATATTCAAGTTGTCACTTTATTGCCTCTCAAGTTCAAATCCTCATTTCATTGACTTTGCAAAAATGGACCTAGACCATTTAAATATTTTTCTTTTACAGCTGGAACTAAGTTTCCTTTTGTACTGTGCAAAGAACTAACACTGATGGAAGAAAGGTTTTTTTTTTCTAGTTCTGGTGTGCTTTGGCTTTCTTCTTGCTCCTCCTGAGTGGCTGTCAGCAACGCATATGAGGGGTGTCCAGTGGTACCCAGCACTGTGAATGCCTTCCCATTATATAGTGGTCAATAGTCCACTGCAGCCATATTCCCAGGGAGCCTTGCAGGCCCCCCAGTAGCCTCAGCTTCCAGCACTCAGTAGGTGTGTTTCCTACTTGCCAATCCCAACCATGGTTAACTGTGTACTTGCACCCCAGAAAAGTATTTCCTGTCTTGGCTGGTTACTTTGGCTGACAGTCTTGGTTTACCTACACTACTGAGTGGCATTTATAGCTTGCCCAATGATTCTGGACCAGCTCTTGTCCAGGCAACACAGAAAACTTCTCCATCATGCGATAGGCTGCAACCACACTTTCTCCAACAAGATCTGAATCCTAGGTTTAGGAAGATTCCCCTTCCAAGTCGGTTCTTCCTTGGATATTCTCTCTCAGCCCCAGTCATTAGGGTTCTCTTTACTCCTTTATAGATAGTCTCGTCTTATAGTTAATAATTCTTTGTACTAAATGCTCCCTTTTCAAATTACTATGTGTTTTCTATATTCTGATTGGACCCTGACTGATAAAACAGGATAAATAAAGAGGACAGGATAGTGATGATTATTGACTCAGTAGGAAAGGAGAGGTACATTTTTGTAGACCACTCTTAAATCCCAACCAAAGTGGATAACTAACAGTCTTGCCTAGGTTTGAGAGTAGGAGAGCAGATCTGGTACTCTAAATTCTGTCTAGAGACATGTTAAAAGGTACACTCTTATCCAAGTTTGATAGCAAGGAGTATTCTGAAAATGAAACAGGGCACCCTGGCTCTAACAAGGTTTCTCAACCTTTTCCCACTACAAGGCATGCCATTAATAGAGATGGCTCATGGCGGCAAGGAGTTTTAACCTAAGGTAATGAATGGTAGTGGAGGTAGTAGAGGAAGATCGTAGAGGTAACTAACTCAGGTTAGCCCCTCTCAAAGGTCATGCCACTCACTCCTCGTGAATCAATAGAACGGGGTAGTATGATAAACAAAATTCAAATAATGCAAACTTATAGAAGTTCATTAAAACATATGAACATGGACTTCAACTCAGAGTATATTCACAAGTACATCTTTCAAATTACGTTTTTCAAGAGTGAAAATATAAAAACGTATTGATATTTTATTTTATAGACTTTACTCCAACTCTCTTCCTAACCTACATATTCCTCCTACTATAAGTTCTTTTTTAAGTACAGTATTTAAAAAATTTTTAAGGTAAAAGTAGAACCCATGAAAAGTTGCATTCCTTTTCCTGTGTTAGCATTTTTTTTCAGTAATATGTCTCCTAACTGTATCTTATATAAATGTTAATTTTGTACAAATTTTACAAATTGTTTACAAATTTTTATTTTATATTAAGTTCCAAATGACCTCTATGTGTTTATGTGTTTATTTCAAAATTATGTGCTTTATGAACACAAATTCACAGTCACAGGAACCAAATAACTCTTTCCAGAATTTTTCTTTTCTTTAATACTTTATACTGATTTCTTAAGAATAAGCAGACAAAAAAACAAAAAAATGTCTTCACCACCCTCACCATTATCATTAATTGCATAATATGAATCTCTTAGGATAGATTTTAGGCCTGTACTATAAATTTAGAAACTAGGCCTTCAAAATCAGCAACAGGGAATCAAACCAGATTACTATATACTTATCAGTGATAAGCTCATATCCATTGAGTTGTGAGTCCATATTTATTGTTCTAATATAACTTGTTGATTATGAATATTTTTCCTGGAAATATTAATAAGTCTATCTTTCTTCAACCTGCCTGCTGTGAGTGATGCCAGATACAGGTCAATTGGTAAAGTCTGGCAGTGATCCCCAAACTGAAAAAAATTGGGTATGCCTTGTCAATATATGTATTAGCATTAATTAAAAGATATTTTCTATAATATTAATATATTTGTATAGAAATATAAGTTGAAAAAGTAAGTATGAATAGGAATCCTGAATTTTTTTTCTTGTGCTCTCTGGGTCACATTTTCCCCCATTTTGAAGATCACTAACCTATAGGATTGCAAGATTATAAGGTAAACTAATTTTCAGAGCACTCCTAGGATATTCTATATGATTCAGGTTTATTTTTAATGATATACCTCCTTTCTCAACCTGTTTGTATCAGTCCCTTTTCTCCTCTATCCATATACATACTCAAACATATAATCTGAAGTTTGTAGTTCTGATAGCTACTTCAGGATAAGTCTACCTAGTTGAGATACCCCAGAGAGAAGTGATTATAGCCAAGAATAAGCACCTTGAGAGAAATGCATTGTATTAGCTCAGATCTAAATTATAGATTCATCTCAGTAATAGTTCAGATTAACAAACGCTATATATTTACATATTTGCACTGAATTAAAGTTGAACCATAGAGAAATACATATATATGTATATAACAAATATATATGGTTTATGCATGTTATAATTAATAATAAAACCTATTTTGGTGTGCATTTGTTCATGTCTTTGCTGCATTCCCATCGGGTCTTGTTTTAGGTTCAGTCAGATATTGTACCAGGAAAAGTCAGACATCGATCTGTGCTGCGTTAATTGTAAGTTGAGCGGTTGGTTGCACATCTTCAGTACACTTTTTTTACTGTTGTCATGGGTGTCATCTCTGTTTCCAGCTTTTTGGTTTTATTTTCTGTAATTTTCTTGAAATGCGAAAGATATAGTTCTGCTGTGATAAATGAGATGGGGAACCCATAGCTCAGTCACTAGTTTGTTCATAGATTGACCATTGAATGTAAAGTATGTGATGCTAAGAACAATTTTGATGAGATCCATTGTTGAATGTGCAATGATTCATTCTTCTTTGTGAAGTTGCTACCTTTATGTCTTAGTTCTGTATCATTTTTCATGTTTCTCCTTTAATAAGTATCTGGAAGGACAGAAATCTTCCCAAATACAGCCTAGACTAAATTGAATGCAAGTGAGTGATATCCACTAAGCATAGCAACAATACATATATGATTATATAATTTCTCATTTCTTATAAAAGTGTATAATGTGACTTTTGTACAGAAACAACCTTGTGTTTAATTTCTGTCCTCTTTTGCTAAATCTTTCATGCCTGTACTTAGAGAATTCCTTATCTTTGACAAACAATATGAAATACAAAACTCAGATATTATATTATCTGATTTATTGTGATTCCATGCAAAAGGCACAATTTTTCTAGAATGAAATATACATTTATTAGTTTATTTGAAAAATTAACTTCTGTCCAAAGACCAAGGTCACTATTCTCTAATTAACCTTCTTTAACAAATCTAACCTATTGATAAGAAGTCATCAATGCCAAGTTCTACTGTCAGAAAGAAGAAAAGAAAATGGCCTCCCTCAATCAGCTCATAAAATGAAAAGTATATTTTTTTCTTTGATACAGCATTGAGGCAACCAGAAATACCAGTATAGTTTAGAAGCAAATGAAAAAAAATCCAAAAAATAGGGAAAATTTAGGAGTTATAAGGAGATTCTCTCTACAGAGTTGCACCAAGGGAAAGTTATCAGGGAATAATATGTCAGGGTCTCTTACCCAGCAGATATACAAAGGAGATGCAAGCTATGGTTATGTAGAGATGAAAGGAGAAACAATTATAAATTGGGAAAGACTATGTAATTTGTATGTTCAATGTTAATGAGCAATGCTTGATTTCCCCAAGAAATAAACAAGAAAATTCACACTCAAACATGCATGCAGATTGTCTTATTTGAAAACATGAACACTTGCATTATTAAAATTTCAATGGATTTGTATGAAAATATAAATCATGTGAAAATTTTCATAAACTAATTTTATGGAGAATTAGATAGTCTCCAAAAAATGATAATCTCTGTGATGAATAGAAAAGCAAGAGTGTCCAGGATATTTCCTTTCATAATCCTATTCAGTATTCTCACCAATATCTTACTTCCTTTTCAGTACCCAAGGTGCCCTGGGAGATCAGAGGATTTCTGTAGGTCCTGCTTACTATTCTTTTCTTGCTATGATTCTGTACTTCGATTTCTTTCTTTTTTTCCCCCTTAATGTTTGCTTTATTTGAAGCCTCTTTTACTAGTTGAGCCATCCTTATTTATAGCTGGAGACCTGATTACCTTTTTGAATTATGTTTCTAAGAAATATGTTAACTGGGCATATATTACCCTATAGAGTATATGGGCATGTTTTTTGTGGTGTGCAAATTCTCCATGAAAAGTTAACATCCTATGGGTCATCTGGATGCTCAAATCGTAACCTACTGTTGTAACTCAATGCTTAACCAGAGTTTGTGTTAGGTTTAGACTCAAAAGCCATTAGATTTTAATACAGTGCTTCTTAATCATGAAGGTCTGTAGATATATCCGCTGGCATTCTGTGAGTTCACCATTTTGAGAAACATCAATATAATGGTAATTATAGGAAGAATACTTATAAACACAGACACACTCTCAAAAGAGGAATACTATCACATTTCAAACATGATATAACCAAGTTCCTTTTACGGGAGCATTTCACATATATAATCTCACTTTTTATTGTGATATAATTGACATGTAACATTGTGTAAGTTTAAGATGTACAATGAGTTCATTTGATAAATTTATATATTGCAATGACATTATTGTCATAGTCTTAGCTAACACCTCCATCAAGTCACATACTTATTTCTTTTTTGTGGGGAGAACATTTGAGATCTATTCCCTTAGCAACTTTGAAGTATATAATACAGTATTGTTGACTATAATCACAGTGTACAAATCAGATCTCCAGAACTTAGTCATCTTCTATCTGCAAATGTGTACCTTTTGAGTGACATCTTCTCATTTCCCCCACTTCCAGCTCCTGGTAACCACCATTCTATTCTCTGTTTTTATGAGTTTTGATTCTTAAGATTCCACATATATATGATATTATACAGTATTTGTCTTTCTCTGTCTGACTTACCTCATTTAGCGTAATGGGCTCAAGGGCCATCCATGGTGTCTCAAATTGAATGACTTTCTTCTTTCTCATTGTTAAATAATATACACTCACACCACATCTTCTTTATCCATTCATCCACTGATGGACATATAGGTTGTTTCCATATCTTGGCTACTGTGAATAAAGCTGCAATAAACACGGAGGCACAGATATATTTGCAATATCCTGTCATCATTTCTTTTGAATATATACCCAGAAGTAGGATTGCTGGATCATACGGTAGTTCTAGCTTTAATTTTTTGAGGAACTCCATACTGTTGTTCATGGTGCGGAACCAATATACCACCAACAGTTCAAAGTGTTGTCTATTCCTCATATCCTCACTAGCACTTGTTATTTCTCTTTTTTTTTTTTTTTTTTTTTACGACACTCACTCTAACAGGTGTGAGGTAATATCTCATTGTGGTTTTGATTTGGATTTCCCTGATGATTAGTAATGTAGAGCATCTTTTTATGCACCTTGGCCATTTGGATGTCTTCTTTGGAAAAAATGTCTATTTAGTTCCTCTGCCCATTTTAAAATTGGATTTTTTTTGTCATTGTTAGTTGAGTTGCATGAGTTCTTCAAATATTTTGGATATAAACCCCTACCCAATATATGGTTTGCAAATATTTTATCCCATTTTGTACAGTGCTTTTTCATTTTGTTGATTATTTCTTTTGTAGTGCAGAAGATTTTAAGCTTGATGTAGTCCCACTTGTTGATTTTCACTTTTGTTGTTTGTGCTTTTGGTGCCATAATCCAAAAAAAGTCACCAAAATCTATGTCAAAGAGTGTTTTGCCTATTTTTTTTTTATAGAGTTTTATGGTCACAAGTCTTAGGTTTAAGTCTTTAATATATTTCAAGTTAAGTTTTATGAGTGGTGTAAGGTATGGGTACAACTTCATTTTTCTGCATGTGGTTATCCAGATTTACCAGCACCATTTATTAAGGAAGCTCTTATTTTCCACAGAATGCTCTTGGCTTCCTTGTCAAATATTAGTTGATCATATATGTGGAGGTTTCTTTTTGGGCTCTCGATTCTATTCTGCTGGCCTATGTGCCTATTTTTATGCCAGTAACATACCATTTGATTACTATAGCCATAATAAAGTTTAAAATCATGAAGTGTGATGCCTCCAGCTTTGTTCATCTTTCTCAAGATTGTTTTGGATCTACGGGTCTTTTGTTGTTCTAATCCTAATGAATTTTAGGATCGATTTTTCTATTTCTGTAAAAAATGCCATTAAATTGTGATAGGAATTGCATTGAATCTGTATATCACTTTTATTAGTATGTTCATTTTAACAATATTAACTCTTTCAATAGGATGTCTGCGTCTTTCATCAAAATCTTGTAGTTTTCATTGCACAGATCATTCACTTCCTTAAAGTTATTCCTAAGTATTTTATTGTTGTTGATGTTGTAAATGAGATTGTTTTCTTTATTTCTTTTCAAACATTTTATTGTTAGTGTATAGCAATGCAACTGATTTCTGTATGTTGATTTTGTATCCTGCAACTTTACTGAATTTGTTGGATTAGTTGCAACAATTTTTTAGTTTAGCCTTTAGAATTTTCTATATAATAGAACATGTCATCTGCAAATAATGACAATTTTACTTCTTCTTTTCCAATTTGGATGCCTCTTATTTATCTTACCTGATTGCTCTTATTTCTTTATCTTACCTGATTGCTCTAGTACTATGTTGAATAAGAGTGGTGAGAGTGGACATGTTTATCTTGTTCTTGATCTTAGAGGAAATACTTTTACATTTTCACTGTTGAATATGATATTAGGTGTGGGTTTGTTGTACATGGTCTTTATTATGTTGAGGTATATACCTTCTATACACAATTTATTGAGGGTTTTTATCATGAAAGGCTGTTACACTTTGTCAAATGCTTTTCTGCATCAATTAAGATGGTTGTATCATTTTTATCTTTCACACTGCTAAATTTGTTATATCATATAATTGATTCTTGTACGCTGTACCGTTCTTGTCCCAGGGATAAATCCCACGTAAACATGGTGAATAATCCTTTAAATGGGTTGTTTAATTTGGTTTGCTTATATTTTGTTGAGAATTTTTGCATCTATATTCATCAGGGATATTCGTCTATAGTTTTCTTGTCTTATCTGACTTTGGTATCAGGGAAATGTCAATCTTGTAAATGAGTTTGAGAATAATCACTTCTCTTCAATGTTCTGGAAAAGTTTGAAAATAATTGACATTAATTCTTCTTTAAATAGTTGGAAGAATCACTAGTGAAGCCATCCGGTCCTGGGCTTTTCTGTTTTGGGAAATTTTGATTACTGATTCAATCTCCTTACTCATTATTCGTCTGTTCATATTTTCTATTTCTTCATGATTCAACTTTGGTAGGTTTTACATTTCTAGGAATTTATCCTTTTATTCTAGGTTATCAATTTTTTGTGTATAACTGTTAATTGTAATCTCTTTTAATCCTTTAAATTTCTCTGGTATCGGTTGTAATGTCTCCTTTTTCATTCCTGATTATATTTATTTGAGTCATTTTTCTTAAGTTAGTCTAGCTAAAGGTCACCAATTTGGTTTATCTTTTCAAAAACATCTCTTAGTTTCACTGATAGTTTCTACTGTTTCTCTGGCCTTAAGGTGAGAGATACTTTTGTTGGTCCTGCTTATATCTAAAGCTTTCCAGGGAGAGGTATGGATACACCTGGTCCATGTTTCCTGCTCCTTCTTATAGCAGAATATCTTAAGCTTTCATGTCTTCTCTTGTCCTTATAACTCATCAGTCCAGCTGCTGAAAATCTTTTTTTTTTTTTTTGCCTGAAGGTGGCTCTAGAACTCAAATTTGTAGTCTTCTTTGGCCACAGATTGTGGCCTATTCTTTGCATAGCTTCCCTATCTAACTGAGCTTGCTCTTGCTGATGCCCTCAGGAATGTGCACAAGAAGCCACAGCATGTGGGTTTGGCACTCAAGGCATTGAAAGTGCCCACAGTACAATTGAGGGGATCCTTGAGTGAGGTTTGTCCAGTAGTTCATAGGCAGGCTTCCTGCTAGAGTCCTGAATGCAGCCAGGAAGAACTGTGTCCCTCTAATGTCCTGATAGTCTTATCTGCCTCTTTTCCAAACTCCTTTCTCCCTCCAGTAAGAGGTCCCACCTCAATACTCTGGGCATTATGGGAGAGAAACAGGTTTCTCCAGAAATGTGCTGAGCATCTGGGGAAACTGGGCATTCACTCACTACTCTCACTTTCCCTTTGTGGGGGAGGTTACCATGGACTAATTCAGCCCCATGCTGCGGGGGGAGGTGGCACTGACAAATTTCTTCTTATCCTCTCCAATGTGTCCAAACTCATTTTTGTTCTCCAATAGAATGCTGGAATCTTTCCTTAGGAAACCTGGACTTCTACAAAGGTTCTCTCATCTGTGGCTATCTGCCCAAATCAGCATAATCCAGGTGCTCCCAACCATGGTCAAGAGGGACTGAAACCAGTTCATAGGTTCCTGCCATTTCCACAGCCCACACCAAGGTCTGTCTTCCTATTATCTGATGCATGAGTAGATGAGACTCCTTCCAGGTCCCTTGGCATATGGTACCAGATCTCACAACTCCTACAGCGTTTTTTCTTTGATGGATGCTGGATTTTAGTTGTTAAAAGTGGGACAAAAAGGAAGGATGTCTTATGCTACATGATGCTGACATCACTCCCGTTATCCAAGTTTCTTGATAAGATTGATGGGTAGGTTGGAATTGTAGAGCAGCAATTCTCAGCTTTGGTGTTTTGACGTATTCAATTGTTAATGATAAGAGCTCGTGAAGGATCAAGATAACAGAAAACTTACAGGCTCTCGTAACTGTTTTTGACTCTGCTTCTTTACCACCATGCTTCAAATAGTCAATGACTCCATCCACCTCAAATATCCACTCTCATGGTTAGACTCTAGATCTTATTACCTAAGTTATATATTATACTGAATATTTAAGGACTATCATAACATGAACCATAACTATACTCTTCCATAATCTCTACTTCTAGTACGAAGTCTCAAACAATCACTTCTATACCTCACTCCCTAAAATATGATCACACCAGGTTATTATTATTATTATTACTGCTTGTATGATATATTTTTTCATGCTTTTGCTATCAACTGATAGTCTTTGAGTCTAAAGTATCTTTCTTGTAGACAGCATGTTACTGGATCATGAATGTTTAACTCATTTTGACAATCTTGCCTTTTAGTTGGAACGTTTAATTCATTTAAATTTACTGTAATTACTGATGAGGTAGGATTTATATCTGATATTTTACTACTTATTTTCTATATGTCTTCTGTCATTTTTGTTTCTTTATTTCTTAATTACTCCTTTTTGAAAGGAATTAAATACACATTATCTAGTTACCTTTTAATCAACTTTTCTTTTTTTTTTTGCTATATTTTCTTGAGTTATTTTTAGTGATTGCCCTAGGAATAATATCTCAATGTAAAACAGTTTAATTAGGATTAAATACCAATTTAATCTCAATAGCATACAAAAACTTTGTCTATATTCACCCATCTTCTTTGTACTATGTCATAAAATTACTTCTTTATACATTATAATCTGATACACAGTTTTATAGCTATTACTTAATGCACCAATAGTCTTTTAAAATAATATGGGAGAAGAAAAGTTTACAAACAAAAATACATTTATATTGTCCTTTATATTTACCTGTATAGGTACCTTTGCTGGTGCTCTTTATTTCTTCATGTGGATTCACGTCACTCTCTGATGAACTATAATTTCAACTCATAGGGCTCAGTTTAGTATTGCTATAGGGCAGGTTTGTTAGCCACAAATTCTCTCAGCCTTTGTCTCAGACTGTCTCAATTTCTCCTTAATTTTTGAAGGAGAGACTTGCTGGATAAAGAATTCTTTGTGGATAGTCTTTTTCTTTTAGTGCTTTGATTATACTGTCCCATTGTCTTCCGACTTCCATTGTTTATGATAAGAAATCTGATCTTAATCATATTGCGGTTCCCTTGTAAGTGATAATTTTTCTCTTGTTGCTTTCAAGATTCTCTCATTGTATCTGATTTTCAACAGCTTGACTAATATGTGTCTAATTCTTGAATCTGTACATTAATGTTTATAATCAAATTTGAAACATTTTCTATTTCTTCAATTTTCTTTTTGCCCATTTATCTTTCTTCAGAGATTTCATTATGCATATGTTGGTATGTTTGATGGTATCCTACAGGTCTTGGAGGCTCTGTTAATTTTTCTTCATTCTTCTTTCTGTTCCTTGGACTGAATAATTCCAACTGATGTATCTTTAAGTTTACTGCTTCTTTTTCTATGTGCTGGTATACATATACATGTGTATATGTATATATACATATCTTTATATATATATATATATATACATATCTTTATATATATATATCTTTGTTGATATTCTCTGTAGTGAGAAATCAGTCTCACATTTTCTTTTAATTATTTGGACCTAGTTTCTTTAGTTCTTTGAACATATTTGCAATAGCTGACTAAAAGGCTTTTTTTTTGTAAGTGCAACATCTGTGCTTCCTCAGGGAATGTATCATCTTTGTTTTTACATGTCATAATTTTCTCTTTGTGTATCTTATAACTGTTTTTTGAGAAGTGTACCTTTTGAATTATATAACGTGGCGACTGTGGAAATCAGATTCCCCCACTCCCACCCAGGGTTGTGTTGTTGCTGGTTTTTATTGTTGTCAGTGTTGCTGTTTGTTTATTTAGTGACTTTCTTGAACTATTTCTCTATTCTATTCCATGTTGTGTGAAGCCATTAAAGTCTCTTCTTTGTTAGCTTAGTTGTCAGCTAATGATTGGACAGAGAGATCCTTAAATGTTTTAATCACTATACCTCCCACTCTTTACTGTGCAGATCTATGTGTGTGTTGAGCCATGTCTTCAGTGTTCCAGCAACTGTGGAACAACTATGCCTTAGCCTTCACTTTCTCATTGTAAGAGCCTCAAAATCAGTCAGAGGTGATACTTTAGAATTTTCTTAAGGCTTTCCTGGGCATATGCACAGCCCTGCACAAAAGTGTGGCCTTCTAGATTTCCAGAAATATGTTGGTGTTTTACAAAGGCCCTTACAGACATTTCATTCCCCATATTTTCCTTGTAAGTTTTTGACCTGTATCTTGCTTACCCCAACTTGTATCAGCTCCTCAGACAGCTGTGAAGTTAAATAATCACCACTGATTGTTTCACAAAAAGTCCTGGTGATGAGGTTATTACTTCTTGAGCACTGAATCAGGTCAAATAACACAAATCCTGTGAATGAAGTTTTTCAGGGAGCTACTAAATGAGGTTCAAAAGTAACAATCTTTAGTATATGGGGCTTTGGGGAAAACACAAAGCCTTCAGCTTTCTTCAGTGGTTGTTAGGTTCTAGTTTTCACAACTACTATGTTTACGATGCTGCTGGTCTTGAAGGTCACCATGTCACTTGAGAAAAGAGGTATAGGAATGGGGCAAGTTAAAATGCCACCAATTTTTCTGTTCTTGCCTATACTCAGGAGGCTTTTCTTAAATAATAGCACCTCAAATTGCTGAAACACTTTGGTTAATCTCAGAGTTCTGAAAAGTTGATTTTCACAATTTTTACAAGCTTTCTCTTTTATGGAATGTGAGTTTTTCAAGGTCCTTGTTCCACCATTCTTTAAGTGTTCCTCTTTTACAAAGAAATTTGTAAATTTCTTAATCCTAAATTTAGTAACATTAATATATACATTGAAATGCACAAGAAATATTAATAATTTGATAAAATCTTTTTTTCCAATGATTATATGCATGAGTTCCAAGTCACTGAAGCCCATTATTGAAAGTCAGTCTACTTTGCTGCAATTTACCTATTATTTAAATACCTTGTAAAATATATCAATATCATTTTCCAATTGATCTTCTATACTGAGCTCAAATATTATCTCCCTAGATCTCAACGTTTTGTTTTAACTCATAACTTAAAACTTTGCCATTGTGTATATATAAATGTGGTTCATATAAATACATTATTTGTAAGAACATACATCATTTTTAATTTCTTAAAAGATAGTAAGGTAGTACTTTTTTGGGGGGTGTACAGTTGTTTTACAATGTTGTGTTAGTGTCTACTGTACAGCAAAGTAGAATTCCCTTTGCTATACAGCATGTTCTCATTAGTTACCTATTTTATACATATTAGTGTATATATGTCAATCCCAATCTCCCAATTCATCCCATCACCTTTCCCCCCTTGGTATCCATACATTTGTTCTCTACATCTGTGTCTCTATTTCTAAGGCAGCACATTTTTTCTTAATTTTCTACATATTTTACTGATTTTTAAAATTTATACATATGACAATTATGATAGACAATAAACCAAATTTGTTAAACCTGTATATTTAGCTTGATATCTTTGATTATGACTGGATAGGTTAATTGAAATATATTAGTTACATGAACATTAAGAGATTTGAGACCTCTGGCAGCACAGTATATATATATAGAGAGAGAAAGAGAGAGAGAGAGAGATAGAGAGAGAGAGAGAGAGAAAGAGAGAGAGAGAGAAATTAGAAATTTATCTCCATGTCCTCTCTTCTACTATTTCTAAGCAACTAAAATTATAGTAAAAATAGTTTGGGGTGGTAGAAAAGAAGAAGAAAATTCATATACTTCAAATGTTGACTATAAGGTAAATATGGTGGTATGAACTTTCATAAAGATTACCTTATATATCTGATCCATCATTTTATAGTATCTTCAGTCTATAAGAGAGACTATAGGATATAATGGTTTTTTAAATGACTTAACCAATACCTTTTTAATTGAAATTTCTCTCATTAACCTTAGAGAACATGTATTTACTTTCCCTCCTTTGAAAACTTTCCATCTATTATTTGGCTTATTTCCACTCCTTCAGCGTCTCCTTCTTAACGTGAACTATCCTGACACTTTAAATCTATTTATGCGTATAATGTTGCCTAGATTGATAATCATTTCATGGCTCTTTAGTTTCAAATAATTAACTACTCATTCACCAATATAACTATTGGATGCTGGTATTATAAAAAAATTGTGACTACCATTAACAGTCATTAATTTTTGTCAGTAAACTCTTTACTGATTATTGTATTACCTTTTATTCAATATTTCTTATTATTTACAAGTTTAACAAGGTCAAACTATTGTTTGGGATATGACAAACAATAATGTGGTGATATATTTTATTCTCTCTGATACAGTGTATATGTCCAATGCATTTCATATTATTTGTTGCTGAGTTAAAGACATTGGATTATTTCCAAATTATTTCTCTTCAGAGTCAATAGAATATATGAGGTCACTGATACATGTAATTTGAATAACATCAATATTATTGAAAACTCAACCTGACTGAAGTGTAAGTTTTACTGAGTAATAGAAAAGTGGCATTACGTGTCAGGTACAAAGAACTGCTTCTTGGATTCACTCAGTAGTAATTGTTGATAAAACAGATGGTAATTTGAGATCTGCATGCATCCAAAGTTGCTAAAGGAAAATATCCAAAGAGAATATTCTCATCTGCCAACTTAAACAGAAATAATGGGAGGAATGGCGGGCGTGAATTGGTTCTCTAAATTGGATGCTATAGTCACATTCTGGCAAAAAGCCTTAAATAATGGAAGTCCAAGAACACACACCGTAAACACACTGTTCAGGCAGCATAGATTCTTGAGATGTCCATTTCATGTTCACTCTTCAAACAAACAGGTACACTAGATCTTCTAACAAATAGCAAACAAAATTCTAGAGTAGTAATGAACAATAGCAAAATACATAAAATATATTTAAAATTTACAGTTTTAAATATACTTGTTGAAATCAATCAGTTTGAGAGACAGAAATGTTTCCCACAGAAACTAATAAAGTCATTCTCAAAGACATGAAAAAGCAATGGGAGCCATGGAATTGAAATTTTTAAAAATTAGAAATTGAATTAAAATAAATTGGAAAACCAACAAAGCCTGAAATTTGAAAGTCATAAACACACGCATGTGAATGCCCACATGCACATATAACTCTCATAAAGAAGAATCAAAACTTTATACATATCCTCTATGCATGTGTACTATGAAAGACTTTTTTAATATCCAAGGGAAGTATTTTAGTTTCAAAAGGTACAATATTTAGATATATAAATATTAACACAAATAAAAAAGTAAAATAGTTCATGTGCAAATGTTGTTGAGCACTATAGTAAATTCATTTGTAGTTAATATGGAATACTGTATTTGCACCCCTTCAAATATTTCTATTTGAATAGAAATATAGACCAGGGTCAAAGTTCATAAACAGATATTGAGTCATATAAATCCCTCAGAACCACTAAGTTTGGCTTGAATCTACCAGATTAACCTTTTGCTTTGGTAGAAATAAGTCCAGATACTTTATTTCATATCTCAAATCATTATCTCAAAATATGGTAGGCTCTCATAAAAACTATCCAGGGGGCACAATTTGGAATTAATAGTATCACATACTAACTTTGTGATAATGAACGTATTATTTAAAATGTCAGTTTTTACATCTGTAAAATGGTGTTAAAGTCTTCACACTATAAGCTTTCTTGTTAATATTAATTTAAATGATTCCTTTAAAAGACTATAAATTAGAAAGTTGTATTCAAATCTATGTTATGATTAATATAATCTTGTAAAAGAATAGAGTGAATATGTTTATGTGGAATTTCTCCAATGAGTATAACTCATAAAAATAACTTGAATCAGATTCATCCTATCAGAATCTTGCAGCCACTGTAAGTGAATGACTGTATCAATAAAGAAATAACTATAAATTAATAGTTAATGTCTGCTAAAAATGTTTAGAAAGCTCTTTTTCTTGCTTCAAAAGTTTTAGCTATTGCAAATTCATTAGCATAACATGCAGAGACCCTTCACCAGGTGGTCTTTACCTTCTGTTGCAACCTCATCCTCCATCCATGTTATAAGCACCAGAGAATATAGCTATAATGAACAATTTTTTTAGTTCCTCAAAAGTACCATGCTCTATCTCACATTCTTAGCATTTTGCATGTCATCCTTTTTTCTCCTTTTAAAATGTAAATCTAGTTCTATAACTTCTCAAGGTAATGCAAAAGTTTGACAGTGTCCTGTCCAAACCCTTCAATATGCTACTTATTTCTCTATTTGCATCTCTGTCCTTCTTTTCCTTATACTCTATGCTTCAGTTTATTTGCTATTCATTGAAGGTGAAAGACAGTGTCTTTCCTGCTTCCAGATATTTACAATTGCTATTTTTTCCCAGAACAACTCTACCTCCCATTCATTGGTTAACTCTTATTCATCGTCCTAGTCTGCATAGACTAAGTGGTTGACCAGAAAGGATAGTATATTTCCCATATAGAATTATTACTTGTGTAACCCAAAGATTGATGTGTAGTTAGACAAAAAGAGACAGGGAAAAACAGTACATCTGTTCAAAGTTCAAGTAGTACACATTGTAAGGAAATGATGCAATACTCTCTGAAGTCTCTCAGACTCTTCTCCTTCTACCCAGTATGTTATTTCCATTTTCTTTCCCTGTTAATAACTTTATTTGTTCAAACCAAGATGCAATGACTGTTTATCAAAGGCTTTTCTTTCTCCAATACTCTTAGGAGCCCCTTTTCAATATATAATGCAGTTAGAACAGTATCATGCTATGGAATAATTATCTGGTTATTTAACTTATTGCAGCATTTCATTTTAAATTGCGACAATGAAAGTCTGCTTTCTACATCTCTAACAATTAGCATAGTATATGGCAATCAGATGGCACTAGATTATGCCTGTTGAATAAGTGAATATTGTACAGATTTTTAGGCTTAAATACATGTATACATGTACACATTCTGATTGCTAAGTTGCCTTTACCTCTGTAATAGACCATTTCCAATCCAATTATCTGTTGGTGTGTTAATAATCAAGCTACCACATTTATCTTACTTCAGATAGCCATAAATTATCCTGGCAGAAGAATTTTATGTAGATCCCCTAGACTAAATTGGATCAATAAAAACATATCAGCCTCCAACTTCATATAACAAGTATCTGAGGTGTCCAAGGTATGTTCAGGAGGTATGAGCATCCTACAAACCCCTTCTTGGTTCAGCATTTCAACTTCAACTATTTTAATATGTAATATAAATATCTTTTATAAACTGTCCTGACAGGTAGCAAGCTGGATATTGCTTCCAGATAAACTCCATAACAACCCATTACTCATATAAACTTTGGATTTCTATATTTCCCTAAATGAATTTCACTGTATATTCCAATTAATATTCTATAACTATAATAGGCACATTCTGAATATTGAAAAAAAATTCTATGAATTTTTAAATTTAATTTTATTTTTTTATACAGCAGGGTACTTTTTGAATGTTATTTTATTTATTTTTTTATACAGCAGGTTCTTATTAGTCATCAATTTTATACACAACAGTGAATATATGTCAAACCCAATCTCCCAGTTCATCACACCCCCCCACCCCCGCCGCTTCCCCCCTTGTTGTCCATACATTTGTTCTCCACATCTGTGTCTCAATTTCTGCCCTGCAAACTGGTTCATCTGTACCATTTTTCTAGGCTCCACATGTATGCGTTAATATACAATATTTGTTTTTCTCTGTCTGACTTACTTCACTCTGTATAACCATCTCTAGATCCATCCACGTCTCTACAAATGACCCAATTGCGTTCCTTTTTATGGCTGAGTAATATTCCATTGTATATATGTACCACAACTTCTTTATCCATTCGTCTGTCAATGGGCATTTAGGTTGCTTCCATGACCTGGCTATTGTAAATAGTGCTGCAATGAACATTGGGGTGCATGTGTCTTTTTGAATTATGGCTTTCTCTGGGTATATGCCCAGTAGTGGGATTGCTGGATCATATGGTAATTCTATTTTTAGTTTTTTAAGGAACCTCAATACTGTTCTCCATAGTGGCTGTATCAATTTACATTCCCACCAACAGTGCAAGAGGGTTCCCTTTTCTCCACACCCTCTCCAGCATTTGTTGTTTGTAGATTTTCTGATGATGCCCATTCTAAATGGTGTGAGGTGATACCTCATTGTAGTTTTGATTTGCATTTCTCTAATAATTAGTGATGTTGAGCAGCTTTTCATGTTCCTCTTGGCCATCTGTATGTCTTCTTTGGAGAAATGTCTGTTTAGGTCTTCTGCCCATTTTTGGATTGGGTTGTTTGTTTTTTTGATAATGAGCTGCATGAGTTGTTTATATATTTTGGAGATTAATCCTTTGTCCGTTGATTTGTTTGCAAATATTTTCTCCCATTCTGAATGTTGTCTTTTCATCTTGTTTATGGTTTTCTTTGCTGTGCAAAAGCTTTTAAGTTTCATTAGGTCCCATTTGTTTATTTTTGTTTTTATTTCCATTACTCTAGGAGGTGGATCAAAAAAGATCTTGCTGTGATTTATGTCAAAGAATGTTCTTCCTATGTTTTCCTCTAAGAGTTTGATAGTGTCTGGCCTTACATTTAGGTCTTTAATCCATTTTGAGTTTATTTTAGTGTATAGTGTTAGGGAGTGTTCTAATTTCATTCTTTTACATGTAGCTGTCCAGTTTTCCTAGCACCACTTATTGAAGAGACTGTCTTTTCTCCATTGTATATCCTTGCCTCCTTTGTCATAGATTAGTTGACCATAGGTATGTGGGTTTATCTCTGGGCTTTCTATCTTGTTCTATTGATCTATATTTCTGTTTTTGTGCCAGTACCATATTTTCTTGAACACTGTAACTTTGTAGTATAGTCTGAAGTCAGGGAGTTTGATTCCTCCAGCTCTGCTTTATTCCCTCAAGACTGCTTTGGCTATTTGGGGTCTTTTGGGTCTCCACACAAATTTTAAGATTTTTGGTTCTAGTTCTGTAAAAAATGCCGTTGGTAATTTGATAGGGATTGCATTGAATCTGTAGATTGCTTTGGGTAGTATAGTCATTTTCACAATATTGATTCTTCCAATCCAAGAACATGGTATATCTCTCCATCTGTTGGTATCATCTTTAATTTCTTTCATCACTGTCTTATAGTTTTCTGTATACAGGTCTTTTGTCTCCCTAGGTAGGTTTATTCCTAGGTATTTTATTCTTTTTGTTGCAATGGTAAATGGGAGTGTTTCTTTACTTTCTCTTTCAGATTTTTCATCATTAGTGTATAGGAATGCAAGAGATTTCTGTGTATTAATTTTGTATCCTGCAACTTTACCAAATTCATTGATTAGCTCTAGTAGTTTTCTGGTGGCATCTTTAGGATTTTCTATGTATGGTATCATCTCATCGGCAAATGGTGACAGTTTTACGTCTTCTTTTCCAATTTGTATTCCTTTTATTTCTTTTTCTTCTCTGATTGCCGTGGCTAGGACTTCCAAAACTATGTTGAATAATAGTGGTGAGAGGGGACATTCTTGTCTCATTCCTGCATCTTAGAGGAAATGCTTTCAGTTTTTCACCGTTGAGAATGATGTTTGCTGTGGGTTTGTCATATATGGCCTTTATTATGTTGAGGTAGGTTCCCTCTATGCCCACTTTCTGGAGAGTTTATATCATAAATCACTGTTGAATTTTGTCAAAAGATTTTCTGCATCTATTGAGATGATCATATGGTTTTTATTCTTCAATTTGTTAATATGGTGCATCACATTGACTGATTTGCGTGTATTGAAGAATCCTTGCATCCCTGGGATATATCTCACTTGATCATGGTGTATGACCCTTTTAATGTGCTGCTGGATTCTGGTGCTAGTATTTTGTTGAGAATTTTTGCATCTATGTTCATCAGTGATATTGACCTGTAGTTTTCTTTTTTTGTGACATCTTTGTCTGGTTTTGGTATCAGGGTCATGGTGGCCTCGTAGAATGAGTTTGGGAGTGTTCCTCCCTCTTTTATATTTTGGAAGAGTTTGAGAAGGATAGGTGTTAGCTCTTCTCTAAATGCTTGATAGAATTCACCTGTGAAGCCATCTGGTCCTGGGCTTTTGTTTGTTGGAAGATTTTTAATCACAGTTTCAATTTCAGTGCTTGTGATTGGTCTGTTTATATTTTCTATTTCTTCCTGGTTCGGTCTTGGAAGGTTATACCTTTCTAAGAATTTGTCCATTTCTTTCAGGTTGTCCATTTTATTGGCATAAAGTTGCTTGTAGTAGTCTCTTAGGATGCTTTGTATTTCTGCGGTGTCTGTTGTAACTTCTCCTTTTTCATTTCTAATTTTACTGATTTGAGTCCTCTCCCTCTTTTTCTTGATGAGTCTGGCTAATGGTTTATCAATTTCGTTTATCTTCTCAAAGAACCAGCTTTTAGTTTTATTGATTTTTGCTATTGTTTTGTTTCTATTTCATTTATTTCTGCTCTGATCTTTATGACTTCTCTCCTTCTGCTAACTTTGGGTTTTGTTTGTTCTTCTTTCTCTAGTTCATTTAGGTGTAAGTTTAGATTGTTTATTTGAGATTTTTCTTGTTTCTTGAGATAGGCTTGCATAGCTATAAACTTCTCTCTTAGAACTGCTTTTGCTGTATCCCATAAGTTTTGGATCGTCGTGTTTTCATTGTCATTTGTCTCTAGGTATTTTTTGATTTCCTCTTTGATTTCTTCAGTGATCTCTTGGTTATTTAGTAACGTACTGTTTAGCCTCCATGTGTTTGTGTTTTTTACGGTTTTTTTTCCTGTAATTGATTTCTAATCTCATAGCGTTGTAGTCAAAAAGATGCTTGATATGATTTCAATTTTCTTAAATTTACTGAGGCTTGGTTTGTGACCCAAGATGTGATCTATCCTGGGGAATGTTCCGTGTGCACTTGAGAAGAAAGTGCAATTTGCTGTTTTTGGATGGAATGTCTTATAAATATCAATTAAATCTATCTGGTCTATTGTGTCATTTAAAGCTTGTGTTTCCTTATTAATTTTCTGTGTGGATGATCTGTCCATTGGTGTAAGTGAGGTGTTAAAGCCCCCGACTATTATTGTGTTACTGTTGATTTCCTCTTTTATAGATGTTAGCAGTTGCCTTATGCAATGAGGTTCTCCTATGTTGGGTGCATATACATGTATAATTGTTTTATATTCTTCTTGGATTGATCCCTTGATCATTACGTAGTGTCCTTCCTTGTCTCTTGTAACATTCTTTATTTTAAAGTCTATTTTATCTGACATGAGTATTGCTACTCCAGCTTTCTTTTGATTTCCATTTGCATGGAATATCTTTTTCCATCCCCTCACTTTCAGTCTGTGTTTGTCCCTAGGTCTGAAGCGTGTCTCTTGTAGACAGCATATATATGATATATGTGTCTTGTTTTTGTATCCATTCAGTGAGCCTGTGTCTTTTGGTTGGAACATTTAATCCATTCACGTTTAAGGTAATTATCGATATGTATGTTCCTATGACCATTTTCTTAATTGTTTTGCGTTTGTTTTTGTAGGTCCTTTTCTTCTCTTGTGTTTCCCACTTAGAGAAGTTCCTTTAGCATTTGATGTAGAGCTGGTTTGGTGGTTCTGAATTCTCTTAGCTTTTGCTTGACTGTAAATTTTTTGATTTCTCCATCAAATCTGAATGAGATCCTTGCCAGGTAGAGTAATCTTGGTTGTAGATTCTTCCCTTTCATCACTTTAAATATATCATGCCACTCCCTTCTGGCTTGTAGTGTTTCTGCTGAGAAGTCAGCTGTTAACCTTATGGGAGTTCCCTTGTATATCATTTGTCATTTTTCTCTTGTTGCTTTCAGTAATTTTTCTTTGTCTTATTTTTTGTCAATTTTATTACTATGTGTCTTGGCGTGTTTCTCCTTGGGTTTATCCTGCCTGGGACTCTGTGTGCTTCCTGGACTTGGGTGGCTATTTCCTTTACCATGTTAGGGAAGTTTTCGACTATAATCTCTTCAAATATTTTCTCAGGTCCTTTCTCTCTCTCTTCTCCTTCTGGGACCCCTATAATGTGAATGTTGTAGTGTTTAATGTTGTCCCAGAGGTCTCTTAGGCTGTCTTCATTTCTGTTCATTCTTTTATCTTTCTTCTGTTCCTTGGCAGTGAATTCCACCATCCTGTCTTCCAGGTTACTTATCCGTTCTTCTGCCTCAGTTATTCTGTTATTTGTTCCTTCTAATGCATTTTTCATTTCAGTTATTTTATTGTTCATCTCTCTTTGTTTGTTCTTTCATTCTTCTAGGTCTTTGTTAAACATTTCTTGCATCTTCTTGATCTTTGCCTCCATTCTTTTTCCAAGGTCCTGGATCATCTTCCCTATCATTATTCTGAATTCTTTTTCAGCAAGGTTGCTTGTCTCGACTTTATTTAGTTTTTTGGGGGGGGGGTTTATCTCTTTCCTTCGTCTGGTACATAGCCCTCTGCCTTTTCGTCTGGTGTATTTTTCTGCCAATGTGGCTTTTGTTCCACAGGCTGTAGGATTTTAGTTCTTCTTGCTTCTGCTGTCTGCCCTCTGGTAGATGACGTTATCTCAAAAAAAAAAATGTATATTTGTACAATTTGCTCCCATTGTAAATCCTGCACATTTTTTTTTATTCCTGCACATTTTGGTTTAATCAAGCCTTGAACCAAAGAGTTCCAATGGTGCTAGAAATAAGGAGGATAGATAATGGTAACATTGCATATGCTGAGTTAACCATACTCAGCAATTCATGTAATATAGTAAAGAAGAAAGGTGAAGTAGAGTTTGGCTGAGGTATTGAGACTTTGAGAATGATGGCACAACAGAACAATAAAAGATGAGGAACATACTAATTTGGATAAATAGGAGGTTTTAATATAGAAAAGGTGAATTGAGCAGCTCCTGAGACATTAAGAAAGAGATGGCAATCAGATGTAAAACCAGAAATTAGGATAAAAGTTGTCATTACATCACAGAACTGCATTTGAAAATCATTCTTATAGATGTGAGAACTGAACAGAATAGTAAGGTGAGAACTTTCAGACACACATTTTGGGGACTAAGTTGACATTATCAAGATAATATTGGGAAATAAATTGTTTTCAAAAACAGACACTCTCTTATTGATTACTCAAAAATATGTGTGAATAAATGAATAAATAATAAAATATGTTCAATACTTACAGCCCAGAATTAAATCCTCACATATATGGCCAACTAATATTTGATAAGGGAGCCAGAAATATCCATTGGGGAAAGGATAGATTCTTCAACAAATAGCATTGCAGAAACTAGATAACCACATGCAGAAAAATGAGATTGGACCCTATCTTATACTACACACAAAAATTAACTCAAAATAGATCAAATAGATCAAATAATTAAACAGAAACCTGAAACCATAAAACTGGAAGAAAACATAGGGAAGAAGCTCCTTGGCATTGGTCTTTGCAGTGATTTTTTGGATATAACACCAAAAGTAGAAATAGCAACAACAAAATCAACAAGTTGGACGACAACAGAATTAAAAATTTCTGCACTGCAACAGAAACAATCAACAAAATGAAAAAGCAATGTACAGGATGGGAGAAAATATTTGCAAACTATGCATTAGATACGGGGTTAATGTCCAAAATTTATAAAGAACTCATGCAACTCAGTAACAAACAAAAAAACCCCCCAAGAATCTGATTATAAAATGGGCAGAGGAACTAAAAAGACACGTCTCAAGAAGACATCAAAATGGCCAACAGGTATATGAAAAGACGCTCAACATCACTAATCATCAGGGAAATGCAAATCAAAACCACAATGAGATATCACTTCACACTTGTAAGAGTGGCTATCATCAAGAAGAAAAGGGATAGTAAGTGTTGGCAAGGATGCAGAGAAAAGGGAACACTTATGTACCATTGGTGGGATTGGAAACTGGTTCAGCCATGATGGAGAACAATACAGAGGTGCCTTGCAAAATAAAAAATAGAAATTTCTTACAATTTAGCAATCCCACTTCTAGGTATGTGTCCAAATGAAGTGAAAACAGGTTACTGAACCAATATCTACACTCCCATAGTTATTGCAGCACTATTAATAATGGTCCATATATGGAAATAACTTAAATATCTGTCAATGGATGAATGGCTGAAGAAAGGTGGTATATATATTCAATGGAATACTATTCAGTCATTAGAAAAAAGGAAATTATGTCATTTGCACCAACATGGATGGACCTTGAGGATATTATGCTATGTGAGATATCAGATAAAGACAAATAATATGTGATATCTCTTCTATGTAGAATCTTAAAAAACTAAACTCAGTAAAAACAGAGAGTAAAATAGTGGTTACCAGGGACTGGAGGTGGGGGAATAGGAGAGATGTTGTTTAAAGGTAAACACTTGCAACTAGTAGATAAATAAGTCCTGGAGATCTAGTACACAGTACAGTGATTATACACACAACTGTCTTAAACATTAAGCTTGCTAAAATATTAAATATTCATTGTTCTCAAAACTAGAAGAAATGATAATTATGTGGTGCAATAGAGATGCTAGCTAATACTACAGTGGACTCATCTTGCAATGTAAATGTATCAAATCAATATGTTGCACACCTTAAACTTACACGATGTTGTATATCAAATACATCTTACTAAAATTTTTTTAAATTAAAAAATAAAATAAAATGGTACTTGGACAAAGCAGGGATTGAGAAGCCAAGGGAAAAAAGCACAAGGAGGGTCAGAGTTGTGAATGGAAAATCTAGAAAATTTCTTGAGTTTCAGGCATTACTCACTCCTTACACATTTTGGCCATATGATGAATGCATTCCAAATTATTAGAGAAGAATAGGTAGATTTGGACTGGAGGAGCTCAGTCTCAGAATTAGACACCTGTGAGTAACAAATTAACACTTTTCCTTTTTATCATAAAACCCATCTTTTAAAAAATAATAAATTAGAAGTAAATAAACAATAAAAAATGTGGCCAATACTGCATAGGAGTTTAATACAATGGTAAGTAAAAAAAATGTTTATTTACATCTAAAATTGAGTTCTATGTATCTATACTTCCTCAGAGGTAGGGAATTGGACGAATGCCCAAGGTTAAATGTTAATAGCATTTTCTAAAAATCATTCTTATTTAGAGTAAACTTAACAGAAATTAGAGATTTGAAAACTATTTTGAGTTCTATTATAGTAAGAATTTTAAAATGTGTGCTCTTTTATAGTGAGGCTCTACTAATTTGGGGGCCTTTAAATTCACCCCCAAAAGATAAAGTCATTTTCCTTAATATATAAAATGGAGAAGAACAAAAAGTAGGAACATGTTCAGTAAAAAAAAAAAAAAAAAAAATCTATGATTTATAGAATATTATTCTAAGGAGGCAAATGAGCTAGAATAATTAATAACATTATGAAAAAGAAAAAGAAAGTTGGAGGGAAAAAGTTGACCAATTTTTAAAATTCATGACAAAGCTACCATAGTCAAGACAGTGTAGCACTGGTGAAGGAATAGATATATAGATTAATAAAACAGAATAAAGTCCGGAAATTGATTCAAACAAATATGAGCAATTAATATCTGCAAATAATACAAATTCAAGAGAAAAAGGAGAGTCTTTTCAACAAATTTTTAGAAGCAATAAAACATCCAAATAGAAATAAAATAAGATTTAAAAGAACTTCAACTTGAACCTTAAACATAATTTAATAACAAACTCAAAAGGTCATAGATCTAAATATGAAACATAAAACGATGAAATTTCTAGTTGAAAACTAATACAATCAAACAAGAAAAGAAAATTAAAGGTACACAGATTGGGATGGAAGAAATAAAACTTTGTTCACAGATGACATGATTGTCTATGTTGAAATCTAAAATAATTTTAAAAATAAGAAAAAAGAAGAACTCTACGAACTAATGAGAGATTATAGCAAGGTTGCAGAATACAAGGTTAATATAGAAAAGTTAATTGCTTTCCTATATAACAGCAATCAATGAGCAGAATTCAAAATTCAAAATATAATACTTTTACATTACACACAAATTAAATAAACTACTTGGGTATAAAGCTAACATGATATGTTCAAGACATAAATGAGGCAAACTTAAAAACTCTGATGAATGAAATTAAAGAGGAACTAAATAAATGGAGAGATATTCCGTGTAAATTGATAGGAGGACTCAATATTGTCAAGATGTCACTTCTTCCCAAGCTGATATAGAGATTAACACAATCTCAATCAAATAATAACAAATTGTTTTGTGGATATTAACAAACTGATTCTAAAGCTTATATGGAGAGACAAAAGATCCAGAATACCCAACATAATATTGAAGGTGAAGAACAAAGTTGGAGTACTGATGTTACCCAATTTCTTTTTTTTTTTTTTTGAGTTTATTTACTTATTTATTTATTTATTTATTTATTTAACATCTTTATTGGAGTATAATTGCTTTACAATGCTGTGTTAGTTTCTGCTTTATAACAAAGTGAGTCAGCTATACATATACATATATCCCCATATCTCCTCCTTTTGTCTTACTATAAAGCCATAATAAACAAGACAGTGTGGTATTGGTAAAAATAGATTATGGAACAGAATAGAGAATCTAGAAACAGACTCACATAAATATAGTCATCTGTTGTTTGACAAAATAGCAAAGGCAATACAATGGAGCAAAGATAGTCTTTTCAACAAATGGTGCTAAAACAACTGGACAACCACATGCAAAAAATTTGATCCAGACACAGACTGCATCCTTCACAAAAAAATAATGCAAAATGAATAACAGACTTAAATATGAAACCCAAAACTATAAAACTTGTAGATGATAACATAGAAGAAAACCTAGTTGACTTTGGGTACAGCAATAACCTTTTAGACAGAGTACCAAAAGCATGGCCCATGAAAGAAATGGTTGATAAACTGGACTTCATTAAAATGAAAATCTTCTGTTTTGTAAAAGACTATGTCAAGAGAATTAAAAAACAAGGCCACGGAATGGAAGAAAATATTTGTCAATGACACATCTGATTAAAGACAATTATTCAAATTATGCAAAGAACAGTTTAACTCAACAAGAAACCAAAAAATCTGATTAAAAAATGAGCCAAAGACTTTAACAGACAACTGACCAAAGGAGATATGCAGATGAAAAATATGTATATGAAAATATGTATCACCTTATATGTCATCAGGCAAATACAAATGAAAACAAAACAACAATGAGATACCACCATACACCTATTAGAATGGCCAAAACTTAGGACACTTGCAACACCAAATGCTGGTGAGGGCATGGAAGGACACAAATTATCATTTATTGCTGGTGGGAATGCAAAATGGAACAGTCACTTTGGAAGACAGTTGGGTGGCTTCTTACAAAACTAAACATTCACTGACTGTATGATCCAACAACCATGCACATTGGTAATTACCCAAAGGTGTTGAAAGCTCATTTTTGCATAGAAACCTGCACATTGATGTGTATAACAACTTTATTACTAATCGCCAAAACTTGGAAGCAACCAAGATGTCATTCAGTAGGTGAATGAATAAATAAACTTTGATATATCCAGACAATGGAATATTATTCAGTGCTAACAAAAAAGCTATCAAGCCAAAAGACATAAAGGAAACTTATATGCATATTACTAAGTGAAAGAAGCCAATCTGAAAAGGCTACACACTGTATGATTCCAACTATATGGCATTCAGTAAAAGGCAAAACTGTGGAGAGAGTAAAAACATCAGTGGTAAACAGGGATTGGGGTGGGGAAGAAGGATGAAAAGGTGGAGAAAAGAGGATGTTTAGGGTAGTGAGAATACTCTGTATGATACCAAAATGATAAACACGTCATGACACATTTTTCCAAATACATGGAATGTACAACATCAGGAGTAAATCCTAATGTAAATTATGGACATTGGGTGATTATGATGTTTTGATATAGATTCATCAATTGTAACATATGTATTCCACTGGTGGGAAATACTAACTATAAGCAAGGCTATGCATATGTAGAAGCAGGGAGTACATGGGAAGTCTTGTAACTTCCTCTGCATTTATCTGTGAAGCTAAAACTGCTCTAAAAATAGTTAATAATAATAAAAAAACAAGCTATCAAGTGGAATAAAATATTTCCAAGACTTGCATCTAACAAAGAACTTAATATCCCTAATATATAGAGAACTCTAAAAAAATTCAACCATAAAAAAGCAAATAATCCAATTAGAAAATGGGTAAAAGACATGAACCAGCAATTCAGTGAAGAGGATATACAGATGACAAACAAATGAAAGGATGCTCAACATCCTTATCTATTAGGAAAATATTGTTAAAACCATATTGTTAAAACCATGCCAAGATACCACTACATGTTTGTTAGAATAGACAGTTTTAGAAATTCTGACAGCACCAAATGCTGGTGAGGATTCAAAAACTGGATCACTCTCACATTGCTGGTGTAAATGCAAAATAAAAGTCACTCTAGAAATTGATTTGGCCGTTTCTTATAAAGTTAAATATACACATACAATATGACTCAGCATCTCTCTTTGGTGACTTACCCTAGGAAAATGAAAATGTATTTTTTTAAAAATCCTGCACATGAATGTTTATAAAAAGTGCCATTCATAATTGCCCCAAACTGAAACAGCCCAAGTGCCCTTTAGCAGGTGAATGAACAAACTGTGGTATATCCAGATAATGGAATACCACTCAGAAAATGAAAGTGAACATACTATTAGTACACACAACAACTTGGATGAATCTCAAAGAAATTATGTTAAGTGAGAGAAAACCAAACTTAAAAACTTACATGCTGTATGACTCAGTTTATGTGTCATTCTCAAAAAGACAAATCTACAGGGATGGAAAGTATATCAGTTATTGCCAGAGACTGTGGGTGACAGAGGGTGTAACTGTAAAGGGGTAGCATGAGGAGTTTTGGGGGGTGATAAAACTTTGCTATGTCCTGATTATGAGAGTAGGTATACAAACTTGTACATGTGATGAAGTTCTCAAGGCTGTATGTGCAAAGAAAGAGACAGCAAATTTTACTGTATGTAAAATACGTATGCAAAGACACTGGAAGGGATTATAAAAGGCATCTAGTTTAAACTTTTTTCTGTATATGACCAAACCAGAGCCTTGATAGTATAGCTAGAATTATACAATCATATAAAAGTAAAACTGAGACTTTCTTTAAATTTCTGATTGATCTTAAATGCTGGAAGAAGCATGAGACTTCCTGATGCTAGATCAAATTATATTTTCCCTGTACTATGTTACTTTAGATAATGAAAAAGAGTAGTCAATTCTCTACTAAATAATTCTTTCAAAAGATTTGCTGTAAATGGTATGTCCTCAGATAATCTTTAAGCTAGCAGGTAAATTAAACTTACCTTAAGTGATATTTCTCTTCCACCTTGGCATCTCAACTATCACCCAAAACATACTATCAGATTTTTCAACTTGTTTCATATCAATGAGCTGTGAAAAAAGAGGAGCCTTTCCATGAAGTTCTGATTGATCATAAATGCTGGAACAATCTAAGGAAAGTAGACGAATGAGACAATTGGAAATACCTCAACATCTCTAGAATTTGCCAAATGCTGAGTCAAAGATTCATGAGGGAAGAAATCATTTGCTTCCTGCTCATGATTTGAGTCATCTCCTGCTCACTCAGCCATTTCGAAGAAAGAATTGCAGTAACTAAAGCCACAGAGCAGTTGGAAGTCACAGTTTATCTTTGGGTGTTTAAAAATCAATTGTAGTGAAAAAGAAACAAGGACAAATAGAAAGCACTGACCTGGCCAAATAGGAACAGCAAATAACAGTTTTGAAATGTTGTTGGCAAGGAAAGAAAAAAATACAAAGAAGACAGCGAGGACTATTGAAAAGCAGAAATAGAGGTAGAGAAAATAAAAATAAATCAAAAATTAAAAGATTTAATTATAGCTTAATAGCAAATGTCCTGGCAGGTCTCCTGCGAAGAGAGAACAAAAACATGTTGTTTACGTTCAGAAGTGCTTGGATTTAGGAAAATATCAGATTTTAAAAGAAAGCAAATCTAAACTATTTCATTAAATTATTTTAGCAGTTTTAAAGTAAAAAAAACAAACAAACAAAACCATGAAGCAAGCTAAATTAACCAATTTAATTATACTATGAATGAGAGCAGCTTGGAACCTTCACATGATTGTCTACTCAAACAAAGCTGAAAATAAAAAATAGCAATGGGTAAAAAAAGCTATTTACAATTTTCAAAGTAGCACTTAGTATAGTTAATGTCTTTCCCTGAAGATCAGTCTACCTACCTGGGTGTATTATCTTAGAGAATCCAGTTTTTGAAAAATAGAAAGTAAGCTAGGATGTAAACTCTGTAAGCATAGGGATATTTCTTCTGTTCATTGATATATCCCAAATATCTAAAAAAATTCCTGGCACACAATATGTATTTAAAAAATAGTTGATGGGAAGGTATATCTGGTGAACAATAGATGTTCTAAGGATGCATTGCACAGTAATTAAGAATACTAGCTTAAATGCCACTTCTTTTTCTGGTAATATGTAGCAGTAAGTTCTCCTAATGAAGATAACTAAAAATGGTAGATAAAATATTTTTAAACATTCTTAAAATTATTGAGGAGCATCTATAATAGTAAGAAATTAATTAGCCAATATCTAATTGAAGACAGAAATTCAGAAAGATAAATAGAACACTGTAGCCTCTTTTGCCCTGAAAGCATTTGCAACTCATACCAATAAGATCTTAAATTTAATGATGACCAGTGGTACAAAAGGCTGAAAACAAAGTCAAGGGAAAGTGAATAGGAAACTCTTTCTCCACTAAGTTGGGACTCTGAAGGACTCTCATGTTAGGGAGAATTTGAAGTAACCTCATGTTTACTCACCTAATAGTCCAGTGTAGAGCTTATGAATGATACCAACTGACATACTAAAGGACTCAAATGAATCCCAAACAAGAAGAAAAAGAGTGAAAGGGAGAGAGGGACAGAGGAAGGGAAGGAGAGAGGGAGAGAAAGAAAGAAATAGAGGGAGGGAGAGAGGGAGGGGAGGAGGGAGGGAGGGAAGGAGGGAGGGAGGAATTTTCACCTAGACACATCACAGAGAAATTGCAGGATAACAAAGAATAACAGAAGATGTAGTTATCAGCCAGAGAGTAAAGAAAGAAAAACCTTTCATGGAGTAATAAGCAGATGGGCACTAACACATTAAGTATAACATATGAAATATGAAAACTCTTCCATTATATTTTTATTAAATTGGGCTGAATCTCAGGATCTCAGGAATTCGATTCACTTAACATTTGAAATCAATCAACAAAAATCACCCCATTAACAAATTAAAGGAGAAAAAAACTATAAGGTCATTTTAATAAATACAGAAAAAGCACTTGGCAAAATTATTCTTGATATGTCTGGTGGAATATGGATACTTGTTTTATAATTAGCCTTTACATACTTCAATATGAATTTTGTTTCTTACAAAATAATTGAAATAACCAGGTACACCTGGGTTGATGTTCTGGTCTTGCAATTAACTATCTCTGCTATTGTAATAACAGTAAACCCTTATATGCTACTTGACATGTGCTCTCTCTTAGGCACTTTCAGTATATTAATTAATTAATTGCCTCCCCAAATATGAGATAAATATGTTATATAGCATTTACAGATGAAAGATCTGAGTTACAGTTTATGTACGTGGTGCATTTTACAGAGGTAAGTGGTAAAGTTCAGATACATACTCATCCTACATAGCTCTAGCACTGTACTATCTAATTCACCTTCCTGATCAGTTAACGTGAGATATTAGTACCCACCCCTAGAGTTATACTAGAGGATTAAATAAAATAATATTAGTAAAGCATACCGCACACTGTCTAATCAACATAATAACCACTAAATAAGTAAACACTTGAGATATACAGAATTACTGGCCCAATCCATGACACTGATTCTCAGCACTTGCCTTGTAGTTGAAATTCCAGATTAATATACATGATATAATGAGCAAACAAAATCGTTGTTATTTTCTGTTAAAATGGATGGCAGTCACAGGATCATAATAGTGATAAAGTTTTAAAATAAATGTATGCCTCTATTTTTAGTTTTTCAAGGTACCTCCATACTGTTCTCCAAAGTGGCTGTACCAATTTACATTCTACCAGCAGTGTAGGAGGGTTCCCTTTTCTCCACACAGTCTCCAGCATTTATTGTTTATAGAGTTTTTGATAATGGCCATTCTGACAGGCGTGAGGTGATACCTCATTGTAGTTTTGATTTGCATTGCTCTAATAATTAGTGATGATGAGCATCTTTTCATGTGCCTCTTAGCCATCTGTGTCTTCTTTGGAGAAATGTCTGTTTAGGTCTTCTGCCCATTTTTTGATTGGGGTGTTTGTTTTTTGATATTAAGTGCATGAGCTGTTTGTAAATTTTGGAGACTAATCCGTCGTCAGTCGCATCGTTTGCAAATATTTTCTCCCACTCTGTGGGTTATCTTTACGCTTTGTTTATGGTTTCCTTTGCTGTGCAAAAGCTTTTAAGTTTAATTAGGTCCCATTTGTTTATTTTTGTTTTAATTTCCATTACTCTAGGAGACGGCTTGAAAAAGACATTGCTGAGATTTATGTCAAAGTGTGTTCTGCCTGTGTTTTCCTCTAAGAGCTTTATAGTATTCAGTCTTACATTTAGGTTTTTTATCCATTTTGAGTTTATTTTTGTGTATGGTGACAAACAACTAAAAATAGAGCTACCATATGATCCAGCAATCCCACTCCTGGGCATATATCCAGAGATAAACATGGTTTGAAAGGATACATGCACCCCCATGTTCATTGCAGTGCTGTTTACAATAGCACCCCAATGTTCATTGCAGTGTTGTTTACAATAGCCAAGACACGGAAGCAACCTAAATGTCCATTGACAGATGAGTGGATAAAGAAGATGTGGTACATGTATACAATAGAATATTACTCAAGCATTAAAAAGAATGAAATAATGCATTTGCAGCAACATGGATGGACATGGAGATTATCATACTAAGTCAAGTAAGTCAGACAAAGACAAATATCATATAATATCACTTACATGCAAAATCTAAAAAAATGATACAAATGAACTTATTTACAAAACAGAAACAGACTCACAGACTTAGAGAATGAACTTATATTTACCAGGGGAGAAGGGTGGTGGGGAGGGATAGATTGGGAGTGTGGGATTGACATGTAAATATTGCTATATTTAAAACAGATAACAAGGACCTACTGTATAGCACAGGGAACTCTGCTCAATATTCTGTAATAACCTAAATGGGAAAAGAATTTGAAAAAGAATAGACACATGTATATGTATAACTGAACCACTTTGCTGTACATCTGAAACTAACACAATATTGTGAGTCAACTTCCTCCAAAATAAAATAAAAATAAAATAAAAATAATCTCTTTCCATATCACCTACATGTGGAATCTAAAAAATACAACAAACTAGTGAATATAACAAACAACCAAAAAAAGCAGACTTGCAGATATAGAGAACAAACTAGTGGTTACCAGTGGGGAGAGGGAAGAGGGGAGGGGCAATACAGGGGTATAGGAGCAAAAGGTACAAACTAATATTATGTATAAAATAAGCTACAAGGATATATTGTACAACACGGGGAATATAGGCAATATTTTATAACAACTATAAATGGAGTATAAACTTTAAAAATTGTGAATCACTGTATTACACACCTGTAACTTATATAATATTGTATGGCAACTATACTTCAATTTTAAAAAATTAAAATAAAATAAATGTGTGCCTATTCTCCTATTCAATTCACATAATACTATATACTGCTTCTTTGACACTCATTCTTTTCTACTTCATATTTGTAATTATATATCAAAATACCTGATTTTCTTTGTGAAATTTTAAGCTCTTTTAACAATTCTGAAAGTGAGCTGGTGGTGATATCTAATCAGTCTTAGAATTTCCAATGATTTCTAGAGAAATTACCTACAAATTATAAGTAC
The DNA here is from genome assembly GCF_949987535.1 of Balaenoptera acutorostrata. Taxonomy (NCBI): domain Eukaryota; kingdom Metazoa; phylum Chordata; class Mammalia; order Artiodactyla; family Balaenopteridae; genus Balaenoptera; species Balaenoptera acutorostrata. The sequence goes on from NC_080074.1 coordinate 92,759,630, forward strand.
AAGTATATTGTAATTGACTAAAATATGATTCAATCAAGACTAGCACAGTAAGAAAACCAGGATTGAAGTTTTAACTGATATTTTCAAACTTTAGCTAGGCAGAAAGAAAATGAAAGTCTTTTCCTGTTTTTATTCAGAGCTCTTATGCCAAAAATGTTATGAAGACAAGGTGGGGTATTTGAATTCTTTCCATAACAGGTAAGCTGTAAACAGGCTTCCATAAACCTTTTAAATGTCTCAGTCTTATATTCTTCTAAACTGATTATAAATTGAATGTTGTGTCTTTATATATAAATAGACCATGATTTTAGTGGTCTATTTTTGTATCATTAATGGAAAGAGAAAAGATACAGTTACAAAGTGTTTTGAATATGGAAGAATAACCTAAGTGGAAACTATCCTTTGGCTTAAATCAAATGGATTGGAGTTCCCTGAGCATTTAAACATTCATTTTAAAAATGCCTAACTGCAGTCTTTAAAGCAATGTTGCACCTGCTAATGTCACACTGAATACCATATGCATATTCAAGCTCTCTCTTTAGGGTTCTCTTCTAAAATTGGGATATTCTACCCTAGAGATAGAAAATGCTAGGGAAATATACCAAGAATAAGACTTTCTTTTTTGAAAAGCAGATATGCTCTTTAAAGATAGTTTCTTTCTCACCATGCCTATGGCTAAGCAATTAAATAAGATCTGGGGTATGTTAAGTTAAGAACATACACATTACAGACACCAAAAGTATTTTAGATAACTAGTCAGTCTTACAGAAGTACAGCTACAGGCCTCAGTAGTCTTTCTACAGAAAGCTAGAAAATGATCTCCCAGGACTTGGCAATAGAGTTAAACTCCGAGGATGCAATCAACATGAATCAATATGTAATTAAAAAAATTTAATGATATGCAGAAGTAATACACCCTGTGAAAGGGTTGCACTGTTTGTGTGACATTGAGGAAACCTAAGAAATAGCTAAGTCCAACTAATGTAGTTTTATAAGTTTCTATAATCAATGAACCAAGACAGTTCTTTGCTTTGCAGTACCAAAGAACTTACATTTACAAAACTATTAAAAAAATAATTAATTTCACAAATAGTAACTTGAAGAATATTATTGTGCATCCTTTGTGAAGTGAACCCATCTCTTGTGCCTTAGGGCACAAAAGGAGCTGGAACTATACCACAAGTTGTTTGCCATCCAGAATGAGAGAAAAATTCACTTAAAAATGACTCAGTCTTTTAAGTTTCAAACTTGGTAGTTAAGGCCGATAAGTAGAAAATAAGTTAGTATATAATCAAATTAATCAAATATAATGGCAAGGAAAAAAGAAGAAAATAGAGGAGAGATAAAACTTAGGGCAAACTCTATCAAAAAATAAGCAAAATTTTCTGACATATATTATCTCAGAAGCAAAGATATTTTCTTTCCTTGTAAAGATAGGCCTTCATCTTTACAACTTGATCCCATCACTTTATACTGCCTCCATTACAACTCTCTTAAATTTGGTCTACATTATTATCATTATCATCATTCTTTTTATTTTTAATATTATTCCTTTTTAATGTCTAAAGCATATTACAATGATGAATGCACTGGAGATAAATGTAAACTTCAAAAAGCATGAGGGGAAAAAGTGAGATGTGATTTGAAAGAAACTGACTAGTATGCAGAAATAAAGATTATGAATTTTGGTGGAATGTTAAATCAGTACCAGTCTTCACTGAGCTGAGGTTCTGAAGGATGCTAACAGATGTCCCAAATAAAGACGCTGATATAAAGGTAAGATTAGTGGTGGGGTATAAGGAGTTGAACGCTATCTGAAAATAAATGATTTCAATATGAATATGAAGACATATTCCTGTCCGAATGAAAATATTGAGGTTTATATCCATTATGTATTTTTCTGGGTTTACATTTTATCAATATAGGATGAATATTCATGCCCTATTTAATTTTATATTAAATTATAATTTAAAATTTTTAATATCAACAAATAGATATTTCTTTGTTTTACTTCAATATGAATTGACCAAATTACTTTTTATTCACTATTCTCAGGTGAATGTATACTATGTACTTTTGCAAAAAACATGGATATCCTTGATTTTTTTCATGATTCAAGAATTTAGCGCTTTTACAATATTATACAAATACTGAATATATTACCTCTTACTAATTTTGTATTTTCTTACCTTTTCTTGCCTTTGCCTCTGTAGAGCTCTTTATTTTTTCATCTTCAAGTAATAAAGTAAAATTTTAAAGCACTTCTTATATTTTTGTAGTAACCTAAAAAATTTCTTAAGCTATATTACAATTTACATTTTCTAATTTTCAAAATCTAGAATCCCCTTTGATGATCACTGAGGAAATTAGCACAAGTTCCTTTTTATCCCTTAATAAATAATAACAAAAATTATTGTTATAAATAATAACAATAAACTCAAAATTAATTATGAAAATGGATAGAGCATTAACCAACATGTCCTAACTTGCTATATAATGGATATAACAAAAATTATGTATTTTTAAAATTATTTATCAATTCTCCCCCTTCTTTGCCATTGTATACAGGAATGCATTGTTTGTGGTTCATCTTAATATTTATCTCATTAATTACAGAATATCTGTATGAAATCATGAAAGATAAATCAAAAGTATATCAATTAAAGAGCTCAGAATCTGACGTACAGAAATTGAAGAGACATGGAGTTCTCTGTGGAAAAGAGGGGTTTTTAAATAAATGAATCATAAATAAAGATATATTTTCCTCTCTTGATAATGCACTTTGGTAGATTTTGCCAATTTTCTTTGCCATCCAATATCTGAACCTCTCAATTTCTCTCCTGCTATTTTAGAGCATGCACCATCTTCTGATGTAAAATTCTTATCCCATCATAGAAGCTAAAATCACATCTTTTAAATCTAAAGTGTGGTTCTAAAATTTATTATTAATTATATAAACCTGCTCTAGACTTTTTTGTGAAGCAATAGGGATCATAAAGAATTCATTCCAGTGAGGGTCACAGAAGTTGAAGAAGTAACATCTATTTCCAGAGAAATCAGTGGTTGCAGATCTAACAGCAGTATTTAATGAATAGTTGCATTCAATAATGTGTCTATTGCATTGTCCTAGGGGTAAAACTGGAGGATCTGTCTTTTGTAACAACAGCACTAATGTATTCCCTAGACAATATGCTTGGTGCCTTTAAAAGCAAAAGCTATGGACTGCCCTGGCAGTCAACTGGTTAAGACTCCATGCTTCTAGTGCAGGGGGCACAGGTTCTCTCCCTGGTCGGGGAACTAAGATCACACATGCTGCATGGTGCAGCCAAAAAAAAAAGTTTTTTTAATTTAAAAATTTTAAAAATAAATTTAAAAAAATAAATAAATGCAGAAGCTAAAACAAATAATAAACAAAGCATGTTAATCAATCTACCAAAAGAGAAGAAAAGTTAAAACATATAGAAATTTATAACAAATATAAAATACAAAAAAATTACATCAAGAATAGGGGCTTCCCTGGTGGCGCAGTGGTTGAGAATCTGCCTGCCAATGCAGGGGACACGGGTTCGAGCCCTGGTCTGGGAAGATCCCACATGCCGCGGAGCAACTAGGCCCGTGAGCCACAACTACTGAGCCTGCGCGTCTGGAGCCTGTGCTCCACAACAAGAGAGGCCACGATAGTGAGAGGTCCGCGCACCGTAATGAGTGGCCCCCACTTGCTGCAACTAGAGAAAGCCCTCACACAGAAATGAAAACCCAACACAGCTAAAAATTAATTAATTAATTAATTAATTAATTTTTAAAAATGCCTTTTTAAAAAAAAGAAATGATTTCCATTTTTCCAATAATATAAATGAGGCAATTCAAAACATTAAGAGATAGAGACCATTGGATTGGTTAAACTAAGCAAAACAAACACAAGAAAATCCAGGTATATCATTTAAAACAGATTTGGAACAAGTATGTAAGATGTAAATTTTACTTTAAAATGAATTTTATTAAGGTGACATATGTATTATTTTCATTCAGTTTATCTCTCACCCTCTGGCAGGCATTTGATATTTATAAGAAATGTAGGATACCTTCTATTTCACAAACACCTAGCACTATCATCATCTAACATTCAGAAAATGGGCCAGTTTTTATCCTGTTACATGAAAAGATATCAAGATGCACACAGTATATATGATAATATAGAACTCAGAAATGATAAACCTCAGTTCAGATAATGAAAGTGTATTTCTGTGCCTGTCTGGTGAAAGTTTTCCTGCATTTTTGAAATACAGAGGAAAATCCCTTGAGAGCTGAAGAGCTGAATAATAGGTGTCAGAGATTTTTGTTGTTGTTGTTTTGTTTTGTTTTTCTTTGTTGTTTCCTCTACTAAAGTGGCCATATCTGGCACAACAACCAAAGAGTTGGATTCAACAAGTAATTTAACTTGTAATAATTTGCTGTCATTTTTCAAGATCCAGATGGATTCTAGGCTGGCCAAAGATATTTTTTCTTTTTAATTCAACATACACATTATTTCAAGCTCTGTTCTAAGACTGTAATTGTATTTCATTTAGTCCTTACATGAGCTCTAGCAAGTAAATAGATGGTATTCTTTTTGCATTTGCAGATAATGAAAGGGAGTCACAGAAAAGAAAAAAAAAAATCTGTCCTAGAAAATGGACATAGTAAGTGGTAGACTTAGGATTTGAAGTAAGATGTTTGCCTTCAACAACTATGCTCTTAACCTCCCAACGATGCCTCTAAGTATCATGAGGATGTGAAAAAATTAATCAAACCCTGAATAATTGTAGTAATGTTTTTTATTTCCTCAGAATGTGAGAAAATGTTGGTTTGCTATAAAGAGAGTGCCTCATGGACCTCAATTTGACACACCTTGTTATAATATCTTACATTCCGTTACTTACAGAAATCAATGTAATACTACATTTCGTAACTGTATCTCCTCCCACTAAATACACAGGAGCTGGTTAATAAAATACCAGATCTTTTGAGGTTTCTTAAGCCATATAATTATCCAATAGCCTTCCCTCCCAATATAGTGCCCGAATGCTTTCAAATGCATGCTTTAAGCATTATATAAATGATGCTAATGTCTCAGCAAAAAATTGCTGTCATATTTGGCAAAGCAGAGAAAAAAATTTTAAGTTTTATTTTACCTGACCCTGCAAGAAATAACAGATTCCTTTCTTCCAAATCTCTAAACATATATTGAGCCAAGGATTTTGAGCTTTTATTTATTTCTTCAGTGCAATTAGAATCCACAACTTCATCACACAGTCTTCCAATTCCTTACGTCCATCACACTGTTTAGCACCAGTGGCTACTGGATGTCTTAAAGTTTTGCCTTAAATGGGCTCTTTATTACTCTTGATCAAATGCACTACTTTTATGACTGCTTTTCCTTCTGAACACTGTAGGCTGCTGGAGCCACATCATTTTCTACTATTAGTTTCAATATTACTGACAGATTCCCATTTGTTGTTGCCTTAACCAGACACCAAACACTGTATCAGTTTTTATAGCTTTAACAACATAATTCACTCTAGTTTAAGAATAAAAGGGATTTGTTGAAGGATATTCCACAAATCTCTGTTATGGTCAGAGAGTGAAACTAAAAATCTGATCCACTGAACATACTACTACTATTTATGGACAAAACAACTCAAGTCAATAAGGCAAAAACCTTTGTGACTTCTGTCTTCAAAAAGCCCCCACTGTCAGTGATGTCAGCATCATGGTTGTGTGATTCTCCCTTTGTTGTTTCCCTTCAATCTACAACCAGTAAAACATAATTTGACAAAGTTGCCTTTGCCCAACACACCAGGATGCCAGAGAATTCCACACCTCTGTACATCTAAAGGTAGGTGGACTGGAATTACATAGGGGAGGCAGAGCCAGAAAACAGCAAAAAGGTTGCCTATGATCCTGGAACCCCTGGCCATGGCAGCTGAGCCTGCAGCCCCAGAGAGCCTGGTAGCATCAGGGAAGGCAGCACACATGACACTAGCCTCCTGGCTGCAGCAATGCCCATGGCCACAGGGTAACAGAGAGCAGCAGCAGGGCCTACAAACTTGTACCTCTAGCCATGAAGATGCCCATGACTCCACACACCTAGCCTGCAGCAACAGTGCCTGTGAACTCAACAACTCTGGTCACAGCAGAAACACCCATGACTCTGGCACACTCTGCCCCCTTCCTACCATAGAAGTGGAGCTTGCCACATAGCAACAGAGGCATCCACAACCCTGGTGCCCCAAAGATGCCAGCAACACTGGCAGCAGCAAGTCACCAATGACCCCAGAGGCACAAGCAGTAACAAGTGCACAAGGCAACACCTCTAACCAAGGCAAGGAAGGGTGGAAAGTGCTGACTCTCAAATATAACCAAAGGCAGCTCATGTAGGAGAAACTGAAAACTTGCGCTACATCGCCACCTACTGAAAAGCAAAAGTCCCCCAACTTCTAACCTGTTGAATCCTTAGAATCAAGTAGAAAAAGAAATAAAAATCTTTACCTAAAGAAGAACAGTGTTCACTACTTCAATTCACCAAGCACCATGAAAAACCACAATAACATGGTATCACAAAAAGAAAATGACAGTTCTCCAGAAACCAAACTTAATGTCATGGAATATTCTATTTATTTATAGCTATTTTGATAGAGAATTTAAAATAGCTGTCATGAATGAACTAAATGAGCTAAAAGAGAACACATAAAGACAGCTCAATGAGCAGAGGAATAAAATTAATGAACAGAAGGAATACCTTACCAATGAGATTGAAACTCTAAAAAAACCAAGCTAAATTCTGGAGCTAAAGAACTCAATAAATGAGAAGAAGAATGCATTAGAAATTATTAGAAATAGAGCAGACCATCTGAAAGAGAGAATTAGCAAGCTTTAAGTTCGAAATCTAGAAATGACACAGGTAGAAAAGGAGAGAATTATTAAGATCCAAAAAATAAAAAAAGAAATTCTAAAGACACATCTGACTCTACTAGGAAGGGCATCATTAAGATAATGGGTATACCAGAAAAACAGAGGGAGAAGGGAACAGAGAGTTTGTTTAAAAAAATAAATAAACTTCCTAAACCTGGGGAAGGAACTGGATATACAACTGCACAGAGCTAAGAGAACACCTAATTACTTCATGCAAAAGAGACCTTCACCAAGACATATCATATTGAAACTGTCAAAACTCAATGACAAAGAAAGAATTTTAAAGGCAGCCAGGGAAAAATGAAAGTAACCTACAAGGGAACACCTGTTAGGCTATTAGCAGATTTCTTAGCATAAACTCTATAGAACATGAGAGAGTAGAATGACATACTGAAAATTCTGAAAGATAAAAACTGTCACCCAAGAATACTTTATCCAGCAAATTTATCATTCAGATATACAGGAGAAATAAAGGATTTCCAAGACAAACGAAAGCTGAAAGAGTTCATCAACACTAGACCTGCCTTACAAGAAATATTGAAAGGAGCTCTTATACCTAAAATGAAAAAAAGAAAAGTATGCAAAACTTTGAGGTAGGCGATAAATAGCAGGCAGAATTAGAAAATTGCAACTCAATATCAGAATAGCCTGTTCAACACTTAATTATAGAATAAAAGTTAAAGGGAAAAAAGCAGTAAAAATAACCATAGCTACTTCAATTTGCTGACAAATTCAAAACATAAAAAGAGATAATTGAGACAGTAACATAAAAGAGGAAAAGGAAAAGGACAAAACCTGTATTGACAAATGAAGAAAAGATGCTATAAGCAAAAAAAGGACTATTTTATCTTTGAGAAATTTACACATATCTCATGGAAACCACAAAACATAAATCTGGAGCAGAGACAAAAAACAGAATAAAGAAGAAACTGAGAAAATCATCACAGAAAACCATCAAACCAGAGATGGTGTGACGCAGGCAGGCAGGCAGAGACACAAGGAAAAAGAAACAATGGCAATATAAAGCAAACAGAAAACAAAAGCTAAAATGGCAGTACTAACTCCTCATATGCCAATAATCACCCTAAATGTAAATGGACTGAACTCACTAATCAAAAGACATGGAGTGGCTGGACGGATAGAAAAAGAAGACCCAACTATATGCTGCCTTCAGGAGACACGCCACAGCTCTGAAGACAAACATAGACTCAGAGAAAAGGATGGGAGATGATACTCCAAGCAAATGGCAGCCAAAAGAAAGCAGGTATAGCCATACTCATATGAGACAAAATAGACTTCTAGCCAAAACAGGTAATAAGAGACAAAGATGAACATTATATAATGGTAAAGAGGACAATTCATCAAGAAGACATAACAATTATTAATATATATATATATATATATATATATATATATATATATATATGCACCTAACATAGGAGCATCAAAATATATAATGCAACTATTAAAAGAACTGAAGGGAGAAATTGGCAATACAATAGCAGGGAATTTTAACTCCCCACTTACATCAACAGATATATCATATAGACAGAAAATCAATAAGGAAACATCAACCTTAAATAAAACATTAGGCTAGATGTAAATGATAGATTTACATAAAACTTTCTAGCTAAATGCAGCAGAATACACATTCTTCTCAAATGCACATGAAACATTCTCAAGGATAGACTACATGTTGGGACACAAAACAAGTCTCAATAAATTTAGAAGACTGAAATCATATCAAGCATCTAAGCATCCTTTTTAATCACAGTGGTATTAAACCAGAAATCAACTACAAGAAGAAAGCTGGGAAAATCACAAATATGTGGAGACTGAATAACATGCTAATGAACAACTATTGGGTCAGTGAAGAAATCAAAGGAGAAATAAAAAAAAAATACCTGAAGACAAACGAAAATGAAAACACAACATACCAAAATCTATGGGATGCAGCAAAAGTGGTACTAAGAGGGACATTTATAGGTAGTGCAGGCCTACCTCCATAAACAAGAAAAATCTCAAATAAACATTGTAACCCTACACCTAAAAGAAATAGAAACAGAAGAACAAATAATGCCCAAATGCAGTAGAAGAAAGGAAATAATAAATATCAGAGCAGAAATAAATTATATAGAGACTAAAAAGGTGATAGAAAAGATTAACAAAACTAAGAACTGGTTCTTTGAAAAGCTAAACAAAATTGACAAACCTTTAGCTAGATTCACTAAGAAAAAAAAAAGAAGGCTCTGATAAAATCAGAAAAGAAAGAGAAGAAATAACAATGAGTACCACAGAAGTACAAAGGATTATAAGAGATATTATAAACAGCTATATACCAACAAATTTGATAACCTGAAGGAAATGGACAAATTCTTAGAATTATACAACCTTCCAAGACTGAATCATGAAGAAATAGAGAATCATAACAGACTGATCACCACTAAGGAGATTAAAAGAGTAATCAAATACCTCCCCCAAAACAAAAGTTCAGGACCAGATGGCTCCACTGATGAATTTACCAAACATTAAAAATCATTTAATACCTGTCTTCTCACACTCTTTCAAAATTTTGAAGAGGAAAGAAATCTTTTATACTTATTCTATGAGAACAACATTACCCTATTACCAAAACCAGACAAGGACAAAACACACAAAAATATGATAGGCCAATATCTCTGATGAGCATAGATAGAAAAATCCTCAACCAAGTATTAGGAAAACTGAATAGTACAATACATTAAAAGGATAATACATCCTGATCAAATGTGATTTATTCCAGGGAAGCAAGATTGTTCAATATCTACAAATCAATCAATTTGATATACCACATTAACAAAATGAAAGATAAAAATCATATGACCTAAATCACAGCGAGATCCTTTTTGACCCACCTCCTAGAGAAATGGAAATAAAAACAAAAATAAACAAATGGGACCTAATGAAACTTAAAAGCTTTTGCACAGCAAAGGAAACCATAAACAAGACAAAAAGACAACCCTCAGAATGGGAGAAAATATTTGCAAATGAAGCAACTGACAAAAGACTAATCTCCAAAATTTACAAACAGCTCATGCAGCTCAATATCAAAAAAACAAACAACCCAATCCAAAAATGGGCAAAATGGGCAGAAGACCTAAATAGACATTTCTCCAAAGAAGATATACAGATTGCCAACAAACACATGAAAGAATGCTCAACATCATTAATCATTAGAGAAATGCAAATCAAAACTACAATGAGATATCATCTAACACTGGTCAGAATGGCCATCATCAAAAAATCTACAAACAATAAATGCTGGAGAGGGTGTGGAGAAAAGGGAACCCTCTTGCACTGTTGGTGGGAATGTAAATTGATACAGCCACTATGGAGAACAGTATGGAGATTCCTTAAAAAACTAAAAATAGAACTACCATATGACCCAGCAATCCCACTACTGGGCATATACCCTGTGAAAACCATAATTCAAAAAGAGTCATGTACCACAATGTTCATTGCAGCTCTATTTACAATAGCCAGGACATGGAAGCAACCTAAGTGTCCATCTACAGATGAATGGATAAAGAAGATGTGGCACATATATACAATGGAATATTACTCAGCCATAAAAAGAAACAAAATTGAGTTATTTGTAGTGAGGTGGATGGACCTAGAGTCTGTCATACAGAGTGAAGTAAGTCAGAAAGAGAAAAACAAATGCCGTATGCTAACACATATATATGGAATCTAAAAACAGAACAAAAATATGGTCATGAAGAACCTAGGGGCAAGACAAGAATAAAGACGCAGACCTACTAGAGAATGGACTTGAGGATATGGGGAGGGGGAAGGGTAAGCTGGCACAAAGTGAGAGAGGGGCATGGACATATATACACTACCAAACGTAAAATAGATAGCTAGTGGGAAGCAGCCACACAGCACAGGGAGATCAGCTTGGTGCTTTGTGACCACCTAGAGGAGTGGGATAGGGAGGGTGGGAGGGAGGGAGATGCAAGAGGGAAGAAATATGGGGATGGACTTGTGGATACGGGGCAGGGGAAGGGTAAGCTGGGATGAAGTGAGAGAGTGGCATGGACATATATACACTACCAAATGTAAAACAGATAGTTATTGGAAGCAGCTGCATAGCACAGGGAAATCTGCTTGTTGCTTTGTGTCCTAGAGGGGTGGCATAGGGAGGGTGGGAGGGAGACACAAGAGGGAGGCGATATGGGGATATATGTATATGTATAGCTGATTCACTTTGTTTTACAGCAGATACTAACACACCATTGTAAAGCAATTATACTCCAATAAAGATGTTAAAAAAAATCATGATCTTCTCAACAGCTGCAGAAAAAGCATTTGACAAGATTCAACACTAATTATTGATTTAAGAAAAAGTCTCAACAAAATGGGAACAGAGGGAATGTACCTCAACATAATAAAGGCCATATGTGACAAACCCATAGCTAACATCATACTCCTCCTGAAAAACTGAATGATATCCCTCGAAGATGAAGAACAAGACAAGAAAGCCCACTCTCACCACTCTTATTCAACATAGTACTGGAAGTCCTAGCCAGAGCATTCAGGCAAGAAAAAGAAATAAAAGTCATCCAAATTGGAAAGGAATAAGTAAAACAGTCACTATTTGCAAATAATATACTATATATAGAAAACCCTAAAGACTCCACCAAAAATATTAGAAATAAGAAATACAGCAAAGTTGCTGAGTATAAAATTAATAAATGAAAATCTGTTGTAATTCTATATACTAACAACAAATTAGCAGAGAGAATAACGAAGAAAATAATCTAATTTACAATCCTAAAAAAGAATAAAATACATAGGAATAAATTTAACCAAGGAGGTGAAATACCTGTACATTGAAAGCTATAAAACATTGTTGAAAGAAATTGATGATTACACAAATAATGAAAAAGTTCTGTTCTCGTGGACTGGAAGAATGCATATTGTTAAAATGACTATATGACCTAAAGCAATCTATAGATTCAATGCAATTCCAATGAAATGTTTCATAGAAATAGAACAAAAAAATCCTAAAATTTATAGGGAACACAAATAGCCAAGGTATTTACATGGACCCTTGAATATCTAAGGCAATCTTGAGAAAGAAGAACAAAGCTGGAGGTATCACACTACCTGATTTGAAACTATATACAAGCTACAGTAATCAAAACGGCTTGGTACCGGAACAAAAACAGACTCATAAGTCAATGGAATAGAATTAAAAGCCCAGAAAAAACCCCCACACATTTATGGATAATTGATTTATGACAAAGGATTAAAGAACACAGAATGGAGAAAGGATTGTCTTTTCAATAAATGGTGTCAGGAAAACTGTACAGCCACATGCAAACCAATGAAACTACACTATTGTCTCACACTATACATAAAATCAACACAAATTGGATTAAAGATTTGAATGTAAGTCCTGAAACCATAAAACTGCTGGAAGAAAACATAGGCAGTACTCTCTTTGACACTGGTTTTAGCAATTTCTTTCTGGATATGTCTCCTCAGGAAGGGAAACAAAAGCAAAAATAAACAAATGGGACTACATCAAATTAAAAGGCTCCTGTATACCAAAGGAATCCATCAACAAAAGGAAAAGGCAATTTACTGAATGGGAGAAGTTATTTACAAATGATATATTCTATAAGGAGTCAATATCCAAAATATATAAAGAACCCATCCAGCTCAACTCCAAAAAAATAAATGACTTGATTATAAAATGGGCAGAGGAGCTAAATAGACATTTTTCCAAAGAAGATATACAGATGGCCAACATACACATGAAAAGATGTTCAACATCATTAGTTTTTCAGGGAAATGCAAATCAAAACCAAAATGAGATATTACCTTAGGCCTGTTAGAATGACTATTAACAAAAAGCAAGAAATTACAAGTGTTGGAGATGATGATGTTGAAAACGGGGAACCCTCATAAACTCTTGGTGGGAATGTAAATTGGTGCAGTCACTACTCTATGATCCAGTTATTCCACTCTGGGTGTTTATCTGAAGAATACAAAAATAGTACTTTGAAAATATACATGCAGCCACATGTTCACTGTGACATTATTTACAATAGCTAAGACATGGAAGCTATCTAAGTGCCCAAAAATGGATGAATGGATAAAGAAGATACAGTATATATATACAATGGAATACTATTCAGCCATAAAAAGATGATAAAATCTTGACATTTGCAGCAATATGGATGGGTCTCTGGAGTATTATGTCAAGTAAAATAAGTCAGATGGAGAAAGACAAATACCTTATGATTTCACTCACATGTGGATTATAAATAAACAATACAAAACAAATTTAAAAAGTAAACAAACCACACCAAACAAAAACAAACAGATACAGAGAACAGAGTAGTGTTTACCAAAGGGGAAGGGGGTAGAGGGAGGATAAAATGGGTAAAGGGGAATCAACTGTATGGTGATGGATGGGAACTAAATCTTTGCTGGTGAACACTCTGTAGGGTATACAGAAGTTGCAATATAATATTGCACACATAAAAACTTATGTGATGCTATATACCAATAAAACAATAAAAAACTATATGCTGAAACATAGCCCCCACTGTCACATCCCAAGATTGAGCATTTTCAGTGTCTTCTATCTCACATTGCTCATTTATGAATTAAAATATCAATGGCTCAAGAGCCCAGAAATAGACTCCCATAAATAGAGTCACCTGATCTTTGGCAAAGAAGCAAAGGCAATACAATACAGCAAAGAGAGTCTTTTCAACAAATGGTGCTGGAACAACTAGACATGCACATGCAAAAAATTAACCTAGACACAGACCTTACACCCTTCAGAAGAATAACTCAAAATGGATCACACACCTAAATATAAAACCCCAAAACTCTAAAACTCATAGATGATAACACAAAAGAAAACCTAGTTGACTTTGGGCATGGCAATAAACTTTAGACACAATATCAAAAACATAAGCCATGAAAATAATGGTTGATAAGCTGGACTTCATTAAAATGAAGAACTTCTGTAAAAGACTATGTCGAGAATTTTTTTAAAAAGCCACAGACTGGGAAAAAATATTTGTCAAAGACACATCTGATAAAGGACAGTTATTCAAAATATGCAAAAAACATTATAAGCTCAACAATAAGAAACCAAACAATCTGATGAAAAAAGGGCCAAAGACTTCAACAGATAACTGGCCAAAGAAGATATGCAGATGGAAAATAAGCATATGAAAAGATGTTCTACATCATGTGTCATCAGGTAAATACAAGTGCAAACAAAACAACAATGAGATACCACTATACAGCTATTAGCATGGCCAAAACTTAGAACCCTAACAATACAAAATACTGGTGAGGACATGGAGCAACAGGAATTATCATTATTGCTGGTGGGAATGCAAAATGGAACAGCCACTTTGGAAGACAGTTGGGTGGCTTCTTACAAAACTAAACATTCTCTTACTGTATGATCCAACAGTCAAACTCATTGGTATTTACCCAAAGGAGCTGATAACTTATTTTCACATAAAAATCTGCATATGGAAGTTTACAGCAGCTTGATTCATAATTGCCAAAACTTGGAAGCAACCAAGATGTCCTTCAGTAGGTGAATGGATAAATAAACTTTGAAGCATCCAGACAATAGACTATTGCTCAGCACTAAAAGGAAATGAGCTGGTGAGCCAGCAAAAGACATGGAAGAACCATAAATGCATACTACTAAGTGAAAGAAACCAATTTGAAAAGGCTACATAATGTATGATTCCAATTATATGGTATTCTGGAAAAGGCAAAACTATTGAGACAGTAAACATTTCAGTGGTTGAAAAGTATTATGGGGGAGCTGTGGAAAGGATGACAGGGCATAGCAAAGGGAATTTTTAGGGTAGTACAAATACTCTGTATGGTACCAATGTGGTTATTACATGTCATTACACATTTGTCCAAACACACAGAATGTACAACACCAAGAATGAACCCTAAGGTTAACTATGGACTTTGGGTGATTGTGATGTGTCAATGTAGTTTTATCAATTGTAACAAAGGTACCACTCTGATAGGGATGTCGAAACTGAGGGAGGCTAAGTGTGTGGACAGCAGAGGGTATATGAAAAATTTCTGTATATTCCCCTCAATTTTGCTATGAACCTAAAACAGGTCTAAAAAATTGTGTTAAAAATGCATATTAAAATAAGTACACTAGTGGCTTCCCTGGTGGTGCAGTGGTTAAGAATCCGCCTGCTAATGCAGGGGACACGGGTTCAAGCCCTGGTTGGGGAAGAGCCCACATGCTGCGGAGCAACTAAGCCCATGTGCCACAACTACTGAGGCTGTGCTCTAGAGCCCGCGAGCCACAACTACTGAGCCCGTACGCCACAACTACTGAAGCCTGCGCACCTAGAGCCTGTGCTCCGCAGCAAAGAAAAGCCACCACAATGAGAAGCCCATGCACCATGACAAAGAGTAGCCCCTGCTCACCACAACTAGGCAACTAGAGAAAGCCCGCACACAGCAATGAAGACCCAATGCAGCCAAAAATAAATAAATAAATAAATTTATCAAAAAAAAAAAAAAGTACACTAAAGATCTACCACATAAATTTGAAGGAGCCAAATGGAGTTTAAATGTTACAATGTTACCTTGTTGAAGACATGGTAAAAGTAACATGTTGAGTTCTTACCTGAGACTGTGACTAGTAAGTAGTATGAACCTATTGCAATCATTAGATGCCCACTAAATGAATATAAATGTATATCAAATAAAGAAAATAATAAAATAAAAGAGATAAATTAAAAATAAGTAATTCACTCAAAGAAGTAATAAAAGAGGAAAGGGGGAAATAGAAGTGGTGAGTCAAACATAATAATATAATGTTACTTAAAATATATCAATAAATTAATATAATGTACTAAATACTGACAATTTAAAAAGCAAAGGTATACTTTTTTACATATGTATATAAAGCTTATAAGTAAAGTGGCTTAAATATAAGCACATAAGAAAACTAAAGCAGAGAATGAATAGTTAATTTATGTAAATATTATAAAAAGAAAGCGGGCTTAGCTCTACTAATATCAGGCTGCATAGAATATAAAGAAGGAAGCATATTAGAAACAATTTTTAAGGTATAAATTCAGTAGAATGATATAAAATTTAAAATATATATACTTCTGTCACCTAGATATAAAATAAACATCAGTAAAATAGAGATTAAAAAATACAGAAATCAATAAGCATAGGGGAAATATTTTAAAAACAATTCTCTCAGTAGAGATATAAAATATGTCATGGCACATTTAACAAACACAACCTAACAGATATAGAACTGCATCCAAGAACCTCAGAAGACACATACTTTTTCAACAGTGTATGGAATATGTATATATATATAAATATATATATGTATACATGTATATATACTTGTAGGCATGTATGTATACTTCATATATATTGTATACATGTATGTGTATAAATATGTATTTCATATACATACCACATATATATTTGGCCATATTCTTGGCTATTAAATAATTTTCAACAAATTTCAAAGGATCAATATATTGAAAAATATTATTCCTGATTACAGTGGAATTGAGCTAGAAATCAATAGCTAAAAGACATCTTTAAAATCTCTGTAAGTTGGAAATTAAGCAATATACTTTTTATATAGCACGTTAGGAAAACATAATCCAAATCCTTTGTAAATTCCTTCAAAGCATATAAAAAGAGGAAATAGTCCTAATTTATAAGATCAAAATGATCCTGATTACAAAAATCTGGTTAGATCATTACCAAAATATTAACTTATAGACCACTCCTAAATGACATATTGCTACTCAAACCCATATATTAAAAAGAGTTACAACTATTTTAAGCTTATTTCAGGATTACAAGGAAAATTTAACATTTGAATGGTGTATGTACATTTTTACCACTTATTACAGAAAAAAATATACACATGATAATCTCAATAGATACAATAAAAGCATTCAATAAAATTTAATAATTGTTAATGGTTAAAAACTCATAGCAAAAACAATAAAACTAAGTTTTTAAAAATCTTATATAGTTTACCTACAAGAATACACACACACACAAAACACCATAACAATCCTTATACTTCATGGTAAAATGTTGAAAGCAACTTCCCTGAAATCATGAACAAGACAACAAGACAGCTTTCATCATCTAAAGTATGGGTTTTAGCCATTGCAAAAAGCAAGGAAATAAGGTGTGACAATTGGAAATAAATATATCTGTCTTCATTTGCAGATGACATAAACAAGGATGTAGAAAATCCCAAAATATCTTTATATACACTATTTACTTTGAATCAATCAATTTCACAATATTGCTGGATACAAGTCAGCACACACACACACACACACACACACACAATTACTTTCAATATGCCAGAAAAAGAAAACTGAAAGGATACTATTCTCAATAACAAAAAATTCAATTCTTTAGAATAATCTAAGAAAAGGTGTGCAAATCTCTCTATAGAAAACTATAACACTGAAAGAAAGTCAAGTAAACCTGAAGAAAGGACGGCAATAACATGTCAATTCTCCCCACACCGATTTACAGTTTCAATGCAATACCAATCAATATCAGGTCCAAGTGCCAGGAGCAGCATCTCTGCACACGGTACACATTCACCATCCTGAATTGAGGAGAAGCACAGTGCTTCTCCAAGGTGCCAAGTTGGGGCGTCTGGCACAGCAGTTCTGTGCTGGGAACTCTAGTCCAAAGTGCTGGGTGCAAAGCCTCTACACATGGCCCCCTACAGGCAAGTGAATTGAGACTAAGAACAAAAGAAAAGGATAGACCTTATCACTTAGATTCCATCTTATTTTTCCCAGGGGATCCCAGTGGCCTTTGCTGGTGATTGTTTCTTGAGTGTTCTTACTTTATGAACATTTGCTGAGCTGTGTACTTATGATTTGTACATTTATTGTATATTTCAATTAAAAAAATTTAAGCATAAGAAATCTGTGATACTTAATGAAATATTGGTGCGAAAAAGATAGTAAAAGGAGGATGTTATTGTACTATGCTTTGATGGATCTGGAACCAATTTCAAAAGGTAAGTCTTGATTTGAGGCTTGAAAAATGAATGATAATTCACCAGGTTAACTTGCTGGAAGAACTTTCCAGGGGAAAGTTAATATTTATTATCATATTGCATTGCACAATATATTTAAGGATCTCTTTTTCTTAAAACTAGGTTTTACTCAAAACTATGTTTATAGAATTTTATTAGTCCAAATAAACTCTATTTCATTAAACATAAATTCTGATTTAGTAGAGTGCAATTTGTGAAGATCCTTTTATTCTTAGATTTGAAGCAGATTTCATTAAGTAGGTATTTTGGTCAATGTCACATAATGAGAGAAATTGTATTACTTGTTATTTTAAAATGATAGAAATAAATGAATTATTCTTTGAAATCTGCCAATAATGTAGATTTTAAGAAAATTATTCTCATCTGCTATGCTTATGAAAGAGTAGCTATTATGATACCTGCCTTCCTGAATCATACTATGAATTAGTTGATTCTGATTCATACTCCTTCCACTTTGTTCAAAAATTAAGAAGTTACAATAATGACTTCTAGAGTGCAGACTGATCATCTAGAATTCTTAAAATGGGCACCTATAAAGATGATTTTCATAGAAAAGCATTCTAGATATTATGCACATTGGACTTCAGAAGTTACACAAAGTTTTATAAAGAAACAGTTTCTTGGAGTCTGATTTTTAAAGAAAATTAAGTATTTATAGTGAATTTATGGAAGACTTTTATTAAGCAACTTGCACTCCCAAACAAGAACAATCTTTCTAAAGTCGTGATCTGATAGGTTCAGGGCTAGAATCTTATTTACAAAGAATAAGTTTTTCTACAGCAAAGATTATAGCCTTACGTTATTTAGTTTATGCATATGTGAAGGTCATGTTTTATATTTACTATTATTTTTGATGAATCCAAGGAATGTTTATCCATTTTTTACAGTTGTTTATTCCCAGAGATAAAATATGTATGTCCAAGAAATTTTTATCTGTGCCAGAAAGCATCAGATTTGTTTCTCAATCACAAAAGTGCCAAAGTAAAGGCACTGTTTTCATGACTGTGCTATTTATTATCTCAATTATTATTGCATTATCATATTTACATGACCATTAACTACAAAATGCTGATATGCTAATAAAAATGAACATGGAAATTTAAAAACGATAACTCATGTTGATTTTTCTTATATTAAGTAACAGCTTTCTTTGGTAAATATTTTTTTGCTTTAATTATATCTTAACAAGTAGTGATTATGATGTGTAACTCCTTTTGGAAAATAAATGACTTAAATTGACCTACTTTAATTTTATTCATTATCTCTAACTGTTATTAAAACTTGTATTTGACATACGTGAATATTATTTGATCTTTTCAAACCACATTCATTCTCATTAAGAGAGCCCCAAGACATTTTCTTTCAGAATATTTTTCAAATATTCTGAGATTTTACTAGTTATGTGAAATGTGACAGCACTTTCAAGTTCTTTGGTTTCTTTCTACAGCAAGAACCAATTATTCCACATATATTAGTGCCTGGTTTTGAACTCAATATTTAAGCAATTAGTATCTGTATCTATAAATTAATACATTTATATTCCTAATGTAGTTTTAATCATACAAAATGAATGGAAACTGTCTTTTGGGTGCATTAGTGTTAAAGGTAAAGACTGTTTATTTGATGTTAAAGCTCAATTAAACTACAGTTTGAGGGAAGAGGAGGTAATTTTTTGACACTCTTCTGGCTGATTCTAATTTCTAGTTCTTCATGAAAGAGGACAACTAAAGAAACATTCACATTATCTTTCAAAATAAAATGTCTATTTTAGACAAATTGTACTTGTTTTCATATTTTCATACCCAGTAATTGCTGACAAAGATGTTCACGTAATGACACCTAATCTACTAAAATTATTTGAACTTTAGTATAAGCCCTTTAACTTTGAATTAAGTAGTATACTCAGCTGTGAAAAATGTTTTTAAGTAGTGACAAATATATTTATATCTATCAGTATAGACAGAGTCATATCCTTCTGATTATGTTATGATTGATATAGAGATTATCATTTTAAAATAAATTTGTCTGATATCTTAGTGTTATCAGGAAAGTACTTGTGCTATGCCTTGAGATATTTATACCAGTTGAAAAGTAAGTGCTATTACAATTTTAAGTCTATGAAACAGCTTTGATGAAAATTAAAATGTATTTATTCAGATTGTTTTCTACCTGGTTGGCTCCTGTGAGTAATACAACTGCATTACATAAATCCAAAGTCATTACTCCTTTATGCTGCTTATGAACAATTGGGTAGATCCACTAACAAATTTCATACTAAATGAAAGTACACATGCTGATGACTGAAGCTTAATAGCCAGAAAAGATGAAGGAGCCTGCTGGAAAGCATGCCACACTTTCCACATTTTCCCCAAGTAAGATACTGCTCACAGGACAGGCCATCATAGCTTGACTCCAATGATCTAATAATGCTGTTCAGACCCATTGTGGAAGGCAACACGTCTCTTCAGGGAGTAGTAAACTCTTCTGACCCATACAACATTGCAAGGAAAATGGATGAGTGTGAAAATGCACAGGTATATCCTTGGAAGAGTGAGTCCACGGTGAAACAGACCTGAAGCAAAACTTCACTGATTAAAAACAAATCAACAAACAAAAATCCTTCATTGATCACATAACTCCCATAAGCCCCTATTCCGACTGGTAAACCATAGTGATGCTTTGGGCCTACAAGATCAATGTTCAATAATCCCTGAGAATTCTTATGATTTTCCCTTTCCTAACCTACAGTTTGCAGGTCTACTTAGGAATGATTGGGAGGATGATTAATGATATCAATTTTTGGAAGAGTTGCAAGACTCAAAGGTACCAGGCTTCTCTTCTATTGAAGGGACTCTGGGACTGTGAACTAGAACCTCCTCGTAAATCTATTTATTGCAACAATAGTAAATGGCCCGCCCCTCTCAAGGTGGCTCATCAAATCTTACTTGATATACTTTCTTTAGCATTCCAATCTTCCTAAATCTGTTGATACCATCTTCTATAATACACAAAGGAAGTTTGGGCATTTCAACTTCATAGATGATTGTTGAGCCCATATTCCAGTTACCTGATCAAGCAAACTGTTAGAGATATTCTTTGTTCATCAAGCTAAAACACTGAATCCAGAATCTTTGCTTTAGAAGGCTAACATCAACAAATCTGGTCTGATTCTACTTTATATATCCTTCTACCTTGATCCTACAATCATAACATTCAGTTCCACACATATTCTCAAGTATTCTATCTATATAAAGTGACTAGATCATGCAACTATTTTGGTGTATATCATGCCTTCTATGGGTCTTACTTTGAACTTCACGCTTTAGAGCCTCCTGGGCCTTGAGTCTGGGAATAGTTGTAAAATTGAGGTCTATGAACTATATAGCACATAAACTAAAACTTGATTTTGTAAATAAAGTTCTATAGGAATACACTCACACCCATTTGCTTACATATTGTCTATGATTGCTTTTTGTACTACAACAGCAGAGCTGGATAGTTAAGACAGATATCATATGACCTGCAAGCATAAAATATGTACTATCTGTCCTTTTAAGAACATGCAAAGAGCTTGGAAGTTGTCGCTCCAGTCTTTACAACCAGAAAAAATGAATAAACTAAAAATCAATGACTTTTTTTGCACACATCAGAGAACAGAGAAATGCCACCACAAAATCAGGAGAGACAGGAATGTCCTATAAGATGAAGTCAGAATTTGCTTATGTGGAGCAGAAGCTACTAAGCCAGAACGTGGTAGGAATACTTAACTGGTGATTATAAAGAACTGATGGAGTCTAAGTGTAGCCAAGTTTGAGAGTGAGAAAGCTTTAAAGAGAGAGGCACAATCTTTGGCGGGGGGGCCCATACTTTCCAGGGCTTTGTTTTTAGGAACCGTTCTGACAGGGACAGGAGAAGAGTAGATATCATAAAATGTGTCCAGAATATTTTTCATACAAAAGTCTAATCTTCAGGAGAAAAGGCATTGCCAGAACCTTATACCAGCTGGGGACAGGGCATTACATATCCCCCAGCCCTCTTTAGCCTTCTTGTCTAACCAAAAGTGTAGGTTGGTGGGGAGGTGGCAGGTGTCATAGTAAACAGAAGTTAGGGCTTCAAGGAAATAAACTGGGGAAAATGCTGCCAAAAAAGGAAGTAGAAGGGAGAGGAGGAAAAAAGCTATGCCACTAGAGAAGCATGGGGTCCTAGCCCCAAGACATAGACCCACTAAACAATGAGATTTAATTGTAAGATTATGGACTGCTCTTTCTTCCCAAGATCTTAACAAAACTCAAACAGAAGACAGATGATAACAGTGGACTATTGCTGAAAGACCTGCTAGACACATACTCTTTCTCTGAGGAGGAGAATTTATGGAAGTCCAAATCAACAGAGGTTAAAAAAAAAAAAAGGCAAGAAAAGCCAAGAATTTTTAGGCCTCTAAAACATGTAGTTGCAGCAAATCTTAAACACAGATCAACTCCTAAATATTTTAATATAAATTTTCATATAACATCACATTTGCCTCAGTTCCTATTACCCAAAACACTTCTGCCTTTCAACAAAAAACTGCAAGGCATGTCAAAAGGCAACAACAACAGTCTAATGAGACAACATAAGAATTATAAACAGACTCAGATGTGACACAAATGTTGAAAATATCATACAAGATATTACAATTATCTGTGGTTAATATGTTACTGTCACTACCTTTATCTGCCATCCATCATTACCAAGAGCCTCATGATTTACCTATCCACTTCCATACTTAACCCCTCCCATATGTGTTTTTAGAATGATAGTACCTGTTTGTTTGTTTGTTTTGAGAAGGAAGAAAATCATAGGACAATATTTACGCCTCTAAAACTTTAGGCTTCATCAGTAATTTTCTGCTTACAGATGTAATATTGTTTTATTTCAGAAGATATTAATTTAGGAAATGAATTAAGCTAGGGACTGTAGATTTATGATGTTAATGTAGGTAAAACATTAAACAGTTGATCTTCATTACCAGCCAAGATATAAATCAGTTTCTGCTTCTTTAAACGGTTGGTACAGATTGTGTCCCTTTAATATATAAAGAGCTTGATTTTGGCAATTTTCTCTGGAATAGTGTCTAATCTCAACTACTCAATCTTGTGGCACTCAGTTGTGAATATAATAGGGTACATAGTATACAGCAATAGCAACAGATGACAGTAAAAAAAGGAAAGAGGTGAGGGAGATGAGTGACAAAACAATAGTAATGACAATGAAGCAACAACAAACTATAATTTTGAAACTAATTATAACCCCAGACCCAAAGGGCAGCCTTATAGACGACAGAAGACCACAAAAATAATTCAGTGTATATATATATTTGATACCTAAACACAGTTTTAGTTAAAGTGATAACTATTCCCAAATGTATTATAAATATTTATCTTTACATATCAACCATCAAAAAGAAGAAAATGTGGGCTTCCCTGGTGGCGCAGTGGTTGAGAATCTGCCTGCCAATGCAGGGGACACGGGTTCGAGCCCTGGTCTGGGAAGATCCCACATGCCACGGAGCAACTGGGCCCGTGAGCCACAACTACTGAGCCTGCGCGTCTGGAGCCTGTGCTCCACAACAAGAGAGGCCGCGATAATGAGAGGCCCCTGCTCGCCACAACTAGAGAAAGCCCTCGCACAGAAACGAAGACCCAACACAGCTAAAAATAATAAATAAATAAATGTATTAAAAAAAAAGAAGAAGAAAATGTATCTTATATGAACAATATGAAATAGGAAAGGTTCTTTTAGCTAAAATTTAACGCAGCACTAACCTAGCAAGCATGAAGCACATTTTAAGTCAAATTCAAAACCACAGCTTTGTAAATTCAGTCACTGGGGGATTCATGTGGCATGCTTATGAACATCCAACTAGAAATCCTTTAGCATTCCATTAAGGACTGCTGTAAGATTCATATAGTGGTCCCTAGGATGGAGCAAAATTTTTTTCCCTTTTAAGTCTTCATTTTGCTTTTGCCTTTTTATGATCATTTTAAAAATGTCTTTATATTCTGATTAGAATTCACTGAGAATTTGATATAGTTGATCATTCTCATGTCTTTTTCTGTGATATACCATTTTTCTTCTAAATAATCTATCATTATTTAGTTAGCAGCAATGATGCATTTACATTTTCTATGTCTCAGGGTTTTTTTGAGATTTATTTTGCAGTCCCCAAACTTCAAATTAATATCCTGCTATTTTGGTGCATGAAAAAAAACACTTACACTGTTTCATAGTATTTTGAAAGTTTTCATAAAAGACTCTAGAGGTTTCATCATCATTATTTGCACAGAAAATTTCCTTTCAGCCAGCAAAAATAAGCTTTTTCATTTTATGTTGCATTGTAAAATATTTAATATATAATTCTTTAAAAGTAATTTCTTATTTAGTGAATTTTTCAATGCACAAATAAAGATGCCCTAAAAAAGTGTGCATATATCTGTGTTCGGGAAAGAAAGCGACATGAAAGATAGGTTGTTTTTGTTCATTTGTTTTTATTTTTCCTCTCAATTTATGACAAGTGAAGCTACCTTTTGTGATAATCTCTGGAAAATATAAATATGAAGGAAGACCTTCAAGATTTTCCTCTTGCTTCTTTACCTTGTTGCTACTACTCTCCAGGACAATTCTCATTAAACCATCCCTTATCTAGCATCTCAAAACCTTCAAATATAAAAATAACGATGATAACAATAAAAGGTACTGATCCTGACATCTGTCCAATACTAAGTACCATATATTTTGAAAACCTAGTAGATAGCCACTGGAAATAAGTTCTTTATACATGATGAGTTATTATTATTATTACCCCTTTCTAGCTGTTAGCTTTAGACTATTTTTATCTGTTACCTTAGCCCACAAGTAGAAAGTTGTATAAAATAATAAAAGATAAATGATTTTCAACTTCTCAACTAACCAGTAAGCAGCCTGCAATGGTCTAAAAATAAAATATGATTTTATACCTACAGTGCACATGTCATCTACCTGAAATGTTGTCAGTTGACAACTTAGAACATGCATTTTGTGTTTCATTATTTAAATTTGAAGTTTTTGACTTCCATTTGTACTTTTTGACACAAATTGCACTAAATGCCATTCCTTGTAACCATAACATTCTTTAAGATTTTCCCTTTTTTAACTTAAAAGTAACTGATTAGCCAAAACAAAACAAAACCAAACCAAAAATTTTATTTGTATGTCATCTTGTAAAATGTGGTCATTTTAACATAAATGTAATTGTCCATTCAAATGTTTGCAACGTATTTCAAATTTTATAATAGAAATTCCACAATCCAATAAATCAAAACTATTCACAAGTATTCATATATATCTCAGAGATCCATCCTCTTCATATCAGTTATAGGAATATGGGAACCAAGAGGCTCCTCATGCAACAGAGAATGGATCCACGGAGAGATTCAGTCACTTACTCAGGTTCAAACATATGATAATTGTTATATATCAAACCATAATGATATTTCTAAGTTTTTTGTTGTTGTTATTTTAAGATAAGTGTGGATCCACAAGCTTTGTAAGAAACTATACAGAGAAATCCCAGGTACCCTTGTCCCAATTTCCCCCTAATGGTAACATTTTGCAAAACTATGGTACAACATCACAACTAGTATGTTGATACTGATACAGTCAAGATACATTTCCATCAGCACAAGGAACCTACATGTTGCCCTTTTACAGCCACCCCAACTTCCCTAACACCCTCAACCCTTCCTTAGCTTCTGACAACTATCTTCTTATTCTCAATTTCTATAATTTTATCATTTCAAGAACGTTATATAAATGAAATCAAACAGAATTTAACTTTGGGGATTTTTTTTTCATTCAACGTGATCCTCTGGAAATTCATGCAGGTTGTCACGAGTATTTGTTCCTTTTTGATTAATAGGATTCAATGGTATAGATGAACCATAGTTTGTTTAGCCATTTACCCGTTGAAAGACATTTAAATTGTTTCCAGTTTTTGAGTATTATGAATAAAGCTGTTGTAAAATTTCATGTACAGATTTCTGTGTAAACACGTCTTCATTTCTCCAGGATACATCCTTAGAAGTACAATTGCTGGATGCTGGATTGTGCGGTAGTTACCTATCTAGTTTATCAAGAAACTGCCAAACTGTTTTGCAGAGTGTCTGTACCATCTCACATTTCAATCAGCAATATATGAGTAATCCAGCTTCTCTGTGTCCTCATCAGCACTTGGTATTGTCACTATTTTTTATTTTAGTCATTCTAAAAGATGTGCAGTAATATTCATTGTGATTTTAATTTGAATCTATAATAGCTAATATGCTGAATATCTTTTTATGTGCTTATTTGTCATTCTTATATCCTCCAGAGTGATATGTGTCTGTGTCTTTTATCCATTTTCTAATTAGATTTTTTTGGTTTTCTACTGTTGAGTTTTGAAAGTTCTTTATATATTCTAGATGCTATCTTTTGTTGAATATATGGTTTGCAACATTTTCTCCCAGTGTGTAGCTTGTATTTTCATATCCTTCATAGACTCTTTGAAGAAAAAACATTTTTAATTTTGATGAAGTCCAACTTATCCATTTTCCTTTTTATGAATCATGCTTTTGGTATCAAGTCTAAGAATTCTTTGCCTGATGATTTTCTCCTACGTTTATTTCTATTACAGATTTACAACTTACATTTAAGCCTCTGACTCACTTTGAGTTAATTTTTGTATAAAGCATAAGGTTTACTATCTTCTAGACTTTGAACATGTTGTTTCATCTGTCCATATCACTCCCTTGACTTTATTCCTCTCTAATTTCTACTTGTCTTTCAGGAATCAATTTTGGCAGCCATTTCTTCAAAGAGCCTTCCATGAATTTCTAAATCAGGATTAAACGCTACTTATGTGTGTTTTACATTCTCCATTAGTCTTCCTGTCATAGCTTATATTACAATATTAAATTATTATCCAGTCTACATGTTTTCTTTATTGTGTTGCAAGATCTTTGAGGAAATGAAACATTTCTACCTTATTCACTTATCTCCATTGCTTGACCCAAAGTACCACTCAGGAAATATTTGTTGAATGAATAGCTGAATAAAGATTCCTGCTTCTTACACAAATCAGAGTGCAAATAAATGTTGATGGCTGCTTGCTAGTTCAACCTTCATCAGATAAACCCAAAATCTTGCTTGATCTTCACTACTAAAATCATTTCAAAATGCTTCAAAGGATGTGCATAAATGACCTGGAGCCATCAGTAATAATACAGTATATCTTTAACATCAACCACTAAATTAAACTCTAAAGTATTTCTAG
The DNA here is from genome assembly GCF_949987535.1 of Balaenoptera acutorostrata. Lineage (NCBI taxonomy): Eukaryota > Metazoa > Chordata > Mammalia > Artiodactyla > Balaenopteridae > Balaenoptera > Balaenoptera acutorostrata. Next base: position 92,787,046 of record NC_080074.1, read on the forward strand.
GTTACCCTGCTGCCCTTTCTTAACTTTACTTAGGTAGCAGCAGAAGTAGAGAATGAATTTGATAGCCATTGTATTACTTCTCTTTTATCTTTTGACTTTCCTTCAAAAGTAAATTATCTTTAGTATAAAAAGTCAAAGCTATTTTGACATTTTGACTGCAACTCCCCTGAATCTATCTCTTTCAAAAGAGTTTGAAGAATTTAGTTAAACTTCTGACCAGCTTCAATAGAATACTTATATCTATCAGGAAGTCATTATTTTCCTACTTTATGGCCATTCAGATACACAGTAGAACATATAATTTGCAGTTATCTTGAATTAATTAATCTCTATATTCCACATTTCACCATTAAGTTAGTGTATTAGTCAGAGCTCTTTTCGGTTGCAAGTGGCAGAAATTCTACTCAACAAGCTTAAACAAAAATGGAATTAGTTGGTAAAGACAACTGGAAAATAGAAGGACTGTCATTGGCTTTATGAATTGGTGGTCCAGAGATTCAAATGATAACATTGGCTGTCCCACCACCCTCTCTTTCTCCCAATCCTCTCTTTCTCTCTCTGTCTCTCTCTCAATGGCTTACCCAAGCTTACTTCCACCTCTTAAACTGCTTTTCTCTATGTGCTTTATTTTTAGACACATTCTGCCTATAATATACCAAGATGAATCTCAGAAATTATAGACTACATGATTCTCATATTCCAGACATAGAGTTCTCTCTCTCACCATCCTTACAGCAAATTGCATGAAATATTTCTTAGGTATTACTGGTATTGTTTGGTATGCTTAGGTGTCGCGTGATCAGCCAATCTGGAGCCTCATGATTTTCTTAGTGATCCAAGCTAGGCATTATAACAGTTAGACATTGTAAACATTTCACCAGACCTAAGTAATTAAAAAGGGGAAATTTCTAAACAGGAAAAGATGTGCTGAGACACAAGAAGGAAATGAGTCCAACACAGCATATTCTCTCACCAAATTCATATTTCAGTAAATTTGATCAACATTTTTATATTTAAATAAGTATCCATTCTTAAATCGATATATATATCTGAGCCCTGAATTAAAAAAAAAAATCCGCAACAGCAAAACGTTTCAACAGATACATATAAAGACTGACATTTTGAGCTTCATGTTTATCCACAAGCAATTCGTTATCTTTAAGTAGTGTATTGTTATCATGTTTATTAGTACTTTGGTAAAAACAACTATTGATAGAACATAAAGCAAAATTAGGTTCTAGTTTTCAACATGCTAAATTATGCCATATTTTTAGAATAGAATTTAAATAAATAAACATTTTTAGAATAGAATTTAAATGAATAGACCTATCAGTCTAATTTATACTGCTGTTCATTTAGTTGAAAAGAAAATTGTCGTCTCCAAAATTGCACATCGAATTGGAAATACATATCCTTTAATTTATCTATATTAATACTACAGTCTACATAGAATTCCCATTCCTATTACCTCAAATATTGATTAATTTATGTAATATATATTTCTTATCAGTTGCATGTAGGCTAGCAAACTGCTAAAGATGCAAGTAAAATACATGCCAGATTAAACTATTTCAACAATTCAGAAAGGCAACCTTAAGACATTTAATATTTTCAAAATGTTTTTTAATTTAGCCAACATATTTTTTCTATGCTATGCCACACATAAAATTGATGGGTCTCATTTTCAACTCACTCCCTCCATTAAGGCAATCAGTTGTACAACACAATATCATTAAAATGAGAGACCCCAAATCCAAGCCATAAACCTAAGAGAAGCCTCAGGTGCTGACAGATTTCCCATCAATTCTTATAAAACCTGATTGTGGCAATTATCGCTAACAACAGAGAGTCTTTTCAGAATTTTTTAAGACCAGAATTATGTCTCAAGACATGAAAACTCCCTTGATCCCATAATTCTTAAAAACCTGACAACATAAGGAACAACTGGAAGATTTTCATCCTCTCTTACTCTCCTGAATAGAGAGTACAAGATTGTTTCCAAGGTTTTAGCTACACACCTCAGTGATATCATTCCTGCCCTCATACACTAAGATTAGGAAGGATTCACCCTGGGTAGCTCTAAGAAGATAATACCTGAAAAATATTTCCACTTAATCCATCAGTCACATCCCCCAAAAGTCATCATGCCGATGAATCAGTAACAGATTTTTAAAGGAAATAAATAAACTTAATAAAAAGCCATTGGGTGCTCTTGTCCACCCCATTAAGTTGATCTGCTCATAGAAAAGATTTAAATCTCTAATTTGCTCATTATGCTTCAATGCTCATCTTACTTCCAGCCAAATTACCACAGCTCTCCTGCCATCTGGTCATCATTCAACTGTTGTTTTTCTGGTGTCAGGGAAATTTTAAACACGTAGAAAAAAGGCCCTAAGGGATTTTGGAATGGTTAGTGTTCATGCTAAACTCATATTTCTTAGCTTAAAAAAAAAAAGTGGGGTGGGAAGATTTGGAGTGCTGACCACTACAATCCTTTTTATCATGAAGATCTATGATATCATTTTAACCTGCAGTTTGGGTCAGAATTATTTACACACTAATACCTGTATCATGAATAAAATATATTGATTAAAAAACACTAATCAAATACCCAGTATTCAGTCATTTAATAGTTTTTTTTAAATTTAATAACCAATTCTATACTGTTTATCATATCACAGAGTAAGCCACTGGAGATAAAAAGATGAATGAAGCACGACTGTGCTTATGAACTAGTGAGGGAGATAAGCACAGATTTAAGCCGTTACAACTAAGTTAAAGTAGGTGACAAGCCCATCATTCCATGAGGAGAGTACTTTTCATAGCTGTTCCCTCAAAAGTGAATGCCCTGAACCCCAGTCATCCATCTGCTTGGTTAATATGGAATCAGAAAACCACATGTAGAAACACTGGCTGAGGTAAAGTCATTTCAGAACTCACTCATCCACAATCCATATGGCTGACAGAGCTGACACTTCTATAGCTTCACAACAGAGTCAATTGTCTCAACCTGGTTTTGGTTTATATAGAGAACACACCTTTCTCTGAGCAGATCCACTGAGGTATCTCTAACACGGACTTACCTGCCTGGCTTACAAAACTTCATTTATTTGGAAAACATGTGTGTTTATTAGGTTTTATAACCATTTCTTTCCTACCCCATGCTTCCTCTACCACAGTGAACAGTGAATCAAGATACCTGAGGAAGATAAGATTTACAAAAAAGACAAAGAACTAGAGTCATAATTGAAACGTCTGTATTAGAGAAAAGGCCAAACATTTAGTAGTTTTTAGGAGAGATATATGCAAAATTTGGTGATCAATAAGATGTGGCAACAGACTATTTGGGCTCCGAGCTCACTGAAGAATTTTTTTTTATATATATCTTTGAAACATGCTCAAATAGTCTGTTGAAACACAAGGATTTATTTATTTTTCTTTATTCTGTTGACATCAACATCTTTATCTCTAGGCAAACTTCATTTCTAAGTTCCAAATTGTCATTCTTGATTTCTTAGCATTGAAATTTAGTGTTCAAAACTGAAGTCAGAATTATCTCCCCTGATGTCCTCTTCCCCAATCCCTCTCCAAAGAAATCTACTTTGCCATAGAATTTTTCTGTTGGTTTTTAACAACACTTCATTCTCTGAGTCTCTCACATCTGAAGTATCAGATATTTTTATTTTTTTATTCTCCATATCTGCTTACTTGTCAAACAAAGTAAATCCTACCACCATAATATATCTCATATTCATATACTTTGCACTAGTCATGTTGTCACCATTCTAACTGAGATTCTCATTTCTTATACATTACTAAAATAACTTGTTACTGAATCTATTAACTTCCTAATATTATCTATTACTCCTTAAATTGGAGCCAAATTCAAGTTCCTAAGGTCAAATTAAATCATACTTTTGCTCAAAAGTAGCCAGTGACGTTCCACTAGATTTAGATTATTTAGATTATTATTCTTATTAATAATTTTTATTGGCAACATTATATTGCCTTTTATCATATGTTGGGCATTTATTTAATTTTCAGCACAGCGCTATGAATTTGAATGTGTGTTTATATTTTAGTGATGGTTAGGGAAGATGATTAATTCCCCCAAGGTCCTACACTTATACATTTAAAAATGTTTACTGAGCATTTACTTGGTACTGGGTCCTGTGACTAGCCCTGAGATTTCAACGATAAAGAAACAAATGTTCTTCCTGTTTTTCTGGAGCTTACATTCTACTGAGGGAGGCAGAAAATAAGTGTATGGCTATTAGCATAACTGATGCCATGTTGGTCCCCTACGGTTCCTCCTATCCTTCCACTGACCCTACCTAGGACTATACTGTGTGGTTAATCACTTCTCTGTCATCAGTGACTTTGTAGTTAAGAAATACTGTTTAATGGTAATTAGGACCAGGTGGCCTCTATGCTCTGGTAGTCTCTAAACAATGATGAAGACCTTTGCTGATATATTCCAGTGCCCACGAGACTAGTTACCCACTCAAATTCTGTCTTCTCAACTGGGGGGAGATGACTGTGTCCTGCTTGAGGTTCTTCTCTGTGCATCATAGCTTGTAATATCTCTCTACGCCATAAGCTAGGACAGTGATAGAGCTTATCTCAAGTCATTCTTTCTTCCAGGGATCACTGACCTCTGTTGTTTAATTTCCAATGTCTAAAAACTATAACTGAATAAAAATAATAAAATACAAATACAAAAATTTTAATAGTCTCTGAGCAAGATGACAAAACCATACCTCATATTAAAATATAATTTTTGAAGTCAAAGACAAGTTTAAAAGTCTTAACAGGATCCTATTGAAAAATTCAGTAGATGCTCCAAGGAATAAAGAGCAACAGAAAGAGTAACCACATGGGTAAATTTCAAGGAATATTGTCAGTACAGAAAAATAAAATACCTATGTGAATTAAAATACATGATGGTACTAGAAAATAACTTGAAGATGGGGATAAAAAAGTTAATGTGTTTTAAGATCTATGAATTTTATTCAAATAAGTAAAAATATAATTGTATTAAACATTAAAAGGCCAATGATATGTGTCATATTATCTACAATAAGCTTAAAATATGGTAAGAGAATTGATAACTAGCAAGGTAATAGGGAAAAAAAAAAGACATAAAATACTTAATCCTACAGAAAGGAGATAAAAGGAAATTCAAGAGAGCTCAGAAAAATAGAAAACAAATAGTAAGATGATAGATTTAAAGAAAAAATAAAACAGGGACTTCCCTGGTGGCACAGTGGTTGAGAATCCGCCTGCCAATGCAGGGGACACAGGTTCGATCCCTGGTCTGGGAAGATCCCTTCTGCCGTGGAGCAACAAAGCCCATGTGCCACAACTATTGAGCTTGCACTCTAGAGCCTGTGAGTCGCAACTACTGAGCCTGCGTGCCACAACTACTGAAGCCCGTGCTGTAGAGCCTGTGCTCCGCGACAAGAGAAGCCACCACAATGAGAAGCCCACGCCCCACAATGAAGACTAGCTCCTGCTCGCAGCAACTAGAGAAAGCCCGCGTGCAGCAATGAAGACCCAATGCAGCCAAAAATCAATCAATCAATCAATCAACCAATCAATTAAATAAAACAAAGCAATCCAATTAACGACAAAGATTATCATACCAAATAAACAAATTAAATGCAACTATGCATTTCTTATAATAGACTCATCTTAAGTAAAAGGCAAAGAATATGGAAGCAAAATGATGGGAAGATTTTATACAGTACGTATAGAAAGCAACAAAAGTTATGTAACTAAACTTATAAGTGACAAAATAGACTTTAAGGCTGGAAGCATTACTACAAATTAAGAGAGAATGTTTATTATAGGAAAAAAATCTTCCCACCAAAAAGTATAAAAATTTCTAAAAATGTAGAATATCTAATAGTATAGCCCCAATTTATAAAGTTATACTAAAAGGGAAAATAGACACATCCACAGTTAATACAGTAAAGATTTTTAACATATCTTTCTTAGTAACTGGTTTAAAAAAAACAGGCAAAAAATTGAAGATTTGAGAAATACAATTTTAAAAGTAGGTATATATGGAAACTGGAACCAAATTTATTTTTTAAATAAAAAAGAACATGTACATCTTTTCAAGTATAAGCACTGTGTTTACCAAAATAGACATTTGCTGGAACCTACCAAATATAACAAAAGACTGAATTAATATATGTAATGTTTATAGGCCACATTAAATTAAAGCCAAAAATTAATAAGTAAATGACATATAGAAAAATCCTGAATGTTTGGAAATTAAGAATTTAAACTAATAATTCATGGGTCAGAAAGAAATTAAAATGGAACTAAAAAATAATTGAACTAAATTTAATAACAATAAAAACATGAGATACAACTATAGCAGTGCTTATAAAGAAATTAATAGCCATAAATAAATATATTAGAAATGTTTTAATTAATTTAAATTAAAGATGTAAGCATCTTTCAGAAAGTTAGAATTGCAATCTAAACTAAAGGAAATAAGATGGAGGGAAATAATAAACATAAGACAATAAACTAAATAGGAAAATAATAACAGAGAAAATCAACAAGTTGATTTTTTTAAAGACTAATAAATCTGACACATTCTTCTCAAGACTGACCAAAAAGAAAATAAGAGAGTCAAAGAGAGAATATGAGGAACAAGTATAAAATATCACAAATGGAAAAGTGTGTATCAATACAAATATTATAGACATTATAGAAATAAATGTATAAGAGGATTTTATAAAATTTATTTATATAATAATTTGAAAATTTAGGTAAAATATACAAATTTCTATGCAAAACAAGACTTCTGAAAAAAGAAGACATCTGAATGATTCTATAACAGAATATTAAAGAAAATGAATGCAAAATTTTAAATTTCCATCAATGTAATCTCCAGACTCAGTTGATTTACCAATGAATTCTTCATTTAATGAAGCAATCATACCAAAGAAATATAAGGTCTTCTAGGGAAAAGAAAAAAAGAAACACTTTCAAAATCATTTTATGAAGCCAGGATGATCTTGCTACCAACTTACAAGGATATTAAGAAAAAGGAAAATTTCAAGCTAATGACTCTAATACTAGCGCATTAATCTAATGATGTATAAAAAAGCTTAAATATATAATGACCATATTGAGGAATGTTAGGTTGGCTTAACAATTGAAAAAAACAGTATGATTTGCTATGTCAACAATAAAGAGAAATAAAATTATGATCATCTTAATTGGTGTTGAAAAAGTAATTGAAAAAAATTTAATATCTATTCATAATAAATTTTACAGCAAAGAAGGGATAAAGAAAAATTTCATTAATTTGATATATTACTTCTATGAAACTTCTACAACAAGTATATTACTTAATAGTAAAATCTTGTACGTTTATACTCTGAACTTGAGAAAAATTCATGTATGCCCATTGCCACTATTTTAACAGTTTGCTAAAGGTTTTTGATTATAAGGCAAAATTAAATGAATAAATACACTAGATATTTAGATAGATTAGATATAGATAGATAGATGATAAGTAATATCATAGATTAGACAAATTAGATATAGATATATATAGATAGATTAGATATAGACAGATGATAAGTAAATGAATATATAGATAAATGAGACAGAATTTAAAGAAGAAAACAAAAGTAAAACTCTCATTATAGGCAAGAACATACCCAAGGACACACAACTATTTACTTTATAAGAAAAGAATTCAAAAGTATCAGGGAGATGTGAATTAATTCAAACATCGTTATGGAATATTACTTAATTAATTGTAAATAAGTGAAGTTAGTGCTACACCTCATATTTGAGGAGATAAATTCCAGATGGATTGGTAACTTAAAATGTTAAAAAGCTATCATGAGAGTCCAGTTTTCTGTTCCACTGGTAAGAAGCTTAGACATCACCACTCCATCATAACTACAAGTAAAAAGCTGAAAAATCAACAAGTCTTCTTGGTTCCAGAATAGAAAAGAAGACACAAGACAAGCTGCTGCTCCCAAGATTGGAGAGACAGACAGGGAGTCACCAGAGTAGAGACTCACAAGCAGAAAACACCACAGGAACAAATGCCAGGTAGGAAAATCTGAACTGTAATTGAAATGAATTACAGAAGCCTCAGTGTGGAGAAGACCAAGAGTTAAAAATTCCAGGGGGACCCAGTCAGAAGGGGGTTCCCCACAATATTATGAGATTTACCTATAGGATCTCAATAGGTTCCCACACTAAATATTTGAGAAAAATCCTCTTGTGCTTTCAGTAGGCAAAGAAAAAAAAGGAACCACTTTGAAATAAACAAAATCACTCTGTTCTTCTTAACAAGCCTGCCATCAGGGGAAACCAGTTAACCTGGCACTAACTTGCTGGGGTAAGAGCCTAAATGACCCAGAAGAAGGAAAATGCCCAACTCCAGGCCCCTCTAGCCATCCTGTCCCACCTAACATGGGACGGAAAAAAGTGAAAAACACATGTAAAGTTAACATTTCAGAGAAATAGGCTCACTAAAAGACTGAGACCTAAACATAGGACTATAAAACACTACCCCTCCCCACACACCTCACCACCATATTACTAAGGTCTATTTACAACAGCTCCTTTCACCCAGTACATCACGTTCAGCTATCAAGAAAAAAACTAGAAAGCTTGCCAAAAAGGAAACAACAAAATTTGAAGACACACAACAAACATCAGAAAAAGACATGTCAGGAATGTTGGAATTCTCAGACTGGGAATTTAAACAACAATCATTAAAATGCTAAGGTCTCTATTAGATAAAGTAGGCAGGCAAAAAATAGATGGGCAATGTAAGCAGAGATGTGGAAATCCTAAGAAAGATCCAAAAAGAAATGCTAGAGATCAAAACACTGTAACAGAAATAAAGAATGCATTTAATGTACTCAACACAGCTGAGGAAAAAAAATGAGCTAGAGAAAATATCAACAAAATATTTGAAAACCAAAAAGTAAAGAGAACAAAGATATAAAAAAAAAAAAGAAATGAATATACAAGGACTTTGGGAAAATTATGAACTGTGTAGTATACATGTATGGGCACACAAGAGGAGAAGAAAGAGAGAAAGGAAAATAAGAAATATTTGACACAATAATGACTGAGAATTTCTCCCCGAATTATTGTCAGACATGAAACCACAGATATAGAAAGCTCAGCAAATATAAAACAGGATAAATGTCAAGAAACTACACTTACCCATATCATTTCCAAACTACAGAAAATCAAAGATAAAGAAAATATTTTGAAACAAGCCAGAGTGAAAACAATTCAATTATAGAGGATCAAAAGTAATGTTTACATCTGACTTCTCAGTAACCATGCAGCAAGAAGAAAATGAAGTTAAAAAATTAAAATGTTGAGAGAAAAAAACCCACCAACCTAGAATTCTCTACCCTGTGAAATTATCCTTCAAAAGTGAAGGAGAAATAAAGACTTTCTCAGACAAAAAAAAAAAAAAAAATTCAGGAAATTTGTTGTCAGGAGACATAACTTGCAAAAAAAATTAAAGAAATTCTTAAAAAAGAAGAAAAATAATACATATCAGAACCTCAGATCCACAAAAAGAAAGGAAGATCACTGAAGAAGGAATAAGTGAAGGTTAAATAAGGTTAAATTTAAAAATTAATCTTATTAATTGAACAGGTAACTGTTCAAAATTATATATATATACATATATATATATATATATATATGAAATGAGAGACAGCAATGTTACAAGGGATAGGATTAGGATTATTACAAAGGAGAAATCAGGATTATTTTGTTATTGTAAGGTACCCACACTAGTCATGAAGTGGTATCATGTACAAACTACCAGTTATAAATAAGTCACAGGGATGTAACGTACAGCACAGAGAATATAAACAATATTTTATAATTACTTTCTATGGTGTTTAATCTACAAAAGTATTTAACCACTATGTTGTACACCTGAAACTAATATAATATTTTAAGTCAACTATACTTCAGTTAAAAAAAAGAAAGAAAGCAGACTTCGATTATTTGTAAATGCATAGTGCAAACTCTAGGGCAACCACTAAAAACGTTTAAAAAAAGAATATAACTGACATACTAAGGAGAGAAAAGGAAATCACATAAAACCATAATTAAAGTCATATAAAACCTCAGCTAAAATAACAAAGGCAGAAACAGTGGTAGACAAAAATAGGAATGAAGAACAAAGGCAACAAGTAGAAAACAGTAATAAATATGGTAGATAGTAATCCAACTATATCAATGATCATCAATGATCTAAATGCATCAATTAAAAGACAAAGATGGTCAGAGTGGATCAAAAAACAAGGTCCAACTCAATGTCATCTACAAGAAACCCACTTTAAATATAAAGGCACTTAACAGCTTAAAAGTAAACAGATGTATTTGTAGTGAGGTGGATGGACTAAGAGTCTGTCATACAGAGTGAAGTAAGTCAGAAAGATAAAAACAAATACCACATGTTAACACATATATATGGAATCTAAAAAAAAATGGAGGAACCTAGGGGCAGGACAGGAATAAAGACGCAGATGTAGAGAATGGACTTGAGGATACGGGGAGTGGGAAGGGTAAGCTGTGATTATGTGAGAGAGTGGCATGGACATATATACACTACCAAATGTAAAATAGATAGCTAGTGGGAAGCAGCCGCATAGCACAGGGAGATCAGCTCAGGGAGATCAGCTCGGTGCTTTTTGACCACCTAGAGGGGTGGGATAGGGAGGGTGGGAGGGAGATGCAAGAGGGAGGAGATAGGGGGATATATGTATATGTGTAGCTGATTCACTTTGTTATAAAGCAGAAACTAACACACCATTGTAAAGCAATTATAGTCCAATAAAGATGTTTAAAAAAAAAGTAAACAGATGGAGAAAGATATTACATACTAACACTAATCAAAAAGAAGCAGGAGTAGCCCTATTAATTTCACACAGAGCAAAAAAATTTATCAGTGATAAAGATGGGCATCATGTAATGATAAAGGGTTCAATTGCCTGAGAAGATATAACAATCATTAACGTTTATACATCTAAAACAGCATCAAACTATGTGAGGCAAAAACTAGTAGAATTACAAAGAAAATAGATAAATCCACTATTTAATGCCCCTCTATCAGAAATGGACAGATATAGCAGGCAGAAAATCACTAAAGGCATAGGTGAACTCAACAACACCATCAACCAACTATATATAATAGACATCTATAGACTACTTCAGCCAACAGCAGCAGAATACATATTTTTATGAAGCAGTCATGGTACATTCACCAAGACAGACTACATTCTGGGCCATGAAACACCTTAACAAATCTAAAAAAAAATAAAAACCATACAACATCTCCTCTCAGACCATAATGGAATTAAACCAGAAATCAATAACATAAAGATAACTGGGAAATCACAAAATATATGGAGATTAAACAACATGCTTCTAAATAGCACATGGATCAAAGGAGAAATCCCAAGAGAAATTTTGATATATTTTGAACTAAATGATAATGAAAATACAACTTACTGGAATTTGTCAGGTGCAGGGAAAGCAGTGCTTAGAGAGCAATTTATAACATTGAATGTGTATATTAGAAAAGAATAAACATATAAAATCAATCATCTAAGTTCCCACCTTAGGAAATTAGAAAAAGAAAAGCAAATTGAATCCAAAGCAGAAGGCAATAAATGATAAGAATTAGAGCAGAAATCAGTAAAATTGAAAACAGGAAAGCAATGGAGAAAAATCAATGAAACCAAAAAATTCTTTATAAAGATCAATAAAATCAGTAAGCCTCTAGCCAGGCTACCTAAGAACAAAAGAAGAGGACACAAATTACTAATATCAGAAATAAAAGAGGGGGCATCACTAAGGACTCTCTAGACATTAATGAGGTAATAATGTAATACTGTGAACTACTCTATGCTCACAAATTTGATAGCCTAGATGAAATAGACCAATTACTTAAAAGACATATTTCTGCCAAAACTCACACAAGAAAAAATAGATAATCTGAATTGGCCTATTAATATGGGTATATTAAGTAAATCAATAATTAATAATCTTCCAAACAGAAAGCACCAGGCCCAACTGGGTCCACTGGTGAATTCTACCAAACATTTAAGGAAGAAATTATACCAATTCTCTACAATCTGTTTTACAATATAGTAGCAGAGGGAATACTTCCTAACTCATTCTATGAGGCCAGCATTATGCTAGTACCCAAACCAGACAAAGACAGTACAAAAAAAGAAAAGTGCAGAACAGTATATGCAAACATTCTCAACAAAATATTAGCAAATCAAATCCAACAATATATAAAATATAAAATTTATCCTAGGTTTACAAGCCTGGTTCAACATTTGAAGTTCAATTAATGTAATCCATTACATCAGAGACTGAAAAAAGGAAAATCACTTGATTATATCTATAGATTATAGATGTAGAACAAGCATTAGACTAAATCCAGCATGCATTTATGATAAAACTCTCAACCCATCTAGTGAAATAAGTCAGAGAAAGATAAATAAATACTGTATGTTTTTACTTATATAGAATCTAAAAATAAAACAAACAAATGAATATAACAAAACAGAAACAGACTCATAGGTGCATAGGTACATAGGTATATGTAACTATACTTCGATTTAAAAAAAAGTCTCAACACTAGGAATAGAGAGAGACTTTCTCAACTTGATAAAGAATATCTACAAAAATCCAACAGCTAAAGTCATACTTAATGGCGAGAAACTCATAATTTTCCCATTAGCATCAGATACAAGAAAAGGATATCCATTTCCACCACTCCTTTTTACATTCATACAGGAAATACTAGCTAAATGCAATAAGAAAAAGAAATAAAAGGTACACAGATGGGAAGAAAGAAATAAAATTGTCTTTGCTCTCAGATGACATGATTCTCTGTTTAAAAAAAAATCCACAAAGAAATTGACAAAAATCCCCCTAGGACTAATAAGCAATTATAGTAAGATTGCACAACACGGGGTTAAAATACAAAAGTCAATAGCTTTCCTATATAACAACAGTGAACAAGTGGAATTTGAAATTAAATACATAATACCATTTATATTAGCACCCCCTGCCAAGAATGAAATACATAAGTATAAAGGTAACAGAGTATGTACAAGATCTATATGCGGGGACCTCCCTGGTGGTGCACTGGATAAGACTACATGCTCTCAATGCAGGGGGCCCGGGTTCAATCCCTGGTCAGGGAACTAGATCCCACATGCAAGCTGCAACTAAGAGTTCACATGCCACAACTAAGGAACTGGCGAGCTGCAACTAAGGAGCCAGTGAGCCGCAACTAAGAAGCCCTGGAGCCGCAACTAGGGAGCCCACGTGTTACAACTAAGGAGCTGGTGAGCTGCAACTGGGGAGCCAGCCTGCCTAAGACCTGGTGCAACCAAATTAATTAATTAATTAAAAATAAACAAATAAATAAAGATTTTTTAAAAATCTACATGAGGAACATTAAGAACTCTGATTAATGAAATCAAAGGAGAACTAAATAAATGGAGACATTCCATGTTTACGGAATCAATATTGTCACTGTGTCAGTTCTTCCCAAACTGATCAATAGATTCAATGCAATCTCAATCAAAATACCAAGTTATTTTGTGGATATTGACAAACTGATTCTAAAGTTTATATGGAGAGGCAAATGACCCAGAATAACCACAAAATATTGAAGGAGAAGAACAAAGTTGGAGAACTGACACTACCCAACTTCAAGACATACTAAAAAGCTACAGTAATCAAGACTGTGATGCTGTTGAAAGAATAAACAAATAGATCAATGGAACAGAATAGAGAGTCCAGAAGTAGACCCACATAAATAGAGTCACTTGATCTTTGACTAGGAGCAAAGGTAATACAGTGGAGCAAAGACAGACTTTTTAATAAATGGTATAGGAACAACTGGACATTCATATGCAAAAAAATATTAATCTAGACACAGGTCTTCCACTGGTCACAAAAAGTAATCCAAAATAAATTGCAGACCTAAATTTAATACACAAAACTATACAATTCCTACAGATGAGAAAACCTAGATGACCTTGGGTATAGCAATGACTTTTTGGATACAAAACCAAAGGCATGATCCATGAAAGACATGATGGATAAGCTGGAGTTCATTAAAATTAAAAATTTCCGTTCTGTGAAAGACAGTGAATGTCAAGAGAATGAGAAAACAGGCCACAAATTGGGAGAAAATATTTGCAAAAGATATATCTGATAAAGAACTGTTATACAAAATATACAAAGAATTTTTCATGTAAAACAATAAGAAAACCAACACCCAATATAAAAATGGACCAAAGAATTTAACAGACACCTCACCAAAGAAGATATACACGGCAAATAAGCATATTAATAGATGTTACATATCATGTATCATCAGGGGAATGCAAATTAAAACAACAATAGGATATCATCACTATTTGAATGGCCAAAATCCAGAACACTGACAACACCAAATGTTGGCAAGAATGTGGAGAAATGAGAAACTTGCATTCATTCCTAATGGGAATGCAAAATGGTTCTGCCACTTTGGAGGACAGTTTGATGGTTTCTTAGAAAACTAAACACACACTTGCCATACAATCCAGCAATCAGTCTCCTTGGCATATATCCAAAGGATATGAAAAGTTATGTCTGCACAAAAACCTTTGTGCATGATGTTTATAGTAGCTTTATTCATACTTGCCAAAACTGGAAGCAAACAAGACGTCTACAATAGGTGAATGGATAAATAAACTGTGGTACATCCAGCAACAGAATATTATCCAGGACTAAAAGAAAATGAGATATCAAGCCATGATATAACACAAATAACCTTAAATGCATATTACCAAGCAAAAGAAGCCAATGTGAAAAGGCTACATACTGTATAATACCAACTATATGACATTCTGGAAAAGGCAAAACTATAAAGAGAGTAAAAATATCAGAGGTTGACAGTGATTGGGGTCAGAGAGAAAGATATAATGGTGGAGCAAAGAGGATTTTCAGGGCAGTGATAGTACTCTGTGTGACACCATAATTATGGTTACACGTTATTATATATTTGTCCAACTCCTAAGATGTATAACACCAAGAGTGAACCCTAAAGTAAACTATGTACTTTGGGTGATTATGATGTGTCAGTGGAGTTTCATCAGTTGTAACACATGTACCACTCTGGTGGAGGATGTGGATAATAGGTAATTATTGCTGAGTGTTTTTCTTTTTTATTATCTCCTTTAAACATTTCCGTATTATTCAGCTGTTTTTAATGAATTTATATTACTATTTCTATATAATTAACATGTAATCTAATAACACTTCTATGTTTTTAAAATTCAACTATTTTAAAACGTTGTAATGAAACATCACTCCCTCTATCACACTTCCTTACCACGGCCTCTTTCAGGATATAATACTCTTCAACTTAGTCTTCACTATTTGTATTGCTTCATGTATATCTAAATAACATAGCTATTCTTTTCTTACAAATTTTAATCCCAGATGTTTTGAAATAATATCCAAATGAGTACAGAATTTAACAGTTTTATATCTATGCAGTTTCTTCCCTAAATCTTCTCAATATTAAAGAAAATTACTATTTCTGTTCAATTAGTATTTAAACTTTATATAATTAAGATTATTCACTACTGTTCAGCCACAATGTCTTATTATATATATATATTTATATTTATATTTAGCTTCTCCTGAAATTAAAAATCATTCTCCAGTGCTTTGCTGAGACAAGGCTATGGGAGGTATACTCTTTTAAAATTCATCATGTCTGAAAATATCTTTACGTTAATCTCACATTTGAGTGATTGCTTATAGAAATTTATATTGAAGATTGTTTTCTGTTAATGTACTATTATAACCTAGCTTGCAGAGTTACATTGAAAAGTCTGATGCAACTCAGATTCTTACCCCTTTTAATCTTATGCTACCTTGTTTTTCCTTTATTTTTTGTTTGTAAGAGGAGGCTGGGAGTCTCATCATTCACTGTAGAGGATCCCTCTGTTTTCAGTACAAGATCTAACTGTTGCTATTCACTGTGCTTGTTGACCTCAAATCTCCTTCAATTGCTCAAGAAAAACAAACATCTTTTCTCTTGTTTGAGTATACAATGGATAATCACCTATTTGCATATAATGAGGAGGGAAAATTTGTGATTCTAATGGCTCTCTACATTCTACCCAGTTTTCAATCTTTTTAAAACAAATTCTGTGCCTCTTCTCTCCTGGAGACAATGTGGATTGACCACTTAATTTCATAACATCCTCCTGCTAGGGTTCTCTACATGAATTAAGGTACAGAAATTAGATGCATATGGTTTGGAAAGTAGACGTGAGGCAGAGGTCATTTTTCTGATCCCTTTTGGCAGTTTCTTCCAACATGCAAGTTATGGAAAAGGAGAGTTCTGTGCAGTAGCGTCCCATTGCCTGTTCTCCAGCTTCCTAAATCCAAGGTAGTTGTGGCAAGATGACAATAAGCAATACGGTTATGTTCTTGAACTCACGACTCCACAGCTACTTCTGATGTAATTCCTTGGAGTTTCTGCTTTTTAGTGCTCTGGCAGTCTTTCCTGGAGGGCCAGTCTAAAATCTGATTCATCATCCCTTCCAGTAATTATGTAAGAAACTAATTTCCTGTATTAAGTCTTTTCCTGCATAAATGCCTCATTCCGTAAATGAGACCCTGCTTGACACTCTACCCATCTACCTTCCACAGAACATGGTGCCTTCAACTCCTAAACTCTTTCAGAGATCCATGGATTAAATCTGCATGGCTTCTGTTGGTGTCTACCTCTTGCACATACTTTGGTTTCACTTATTTTGACTACTTTTTCCCATCTTCTAAAAAATTGCTGCTATCTCCCAACTTCTGACTTTTCCTCATTATTTTTGTTGTCCTCTTAGGTTTATGTCATTCTTATTATTTCAATATTTTCTGAGAGGAGTAGGGAAGTTTGAGGAAGAAATGGAAATATACATTATCATCCAGGCTACCATTTTAAATATGATTTGTTCATGAATTGATTTTATGATAAGTAATCAATTAATGGAAGAGGATTGGAAGAAAAAAGAATGTTTGTTTGCTGTATATAAATTGTATCCTGAATTATTGCATTTTCTATGGCATTCCATTATAGAAAAAAAAAAAAATAGGAGACTCAATAGTCAGAGAAGAGGGGGACATGAAAAATGTTCTTAAAAGAAATAGGGGTTGGACTCTCAAAATAAGGTGACAAGTAGAGTCTAAGTAGAAACATATTCAAACCTGGTATGGGGATGGTTAAAATACACAAAATGTCTAATATTTGATTTTTAATTATCTCCTTCTGCTAATTTTTCTGTGTCATGCAGTGATATCATTTCATGATATTTTAGGGAATGAAACTGAATGAAAAAGAAAACATAGGTTTATAAGTGGAATGAACAGGAGCATTGTTTTAAAAGATGAGTTGCTATGTGAAGAAGTAAATAGGGAGCAGAAATTCTGAGGCAGCAAGGACATTTATGCTTGCCTTTCCCCAATTCATCATATCTTAAGAAAACTGAGACATATTGGGAATAGAAATGGACTTCCCTGAGTACTTGGGATGATCATTTAAACCATTCATTTTTATATTTAAGTAAAAACTTTATCTTTTTATTTTGAGAACAAACCACCTGACTTGAAGATGATATTAAGCATAAAATTACTGCAATTGAATTCTGTATACGTCCAAATAATATGCACAGCTTATTAGCATAAGGGACTTTGGTAAGTCAACTCTGCATCAATTTCTGAGTACTTTAATATTATAACGAAATGGTTAAGTTGCTCAAGGATTTATCAGAGCTACCTATTTTGTAACATGGGTCCTATGTAACAAAGTCTAGAGTGAATATACGCAGGTGGCCCAGACCAAAACCGTTATCCATTTTTTCTGGTTGTACAGTGATGTTATAATCAATCACATGACTGTTTGCTAGAAATCAGCATAGGCTAGACAGTCATTTACACAGCAGTCATACCCCAAGTCAGTACTCACAGCTGGAGAATATCAGCGGGCAGGAGTGCTCATCCATGGGGAAGTTGTGCAGCTGCAGCTGGCATTCTGCATTTATGGTGAGCCTTAAAGTGTAAAGGATTTTCCCATTATTCCAAATTCTGAGGAGCTGATTGGGGGTGGTGATCCAGTGAGCCTCTGCAGTTTTGGAATTGCGGAATATCGTATCTGGAATCCATATTAACCCCACCATATTGCTGTTCAGAGTAAGTATTTTCACTGTGCTGTTGAACCAAAGAGGATGAATGATTTAAACAATTTTATTTGTGTATTTATAAAATTGCCAGGGAACCTTACTGTGTCAAAACTAGTATACATCTCTGACATGACAAATTTAATTCTGGCATAAATTTCTATATCTGGGAAGTAGACTGAAAGATAATTCTACCCAGCTATGTGTTTAAAGAAAGATGCATGTATAAACCAACAAAATTTTGTAGATATCTGTTCTTAATAAGCGGACATGTAACAACCTTCCTTGAGAGATTGGTTCTTTATCACTCTGACTGTCAAGAAGTCTATTTTAATTTAAGATAATTGGGTTTTGGGTATGGGAAAACAGTGTTATGTAGTGAAAAGGGCTGTGGGCTTTGAACACAACAAATCTGGTTTCAAATTTCATCTAGGTAGTGCTTGAGGCCATCTGAAAAATTTGCTGAACCTCCCTTAGTCTCACCACACATCCATAAGTCGGCAAGAATATCACATATCTTGCATACGTATTGTCAGAAATAATTTATGTTAAGGATATACTTCAGATTGTGGTATGTAACAAGAGTCAATCAATGTTTTTGTTACCATTCTTTTTTTTTAAAGCATTTCTTATTTTTTAAAATTTATTTATTTTTATTTATTTTTGGCTGCACTGGGTCTTTGTTGCTGTGTGTGGGCTTTCTCTAGTTGCAGCAAGTGGGGGCTACTCTTCATTGCGGTGCGTGGGCTTCTCACTGTGGTGGCTTCTCTTGTTGCGGAGCACGGGCTCTAGGTGCGTGGGCTTCAGTAGTTGTGGCACGGGGGCTCAGTAGTTGTGGCTCACGGGTTCTAGAGTGCATGCTCAGTAGTTGTGGCACATGGGCTTAGTTGCTCTGTGACATGTGGGATCTTCCAGGACAAGGGCTCGAACCAGTGGCCTCTGCATTGGCAGGCGGATTCTCAACCGCCACTAGGGAAGCCCCTTTGTTACTATTCTTAAAGGTGTAGTTGATAGTGCCTAAACTAAATGGATCATTTGCTGATAAAGGCTGTAATCTTAATATGCCCATACCCAAAAAGTGAGATAAGGAGTGAAAGATGTCTAGAGGAGGGAATTCTGTGCAGTAAGGCATTGAACTGGGAATGAAAAGGCTGCATTCCAACTTCAGTTTTATACAGTAACAGGAACTCTGTGCTCCTCTGTAAACAACTTACTTCCCTGAGGTATCAGCTATCTAGCCTGAGTAACAAAGAATCACAAGCAGAGAAAACAGACAGGATTTGGGCTACATGATCATTAAGGTCCCTCCTTGCTCTAAGACACTAATTTTATTTACTTATTATTTCTAAAGGCTGACATCATACATAAGAAAGCAAGGCTTCAGAGACAGCAGCCTAAATTCTGAGACTCCTTTCTTAACCATGAATCACAGTCAGGAATATATTTTCTAGGAGTAAAGATGACTCTAGGAACATAAATTCCTGAGCAGGTGTATTGAATTTTCTTTCACTCTGCTTTCAAATAGCAATGGTCCCAGTTTAACAGTTGCATAGGTGTTTTTAAACAATTCATCTCTCTCTCCCTTTAATTACACATGCACTCTC
Organism: Balaenoptera acutorostrata; assembly: GCF_949987535.1. Lineage (NCBI taxonomy): Eukaryota > Metazoa > Chordata > Mammalia > Artiodactyla > Balaenopteridae > Balaenoptera > Balaenoptera acutorostrata. The sequence continues at coordinate 92,806,934 of NC_080074.1, forward strand.
TCTAGTCCCCATACTTGTAAAACTGTAGTTTGCAATTTGACAGGATGATATTATAGTATTGAGCACTATGTGAATTGGTTTAAAAGTAACCGGAGTTGAAGCATACATCAATCACCACAAGTGCAAACGCAGGTCACTAAAGCTGTCAATTTCAATCAGCTCTGTAATTAAATACATCACCAATATGGATTTTGTGTAAGAATGTCACTTGTTCTTCAGATGTCTGCTATGAGGACAAATCACACTTCAGTGTCTCTGCACAGGCATGCTAAATATAGTATTTTTAAAAGCAGGACATCTTCATCCATCTTTCTCTGATTTGTTAAGTAGAAATCCATTTACTAATGTGTAGTCTAAAAGCTATGTTTTTAAATATATATTTGAATTGCTTTCTATTTAATTAAAATATTGTAAATCTCAGTTGGCATTTTAAACTCATCTTTCACACCTTGAATGGCATTTGTTATGAAATAAATAGATAATGAATAATAATCATCTTTTAAAAGGCTGAACAATTTGTAATTATGGATAATTTGCAAATAGATATTCTTTATTATGTGTTCAAAAAGCAGAAGATGCTTTTGGTTGTGAAGAAATAAATTATTCATTTTGATTTCAGCAGGAGAACAAAACTATCTCACATTTAGAAATATTTTAACTTTTCTTTTTAAACAGCTATAAAGTGTCATCTTCTTCTAAAACACTTACCACTACATGGGAAAAGCCTGCAACAAAGCCATATTACCAAATATATATTGCCTGCCATTTGAATTAATCTTCAAATAAGCTCCAGGAAGCAGGTCCCTGGACAGTTAATCTTTAGTTTTGTAGCCCATGCACATTTTCAATAAGGTTACTAGGGAATTAGGCCCAGTAGGGAGAGGAAAAGCATATTGTCTTATTCCGCAGGCAGCTGTTGTGAGCCCTGTTAGCAAATTATAACTTCCTTAATTATGAAATACTACATTAGTAGAATCTCCATCATCATGTCTATGCTCGTCAAAGAAAGTCATTGTAAATCTTTAGTATAAAGTTCCAAACAATTTTTAAAAATTCTCTTGGCTAATAACAAATCTCCTACAATGTTTCTCATCACAAGTATCATCAAAAAACAAAGCCCAGTTAGATAATTTGAAATATTAAAGAACAGAGACAATAGTTAGGACCTTAATAAAGATAATGATCAAAATAAAACACTTGAGGAAAGGTGTTATATAAATAAAAAGTGATAGTAACTGTTCATTTTAGATTGTGTTGCTGTCCTCATCAATAATACACACACACCTTTTTTCAAGCATCTTTTCAATTGTTCCTATTTAAACAATAGCATCAAAAACCAACAAATTGTTTGATAAACAAAAAACATGAATCATCTGGAAAAATATCATAAAAGCTTAATATCATTCTGAGAGCCATCCAGAAAAAAAAAAATTAAATAGTTAGAGGAACATAAAGCAAGGGGACATTAACCACAAGTTGCTGACTTCAGTTTTTTTGGGTCTTTTTGTTTTTCTTTGCGGTCAGCAGTAGCGTGCAACAACTCAGGAGCAATTTTCTGTGGATTGCTGTACCTACTCAATTTATTTTGGAGCCATCTGTATAAGTTAAGGCTCCACTTCTATAAACAGACACGTCACCTTCAGATAGACCTTAAACAGCATAAGAACACTCTCACCTAATTTGTTTTAGTTCCTCTGATCTTCATGCTTAGCCTCACCCGCTGTTCCTGAAATGCATGAATAGCAAGGAATAATCTTTTCCAGACCAAATACTAAATAAATAGGAGATAATGTGAAATTGAGTTTAAAAAAATGAAACAGGTGAAGCCAATCAAATTTGCATTGACTTTCTGGAGATCTGTGGCCTGCTGGTTTTGAGAAAGACCTTTTCACCTCCGCTGAAACTAAAATACAGCCACTCCCTGGATGCTCTTCTGAGCTTTCTCTAGGTCCCCAGTTAAGCACTTCTCACATAACCCCAGCAGCTATTTGAATTATTTTGCCAGTTTCCTCAGTCCTCTGTTCCGTATCTTTCAACATCCCGTGCAGCAGTGCTTGTCTCCTACCTCGGAGAAAACCAAACAAATGAGTAAATAATAAAGGTCAACAGGCAGAAAATCTCACTCCAAGCCATCAACATCCACCATTCCTTTTCATTTTCATGGACAAATTAGCTTTTTCATGTATGAAAGTTAACCTTTCTACCATTGCTTGGGATTATCTTCTCTGCTATTCACAACCACCTCCCTCCATTAATTACCTCCCTTACTCCTGCCCTTTGTGTCCCTTCTTTTTAATGGATTCTTTCCCTCTACGTATAAAAAATTTCAAGTTTCTTCCTTATTTAAAGTTACAATGCCCTCTTAACCCTATATTGCTCTCTAACTACTGAAAATCTTCCTCTTTTCCTAGTGGAGAAAACACAGTTCTGAATAGTATACACGTGCTCTAATACTTTTTCATCTCCCATTCTTTCATCCACTGACTGTCAAGCAGCTTCTGCCACGATTCCTCTCTTGCCAGACACTAATAAACTTCTTGTGGTTAAAGTCAATGGTCATTTTTATTTAATATAGTTAGTGTATTATTTCCTCTCTTTATCGTTTGACATTATTGACCTTTATCTGCTTCCTAGAAAGCATCTCTTCATCCCTTGCAGTGAGACTTTTCCACTATTGACCATCTGTTGAAAGGCGGTGCCCCCAGTTTCAGTCTTATTTTCTTATACTCATGGGTACTGGTATCACTCCATACTCCACTGAATGACACTAGACAAACTTTGCTTCTGAGTTCTGGATATATAACAAGTTCATTTTGGATGCCCAATGTTATCTCCACACTCTCTCCCTAATTGGTCCCGCTCTAGTCTTATTTTTCCCTATTTTGGGAAAGGTCCTCTCTTCCCAGAGCAAATAAAATGTATTGCTTACATGAAAAAAAACTAGGTTTTTTTTTTTTTAAGATACCCTTGTTTTTTTTAATTTTTTTTTTATAGCTACTTTATTTATTTATTTATGTTGGGTCTTCGGTTCGTGCGAGGGCTTTCCCCAGTTGCGGCAAGTGGGGGCCACTCTTCATCGCGGTGCGGGGACCGCTCTTCATCGCGGTGCGTGGGCCTCTCACTATCGCGGCCCCCCCCGTTGCGGGGCACAGGCTCCAGACGCGCAGGCTCAGCAGTTGTGGCTCACGGGCCCAGCCGCTCCGTGGCACGTGGGATCTTCCCAGACCAGGGCTCGAACCCGTGTCCCCTGCATTAGCAGGCAGACTCTCAACCACTGCACCACCAGGGAAGCCCAATTTTTTTTTTAATTTTTTTTTATTTTTGGTTGCGTAGAGTCTTCGTTTCTGTGCGAGGGCTTTTCCCTAGTTGTGGCAAGTGGGGGCCACTCTTCATCGCAGTGCGCGGGCCTCTCACCATCGCGGCCTCTCCTGTTGTGGAGCACAGGCTCCAGACGCGCAGGCTCAGTAGCTGTGACCCACGGGCCTAGTCGCTCCGCGGCATGTGGGATCTTCCCAGACCAGGGCTCGAACCCGTGTCCCCTGCATTAGCAGGCAGATTCTCAACCACTGCGCCACCAGGGAAGCCCCAAAAACTAGGTTTTTTGCTTGTTTGTTTGCTTTTAAAGTTCTGTGTTCCCGTGACGGTTATTAACTGGTTAGCTTTGTATGAAAATGATTAAAAACAAACCATATTTTCTTAATAATAGTCTTTGTTACAAGTAAATGCATTTATTGTATTAATATCAACAAAGATAATAAAACTGATGATATTATAAGGGAGGAAAAATAATTTTACCTCTATCTTTCTGAGGTCTTAACTGAGACCCTTGAAATAATAGATGAACAAGAGAAAAACAAACAAAAGTTTATTAACATGCATGCCTCATGTACACATTGGAGACAACCAAGAAAAAATGAGTAACATCCGAGGTGGCTTAGAATTCAGGCTTAAATACCATTTCAGCAGGGGAAGGGGAGGAAGGATGTAAACTTCCAAAGGGAGAGTAAGTGATTTTTTAGGAAAGATGAGTGGGTCCTTAGAAGAACAGATGGGAGGTATGATAGTTTGTAACAAAGTTTGTCTGGGTGTAGGGTTAACTTCTAGTTTTCTCTCCTGGGATGAGTCCATCTTCCCTGGTTGGAGAAACTCAGGGGGATGGGACTTATGACAATTAAATATCTTTTGGAGGATCTGTCTTTAGGCAAAGAGGAGTTTAGAGAAAGCCTGCCCCTGCCCCCAGCATTTGTTAATTTTCAAATGCATACAGCTCAAAGTAATCAATATGCCAAAGTGGTATAGAGTCGTCCCTCTGTATCCACAGTGAATTGGTTCCAGGATCCCCAGTGGATATCAACATCCATGGATGCTCAAGCCCCTTATATAAAATAGTGTAGTATTTGCATATAACCTATGCACCTCCTCCTGTATACTTTAAATCATCTTCAGATTACTTATAATACTTAATACAATATAATTGCTATGTAAATATTTGTAAATTCAATGTAAATGCTATGTAAATAGCTGCTGCTGACCCATGGCAAGTTCAAGTTTTTCTTTCTGAAAATTTCTGGAATTTTTTTCCCAAGTATTTTTCATCTGCGGTCGGCTGAATCTGCATATTCAGATCTTGTGAAAACAGAGGGCCAATTGTATTTTGGGTTGGCATATTCCACTATCCTTCAAAATCAAAATCTGCTTAATTTTCTTGAGAATATACACAAATATTAAATTAACACTGGAATTCTAGTGTAAGAATAAATTCTATAGTTAATATCTTTTAAAAGACAGATATGACATGATTATTTTCTAGCTTCTTAAAATAGTACTGCTTTGTGGAAAAGAATCAACCATCTACCTTTGTAATTGGTTTCAATCATTGGTAAAATAACACCAAACAGCAGTAACTACTTATTAAAAGATGGTAATACACAGGAAAATTTAAGTTAAATTGTACATTACATAATGGAAATCTACATAAGGTAGATCAAACATTCTTAATACATCCTGTTAATACATTGATTTACATATAACACGGGGTCCAATAAGATAATAAGCTGTTTCCAGACTCTTTATCTATTTTTCAGAATAAATCTATAATCGAGACCCTAAAGGCCAAGTGGAAGTAAAAATATCGTATTGTCAGTCTCGTAACAGCTCTAAAGAAATTAGAAATAATGAGAGTGGTATTACTGAAAAAAAGAAGTAAAATAGAATATTTTAAAATCATAAATAATAAGTAATCTATTATTGTTTATGAATTTTAAATTAATTTTAAAAACTAATAAGGAAATGGGTTTAAAGGCTTTATAAATACTTAGGAAAATATAGAAAAAAATTGCACCAAAGAAAATTAGATTTCAGGGACATTATTATATTTTACCTATTATGAACTTAAGACACATTAAAATATTATGCATGGATAATATATAATGGTCTGTTTGAAAAGAAGTAGTTGTTTGCTTCTACAGGTCTATGTTCCCTTGTGAATTACTGGCTGGCTAGCTGTGGATTAAAATGATCTAGTGGTCTACCGGGACAAGAAGGCCTTGGGCAACCACTCACCTTACAATGTAAAACCCTTTCTTACAAAATTAAACACAGAATGAGTTGCATTGAACTCTGCTCACTTTTGCTTTGTCTCTTTTATCTTATCTCTTTGAAACTCAAGAAGCAATGTTATATGAAAGCATTAAGGTTGATTTCATTTGTGATTTGAAGACTATCCATATTACAGATTATTAAATTAATAGCAATCTAACCTTGAAAGCACCTCTATCTGCTGAAAGAGCAACACTTCATCACCTGTTTTGATTCATTAATGTATCATTTAACTTGGTATGACACATGTTCAGCAGTTATAATTACATTATGGTCTTCCTAGTACATCAGCTCTGCTCCAAGTTTCTGTCACCACAAGTCCAATTTTCAACATAGAGCAATCCACTGCACTCTTTCCTTATTAGTGTCATCTTTAATGTAGCAGAGAGGCTGAACCATTACTTGGCACTGAGAGTTTAACAGCAATTAACCCCTGCTCTATCCCCAGGGATAAGTACATCAGCAACTTGCCAAAACACTGTAAACAAGCTGGCCAAGATCAATGTGCAACCATGCTGGCTGCAGAGCACCTAGTGTATTAATTTAGCATTGATATATAGGGGGAAAAGGAGGAAATGGTCTGCATGAAATTAACCTGAGTCACTTCCCTACCCTAAACTGGATATATTTCTTCCATGGATAGATATAGGACTTTCAAACAAAAAGAAAAAGAAAAAGGAAGAAAATCATGTTTACAGTTAGCAAATATACTACATGTTTATTCAGCTTTATAGCCATAAGAAAATGATTATTGAATTGATTATTTCACAGGATGGTTTTTGAGGATAGAAAATGAAATGCATAAACAATGTGTTCACATAATTTAAAGGTCAAATTCAAAGAGCAAATGACAAAGCAAACTCAATTTTGAGATAGTCCTTGGTTGTTCTAACATACAAATGACTGGCAAGGGGAGCCATATAAGGTTCTCTATAAATTTCAACTTAGGAAATTCTTAGCATGACGAAGTACGTAGTTCTGAGAGTTGATGGTACAAACTCTAAAAGAGTGCAGAGACAATGCCCAGAGCAGAATGTGTGGTCTGACATTTTCTAGACTCATTCTGCCATAATTTGTAACTTGGACACTCAGTACAAAGCTGGGTGCTTTAATACTGCAGTCTACTGAAAGTGGGAGGAGCATAATATTAAGACCCTAAGTGTCTGCTACAGATAGATATAAGAAATGTTAAAGTATTTGGAGGAGGTCTATGGACCTAGATCAAAGATTTAGCTTGTTACTTTATTTCAGTGCATTAAAAAGAAAAAACGTCATAACTCTAAAGTACCTAATTATTTTTCTGTTGTTACTTGAGTCACTGTCACTTGTTTATACTATGTATTTTCACATTACCATGCCAAGACTGGCACCACACATCCCACTTTTAAAATAATAGCAACTGTATCTCCTGCTGAATGGTACCCTAACTTCACTTTGGAGTGAAACAATCAGCTCTTGAAGATACAAACTTTCTTTTGTATGCAAATACTAATTATTCATTTGTCTGCACTGCTTTTCTCTCCATATTTCTTTGCAGAGATGGCAGTCTAGAATAAATAGAATTATACCACTCCCTTGCTAAAAACTCTTTAATGATTTCCTATTAAATTTAGAATACATACACACACACACACACACACACACACACTAAGTTAATAATTAATTAAGTCCAAATTCTTCTCCAAAATTATGAGGCCCTACGTGATTTGTCCTGGCTGTCTGTTTAACTTTTTCTTCTGCTTTATCTTTCTAGGTAAGACCTACTTCAACTCCTACTATTCTGTCTGTTGTTCACCAATCTTCAGTCACAATGAATTATTTTTTCCTAAATAAGCTATGTCCTATGCTCTTCCCTCACCCCCATGGGCTTCACATTTTCTTTTTTTCTTCTTTCTGGAACAACTTTCTCTAAGCAATATCTTCTCGTGTCTAATTATTTAGTATGATTCACTCCTGTTTCTCACATGGCTCGATGGCAATGCCACATATACACAAAGGCTCTTTCTGAACATCCTTCTATAATCTCTCATTCTCTCTCTGACTCTCTGTCTCTCTCTATACACATATTTAGACATTTAGACACTCATATTTAGATATTAAATATTTATCCTCCTGTCAACACTATGTTAACTCTAGGAACCCAAATACTTTTATTTTCTTCATAATACCTTATGTTCCTATTATCTATTGTTACGTGTTTTAAAAATCACAACATCTGAAATTAAGTTAGCTATTTGCTTCCTGGTCTGTCTCTCCCTTGGACTCTGTATCGTTCACTACTGGTGCCTAAGAAATCATTCAGAAGATAACTAACACTCAATAAATAATTTTGAATAAATTACTGTTGAGTATGAATAATGTAGACAGTACCTGCCACAGAAATAAGAGTGTACTGTTTCTAACCTAGAACATGAATGGTCTCATAATTCAAATAGATATAGAAGTCTCCAAACTCTGTACATGTCCAAAGAAAAATGCTTTCTCAAACTATTGCATTGGCCAAAAGTTTCGTTCGGGTTTTCCATAACATCTTATGGAAAAACCTGAATGAAATTTTTGGCCAACCCAATAGATTGACTATAATCATTTTCTTCAAAAATACAGTTTGGAAGTTGTTGAGAATTCTTGAATGAAAGAGCTATATAATATGGAAAATTAAATGAAATAAATGTATTTACAGAGAGGTGTCCGAAGAACATACACAGATTGAATTTATCTTAAATTGTAGCATCACTCAGTAGGTATTTTCAATCTAACTTGTAAATATATGTAAGAATTTAAAACTTATATGCCTATTGGAAATTGTTTTTAAATTATTTAAGAAATTTTCCTCTGCTGCCAATTTGGTTATCAATAAAAAACAATATCAATATCCCCCTTTCTCAAGATACAGAATTGTGATTTTATGATAGGACAATTGCCCTAAATCAAACCTGATATTCTGAGTTGATCTCAGCTCATCAGCTTAAGGCACTGCAACAATAAACTGTGTCTAATATAGCCACTTCTAACTGGTACAGAGTCTGTGAGATTGTCTTAGTCAATCTCCATATGCTTTAAGTCAATTCAGATCCTACTGGGCCTCCCAGGATAGTGGATAAAAGTCCTTGAGTATTCATTTAATTTATATTCCAAGTACAGTTAGGAGCCTCTAAGTGGGCTTAGGGGTGGGAAAAGGGTAACCAAAGTCAGGTGTTTGCAACCATTGGTAGGCAGAAAATGAAGCATCATTCTACCTCTGCACACTGCTTTTCTCACCTGCCCCTTATGGACAGCTCATTCAACAAATTTTTGTTGAACAATTATTATACATCAGGTACTGCTCTAGAAATTGATGATACACAATGTGCAAATCTAAAACTGCTGATCTCATAAATCTTATACTTAAGTGAGAGGAAATTCACAATAAAAAATAAGGACAAAAAATATATAGTCATTAGATGAGGATAAATGCTAAAGGAGAAAAACAAACCAGGGGGAAATACTGGAAATTCTGGGAGGGAATAATTTCAAGTTAATTGGTCAGTGAAAGCTATATTAGAAAGAGACATTTGAACAAGGACTTCAGCCATTCAGGTAACAGATGTCAGAAGCTCAGCTGTGCTGGAGAAAACTGAATTATCAGGTATTACAATAGCTGAATGAGCAACAAGCCAAAAATGAAAGTAACAATCAAGCCCTTAATCATTTACTGCAATAGTATAAACAAGAGGTTAAAATCAAAGAAAGCTCCAACTCCCCCCATTTCATTTCTCCCCATGAACTGGCACACTAGTGTAACGTCAGATGGATTAGTACACACATAGGAGTCCTCTCAGTCTTGAAGGAGCCCCCTGTCCCATGCCCCCTCCCCCCACCAAAGTCTCCTTAATTTTTAACAACCTGAGGGCTGGGAAAAGGGGTTGGAGGGCTAGGAGTGTAAAGTATCAAGTACTAATTCACAGTTGGAAAAAGTATTTTCTAGGTTCCCTTTCTCCCCAATAAGTAGTTATCAGCAGAGGCGCTTAAGGTCTTGATTTCAGGGTCCCAGATAAAGAGACCTAGTGATAAAGGTGGCTATGCTAGGACCACAAATATGTATAAAAGCATGGCTGGCCAGAGGGGCCTGAGTCCTTGACTGTAACTTCCTTTAGAGACTAACGTGCTAGCCACGCGTCAACTCCAGTGTGGGAAGGGCAGTTTTCCCCCATGACACCTGCCAGAAAAAGTTTTGTAATTGCTATGGTCAGGCCTGAAAAATTACATTCAAGTTTTCTGGCCAGGAGCCAAACTCCTCAACAGCACGGAGGGGCATGAAAGAGCAAGGAAACAGCGGGTGAGAAATCCCTGAGAGGGAATCATGGCTGGAATATCTGAAAAACAGCAAAGAGGTAAGAAAAGCTGTTTAAATAAGCTGTAGAAGGAAGATATTAGGTGATGAAGTCAGAAAACTGCCCAATTGGACAGAGCCTTGGAAACTCCTGGGAGAACTCTGGTTTTTACTCTGAGCGGGGGCCGGGGGGAATGATTGGATGATTTTGGAAAAACAAAAATGCCATGATCTAACTTTTTTTTTTTTAAAGAATTATTCTGCCTTCTAAGTTTAGGATAAAGTGTTGAAGAGAGGAGGGCCGAGGCAGAGATACCAGTTAAAAAGCTAATGAAATGATCCAGGAAGATACATGATGGAGGTTTGGACTGGGGTGAGAGAGTAGATGTAGCGAAAAGTGACAGGATTCTTAATATATTTTGAAGATAGAACTGGAGGATTTGCTGATGGATTAGATGTGGGGTGTGAGAAAAAGAAAGGAGTCAAGCCTGTGCCAAGATGTTTAGCCTAAGCAACTAAAAGAATGGAATTCCTAGTGACTGAAATGAGAAAGATTGTCAGAAAGCAGGTTCATGTGTGTGGTTGGGAGTAGAGGGGGGTTGGATTTTTGATATCTAGTAGATATTTTACTGATTATCATGCGGGTTAGTGATTTAATGACTATAAGAGAGCCTTAGGATCTGTAGATCCTAAGATCATCCTTTAGATGCAGGGAAATAATTCAGGTTAAAGATCTAAATGTAGGAGTTTTCAGCACATAACTGGAATTCAACACAACAAGATAAATGAGATCATGGAGTATGTGTGTGAAGAGAACAGGTAAAAAGATTAAGCCCAGGGGCACACCAATGCAAGAGGTCCTGAAGATAAGTAGGCACATGCAAAGGAGACTGATAAGGAGTAGAATGGTAAGTAGGGTAGGAAGAAATCCAGAAGAGTGAGGTGGTGTCTTAAACGCCAGTGGAGACAGCATTTCCAAGAAATGAAGGGGATCAGTTTGATCACATGCTATTGAGAAGTCAGCGTTTAACTTCCCTGGACAAGAGCAGTTTATGTTGGGAGGAATGTCTTATTGAAGTGTGCTCATTAGTATACTGGGGAGAGGAATCAGAGCTTAGACCACTTACTCAAGGAGCTTTGCTGTTAATATAGAGAAATAAAAATATACTAGAATATAAAGGAGTGGGTCTTTCATCCTTTTCTTGTTTCTTGTAATAGGAGAAATGACAGCCCATTGGTGTGCCAACGGGGATGATTAAGTAGATAATAAAACATCGACAATTCAAGAAAAAGAAGGTAGAATTCCTAGAGCAAGGTCCTTGGATAGGTGAAAGAGATGGATCTAGAACACAAGTGGTGGGACTGTCCTTAGACAGAAGCATGAATAGTTCATCCAAATTGATAGGAGGGAAGTCAAATATGAGGGCAGAGACACAAAGTGCGATGGGTACCTGCAATGGTAGGAACTGTGGAAATCCTTTTCTGACTGAAGATTGTTTCTATTTTCTGAGTGACTTGGAAAGTAAGATTGTTAGTACAAGTGAACAAGGAAGGAAAGGTGTGGAAGGTTTGAGAAAAGAAAAGAAAATTTGCAGAAGTCGTTTCTGACTATCAGTTGGACAAATGAAATGTAATAGAAATGCCAGTTAACACTAAGTACTGCCAAAATTTAATGGTAATGAATATTAAGTGAAATAAGCAAGAATGGTCTAATTTTCTCTCTGGCTGTGACTAGCTGTGTGGCTGCAGACGAGAAATAAGTGGAGAGCTGCATTTAAACAGAGTGTAAGTTTTGCTACATCAGTATGACAAAGTAAGAATGATGTTTTTGGTGATCTGCTCCCCTAATCTGCTTTCCTATTTTTCCTCTCTCACTCCTAAAATTGAGAGTTTAATGTCTTTTAGATAATTTGGCTTGGAAAATGCAGATTAATTTCCTAGTAGATAACTTCAGATTATCCAGTCTATTTAAAGCAACACCAGGGAAGAAAACGCTTCTGCTCTGAAGACATCTTATTATATCTAACAAAACATAATAACGAGAAATGTTAAATAGCCTTCCCTTAAAACTTACGCTGAGATATTAAGCCTCCTCCTAACTTCCCACCTGGACCTGCAATTCAAATTTCCATCATTGCAGTTATCACTGGTCAGACAAACCAATCTGGGGAGGGGAAAATCACATTGCTGTTTTGATTTCATACATGTGTGTACACACACACACACACACACACACACACACACCCCTTGGCAATTGAATAAAGTTCTGCCCAGTCTTTTAGCTATCTCCAAGTCACAAGCCATAGATGCAAAGGGCTGCTGCTATGCCAAGTTAATTACCTGACAATGAGAACCTGAGGTTGGGCCAAGTGGAGCTTCATTAGCATTGAGCATCATTGACCAATAAGGAAGCCAAAATTAAGGGAGGAGAGATGACAAAAGTAGAGAAATGAAAACATTTTCTTTTTTTTTCTTAATGGAAAACCACGTAAATATTAACTCTACAGAGTTTGGTCCATTACCCTGAAAAAAATGTTTTTATAGGGGGAAATAGAAAGCATCCATTGTATTTAGTCTTTCCTTGGGAATGGTATTCAGATACTGGCACATTTTTCTGGTTTCATTGCTTTCCTGTGAGCCAAAGTCAAGGCCAAATTCCCATTGGGCCAATAAGTCATCCCTGGGCTACCTCTACTACCATCTTCTGGTAGATAAGAGAAGTAGCTTATATGCCCAGGTTAGGTAAACACATCTTTATTATTATAAGGAAAGGCAGGAGCAGAGAAAGTTTAAATTACTATCAAGTTGACTTGAATTAACACTAATACCTATTTCCTTCAGCTTCAATTTTAAAACTTAAGCACATTGTATATAGGCATAAGCGTGTGTTCATGTACTTAGAATAATTTTTTCAGAGATGAAGCAAAAATAGAAAAATGCCGGACTTCCCTGTTGGCGTAGTGGTTAAGAATTCGCCTGCCAGTGCAGGGGACATGGGTTCGAGCCCTGGTCCAGGAAGATCCCACATGCCACAGAGCAACTAAGCCTGCGTGCCACAACTACTGAGCCTGTGCTCTACAGCCCACGAGCCACAACTACTGAGCCTGCAAGCCACAACTAGTAAAGTCCACGTGCCTAGAGCCCATGCTCTGCAACAAGAGAAGCCACTGCAATGAGAAGCCCATGCACCACAATGAAGAGTAGCCCCCACTCGCTGCAACTAGAGAAAGCCTGTACGCAGCAACAAAGACCCAATGCAGCCAAAAATAAAGTTAATTAATTAATTTTAAAAAAAATTAAAAAGAAAAGAAAAATGTCTTAGCTAAAATTTCCTTGAAGTACTTAGGAGAAATAGGGGAAAGGGTTTTATTTCAGCCTAATAACTGATGAACAAACAAAAGCTGAACAAACATAGAATGCTATGTCATTGTCAAAGGACTCAGCCTTTAATAATTGATGGTTTGGACCCTTGTTACTAGAAAAGAAATTTTTTAAAAAAGAATGTTAAAAATATTGAAATATATAACACATTACACTGTTTAAATAAAAATCTTATTTTTAATTGGAAATTGGCACCTTGCCACTAACTAAACTTGACTTCAAAAGCAACAGCTGGGAAAGCATCTTTTTAGTTCTTAATTACTGTAGTACGTAAACCAACTTCTTTTTCCTCATCATAAGACACTTGTCTAGCTGAGGATGAGATCAAAGTACAATTTGTGGGAAAAGAAATTATGACCTAGACCATAACATGAGGATCTAATAAAGTACCACAAGGAGTCTCAAGAATAAACTTACACCAGACTCCTTTCATTATATAAAGTCAGATTGTTGAGAATCACGCTGAACAATTAGAGTGAAACTGGGGACACCTTTGCTCAAACATATGTTTTCTTCTAAAAGGCTATTACAAAATGGGAAAAGGAAAATGTGCTCTATGAGTTCAATTCTCTTCTGACTCCCAGAGTCCATAAAGCAGAGGAAGGGGGGGGAAAGGGAGAAGACTCCATCTCACTTCTCTGGTGTTGGGCATCGGGACTGCCTCTTACTCTTCTCAGTCTTTTATTTGTGACTCTCATCTTCAATATTTCCCTCTATAATCTTAAGGAACCTCATAAGAAATAATACAGGGCAAAACGAGGAACTTATTACTCTGTTCTGTGTAAGATGAAGTAGCTTTGAGAGTCATTTCTTTTCCAAAATGGGAATGGGGTTGCTAACCAAGAAAAAGAAAAGGAATATTGTTTGTTTCATAAAAAGTTAGAGGGCTATCCCTTGATGCTTTCCATGTTTGCAACACTTAGGGCTCACAAAGAAACTGGGAAATCAGACATATATATTTTTTTCCTCTATTCCACCTGACCCAACCTCAGGCACTTTTCCCAATGACTGCATTCTTATTAGTCAGTTAACTAGCACATTAATATATAATTATCTTACTTCAAGTTAAATAAAACCATATTTTAAAACACCATATTTAAAAATCAATAGAATAATTTCTTAGCTGATAATAACTTTTTCTCCTTTATGAATAATCTTGACACTGCATATAACACAATGAAAGAAAACCCACTCTGGAACATTCTAACATGGAAACATATTAATGAAAGCATTTGCAATACAAATCCCTAGCATGCTGACAGTGTTTTGAGAGGCACCCTCATGAAATGTTTGTGCAGGAGGCTGGAAGTAACACTGTATAGAGGGTAATAAATGGAAAATCATATTGTGGGAAAGAGAAAAAAGCCCTCCATTTTTCCTTTAAATCAAAGTACCAATGTAACCCGGCACAGCCAAAACTGGTACCCAACTACTTCTGATGTTCCTGCAAGTCTTAGCACAGTGAAAAGGACTTACGTGTGAGGAAGGTGTGCTGTATTATTGAGAATTCTCTAGTAATTCAGTCATCTTAAGTCAGGTCAGATATTAAGATAGCCGGGATTTGGAAATATGGCAGAAGGGAAGAGTTACAGGTTTCTATAATGACCAAGGTTTATTATAAGTATTAATATGGCTCTGTTTTTTTTGTTGTTGATTTTGGTTTTTTAATTTTTTTTAGATTTTCACAGAAAGCATATAAAAAGGGAGAAATACTAATTCTTATATAAACATACTGGCAAGTGTTATATGAAGAAACAAGAATAATTCAAGCTAACACATCCATTCATTTAAAAATGTGGAGACATGTAATGTAGTATGTTTGTCATAATTCCTGTATTACTTGGGCAAACTGCATTATGTTTCAGTGACATCACCTTTAGAGTTGGGATTTGAATTAAGTGATAGCTGTATACTTTCAGTTCATTTCTTACTTACGTACTTTTTTCACCTGGATAATACAACCTTTCCAATCCAATGAAAAATTGGGTGAACCCCAAGAAAGAAAACTTTTGGAGATGATATAGATAAACCATGTAGAAAGACATATTTTTACTAATTAAATTTTCATAGACTCCAACATTCCTCTGAATCATCTAGTTAGAAGTAATATAACCAGTGATATCTGATTTTGTGTTGTTGTTATTGTTGTTTTGTATTACTTGATATTTGTTACCTATTGATCTGGTAATGGATTTATTTATAAGTAGTATGGTAAAATAGGGGGAGAAAAATACAATAAAACTGTGACTCTGGATCCAGGGAGAATTCTATTTGAAATTGAAAACTCTATTTGAATTTGAATTCCTCTGCTGCTTCTTACTAGCCAAATGGCTTCAGACAAATAATTCATCATATATGTATGATATATGATGTCATTACTATATCTGAGATATATATGTTAAAATATATCTCAGATATAGTAATGACATCATAGAGTTACTGAGATGTTAAATTAGATATGTGAAAATGATTTAGCATATAATAGTTAAGGCTTATTATATGCTATTTCTCTTCCTTGTCCCAACCTTTATAAACATAAATAATGTTATATATGTTGTCAATATATTAGCAGCAATCCATGACACTTATGCATATTTAAATATCAGTACTGCACATTTAACATTTTCCATCTTGTTTCTACTTTCTTACTGCAATCAGGTTAAAAAGTCATTCAGTTATAGGTGCTAAGGGTTCACTGTCTAAAATGTTGCTTCAAGAAAGCTGATTAATATGAGTGCAGAAAAGCAGAAACACAAGCCAAAAGAAAAAGTTTTCTTAATTTGATTAGATGTTCAAATATCAGATAATTTAAGTTTAGGATTTTTTCTTCTTTTCTGAATGACAGAACTACTTGATTCTAGAGAATTCTGCTTAATAATCATTCAAATGATTGTTAATCCAAACAGGGATGATCCAGGGGCTTATGTGTTAAGTCAGCATTATAAAGCGAGAAGATATTATGGATAAGACCCTCCTAGAGGAATTGCTTTATACTACCTACCTGTTAAGTGTTTCTGCAAAGCAGTGCTTAAATATTAGCATTTTTTCACTTGAGGGAAAATGAACACACTGGGAAGAGAAAAGCATTCTGAAGATTCTGGTGTTTGTTTTCAAATTGTGTACACCCTGAAAAACTGGATGGAGATGCTTTCTGATTATTGTGCAAATAGATAACCAATACCCTCTCCTAAGTACGTCAGATGAGTAGGTAAATATGTAAGACTGTGATGATGAGAGTTTGTATCCCTAACACATTCTTCCCCCAGGTTAACTTGCTAGGTTAATTCATCCCTAGATACTCATTCTTAAACTTCCTTTAATTGGCAATTGAGAGGTGTTTCAGCAGGTAGGCGTGCTGCAGATACCCTAAAGACAGCAAAAGGGGAAGAGTTAACAAGGGGTTCTGAGGCACTGCGACAAGGGTGACAAGGTTTGTTAAGCACGAATAAAGGGGACGAGCATTGCAGGAGGTATTATGGATTGGCAGCCTTTTCAGAAAGGTCAGCAGCTTCCTTTTATAATTGCTTCCATTCATTTCAATACAGTTTGCTAGAACACTCTAAGGCCAGAAGCTGTCTAATGGCACACTTATAACTTCCCTTTTCTTTGCAGTATCTCTTTCATTCAAAATAACTTTTGTTTTAGCATGCTTAAAAAATAATTATATGTAAGGAAACCATATTTTTAAAACCTCGGTTAAAATTCTCTTATAAATCTCTAGTAATTCTGTATGATTCATTTGAGAAAAATAGGAAATGACTTCGGCTCAAAGTGAAAATTCACTTTTAGTTTTCAAAATGTCATTAAGCACCTAAACATTTTTGGTTCAGCAGGACAAATATCTTGGCTTTTGCAACATAAATTATTCCAAATATTAGAGAGCAAGATTTCAAAAATATATGTAATTCCCTCCTGATTTTTCTTTTCAAATTCTGCTTGATCTTTCTGTTTTTTTCATACTTAGCAAACTTAATCCAACTTAAGCTAACCTGTTTGAGCTACTGAGAACAATTTCTAATCCACACATTCTTAAATTTTCAAATACACTTGGGATATTTCTTTGAAATGTGTTTTTCTAATTTCACCATCCTAAATTCAGAATCAGTGGTTTTAAGATGGAAAACAAGAATCCTATTTCCTAGGTGATTTTGATGCAGAACTTTCCTAGGCAATTATAGAAACAACATATAAAGCCACTAGACACCAAAAGAAGAAATGGTTTCAAAGGAACAACATTATTTATGAGATTTTTGTAAATCCATGAAGCTAATGATATTTAGGCACAAGTTTTATTTTATTTTTGGTAAATTTTTTCTCAGTCATTATGGTATCAGTTGGATAATCCTACTAGTCCTGGTCAACCACCTCTGGCAACTGAGACCTGCCATGGATGCTTAAAATGAATAAATACATATATATAGTTTTATACAAAATACACTTAAAAACAAAAACAGACATCTGGAATATAAAACTATTTTCTTTAGTAGTTTTGTTTTAAAAAATAGGAAAAGATAAGTAGACAGCATCTTTACAAATCATGTTTATGAGTACTTCTGAGTAGCATAAATTTTGCTTTTTTAATTTTTAAGAAACATTTTTGGTCCTGTCTCCCACTGAGTCTCTCCTTCCTATTTCACCTGCTATACCAACATAGCAATCATGGGAATTTCATAATTTGTGCATTCGCATTTGAGTGGAAATTGCTGAGACTCACCCTCCTACAGCAAACGTCCATAAGCTGTCCGTTCTGCTGGAGGAAGTAAAGCACTGTCTCCCTCTTTTCCACTCACAGATACAGCCAGAAGTTGGGCACGTGACTTCATCTCAGCCAGTCAGAAACCCTGAAAAGTTGGATCTTATGCTAGTGGCAGAGGGAACATTTGGAGTTCAGATTTCCAGCAGCAGCATAGGTAGTGTGCAAACCATACGGTTTCTGATGCATGTTCCTGGTGCGGTTTCTGCTGTCCTTTGATTTCTGCCCATTTTCCAACCTTGGTTTGTAAGATTTTTACTGATTTTCTGAGTCTAAATTTGCTTGCAATGATTCTCTTATTGTTTAAAAATATTTTTTTTCCCATCCTGTTGCTTTTCACCAAGAACCCTGGATGAAGCCCTTTGTTTTATTTTTTTTTCATTGGCAAAGGCATGTCTGGTAATGAACACAGATAGATTTGTGTACAATTCAGGGATTATTCACATCATCAGTGATAGGCTATGAAGGCATCAGGAGTCCAACTCAACATTACACAGGAAGTTTGAAAGGAAGTAATCAGGACCATATAAAAATAATACAGTATGAATTTCAGAACACACAGCTGTATCAAGGAAACATTCTACTGATTTGGGCTCATATGGATTTCTGGTTTATCATATTTTTTAAAAAGTGGTTGAAAGCTAAGCAAAGTGAGAAACCATAAATTATCTGGAACTCAATTGTGTAGATATGTTAGGGAATGAAACTTGAGAAGGACTTGCTAAGACCAAATTTTAAGGTTGTATGAAGAAAGCTCTCAAATGTATGCAAAAACAAGAATTGAGAAAAACTGAAGATCCGTACATATGTATATACATAATTACTTTTCAAACGTATGGGCTGTCACGTATTGAGTGCTTTACAAAGGGAAACCTAAAATCTAAATGCACAAATGAGAAACAGAAGATCTCAACTCCAGCTAAAGTGTTCCCATTTACTCAACAAATTTATAAAGGTGATGCAGTGTAGCTAGAATTGGAAGGATAGCTAGTTAAAATAACTAAGCTATTATTTATTTACTATGATTGAATAAGCAAAGAGAACCCCCACCCCCATTCTAAAATCTTTAATCGACTATGTTTGATATCATGTCATGGGGGGCTTCCCTGGTGGCACAGTGGTTAGGAATCCGCCTGTCAATGCAGGGGACACAGGTTCGTGCCCCGGTCCGGGAAGATCCCACATGCTGCGGAGCGGCTAGGCCCGTGAGCCGCAACTACTGAGCTTGCGCCTCTGGAGCGTGTGCTCCGCAACGGGAGAGGCCGCGACAGTGAGAGGCCCGCGCACCGCGATGAAGAGTGGCCCCCGCTCGCCGCAAATGGAGAAAGCCCTTGCACAGAAACGAAGACCCAACACAGCCAAAAATAAATAAATAAATTTATACCAAAAAAAAAAAAATCATGTCATGGGAAATTTTTTAATTTTACAGGATGCCGTGTTTGTAATGGACCCATCAGTGGCACTCACATTGGCTATTCTATAATGGTGAGTATTGGAAGAATAATACTAATGGCAATTAAACAAGACTCCATCACAGCGAAAGGAGGACACTTTGATAGATATGGTAAGGAAAGGTAATTGAACACAAAAGTGTTAGACCCTTTTTAACCGATTTTAAAAAATGGTTACGTACTTTTCTCTCTTGAATTCTTCCAAGAGAAGGAGAACTTGCAAGCAAATGTACCCACTTCAGTATGCTGAATACATGCTTGAATAAATAAATGAGCCTGTGAAATGGAAAGAAAAATATTTACCTCCTTGGGTATAATAGTAGTTATTAGTGTATTCATAAAATATTTCTAAGCATCCCCCTTTCCAAGCAATTGTCAAAATTTCATTTCCCTTTGGGATTAGATGTGTCCATATGACTCATTTTTGCCACTGAAATATGAAAGGATATGTCACTTCTGGATGGAAACTTTCAAGTTCAGCGCACAGTACACTATCTTTTAATTATTACTATTGCTGTGGAAATTGCGGATTAACATATTGAGATGAAGCCTTATTCAACCCAAACTCCCGAGTGCAATAGTCGAGAGCAAAACCTCTAGCTTACCCACAGTAAACATATATAACAAGCAAGAAATAAGACATGTGACTTTAGGTATTGTTATTGTAGCATGACCTAGCTATTCTCACTGGTACACAGGATAACTGTGAGGGTTAAATAAAATAATCAAGGTGAAAGTGCATTAGTAAAGTTTAATTAGTAAGACTAACTAAACTAATTAATTGGTCAGTAGTAAGGTTTTATATATATGCTATTTTAATTTTATTTCCATAATGACTTTCTTAGCATTTGTGAACATAAAGACATTTAATAATAAAAATGACCCATATAATTTGGCAGAACTCACTCTGAAAGAAATCAAGAGACAGGCCAAGAAATAACTAAATATATGACATAAATTTCCCCAAGGAAATGGTGAGTTATAAATTCAAATTCAAATGCCGATGAGAATTATTTTATCATTAGCGAATGGTCAATATTTTCTCTCTAAGAATCATGGCAGAGGAATAAAGCCATGTATTCTGGTGTGTTGGATTCAAGGTTATTGGAGGGAAAAACCGTGCAGTAGGCAAAATGGTTTTTAAGTCTTCTGTTCTTTTGATGTTTTCCCCATTTCCTACTACAAATGTTAAATTCCCTACTCCCCTCAAGTTTCCATAAGGTTTCTTCCTCTCCCCATTATTAAAACATACTCTCAAGAGTACAACTAAAGATCTTAGAGTTTGGTGGCAGTTGGATAAAAACTGTTCTCCACCATTATTAGCATTCTATTAATCATCAAAATTTGAAATTGAAAAATCAAAAATTTTATTTGAATCACAGCAAGGAACAAATGGGTGGGCCGAGGGAGCTATCTGAGAGTGAATACCTTCCATAGAATATCTGAAATCATAGAATGTTCTCATTTTTTTTTCAATAGTTTCAGACAGTTTCAACATAGTAGAAAGGCAAAAAAAAGTGAAACTTTTTATGTCTTTACTTATAATTTTAAGAGCAGATTTATTCAAATAAACATAATTAAAATGTCCTAAATATTTAGCAGTATATCCTGAAGTGTGTTCCAATAGGTCTTTCCACTGTCTATTATCCAATCTCTTCCAACACGTCAAAAGAGGTTACATATAACCATTCTTATTCATGTCTTCTTACCATGCTGGATACATTTTATAGAGACGTAGTAACTGAGCCAAAAGACAGATCATAGCAAAAAAAGAAAAAAATCTAGAAATCTTTGAAAAATAGTATTCTCTATGTGCATGTATTCCCTCAGCACCATGAACGTTTGAAAAAGAAAATGTAAAAAATCTATTTTAATTATTTCAGTTGTGGTTTTATTATTTTATACTGTTAACGTACTTCTAAATTCAGTGTTAGACTAAAATCAACTCCTCTACTGACTCTATTTCTTTAAAGTGTTACTTTAAGCTACTTCTTGTTCAGTCTAAATTTGAATGTGTGCAAAAAATAGGTTACTTATGGCACTCACCCATTTAGATGTCAGAAGAAGTTCTATATGTCCACTAAATTACAACATCCTAATCATCGGCTGTCAAGCCTTGGAGAACTTGGCACTGTCTCATATTTCTGTTTATGACAGCTCACAGAAGGCATGCTGTGAACTGCTTTTTTTCCTGCTTAGGACCCAATTAGGGGTGACAAATGCAGGCGTTTTAATATCCCAAATACAAATATGTGATATTAAGTGTATATCTAGAGGTGAGGTCCCTGACTTATTTGCCAATGTTCAACATTCTGAAACAGGAAAGTTAAGGTTTGCTTTGCCACTGTTAAGAGTCTAGATCTAGAAGTCAAAATATTGCCAAGTACAAATGGGTCCTAGAAAGTGGAATTGCCTGAAGGTGGCAAGAGTGTGATTGACTCCTAGGAAGAAAAAAATAAACATGGAGACAATCTCTTTGAGAACACTGCAGAAAGATAATAAATATTTAGTAGCCCAAGAAGGTATAATTTCTAAAAGGGGCAGAGTTTTATTTGATGGTTACTGGAGGATTTGCTGGCAGATATGTAAAAAAAGATTATAGAAAACAACAGATTGAAAGAAATCTAAGAGGAAGACATAGCAGGTGTTTCTATTTCCTGCCATAAGCAACCAACTCTTCCTTACTAAGAAGTATTATAGAATTTTGTGATAGAGCAAGAAAAAAATAATTAAAGACGTGATCCTCAATTAGGAGTGATATTAAAAATAATTGTGATAAACTGTGGACGCAAGCAATATAATTATAGGTGGATGTGCTTCTTTATCAGGCCATAGTGCTGTCATTGAACCCAACTATCCAACTTCTCACAAGTCTTCCCTGTGTCTCCAAGGAAATAATCTGTAACTTCAGGCAGTTAAGGGAAAAAAAACAGTTTGGAGAAGATCAAAACAATTCACATTGTCACATATTGTGTATCTTAAATTTTGTGACTGGTGGATTTTGTAAGCAGTTATAACATCATGATGACATATATGTGCCCCTTAAGCTGTTTTGTAAACCTGGAGACTTTATATAATATAAGCAAAGGCATTTTAGAGATGATCTAAATGCTCCAGTTCGAACACCCTGGATCTTTTGCATTGAAGCCTGATGTCATCATTGCAGTATAAATTCTGTAAAAATCATGGACTTCCCTCTAGCTATAAAGATGGTAGTTCTCTTTCTTGTCACTAAGCCACTGAGAATACTGACTACTGAGTTTATTACAGTACTTACTTAAGTGTTATCTTTTCAGTCAGCTCTGTTATTCATGAGCTGATTATCTAGGTGGTGAATTACCTCTGTTCCTCCTTTTCTTCCTGTTTTCCTCTACTCCCTGCCCATTGGCTATTCCCATGCTTGTTAACATTTCCACCAGTAGGTGAGCAACAGAAGGAAAGGGGGATGAAACACCAATGAGTCAATTTTATTACTTGTTAGCAAACCCTTATAAAGGTTTGGTAGAAGAAGAAAATTTAACGTAGTTGTTAAAATTAGGTTTGGGGGATTATCTGTGGCTTTTATTTATTCATGTTCTTTCTCTTGTCTATTAGCATAATCTATGACTATTGCATTTTACAGTTATATCTTGAATAAAAATGTGCTCTTAGTAGAGATAGCCACATTTTATTAATAAAGCTGTGTATAGTCTTTACAACACATTGGGAGCTTTCATTATAGTGGTATAAATATATGTGTAAAATATTATGATTAAAAGTGACTACTTAAATAATGTTGGTAGTATTTAATAATTGATATTTACAACACGGAGAAAGAACCATCCAATGAAATATGCAATATTTAAAGTTTCCACCTGCAGGTTTTCATATTCTCTAGTTTCTAGTGCTTCGCAAGCATTCAAATCACTATGATTTTCAGTTTATTCAGCTTAAGACACTAGTGATATCATCATGTCCCTTTTCCATAGAAATTTCAACATAATGGTTACTTACAGATGGTACAATTCTGTAATGCCAGTATCATTCTTTGCATCATCATGTGCCCCTTGCTCCTCAATTGGTAGAGTATCCCTGCCTAGGTTCTTTTAAAAAGTGCCAGCATATAATATGATGAAATATCCTATTGCAGTGAAAAATAAACAACCTTCCATAGAAGTTTCTCAAGTTTGACAGGTGCCTATTTTTCTTGTCTAAGAATCCAAACTCCTGGAGGTATTACCTTGGCAATCTCTCATTCCACATAGAGCGATGTAGCAAAATAATCATTAGTGTAGTCTTGTTAGAGAAGGAAAAAAAATGACACAAAATTTACAGATAGCCTAAATACTAATTTATATTAAAGTTTTAAGGATTCTTATCTTAAATATTTCTTAAGGAAGTCAGTACACAGGCCACCTTCCTGGGAGAGAAGCTTTGAACTTTTGAGTATGTGCTGAGTACAAGATTTTCACCTCATTTGGAATTACTTTGATGGCCTCTATAATGCTATTTTTCTCAATAATAGTTATCACTGGACAAATAGTAGTAAGTAATAATTTGCCTGAGTCCTTCTGAATCTCTTTTCACCTGGCTGAGAATATAAATTAAAATGAGGAAATGCTACCCAAGGCAATTGCAAGCATGACAATGGTGTGTTTTGATATTAACCACAATGCCAGTAGAAGTTCAAATTTCAGTCATCATGTAAATGCATTCTGGTCTAAAAATTTTCTGAGAAGATGGAGTCTAGAGTATTTGTAGGCCTGTTATAGCAGGGAGATAGATAAGATAAAGTGAATTCTCATGAATGGAGGAAAAGTTGTGAAGCCATTAGGTGAGTGATTTTCATTCCATTGAATGACTCCATGTAACATTTCTCCCAATTTTGGCAAAGGCAGATGATGTATACACTGGAAAGAAAGCTACGTGGTAGTTCTCTCTGAAATATACCACAAAACCAACACCATTCCAAAAACGCTACCAAAACCTACACCTGAACTTTTTAGCATCAGTCAGGAAAAATATTGTGCTGTTCCTTAGCCCAATATAGTGTATCTTGCAGAAAACTGTATAGCCTTTCCAAGAACTAATGTACTATGTACCATTGGGGAAGTAATGTTTATATCAGGCTATGGCTCTGAGGGTCATGAGTAAAACAGAGTGTAGTTAACGGTAGGCAAATTCTTCAGTGCCAAGATTGGAGAACTGTTCCCATTGTCTGATTGAAGCTTTCTTCCAGGACCCAATCAATAGATCTCTGACTTCCTTTTTTCTTTAGATATATACTTGTTAGTTGGCATGCAGGTATGCAGGCATTTGAAAACTTCATTCAGAAAGTAACATAAAATAAGGAATAATAAAGATCATTCAGTTCCTGAATGTCTGTTAAAGTGGAACGTTTATATGAACTGAATAATGGTGGCTGAAATGGATGGCATAGGATATTAAGTGTGCCTTCTTGGCCAGAGTGCTCACCACCTCTAAAGTGATACCATAGCCATAGGAAGAGAAAGATCTAAGATTAAAATCACTGTGATTATGGTCCAAGGAAGCTTCAGAATCAAACATGGATAGAACAATGTTTTAAAATTTTTAGGAATTGTTTGGTCTCAATAAATATCATCTGTGTCAAATATTTGGGGACATCTTGCCAGATGTTTTCATTGTAGGCCACAGTCAATATTTTTAACAAGCAAGTGACTCCAAGGGATGGCATCATGGTAGAAGAATTTGAATGTGATTTCCCACAGAAATCAGGGTGCATTGTTGGGAATCTGGAGGACCTAACTATCTTCTAGGTTTTACCATTCATGCATCTAACTCTTGGAGAATCTGGATCTTAGTCAAGGGATGGCTACAAAATTCTCAGGCTGAGGAACTGCAGAGGAAGGGTAACCTTTGCTGTCCTCTGCCATTCCAGTTTCAGTGACAAGTTTACTATCCTGCAGTTTTGGCTGTTCTAGCTTATAAGGGATATAAAACACAAAGTGATTAAAGACAAATGCCTACTTTATTTGGCACATGCTGTACTTACATATTTTCCACTATAATGAAAAAATTCTGAAAGCAAGGGCTTACCTTGTCTGGTTTACTGCTTTATTCCCAGAGACAAAAGTGCTTGGCAAAAGTTGTCTACTAAAAAAAAAAAAAATTGCAGCCATGCTCAGATCAGAGCATCAAAGAGTATTGGGTTACCTCAAAATGAATCTCCATATCTCAAAGGCATGCTTTCCACTCCCCAAATATGAGTGATTTTGGCCAAAATATGGTTCGTTTAAAAATCACCTGTGGTGTGGATACTGCTTAGGAATTTCCTTTTGTGCTGAACATTCTTTCGTGTTGAATGCTTTTGTTTTGATGGTATTCTAGTTTTCTCAGACTAAGACAAAAATCATATTAGAAATTAATAAAATTATAATTCTTATCCACCTGGCGTAATATCCTTTCCCTGAAAAGATTTTTATTGTAGCCAGAATGTAAAAGTGAAGAGTGGATAAGAGCTGTATCATACTTTTCCCCCAGTCCAAAAAGTGACCTATGGGATATCTTTGACTGTGACAGGATTTCATGGCTTTGCTAGATAAAATAAATAACTTCAGCTTTGTTTTCTCAGAGTGAGTTGCTTAAGATTGACTGAGTAGTGGGTCTGTGATAGTCAGTCAAGGCCTCTCTGGAACTCTGCATAATTCTTCTTTGGTAACAATGACTAACTGGAAAGACTGCTAAATCTTCACAGGTGTAATGTTCTCCTCTATTGACTCCTCACATTTTGATGGGAACTGGCAAAAAACTAAATATTACTTCAGTTTATTATCAGTGATATTTTTAAGCCCTGTTATTATTTAACAATACTATCATCCTCTCAGTCTAACCGTGGAAATAGACATGTTGATAAATGTCTACAGTACAAATCATATTGTTAAAAACACTTAGCATATGCTGATCACAATGGGAAAAGAGAATAAGTAACAGTTAATTTTGGTTTAAGGATTCATGAGAGGTTCCAAGAGAAAAACCTTTCCCTTAGGAATGCTCATGAGAGATTCTTAAGATTTTGCAAAGGCAACATAATTCAATTAGACAAACACTTATGAATGGCCATTATGTCTAAGATAGTAAGGCATTGCACAAGACACTTACTTGGAAAGTGCAAAGAAGGGAAAAACAATATTCATTTCCATCAAATTGCTTGGGATATCATGGAGGAGACAGACATGTACAAATCTCATTACAACCCAGTAATGGTTAGAGGCCATGTGACAATAAAGAAGGAGAAATTAATTCGAGGCCATGTGACAATAAAGAAGGAATTAATTCTAACATATAAATTATGAAAGTTTTCTTATGGAATATTCACTGTTAATTTATTCAGTCACTCATTTAATCATTTACACAGCAAAGTATAAACTAGGCACTGTTCTGGATACTGAGGATACACTGAAGACCAAAATAGACATAATGGAACTTACGAAACAGCCTGGGAGATAATACAATAAGCAGCTAAATAAAGCAAATAAATTAGAAACTATCCAACAGAAAAGCATACTATTCTGGTGACTGAATTTTGGCTTCAGAGAGACATGAAATTGAATGGCCAGAGAAAACTTCTCTGAAGACATTTAACTGTGTTCTGATCGAAAAGAAGGAGCCAACCTTTTAAATACCAGAGGAAAGAGTCTTCTGGGCAAAAGATGCAACTTGTCCAAAAGCTTAGGAAAGCAAGAGCAGAGGCCAGTTTGGCTAGAGCTGAATGAGAGAAAAAGGGAGTAGTCCAAGAGTGATATGAAGGGTAAGACAAGGCTAGGACACATAGTGCTTCATAAACTAAAGTTTGGAGCTTATTCCAAGTTCTACAGGAAGGCAGTGGAGAATTTTATGTGAGTGCTTTACAGGATCTCTTTTGCATCTGTCAGGCACATGGAGTAATAGAGGAACAGGTTTCCCAGTTGTAAGGCTAGTTCAGGATAAACGCGACACACTTTTGCTCAGTGTGGGCGGGGGTCGGGTGGGGAGAAGGGATTAGAAGTTGTCATAGTGGAGAAAGAAAGCGGATAAAATCAGAATAATTTAGAATTGCTGAGTAGACTGGAGCACTGTGGTTGGGTAATGGAAGAGAGGGGTATTTAATCTGATCTGTAAAGACTTCAACCAGGTAGAAAAGAAAATGTTATGAGGAGAAGAAAAAGAAAGGAGGTAGTCAGCTTGGTTGGAAGAGACATGCCCTTAGAAATATGACCACAGCTGATATAAACAGGGTGAAAATATGTAAACCTACATATTATGTAATTATTAAAAGCTCTGGATTATATAGATGAGGAAGGTATAAGACTGCTGGGAGTGATCAGATGGGGAATATTATGAACAGGTTTGGTAACTGGGCCTAAATTTCCTATTTGAATCTCAGCAAGATAAATGGGCCATTCTTTTTTTTTTTTTTTTTAATTTGTAACACAATTTTTATGAGAAAAAAATTAGATAACACAATTTGAAGATTTAACAGTTATAATCCTACAATCTAGAAATTTCCAACCACCATACTGATTTTGAATTAGGATGCCTTATTTTTTATGCAGATGTTTCTCACTCAGGATATAAGTTATTATTTAATTTCTGATGTTAATAATAAAAACATTTTTAAAATATTAAAAAAAAACACCACCACTATTAAAATTTAAAAATGCTTACCTATGTTACAAATCACTTCATCAACTAAGGAATTAATTGGCTCATGTAATTAGGTGGCTGAGGAACAGCGTAATTCAGGAATAAAACAACATCCCTAGGAGCCACACAGCAAGCCACATAGCAAGATGCCAGCAAGGTACATGTGACCCAAATCCTACTCTCACCCCATCACATATAGAGGGAATAGATTTTTTGGGTGACTTCTATAGAAGTTATTAATGACTGTCTCTCACTGTCTTAGATAGGTCATTTGACTGCTCTTTTTTTTTAACGTTTTATTTTATATTGGAATGTAGCCAATTAACAATGTTGTGATGGTTTCAGGTGCACAGCAAAGGGACTCAGCCCTACATATACATGTATCCATTCTCCCCCAAACTCCCCTCCCATCCAGGCTGCCACATAACACTGAGCAGAGTTCCCTGTGCTATACAGTAGGTCCTTGTTGGTTATCCATTTTATACATAGCAGTGTGTACATGTCAGACAAAGAAAGAGAAATATTGTATGATATCCCTTATATGCGGAATCTAAAAAGAAATGATACAAATGAACTTATTTACAAAACAGAAACAGACTCACAGACTTAGAGAAGGAACTTATGGTTACCGGGGGGGTGGGAAGCATGGGGGGACGGGATAGTTAGGGAGTTTGGGATCAACATATACACATTTGATTGCTCTTGATTCAACCACCGTGGTGAAGGTAATAGAATACCCTGATTGATTTGGCCTAAGTCACATGTTTATACCCCAGGGAAAAGTGTGCAAATCCTACCTGAACATGTACTGAGAGTGGGGAAGAGCCATATCCTCCAAAATAACATTCTGCTCTTACCACACAGATGGTTCTGGATAATGAAACAGTCAATGGTCAGCTCAACTGAATGTCCAAACTCTGAGAATGCACTGTGACACATTAGCTTGTTCTTAATAGGTTATAGGTGTGCCAGTATATAGATTCCCCTGTATCCTTACAGGGCCCAGTGAAGACAAGCAAAGCTACCCTGGATGAAAACAGCCTTGTGCATTCAATACAGTATGAGAATCATATGTTATTTGATATGATCCCTGATGTTAAAAAAAAGATTTGGAAGCAATACTCTACAATATCAGCAAAATCATGTGCATATATTAAAAAGATATTTTAAAAATTGAAAGAACCTGGAAACTTTATAAACAAAAGCTATGTAAAAATTGAAAAAAGTAACCTAGAAACTTTATAAACAAAAAGCATATAAAATGTAAATGCTTCAAGCACTTCCATATAAAGGCAAAAATTTTTAGTTTTAAAATATTACTTTATCTTGTTTACAAAAGAGACATCTCAAATAGTGACTCTTGAATGGTAAAACATAAAGATGGGTTAATATGTATTAGGCAAAACAAACACTAGAGAGAAAATAGTAAGACAACATTGATATCTTCCTTTCTTTTGTTGTTTTTTACCCCGGTGTTTGGAAAGACAGAGGCAGGATGTCTGGTGCTGTCATCTGAAGAGGGCAGGCTTTCCTGGCAAGGCTGAATCTAAGAGCAGACTGCAGGAAATGAGACAGAACTCTCTGGATTCCTCTGCTCCCAACCAGAGACATTCCCTTCTCTCACATGGACCAACAATCACCCTCACAGTCCCAAAGAAAAATAAAACCAGCAAGGACATAAGCCTATCTGCCACCACTCCTGGGTTCCCTTTTCTGTTGCCCTTAAAATTGGTTAAGATGGTAAGATATACATATATATTACAATTTTTAAAAAAGCATCTTCACTTTAGATCCAAAGATAAAAGTAGGTTGAAAATGAAAGGATTAAAAAAAAGAGATTTCGTCCATATGATAACCAAAGAGAGCTAAGGTAGACATAATAATATCAGACAAAATAGACTGTTTAATTGACATGAAGTCTCCTTTGGGAGTTCTGCAATGTTCTGGAACTAGATAGTGGTCACGGTTGTACAATTTAGAATATGTGCTAAGTGCTTCTGAACTGTACATTTAATGTTGTTAAAATGGCAAATATTATATTGTATTAATTTTAGAACAAAAAATATCATCAGGAGAAATTTTCGTATCTTTGAAAGGTAAATTTATAAAGTATAAAAGAAAAAATTTGATTTCTGTAACATATTAGCCATTATCTATATCATGCTAGGTATACTACATTATTTAGTGGTCTATAAAATATTTTACATAAGTATATATTGGGTCAAGTATTATAAAAATTTTCTCCGAAGTTTCATTCCCTGATCAAATGAAAAAAAAAAATAGAAGCTTAATAAATAAGCAAATAAAAAACAATGAGTTGACAGGAGTAGGGAAAACCAGAACTGAAAACAAAAGTTTTAGAAAGTAAGGGCAGAAAAATACTATATTAAAAAAAAAAAAGGGAAAAAATTCAGAGAAGCAGATAATTCTTGAACAATTATAAATGAGAAAGATCTATTAGTATTATTTAATATGATCTATTATAGTCTAATAATCATAGTTTTATTGTTGCTGCTGTTGCTGTTATTGTTAGTGTGTGTGGATGATTTTCTATATTAATTTTTTCATTAATATTGCCCAAATGATAGTGTTCTAGAGTGGCCTATGCCAGAAAGTTTCCATTGTGAAATTGAAGATGTTTAATTTAGTAATTTGCCTTTGCCTAATTATATCCAAATTTATCCTCTTTTACCACTCCACCATTAAAGCCCAAGATTCAGCAAATGAAAACTTAGGCAAATGAAAACTAAAAATTCAGATAATTTAAAAATTATTTAAATTAAACTGGAAATTTGAATGCATGCATAGCCTTAGCCTGTACCTAAGAATGGTGTTGAAATCAACAGAGGCATCATCTCAAAGGATCCAAGTAGGTAAGATGCTGGGGAAAATGTTTCAGTATTAATCTAGTCCACCTATAATTTATATTTCACAATCTTAAGAGAAATATTGAACATTATTTCTATTTTGTATGTCTCATGATTAAACTCATTGCACATGGTTTAATGAATTTATGATAGCTTTAGATTTCAGAAGATAAAATTTTGGCATTTTATTTTAGAACTTATGGTAGAAATTGAAGTAAACATTCTTTTACTTAGGTAGCAATTTTCCTTAATATACATAAATCCAAGTTCTCCAAGTGTAAGTCCCAATTCTTCAGCCTTATAAGATAGCTTGTATTTTAAAATATTGTAAAATGGCTCAATGCCCTTTTCCTGCATTGTGGAAATTATAGAAGCCTTCCAATATGTTTAATGAATTAGTTGTATGAAAAAAATAAAGGTGGTTATATGTTTGTTAATTTAGCCTACTCTGAAGCCTGCTTTTCTTAACCTGCAACCTGAGGTCCTTAACCAACTTTAGTGGTCCTACTGTTGATGTTGGCCATTTTATCTTGACCACCAATTCATTTTACTTTTTTAATATTCCAAAACACCTTTAATATGGGTCAGCTTGTGCGGTCATCTTTTACTACAGATTTGGAGAAAATGCAACAACTAAAAATTAAATGTTGACTATTACTGTTTTTAGTAATCAACTGCACAATCTTTGATTTGCTACTTGGGCTCCTCTTTCACCCTGGACACTATTCAGTTTCTTAGAGTCCCTCACTACAAAGCTATCTGAGGAAACTAAAGATTTATTTCATTTATTCTGCATAAAAATTCAGTTCTAACTTTACTCTTTTTCTAACTTTGCCTTGAAGGTAAGGGTATGAGAGTGGGGTTGCTCACTGTCACATCTCCAAATGCCCTTGAATGTACTTTGCTGAAGAAACAATCATCTCCCTGAAGATGAATTATGACCACTTATTATATGAAAGTGGCTGCTCCCAGTTTTTCTTAAATGCACATTAAAAACTGTTTTTCCCCTTTCCCACTGTACATGCAGATAGGCCTAACTTAAAATTTTAAACAATTTTGCTTCACTTCTTGTTAGATGATCCTTGAGGAAAAAATAATACACATTTTTAAAAAGAGATTTTGTACTTGCCTTACATCTTTTCTTTGAAGCAGTCTCATTGAGCTATCACATTCTCCAACTCATGAGTTAAAAATGTTTTTTAAAAATTAAAAAAAAAAAGACAATACATGCAACTGGAAGACGAAAACAATACAACAGAATGGGCATTGAGAAATAAGTTGCTCTAATACTGATGTCTAGTGCCTCTATCCTTCTTTCCAAAGACAATCACTATTATCAATTTCTTATATCTTTCTAGATATTCTAGCTATATACATGTATATATGTATACCATCACCTTAAAAATAGTAATGCGGTTTTACAGACTGTTTTGCTCCTCACTTTTTTTTGTTTAGTTTTATATACTGGGTATATTTCATATTAGCAATATAGGTCTAATTTTTATATGGCCATACTGTAGAAATTTATATGGATATATTGTAATGTATTTATTCAGTTTTTCACTGGTTGACTTTGCCATCGCCTCCGCTTATTGCTACTACATACAGTAAAGCGATGTATGCCCTTCTACCTATATTTTGAGCATATGGACCATTAGAGCTGCAAGATAACCCTAGAAATAGAATTACTGGTTTAAAGTACATTTTACAGTTTAATAGATAATGCCAAAATATCTTTTAATGAAATTTTACCAATGTTCATTCAATCACTGCTCATTCTCGAGGATACAATAGTGCTAACATCAATGCTTTTGCAGCTTCTAAGAGGCAACAAGTAAAATGATTAGGTTGTAATGCCTGGATTTGAATCCTGTCTCTACTACTTTGTTACCTTGGAAAATGTACTTTATCTTTTCTGTATCTTAGGTTTTTTTTTTTCCGTTTGCAGTGGAATTAACAATATAAATTACTCTTCAGGTTGCTACAGAAGGTTACTTAGTTAATGTATATAAAGCACATTAAAACAATATATATTACCTAAGCAACAGTTAATACAAATTAGCTATTTTAATCTGATCTAGAGGAGAGACAATGACAAAATAAAGTTGCAGCTATTACGGTCGGGGTCGGTCGTTTTGAAGGAGAAGCACTTAATTTCAGAGACTACAATATGGATATTGCTATGTCAGAAAAGGCTTTTTAAAACAAGTGATTGATGATTAAGTTGAGATCTGAAGGGTAAGTCAGAGTTAAGCCGGTGAAGAAGTTCAAGAAAAACATTTGAGGAGGAGAAAATTGTATGCAAAGGCCTGTGTCAAGGAAGCCAATTGCCGGAATGGGGGACTGACCAAACAAAGAACATAGGTGAGAGTCATCTCAGGTGAGTCTGCAGAGTTAGGCAGAGTATGATCAACACCTTTATCTTAAGACAATGGAGATCCATTGAAAGCTTTTGGGAGTGGGGGGAATCAAGCAAGACTATATGGTGACATGATTGGATTTGTTCTTCAAATATGTTTTCTTTATGCATATGGAGAAGAAATTAGAGAGCGGCCAGTGTGAATGAAGGTAGGTTGGTTGGAGGGTAATTATGGTAATAAAGATGGGAGACGATGGTAATTTGGACTAAGTTGGTGATGGTAGAGGTGTGGAGAAATGAACGTATTTAGAGATGAATTGGCAGGACTTGGATATGGGTACTTATAGGGTTAAGAAAAAATGAGAGAAAATGTCAAAGATTTATATTAAAAAAACTAGTCTAGAGTCTGACACATGTAGGCACTCAACAGCTTTCTATTTTCTCCTCCCCTCCCCATCTTTTATATAGTATATTTAGAATCAACCTAATTTTTGGATACATATACTTGTCTTATTTTTATATTTCAATCTTTTATATTTTATTATCATTATTATTTATTATTTACGCTAAGCATGTTTTAATGTAATCAAGAATATATCTGTAGTTAAGATATTTCCTAATTATGTATTAATGAGGCAGGAATCTCCTAATTTCTTTTTTGTTGTTGCAGCCAAATGAAGAATTTATTCTGGTTATATAAAATACTAGGAAATGAAAACTAATCTGTGGTGACTGAAAGCAGATCAGCGGTTTCAGGTGGGAAGGCAAGGTGAGACAAGAGGGAGGGTTACCAAGACGCAGGAGGAAACTTTTGCGGGCGATGGATATGTTCACTATCTTGATTGTGGTGATGGGGTCACAGGTGTTTACTTACGTGAAAATTCATCAATGATTGCCCACTTTCAGTTACTCAACGTCAGTTAAGCCTCAGTAGAACGGGGAGCGAGCGGCAGCAAGAAGAGAAACTTTCTGCAGCCCGCAGCCTCTGAGAGGAGGGATTGTGGGAGAGGCTAGGTCGCGCATGCTCAGTCCTTCCTCCACGCTCACCAATCAGATCCTGGTTGGGCGAGCAGGCTCGCTGCGGAGGCCGGCAGACGTGAGAGGACGCCATGGTAAGATGGCGTCAGCTCTGTAAGGAAGGGAGGCTTGAGGCCTTCCGGAGCCCGGTGGCCTTTTCTCCGGCGGGTACAGAGGCGCCATGCAAGGACTCCAGGCAGGCAAGTGATTTAAGCCGGTGTTCATTTTGAAACAGTATTTTAAAGCGGTGTGGAAAATGGGCTCAAGAGAGTGGGGAAAGACCTGGCGGGAGGCTGTGGTAATTTTTGTTTTTCCTCATCGGTCTCCCCCTTCAACCACGAACTCTTGGAGGGAGGAGACTATTTCGTGCTTATCAAAGTACCCCTTCCCCACATGCACCCCTGCCCCATGGCTGGGGGTCAGTAAAGTTTTGTTGAAGAAATCTCCGAATTTCTGACATACCAGAAATCTTTCTTTCTGAAATTTTACTAGCCGATGATAAATCCCAAGGTATTTATTACATCCCTGTAGTATATAAAATGTAACAAGTATAATTAAAAATAGTTGCCAAAGCATATATATAGAATAAAAATATAGAATATATATAGAATATATAAGCCAAAGCATACATATAGAATAGTATATAATAATATTCAAATAAAGCTATACATAGAAAATTAATAATGATAAAATAATAGCAATAATAATAATAAAGCGTTGAGTTTTATGTGCCACAAACAGTATTCAGAGAGCATCATATGTATCCTATTATCTAAGTCTTATGGAACCCTGTGGGACAGATATTATTATTATTCCCATTTTAAAGATAAGAAAACCGTGGCATGATGAGAGGTCAAATAAATTGCAGGTAGTATCAGTGCTCCTAAGTGGTAGCACTGGGCTTTGAATCTGAGTCTTTACCGTTCCAGGATTTGCACTCCTATGATGTATTTAAAAGCTTCATTTCATCGCTGTACTCAGTTCTGGTTCAGTCATTTACTACCTCTGTGATCCTGTGCCATTATTCCACATAAAGTTTCACTCAGAAACTATAAATGAGAAAATTCATAAAAAGCTCTAAGAAAATGCTTGGCATATGGTACATGCTAGCTGTAAATAAAATAAAAAGGTTTTTAAAATTACATTATTATTGTTGCCACTGTTCAAATTTGTTTATTCACTTGAAGACAAAACTATTTTTTTTTCTTACTCCCAATATTTTATGTTAATTTACAATTCACTGGTATCAGGACATTTGAAATCAGGTGGCACTGAGAAATGAGTAATACCTAAAAATTACATAATCTGTGAAACTAAGTTTACAAATTTCAAGTCCACAAAATTCAGCATCACAATAAGCAACTGAGCATTAACTCCCAGTTTCCTGAAGAAATAAATGTTTACAGATTTCTTTAATTTTGGGTATGTGTTTTGTTCATAACCTACAAAAGGATTTGGATGCCTGAGAAAAAAGTGAAGTAGACTACATTTACATGCAGAACTAGTTTGATGATTATGAGGGTCAAGTCATTCAAAACCCAGTTTTGACAGAACCTAAATTGCT
Organism: Balaenoptera acutorostrata; assembly: GCF_949987535.1. NCBI lineage: Eukaryota > Metazoa > Chordata > Mammalia > Artiodactyla > Balaenopteridae > Balaenoptera > Balaenoptera acutorostrata. The sequence goes on from NC_080074.1 coordinate 92,842,876, forward strand.
AAAGTAGTCTTTAAGATGAGTATGGTTTGAGACCTTAAATATTCATCATTAATAAAAATTCCCTGACATTTTTCAAAAGAACATTTGCCCGGGTCATTTGCCCAGATGCCAAGTTAAATCATTAAGGCGTGGCCAACTGCCATTTCATTTTTCTTTTTCCCTTAATATCCTAGATTTTTTAATTTAAAGGAACCTGAGGTATGCTTTTTCTTGAACATTGAATTTACAAGTGAGTATCATAATATCAGAAAGTGCCTTTCCCAAACCTAGAACTTCTGAGGTCTTTGAAAAATTTCTCTTTGGGATGGGGATATGGTTGATAGGGGAGAGTGTTTCTGAGTTTTTAATAATTAAATTCTGGATTAAATTTTCCACTTAAAATGTTTCCAATGAATATAGGCCAGAAGCTGTTTTTCTTGCTGTTTGTTGTTGTGTTAGAGGTTGTTATTCTTTTTTTTTTTTTAATGATTAGGGGTTAAACCACAGTCCATTTGATACTTACTCTGTTGATTTTCTCTTGTATTACAATTTCACAGAAATAAGTGTGGTATAATTTTTTTTTTTTTTTACTTATCCACACATTTTAATAACCTTTACCATTTCTCATTAATTGGAGGTAGGGTGAATCCTTTCCAATCTGTTTTAGAATATAACAAGGACAGGCTTTGTGTCACATCCCACATAGTACACATCCATGCTTTGCTATCAAAACAGTTTCTTATGTTACCTCATTGTATTTTATCGTTTGTTTGCATGTTGAAGAAAATTAGTAGTTCTGTACTTGAATGGTGCCTTGATATGATTTTTAAAAGGCTACTGAAATTAAGGAATGACTAGAGTAAGAAAATGAAAATGAAGATTGACCTTGAAAGTATGCTATTAACTAGATTTATTCTCTAGCTCATAGTTTATGTATGTTAAATTAATATATCATTGTAACTATATAAGAAAGCATGTGTATCATCCAGTAGCAAAATGTCTCCAAGTTAGTTTCATCCCATATATATTTTGTTACTTTCAACGTGTTGAATATTCAGTTGTACAGATAGATGCCTACTATGTGCCACTTGGAAATATTTGTGTTTTAAAAATGTGATGTTTATATCCAGCTACATGCAATAGGACCTGGTAAAGTCTTACTCATCCTTAAGGACTCAGATTATATTTTAATCCTTTGTGATTCCTTATCTAATCCACAAAGGTGATCTTCCCATGAGGTTTTCTTAGAACTTTATATGTGAGATGATTTTATAATTATATAGTTATTTTTGAGTACTTCCTATATTAGGCATGGTTTTAATGGACTTTCATTTAATGGGCTTATTGCTCCAAGAGAAGGTTTAATTGCTGGAGTTGTCAATCAATTGCCAAAACTTACCCATTCAACAAGAACAACATAATGTGTGTGTGTGTGTGTGTGTGTGTGTGTGTGTGAGATACTAGGCACTTACGCTATACCTAAACATTGAGGATTCAGATATTTTAAAGAGAGCCTGCTTTGTTATGAAATAACAATACAACAAGGAATACAGTTGCATAACTACGTAATAATACAGAACAGTAAGTACCACAAAGGAGGTGAGTATAAAATGTGGTATGATGGAAAGGTTCACAACACTTACTCAGTTTCTGTTATGTGCCATGTACTTTATAGAGTTTAATCCTTTTATGTTTCATAACTATACTAGGAGATAAGCAAAATTAGTATTCTTTATTAATGAAGAAATTGAAGTTAGAGAAGTTTAGTAACTGCAGAAAATCACATGGCTAGTAATCGGATAATAAGAAATAGAATTCAGCTCTTTCTGATTTTATTAGGTCAGTTGGATTTTTTGCTTGGGAGGACTGAGGAAGACTTAAAAACGACAACAACAACAACCAAAGGACATGGGATTTAAAAATAAGAAAGGAGGGGAAGGGAATTCTCAGAAGACTGGATATTCTCAGTCGAGTTCAGGCTCTGACTCTATTGTGAGCCTGCATTAAGAACTGAGGTAGCTCTCTTCTGTGACTTAATGCAGCTGAAGTCTTGCTTTTTAAGAACAGCATTCTAGTTACTTAAAATAATGAAGATATAAGGGCTATAGACCGATCTGTCTCTCATATTATTCATATATATATGTATGTGTGTGTGTATATATATATATATATATAGAGAGAGAGAGAGAGAGAGAGAGAGAGAGGGAGAGAGGGAGAGAGGGAGCGTGCGCGAGAGAGTATCAAAACCCTTCTCAACGTTTAGTAAATTTTTAGTGAACTAAAAGTTACTTAACAGGTCAGATGCTTAATGAATCTTTCAAAAGCTTCTAATTTGCAGTCCACCTGCAGCTAAGTCATTAAAAGAATATGATTCCCTGTATATCAATGACCAGGATCTATTACTGTAAAATGGGTTTACTAATTGCTCATTTTGTTTGTTGACTGCTTTATATAGCATGTGCTGTTTATTGATTTATTTTTTAGATTTATAAAATTGCTTTTCCTTTCAAGGCACAGGGATATGAAATAGCGTTATTTGTTCTAGGAATATTGTGTATATATGTATAATTCTATAATAAAAATGGATTGCAGACGCAGTATTGAATATTATTTTGTTCTCTGCCAGAATAATTACATCTTAGTAGAAGAACCAAAAGACTCTTAATGTTAAAAAGAAAAATGATAATATGATTGTAATCTATATGAAGAAGAGTGAGAGAATTTCAAAATCTAAAACTACTCGAGGATTTGCCTTCTTAGACTAAAACTAGCAATAGCTACAATCATAAACCTTTTTGAAAGTAAATCTTTAAAACTTGAGATGTAAGAACCAGAGAATACTGAATCTGGACAATGTAGGGGTTTTATTTTGGTAATTATAAAACAAAATTGAATATAAACATATAACAAAAATAAAATCTTAATTTCCATTCACTCATTCTCTCGACAAACATCTCTTGAGCCCTGGATATAACAATAATATTATTATTGAAAACATTCATCACTAGCATTTATTAAGCAGGTATCATGTGGTAGAAACTGATGTAGAAATTGGGGATAGTGTGAGGAAAAAGACAAAGTATCTACAGTGAAAGACAGAACTAAGTTTATTTCCCCCCCCATGTATTTTCCTTGTTGTTAGAGTGCTCTAGGAATTAAAGTGTTATGATTAACTGGATTTTCTGATTAAGAATGTTTTCATTGTTGAAAAATTTTAATGAAATACCTTTGGCTTCCCCCCTTCCTCTTAATGTGTTTAACATGAGAAATAAAAACAAATTTCCTTGACAGTAGATCCTATAGTGTATCATGAAAGGGTTCTAAATTTTAATTTTAAGAAGATAGGTGCTACTGTTGATGGTTAAAAGTAATAGATTTCACATTCATATTCTACAGATGTAAAAAAAATATTTTATCAAAATAGGAAGCATTAACTGAGTTGACTTTCTATAATATTGCAGTTTTCTCTTTAGTGTAGCTTTTTTGAAATGATCTAATTTATTAAGTAATTATATTTTAGGATAAATCTACTTATTTGAATTCAGGGGAAGAAGAGATGATTTTTATGAAGAGCAAAAAGAGGGATAGAGAATGTTAGATTTATTCATTTATGTATTTATTTTTATTAAATTATAGTTGATTTACAATATTACTTTCAGCTCTACAAAACACTGAATTTTTATAGATTATACTCCATTTAATATTATAAAATATTGGCTATATTCACTGTGCTGTATGGTATATCCTTGTACCTTATTAATTTTATATATAATAGTTTGAATGTCTTAATCCCCAACCCAATCTTGCTCCTTCCTGCATTCTTCTTCTCACTGGTAACTGCTAGTTTGTTCTCTATGTCTGTGGGTCTCCTTTTGTTATATTCATTTGCTTGTTTTAGTAAGATTCCACATCTAAGTGACAACATACAGTATCTGTCATTCTCTGTTGACTTATTTCACTAAGCATAATAGCCTCCAAGTCCATTCATGTTGTTGTAAACAGCAAAATTTCATTCTTTTTATGGCTGAGTAATATTCCATTGTGTGTGTGTGTGTGTGTGTGTGTGTGTGTGTGTATATACACACACACATATATATACCATATCTTCTTCATCCATTCATCTGCTGATGGACATTTAGTTTGCTTCCATATCTTGCCTATTGTAAATGATGTTGCAGTGAACATAGTGGTGCATTTATCTTTTCAAATTAGTGTTTTCATTTTCTTCAAATATATACCCAGGAGTGGAATTGCTGGATCACATAGTAGTTCCATTTTTAATTTTTTGAGGAAACTCCATAATGTTTCCATGAGGGCTGTACCATTTACATTCCCACCAACAGTTTACTAGGGTTCCCTTTTCTCCATATCCTTGCTGACATTTGTTATTTGTTGTCATTTTGATGATAGCCATTCTGACAGGTGGGAGGTGATATCTCATTGTGGTTTTGATTTTCACGTCTCTCACGATAACTGACGTTGGGCATCTTCTCATGTGCATATTGGCCAACTGTATGTCTTCTTTATAAAAATGTCTATTCATGTCTTCTTCCTATTTCTTAATTGGATTTTTTTTTTGATATTGAGTTGTATGAGCTGTTTGTATATTTTAGATATTAACCCCTTGTAGGTTATATCATTTGCAAGTATGTTCTCCCATTCAGTAGGTTGTCTTCTCATTTTGTCTATAGTTTCCTTTGCTGTGCAAAAGCTTTTAAGTTTAGTTAGGTTCCATTTGATTATTTTTGTTTTTGCTTCCTTTGCCTCAAGAGACTAATCCAAGATAAACATATTGCTATGACTTATGTCTAAGTGTGTTCTGCCTGTTTTGTACTAGGAGTTTTATGTTTTCCAGTCTTACATTTAGATTTTTAATTCATTTTGAGTTTTTTTTTAATATGATGTGAGAAAATATTCTAATTTCATTCTTTTACGTGTAGCTGTCCAGTTTTCCCACCATCACTTATTGAAGAGACTGTCTTTTCTCCATTGTATATTTTTGCCTCCTTTGTCATGGATTAATTAACCATACGAGCATGGGTTTATTTCTGGGCTCTCTATTCTGTTCCATTGATCTATGTGCCCTTTTTTTGTGCCAGTACCATACTGGTTGTGGTTTTTTCCATACTGTTTTGATGACTGTAGTTTTGTAATATAGTCTGAAGTCAGGAAGTGTGATACCTCTAGCTTTGTTCTTTTTTTCTCAAGATTGCTCTGGCAATTCAGGGTCTTTTACATTTTCACATCTATCCCTTAATTTTTTATTGTAATTATGGTTGATTTTACAATTTTTGTCTCTTAATCTTTGTACTCATTTAAGTGACTGATCCGTAGTCTTTACTATATATTCACCTTTACTGTTGGGATTTTTCCTTTCTTACAAATTCTTATTTCTTGTAGTAGCCTTTTCTTTTCCACTCAGAGAAGGCCCTTTAACAATTCCTGTAGGGTTGGTTTAGTATTGGTAAACTCTTATTTTTTGCTTGTCCAAGAAGTGCTTTCTCTCTCCTTCAACTCTGAATGATAACCTTGCTGGGTAGAGTATCCTCATTTGTAGGTTTTTCCCTTTCAGCACTTTGAATATATCATGCCACTCCTTCTGGCCTGCAAAATTTCTGTAGAAAAGTCAGCTGATAGCTCCATGAGGGTTCCCTTGTATGTGAGTCTTGCTTTTCTCTTCCTGCCTTTAAAATTCTATATTTTTATATATAAAAGTCTTGGTGTGGGTCTCTTTGGGTACATTTTGTTTGGAACTCTTTCTGTCCTTCCTATACAGTAAAGTCTGTTTCCTTCTTCAGCTTCAGGAATTTTTTAGCTATAATTCCTTCACATACATTTTCTACCCCTTTCTCTCTCTCTTCTCCTTCTGGGACCCCTATAATGCAAATGATACTATGCTTAATGTTGTCAGAGAGGTCCCTTTTACTATACTCATTTTTTTAAATTAGTATTTCTTTTTACTGTTTTGATTGGATGATTTCCATTATTCTCTCTTTTGAATCAGTTATGCATTCTTCTGTATCATCTAGTCTGCTCTTAATTCCTTCTAGTGTGTTTTTCATTTCAGTTATTGTATTCTTAATCTCTGACTGGTTCTATTTTATATTTTCTAGTTCTGTATTAAAATTCTCACTGTGTTCATTGATTCTTTTCCCAAGTTCAGTTAGCATTCTTATTACTAATGCTTTGAACTCTTTATATGGTACATTATTTATCTTTGTTTCATTACATTTTTCAGGTTCTTGTTCTTACATTGGAAACAAATTCCTCTGTCTTCGCATTTTGTTTACTTTCTCTGACTATTTGAAATTAGTTGAAACAGTTACCTATCCTGGTCTTGAAAGGGTGTCCTTCTGTGGGAGCATCCTTATGTAGGCTCTGTGTGCCCAGTGGCTTTGGTGGGAGAGCTGGATCTGAAGTAAGCATGGGTTACATCTTCCCCCCGGGGTGTGCTGGTGGCTACCATCTTGGTGGGAGGTAGGGATGGAGATGAAGGGGCTAGACCCAGAGCCAAGTGCGAGCCTGGGCTTCTATGCTCAGTGGCTGTCACCACACTATCAGGAGTAGGTTTGGGGCCCAAGAAGCTGGAGCAGAAGCCCTGACGTTCAGGTTCTAGCTGTTCCGTTCTCCCCAAGTGTGTGCTCTGTCCCTTGGCATCTTCACCTCCACCCTAGTGGAGAGCAGTGCCGATCAAAAGGGACTGTAGTGGGCACCTGGTACGAGCAGTGGTGTGATCTGGGATGGTCTCAGCATGCCAGTGGGAACCTCAAGCCATTTTTGATCTGCTGTCTCTGTTTTCTTGTATGCAGTGGCTTTCCTCACTCCATTCAGAGGCATGGCAGGGTCCAAGCTGGCTCTGCTTCTTCCAAGTACAGTCACCTCCCCTGCTAATAGCACCTTCACCCCGGTGAGGAGCAGTGCTGGAGCAAGAGAGGCTAGGGCAGTTTCCCAGTGAGGGCTGGGGTGGTCTTGGGAAACCAGCCATAGTCCCAGGGAATTTTCAGTTGGCTCCCTTCACTTTCTTCCTGGGAGTAAGCAAGTGTGTATGCATGCTCTTCATGAGAGGAGTCTCCATTTCTTACAGCCCTCTGGTAAGTCCCACTGGTTTCAAACCAGCTAAGGTCCTGATTTTGGACCCTAGGGCTGGAGTGCCCAATATTCGGCTCGAACCCCTCTCTCCTTAGGGAGGATCTGCAAGAAATCTCCATGACGTCCCTCTCCCCTTCCATGTCCCCTGCTAGGGGTGTGGGTCCTGACGTGATCACATCTCCTCCCTTCCTGCCTAACTGTGTGGATCTTTCTTTACAGCCTTGGTTGTAGAATAGCCTTTCTACCAGTCTGCAGTTTGTTTTCAGCAAGAGTTGCTCCACATGTAGATGTATTTTTGATGTGTTTGTGCCCGGGAGGTTGAGCTCAGTGGCCTCCTACTCTGCTATCATGATCTTTGAAGAGAAATATTTTTAAAGAATATTCTACACATAGTTTAATTTTACATGCAAATGTAAAGATCACACAAATAATTTTTTATAGTCCATTTCATTATGTGATTCCTGGTCTACTCAAGTGAGATATGTAAAGGTTCTTTAGGTACATTCCTTTTGCATTTATTTTTAGCTTCCAATCAGTTTGTGATGGTACATTGTATACTCTTAGTAGTGTGTTACAGAACATACTATCCTATTAATATAGTGATGTTCAAAGGGTCTTCAAACTACTTTTCTGATTTTGGGGTGAAATATTAAATTTATTTGGGGATTTTTGTGTTCCATGCCTTTTCATGTCCTAGTTTGGTGAATGTTTCTGAAATTCCTTAAACTGGTAGAATATTTCTACCCTATCTGTTCAGTCAGTATTTTCCGGAAGCTCAAAAATGCAAGAAGAGGGGAGTATCACTGTATAGAAAAAAAAATACAACACTTCTATGGAAAGTGCTGCATTTAATCATTGAATGGGGGCAATTGTCTCTTCTCTAATATTTTGACTTTATTTTGATTTATTGTATTAAATAATCAGAGGTTGTTCTAAAGGTGGGCAGTGCCTACCCTCTCATCTTACCTATAAGGAAACTGAAGACAGATTTAATTTACTCAACAGAGTTTAATTTACTCAACAAAGGTCACATGGCTGGAAGACAGCAGAGCAAAGAGGAGACTTTGACTCCTGTCTTTGATTATTCAAATGCTTTTTCGACTAGATTATGTTTATTTTTACAGTAGAAACTACAGCCTCAGCAACTTAAAATCCAGGAGTGTTTTTGTTGATTTTTAAAATTTTTCTTTTCCTTCAAACTTGATGGGAGTAAAGGAAGGACCCGTGTTTTTTTCAGATACATTTCAAAACAGGTTTACACCCAATGCAGTTTTCTAGAAATTATACTTTGTCATTAATTTAAATTTCAGGTAGGAGTTGGTGGAAGTAAAAATAAAAACAAAAGAGATATGGTTCTTTCTGTAATAAATATGGTTCTTTCTGTAATACCACAGTCTTTGTAATTTTCAGTGTTAAGTGTGATATAACAAATGAATTCATTATTTCTTTAGAAAGACCAATTTATTCAAATGAAAAATGATTCTTCCTCAATGAAAACTCCAGGAAATTTGATTGAGATTGAAGAAATAATTCTCTTCAATCAGAGGAATTTCATAACCTCATCAACTCCCTATTTTGTGACTAAGCAAAGTCCACTGTACAGTTTAAAAAATCAGAACCTATTCATTGCTTTGCTCATTTAGCACTATAACCAGCACAAATTAAACCTATCTGTCAATTATAAACATATGAACAGCTTTTATTATCAAAGAGAATGACAGAATGCTGTACTTTAATGAGTAATGGCTGAGGCCAGTTGCTGCTTAATTCACAGATGACATAACATCCTTTTATTGATGCTGTCTGTGTGTTTCAGCCTGGAAGTTATCACTTACAGATTTACTATGCCCCTAGTATAATGTAAAAGTACAAGTAAACCTGGAGCATTTAGATAAACAACAACAAAAATGGCTAGGAAAAAATCACTTGGTTAAGTGTCAAGTGTGTGGCCTTAACCTTAGCAAGATTCTGTGCAATTGGAAATAAAACTCATGACACATGAAGACAGGGAGGAATAAAAACAAATCAAAATTATGCTAGGCTACAACTGTTACATATCATTTTGTTCATGTTTTTAAGTAATGTGCTAATAGAAATTCACACTTCCAAAGATGTGAACCAAGTTATACTGTTGATGTTAAAGAACATCACTATTATATATTGTACAAGGAAAAATAAAAAAGCATAAGGAATGTTTACTTTTAGAAATTTACCAGTTCCTTGGTATTGTTCTAACAAAGTTTGCATGTTATAATTAAGATGAAAATTTAGAGTTATTACTATCTGTTATGACAACTTTTTATAGCACCTGTCCTACTTATTAGATGGAAGGAACTTACATTAGCCAATAAAAGGTGTCTTACTCATGTCTAATTTAAAAATATTTTTTTCAAATTATTTCACTCCAACTTTGGGCAGTCAGTTCAAACTCAACTCCTTAACAGAGTAATTTGTCATTCTGTCACTTCCCGTTTGCTCCCTGCTCCCCACTCCTTGTTTAACCTCAGAACATTGAGAGACATATCTGAGTCTTCACCAATCTCGCATGTGTCCTAAGGCTTTTACCTATATTAACAGCTTTGATTTAATACTCACAACAAAGTAGATATTAATAGTTCCATTGTGCTGGTAAGAAAATAGAGCCTCAGAGAGATTAACTATTTACCCCTATAGTGATAGCCAACCTTTATTGAGTATATGACATCTCACAGACACTTCAAAGCTCTATAGGTAATATACTATTATGTGTTAGTTAATTTAACCCTCAATAGCCTATGATGTAAATACACATATTATTCCCCCCACCTTTTTTTTTTAACATCTTTATTGGAGTATAATTGCTTAACAATGGTGTGTTAGTTTCTGCTTTATAACAAAGTGAATCAGCTATACATATACATATATCCCCATATCTCCTCCCTCTTGTGTCTCCCTCCCACCCTCCCTATCCCACCCCTCTAGGTGATCACAAAGCACCCAGCTGATCTCCCTGTGTGATGCAGCTGCTTCCCACTAGCTATCTATTTTACATTTGGTAGTGTATATATGTCCATGCCACTCTCTCACTTCATCCCAGCTTACCATTCCCCATCCCCGTGTCCTCAAGTCCATAAGTCCATTCTCTGTGTCTGCATCCTTACTGCTGTCCTGGCCCTAGGTTCTTCAGAACCATATATATATATATATATATATATATATATATATATATATATATATATATATATATATATATATGTATTTTTTTTTTAGATTCCATATATATGTGTTAGCATGTGGTATTTGTTTTTCTCTTTCTGACTTACTTCACTTTGTATGACAGACTCTAGATCCATCCACCTCACTACAAATAACTCAATTTTGTTTCTTTCTATGGCTGAGTAATATTCCATTGTATATATGTGCCACATCTTCTTTATCCATTCATCTGTTGATGGACACTTAGTTTGCTTCCATGTCCTGGCTATTGTAAATAGAGCTGCAATGAACATTGTGCTACATTACTCTTTTTGAATTATGGTTTTCTCTGGGTATATGCCCAGTAGTGGGATTGCTGGGTCATATGGTAGTTCTATTTTTAGTTTTTTAAGGAACCTCCATAGTGTTCTCCACAGTGGCTGTATCAATTTACATTCCCACCAACAGTGCAAGAAGGTTCCCTTTTCTCCACACCCTCTCCAGCATTTATTGTTTGTAGATTTTTTGATGATGGCCATTCTTACTGGTGTTAGATGATACCTCATTGTACTTTTGATTTGCATTTCTCTAATGATTAGTGATGTTGAGCATCCTTCCATGTGTTTGTTGGCAATCTGTATATCTTCTTTGGAGAAATGTCTCTTTAGGTCTTCTGCCCATTTTTGGATTGGGTTGTTTGTGTTTTTGATATCGAGCTGCATGAGCTGCTTGTAAATTTTGGAGATTAATCCTTTGTCAGTTGCTTCATTGGCAAATATTTTCTCCCATTCTGAGGGTTGTCTTTTCGTCTTGTTTATGGTTTCCTTTGCTGTGCAAAAGCTTTGAAGTTTCATTAGGTCCCATTTGTTTATTTTTGTTTTTATTTCCATTTCTCTAGGAGGTGGGTCAAAAAGGATCTTGCTGTGATTTATGTCATAGACTGTTCTGCCTATGTTTTCCTCTAAGAGTTTGATAGTGTCTGGCCTTACATTTAGGTCTCTAATCCATTTTGAGTTTATTTTTGTGTATGGTGTTAGGGAGTATTCTACTTTCATTCTTTTACATGTAGCTGTCCAGTTTTCCCAGCACCACTTATTGACGAGGTTGTCTTTCGTCCATTGTATATTCTTGCCTCCTTTATCAAAGGTAAGGTGGCCATATATGCGTGGGTTTATCTCTGGGCTTTCTGTCTGTTTCATTGATGTATATTTCTGTTTTTGCACCAGTACCATACTGTCTTGATTTCTGTAGCTTTGTAGTATAGTCTGACGTTCAGGAGCCTGATTTCTCCAGCTCCATTTTTCTTTCTCAAGCTGCTTTGGCTATTCGGGGTCTTCTGTGTTTCCATACAAATTGTGAAATTGTTTCTTCTAGTTCTGTGAAAAATGCCATTGGTAGTTTGGTAGGGATTGCATTGAATCTGTAGATTGCTTTGTGTAGTATAGTCATTTTCACAATGTTGATTCTTCCAATTCAAGAACATGGTATATCTCTCCATCTGTTTGTATCATCTTTAATTTCTTTCATCAGTGTCTTATAGTTTTCTGTATACAGGTCTTTTGTCTCTTTAGGTAGGTTTATCCCTAGGTATTTTATTCTTTTTGTTGCAGTGGTAAATGGGAGTGTTTCCTTAATTTCTCGTTCAGATTTTTCATCATTATTGTATAGGAATGCAACAGATTTCTGTACATTCATTTTGTATCCTGCTACTTAACCAGATTCATTTATTAGCTCTAGTAGTTTTCTTGTAGCATCTTTAGGATTCTCTATGTATACTGTCATGTCATCTGCAAACAGTGACAGCTTTACTTCTTCTTTTCCAGTTTGGATTCCTTTTATTTCTTTTTCTTCTCTGATTGCTGTGGCTAAAACTTCCAAAACCATGTTGAATAATAGTGGTGAGAGTCGGCAACCTTGTCTTGTTCCTGATCTCAGTGGAAATGCTTTCAGTTTTTCACCATTGAGAACGATGTTAGCTCTGGGTTTGTCATATATAGCCTTTATTATGTTTAGGTAAGTTCCCTCTATGCCTGCTTTCTGGAGGGTTTTTATCATAAATGCGTGTTGAATTTTGTTGAAAGCTTTTTCTGCATCTATTGAGATGATTGTATGGTTTTTTTTTCCTTCGATTTGTTAATATGGTGTACCACATTGATTGATTTACTTATATTGAAGAATCCTTGCATTCCTGGGTTAAACTCCACGTGATCATGGTGTATGATCCTTTTAATGTGCTGTTGGATTCTGTTTGCTAGTATTTTGTTGAGGATTTTTGCATCTATATTCATCAGTGATATTGACCTGTAGTTTTCTTTCTTTGTGACATCTTTGTCTGGTTTTGGTATCTGGGTGATGGTGGCCTCATAGAATGAGTTTGGGAGTGTTCCTCCCTCTGCTATATTTTGGAAGAGTTTGAGAAGGATAGGTGTTAGCTCTTCTCTAAATGTTTGATAGAATTCGCCTGTGAAGCCATCTGGTCCTGGGCTTTTGTTTTTTGGAAGATTTTTAATCACAGTCTCAATTTCAGTGCTTGTGATTGGTCTGTTTATATTTTCTATTTTTTCCTGGTTCAGTCTCGGAAGGTTGTGCTTTTCTAAGAATTTGCCCATTTCTTCCTGGTTGTCCATTTTATTGGCATATAGTTGCTGGTAGTAATCTCTCATGATTGTTTGTATTTCTGCAGTATCAGTTTTTACTTCTCCATTTTGATTTCTAATTCTGTTTGAGTCTTCTCCCTTTTGTTCTTCATGAGTCTGGCTAATGGTCTATCAATTTCGTTTATCTTCTCAAAGAACCTGCTTTTAGTTTATTGACCTTTGCTGTTGTTCCCTTCATTTCTTTTTCATTTATTTCTGATCTGATCTTTATGATTTCTTTCCTTCTGCTAACTTTGGGGGTTTTTTGTTGCTGTTGTTCTTCTTTCTCTAATTGCTTTAGGTGTCAGGTTAGGTTGTTTATTTGAGGTGTTTCTTGATTCTTGAGGTAGGATTGTATTGCTATAAACTTCTCTCTTAGAACTGCTTTTGCTGCATCCCATAGGTTTTGGGTTGTCATGTTTTCATTGTCATTTGTTTCTAGGTAGTTTTTGATTTCCTCTTTGATTTCTTTAGTGATGTCTTGGTTATTAAGTAGTGTATTGTGTAGCCTCCATGCGTTTGTATTTTTTACAGATCTTTTCCTGTAATTGATATCTAGTCTCATAGCGTTGTGGTCGGAAAAGATACTAGATACGATTTCAGTTTTCTTAAATTTCCCAGGGTTTGATTTGTGACGCAACATATGATCTATCCTGGAGAATGTTCCATGAGCACTTGACAAGAACATGTATTTTGTTGTTTTTGGATGGAATGTCCTATAAATATCAATTAAGTCCATCTTGTTTAATGTATTATTTAAAGCTTGTGTTTCCTTATTTATTTTCATTTTGGATGATCTGTCCATTGGTGAAAGTGGGGTATTAAAGTCCCCTACTATGATTGTGTTACTGTGGATTTCCCCTTTTATGGCTGTTAGCATTTGCCTTATGTATTGAGGTGCTCCTGTGTTGGGTGCCTAAGTATTTACAGTTGTTATATCTTCTTGGATTGATCTCTTGATCATTATATAGTGTCCTTCTATGTCTCTTGTAATAGTCTTTATTTTAAGTATATTTTGTCTGATAAGAGAATTGCTACTCCAGCTTTCTTTTGATTTCCATTTGCATGGAATATCTTTTTCCATCCCCTCACTTTCAGTCTGTATGTGTCCCTAGGTCTGAAGTGGGTCTCTTGTAGACAGCATATATATGGGTCTTGTTTTTGTATCCATTCAGCCAGTCTATGTCTTTTGGTTGGAGCATTTAATCCATTTACATTTAAGGTAATTATCAATATGTATGTTTCTATTACCATTTTCTTAATTGTTTTGGGTTTGTTATTGTAGGTCTTTTCCTTCTCTGTGTTTCCTGTCTAGAGAAGTTTCTTTAGCATTTGTTGTAAAGCTGGTTTGGTGGTTCTGAATTCTCTTAGCTTTTGCTTGTCTCTAAAGGTTTTAATTTCTCCGTCAAATATGAATGAGATCCTTGCTGGGTAGAGTAATCTTGGTTGTAGGTTCTTCCCTTTCATCACTTTAAATATGTCCTGCCAGTGCCTTCTGGCTTGCAGAGTTTCTGCTGAAAGATCAGCTGTTAACCTTATGGGGATTCCCTTGCATGTTATTTGTTGTTTTTCCCTTGCTGCTTTTAATATTTTTTCTTTGTATTTACTTTTTGATAGTTTGATTAATATGTGTCTTGGCATGTTTCTCTTTGGATTTATCCTGTATGGGACTCTCTGCACTTCCTGGACTTGATTGACTATTTCCTTTCCCATATTAGGGAAGTTTTCAACTATAATCTCTTCAAATATTTTCTCAGTCTCTTTCTTTTTCTTTTCTTCTTCTGGGACCCCTATACTTCGAGTGTTGGTGTGTTTAATGTTGTCCTAGAGGTCTCAGAGACTGTCCTCAATTCTTTTCATTCTTTTTTCTTTATTCTGCTCTGCAGGAGTTTTTTCCACTATTTTATCTTCCACGTCCCTTATCTGTTCTTCTGCCTCAGTTTTTCTGCTATTGATTCCTTCCAGAGAATTTTTAATTTCATTTATTGTGTTGTTCATCATTGTTTGTTTGCTCTTTAGTTCTTCTAGGGCCTTGTTAAATGTTTCTTATATTTTCTCCATTCTATTTCCAAGATTTTGGATCATCTTTACTATCATTACTTTCAGTTCTTTTTCAGGTAGACTGCCTATTTCCTCTTCATTTGTTTGGTCTGGTGCGTTTTTACTTTGCTCCTTCATCTGCTGTGTGTTTCTCTTTCTTCTCATTTTGCTTAACTTACTGTGTTTGGGGTCTCTGTTTTGCATGCTGCAGGTTCGTAGTTCCCGTTGTTTTTGGTGTCTGCCCCCAGTGGCTAAGGTTCAGTGGGTTGTGTCGGCTTCCTGGTGGAGGGGACTGGTGCCTGTGTTCTGGTGGATGAGGCTGGATCTTGTCTTTCTGGTGCACATGACCATGTATGGTGGTGAGTTTTGGGGTGTCTGTGACCTTATTATGATTTTCGGCAGCCTCTCTGCTAATGGGTGGGGTTGTGTTCCTGTCTTGCTAGTTGTTTGGCATAGGGTGTCCAGCACTGTAGCTTGCTGGTCATTGAGTGGAGCTGGGTGTTAGCATTGAGATGGAGATCTCTGGGAGACATTTCACCATTTGATGTTGCATGGAGTCGGGAGGTCTCTGGTGGACCAATGTCCTGAACTCGGCTCTCCCACCTCTGAGGCACAGGCCTGACCCCCGGCCGGAGCACCAAGACCCTGTCAGCCACACTTTTGGGAAGTCTGAGGTCTTCTGCCAGCGTTCAGTAGATGTTCTGTAGGAGTTGTTTCACATGTAGATGTATTTCTGATGTATTTGTGTGGAGGAGGGTGATCTCTGCATCTTACTCTTTCGCCATCTTGAAGGTCTCCTCTATTTTCACTTTATAGATAAAGAAACAAAGACATAGACAGGTTATGTAATTTGCCTGAGACCATGGTGATATGTTTTAGTAGAACCAGTATGAAAACTCAGGCAGTCTAGCTCCAAAAGCTACACTATTAACCACCACTGCCTTTACAAAATGCATTGGAATATCACATATATAGATCATCACAACTGAAATTGAATCTGAATAATGGGTTGGTACTTTTCAAAGTAGTAAAGAGGCAATAAGTTATCTTGAATACCATTCCTCAGTGTCCGTCATAGTATATACCAGTATAGCTAATAAGATAAGGTGTCTGTCACCCTTGCTTGCCCATGACTGACCAGCATCCCCAATCTCACTGTCTGTTACAAGAAGAGATCCTGTGTAGCCTTAAATAGTGGGACTGTTTTCCACTC
Source organism: Balaenoptera acutorostrata (assembly GCF_949987535.1). Lineage (NCBI taxonomy): Eukaryota > Metazoa > Chordata > Mammalia > Artiodactyla > Balaenopteridae > Balaenoptera > Balaenoptera acutorostrata. The sequence goes on from NC_080074.1 coordinate 92,859,007, forward strand.
ACTCATTTACCTTATAAATGGTTTTCTACAACCCTGGTATACCAGTATGATTTTGTTGGAGGAGTTGAGGAGGAAACCAAAATGTAGGAATATAAATGGAGTTGCAGCCTGCCCCAAATTCAGCACCCACTTAATGGTGTCTTGCAGAGGTAGTAAGTACCATGAAAGTGAGGAGATTTTCAGTGAGTTTCAGACCTGGTGATCAGGGAATATATGGGAGACCCATCGTTGAAAGGGGAAGGAACAACCTGAAGTGCAGAGACCACATAAAAATTTTTCAGAAGAAGATGGGCATTAAAAGAGGAAAAGTGGCACTTGAATTATATGTGGCTAATTCTCAAGTTCATTCTTCAGCTTTCAGACCGTGTGACTTCTGGGAAGTGTTCTCTAATCATCCCCAAGTCTGATTTTGGTGCCTCTCTTATGGAATCTAATAATAAACTGTACAACCACTTTAACTCATTCCAAACAAATGTTAAAAATTATAGGGGGCTTCCCTGGTGGAGCAGTGGTTGAGAATCTGCCTGCCAATGCAGGGGACACGGGTTCGAGCCCTGGTCTGGGAAGACCCCACATGCCGCGGAGCAGCTGGGCCCGTGAGCCACAATTACTGAGCCTGCGCATCTGGAGCCTGTGCTCTGCAGCGAGAGGCCGCAATAGTGAGAGGCCTGCGAACCACGATGAAGAGTGGGCCACGCTTGCCACAACTAGAGAAATCCCTCGCACAGAAATGAAGACCCAACACAGCCATAAATAAATAAATAAAATTTAAAAAATATTATAGGGAATATTGACAAATGTTTTCACAAGAAATTTATCTTGAAAAATGAAACAAAAATTTGCACATGTCTACTTTATCTGACATTTAACAAAATTTACCTTAAGTGTAATGATATTCCTTTTCTTAAAATGAACAAAGAATGAAACACATGACAATAAAGAAATTAGCTTTGACTTTATATCTAACTTTTCAAATATAATAAAGAGAATCTAAGTTTGAAGAATAATTATAATGATCAGCCCACCATAATTATAAAGATAACCTAGCATATGCAACATGATCATAAAAAGAAATCAAGGGCTTGTCAATTTTCCCTAAAGTCTGTCTTATCCTTACATTGTCAAATAAGCTCTTTGAAGAGCTCATCTCTAATCCTTGTTGATTTTCTTTTTTCATTTTTTCTACCACTGAAAAGTGTAGTATTTTTAACTACATTAATATGCATTAACTATATTAAATATATTTAACTGAATTAATTAGTAGTTACCAGTTATTAATGCAGTTAATCATTACCAATGATTAATGTCATTCTCCAACATCACTTTCAGGAATTTTGTGGAATCTTACACTTCTTCCAAGATTTGTAGGTTCACTTCGCCATCACATGCCATTGTGCTTTCATTGTTTTTAGATGTTTACAATAGCTAACAACTGGTGAAAGACTGACAAATAAGAAATGAAGACGTGGATGCAATGGGGAGGATGCTTGGCATTAGAAGCAGGGCGGATATTCAGCCAGTAAACACTGCTGTGGCCATATCAGTTGCTAAATTTTTGACATACGTCCATACCTTGAAGTAAAATCACTACTTTGATGCCCAAAATATGCCAATGGCTGCTACCCTCACTTGCCTGACTCTGCTCTGGGATTCCCCCAAACTTCCTCATAATGCAATAAGTGGAGTAGAAATCCCTGGCACAGCACAGGGTCCCCATGGCCTTGCCCCAGTGTTTTAGCAGACATCCTTTCTGATTGGTTAGTGACTATGCTGTCCCTGGACAAAAGACAGGTGGAACAGGATGTTTGAATTAAAATTATTTTTTAAAGTAGTCAGTTTATTAGTGAATATTCCCAGTGTGAGATACTTTTGTTTCCCTAGGCAACACTGCAACTTCAGAGACTCAGAAAATGAATATTTGGATATGGTGACTCCCATTCTTCCCTGCTAGCATGGTTTTTAGCACATTCTACTGCAAGTGTTTCTTCAACTGTTTTTTTTTTTTCTTTAATAATCTGGATTTTCCATGACAGTAAAGCACAGATCTGTATTTTTCAATGTTCTATCTAGTGAACAAAGCTTTCACTCTTCTTCTATGAAGTCTTTGTTGATTTCATACCAGCGAAGTAAAAGCTAAAGTCCTCACAGTGGTCTTCAAGGATCCTCATTGTCTTCCATCAACTGTGACCTGATGGCTTGTTACTCTCACCCTTCCTCATCCTGGTCCAGCCACACTGGCTTTCTTGCTATTCCTTAAATTTGCCAGGGTGCTATCTCCAGGGCCTTAGTATTTGTTGTTCCCTCTGCTTGAAACTCTTTCCTTAGATATTTTCACAGCTCATTTTTTCAGCTGCTTACAGATGTAATCCTTCAGATATTTACTTAAAATATTTCTTCTCAGGGAGTCCTTTCTGATCCACTTATTTAAATATTCATTCCTGTCAGTCCATATGCCTCTTATGTGCATTATTTTTCTCTATAGATGTATGACTGTCTAGAGAAAATATTTATCTGTCTCGTCTTCTAAATTGTAAACCCCACAGGGGCAAGGACTTCTTCAGTTCTTCACTAATGTGTCTGTGGTCCCTAGAACAGTGCTTAGAACATAATAGGTGCCCAATTAATATTTTTGGATTAAAAAAAGCAGCGAATGAAAGCAAATTTTCCTTAAGATGTCCATTTGAGTCTCCACTAAGGGAAATGTAAATTAACATTTATTTATTGAAAAACTTCAGTGTGAATGATGCTTTCTTATTCATCAAAATAATCTTGAGGGTTAGAAGTAAATATTTCTTTCTTATTAAAGAAACACAGGTCCCAGAGTAGCTTACCCAAGGAGGCAGAGGAAGGATTCAACCACAAGTAATGAAGGGTTCTGAAGCCCATGTTCCTTTTGACACCATTAGGTAACTTCTACAGTACAAAAAGATTTCTAGAATATCTATTGTACCAGAAATTACACATTGTCAGAGGTTGTGCCATTAGTCACAATGGCCTCATGTATTTTGAATTTCTAATCTAAGTACTAACATGTGAAGATACGGCAAAGTGGGAAGAGAGGAAATTAAAAAAACGCTGCCCCTGCCCTGCTTTCTAAGCACTGGTTTCCATGTACTTTCCACACTCAAAGTTATAATTACAAAAATCTACGTCATTATATTACTCTCACACTTGGAACTGATCCCTATTTTAAAAAAGCTGACAACTGCAGCAATATGAAATGGAATCTTAAAAAATAAGTCCCTTAGTCAGCTTGTTATCTTTTGTTAATTGTTTCACTTTAGAATGTGTTTCACTTATTTGATTGTTAATGAGGAAAACAGAATACAAAAAAATGTGGAAAAGGAAGTAGTGACTGACAGGGTGGCAGCATGACTGCAGCTACCATGGACAGCGACAGCACAAGCTGGAAAATGATGCCTTCTCCTTAAGGCAACACCCTGTACTGAGATGATGGCTTGGCAAAGGAAGAGTTGAAATTTTAGTCTGCACTCATCAAATGTTTATTCCAAAATTTGATTTTCCATGGTCAGATAATCTGTAACATCCTGAAATCAAAATTCAGATATGAAATAGCTAATCTCCATTTGAGTTAATAACGAATCAGTCAGTTAACACATTTAACTACCTTATAAGACCTATTAATCAAGTAGCAAATTGTTTTTAATCAACCTGTGTTTTTGTATGCAACTCTATATCAAAACAATCTTATATATGTTTTCAGATAAATTTAAAATTTAGTGACTAACACCCTTCTCATAATCTTATCATCATGGATCTTTTTGGCAAAATTATTAAGCATCTTGATTAACCATTCCTTTTCCAGACCTAGCTGGTAATGATGTTTGGTTTCTGAAAATCAAAGACATTGTAAAAGTATACTGATTTCTTTCATAGTTGCTTATCCTTAAAGTATATTGTAAATTTAAAAAATAGTTCCAGAACTCAGAATGGTGTTTGAAACCCCAGCTAGATTATTGCAATAACTAAATAATAATCCCCAACCCTACTCTTCATGTATTTCTCACTGAGTTTTTAAGAGGACAATACTTATTTGAATGTATAATTTTGGATATATTTGTTGACAATTGAATTATACTACTTTTTCATTTTGCAGAAAATTTGCTTTTTTTCCTCATTTTGTAAAGTGCTTCCTTTACCATTGAATCGAACAAAAAAATAGAAAGCAGTAAAAAATACTACAATCTCTAATGTTTAAAAGCATATTTGGGAAATGCTATGTTCTGCTTAGTATAATTTAGTCAACAGAATATTAATATATATTATGCTCAGATTATCAATGTTATAGTCTTAGAACACAGTAAAATACATTGAACACAAAGGCAATTCAAAACATTCAAAATGTAAATTCATCTATTATTTTTGTCACTCTGAACAAATCATAGGAGTTTTCAGGACATCAGGACTATTCCTACATATATTTTCATTGTCCTATCATAGCTGGGGAGTAAATAGATATTTTCAGTTGATACAACACTGGATGAAAGAATGTTATACTCAATTTAAAAATTAGGACTATATTTGGAAATAAAATATAAGCATTTGCAGGGCTGGTAATTATTGATACACATATTCAGAAAGATTACAAAGAATTTACCAGCTATTACATTTGAGTTTCCATTATTCTTAAAATAAATGTATACATCCTTTATCTAACTTATTTCATATGCAGTCTTTCTTAGTGATACATATGAATTGAAGCTCCATTTTTACTACATGCTTTATTCAACTTTATTCAAACTTCGTTGTAGAGTTGACACTTTATCATTAGTGTTTCTCTGTCTCTAAAATATCATCATTCCTACCCACCCTCATCCTTTTCTGGCTTCTTTGAATAGAGCTTCACTTCTGTATCTTCTTTCCCCATTAACATTGTGTCCCTGAGCTTCCTCCCTCACTATTCCTAACAAGGTTACATTTTCTATCTTAAACAACTTTTAGAAGGTTCCATTTTGATGAATAGTTTAAAACAATTTCAAAAACAAAAATCAAAACTAATTCACTGATTTCCTAAAATATTAATGATACAACTGAAATTTGCTGATCATTCTATTTCTTTTAATATGTTTTTATGATATTTTGCCTTTTTACCCAGCCCTATGAATCTTGATTAGAATATCCCTTTCTGTTGAATTGATGCTCTCTAATATCCCAATGCTAATTTTATAACAATTCCTGCAAATTAACCAAACTCAACAATATTCTGTTCATTTTTAACTCTGAAAAAAATATTATATATAATTTTTTGAAAAAAATCTGACAAAGTGCATTATGAGATACTGAAATGCTTTATAAAGAATAAAAGGAGCAATTTCTGTATTGAGTTGAAAGTTGATCTGCAAGAACCCTTGAATTTTTAGGATGCTAGTTCTCTACTTCTGGGACAAGAGAGAAATTACAATGAAGTCTCACAGTGCTTGCTGTTCTGCCAATAGTTAGGAAGTTTACGTCTGAAATTTAATTTTAAGCTAGAGTGAAATATTTCTTAGAGTATGATATTGCTTTTACTCTCTATATACCTGATCAGGCCAAAACTGATTTCTTACTTTATCCCAAATCCAAAATCAGACAAAGAGCCTCTAAAGCTGCCCCAAAGGATTGTGATCAGTACTGAAGTCATTCTGAAAATGTTACAAAATCCCTTATCCAGTGCTTTCTTGTCTGTATATGTATTTGACCTATTAGCTGGGAAGAGAATCTTAAAAAGTTACATTCTTTCACTACTATTTTGAGGTGAGAACCCAGTATTTTTCTTTTACTGTAATTCACTATTTAGATTTCACATGGTTTATTTATGTAAAAAATAGTCATAATATATGTTCTATAATATAACAATTTTTAAAATATAGAACAAGAATTTAAAGGGAATTGTAAAGCAAACATCAATGTCTTTCAAGATTTTATGACTCCTCCATCGACTCTTTTTAGATGTCTTTCCTACATTTGATGTTATAGCAGCCTTTTAGCCACTTGATATAGTCTTCCTTAAATATTCAAATTTAATTTTCATATGGGTAATTCATTTTTACACTCTTTTTATGTATTTACAATGATACAATCATGAATGGAAACAAACTCTTTTGGTATGCAAATAATTCAGCCATCAGACCCAAAATGCATGGTGGTACTAAAGAGTAGTGTCTTATTATAAGAGAGTGTTCAGTGTGATGTGGGTATCATACAGTAGGTTTTACAGAGGGAATGAAGAACATGCACAAAGTAACAGTTTAAATGGAGGTGGGTTAATAATACATTTATAGTACTTGTTTTTTCCTTAACATGTCAGGCCCACAGTTAAATGTGTCTTGTGAGAATAACTTTGCATTTGCTTAGAAGGAGGAAATGGGCAACCCTTGAGAAATTGATCTCAAAATATATGCATAAGAATCACTTGGGACCCTAGTTAAAAATTCAAATTCTTAGCACTAATCCAAAGACACTGGTTCTAGAGAGAAAACCCAAGATATTTTTTAAAAAATTGGCATCCCAGCTGATTCTAGTACAAGTGATCCATGAATATATTTTGTGAAATAGTACAATATAATGTGCAGACCTCCCAGAAACAGGGAATAGTTTGCTTCCTAACACCTAATATGACTTTATCGTTATTTTTTCTGATTATGGAGGTGAGATAATCCCGTGTAGAAAATTTAGAAAAATTGCTAAATCAAATAGTGAAAACCACCCAGAATCTCATTTTTCAGATGTAATAGTTCAAAAATATTTTTGTGTATTTACAATGATTCATATATATATACTAACAAACACATTTATAAATTATATGAGAGGCAATTCTTTTCCTTAGAAAATATTTTCCCATCTCTATTAGTCAAATTGTAGTAAAACAAAACATAAACCATGCCATTTAGAGTAGCATCAAAAATAATAAAATTCTTAGGAATAAATGTAACCAAGGAGGTGAAATGTCTATACCAAAAAAAAAAAAAAAAATTGATGAAAAAAATGGAAGAAGACACAAATAAATGGAAATACATTCCATGTTCATGGATTAGAAGACTATATATTGTTAAAATATCCATACTACCCGAAGCAATCTATAGTTTCAATACAATACTGATAAAAATTTTTTCACAGAAATGGAAAAACCAATGCAGAAATTTGTAGGAAGCCACTAAAGATCAAAAATAGCTAAAGCAATCTTAAGAAATAAGAGCCAAGCTGGAGACGTCACACTTCATGATTTGAAACTATATTACAAAGCAATAGTTATCAAAGCAGCATGGTACTGGTATAAAAATGGATACAGACCAATTGAACGGAATATAGAGCCCAGATAAAAACTCACATATGCAGTCAACTGTCATTTGATAGGGGGGGCCAGGAATACTCAATGGAGAAAGAGTAATCTCTTCAATAAATGGTGCTGAGAAAACTGGATACCCCCAAGCAAAATAATGAAATTAGACCCCTATCCTAAAACATACAAAAATAAACTCAAAATGGTTAAAAGATTTAAGCATCAGACCTGAAAAACCATAAAACCAAATAACCTGAATAAAATATGGACAAAAGACATGAATAGGTATTTTTCCAAAGAAGACATACAAATGAGCAACCTCTTTAATGTTGGTCTTGTCAATGATTTTTTGGATTTGACATCAAGAGCAAAGGCAACAAAAGCAAAAATAAACAATTGGTATTACATCAAATCGGCAATAGGTATGTGAAAAGGTGTTCAACACTACTAATCATCAAGAATATGCCAATCAAAACCACAATGAATCATCAGTTTACACATTTTACAATGGTTATTGTCAAAAAGATAACATGTAAATGAGGATGTGGAGAAAATGAAACCCTTGTACACTGTTGGTTGGAAGGTATATTGGTGCAGCCATTATGGAAAACAACCTAAGTGCCCATTGACAGATGAATGTGAGATAGAAAAAGAAAAGAAAATGTGAGATAGATACATCTATCTATCTATCTATATCTATAATATAGATATATATATATCTGTGTGTGTGTGTGTATATATATATATATATATATAAAATGGAATATTTTTCAGCCTTAAGAAAGAAATCCTGCCATTTGTGATGACATGGATGATTCTGGAAGGCATTATGCTAATTTAAATAAGTCAGACAAAGAAAGATAAATATTATATGGTATCACTTACATGTGAAATCTTAAAAAGAAAAGAGGGAAGAAGAGTAAAGTCAAACTCATAGAAATAGTAGAATGGTAGTAGCCAGGGGCTGGGGAGGGGAAAAATGGCTAGCGGTTGGTCAAAATGTACAAACTTTCAGTTATAAGATGAATAAGTTTGGGGGACCTAATATATAGCATGGTGCCTGTACCTAATATTATGTATTGTCTACTTGAAATTTACTGAAAGAGTAGATCTTAAGTATTCTTACCAAAAAAAAGAGAAAGTATGTGAAGTTCTGAATGTGTTAGTTAACTTGATTGTGATGATAGTTTCATGATGTATACATATATCAAAGCATCACATTGTGCACCTTACAAATATTCTAATTTTATCTGTCAGTTATACCTCAATAAAGCTAGGGAACAAAAAGAAAAAAATGAAGTCCATCCACATTTTTGAATGAATGAATGAATAAATGAATTAACTTGCTGATAAGGAAATACATACAAGTACAATTTTGAACAAATATAAAATTAGAAATATGCAATATGATATGAAATTGCAAAACATAGTGCATGTGTATACTATAAATGGAAATAGTTATACATAACTTCTATATAACAATTCTTACATATATTTTCATTTTTTTCTTGAATTAATTATTGAGCACTTCTCTAGATGCTGTAGCTATAGCAGTGACTCATAGAGTTTATATGAGTGGAGCAGCAGACAGATAATATAGAATATGTCAGTTTGTGATAAATGCTGTGATGGCAGAAAATGTTGGATTAGGTTATAGAGAGTGCTTGCAGATGTGTTAGTATCTAAAGAAAATGTCTAGAAACAATTCGCTGATTTGTGCAGAGGACTGAATGACATGAATGGATGAGAATAGGGTATTCTGGATAAGAGCTTTCCAGATAGAAGACAAAGGAGAGAAAAGACCCAAGTTAGAAGAAGACCTGGTCACTCTCAAAATGTTATTTTATTTTCATGTCAGAGTCATAGACTGAGAACAGATCATGCAAGACCCTGCTGAAAATATCAAGGCTTTTGAACTTAACCCTGAGAAAGACAGAAAACTACTGGAGGATTTTGTGCAGATAAGTGACTTGTTTTAAAAAAGATTACTTTAGTTACTCTGTGAGGAAAAAACTGTACAGGCAAAAAAGTTGGGGCCTTTTGGGTCCTGTTTCCATATTCCAGGCAAAAGATGATGGCAGATCAGATGCCAGTGCGAGATAGTTGTGGAAATGACACTGAGAACTGGTTGGATTCTAAATACTTTTTGACGGTAGAACTAACAGAGTTGTTAGATAGATTAGATCTGGGATATGGAAGAAAGGTGACAGATGACTCTAAGGTTTTCGTCCTGAACCACCTAAGGGGTGGAGTCACCTCTAGCGGACTTTGGGAGAAGCAGATTGTTTTTTCCAAAATGCCATATCATGCTATGTAGTTGATCTACAGTGTTGAATGGGTTGGATGTGGTAAAAAGATATGCCAAAATTTTATTAATTATAGATTATTCAAATAGAAAATATAGAAGGGGAAGATCTCAAACTGAAGAAAGCAATATTTTACCATGAAAAGGTACTACTGTTGTACAATATGATAAATAATAGAGATAATTTTCTCAATGATGACTTTGACCAGCATTTCATGATCATACATTAAGTGAAAAAAGCAAAATAAAAGTATGTGATTAGCAATATGAACCCAATTTAAAAATATACCTGTGTGTGTGTATATAATACATCAAACTATATATTAGAGTTTTTTGATACTAATGATTTTCATTTTCATTTTAATAATTTTTTCAGTATTTTCCAAATTGTCTGAAAAGAAAAATATAAAGAGATAACAATTGAAGTACTGAATATTGGGGTAGATTAATGTGTCTTATTTTTAACTCAAAAGTTATTTCCATGTCTTGCAATCACCTTATATGTTTGGTCAATATTGTATAGTAATAGGATGATGATTTTTCCCTTTAAATAAGTGATCTCTATTATGTATTTGTTATTCCTTTTGAAGACCCTATATCTACTAATTACCAATTCCTAAGAATGTATTAACATCACCTCCTCACACATATCTAATACTTCAGATATAAGAAAATTTTCCAATTGTGTCACATTTTAACAAAACAATCCACATAAAGAAAACTTTGTAGGATGTAGTGATGAAAAGTTTATATCACCTTCTCCACATATTTTTGTTTGTAAAAATGTGCATTATATATACATGATTTCTACATTTATTGAGATTGATATTTCATATTATTAAGATACTTGGCTATCAAAGCTTCAGGGACACTAAATAATGTTAAGAGGTTACAATATTGGCTTGGTATGAATAACATTTAAATGATTTATGTATGTTTACTCTAGTAAAAGAATAGAAAAACATAACCCTATAAAATTAAAATAAAAAGTATAAAACAAACATTGGTATTTAACTAAACTCAGTACATTGAATTTTACTAGTCAGTCCTTAATGTCTGTTTTTCTGTTCTAGGATACTATGCAGGCTACTACATGTACTCCGAAAGCAAATCCTCTGACATACTCCCCCTTTTTGTATCTTCAGCATCTTGTATAGTTTCTGGTATTTTATTTATTTATTTTTAATTATTTATTTGGCTGTGCCGGGTCTTCATTGCCACGTACAGGATATTTTAGTTGCGGCATGTGAAATCTAGTTTCCTGACCGGGGATCAAACCCAGGCCCCCTGCATTGGGAGCGTGGAGTCTTAGCCACTGGACCACCAGGGAAGTCCCTGGTATTTTAAAAGAACTTAATATTTGGTGAAATAAACCACACAGATAAACTAATGATTTCAGCATATTTTCAGAAACTTTCCTGGCCCAGAATATCAAAATGCATATCTCTCAAAATTGAATAGCCATAGAAAAAATGACACATTTGTTGCTGGCAGTAGTAAGTGTTTAAGTTCTTTTCCTTCTACTTCTTTATCTGGATGACTATGGATCATCATGGTAAATCAACTAGGAATTATATTCCAGATTTTGTGGAATCATTAAAGGAATGGGTGTTTGTGTGTGTGTGTGTAGTTTCCTTATTAGCTTATCCTTAGTTGACTGTAGTTAAGAAACTAATCCACTAAAGGCATGCTCAGTTTCTTCTGGTTGCTCCAGTGTATCATTTTCATCTTTGTTCTTTTAATTATATTTCTTCCACTAGATTCCTACAGGTACAAACTAGAAAGATGAAAGTTTAATAAACACTTAACAACTCTTAAAAATCTAATATATAATTTTCAGCGATGTTGGGCTTATTCTTTGCTAGTTTAAAAAAAAAAAAAGGAAAAGGGGGAGGAAGAGCAAATCGATTTTACTTTCCAGTTCTGTGAAGGTGATTTTCAGTAGCACTTAAGAACTAAAGGGGGAAAAGTGATTGAGAAGGTAATTAAATGATAAAAAGTATCAGGCAAGGATGCAGAAAAAGTACAAATGGGGAAAATGATCAAATATGCTTGATCTTTAAAAATTACAGTTTCAAATCATATAAATTATAATTCTTGGAGCAGGAAAGAAATCTGTTTTTTGCCTATAATTTTTTTTTCAATTTTTTAAAGCAATAACTGTGGTTATGCTTTCTCTTCCTCTCTTTTTTCTTCCCTCCCACTAGTGTCATGATTTTTAAACAAGGCAATTACTTCATCATCCATGTCACTTTTCCTGTTAGTTTTATGTCTTTTGTTCAGAAATCAAGAATTTAAAAAATATTAATTATCAACTTTCCTTGTTTTTCATAATCTTTCTGTGATTATTACAAGCATTGTATAAAACCAACCACATTAACATGGGGCAATGTGTAGTGTCATATGTACTAGACAAAAAAGTAATAATCCTTATAGGTCATGGACATTAGGATAGTATTTCCGATCTAGGTGAATCAAGACTGCAGTTACAATAAGATACTCTGTGTTATAGAGCCTTAGTGTCTAAATCACTGATAACCAGATTAACACTTTGGGGGATGTAAGTCTTTCAGGTTATTAAAGTATAATTTACCAAATTGCTTTTCTAAATGCAACAATTTGGACATTACCTAATAGAGCTCAGAGTAATAGTAATTACAAAACATGAAGCCAGTCTTTAGTAATGACATTAGTGGCCTATGAATACCTTGAAATTTCTTGTACTTCTTTCTTTTTCTCCTGTTCTTATTCAGATTACCTTTCTGTTTCACTTTCAGCTCATGGTTCTGGTTTTCTTACTAAATAATTGCTTACTACTTGCCCTTCTGCATCGTGACGTGCTGTGCTTTTCTGGGTAGGAAGATTGTCTTAAACAGCTGCCTGGAGCAATCCAACCCCCACAACTATCACTGCTAATGCTCTGAGGGGACTATCTTTAGACCTTATGCAAAGGATGGGTTTAGACAATGATTTTGGGGTACAAGGATGAGAAAACACATCAAAAATTTTATATGATAGTATCTGATTTGAGTTAGAATGCTGTGACAGACCTTAACATCAACTTTATAAAAGTGACTAAATATATTTTAGATGTTTTAATTATATTCATATTCACTATATCTGCATTTCAAAACTATCTGAGATTAGGAAAAAATCTGAAAGAAAAAACTGTGCCTTGGTTATTAAGGGAAACCATTAAATACTGAAGTGTATTTAATATGCAAAGATATAAATAAATGTTACATATTTATTAACATTTAACAAATCTGATATTCCTTTGAGGTTTTCCTCAACAGGCAAAGAATTGATGATTATTACAAATATCAAATAAATAATGAATATCCACAGGACTTAACAATACTCTCCTAGGTTTAGATACATTAATTTAAACTCAATAAGAGTTTTTTTGACTGAATACTTAAAGAAAAGCACTATTTTATACATTTTAGAGGTATTTTTAAAGACACGCTGAAATCGAGTGGGAAATGCAGGTAGTCAGGAAGAAGAGTGAGTAGAGAGACTGGGGAAATGGCTTTACGAATGAAAGAGACTAACACCTAATGAACAGGACCCAAGACCTCCCTTCCTGTTTCCAGTGTTCATCCAGCTAGTATAATAAGTAATGCTCTTTGGCCGGAGATCAAAATTCTGAACCTTAGGATTCTACTTTGCCACTGTCACTTCCCTAGAAATCTCTGAGAAGAATTAGCATATAGCACACACACAAGATAAATTTGCGACTTTCTTAACATAAGATCTTTATCTCTGGCACCAACCTAATATTCTTAGACTGGTTTAAGCCAGTGAAAGAAATTCCTTTGCTCTGTGTTAGACGCTTCCAACTTACCTTTTAATCTAAAATTCTACCACCAGTATCTTTCCAAACTGGTGGTAAGAAATGAGAGAGAAAGAGAAGACACAAAGGAAAATGAAGAGAGAAAGAATTGAAAATAGTTTGAGAATGATTCTCAAGGTAAATGCGATCTATCCTCTTTAGGATTATTTTACAGGTGAGCCTTGTTCTCCCTGCACTAGCCTGAGTGAGCATTGAGGAAGTCCTCTCCTAGAGATCAGATTTTCCAAGAGGGAAAACACCTACAGCAAAGGGTCTGTAAGAGAATTGGTCTTCACCTCATTATCTCCATACTGTTTGAATGAGGAATGAAAGAGAATCCTGAAATTATTTTTTTAGTGAGTAGAATGTAAAGCTACTGAAGCATGTTGAACAGGAAAGTGATGTATGATATTCATTTTAAAAATATGGAAGAAAGGGGAAGGGGAAAAATAAAGTTAGTCTGGACACTGGGAGATCGGTTTGGATGCTTGTTTATTTTTATGAGACTAAATTTAGGCAAACATATAAGAAGAGAGAGATGGGAGAGATAAGAAAAGTCAAAAATTAAAACAAACAAAATCTTCTAAGAACAAGGACAGTTTGAATTATGCAGGTTTCAAGAAAGTAAAGAATTTAGGATGATACTCAGATCTTTGGCTTTGATAGCTGGAACTACTGGGAAAACAGATTACATATTTCAGTGTGAAAGAAAAAGGTAAAAGTGCTTGGATCCCTCTCACTAACAATAGTTAGATTCCTCTCACTAGCAGTAGTTAATGTCTTATAGTGATTAGTGCTTCCTCAGGCTAAACAGAGAAACAACAGAACCTAAAACCTGTTTTAATGTACTAATAGCCTTGAATGAAGATATCAACTGTCACTTAAATAAGAAAATGATTAGGTTGTGAACATATTGGCCAATCTACTCATTTGCTGATCATCATCAGGCATTAGCTGGTTGCCAGACAACTACATGTTCCAACTGGGAAGATTCTCTCATGCTAACCAAGGATTAGATTATTTGACATCTTTGGGGATCTTTTTATATAATCTAAAGTCCTTGCAACAGATGGCAGTAATTTTACCTGAAGATATCTAAAAAAGTAAATTAGATTGGATGATTAAATTATTTTTTTAAATTCCCATAGTTTTCTTGGATTTAAAGGACCGTCCATTCCAATTGGCTGTATGGTTGGATATAAATATTTGTTAATTTTCCTACATGGATAATTGTAAGATTTTTATGTTTTTTCTTATAATTTGAAAACAAATTGTCAATGTATGTTGGCCATTTTTATTTCTTTAGTTAATTTTGGATACAACTTATTGTGCCTTTTTGAGCTTTATGTTTTCCAAAGTTCAGGAAATGGTATTTAAACATAATAGCTTGGATTATTCTTTTAGAGTACTTTAAATTCTTAGGTTGGACTATTTTCTGCTGTATATTCTTATCACTTGTCAAGTTGTAGTTTATGGACAGTACAGCGTAGTCGATAAAAGTGAGGCACAAGAATCAAAAAGACTTGGGATTGGATATCTTGGATATCTGCCATTTACAGGCTGTATAGCACACAAATTGTGTGGCATACTGTTAGCAGCAAGAAACAAAACTACTGACTCGAAAAGTGTTTATCTGTAAACAAATTTATTATCTCATAACTAAGATAGTTGGTTTCTGTAAGTGTCCCTCTTCCCTCGTTCCAACATTCCTTCAATTATCCCCTCATATCTTCCCAATGAATCCCTGCATTATGTACAGATGTACAACAGCTCAGTGATTTCCTTAAGACCCAGTAGTCTGCCTGTCCCTTAGGAACTGTATTCTTCTGGACATGAACAAAAAAATACATAGCTACATTTACTACTGGAGACTATCTTGTAGCCACAAAGTAAACAGTCTTAGAATGAAGCCAACACTGAACTATCTATAGACCAGGAACAGAAAGATCTTAGATCCTTGAGGACATCATTGAGTTACTGATCACTGTACCTAGCAAGTTTCCTTCCCTTGAACTTCCAGTTATATAGGATAATAAAGTTCTTTATTGATCAAGTTGATAAAGAGGGCAGGAGTTTTTGTACTGCTATATACAGAGTCAAAGTGGCAGATCCAGAAATCAAAGCCCACGTTTGTTTAACTCCGTTCCTTTTAACTATGTTATACAGTATCTATAAACCGTGATTAGAGAAACAGAAAGAAATACAAAGAGAAATTTAGCCCAAACATTAAACATTTCTTTAGGCTAATTAAGTCATCTTTGGACACAAATCCACACTTGGACCAGTGTGAGTCAGCAAAGGAATGCCATGAAGTGCGTGTTTTAGACTCAGAACCAGTTCCTGGAACTTTGAAATAAGGTGATCTTCTTCCAAAATATATGGCTATATGAAGGAGTGGTGATTTTCTTGACATTAAAAAAAAAAGTTCTCCTAGAAAGATATGAGAGGAGTAGAGAAGGGATGTTGAGGAAGCAAACAATGATGTGTGATCTTGGACATATTATTTACATTATCTTGGTCTTAATATTGATATAAAATGGAGACAACAGTAGTAGTAACAGTAGCTATTTCTTTGAGTTCTTGTGATGATTGAATAAAATAATACATATAAAATGCCCAATGCAGGTACATTCTAAAACTTCAATCAACCCTAGTAGTTAGTAGGTTTTCTGTTAATTTTCCTCAACATTCAGAAGAAAATTCCATAGTTTGTAGTTGTGCCGGATTTCTCCAGATTCACTTTCCAGAGCCTGTCAGCCTTCTCTGCATCCTGTGATCTTGGCCCATCCTACCTACATCATTGAATTCCCTTGCTCTGCAGCTTCTGGCTGTTTGATCAGTGTGAGACATTGACAGGAAATGGGAAGAAGGGAGAAGAGAGAACTTGGAGTATTTATTTATTCCCCAGGTTTCATCTCTTTGAGTTGCTATGGATTGACTGCATTAATCTACCAAAACTCACAGTTCCTCTCTGACTATTCTCAACATAGGGATATCCTCTCCAGATTGCAATAGCCACCCTGTTTCTTTGCCAATTTGATCAAGGGGTGTTTACAGTTCCCTCTGTTGCTGGCCCTAGGGTAGTACTGAGTTATGCCTGTGAGTTTCCTTACACTTGACTACATCTTTGCTTTATTCAACTTTCCTCAAATTACACATTTGAGTGTATATTACATTAACTGGTGGGACTCTGATTGATACTATCACTTGTATTTTTCAATTTTCTACTCAATTCTACTTTTATTGCTACTAGCGGTCATTTTAATTTTTATATTGCATGCTTATTTTTTTTTTTGCAGATTTTTCTGTATCCCAGATCAATTATCATTTCTGTAGCCTCTCTTCCTACAACTCTTTGCATCTTTTTTAAAGTTATCATATTTTTCTTGTATCCGGTTGAGATCCACACACAATCTATTTTTGGTGAGAGTACCAGTAGAGGTTTCTGGCTTTTGGGCAGCAGCCATAGAGTTTGGAGCTCAGCATCAGCCATTCAAGATCTGATGTTTATGGACAGCTGCAGAGTCAGTGGGATTTTCACTGGTGCAGTCCTAAGAGGTTGCGGGAATTGGCTCGTGGGTGATATTCTATCAATCCTGATTTTACTGTTTTGGAGAATCTGAGAACTATCTATTTTAAAAAATGATTTTCTTCTTATTAAATTGGTTCTTTTATCAATCGTGAATCCTGACCATTACCGTAGGTCTATTTTTTTAGTTCATGCCAGAAGAAAGATTAATCCTGCCAGATACTGTTTTTGGCAACAAGCAGATCATGTAGATCTCTTGCTTTGGCTTTACTCAATACTTGGGCATTAGTTGAATTTCTCTTCTGAGATTTTTTGATCTGATGTTAGAATGACATGCCTAGGTGCTAGCCCAATATCTTTCTAATGCCTAACATCCATTTTTTCCTATTATGCCTTTCTGCTGATCAGAGTCAAAATATTATTGTACGCATCTTCCTGGTACTCTGGCACACTAAATTAATGAAATAACTTTAAAAATTACAATTCCTAGGATGCATTGATTTGAGGAAATCTTCCTTTCTCTTTCCTACCCTTGAGCACTTTAGTTGTTAAACTATTGTATATCATTCAACATTTGCAAGCTCCTATATCACAAACTCCTTGCTTCTTCCACCTCAACCTCCCCACACTGCCTTAACCCTGAAATCCCCCCTTCTCAATCGTCCCATCTCTGAACATTTCTAATTTCCCCTCCATGTTAGAATTTTGAATGAATAGAGAATAATTTTGATGGCCGGCAGAAATAAAGGTGAATAGCCTACATTCTTAAAAATGTTTGTAAACTTTTAGTTTTAGTTAGGCAATAATATGTGTTCCCAAGATAAGGTAAACAAATTGAAGTAAAAACCAAATAGAGTATTCTCCTACTTTCAGACCGATGACCTTGCTAGAAAGCAAAGATGAGTTTGTGCTTCTGAACTTCTCCATTCAAGTTCATTTGCCTTGAATTTATTGAAAATTCATTATAAATCTTACAGACACATTATATTTAAAATGTCCATTGACAGATGAATGGATAAAGATGTGGTATATATATACAATGGAATATTACTCAACCATAAGAAAGAATAAAATAATGCCATTTGCAGCAACACGGATGGAACTAGAGGTTATCATATTAAGTAAAGTAAGTCAGACAGAGAAAGATAAATGTCATATGATATCACTTATATGTGTAATCTAAAAAAATACTGCAAATGAATTTATTTACAAAACAGAAATAGACTCACAGATATAGAAAACAAAGTTACAGTTACCAAAGGGGATAGCGGGGGCGAGGAGTTGGGAAAGATAAATTAAGAGTTTGGGATTAACATATAGACACTACAATATATAAAATAGATAACCAACAGGGACTTACTGTATAGCACAGAGAACTCTATTCAATATTTTGTAATAACCTATAAGGGAAAAGAATCTGAAATAGAATATATATACATATATATGTATCTATAACTGAATCACTGCTGTACACTTGAAACTAACAGCATTTTAAATTAACTATACTTCAATAAAATAATAAACCCAAGGGGAGGAGGAGAAGATGGCGGAAGAGTAAGACGCGGAGATCACATTCCTTCCCACAGATACAGTAGAAATACACCTACACGTGGAACTGCTCCTACAGTACACCCACTGAACGCTGGCAGAAAACGTCCGACCTCCAAAAAGGAGGTGAATCAAAAAAGATCTTGCTGTGGGAAGATGGCGGAAGAGTAAGACGCGGAGATCACATTCCTTCCCACAGATACAGTAGAAATACACCTACACGTGGAACTGCTCCTACAGAACACCCACTGAACGCTGGCAGAAAACGTCCGACCTCCAAAAAGGCAAGAAACTCCCCCTGTACTTGGGTAGGGCAAAAGAAAAAAGAAATAACAGAGACAAAAGAATAGGGACGGCACCTGCACCAGTGGGAGGGAGCCGTGAAGGAGGAAAGGTTTCCACGCACTAGGAGCCCCTTCGCGGGCGGAGACTGCGGGGGGCGGAGGGGGGAAGCTTCAGAGCCACGGAGGAGAGCGCAGCCACAGAGGTGCGGAGGGCAAAGCGGAGAGGTTCCCGCACAGAGGCTCGGCGCCGAGCAGCACTCACCAGCCCGAGAGGCTTGTCTGCTCCCCCGCCGGGGCGGGCAGGGCTGGGAGCTGAGGCTCGGGCTGCGGTCGGATCGCAGGGAGAGGACTGGGGCTGGCGGCGTGAACACAGCCTGAAGGGGTTGGCGCACCACAGCTAGCCGGGAGGGAGACCGGGAAAAGGTCTGCAGCTGCCGAAGAGGCAAGAGACTTTTTCTTGCCTCTTTGTTTCGCTGCGCGCAAGGAGAGGGGATTCAGAGCGCCGCCTAAACGAACTCCAGAGAAGGGCGCAAGCCACGGCGATCAGCGCGGACCCCAGAGACGGGCGTGAGACGCTGGGGCTGCTGCTGCCGCCTCCAAAAAGCCTGTGTGCGAGCACAGGTCACTCTCCACACCAACCCTCCCGGGAGCCTGTGCAGCCCGCCACTGCCAGGGTCCCGGGATCCGGGGACAACATCCCCGGGAGAACGCACTGCGCGCCTCAGGCTGGTGCAACGTCACGCCGGCCTCTGACGCCGCAGGCTCGCCCCGCCTCCTCTGTACCCCTCCCTCCCCGCGGCCTGGGTGAGCCAGAGCCCCCGAAGCAGCTGCTCCTTTAACCCCGTCCTGTCTGGGCGGGGAACAGACGCCCTCAGGCGACCTACACGCAGAGGCGGGTCCAAATCCAAAGCTGAACCCCAAGAGCTGTGCGAACAGGGAAGAGAAGGGGAAATCTCTCCCAGCAGCCTCGGGAGCAGCGGATTAAAGCTCCACAGACAACTTGATGTACCTGCATCTGTGGAATACCTGAATAGACAACGAATCATCCCAAATTCAGGAGGTGGACTCTGGGAGCAGGAGATATTAATTTTTCCCCTTTTCCTTTTTTTAGTGAGTGTATATGTATATGCTTCTGGGTGAGATTTTGTCTGTATAGCTTTGCTTTACAATAGCTTTATTTTACTTCACTATATTATAGCCTCTTTCTTTCTTTCTTTCTATTTTTTCTCCCTTTTACTCTGAGCCGTGTGGACGAAAGGCTCTTGGTGCTCCAGCCAGGCATCAGGGCCGTGCCTCTGAGGTGGGAGAGCCAACTTCAGAACACTGGTCCACAAGAGACCTCCCAGCTCCACGTAATACCAAACAGCAAAAATCTCCCAGAGATCTCCATCTCAACATCAAGACCCAGCTTCACTCAACGACCAGCAAGCTACAGTGCTGGACATCCTATGCCAAACAACTAGCTAGACAGGAACACAACCCCATCCATTGGCAGAGAGGCTGCCTAAAATCATAATAAGGCCACAGACACCACAAAATACACCACCAGACGTGGACGTGCCCACCAGAAAGACAAGATCTAGCCTCATCCACCAGAACTCAGGCACTAGTTCCCTCCACCAGGAAGCCTACACAACCCACTGAACCAACCTTAGCCGCTGGGGACAGATACCAAAAACAACGGGAACTACGAACCTGCAGCCTGTGAAAAGGAGACCCCAAACACAGTAAGATAGGCAAAATGAGACGACAGAAAAACACACAGCAGATGAAGGAGCAGGCTCAAAACACACTGGACTTAACAAATGAAGAGGAAATAGGTAGTCTACCTGAAAAAGAATTCAGAATAATGATAGTAAGGATGATCCAAAATCTTGGAAATAGAATAGACAAAATGCAAGAAACATTTAACAAGGATGTAGAAGAACTAAAGAGGAACCAAGCAATGATGAAAAACACAATAAATGAAATTAAAAATACTCTAGATGGGATCAATAGTAGAATAACTGAGGCAGAAGAAAGGATAAGTGACCTGGAAGATAAAATGGTGGAAATAACTACTACAGAGCAGGATAAAGAAAAAAGAATGAAAAGAACTGAGGACAGTCTCAGGGACCTCTGGGACAACATTAAACGTGCCAACATTCGAATTATAGGGGTACCAGAAAAAGAAGAGAAAAAGAAAGGGACTGAGAAAATTTTTGAAGAGATTATAGTTGAAAACTTCCCTAATATGGGAAAGGAAATACTTAATCAAGTCCTGGAAGCACAGAGAGTCCCATACAGGATAAACCCAAGGAGGAACACGCCAAGACACATATTAATCAAACTGTCAAAAATTAAATATAAGGAAAACATATTAAAGGCAGCAAGGGAAAAAAAACAAATAACACACAAGGGAATCCCCATAAGGTTAACATCTGATCTCTCAGCAGAAACTCTGCAAGCCAGAAGGGAGTGGCAGGATATACTTAAAGTCATGAAGGAGAAAAACCTACAACCAAGATTACTCTACCCAGCAAGGATCTCATTCAGATTCGATGGAGAAATTAAAACCTTTACAGACAAGCAAAAGCTGAGAGAGTTCAGCACCACCAAACCAGCTTTACAACAAATGCTAAAGGAAATTCTCTAGGCAAGAAACACAAGAGAAGGAAAACACCTACAATAACAAACCCAATACATTTAAGAAAATGGGAATAGGAACATACATATCGATAATTACCTTGAATGTAAATGGATTAAATGCTCCCACCAAAAGACACAGGCTGGCTGAATGGATACAAAAACAAGACCCATACATATGCTGTCTACAAGAGACCCACTTCAGACCTAGGGACACATACAGACTGAAAGTGAGGGGATGGAAAAAGATATTCCATGCAAATGGAAATCAAAAGAAAGCTGGAGTAGCAATTCTCATATCAGACAAAATAGACTTTAAAATAAAGACTATTACAAGAGACAAAGAAGGACACTATATAATGATCAAGGGATCGATCCAAGAGGAAGGTATAACAATTGTAAATATTTATGCACCCAACATAGGAGCACCTCAATACATAAGGCAAATACTAACAGCCATGAAAGGGGAAATTGACAGCAACACAATCATAGTAGGGGACTTTAACACCCCACTTTCACCAATGGACAGATCATCCAAAATGAAAATAAATAAGGAAACACAAGCTTTAAATGATACATTAAACAAGATGGACTTAATTGATATTTATAGGACATTCCACCCAAAAACAACAGAATACACATTTTTCTCAAGTGCTCATGGAACATTCTCCAGGATAGATCATATCTTGGGTCACAAATCAAGCCTTGGTAAATTTAAGAAAATTGAAATCGTATCAAGTATCTTTTCCGACCACAACGCTATGAGACTAGATATCAATTACAGGAAAAGATCTGTAAAAAATACAAACACATGGAGGCTACACAATACATTACTTAATAACGAAGTGATTACTGAAGAAATCAAAGGGGAAATCAAAAAATACCTAGAAACAAATGACAATGGAGACACGACGACCCAAAACCTATGGGACACAGCAAAAGCAGTGCTAAGAGGGAAGTTTATAGCAATACAAGCCTACCTCAAGAAACAGGAAACATCTCGAATAAACAACCTAACCTTGCACCTAAAGCAATTAGAGAAAGAAGAACAAAAAAACCCCAAAGCCAGCAGAAGGAAAGAAATTATAAAGATCAGGTCAGAAATAAATGAAAAAGAAATGAAGGAAACAATAGCAAAAATCAATGAAACTAAAAGCTGGTTCTTTGAGAAGATAAACAAAATTGATAAACCATTAGCCAGACTCATCAAGAGAAAAAGGGAGAAGACTCAGATCAATAGAATTAGAAATGAAAAAGGAGAAGTAACCACTGACACTGCAGAAATACAAAAGATCATGAGAGATTACTACAAGCAACTATATGCCAATAAAATGGACAACCTGGAAGAAATGGACAGATTCTTAGAAATGCACAAACTGCCGAGACTGAACCAGGAAGAAATAGAAAATATGAACAGACCAATCACAAGCACTGAAATTGAGACTGTGATTAAAAACCTTCCAACAAACAAAAGCCCAGGACCAGATGGCTTCACAGGCGAATTCTATCAAACATTTAGAGAAGAGCTAACACCTATCCTTCTCAAACTCTTCCAAAATATTGCAGAGGGAGGAACACTCCCAAACTCATTCTACGAGGCCACCATCACCCTGATACCAAAACCAGACAAAGATGTCACAAAGAAAGAAAACTACAGGCCAATATCACTGATGAACATAGATGCAAAAATCCTCAACAAAATACTAGCAAACAGAATCCAACAGCACATTAAACGGATCATACACCATGATCAAGTGGGGTTTATCCCAGGAATGCAAGGATTCTTCAATATTCGCAAATCAATCAATGTGATACACCATATTAACAAATTGAAGGAGAAAAACCATATGATCATCTCAATAGATGCAGAGAAAGCTTTTGACAAAATTCAACACCCATTTATGATAAAAGCCCTGCAGAAAGTAGGCATAGAGGGAACTTTCCTCAACATAATAAAGGCCATATATGACAAACCCACAGCCAACATTGTCCTCAATGGTGAAAAACTGAAACCATTTCCACTAAGATCAGGAACAAGACAAGGTTGCCCACTCTCACCACTATTATTCAACATAGTTCTGGAAGTCCTAGCCACAGCATTCAGAGAAGACAAAGAAATAAAAGGAATCCAAATCGGAAAAGAAGAAGTAAAGCTGTCACTATTTGCAGATGACATGATACTATACATAGAGAATCCTAAAGATGCTACCAGAAAACTCCTAGAGCTAATCAATGAATTTGGTAAAGTAGCAGGATACAAAATTAATGCACAGAAATCTCTTGCATTTCTATACACTAATGACGAAAAATCTGAAAGTGAAATTAAGAAAACACTCCCATTTACCATTGCAACAAAAAGAATAAAATATCTAGGAATAAACCTACCTAAGGAGACAAAAGACCTGTATGCAGAAAATTATAAGACACTGATGAAAGAAATTAAAGATGATACAAATAGATGGAGAGATATACCATGTTCCTGGATTGGAAGAATCAACATTGTGAAAATGTCTCTACTACGCAAAGCAATCTACAGATTCAATGCAATCCCTATCAAACTACCACTGGCATTTTTCACAGAACTAGAACAAAAAATTTCACAATTTGTATGGAAACACAAAAGACCCCGAATAGCCAAAGGAATCTTGAGAACGAAAAATGGAGCTGGGGGAATCAGGCTCCCTGACTTCAGACTATATTACAAAGCTTCAGTAATCAAGACAGTTTGGTATTGGCACAAAAACAGAAATATAGATCAATGGAACAGGATAGAAAGCCCAGAGATAAACCCACACACATATGGTCAACTTATCTTTGATAAAGGAGGCAAGCATATACAGTGGAGAAAAGACAGCCTCTTCAATAAGTGGTGCTGGGAAAATTGGACAGGAACATGTAAAAGTATGAAATTAGAACACTCCCTGACACCATGCACAAAAATAAACTCAAAATGGATTAAAGACCTAAGTGTAAGGGCAGACACTTTCAAACTCTTAGAGGAAAACATAGGCAGAACACTCTATGACATACATCACAGCAAGATTCTTTCTGACCCAGCTCCCAGAGAAATGGAAATAAGAACACAAATAAACAAATGGGACCTAATGAAACTGAAAAGCTTTTGCACAGCAAAGGAAACCATAAACAAGACCAAAAGACAACCCTCAGAATGGGAGAAAATATTTGCAAATGAAGCAACTGACAAAGGATTAATCTCCAAGATTTACAAGCAGCTCATGCAGCTCAATAACAAAAAAACAAACAACCCAATCCAAAAATGGGCAGAAGATCTAAATAGACATTTCTCCAAAGAAGATATACAGATGGCCTACAGACACATGAAAGAATGCTCAACATCATTAATCATTAGAGAAATGCAAATCAAAACTACAATGAGATATCATCTCACACCGGTCAGAATGGCCATCATCAAAAAATCTAGAAACAATAAATGCTGGAGAGGGTGTGGAGGAAAGGGAACACTCTTGCACTGTTGGTGGGAATGTAAATTGATACAGCCACTATGGAGAACAGTATGGAGGTTCCTTAAAAAACTACAAATAGAACTACCATACGACCCAGCAATCCCACTACTGGGCATATACCCTGAGAAAACCATAGGTCAAAAAGAGTCATGTACCAAAATGTTCATTGCAGCTCTATTTACAATAGCCAGGACATGGAAGCAACCTAAATGTCCATCGACAGATGAATGGATAAAGAAGATGTGGCACATATATACAATGGAATATTACTCAGCCATAAAAAGAAATGAAATGGAGGTATTTGTAATGAGGTGGATGGAGTTAGAGTCTGTCATACAGAGTGAAGTAAGTCAGAAAGAGAAAAACAAATACAGTATGCTAACACATATATATGGAATCTAAGGGAAAAAAAAAAAAAAAAAAAAAGGCCATGAAGAACCTAGTGGCAAGACGGGAATAAAGACACAGACCTACTAGAGAATGGACTTGAGGATATGGGGAGGGGGTGGGGTGAGATGTGACAGGGTAAGAGAGTGTCATGGACATATATACACTACCAAATGTAAAATAGATAGCTAGTGGGAAGCAGCCGCATAGCACAGGGAGATCAGCTCGGTGCTTTGTGACCACCTAGAGGGGTGGGATGGGGAGGGTGGGAGGGAGGGAGATGCAAGAGGGAAGAGAAATGGGAACATATTGTATATGTATAACAGATTCACTTTGTTATAAAGCAGATGCTAACACACTATTGTAAGGCAATTATACTTCAATAAAGATGTTTGAAAAATAAAATAAAATAAAATAAACCCAAAAAATGTATAGGACTGCACGTCTACCCATTAGTTTCTTAGAGCTGCAATAACAAATTACTACAAACTGGGAGGCTTAAAGCAGAAACTTATTTTTTCACAGTTCTGGAGGCTATAAGTTTGAAATCAGGGTATCGGCATGGCCACATTTTCTTTGAAGGCTCTAGGGAAGAATTCTTCCTTGCATCTTAGCTTTTGGTTGTTGCTGGTAATCTTTGGCTTTACTTGACTTGCAGCTTCTATCACCCCAGTCTTTGGCTGTCGTTATGTGGCCTTCTCCCTTATGATTGTGTTTGTGTGTTCAAATTTCCCTCTTGCTTTGTGACCACCTGGAGGGGTGGGATAGGGAGCGTGGGAGGGAGATGCAAGAGGGAGGAGATATGGGGATATATGTATATGTATAGCTGCTTCACTTTGTTATAAAGCAGAAACTAACACACCATTGTAAAGCAATTATACTCCAGTAAAGATACTTAAAAAAAAAATTTCCCTCTTCTAATAAGGGCATCAATCATATTGGGTTTAGCACTCACTTTACTCCCATCCATTATGATCTCATCTTGACTTGATTACATCTGCAAAGACCTTATTTCCAAATGAGGTCACACTCAACAAGTTCCTAGCGAATTCCTAGTGTCCTGGTGGATGTGAATTTTGATGGAACACTACTGAACTCAGTACAGCATTTAAATTTTGGTTTCTACCCCCACTCTGCCTTCATCTTATTTTCCCATCCTTATTTCTCTTTGTCACAATTCATTCTCAAGTTTGAAATTTTATGTAATGTTGAAACATGGATCTTTGTAAAATGTAATAAACTATTTTTTATTTTAAAAATTTTAAGGTGCAAAAGTAGAGATAAAAATGTTTAAAACATCAATTATTTTTCAATCTGCTTTCAGATTCTTCCAAAGCATTGATGATAAATCGCACTTTTGTTGATAGTATGACATGTATGTATATATGTATGTATGTACGTATTTTTTAGTATTTTGGTCTCTCAATAGATGTCTATGAGAAACTGGGGTTGGAATGTGCTAAGGACAGTTAGCCATATAACCTGCATTATTTTAAACTAGAACTTTGACCATTTTTTTAAAAAAAGGAATGAAAAGTTTAAGAGCCAATTATGATGAGCCTTGGGAAGAAACAGTAATACTTATACCAAAATGATGCAAGCAGAAATTATTGAGATTACATGAAAAGCCAAAGATGGAATTCTTTCCAGATGTTCATCTTCAGCATACCTGTCCCTGAATAAAATGTCACAATTTCAGAGAACTGGATCAAGATAGGGAGGCAGAGGTTGACTCTACTACCTGTAACTTTGAGCTGGTAATTTAATCTTAGTTTTAATGTCCCCAGTTGTAAATTGGGAATAATATTTACCTCACAAGTATGCTTTTACCTAAATCGTATAATGAATGTTAAAATATGTTGTCCAGATTTTGTCAGTAGACATTGTATAAATGCCTTTTCAAGTTGAACCACAAACCCTGGCTCCTACAGACCTGTAAGTCCTCAGTCTTGTGTGTACAACCATCTGTTGTTCTTCCCAAAACAGTCAAGTGTGAAAAGGCCAAATCTGTTTCTAAACATTACACCTACACCATTTCTTGATGTACTCAGTTTCTGTGTTGTCTCTTTTTGTCAGCATTGCCTTGGAATATTCAAAATTTCTTTTTTACTGATATAGCATCCATTGGTATTTACCAAATTGGAATTTACAAAAAAGTGTCAAATGCGTAATGTACAGTGGAGTAGCTTAACTGATTCAGATTAAACAGTCAATTTCTCAAAGACTTTAATTAATTTCAACAGAAAGAGAATACATGTATATAGCATTTTTAACATTTTAGGGATGTTATAATATGCATATGTAAGAATTTTTTACATATGTGTGCATATATGTATACACATATAATGTATAGCTTAAAAATAGAGTATTAACAGTAACTTTTAAACCTGCTCTGAGCTTCTCCCAAATTGTATTTCCTACCCACAAAGTAAGTAATATTCTTAATTTTATGTTAATTATTCCTTGCTTCTTTATAGTTTTTCCACATATGTGAATTATTTTTCAAGTTTTTTTCTTTTAAAATTTTATGTGAGTAGAATAATACTGAATAGATTCTTGAGTGGCTTGTTTTATCATATTGAACATATTGGGCTGGCCAAAAAGTTCGTTCGGGTTTTTCTGTAAGGTGTTATGGAAAAACCAGAACTTTTTGACCAACCCAATATTTTAAAGAAAAAAATCTATGTTGACTCATATAGCTATAGTTGATTCATTTTCACTATTATATAGTATCCAGTTGTATATTTTCATTCTTATGTCCACTATACATTTATCTTTTTGCCTACCAAGAGAGTTTAGAATTTTTTTAGAATGTTTTAGAATTGTTTTCTTTTTTTTCCCAGTTTTTTTGCTATTTCAAAACAATGCTTCTGTGAATATCCTTCAGTATGTCTCCTGATGCACATATGCATTTCTTTAGGGAGAATTCCTATAAGTGGAAATTCTGGGTCTTTGGGCATACACATATTCAAATTTACTAAGTAATGAGAGACCATTGAAAACTGATTTTGCCAGTTTACAGTTACACAAGCATAAGTGTTCATATACAACTTCCTATATTGTTCCACATCTTCAGCAGCATTTGCCATTTCCCAGTTCTGTTTTGGTCCATTCGATGGATATTAAATGAAATCAGTGTAAATCTTATTTTGTATTTTTCTGATTAATAATACAGTTGATACATTTTCATTTGTTGTTTAGCAGTTCAAACTAGGTCTTCTATGAAATGCTTTTTGTGGTTGTTTTTTGAGGATTTTTTTTTGGCAATGTGTCTTATTCGTCTGAATTGATTTTATAGATATTCTGGATGCTGATCTTCTGATGTTATGTGCTTTACTATTACCGTTTCTCTTTTAGTGATTTTTCCTCTTTACCGTCTTTATAGTATCTTCTGATGAAGATAAATTCATAATTTTAGAAATACTTTATTTGTATTAATATTTTATGTTGTGATTAACGTGTTTGTATATATATGTTAGTTTATAATTCTGCTCTCATCATTAAAATGTCATGCTTCTGCGTTGCCATAATAATTTGAAAAGTTATTTTTCATGTTTAAGAGATTCATCCATCATCTGTGTATGTTAGAAGGAAGGGATTCAATTCTTTTTAACCCTTAATATAGGTAATTGTTAAAACACTATTTATCGACTAGTCCATCGTTTTTATCCTATTCCATTTTCACATATTAAGCTTTCATATATGTGAACTATCTCTAGGACCGCTATAGTTTTCAGTGCTTAATATGTTACCACTGCATCAATTCCATTCTACTTTAATTGCAGGGGCTTTATACCAAATCTAAATATATTAATTATGGTATATATATCCCTGCTCAATGTATTTTCTTTTCTTTTTTATTTATTTTTTAAGTTGCAATCTGTTTTCTTCAGATGTATACTGATTCTCCTTGGACCTTAGCTCTGTGATTAAAATTTTGAACTTAGCTTGGAAAGATTCCTGGAAAACTTAGGATTATTGTCATTAATAGCATTGAATCTATAAATCAATTTATGAAAAATTGAAATCTATAATCTATTGGATATTTTATCTTTCTATCATGAGTATATTTATCTCTAGTATTCAGGCCTTCATTAAGAGTTTTCTGATTAAGCATTCTTTATTAAATGTATTTTAAAGTAACATTTTAATTTCATATTTTTAAATTTTGTTTGAATTTTATAGAAAGTAATAGATTAATATCTTGGTAAATTCTTCCACTAACGCAAATACTAACTAACTAAATACTTTTTGAATTTTCTAGTAGAAAGTTAAAGCTCCTGGAAAAGTTGACCATATGATTATGCTTTTCAAATCTTTATGTCTTTCTTATACTATCTTATTGCACACATTAAAATATTATTGAACATACTAAAATATTGAAGGAAGGAAAATATTAATGGTATATAAATTAAAATATTGACAAATTTACTACATTAAAATTAAGCTTTGTTACTTATGACACGACACTATAGAGACAAAACAGCTAAGCAGAACCTGGAGGCAACTAATTGCAATTAACATAATCATAAAATCATTACTATGTAGAGCATAAGACATTCCTTCAAATTGATAAGATGAACAACCACATTTAAAATGGGAAAAAGACATTTGGACAAATTAGCAGAAATCATTTCAAGGAAGTGGAAATAAGAATGGCCAATCATCATATGAAAACCACATCAAGATTAGAGAAATGTCAGTTAAGACCACAGCAACATATCTGAAAGATTGACAAAGATTTAGAAGTTTGTTGATTTTAGTGTTGGTAGGATATGAAGCAAAAATAACTTTTACCCACTGCTGGTGGAAATAAAGGATAGTATTGACAAAGCTAGTTATGGAGTATTTCTGTAACCCAGGTCAGACACATTGAACTGGACAAATAAGAGGTATAGATTCAAGAAATACTTGATTTAAAAGTATGAATCTAATCCTTCCTAGGTGTAGAATTCTGTTATATTTTTAACCAATCAATATTCAATCATTCAATCAATCTTTATTTCTTCTTTGGTTATTGAAAATATGTCATTTCATTTTTTAATTCCTTAGGTACTTGAGCTGTCTATAAAAAGAATATTTATTTCTTAAATATAAAATGTGTGGTCCTTGAAAACAAGGTTCAAAACTTGGAATTGGATTCTGCCTCAGTTCTTTAGACTGCATATGGAATAGAGACTTTGGGTGGTCTCACTGCGTACCTTGTAATTAAAATACAAGCCTATGTGGTATTTGAAGCAGGTGTGAGCTCAAACTGTTAATTGCACTATAAATTCATTTTTTTACACCTGAAGAGGATTCATTTGTATGCACATTTTCGAACATATTATAAAAGAATTACCAACATATGCTATATATTCTGTGCCATTAAGTCACAGAACAGGCAACAGCAATTCACCAATATAAGTGTGGTGCAGGTGTTAAGTGGCATCACAGATGTGATATGAC
The DNA here is from genome assembly GCF_949987535.1 of Balaenoptera acutorostrata. Classification (NCBI taxonomy): domain Eukaryota; kingdom Metazoa; phylum Chordata; class Mammalia; order Artiodactyla; family Balaenopteridae; genus Balaenoptera; species Balaenoptera acutorostrata. Next base: position 92,889,732 of record NC_080074.1, read on the forward strand.
TGAGGAAATACTGTAATTCAATACAGCAGGTAGAGTTATTTCCTAGAAACTTTCCTCCAAACTGTTTTAAAGCATATGACCATGCAAGTGAAGATACAATAAAGATTGCATTAAAGGGAGATAAATTAAAAGATAGTTAAAGAGCAGGAAATACACCTCCATGAGATTGGAAGTTACAGTTTTCTTTTGAGGTTTTGAACTATAGCTTGCACTTTGATAAAAGTTGATAAACCTGTTTATCACCAGGAAAGCAGTCATTTCTCAAGTGATCTTGATATTAGAGGTTTAGACGTTCACACCTATCTGTTACATCAGAGCTCTGCTCTAGTAAAAAGTAATGAACCCAGGAAATCATTACATGGAGAATGTTAAATTCACTCTAGTTATTTTTAATACAGTATTTTTAGTAGGTTGAAATGTAGTGAAACTAGACTTATGAAAAGTTAAAAATTCAAATCATTTTGAATCATTTAAGATGTGTAGGTTTTAAAAACTGTGATAAGATATTCTTTAGAGATAAGATTTTGCCCTTTTAAAATTTCATCAGGTCTTAGCCAATGACTTATTAAGACCCCTAACTCTGCAGAAATTGTAGGGCAGACTCCTGTGGATTGGTGTTAATCTCTGTGATGTTACTTCAGGAATTGCTTTGGGCAAGGGAAGCAAATGTTGACTACCAAACTTAGAGTTGATTTGATAAAAGTGATGGCATAATATGACCTTTGCAATTTACTACAGGAAGACAGTTTGTTGACCAGGGTCAACAGTAAACTTAATTATCAAACATGGAAATCTGTAAGTAAATGTAAGTAGATATTAAGGATACTAAAGAGGAAGATAAAGCTAATATGAAATAGGCTATGTTAAGTAAATTTCATGATAAACTATTCATAGTCTTGTTAACAAGTTTGTGATGGTTAATTTTATGTGTCAACTTGGTTGGGTTATAGTGTCAGATATTTGGTCAAATATTATTCTGCCTAAAAGTGTTTTTTGGATGAGATTGATATTTAAATCAGTTGACTTTGAGTACAGCAGAATGTTCTCCATAATGTGGGTGAGCCTCATCCAATCAATTGATGGCTTTAATATTATAGAATGAAGACTGACCTCCCCTGAGCAAGAGGGACTTCTGCCAACAGATGGCCTTCAAATTTGAACTGCAACTTTGGCTCTTCTCTAGGTTTCTAGCCTGTGGATCCACACTGTACATTTTGATTTGTCAACCTCCATAATTGCATGAGCCAATTCATTAATATAATCTTTCTTTAGATATACATGTATCCTGTTGCTTCTGTTTCTTTGGAGGGCCTTGACTAGTATACAGTGTCTATCTGAAGCGACCCAACTGATATAACATGGGTGTTATTAGCCCATGCAAGGTAATTATAAGATAAAATAAGTATAAACATATATGGTATACTTCAGTATAGAATGAATTGACGACATGACTTGGTACTGAGTGTAATATAGATTTGAATTCACTGTAATGATTCAGGTTTATTGACTCCTTCTTCACCAGAAACCATCATGCTTCCCAACTGTGTATTGATCATAGGCAATACCTAAGCCTATCTCAGATTAAAGTCACATATCCATTTGTAGAATTCAGTCTAACTACTAAGAGATAGTTATGTAGGAAAGAAATGCCTTTGTGTACTTACTAACCATTTGAAGCTGTCAGCAGATTTTTAGAAAGTGACCATAGCCAGAGCATGTCAGCAATAAGTGATTATATGATAGGTTAGATCAGATAGAAAAAAGCTAACAGGTATGGAATTTGCCCTATTTAGCTAACTGGCTGTGTAAAAACTAGGCAAAGCCAAAAGGTACTTACCATGTTCACAAATACCAAAAACTAAAAATATTAAAATTATTTAACCATTTGTATATAGTGACCATGCTGCCATCTTGAGCTGTAGGATAATTTGGTATTTGATTTCTGTACGAGACATACACCAAGGGTTCAAATGGTGAAAGAACCTATTCATTTTCTCTTAGTTCAACTCTCTGTATTGGTTTGTTTCTAAGACAGGCATTTCTCTTATTGCTGTAAAGATACTGGAATAAATTCATGTGCATTTTTTCCACTTCAAAGGTCATGAGGGAAAAATAGGGATACCTTTTCTAGACACATTTTGTTCCTTACTGGCTTTGAAAGTATGATTGCATGATGATTATCACTTAACTGATGACTACATGATAATCTCATTGGTTTGAGCCTGGAAACCATCCTCTACCAATCAGGAATGGAGCCCTTTCTGTAGCACAAGGACTAAGAAATGGAGAAAGTGCTTTCCAAACAAAATCCAAGGTAAGGGTATCTGAAGAAGGGTAAAATAATACTGAATTATCATACATAGATTTTCCACTTGAAAGTTAATAAAATATAATTACATAATACTATAGCCAAGCTGAATATAACTTAATATATCTTTGATGATTCGGAAAGCATGTCCAGCTAGAAAAATATATTAATATCATTTCACACACACAGAAAATTGCACAATAGAGTATGGCTGGTGGTTATAGAAATATTCTATTACTAAAAAGGAAAGTTAATAAGGGGTTGATTGTGTAACAGTAGCAGTAGTTTAAGTAAACTCGTATGTACAAAGGAAATGTCATATATGGGCTTATAAGGACATACATGCAACATATATTCTAAATCTAGAATAAAACATGGAATAAGGCAAGAATATTTTATTTCAATAAATATTTGTGGAAAACTGACATGTTCAAGGCACAATGTGAGGTGTGAGGAGTATATTTGCCATCTCCAGGAGATGACATTCTAGCTGGGAAGACAAAATGTTTCACACAAAAATATAAAAGGGGGCAAGTACATAGAAAATGATATCTGTATAAGTGGAATAAACAGGTGAAGTAAAATTTGGAGTAAGAAGTAATCATTTTCAGTTGGAACGACCAACCTACATGAAAGAGAAAAGATTAGGCTGTTCACAGATGAACAAAGAGAAATTCAGATTTAAGGAGGTCTAAGTTAGACAAAGTTTGTGGATGTCAATAATGTTAAGACTGAGAGGTTGGTTCAAGATGGCAGAGCAGAAGGATGTGCGCTCACTCCCCTTCATGAGAGCACCGGAATCACAACTAACTGCTGAACAGTCATCAACAGGAAGATGCTGGGACTCACCAAAAAAGATACCCCACATCCAAAGACAAAGAAGAAGCTTCAGTGAGATGGTAGGAGGGGCGCAGTCACAATATTATCAAATCCCATAACTGCTGGGTGGGTGACTCACAAACTGGAGAACACTTATACCACAGTAGTACATCCACTAGAGTGAAGGTTCTGAGTCCCACGTCAGGCTTCCCAACCTGGGGATCCAGCAACGGGAGGAGGAATTCCTAGAGAATCAGACTTTGGAGGCTAGCGGAATTTGATTGCAGGACTTCGACAGGACTGGGGGAAACATAGACTCCACTCTTGGAGGGCACACACGAAGTAGTGTGCACATCGAGACCCAGGGGAAGGAGCAGTGACCCTATAGGAGACTGAACCAGACCTACCTGCTAGTGTTGGAGGGTCTCCTGCAGAGGCGGGAGGTGGCTGTGGCTCACTGTGGGGACAAGAACACTGGCAGCAGAAGTTCTTGGAAGTACTCCTTGGCGTGAGCGCTCCCAGGGTCCACCATGAGCCCCACAAAAAAGCCAGGTAGGCTCCAGTGCTTGATCACCACAGTCCAAACAACCAACAGGGAGGGAAGCCAGCCCCACCCATCAGAAGATAAGCTGATTAAAGTTTTACTGAGCTCTGCCCACCAGAGCAATACCCAGCTCTACCCACCACCAATCCCACCCAACAGGAAGCTTGTACAAGCCTCTTACATAGCCTCATCCATCAGAGGGCAGACAGCAGAAGGGTGAAGAACTACAGTTCCAGAGCCTGTGGAATGAAAACAACATTCACAGAAAGATAGACAAAATGAAAAGGCAGAGGACTATGTACCAGATGAAGGAACAAGGTAAAACCCCAGAAAAACAACTAAATGAAGTGGAGATAGGCAACCTTCCAGAGAAAGAGTTCAGTATAAGGATAGTGAAGATGATCCAGGACCTCAGAAAAGGAGTGGAGGCAAAGATAGAGAAGAAGCAAGAAATGTTTAACAAAGATCTAAAAGAATTAAAGAACAAATGAACAGATGAACAATCCAATAACTGAAATGAAAAATACACCAGAAGGAATCAACAGGAGAATAAATGAGGCAGAACAATGGATAAGTGACCTGGAAGATAAAATAGTGAAAATAATTACCACAGAGCAGAATAAAGAAAAAAGAATGAGAAGAATTGAGGACAGTCTCAGAGACCTCTGGGACAACATTAAACGCACCAACATTCAAATTAAAAGGGTCCCAGGAGAAGAAGAGAAAAAGAAAGGGACTGAGAAAATATTTGAAGAGATTATAATTGAAAACTTCCCTAATATGGGAAACGAAATAATCAAGTCCAGGAAGCACAGAGGGTCCCATACAGGATAAATCCAAGGAGAAACATGCCAAGACACATATTAAACTATCAAAAATTAAATAAGAATAAAAAATGTTAAAAGCAGCAAGGGAAAAGGAACAAATGACATACAAGGGAATCCCCATAAAGTTAACAACTGATCTTTCAGCAGAAATTCTACAAGCCAGAAGGTGGTGGCACAACATATTTAAAGTGATGAAAGGGAAGAACCTACAACCAGTATTACTCTATCTGGCAAGGATCTCATTCAGATTCGACAGAAAAATCAAACGCTTTACAGACAAGCAAAAGTCAAAAGAATACAACACCACCAAACCAGGTCTACCGCAAATGTTAAAGGAAATTCTCTAAGTGAGAAACACAAGAGAAAAAAGGACCTATAAAAACAAACCCATAATAATTAAGAAAATGGTCATAGGAACATACATATCGATAATTACCTTAAACGTGAATGGATTAAATGCTTCAACCAAAAGACACAGGCTCGCTGAATGGATACAAAAACAAGACCCATATATATGCTGTCTACAAGAGACACACTTTAGACCTAGGGACACATACAGACTGAAAGTGAGGGGATGGAAAAAGATATTCCGTGCAAACGGAAATCAAAGAAAGCTGGATTAGTAATACTCATATCAGATAAAATACACTTTAAAGGATGTTACAAGAGATAAGGAAGGACATTACATAATGATCAAGAGATCAATCCAAGAAAGATATTACAATTGTAAATATATATGTACCCAACATAGGAGCACCTCAATACATAACGCAACTGCTAAAAGCTATAAAAGAGGAAATCAACAGTAACACAGTAATAGTGGGGGACTTTAACACCTCACACCAATGGACATATCATCCAGACAGAAAATTAATAAGGAAACACAAACTTTAAATGACACAATAGACCAGATAGACTTAATTGATATTTATAGGACATTCCATCCAAAAACAGCAGATTACACTTTCTTCTCAAGTGCACACAGAACATTCTCCAGGATAGATCACATCTTGTGTCACAAATCAAGCCTCAGTAATTTTAAGAAAATTAAAATCATATCAAGCATCTTTTCTGACCACAAGGCTATGAGATTAGAAATCAGTTACAGGGAGAAAAACGTAAAAAACACAAACACATGGAGGCTAAACAATACGTTACAAAATAACCAAGAGATCACTGAAGAAATCAAAGAGGAAATCAAAAAATACCTAGAAACAAATTACAACGAAAACAAAATGATCCAAAACATATGGGATGCAGCAAAAGCAGTTCTAAGAGGGGATGTTTATAGCAATAAAATCCTGCCTTAAGAAAAATCTCAAACCATCTAACCTTACACCTAAAGGAACTAGAGAAGGAAGAAGAGTCATGTAGCACAGTGTTCATTGCAGCTCTGTTTACAATAGCCAGGACATGGAAGCAACCTAAGTGTCCATTGACAGATGAATGGATAAAGAAGATGTGGCACATATAAACAATGGAATATTACTTAGCCATAAAAAGAAACGAAAGTGAGTTATTTATAGTGAGGTGGATGGACCTACAGTCTGTCATACAGAATGAAGTTAGTGAGAAAGAGAAAAACAAATACCATATACTAACATATATATGGAATCTAAAAACAAAAAATGGTTCTGAAGAACCCAGGGACAGGACAGGAATAAAGACGCAGATGGAGAGAATGGACTTGAGGACACGGGGAGGGGCAAGGGTAAGCTGGGACGAAGTGAAAGAGTGGCATGGACTTATATATACTACCAAATGTAAAATAGATAGCTAGTGGGAAGCAAGCGCATAGCACAGGGAGATCAGCTCGCTGCTTTGTGACCACCTAGAGGGGTGGGATAGGGACAGTGGGAGGGAGATGCAAGAGAAAGGAGATATAGGGATATATGTATATATACAGCTAATTCACTTTGTTATAAAGCAGAAACTTAACACACCATTGTAAAGCAGTTATACTCCAATAAAGATGTTAAAAGGTGGGGGGGGGGGGGAGATAGAAGAACACAAGGTGAGAAAACTGGGAACAGTCATTCAGACTTGCCACTTTCAAAAGTGGTAACCTCTTGGTTGTTTTCACCTGCGGTCATTTGCAAAATCTAGTTTGCAGTTTTGTATGGACACCAAACCTAAGCAATAGAATTATTCTCCTGCTTTTAACCCAAATACAGTTGATTAAAGCTCAGTAAGAGCTACATACAACATATGTAATAAATGCAAATCAGGAAATATATACATTATAGAAAATGAAGCTCAGAAAAGAGAAAGTGCTTTCTTTACAAAGCTAATAGTCTCTAACCGAATGCTATATTGAGATAAACAAGAAATAATCACAGAAAAACTGCAAAGAAAAACTACTACTAAAAATTACAAATTTACATTAAAACTATCATGTAAAAGAAAATAGCCAATTCAGTGAATTATTATGCATGAAGTTTTGGGTTCTTGACAGTCTATTTCTGGCAAAAATTTAACTGTTTTTCTGTAGTTTTTCTAAACCTACACAGGTGATACAAAGGACAAAACTTAGCAAACTTATATGGGAAAGAAAGATAGTAGAAATTTTTATAAAGTGAGCACGTGAAGTAAGGTCTTTAGAGGATACATGTTATAAGCAGTGCAGTGTGAAAATTACTGTATTGCTCTTTACAGAAGTGAAAATCATTTATCACCTACCATGTCATTTTTGATACAGAATCACACTTTGCCTTGTTCTTTTTAACTCAACAATAATTATCTCCTGTGTTTGTTACAGTAATAAAGATAATCATAATTCGCTCTTCTAGTGTACTTTTCCTCCTAAGAGTTTAAGCACTTTAGAGCAAACTATTCCACTTGTCTTCATAAGAACCCTGCAAAGTAGGTATATAGAGATAAATGGCCATAGAAGATGAATAGGGGAAAATGTTTTAACCTGGAGAGTTGGATTCTTATTCATCTTGGTCTTTTGAGCCAGAGAAATGGAGTCTGCATCATGAATGTAGATTTGAAATTCTCCCAAGATACCAAATATTTTTTCCTTGATTTCTGAGGTAAATGTGAACATTTTTTTTTTGCTTGAAATTTTGGCCTAACTTAAATTGAGATATGTTGTCAAAGTTTCCATCTAATGGAATATTACTGAAAGAATAAAAATATATTTTTCCAAAGGATTTTTGGCACAGCCAGTAGCAGCATCCTCACTTAACAAATATAGGCTCATTAAGTGTGTATATGTTCCATGTACAGTAAATTTCATGTTAAGGCCAAGAATTAATACATGTACCAAGCTAATGATTTAAGGGAATTTTGTATTTAAGTACTTCCAAGGAACCCATGCAGGTAAGATCTTTTATAGGCAATGCCAAATCATTTCTAGAACTAGAAAATAAAAATGGTCAATCCTTGTCCTAAAAGAATAGTTAAGAATTATTCTGATTGACTCTAAAATGTGTTTGATTAATCCATCCTGAAGCATGAATAATTTAACTAAATTTTCTGGAGTTTGAAAGAGTTAATTTTAGTCACAATTTCTAAACTTTGGGGAATATGTTCAAATATGGGAAAATCCAAGATTGAATGGAGCCTGCTAAATCCTCTTTATTTTGTTTCATCTTGTGAGATGTAGTAAATCTTATTGTTTTCTTCCTATAAATTAAAATAGGAGTATCTCTGTCACCTAGCTAAGTTATATGAAAGAATATTGAAAATGGGTGTTAAAAATGTGTCATTTATAGCCAGCAAAGTTAAAGTCTCTCTTTTTTTTTTTCTTTTACTGTTTTGAGCCAGTGTATTATTTGGACTGTAACATTTTGTATCATCATCATTAAAATCCATACAAGTGATTTTAGAAATACCAGATTTAAGTATTTTCTTTACATGCATGTTTACTGATCCTGTCTTCATAAAGACATAAATGTAAAAAATAAGGTTGTTTCCACACTGGCAAAATGCAGTGTACTATTTTGCAAAATGCACTACACTGTTTGCATATTTGACACTGTTACAGCTCTCTTACAAAATGGCATTCATTACACCCATGCTGCCAACTCTATCAATTCCATTTGATGGTGAAAACAAACCCAAGGTTTATTGTGGTGATATGGAATCGGGTACAACCATATTCCAAATGGCCAAAAAAAAAAAAAAGCAGTTGGAGAGTATGGGACTCCATTTCTTCCTTTTTTTGTACAATCAACTGACTCTTTATTGACTACATTTAGATTTTAATATCTTATTTGCCCTTTGCCCCATTCTTTATTTTCTATCTCACTGTATTTTCAATTGAATTGTAGATATTGGCAACCTATTTCTGATTCCATGTGGTAATAGATAAATGTGCAGATGAATGGATAAATACATAGGTAAGTAGATGGATAGGTAGGTAGGTAGGTAGATAGATAGATAGATAGATAGATAGATAGATAGATAGGTGATGGATGAATACCCTCAGGGTGCATGAGAGTGGGAGGGAGGTAGAGGGGAGAGAGAAACAGACAGACTGACAGACTGACTAGAGGGAGGTAGGGAGAGAGGAAAACAGTATAAAATTTAATCTGAAGAACCATAATAGAAAAATGTATTGCTATTCCCATTTTATAAATTGGGAAACTGAAACTCACAGGCGTTAAGCACATCACACACTGATATGTGGTGGAGTCAGGTCTATGTGCAGATCTGGAGAGGATGAAGACTGACAAATAGATTAATATTTAGATTGTTGCCCATACTGAATATGGATAAGGATCACTAAGCGTATATGGACTGGAAACCAAAAGCTTATTTCCCACACACTTGTAAGTCATAGAAAAATATTGTAAAATGTCAGAAAAAGGGAATTTCCTAATGAATTTAATGAACGAAATAACAACAGGTACCTTTCAAAACTTGAAGACTGATGGACAATTTTTGTGACCAGATTTTTTAAAACTGATTTATTTGTATGTTCTGTTTCATTTGATTTGTAAAATTGTTCATCTGCTACCCAATCATTGACTAGAAGGAAATCGTGGCTTTTTAGCAGTTCTTGCTTTCAGCATCTGGAAATTGTTTTAGACTTTTATAATCCCTTTTCTCATTGTTGAGTCTAACTCATGAGAACTTCTCTCTTACTGTTAAACAACCTGTGATCATACAGACTGAGGTTCCCTGAGACTGTGAGTTCCTCCATTGTAATACATTTGTTTCCTATTCATTGAATTACAGTGGGTTAAGAACAGTTACAAGTGGGGAGTTTCAGGCTGTCACATAGGATGTGTAACATTCTAGATTTCTGAATGAGAACATCAACTATATGAAGTATTATAATTATTTCTATCCTACACCATGAAATAAGAAATCTATCCAAGTAAGAGTGTCATCCATCTATATGTTTTGCAAGTACTGAGACTTGATGAAATTGGACTCAAGTTATAGGAAGTACAAAGAAAACCACTTCTCAGGTGGCATTGTAGCTTTTATGTCCTTAAGCATTCATTTTTAACTTCAACTATTCTAAAATAGCAAAATGTAATGCCTCTATTTCCAAATCTTAAAAATTCCGTCGATTATTTGACTTTATATATTAGAGTTGTAAACTAGATACAATATTTAGATTTCAAGATGATGTCTGCCATGATAATAGATTGACACCTGGGTTTTATATACTGCAAACAGAAATAAGTCCATATTTAATAAATATAAGGTCTCAATAATACGAGGTAACTTTTGTATGGAGTTATCTTTTACATAGTCACTCTTTTAGGCTGATAAACATATTATCAAGTTATCAACAATTTATAAAATTGTTTATGCCACAAAGATAAAATTAGGCAACAGTCTAGAGTGGTTGATTCTGTGAACTAACCATTATAATTAGCCATTTTATTATAATATTTCTATATTATATGATATACAGCATGAAGACATAAAAGCTTATCAATTAAAAAAAAAGTAACGTTCAAACCAAAGAGAAAATTAGAATTTTGACTGTATCAAAAATTCTGGTTCCAAAGATTCAAGATCCAATGAAGTTTTGTGTTTAAAACTATGTAAAAGAAGCACAGGAAAAATATAAAAAAATAAAATTACTGCAGCTAAGTCAAAGTTCTCATTTAACTCTAGGCTTTATAAGTCTGTTGTCTGTTTACAGACAAAGCTTTCTGGCAAATGAGAGGAACACTAAATGGTAAATACCGATGTTCTTTGTAGAAGGCTTTTTTATCACTGACCAACTATATAAAAAGTTTATGTGCTCATCACATCATGGCATAGATGAAAACCAACATTTCAAAGAGCCAGAGCCATTGTTCTCTGAATTTACCCTGTTCAGACCATCATCCAAGCAAGAGAAATAAAACAGATTAAGGGGTTCAGCAATTTTCAACATCACAGAGTCCATTCCAAAGGGGATGTCTGCTCTAACAAAGATCTGGATGTTGTGTTAGCCAGTGCATCAATTGTGCTCAAAGAGCCACAATGTAACCCTCTGCTGTGGCTATGAGATAAGGATTCTGGTTAATAAGAACAGTTCTAGGACAGGCACAAATGAGATTACAGGACAGAGACCCAAGTTGTGCCAAAACTCAAGATGATGTTTTTGTCTTTAGCTGTCACAGATGGGATGGCTTAAAACCTTCACACCACATCATCCTTTGAAGAGAAAATTGTGGGGGGAGAAAAAAGGGTTTTCAAGAACTAAATGTGATAGAATGACAGAGAATTTGAACTTAAAGGAAAAAAAAATGCAGAGAACTAACCCTTTTATAACACTGGCACATTACTGTTGAGGATTTTGGCAGAACATATTTACAACAGATTTCATGTAGGGGATAGAATCCAAAAACTGCTCCTCCCCTAATTTTGAACTGAATTCTCCCCCTCTTTGAAAAAAACATATAGGAAGAAATAAAAATAACTTCATTTTTGGATTATATGGAAATTTGAAAGGAATCAGCCCAGCAGGATAGATTACCAACTGGAAAATTTGGAAGGAAAGTAAGGTCTGGGATTTCCAGCTTCAAGCTGGTGGACTCAGAATTTGTCACAGAGGTTAGTTCTCTCCAAGGGGGAGCCAGCCATCCTATACAAGAGTACCCCCTGTTGGTTGGCTGGCCAGAGAACATTGGCAGTGCCTGCTGTGGCAGCTGCTCATTTAAACTTCTACCCTGAAATTTGCTGAGAGGAAAACAAGAAAGGTTTGAGAGACCAGGGATGGAAGGGAAGTTTGGGATGCGGATTTTCTTTAATTCTTTTGTTAAGATAGAAAAACAATCAAAGGCAATTACAGAAAATAGGGGGACAACACTGTGACCAAGTTTTATCCAAAGACGTTAAGTCATTGTCAATGCCAATGTGTGTCTAACTATGGCTTTTTTTTTTTTAACCATAATTGTACCTCTGAATTATTACAGTGCAAGCCAAATCCTCATCCTTCTCCAAAACACTTTGGCCAGATGATTCAGAGGTCATAGAATATATTTGTATTCCAGAAGAAGATAACGATAGTATTTTATTTCTCTGAATGATGCAAATAGGGTCCAGAAACTTCCTCACCCTTCCCAATATTTAATCAATGTGAGGAATAAGCTGAAAATGAACAGAATTCTGAGATAAGTATAGCTATCCATTAAAAACATGACTGTGGGGGCTTCCCTGGTGGCGCAGTGGTTGGGAGTCTGCCTGCCGATGCAGGAGACACGGGTTCGTGCCCTGGTCTGGGAAGATCCCACATGCCGCGGAGCGGCTGGGCCCGTGAGCCGCAATTACTGAGCCTGCGCGTCTGGAGCCTGTGCTCCGCAACAAGAGAGGCCGCGATGGTGAGAGGCCCGCGCACCGCGATGAAGACTGGCCCCCGCTTGCCGCAACTGGAGGAAGCCCTCGCACAGAAACGAGGACCCAACACAGCCATAAATAAATAAAAATAAAAATTATTAAAAACATGACTGTGTCTGAAATGGTATCAGATGCAAAGAGGAGACCTGAAAGGAAAACAAACAAAAAAAAACAAAACTCTATGGTGTGTGCTGCAATCTAGTCCTACTGTTTTAGTTTTTAGCAGTAACATATAATTGTATTGAAAATAATTCTGTCATAAGAAATATACACAGCACTGTGCTGAGTTGGAGTATTAGCAAAAGCTAGGAAAGTCTGAGTCGGGTTTGTTGTAATCTTTAGAGCAAGGATACACTGGGGTTCTAAAAGGTTAATGAACCACTTGTGGTAGACCTTTCCTTCACATTTTAACTCTGTTTTATTCCTGATAGAACCATTAACTTCTACACTAACCTTTCTACTTGTTACTATTACACACATTCTACCCACTAAAGCTTTCTATTGATTTTTGCCAGTGAGGTTTTATAAAATGTAGCTTTAAATACATGGTTTCTGCAATTGTGTTAGCATCAGCCAGTGTTTGTGAAGACAGAGATTAAGTCTCTGGTTTTACTTTTTTTTATATATTGTGATTCAAATACTCTTTTGTTATGATTGTTTTTGCCAGAAACCTTCTCTAAAGCTTTGACATTTGTACCTTTTACATTGTATGGCAAATAGAATTTTATTTAATTTCTTATTTTTAAATACTATGTTTATCCTAAGTATGCTAGAAAGTATATAACTTTAATTTTCTGTTGTTCAATATAAGTTTTCCAATGTTTTCAATTACTGTGAGTGTGTGTGTGTATGTGTTTTGGAATGAGAGATTAAGAACAAGAGGTAAAAACAGTGCATATAAGTAGATGTACAAATAGTTATGTCATGTGAATTTTTATTTAAAGGTTTACATAATTTGCTGAAATGAATGCATGATAGTCCTAAACAAAAATATTCAAGACTAAATTTAGCTCTGTGAAAATCATGTCAAAAATGCAAGTTCAGTATGCCTTAAGTAAGAATACTATGAAGAAGTTAGCCCTGCAATTTTAATATGAGTTCCCTACTTTGTTTTGAGTATTTTAAAATGGTTTTATTATTTTTCTAATTTTAAATATCATCTTCTAAAATCAATATCCTTCTTTTAAAATCCTTTCAGTCTATTATTTGTTCAGTTTGAAAATGTCTTCTAATTTAGAGGAGTGACACATCAAAATAGCTGGTAAGAAGAAAAATAAATATTAATCCACATATGTTATCTCAGCTCTGAGATGAAATTAGGATATGGTTTGATCATTGACTATCTCCTCACTATATTATAAATCTGAAGTTTGGGAAACATCCTGACTCCCTTTATAATTAAAAATCCTTGCTCAAAACTTCAGTACTTTATTTTAAGATACCAAATACTAGTTGCCTGATGATCCAGAGTATGTTAAGTCAATCATGGTAATTAATAGAAATGATCAAAAATGCATGGTTCATTCTCAGTAGTAAAGGAGTTCAAAAAAGTCTCCCCAAAATGTGTCACTTTGGCATGTAGACTATTTTTAGCTGGAGGCAGGCAAGACCCAGCAGACTCAAGAAAAACTTTTACCTCTCCCTTAACTGCCTAAAAGAACTTAGATGGAAGGCCTGGTCCAGGAAGAGAACCATCACCAGAGATGACTACAGAGAGTAGGGGCTAGGTGTGCTAAGCTGTTGGGGAGCTCAGATGGGCCTGGAGATCAAAGTCTTCTCTGTGTCCCATTGTCTCTGCATGGCATGGCAAACCTTTGTTTACCAAACGCTTGCTCTTCCCATCTTCCTGTGACTTGTCTTCCTTCCCTTTGAAGTCCCAGACATCTACCCACTTTTCCTTAGCTGAGAATAGAATATAAGCCTCAATTACCTGACTGCCTCTCAGTCTCATATTCTTATGGGGCCCTTGTATGTACATAGTCAAATTTGGTTTTCTTCTGTTAATCTGTCCTATGTTAATTATTAGACTAGCCAAAGAGCAAAGAAGTGGAGAAGAAAAAATTTTCCTTCCCTACAGTAGCAAATGTCTAGACCTTTATGGAACTCTTATATGCATTAAATAAATAATGAAATATGTGTGTGTAAATTTTATTTTGCAAGAAATAATAATTAAAGGCTATTTTTGCTCATCTGTCTTTCAGTTAGCATTCTAGGTGGAAAGCTAAATTTTTCAACCAAAAGATGATAACGTATCTATAGTCAACAAAATATCTTGAACTAACTGAAGACCAAGTATATAAGAAAATACTTGGAGTTTTGGAAGTTGTTCTTACTAATCAAACCTATAAAGGAATACAGACAGATACAGTCTGAAACACCAGTGCCATGGAAGTGTTAACTCATTTTCTTTAAAGGAATACATTTTCACCATAGGACATTGGATTTTAAGTGGTCAGCAATTTTGTTTTACTTCTGGGTTATTTGATAATATACAGCAGCTGGACATTGCTGGTTATTAGATGTCATTTCTCTCAGAGAACTAGCAGTAAAATTTAACAGCTTTGAAATATAAAATTATAGCACTGATCAGTTCATTTATGTCAGGCCGTTGATCAGGAGATCAGAATCACCTGGTGTGACAACACGTCTTAAGGTTTAGAGGAAGACAGGATGCCAGTTGACAAAGTGCACTTTGGGTGGAAAATCCAGAAAGTGGGTGGGTGACAGGAAGCAGGAGGTCTACTAGAGAGAACATGAATGTCAAAGCAGTGTTATTGTGTATCTTTATTTTAAAAAGACAGTCACAGAAGAATGATCTAGAACCTGCATTGCACTTGATATAATCTTCCTTTCAATTCTAAGAAAATGAATAACACCCCTAGAGAAGATCATAAAGAAATTATTGTCCTTAGGAGAAAGCCAAAATTTAGGTAAGACAAGGTGGAGAAAATTTGAGAGGTAGTTGACGCCTATGGCCTCTTTTGGTTACAGAGTGCACAATGAGAATGTTTGGGCAGAAGGGGAGAGAAGGAAATTAGCAAAGTAACAGATACATTTCCAGAGCTTTAAGTGGCCTTGTGCAGTGAGGCCTGACTGTTTTAAGTCCTTGAGGTTACTTAAAGTACTTCAGATGCTACCTGAAAGGGGGTCTATTTGTTAGGATGTGTGGACATAATTGCCTTCTTCTTAATCCACACGTCATCAGCTACAGAGGAAGAGGCTGTGAGTGTCAGAATAGAGCTATCTGACATGGGAGTATGGACCCTCCCATGGCTGAGAGTAGGTAAGGGGCAGTCCTCCCAAGCACAGTATTTAATCTCTGTACGTTGGGGCTCTGCTTGATCAGGGGTCCCAGGTCACTGCCCTCATGGCTTCACATGACATGAGGGATCTGACGTCATTGTGTGGTAATATACGCTTTGTAGTGGTATTTGGGAAGACAGCTGTGGCATTACTTGCATGGCTGCTAAGTTTGCAAATCCTCTTAAGAATAAACAGATCAGCTCCCTCACTTTAGGGCATCTTTTGGCCTTACATGACCAGGTCACAGCTAAGGTGAACCTAAGTAGAGCCTCCAAGAGCTCAGAGGGACTCTGTGTGAGACCATTCATTGGTACCATGAAATACTGAAGGCCACTAAATGGATCATATCATTTAATTAAAATTTAAGCTGTAATTGATAGAAAAATATGCAGTTGTCCTTGGAAAGGGGAAAACATGTCTATACTGTTACTCAATCCTCATCCCAGCCTTTGTGCCAAGCACTGGAGTGAAAAAAAGAGCAGGAAAAAAGTGTGTCCCTTCAAAGAGCTTATTGTCTAGTTGAGATGACAGATAATTTTATTTCAGTATGGTATGTTATGTGATAGTGGTTGGTGCAAAGTACAGGAAGATCACATAGAAAGTAGACTTATTTCAGTCTTGAAGGAGTCAAGAAAGGCTTCTTAGAGAATTGTATCTACTCTGAAACATGAAGGCTGAGTAGGCATTAGTGAGGCAAAATGGGATGATAGTCCCTTAAGTTTAAGAATCAGCCTTGGCAAGGGTCTCTCAGGAGATGACTGAAAGCCTGACACATTAGCAGAGCCAATATAGATAATGCACCAAATTAATGGGATTCAACAATGTCAGCTAGTTTTTCATTACTTTCACTTCTACTACTACTGCTACCACTGATAATAATAATGATAATTCTAGATGCAAATTTCCAGTATATAGATGGAGGGAGAGAGGCAGTTTTGAACAAAATTTAAAATAAATTAAACTGGTATAATCTGCATCACTTAGTATCATGTTGCTGTTAGGTGAGAAGATGCCATTCCTAAAGCAGGACATTTAGAAAGCAACTGCTGCTTTGGACAAGAAGATCATGAGAGGTTTCCAAATGTGATATATTATTGTTGGCTGGAATAATTTTTTAGATACATATTGCAGGTTTTCTCAAGTAGAAAGGCATGATGGAAGATTAAAAGGCTTTCCTGCCTCCACTCCTAAAAGTATTTTCCTACTACATAAATCCTCTCAGAACAGATGAAACCCTGAAAAAGGAGTTGGGGGCCCTAGTTCTAAATGAGATTAAGTTTCCACCATCTTGCTGGAATAGGGCTTCACTGTAATCAACAAATACTTTAAACAAATAAAATGAAAGTATTTGTATCTGAGTTCATGAACACACACATAGAATAAAATAATTATGGTAACTTTTACTATTATTTTATCCACTACACAAGTGGTCTCTCCTACTAGGAACAGTGTTCCTTGAGAGCAGTTAAATGAAGTTTCATCTTCATTTTAATGTTCCTTATGTCTAGTAAAGTACTTTGTTCATGGAAGGTGTTCAATAAAAGTTGTATAAATAAATAAATAAATAAACGTATGTGCTCTCCAAGAGTCTGGAATTCTAAAAACTATTTGGCATAGTATTTTAGAATCTAATTTATCCCAGAGGTAAGATTAGATGTTTGGCATTGGGTAGGTAATTGTGTAATAGAACATGGTATTGGTGACTACTATGCCCATCTAACTCCGGATACCTAAAATTAGAAATACAGGAAAATTGGGTTTTAGTATTTAAATGTATGCCATACAGGGAAAAAAGTAGTTTGAGAAATAGCTTTCACAAACACATTTACTGCTATAACAGGCCATAAACTATGCATCTCTCTTCCTTTATTTTAACTATGTGAAGTCATGAAAGCAAATATGTTTCTTAGACTCGTCTTCTCCTGAAGATGATTTGTCAAGTCGTTGCCCTTAACTTTTGACAACCCAATGAATTCACGAAAATAGAACTGATCCATATGCCCAAGGCTTAAAGAAATGTAAATCAGGTAGTGTATGTATTTAAAAAGGAACTTCAATCCCTTTACTTGTTTTTCATGACAAGCTATGTCTATGACCAAAATCTGAGAATATTTGCTAAAAGATGAATCATATTTGTCATTTCTTTAGTAGAGTGAAAGATAATAAAGATGGTAGGAATGAATAAAATGGCTAAGGCAATTCTAGTGATTGTGCACACATTAATAAAATTTTTAGTAGATAAAGTTTTTTGCAGATCAAATGAACTTGAAAGTATTTAGCAAAGCAGCTTGGAAAATTTCCCAGGGCATAATGCCCCCAAAGTAAGGTTCTGTTCTCTAATGAGAAATAAACAGCAGTATCTAAGTTCTTTAACATTGTCCAGAGAAAAGGTAATCTATAACAGTATTGTCCACATATTCAAATCTTATTTAAATAGAATTTGAGGGGTAACATAAAGAGTGAATCAGTAAAAAAATTAGTTAGGTATTGATGAGATAATTTCCATCTTGCAGGCATTAACAGTCTTGAGAAAAATGCTAAACCAAAAAAAAGCAAAAACAAACACAAAAACCTGAAAGAAAACACAGGTATTGTAAGTGAAATTGTGAAAAATATAATGCAAAATCTAACTTAATTCCCATTGTTATGTAGAAATTGATTGCAATAGATGTAGATAAATTTAATTTTAGGACAGTATAGAGTTGAAAATTTTTGATGTTTATAAAATAAAAGGAAGGAGTTACAAAACATATATGAGACTTTTAGAATAATTGAAAATTAGATCATTGTCCCTATCAATAACGAATAAGAAAAATAAAAGCAACAGAACAGAGGCTAAATTTAATTATCTGAATACACTCTTCAAAGTTTTCCCATGAGGTGCTAGCAGTTTTGAAAGTACTTTTAGTGTACTTAAAGTATATTACCTTTTCCTAAGAAATCATCTGTGTGCTAGCAATTGTCAGTGAGAGTTCTACTGCACAATCCTTGTCATCTTGAATATATTTTAAGTAAAATATCTTGAAGAAATACATTATTGCTATTTCATAAAACTGTTCTGCTTAGGTCCATACAGGAAAATGATCAAAATGATCAAGTGTTTAGCATTGCTCTGACCCCAAAGTCCCGTGACTGAAAACTAGTCTTTTCCAGGCAGAATTGTGCTTACTGGAGATTCTCATTGATATAATTGTTCAATTTTTCTCCTCACTGCATTCAGATGGATAGTCAAAAATATTTCAGTAATGTTTCCTTTGATAGGAGTGTCTCTATTTAAGGTGTCACAATGGAGGTATTGAGTGTAGATATTTTGTTGGTAATACTGGTATTAAATAAATATGCATTTGAGGAAAAGCAAAGCCAAGAAACTTTTTAAAAAATATTTTAAAGATTTATTTTGATGTGGACCATTTTTAAAGTCTTTATTGAATTTGTTACAATATTGATTCAGTTTTATGTTTTGGTTTTTTGACCCCAAGGCATGTGGGATCCTACCTAGCTCCCCGACCAGGGATCAAACCCACACCCTCTGCATTGGAAGGTGAAGTCTTAACCACTGGACCGTCAGGGAATTCCCAAAGCCAAGAAAGTTTTGCCGCACCATTTTCCCTCAGCCTTTGCCCACCTTGGAACAGGGCTATGTAGAATTGGTTTTGACACTTTACGTCAAAATTCATCTTGACTTGAAGGGCATTGCCAAAATATCCTCATGTTAATCTTTTTTATCACAAGGAATACAATTGAGGATTTCTTCTCAAATTAGTCTCAAGTACTATCTTTTATGTAAGTCTGAAACATGGGAAAAACAGATTTTATTGGTAAAAGAATAAATTAAATGTAAAGGGAAATGACCATAGCTAACAAAATGTAAAAAAAGGCAGATATGGAAGGGATAGCTTATACGTGATTGAGTCCAGTTTCCAAATATCTCCTTCTTCTAGACCAATGATACATGTACAAATTTTTTACTTAAAAAAGAAAAATGATTTGACAAGTACAGGATGTGTGAAGACCTGGATTAACAGAAAATTACACAAACGAGTACTGATAGTTTAGTTTTCCACAAGTTCAATATAATCCCACAGTGTTATGTAGCTGCTAAAAAAAAATCAAATAAGAGTCTAAACTTATTGATGTGAAGGGAAGTGAGATCAGAATTAGTGGACTTCCAGCTAGAAGAGGTCAGCACAATGGGAAATAAATGACATGCCTCTCAATTTATTCTACCATATGTAGTTGGATGGGATGAGAGCCATGGACATAAACCCCTACCTCCACCTGTGACAATCCATCAGCAGTGCTCCTCCATCTGGGCTCAGTCTTAGGTCTGGTGGAAATTTGGATCCAACATACCACAGCTTGATCCTTAAAGCCACCAATTGTACTAAGTCTCTAATAACTTCAGTCTGAGAGTATGACCCCAAATCAAAGCTCCATTAGGTATTATAGTGAGTTAGAGGGAAAGGGCCATTAGATATCCCCATTGAGGTAAGCTATTCATGCACTGAGTATAAGTATTAGTCATCAGTTGAAATCTCAAAAAGATATGATCTTATCAGTAGCCTTTATCTGGAGCTAAGACATCTGCTTAGAAAAGTTAGGAATTACAGGGACTCACAAAACTTTACTGTGTAGGGTTCATTTAAAGACTTCTTGAAACAAAAATACAGATATCAGTCATTGTATTCTCGTTCCTGTATGGGTCAATAACTTTGCCCTCTGTCATATCCTAAGTATAATATTTATGTTCATTCCGATCTGAGTAGGGTCACAGAAATAGACCTCAATGCTGCTAGAATGGGTGTTCCAATAACCTTGTAGCAATAGTCCAACATACTTAGCTAAAAGAAAGACATTATCCACCCAAGAAGTTGGCACAAATTGGCTCCCTGAAAACCTATAGTTTACTGTGTCATAGTATAGTCATCTCTTAAGGAAGAAGGAGAATCTCCAGCACTGGTGAAGTTTTCTAGGTCTAGCAGCTACAATAACACCAGTGGTTGGAGCATCCCCTCCACTTTGAACTCTGCATTGAATTAGATCCCCAACTCTTAGGGGGAAATGTTTTATGCATGAACCCTCCAAGAACCTGGAAATGAATTTTTAACTGGAAAGCTTCTGTGAGAAGCCAAAGTATGAGGCTAAGAAGAATGTCAAGAGCAGTCAAGAGGTATACTCACCAGCTCAGCAATAAAGCCTCTTCACTGTGCTTGAATTGGCCATAGTTTGCCACAGATATGAAATCTCAGCATACCTAAGCCACCATTCTGTTAAGGCCCAGAGACAGGCAAAATGAAACCCCTGGGACGTGGAACTCATGAAATAATTATTCAGAAATCTCTCTGAGAAAGCCGGCATGTCTGACCTCTGATTTGGGTCAGATACGTATAACCAGGTTGGTGTGCAACTGGAGTGGGACTATTTTAAGACTATGGATATATCGTGTGGAAGACATGGCAAGAGGGGCCAAAAATATTGTTTAGAGGTGAAGTTGAGCCAAAGAAGGGAAGAAACAGTAACACCCAAGCTTCTAATCCCATGGAGACCAGACCTAAAAAATATGACAGAGACCAAAGGGGAGAGAAAAGGGTGAGCAGTGGAGAGAGAGAATGTAGAATAGAGAAGCATAGAGATTTCTAGAAGTGCTAATAAGTTACATGGTGGGAAATGATCAAAGAGCAAGCTCTTAGCTTATTGAAACTAATGGGCTATAAGGCTTGGAAACTAATAACTACCATAATATAAAAAGAAATGTAAAAACTAAAGATTTATTTAGATTACAGGACCTCTTTGGAAATTTAAGGGAGCAAACTAGGACAAATGGCTTCAAATAATCTAAGGGCTAAGAAGCTATGGGAAATATGTCATGATTGCTTTAGAAAATAATCTTTGGCCCATTGGTTAAAAGAGGAGAGAGACTTCTCAGCCTTTCTTCGAAGGATCAGTTTCCCTCATGTTGCAATGAATTCCCCACTCTTAGAATTGTTCAAACAGAGCCGGGAGGTCACCTTTCATAGATCTTATAAAAGCTCTTTATTTTCTTTTCAAGCCACAAACCATATGTTCTATAAAGTTCTAAAAATATTCATTGGTATACAAAAAGTACCAAATTAATATGGCAATTCATCTCTTCACTTTTAAATTCCTAGAGCATAGAATTTATACAGAGCTCTTTGTAAAGCGCTAAGTCTAGCATGATGAGTAGATAATTTGTAATTATTTTTCTGACAAAGACCGCTACTGGAAATTTTTTTTAATGCTGTGCTTTATTAATTTTTCTACTTTTACAAGTATTGTAAAAAAAAAATCACAATGATATGATTGATTTGAGTTTAGCACTCATTACAATATCCACCTTAGGTATAGATAGAAGACCCAATCAAAATCTTTTTCTCTAATTAGTACATATAGAACATGTCTAATAAATTAGATATTTTCAAAATTCTAAAATGTAAGAAACAAAAGTTTAGTAAAGGGGAGCCATTCTGCATTTGTGATTCACTCTTATGAGCATATTTTGGAGTGGTAGAAAAAGACAAAATTGTTTTATATTAGTTTCTGCAGGTATTGACTTCATTTTATTTTTTTTTAAGTTTTTTTTTTTTGGATATGGACCATTTTTTTTTTTAATTTTTTAAATTAATTAATTTATTTTTAGCTGTGTTGGGTCTCCGTCTCTGTGCGAGGGCTTTCTCCAGTTGCGGCGAGCGGGGGCCACTCTTCATCGCGGTGCGCGGGCCTCTCACTGTCGCGGCCTCTCTTGTTGCGGAGCACAGGCTCCAGACGCGCAGGCTCAGCAATTGTGGCTCACGGGCCCAGCCGCTCCGCGGCACGTGGGATCCTACCAGACCAGGGCTCGAACCCGTGTCCCCTGCATTGGCAGGCGGACTCTCAACCACTGCGCCACCAGGGAAGCCCTGGACCATTTTTTTAAAGTCTTTATTGAATTTGTTACACTGTTGCTTCTGTGTTATGTTTTTTGATTTTCTGGCCATGAGGCATGTGGGATCTTAGCTCCCCGACCAGGGATAGAACCTGTACTCTCCTGCATTGGAAGGCAAAGTCTTAACCACTGGACCACCAGGGAAGTCCCTCTGTAGGTATTCACTTTAAACTTAGGAACAGATAGATTAGTAAATCAGGTTTTGTCAATTTTAATACTTTTATTATCAAATATTGAGTTTTTTCTACTCAGGTTCCATTTTCATTCTATTAAAATTTAAATACTTCCAGCAATTTCATCCATATTTCCCCTCTGTTCTCAATTATTTTCTTAAACATTATTTACAGGCTTTTGAATATTCAGTTGCATTTTGTTTACCCACACATTGCACTAAAATTTAACTTTGAAAAAAAATTACCTCTACACAAATATCATTGTTATGTAAGGGAACAGTGAAGGAAGGAGTTGTTAGTTATATTTTCTTAAGCATTGTGGGAAGTTATTTGCTGTTGTAAAGCAATACACACATCCATGCATACACACACACACACTTTCACACAGAGTTCTTCTATTATGTTGGGAAGCTCACGGGCAGATTACAAAATAACCTTAAATTGGTAAATGAGTCAAGTGGGTGGCATTATCAGTTAGTGCACATTGTCAAATTGCAATGTGTTGGACTTTTACAATTGCATTTCATTCTGCTTAAAGGAATTGTTGTTTCTTTTTTTTTTTTTTCTCCCAATTTGTAAACCCACAGTCTCCTTGAAAAATAAAACTCTGCACTTGACATTTTCAGATTCCCCTTATCCCATTTCCATTAAAGACAAGTCTGACTTTGGGAGCACTAAGAATTTCAGAGAATTGAATTCCAGAGAGAAACTCCTACTGGAATAAAGTCTGCCTATCCAGGAACACAAAGGACAGCTTTTTCTCACCCCTTCTAATGAAGAGCTAGACTAATGTCCCCTCTTGGGGTTTGCAGTAATACTCTCATGGAACATTCATTTGCAGAAGCTGCTGAGTTAACTCCAAAGTCCCCCTTTCCCATAGCAAGTTGTCTACAAAGACAGTGAATTTAAGGGGTCATGATAATGGTGTCTCCCAAGACACCGAGTAAAATGTTGCAAGTTCTCACACCCCATTTCAAACTCTCCTATGGATTGTTGATGGCAAGATGTGCATATCTTGAAGAGGTCACCTCCAAGAAGTTTCTACAAAGCAACTAATACACAGACTAGATAACTGTGGCATTAAAGGCACTTTTCTGAGACTCTCCTTTCTGGAACAATTAAAATAGATGTTGTCACTGTACATTGCAACAGAATTAAGGATGTAAGACCCCACATTAAAGGTAAAGGCTAATAAGTGAAATTATTAGTATAGGTTCTTTAAGGAAATGAAATTTAGCTTTCCAATACTTCCCACAGCTTGGAATAGGGCCTTTCATAAAGGAAGAAAGGAAAGAGAAGGAAGGGAGGAAGGAAAGAAGAAGGGAGAGAGAGAGGAAGGGAAGAAGGAAGGGGGGAAGAAGGAATGATTGAACAAATAAAGGAGTAAACAGAAAAATTTATATTACAGCTAGCTAATAGGTCAAAGAAGCTATAAAAAATGTTTTGTGCCCATGTGCGTTAGGCTTTTATTTTTTAGTTGTTTGATAATATTCCTGAATTTTCTCATAATAAGTGTTTTATGGGACTAAAATACAAAGCAAGATCCTGTGTATGAGAGGAAATTGAACTGAAGCAATCTCTATTGTTGGCTGTGAAGGGTTTCTTTGTGGTTTTTTGTTTGTTTGTTTTCTCCTACTGAGTACTTTGTCATCTGCGGGAGGCCAATTTATGGTCTCTTTAAAATGGGTAAATCCAACATTTTTCTTTCTTTTCTGCTATATTTTTTAAACCTGCCTCAGAATAGTGAGAACAAACTTAATATGCGGACTTCAAGAATGATTTTCTCTAAAGAGGATGCTTTATGCCCAGAAGTGGATCTCTCACTGATACTCATTTTCTGTGGACTGGTTTGTGACTCTGTGTAACACTAGCTCTTTTAATAGCCACAGGAAAAATTAGTTAAAAATTGACTTTGAATGTAATTCATTTGCTACAAAGTGGTCTTTTACCCCCTGCTCTTCTCTTTCACTGACATCCACATTTTCGTTTCTAGTCCTTTGTTAAAAAATGAACTACACAGCAAAAGCATGTGAGGATAAGGATTTCTGAATACCATCATGCACACCATGGTGTT
Organism: Balaenoptera acutorostrata; assembly: GCF_949987535.1. Classification (NCBI taxonomy): domain Eukaryota; kingdom Metazoa; phylum Chordata; class Mammalia; order Artiodactyla; family Balaenopteridae; genus Balaenoptera; species Balaenoptera acutorostrata. Next base: position 92,914,517 of record NC_080074.1, read on the forward strand.
CCCAGCAGTGAGCCATTAATGTGTCACTGTTGTCCTATGCTGGATGAGGGGGGAGAGAGAGTTAAGAGGAGAAGCTGGCTAAGGAGAACCCCAGGGATGAGCTTCCAGAGATCCTTACCTGGAAAGAAGAAAGCAACAACCTTCATGTCTGCTCCTCTTGGCTTCCTGCACTCAACTCCTAGGGATTGTCTTGTTGCTAGACATGCCACTAACTACTATGTCAATGAACACAAACTCAGCAGAGATAAAACTGAAAGGAAAATGCTTTCCTTATTTATCTGCTCAAAGTTAAATTAGTAACAGTTTGGGGCAAATACCTTGCAGAGCTAATTATAAGTACACATTTAAATTGGGCAAAATTGGTTTAGGTCTGGTTGTTACTCCCCACCCCCTTTTTAAATTTACTATCTCCTTCTGTCTAAAATTCCACCATGAATGCCAAGAAAGGGGATTGTGCTATAACTTAATGAGCATTTAAATCAGTGTTAAGATCCTTTAAACTTCTCTTAAGTTAGAAATTAAAAGGTCTTTGCCATGGGTAAAGGGAAGAAGAGGGGTGGAATCTTTTGGATCACTACAATATTTTACTCATAAATAAATATCTACATCTCCCATAAGCAAATCATTCTGATACAACATAAACTTAGCATTGTTGAAAAAAAATATATTTTCAACTCCTATTACAAATGCTTCCCAATGCTTATAGAAAGAAAATACGATATCCATGATTAACTTCCTAGTTTAGAAAATTCTAGTATTTCCATTAATAGAGCAAGGTCTTCATAACCTTTGATAAGGGCTTACCTTTGCCTATGTCATCTATATGGTATTCTTGATTACTAGGTCCTTATTAGTAGATATAATGAAGAATGAAAACAATCCCACCATTCAGCAGCTTTTGTAAGAAAGAAAAATTTTCCAAAAAAATGCAATCAAAAGATACAGATTCAGATAAATACTGCATCTAACATTGATTTTCAATAAATATTCATTGTATTCACAAAGTAGCTGCAAATGTAACTTCATGATAGTAAAGTAAACATCTTTAAAACTTATTTTCTACTAGTGTCTTCCCTCTCAGGAGAGTGGTATGGTAAAAATCCCTTTACTTAAGCTAATGGGAGTCTCCATCTTTTGAGTGGAATGTTAGATAGAAGCTCACATTTTTATCCTATTGTATAGAGGTATTTGTCAATAAATGCGTATTTTTGGTATAAATTCAACAGTTTATGCAGAGAAAAAAAATATTAACTTGTATAATACTTCAGCTCATGCCTCAGAAAACATATCAGAGCTTTTAAAATTACATAGTAAGTTAAACTCCAGTTATAAAGGATCTAAATCCCTTAAGAATAATCTCTAGGAACAGAGAAAGATAGTAATTTGAAGATTGAGTCACACAATGTAAATCTCAATGAAGGAGTTGTTATTGGAGAAATAAAATTACAATGTTTCTGACATGTAATTTAATGTAAATAAAACATAAATGTATAAGGATTCAGGTAAATACATTTAAAATTCTAGCTGTGATCAATTGAAAAGCATTATAATTATCTTATGTGGTGTTATTTTTAGATTTACAGAAGCCAAAATTCTATTTATGATTAAATGAGGTATAATGCATGATAAGCATCATGTTTGGTACAAAATAATCCCAAATATAACCCACCCCACCATCACATATTTATTACTTGTACAGCTCTTAACCTATCACAGGAACTCAGAGTAACAATGATTGTGTTGATGTCAGTAAAGAAACTACACCTTCAAGAAAAAGGAAAACTTAAATCAGAATCTTAAGTTTTCTTGCAAATAGATTAATCCAAATACATATGTATAGCTTTAGTCGTCTTCTGAAATTTCAGATCCATAACTCTAATTTTCTTCTGGACTTCTCAAATCAATGTTCCATTTTATTCAAAACCAAACAATACTCTCAAAGGAAATTCAGCATCTTCTCAATGTATCCTTTCGGCTATTGCAGTATGTCAAAAGATGCTATATTGTAGATATTCAAAGTGTGAGTGGGTGTGTGTGTACAGAAAGAGAAAGAGAGAGAGTCGATGCCCTCAACAGGGTCCTACTACAGGGTCTAATTTTGAAAAAAAATTTGAAGTTGTATAGATCTTAAGGTTACTGAGATCCAAAATGCTGAAATACTGGTGAATATTCAAAGTCCATGAAATGGAACAGATGCAGGAAGTAAGACCAGGTTTTTAGTTATGTCCATAATGTAGATGTTTACATTACTAAATATTATGATAGGATAGAAGATAAGATATCCTTAAGCAAGATTTTCAACTTACCCAAGAAGGAGGAAGAAAGCAATGAAGAAATAGTGAGAATGTTGACTTAAATTCGTGGTGTATGTAAAATGCTTTAACATAAAATATAAAGTAATTCTTAATAAATGTTAATTATTTTTTGTGTCATTATGTAAGTCACTGGAATTTTTATGAATGAGGTTACCTTAAAATATTTATACTTTCAAAGGTATAACCTATGCAATGGAGATGTGAATCATAGTAAATACGTAAGGCATGGAAAAGTTACTATTTGAAAGAACGGCATGCTCCAGCTTGTCACAAATATTCTGAAGAAAATCATCACTTAGGGAAATCACACCTGATATAATTGGCCACATCAAGAATTCTTTAAAAATGTGGAGGGGGTCAGTGCTCTATTTCTAAATGGCATTTGGTTGAAATTTAAAAAGAAGAAATTTTGTTATGTATTGATGTTTCTCATTATGGCAATATTGTAATTTGAGATAGAAATTTCTTCTGGAAAAATCTTCTCTTAGTCAACATTTACTGTCTACTTTGAAAATCTTATAAAATATGACTAAACAAAGCATTAAAAATTATGCCAATTACAAAGATAGAGAAAAGGTTATATGGATTGTGAGTTATCTCTATTTTGGTAATTCTTAGTTCTCATTTAATGGACATATGTTACTGTTCAATAAAATAATAAAACAAACTATAAATAAAGGACCAAAAGTGTTATAAATAGTTGAAAACAGAGTTAAAAATACTAAGAGCAAAATGAATAGGGCTTTTGAAATTCTTTTTAAAAAAGTGTTAACTGAACCCATGTTAGAGTATAATGATGAACACAAATGGGTAACTTCAGTACTTGGCTGACATGACTAATAGAAGCAAAACTATTTCATACTTCAATGTTGTTTGTGAAAATGTAAAGTAAAGTAATATAATGCAATGTTTTCAATAATGTAAGTAAGGGAAGTATAGGAGAAATCTATTTTATGCCAAAAGGGAAAATGAGAAGTAATGGATAAAATTTATGAGAAGATATGTTTATTTTAACCTAGGAAATATAAATAATAATATTTCAAAATTGAATAGGGGTTCCACTTTCAACCATGACGAAGTAATGATACTCAAATTGCTATCCAGCCATAGTCAACTATAAAACTGGAAAAGTTTTATGAAACAACTGTTTCTATTCATTTGAGAGTAGGCAGCAAAGAATTGTGAACTGCAGAGAAAAAAACAAAAACCAAATGAGCCCTATTAATGCCCTGTCTTTCTGAATGGAGTTAATTACTGGACCCTGGCACAAGGAGAAGTGGCATAAGCATGGCTTCATAATCATGCTGAATTGAATACACAGAAATTAGAGTTTAGCAAGGCTTAGAGAACTGGTATTTGGAAGGCAGAGTACTGACCAAGAGAAAGCTACTCAGAGAAAAAGCTCCAAAGATCTGCAAGGATCACCTTGATTCTTTGGCTGAATACTAAATTACCATACATAGAATGACTCCACAAGGCCAGGCAAAGAATAACTATTAAGGAAATACAACTACCACAGAGCCATAAGATGGAAAGCATCCAGAACTCTCATAGCGTTGGGAAAGTGTTGAGTTTAACTAACCAGATTGGAGGAACCTCATGAAACACACATGGCATTTTGCAGAGATGCCAAAAGGGCCATACATCAGGAGTGAAACTAAATTAATCATCATGTAGAATTACTCTAGACCTTACCAGGGATTCCTGGAGTTGTTCTATAATGACTAAATGGACAGTTTTTAAGAGGGTAAAGCAATACTGAATGTGTTTACACCTAATAATGTAGGGTCATTATACATAAAACAAAGCTAACAGGAAAAAAATAGATAAATCTACAATTTTGACTAAATCATTTCAACTTTTCTCAATATTTGATAAACTAATTACAGAAAAATAAGCAAGGAAATTTGAATAAGGCTCTCCACCACGGTGATCTAATTGACATTAATAAATCTTTACATCCAACAACAGTGGGATACACATTTTTCTCAAGTGTACATGGAACATTAACTAGGAGAGTTCATATACTGGACCATAAAACAAGTTTCAATCAATAAATTTAAAAGGACTGAAATCTTTTTAAGAATTTATTCTTCACAAGAGAATTAAATTAGAAATCAGTAATATCTTAGAAAAGCCCCCAATATTTAGAAACTGAACAAAATACTTTTAAATAACCTATGTATCAAAGAAATAACAGGGGAAATTAGAAAGTACTTTTAACTTAATGGTATTGAATATAAGACATTAAAATTCGTGGATGTAGCCCTAACAGTGCTTATAGGAAACTTCATACCTCTCAATGATTATATATATTAAAAAAGAATAATCTAAAATTGTATGGTCTAAATTTTTACCTTAAACAGTTTGAATAAGAACAAATTAAATTTACATTTAGTAAAAGAGAAGAAAAATAAACATAACATTAGAAATCAATAAAATAGAAAAGAGGAAAAATTTGGGAAAAATCAATGAAACCAAAAGCACTTTCTTTAAAAGAATCATTAAATTAATAAAAATCTAGCTACACTGATGAAGGAAAAAGTAGAAAAAGACCCACAAATTACCAATGACAGAAATGAAAAGTAGGACATCACTAGAGAATCTGTAGATATTGAAATGATAAGGAACTATTGTGAAAAAGTTATGCCCGTTAATTCAACAACCTAGATAAAATGGACAAATTTCTTGAAAGACACAAATTAACAAAAATTGCATAAGAAGAAATAGAAAACTTGTATTACCATGTGTTGACTAAATGATATGTAATAACAATTTAAAATATTGCCAGCAAAGAAAAGAAAAAACTCCAAGACAAAATTCCTTTCCTAGTCAATTCTGTTATTTTTTAAGAATAAATACGTATTTCAACTCTTACACAAACATTTTCAGAACATACAGTGGTGGGGATATTTTCAAATTCCGCCAAACACATTACAAGAAAAATGCTAATATTATTCATTAACACTGGTAAACCTTAACAAAATATTAGCACATCCAACCAGCATTCTATACAAGGAACATACATTATGACCAAGTCAGTTTTATCACAGGAATGTAAGGCTATTTTAATATTTGAAAATCAGTCAATATGATTCACTAGACTAATGCACTTATATTCAACATCATATTAGAGATTCTAGTGAGTACAGTTAAAGGGGAAAAAAGAGATAAAACGGTATACAAAAAAATAAAATTATCTTTATTTGCCGATGGTATGACTGTGTATATGGAAGAATCCTAAAATTTCCTAATAACATTTTTTAAAAAGGAACTAATAAGTGAAATTAACAAGGTTAAATGACACAAGGCCAATATACACAAATTTTATTTCCAAGCAAAATTATTTTGAAAACAAAAAAAATGTGAAACCTTTACAAGAGTATAAGCAACAGATATAAGGAACAAAATACATGCAAGATAACATCTTTTTAGATACAGGAAAGTCACAAAATATTGCTGAGGGATAGTAAAGAGAGCCTAAATCGTTGAAGTTATATGTGATGATCATGTGTAGAAAGACTCAAACTTTTAAAAGTATCAATTTGCCCTAAGTTGATCTATAGATACAATGAAATCCTAACACATTACTGCAACTTTGATATAGAAATTAATAGACTCATTCTTAAATTTATATGGTCAGTGCTAATAGTCTAGACCAGGCAAACCAATCTTGAAAGAGAAGAATATATGCAGAAGACTTACATTTTCTGAGTTCAAAACTTAAAGCTACGGTAATTAAGACAATGTCGTTTTAGGATAGGATATATACAGATCAATGAAACGGAATAGAATAGTGTCCTGATAGAATCATGCACAGATATAGCCTATCATTTTCAACAAATGAGCAAAGGAAATTCAGCAAGGAAAGAATAATCTTTCAACAAATTGTGCTGGAACATTATGAATGTCTTATTGAAAAAAAATAGTAAAATTTTATCATTCATAAAAACTCAAAATGAATGATAGTTCTAAATATGAGCTAAAACTATAAAAACCCTAGGAAAAAAATCTAAGAGAAAATTTATACATCTTTGGGGTAAATTTATACAACTTTGGGGTAGAAAAAAATTTCTTAGCATGAAAAAAGCTAACCTCAAAACAAAAAAGGATTAGTTTGACTTCTTTAAAATTAAAAACATATTTATCAAAAGGTACCATAAATAAAAAGACAATCTATAGATTAAGAGAAAATATTACCAGTCCATATATCTGTCAGAGAACTTCTATTCATAGTATCTAAAGAAATATTAGACCTAAATAATAAGAAATCAAATATCTTTATAAAAAAGGGCAAAACATTTGAATAAATGCAGCATAAAAGAAGATATAAAAAATAGCCAATAAACATGTGAAAAGGAGCTTAATATCTTAGGTGGTTAGGGAAAGGTAAATTAAAACCACAATATGGTACTACTACACTTATACTAGAATAGTTAAACTTGGAAAGATTGACTATAGCAATTGTTGGTGAGAATTAGAGCAATTGGCACTCTCATACTTAGCTGGCGGAGTGTGACAAGGCATAATCACTCTTTCAATCTTGCCCACGCTTTCCTTCCATATTCCCTTTCGTGTTTATCTATCTTCTTTATGTTATAAAATTAGCTCTGAGTATGAGAGAAATAAATCAATAACTGAGAGTTTATGTTTGAGTAAATCAATGTATGGGCGCTCTAGGCATGGGAATAAGGTAAACATTATCTTAAGATATTCGGTGACTTTTTGCTGCCTCTCCCTCTGATTGTATTTTTTATTTACAGAAAAATTATGATCCAGAGAATGTGAAAGAAATGTCACGTTAAAAAAGTTATTAACACAAAAGTTTACCAAGGATGCCAAGAGGAATATTTCTATCTGGAAATGATGACCCAGCTGGACAGAGGTGGGTCAGAACTGATGATAAATAGATCTTTTCTCATAACAGCCACATGTCAAGAACACCTGATTCACTCCAACAATGACAATCTCAAAGTAGTTTCTTATTTTTTTATGTCCCTGGTTGAAACCTATTTCACATGGTACAGATTCTAGGTTGGTGGGTTTTTTCTCTCAACATTTTAAATATTTTGTTCCACTCTCTTCTTGCTTGCAGTTTCTGAGGAGAAGTAGGATGTAATACTCTTATTTTTGCTTCTCTATAAATAAGATTTGTTTTCCCTTGGTCTTCTTTCAGGATATTTTGTTTATATTTTATTTTCTGTAGTTAAAATGTAATATGCCTAGGTGTAAAATTTTTTAATATATGTATCTTGCTTGGTGTTCTCTGAGCTTCCAAGATCTGTAGTTTGGTGTCTGACATTAATTTGTTTCAAATATTTCTTCTGTTTCTTTTTTCTCTTTCTGGTATTCCCATTATGCATATGTTATACCTTTTATAGTTGTAACACAGCCCTTGGATGTTGTTCTTTTTTTTTCTAAATCTTTGTTCTCTTTGCTTTTTGGTTTTTTAGGATTCTGTTTATACATGTTCTAGCTTAGATTTTTTTTTCCTCCGCTCTGTCCAGTCCATTATAGGCATTCTTTATTTCTGTTACAGTGGTTTTGATCTCTAATATTTCTTTTTTGTATATTTTTTTAGGATTTCCGTCTCTCTGCTTACATTTCCCATTTATTCTTGCATGCTATCTACTTTATCCGTTAGAGCCCTTAGCAAATTAACGATAGTTGTTTTAAATTCCCAGTCTGATAATTTCAACATCACCGCCATGTTAGGTTCAGATGCTTACTCTGTCTCTTCAGATTGTGTTTCTTGCCTTTTGATATGCTTTCTAATTTTTTCTTGAGAGTCAGACATGGTGAACTAGGTAAAATGAACTATTGTAAATAGGCCTTTAGTAATGTGACGGTGAGGTGTGAGGGCAGTGGGGGCATTTTATAGTCCTATAATTGATTAGGTCTCCATCTTTGAGTGAGCCTATGCCTCTGCATGTGAATTTCACAAGTGTTTCTCTGTTTGTATATTTGTTTGTTTTTTCCTCACCCCTTAGGTGGGGCAGGATAGTTAAAGTGGGCTGGAGTTGGGTATTCCCCTACCCCAGTTAGGCTCTGATAATACCCCAGCTGATTAGGCTCTGGTTAACTAGTTCCCCCTTAGGGCAAGCCTTGTTAAGAACAGAGTACTCTGGAGTACTTCAGATGGTTCCTTTCTCCTCTCTCTGCCAGAAGCAGGAGAGGATTTTTCTCCCATATTTACCATGGAAAGTTGGTTGAGCTCTTGGAGGTAAATCTTACAATGTTGTGAAGCCCCTCCTATGACTGGGTCCCCTTGGAGTTTTTGACTCTTAGAATTGTCCACAGTGAGTCTTCAGCAATTTGTTGATTACAGTTCAGTTTCCTACACTGTTTAATGAATTTTTAGATGATTTCTTCAGGCCATGACATTCAAAATCCTTAAACCAGGAAGAGTTTGATATAATAAATTAACAATTACTTGAATTTTGAAGCAATATAATCCTAGTCCTAATTCTACTACTCTTTGACCTTAAAAAAAAAATTTATTTCTCCAAAATGGACATGATAGTAATTTTGCAAGGAACAATTAATACAATATTGATTATTCTCAGTTCAACATATAATGCAGAGCAGATACTTATGACTATATGAGGGTGTCAGAATGGGGTGCTATCTTAAAATTATCTTTAAATTGTTATTTGATTAATTTCAGTATCAATTTTTTTGAAAAATAATAGGAGGAAAAATATATCAGAATTGGATGAAACATAATATATTTGAAAGAAAATTAAACTGTCCGGAGTGGGGCTGTGTGGTGTTAAATACATAATTTGCATTTGCACTGGAAATAATATTAATCAAGTTTTATCTTTTAAAAATAAAAAGTAAATTAAGAAAATGTAAATTAATTTGGAAATTCCATTGCCTTCCAGTGTTATTTCAATTTTTACGATGCTTGTTCTTTAAAAAGTCCTTTGGAATAAAACTGTTTCACAACTTGTAAAATATTACCATTCAATTTTGCTGTTTGGCTTGAGATTTTCCCATCACTTTTGAATTGGCTTTCTTGCTTCCCAAGATCTCTTGGCTTTTGACAATAAGAATAGGAGATTCCCCTGGGTGAAATTCACACAGACCACATGTCTTGACAATTTGAACTGACTCTTTGCCTTTCAACTTCTCCTTCCACCTCTCTCTTTTATAAAATCCCCAGGGTTGCACAAATTTCACCTTCACTATGTGAAGATGTGTTTGGAGGAAAAGAGGAAAAGTGCTTTTCACATATAGTTGAACATGACCAAATTATACAATGGAACTTATGAGAAATGTAAAAATAAACTGTTAAGAGATAAATCTTACTCTGCTTTGTGTGGAAGAAAATTTATATGGCTACTATATAAAATTCCCCACTATTTATCTAAGATCATTTTAGCAACCTTAGAAATTAGTTTAGTTGTTGCAGAAGCTGAGAAATCATTGTGAGAGAAAATACAAATATTTTTTATCATCACTTTACTAGTATTCATTCCCTTTTTCATTAGAAGCAAAACATAGTTGGGGTATAAAGCTCAATATTTTTTCCTAGCCCAGAATGAGAGTTGGAAAGTATTTATTGCATGAGGTAAATAATGGACTAATTCTCTAAGGCTGATTTTGGACTTGGACCTAATATAATATCCTGTAAACTAAAAAAAAAAAAAAGTATGTTTATATTATTTATCCTCTTCATCATTATTATCCTCATCAGCTGACCATTATTTAATACTTACTCTACCTGAGGTGCTGTTTCCAGTGCTCTGCACCTATTAATTTATTTAAACTTTACATCATAGACTTCTGTGTGTTAACTTACAATACCATCCTTTTCTTCTGTCTTTACTTTATTACACAGTCCCTCTGAGTGCCCTTATCTAAGTCCATGGCTTCCCTAGACATTTAGACATGATGCATTTTGTAATTCTAGCCCAGACAACATTCCTGAACTGGACAATTTCTAACAAACTAGCTAGTGAATGTCTCCACCTGGATGACATACTGCCACCCCACCTAAAAGTATCCCCCTGTTCTCTATATCTGTTATCTTATGACTTGGACAACACACATCAAGTCACTCAAAGAAGAATTATATCAGTTCATTCTACATGCCTCTGTCTTTTTAAGTTTTAACATTAGTCGTTCTTTAACTTCAATCAATTCAAATTAATACCATCTTTTTTGCTTATCCTTGAGTTTCCAAACCCACTGTAAATGTTTTAAGCAAATACTTATCCTTCTGCACCCTGGAAGCAATATTATCTAGTCGTTAAGTGTGACAGTGTTGGATTCAAGCCATGCATGCTTCCAAATTCCATTTTCGTGCTGCTTAATGTGTGACCTTGGACAATTTCTTAACCTCTATAAGAGCAGTATGGCAATCTTTATCAGTCTAACAAGATGTAGGAAAAGTGAAAAAAGTCAAAAAAATAAATTGAGAGTAAATAAGAAACATAAAATGAGATGCTAAAGTAAGTCCAAATATATCAACAAATAAAACAAAGGTAGGAGACTAAATTTAGTTTTAAAAAGTCAGAGATTCTGAGACTGCATTTTAAAATATTCTTGCTTACAAGAGACATGCCTAGAACAGAATGAAACATAAAGGGTTATAAAAACTACACTGTGGAAGAAGGAAGATGGCGGAAGAGTAAGACGCGGAGATCACATTCCTTCCCACAGATACAGTAGAAATACATCTACACGTGGAACTGCTCCTACAGAACACCCACTGAACGCTGGCAGAAAACGTCCGACCTCCAAAAAGGCAAGAAACTCCCCCCGTACTTGGGTAGGGCAAAAGAAAAAAGAAATAACAGAGACAAAAGAATAGGGACGGCACCTGCACCAGTGGGAGGGAGCCGTGAAGGAGGAAAGGTTTCCACGCACTAGGAGCCCCTTCGCGGGCGGAGACTGCGGGGGGTGGAGGGGGGAAGCTTCAGAGCCACGGAGGAGAGCACAGCCACAGGGGTGCGGAGGGCAAAGCGGAGAGGTTCCCGCACAGAGGCTCGGCGCCGACCAGCACTCACCAGCCCGAGAGGCTTGTCTGCTCACCCGCCGGGGCGGGCGGGGCTGGGAGCTGAGGCTCGGGCTGCGGTCGGATCGCAGGGAGAGGACTGGGGCTGGCGGCGTGAACACAGCCTGAAGGGGTTGGCGCACCACAGCTAGCCGGGAGGGAGTCCGGGAAAAGGTCTGCAGCTGCCGAAGAGGCAAGAGACTTTTTCTTGCCTCTTTGTTTCGCGGCGGGCAAGGAGAGGGGATTCAGAGCGCCGCCTAAACGAACTCCAGAGAAGGGCGCGAGCCGCGGCTATCAGCGCGGATCCCACAGCAACAGGGGCGCAGAGGGAAAATCGGAGAGACTCCCGCACAGAGGCTCGGCGCCGAGGGGAGCTCACCAGCCCGAGAGGCTTGTCTGCTCCCCCGCCGGGGCCGGCAGGGCTGGGAGCTGAGGCTCGGGCTGCGGTCGGATCGCAGGGAGAGGACTGGGGCTGGCGGCGTGAACACAGCCTGAAGGGGTTGGCGCACCACAGCTAGCCGGGAGGGAGTCCGGGAAAAGGTCTGCAGCTGCCGAAGAGGCAAGAGACTTTTTCTTGCCTCTTTGTTTCGCTGCGCGCAAGGAGAGGGGATTCAGAGCGCCGCCTAAACGATCTCCAGAGAAGGGCGCAAGACACGGCGATCAGCGCGGACCCCAGAGACGGGCGTGAGACGCTGGGGCTGCTGCCGCCGCCTCCAAAAAGCCTGTGTGTGAGCACAGGTCACTCTCCACACCTCCCCTCCCGGGAGCCTGTGCAGCCCGCCACTGCCAGGGTCCCGGGATCCGGGGACAACATCCCCGGGAGAACGCACTGCGCGCCTCGAGCTGGTGCAACGTCACGCCGGCCTCGGCCGCCGCAGGCTCGCCCCGCCTCCTCTGTACCCCTCCCTCCCCGCGGCCTGGGTGAGCCAGAGCCCCCGAAGCAGCTGCTCCTTTAACCCCGTCCTGTCTGGGCGGGGAACAGACGCCCTCAGGCGACCTACACGCAGAGGCGGGTCCAAATCCAAAGCTGAACCCCAGGAGCTGTGCGAACAGGGAAGAGAAGGGGAAATCTCTCCCAGCAGCCTCAGAAGCAGCGGATTAAAACTCCACAAACAACTTGATGTACCTGCATCTGTTGAATACCTGAATAGACAACGAATCCTCCCAAATTCAGGAGGTGGACTCTGGGAGCAGGAGATACTAATTTTTCCCCTTTTCCTTTTTTTTTGAGTGTATAGGTGTATGCTTCTGGGTGAGATTTTGTCTGTATAGCTTTGCTTCCACCATTAGTCTTAGGGTTAGGTCCGTCCGTGTGTTTTTTTTGTTTTTTTTTTTTTAACTTACAAAATTTTTTTTTCCTAATAAATGTTTTCTTAATAATTTTTTCCTTATTTTCTATTTTTAGAAATTAAAAAAATTTTTTAATAAGTTTTTTCGTATTTTTTATTTTAAAAAATTAAAAAAAATTTTTTTTCTTAATAATTTTTCTCTTATTTTTTACTATAAAAAATTAATAAATCTATTTTTAAAAATTAAAAACAATTTTTTTTCTGAATACATTTATTCTTAATAATTTTTTTCTTATTTTTTATTATAATAGCTTTATTTTATTTTATTTTATCCTCTTTCTATTTTTTTCTCCCTTTTATTCTGAGCTGTGTGGATGAAAGGCTCTTGGTGCTCCAGCCAGGCATCAGGGCCGTGCCTCTGAGGTGGGAGAGCCAACTTCAGGACACTGGTCCACAAGAGACCTCCCAGCTCCACGTAATACCAAACGGCAAAAATCTCCCAGAGATCTCCATCTCAACATCAAGACCCAGCTTCACTCAACGACCAGCAAGCTACAGTGCTGGACACCCTATGCCAAACAACTAGCTAGACAGGAACACAACCCCATCCATTAGCAGAGAGGCTGCCTAAAATCAAAATAAGGCCACAGGCACCCCAAAATACACCACCAGACGTGGAAGTGCCCACCAGAAAGACAAGATCTAGCCTCATCCACCAGAACTCAGGCACTAGTTCCCTCCACCAGGAAGCCTACACAACCCACTGAACCAACCTTAGCCACTGGGGACAGATACCAAAAACAACGGGAACTACGAACCTGCAGCCTGTGAAAAGGAGACCCCAAACACAGTAAGATAGGCAAAATGAGACGACAGAAAAACACACAGCAGATGAAGGAGCAGGCTCAAAACACACTGGACTTAACAAATGAAGAGGAAATAGGTAGTCTACCTGAAAAAGAATTCAGAATAATGATAGTAAGGATGATCCAAAATCTTGGAAATAGAATAGACAAAATGCAAGAAACATTTAACAAGGATGTAGAAGAACTAAAGAGGAACCAAGCAATGATGAAAAACACAATAAATGAAATTAAAAATACTCTAGATGGGATCAATAGTAGAATAACTGAGGCAGAAGAAAGGATAAGTGACCTGGAAGATAAAATGGTGGAAATAACTACTACAGAGCAGGATAAAGAAAAAAGAATGAAAAGAACTGAGGACAGTCTCAGGGACCTCTGGGACAACATTAAACGTGCCAACATTCGAATTATAGGGGTACCAGAAGAAGAAGAGAAAAAGAAAGGGACTGAGAAAATTTTTGAAGAGATTATAGTTGAAAACTTCCCTAATATGGGAAAGGAAATAGTTAATCAAGTCCTGGAAGCACAGAGAGTCCCATACAGGATAAACCCAACGAGGAACACGCCAAGACACATATTAATCAAACTGTCAAAAATTAAATATAAGGAAAACATATTAAAGGCAGCAAGGGAAAAAAAACAAATAACACACAAGGGAATCCCCATAAGGTTAACATCTGATCTCTCAGCAGAAACTCTGCAAGCCAGAAGGGAGTGGCAGGATATACTTAAAGTCATGAAGGAGAAAAACCTACAACCAAGATTACTCTACCCAGCAAGGATCTCATTCAGATTCGATGGAGAAATTAAAACCTTTACAGACAAGCAAAAGCTGAGAGAGTTCAGCACCACCAAACCAGCTTTACAACAAATGCTAAAGGAAATTCTCTAGGCAAGAAACACAAGAGAAGGAAAACACCTACAATAACAAACCCAATACATTTAAGAAAATGGGAATAGGAACATACATATCGATAATTACCTTGAATGTAAATGGATTAAATGCTCCCACCAAAAGACACAGGCTGGCTGAATGGATACAAAAACAAGACCCATACATATGCTGTCTACAAGAGACCCACTTCAGACCTAGGGACACATACAGACTGAAAGTGAGGGGATGGAAAAAGATATTCCATGCAAATGGAAATCAAAAGAAAGCTGGAGTAGCAATTCTCATATCAGACAAAATAGACTTTAAAATAAAGACTATTACAAGAGACAAAGAAGGACACTATATAATGATCAAGGGATCAATCCAAGAGGAAGGTATAACAATTGTAAATATTTATGCACCCAACATAGGAGCACCTCAATACATAAGGCAAATACTAACAGCCATGAAAGGGGAAATTGACAGCAACACAATCATAGTAGGGGACTTTAACACCCCACTTTCACCAATGGACAGATCATCCAAAATGAAAATAAATAAGGAAACACAAGCTTTAAATGATACATTAAACAAGATGGACTTAATTGATATTTATAGGACATTCCACCCCAAAACAACAGAATACACATTTTTCTCAAGTGCTCATGGAACATTCTCCAGGATAGATCATATCTTGGGTCACAAATCAAGCCTTGGTAAATTTAAGAAAATTGAAATCGTATCAAGTATCTTTTCCGACCACAACGCTATGAGACTAGATATCAATTACAGGAAAAGATCTGTAAAAAATACAAACACATGGAGGCTACACAATACATTACTTAATAACGAAGTGATTACTGAAGAAATCAAAGGGGAAATCAAAAAATACCTAGAAACAAATGACAATGGAGACACGACGACCCAAAACCTATGGGACACAGCAAAAGCAGTGCTAAGAGGGAAGTTTATAGCAATACAAGCCTACCTCAAGAAACAGGAAACATCTCGAATAAACAACCTAACCTTGCACCTAAAGCAATTAGAGAAAGAAGAACAAAAAAACCCCAAAGCCAGCAGAAGGAAAGAAATTATAAAGATCAGGTCAGAAATAAATGAAAAAGAAATGAAGGAAACAATAGCAAAAATCAATGAAACTAAAAGCTGGTTCTTTGAGAAGATAAACAAAATTGATAAACCATTAGCCAGACTCATCAAGAGAAAAAGGGAGAAGACTCAGATCAATAGAATTAGAAATGAAAAAGGGGAAGTAACCACTGACACTGCAGAAATACAAAAGATCATGAGAGATTACTACAAGCAACTATATGCCAATAAAATGGACAACCTGGAAGAAATGGACAGATTCTTAGAAATGCACAAACTGCCGAGACTGAACCAGGAAGAAATAGAAAATATGAACAGACCAATCACAAGCACTGAAATTGAAACTGTGATTAAAAACCTTCCAACAAACAAAAGCCCAGGACCAGATGGCTTCACAGGCGAATTCTATCAAACATTTAGAGAAGAGCTAACACCTATCCTTCTCAAACTCTTCCAAAATATTGCAGAGGGAGGAACACTCCCAAACTCATTCTACGAGGCCACCATCACCCTGATACCAAAACCAGACAAAGATGTCACAAAGAAAGAAAACTACAGGCCAATATCACTGATGAACATAGATGCAAAAATCCTCAACAAAATACTAGCAAACAGAATCCAACAGCACATTAAAAGGATCATACACCATGATCAAGTGGGGTTTATCCCAGGAATGCAAGGATTCTTCAATATACGCAAATCAATCAATGTGATACACCATATTAACAAATTGAAGGAGAAAAACCATATGATCATCTCAATAGATGCAGAGAAAGCTTTCGACAAAATTCAACACCCATTTATGATAAAAGCCCTGCAGAAAGTAGGCATAGAGGGAACTTTCCTCAACATAATAAAGGCCATATATGACAAACCCACAGCCAACATTGTCCTCAATGGTGAAAAACTGAAACCATTTCCACTAAGATCAGGAACAAGACAAGGTTGCCCACTCTCACCACTATTATTCAACATAGTTTTGGAAGTGTTAGCCACAGCAATCAGAGAAGACAAAGAAATAAAAGGAATCCAAATTGGAAAAGAAGAAGTAAAGCTGTCACTATTTGCAGATGACATGATACTATACATAGAGAATCCTAAAGATGCTACCAGAAAACTCCTAGAGCTAATCAATGAATTTGGTAAAGTAGCAGGATACAAAATTAATGCACAGAAATCTCTTGCATTTCTATACACTAATGACGAAAAATCTGAAAGTGAAATTAAGAAAACACTCCCATTTACCATTGCAACAAAAAGAATAAAATATCTAGGAATAAACCTACCTAAGGAGACAAAAGACCTGTATGCAGAAAATTATAAGACACTGATGAAAGAAATTAAAGATGATACAAATAGATGGAGAGATATACCATGTTCCTGGATTGGAAGAATCAACATTGTGAAAATGTCTCTACTACCCAAAGCAATCTACAGATTCAATGCAATCCCTATCAAACTACCACTGGCATTTTTCACAGAACTAGAACAAAAAATTTCACAATTTGTATGGAAACACAAAAGACCCCGAATAGCCAAAGCAATCTTGAGAACGAAAAATGGAGCTGGGGGAATCAGGCTCCCTGACTTCAGACTATATTACAAAGCTTCAGTAATCAAGACAGTTTGGTATTGGCACAAAAACAGAAATATAGAGCAATGGAACAGGATAGAAAGCCCAGAGATAAACCCACACACATATGGTCAACTTATCTTTGATAAAGGAGGCAAGCATATACAGTGGAGAAAAGACAGCCTCTTCAATAAGTGGTGCTGGGAAAATTGGACAGGAACATGTAAAAGTATGAAATTAGAACACTCCCTGACACCATGCACAAAAATAAACTCAAAATGGATTAAAGACCTAAGTGTAAGGGCAGACACTATCAAACTCTTAGAGGAAAACATAGGCAGAACACTCTATGACATACATCACAGCAAGATTCTTTTTGACCCAGCTCCCAGAGAAATGGAAATAAGAACACAAATAAACAAATGGGACCTAATGAAACTGAAAAGCTTTTGCACAGCAAAGGAAACCATAAACAAGACCAAAAGACAACCCTCAGAATGGGAGAAAATATTTGCAAATGAAGCAACTGACAAAGGATTGATCTCCAAGATTTACAAGCAGCTCATGCAGCTCAATAACAAAAAAACGAACAACCCAATCCAAAAATGGGCAGAAGATCTAAATAGACATTTCTCCAAAGAAGATATACAGATGGCCTACAGACACATGAAAGAATGCTCAACATCATTAATCATTAGAGAAATGCAAATCAAAACTACAATGAGATATCATCTCACACCGGTCAGAATGGCCATCATCAAAAAATCTAGAAACAATAAATGCTGGAGAGGGTGTGGAGGAAAGGGAACACTCTTGCACTGTTGGTGGGAATGTAAATTGATACAGCCACTATGGAGAACAGTATGGAGGTTCCTTAAAAAACTACAAATAGAACTACCATACGACCCAGCAATCCCACTACTGGGCATATACCCTGAGAAAACCATAGGTCAAAAAGAGTCATGTACCAAAATGTTCATTGCAGCTCTATTTACAATAGCCAGGACATGGAAGCAACCTAAATGTCCATCGACAGATGAATGGATAAAGAAGATGTGGCACATATATACAATGGAATATTACTCAGCCATAAAAAGAAATGAAATGGAGGTATTTGTAATGAGGTGGATGGAGTTAGAGTCTGTCATACAGAGTGAAGTAAGTCAGAAAGAGAAAAACAAATACAGTATGCTAACACATATATATGGAATCTAAGGGAAAAAAAAAGAAAAAAAAAAAAAAAAAAAAGGCCATGAAGAACCTAGTGGCAAGATGGGAATAAAGACACAGACCTACTAGAGAATGGACTTGAGGATATGGGGAGGGGGTGGGGTGAGATGTGACAGGGTAAGAGAGTGTCATGGACATATATACACTACCAAATGTAAAATAGATAGCTAGTGGGAAGCAGCCGCATAGCACAGGGAGATCAGCTCGGTGCTTTGTGACCACCTAGAGGGGTGGGATGGGGAGGGTGGGAGGGAGGGAGATGCAAGAGGGAAGAGAAATGGGAACATATTGTATATGTATAACTGATTCACTTTGTTATAAAGCAGATGCTAACACACTATTGTAAGGCGATTATACTTCAATAAAGATGTTTGAAAAAAAAAAAAAAAAAAAAAAAAAAAAAACTACACTGTGAAATATCAACAATAGAATTGTTGCTGTATCCCCATAAATACCATTATAGAATCCTAAATCATGAATGGAATTTGAAGCTTTGTGTCTCTTTGTTTTCTATATCAGTCAAATTTATTTGGGAATTTATAGATACCCAATTGAAAATGTGTTACATAAAACAGAGAAAGTATTGATTTATGTAACTGGAAAGTTTAGTCATGGATTTGGCTTAGACATGGCCATATTCAGAGGCTTAAATGCTGGGGTCATTCTCTCCATCTTTAGATCCATTTTTCTCTTCATGTTGCTTTAATGCAGCAGATAGATTATTTCCACATGGCAGGAAAGATATCCACTGTCAGCCCCATTCACAACCTGCCAGCTTACTAATTCTAGCAGGTAAAAAGGAAAAGAGACTTTTTCTTCCTATGTCCGTATAGCAACCCTGGAACACACTCTGTTTGGACTTGCCAGAGGTAAGTCTATGGATTATTCCTGACTGGGACACATGCCCAACTGTTTGATCGTAAGTGAGATGAGGCACTGTGATTGGCAGAACCACTTGGATCGTGTGTATTTTGTAGGATGGAGTACTGAGTAAAAAGAAATGTTTACACTATACATTTTTTTATTGACTATGGTTATATTAAGGCAGTAAGTGCCAAGACCAGTGTGTGCACCTGTGAAAAGGATCCGGGAAACTCTGTTTTTAAAATAGTCCATAGGTCTGTTGGACAAAAGAATACTCCTGTGGCTTATATAGGCCTAATCCAATTCACAATGAATTATTTAGATATAAAATGTTAATTTATTATTCCTGTAAGACTTTTTTTTAGGATCCTGTGACAACAGTAGGCAGATGATCTCTAGTTTATGACTTCTCCTTAGGTTAATGACTAAAAGAAGTTTATATTAATCTGTCCTATATAAATAAAAAGCTTTCCTGGCATAAGAATCCTGGACTAGAAATCAATTACAAAAAGAAAACTGGAAAATTCTCAAATATATGGAGATTAAACAACAAGGTACTGAACAACCAATGAGTCAAAGAAGATATCAACAGGAAAATCAAATGATATGTTGAGGCAAATTAAAATGGAAATATAATAACAAAAACTTGGGCTGAGGCAAAAGCAGTTCTAAGTGGGAAGTTTATAGTGATAAATGCCTACATTAAGAACAAAAACTCAGAAAATAGTCTACCTCAAGAAGCTAGAAAAAAAAGAACAAACAACCCAAAGTTAGCAGAAGGAAGGGAATAAAAAGATCAGAGTGAAATAAAATGAAATAAAGACTAGAAAGACAATAGAAAAAACTCAATGTGACTAATGGCTTTTTCTTTAAAGATAAATAAAATAGACTAACCATTAGCTAGACTCAACAAGAAAAAAGAGGACTAAAATAAATAAAATAAATAAAATAGTAAATAAAAGAGGAAACACTACGACTGATACCACAGAAATACAAATGATCGTAAGAGAGTACCATGAACAATTATACACGAACAACTTAGATAACTAGAAGAAATGGATAAATTTCTAGAAATATACATTCTGCCAAGACTGAATTATTAGGAAATAGAAAATCTGAACAGACCAATTAATATATAAGGAGACGAAATCATATGAAAAACTTCTTAACAAAGTAAAGCCCAGGACCAGATGACTTCACTAGTGAATTCTACAAAACATTTAATCAGGAGTTAATACCTGTTCTTCTCCTCAAACTCTTCCTAAATATGTAAGAGGAGGGCACACTACTAAACTCATCTATGAGACCAGCATTACCTTGATACCAAAACACGACAAGAGAATACAGAAAAGAACACTATAGACTAATATCCCTGATGAACACAGATGCAAAAATTCTCAACAAAATATTAGTAAACCAAATTCAGCAAAAAAAGATCATACACCACATTCAAGTGGGATTTATTCCAGGGATGAAAGGATGTTTCAACATCCAGATATTAATCATTGTGATATAGTACATCACATTAACTAAATAAAGGATAAAAATTATACAATTATCTCAATAAATGCAGAAAAAAATTGACAAAATTCAAATTTCATTTATGACTAAAAACTCTTGACCAATTGGGTATAGAGGTAATGTACCTGAACATAAAATAACTACTGTTCTGATAAAAAGATTCCTCTCAAAATATTACTGCTCATTGACAGTGCACCTGGTTGCCCAAGAGCTCTGATGGATATGTACAAAGAGATTCATGTTATTTTCATGCTTCCTAACATAACATCCACTCTGCAGCCCATGGATCAAGGAGTAATTTTAACTATCAAGTCTTATTATTTAAGAAATACATTTTGTAAGGCTATGGTTGCCATAGATGGTGATTCCTCTGATGGATCTGGGCAAAGTCAATTGAAAAGCTTCTGGAAAGGATCCACTATTCTAGATGCCACTAAGAAAACATTCCATATTCATGGGAAGATGTCAAAATAGCAACACTTGCAGGAGTTTGGAAGAAGGTGATCCCTCATGGATGACTTTGAGGGATTCACATTTTCAGTGGAGGGAGTAACTCCAGATGTGGTGGGAATAGCAAGAGAACTAGAATTAGAAGTGGAGCCTGAAGATATGAGTCCAATTTTGAATATATAAAGAAGATATGATGTATATGTATAATGGAATTTTATTCATCCATGAGAAAGAAGGAAATCCTGCCATTTGCTACAACATGGATGGATCTTAAAGGCATTATGCTAAGTGGATATAGCCAGACAGAGAAAGACAAATACTATGTGATCTCACTTGTATGTAAAATCTAAGAAAAAGTCAAACCTTTAGAAATAGAGATTTAAAAAGTGTTTGACAGAGACTGGGAGGTGGGAGATATAGGGAGAGGTTGGAAAGACATACAAATTTTCAAAATAAGGTCTCTGGATCGAATATATAACATGGTAACTATATTTGATAACACTGCTATATATAATTGAAATTTACTAAGATAATAGAACTTAAATATCCCACCAAAAAAAGATATATATGTGAGGTGATGGATTTGGGGGGAAAAATAATGTAAATACTTTAAGATTCTAAAAGCATATTAACATCTTTAGTAGAACAAGATGTTTTAATCCCTCTTAAAAGTCTTCGTATAATTGTTATGCTAATTACTTACTATTTTATTATTTTTATAAAGCAGGTCATTTGGAAGTAATAGAAACTTCTAAATGAAGTGGAAATTAAATGGTATTAACTTCTAAATGATTTTTTATTTGGGACCTTTCATTCATTTTAATGAGTCCTAATGCACAGATTCTGACTATAATAACCTTTGCAATTGAATTAGTGATTCCCAACCTATGTTCTCAAGAACACTGGAGTTTGGTGAGAGGTATATAGGAGTTCTGTCACACACAATTTCTATGATAAAACATTTTTGCAAAGTGGCACAATATAAAGAAATCACAATGTGTATTAACTAAGCCATAGCCATAAGAATCCCATGGTAAAGAAAGTTAGTCTCACATAAAACAAAACCAGACAAAACAAAACTAAAAAACAGTAACAGGGACTTCTGCTTCTGGCCAAGATTGAATAATGGGTACTAGACTAGCTCTACTGCCTTTAAAACAAAACAAAACAAAACAAAACAAAAGATCCTAGAAAAGTAGATAAACAATATAAAAAAAAGTCTCTTCACAGATATTGGATAACAGACAACACAGAGCTGGAATTCTGAGAGAAAAAGAAAATGAAGTACACCCTACCTTTTCCAGGCTTTATTTCTGGAGCACTGTCCAGACCTAAGTTCAGGGAAAGTCCAAGCACAGTAAAGTCTTACTGAGATAAGAAAGGCTAAGGTGGTTAGAATTTGTAGGGCAATATACCATAAAGGGTGGCTACATGGAGGGGAAATATATCCAGAAATTTTTAAAGGGGTTCAATTAATCCTCTGGATGAATATTAAACTGTATATAAAAAGTCTGACACTCTATGAAGCCATACAAAGAAAATCATGACTAAAGACCTATAAGGGAACTATAAACTAAGCTAACATCTGAGATCTCAAGCTCACACCCAGTGAGACATGTTTCAGAACCCACAGATTTAATTATACTTCATTGAACACCCAGGAAATTCAGTGGACACCTCAGAAATGCCATGCCTTAGAACAAAGATTAAACTATAGGAGACATAAGTCAACTCTAGATGTGCATTAACAAAGCATAAAATCAAGGTTCAAAAAGGTTAAAGTGATTTACAAGTAAATTAATGGCTTGCCAGAACAAAACCGACTACTAAAGGAAGTTACCACGATCAGCAATATTCAATGTCCAGCATTCAATCAATAATTACTAAATAGGCAAAAAGTTGAAAAATGTGGCCTATAATAGGGAAAAATTTTAGTCAGTAAAACAGAACCAGAAATTACAGGTGTGATTGAATTATCAAACAAGGACTTAAAAGAACTACTACAAATATGTATGAGTATTTAAACCAAAGCATAACACAGTAATAAGAAAAATGGAAACCATAAAGAAGAGTCAGATGAAACAACATCTGACAGTATTCTGACATGGATTGGCTTAATTGGGGATTGGCTTTTCCCAAAGAAGACATACTTGAAATTGAAAAAATGGCAGAAAAACTATCCAAACTAAAAAATAAGGTGAGGAAAAAATAAGACTGAAAAAATTAGAGTCTCAATGATCTTTGGACAATATTAAGCAGCCTAACATAATTTTATATGTGTGTGTGTGTGTGTGCACGTGTGTATATAACTGGAATCTCCTAAAGATGGGAGGGACAGATAAAATAATAGCTGAAAATTTTCCATATTTGATAAAAGTATCAATCCAGAAATTTATGAAATGGTAAATATCAAGCAGCATTACACCAAGACACATCGTAATCAAACTGTTGAAAACTGTTAACAAAGAAAAAAAATTAAAGCAGCCAAAGAAAAAAAATTAAAGCAGCCAAAGAAAAATGACACATTACATAAAGGGAAAAAATGACCACTGAATACGCATTATTCTAGAGTCAAGTCAGAGACAATGAAAGAAAAATTTTAATTTACTGGAAAACAGTCATACTAGAATTCTATACACAGAGAATATTTGTTTCAAAAATTATGGCAAAACAGTGCCATTTAATGACAGGCAAAACTTTACAGTACAAAACAATAGCCAACCTGTACTACATGAACTTCTTTGGGATGAAGGAAAATGCTTTGTGATGCAAACTAGCTTAAGTTATATTTACCTGTTATATGTTCAAATATAAAATATTTTTATGTTTTCTTTACATTTTCTAAAAAATAAATTACTGTTTTGATAAAAAACAATGCCAAGATATAATGCACTGTTAATATATGCAAGTAGTATAATATTACCTGAAAGTAGATTATAGTAAGTTCAAAATACGCAGTGTAAACGTAGCAAGTAACACATCAGAAAACAAAGTGATTTAACAAAGCACCAATAGAGAAGATGAAATGGAATACTAAACATATTCAAGTAATTAAAAAGAAAAAAGTAAAAGACAAAAACAAGAACAAAGTAGATGGATCAAATAGAAAGGGAATAGCAAGATGTAGACTGAAATACAGTATCAATAATTACATTAGATGTAAATGGACTAAAAATACTAACCCAAAAAAGAGAATTATCAAACTGCAGTTTTCAAAAAATCCAATTATAATACTATCCCCCACAAAACACACTTTAAAATGAAAACACATTCAGCAATAAAAAGGAGCAATCCACTTACACAATGAAACAACTTGGATGAGAGTGAAATATTTCTTAATGAACATATCCAGACACAATTTGTGCATACTCTATGTTTTCATTGATACAAAGTTCTAGAATAGGCCAAAGAAAAGATCAGATAAAGTAGTTGGCTGTGGCAGGTGCAAAGAGTTGAATTTACTACAAAGGAGCATGAGGAAACATTTTAGCATGATAGAAATGTTCTATATCTTAATTGGGGTGGTGATTATATGGGTTATATAAACACACCAATATGTACACTTAAAATGTAAGTGTGTTTTATTTTATGTAAACTGTACCTTGATAAAGTTCATGAACAAAAAGAAAAAAAATTAACAACTGGAAAATGGTCTAGAGCAAGAAATCAATTTAAATATTGATTTTTCTCTCCAATTTATCAATACTGGTAAGTTGGAAACCAAGTTGTTTCCATAGTCATTTGTGGCAATCGACCTAATCCAACTTGTTGAAGTCTGAAGTAATGAGGGTTTAAAATTATTTTAATGACACCAAAACAAATAGTTTATATAGTAGAGCCCAAGATATGTCTACTAGTCATTTCTATATAGTCTACAAGCTTGGTAATATATAATTTCACTTCTGAGTAATAGCTTATATACATCTTACTGTGTGCCTCTCTAATTTCTCTGTAGCATTGTCTTCCAGAAATCATGAAATATATTGACTTATGAATTGAATGAATTTGTTTATACCAAAGTAAAAGTTTCACTTGATTTTATGTTCAGTAAGGGCAATGGGCTTCAAGTAAGAGAGGTGATATAAAGTCTATAGCTGCTGAACTTCCAAGGTCCTCTGCCATGAAACTTGCTTTTTATAAAATACCAAATAAGGTATCTTATTTTTTTAGTTTCTCATCTCAAATCACAAAATTATACCTGAGAATGAATTGTCATATTTACACCAGAATATGTGTTACTTGCTGGGGAGGAGAGAAGTTAAAATCTATAAACATGATTTAAAGATAGCTGATATTCTCCCAGACAGAATCAATTTTAAGACTTAGAAAGTAATATCCTAAAGAGAAGAGATAATCAACTTTTTTTTGCAGGATATTTTAAATCTTATTATACAAATGAAAATTATTAACAAGTAGAAAAGAACTGATATAACACCTATGAATTAGGAAAGGATCTACAGAAAATCCACAATGAAATCAAAAGACTACTAAGTAATACAAATAAGTATAAATAGAAAAACGTACTGAAGAAGTTAGAATTTAATATTTTATTTAAAGTTCAGGTTGAATTATTAATGAAACCTGTACAGATTTTTTTTAAAAAATCTATAAGCATGGCAAATATGAGATATAATGGCAGAATTAACTGAGTATTGGATACGGGGAAAAACAGAATCACAGTTTATAAATGTACTAAGTCATATACTGATAATTAAACATTACAGTTAGAGTCAGTGGAGACCTAAAGAACAATCCTTTTATGATCTAGAGCAGCATTTGACAAACTATGTATACATGAACTCACATTTCTTTTTGTAAATATAATTTGTTTGGAAAACACTCAAGCCTATTCATGTATATGTTGTCTACAGCTACTTTCACATTACAAGTGAAGTTAGTGTAGCTGCAACACAGATCGTACAGCCTGCAAAACCTAAAATGTTGAAAATCTGGCCATTAAGAAGAATTTTGCTTACCCAGAAAATAAAAATAGATCTGAAAGGAAATATATTTCCAACAGTGGTACTATTAGATATTGCATTAAAGAGCAGTGGTAGCTTTTCAAGGTTGAATCAGACTGGTATTTAATGCTTAGGTTGGTGAGAAGAACAATGAGCAGGAGACCTTCTTTGGTGGTGGTGGAAGGGTGGCGGTGGGGGGAGGAAGAAAGAGAGAGACACAGAGAGAGAAAGAAGAGAGAGGGAGATTGATTTATTTTAAGGAATTGGCTCTCCGACTGTGGAAGCTGACAAGTCCAGTATCTGCAGGGTAGGCTGGCAGGCTGGAGACTGAGAAAAGTTGATGTTTCAGTTGAGTCTGAAGGCAGTCTGCTGGCAGAATTCCTCTTCCTTGGAGGGAGGTTAGTCTTTTTTTTTATATTAAGGCCTTTAACTGATTGGATGAGGCTCTCCACTCTGCTTCCAAAGTTAATACTATCCGCACCTGGGTGGGGTGGGAGGCAGTAGAAAGAGGTTGTTAAGTTATTGATTCCCCTAACTCATCCTTGGAGAATCAAATTGATTTTGTGTAGACTGAAGTCCTGCATATTTCTTTAAACCCCCTAGGTGCTTCACATAGCCAGCCAGAGTCAAGAACCAGAAGGTTAAGCAAAGTTTTATGACAATATATTATATAGCCTCTAAGTTGTTACAATGCATTTTGATAGAGGCTCAAGGTGGAATATGTTTCATTCAGAGTTTAGCAAATGTATTTTACCAGTGAACCTTTATTCATACATGATCTGTTAACCAATGTTTCTTGAAGTAGGTTGAGATCTGCTGCTCTAGACCAATACTGTCATTTACCAAAGAGGAGATGAAAGGTCAAGGAAGTTAAGTCATTGCCCAAAGTCACACCTCTTAGCAGCAGAATCAAATCTAAAACTTGGGTCTCCTTTCTTTGTCTGATGCTCTTTTCCTTCTTTATAAAATAACTCAATATTTATTCCTTCTGACTCTCCATTCAAGTTTCACCTGTGTCTAGATTGTTGCAATCAGAATCATTGCAAACTTAGTTGGGGAGGTTTTCATTGCTATGGTGGGTACAGTTTACTTCAAATGCACTGTGACAGAGAATAATTTCTCTCTCATTACCTTTTCCGTTAAAACACCACTTTAGGTGCCTGAAAGTCAGCTTCCTAGTCAATGTTGACTGCTGAGGCTCTGACAGAATGACAGTCCTGAACTGGCTAATCAGAGGGTGTAAATGATGTAAAGGTGACAGTCACTACTCTATTAGTGTTCCCATCAGGAAGCTAAGAACCTCTATCCATGATTCTTGGAAAAGTGTTATAAGAACTAAGGTAATTTTTCATGATTTTAAAATAAAGCATACTAAGAAGAGCAAATAATGATACTTCATGGCCTAAATGTTCTCTCCATTGCTGCTCAAAGATAGCAGTTCTCATCTGAGGTGTGTTGGCAGGATGGTTTGTGTGATTCATTATGGAGTATCTTAAATAAATTCCAAATAACATACATTTCCAAGTTTGCAAACAAATTACTTAAAATATACATTATATATGATACAAGTTTATTACTAAATTAATTATTCCTCTCACTTGTACTCAATATGCTTCCCTGAAGGAAAGAAAAAGGGGTAGATTTTCTAGGTCAGTACATGCAAGTTTGTTACATGGGTGATTATCACGTAACAAACTGATAAAAGATGGAGAACCACACATAGGAGGTTCTGACAAGTTTTTTTGGGGGGGGGAACATGCTACTCTCAATCTACTGACTTGTGATATTTTACACACTTACACATACATACATACACAGGGCCACATACACAGTTCTAAAACTATAAATTGCCATTGGGCTGTCAACATCTCTGAAACATCTCATTCTAGGTTTGAAATTCTACCAAAAAAAACAAAACAAACTATTTCTTCCCTAAGATATAGATGTTTTTAATGCCAAATAAATCTACAAAGGAATTGAAATGACCAAGAAACAAGCCAGGATAAAATAAGTGCAATTTTTTTTTTCAGAGTAGAGCAGGCATAACATGGAGTCTAAGATATGTATGCTGCAGTATTTACTGGGATACAAGAAGGTCCCTTGATGACCTAGACACAATTTTCAGAGTGCTTCAAACATCTGCTACTTCGGTAATAATGTGTTTCACTATATTTTCACAAAGTAGCAAAGAGTTGCAGAGCACCTCCAAAAGAGAAAGGATTGAAAGCTGAAAAATTCTGGTTTGGGACCAAGGTTGTTGTTATAGAAAAGGTTTTTTCCCTACTAAAAAGTTTTAATTTAATATAAATTAAAATTTATATATTCTTTAACATTAACACTAAATAATGGGAAATCGGTGTATGAACAAGCAAGTCTAAATGTCTTCTCATCACATGGTTTTGCAAGGTCGTAACTAAACTTCACACACCTCATATATGAAGATGATTTGCTGATTTTCTAGAGAGCTTCATCCTTTATGTTACTGAAGCCAGAAGCGTTGTACCTGCAGAATCAAAATCAACCTATCCCTGCATAGATGTTGATCTAAATCAGCTTGGTTGGGTAATAGCATTTCTCTTGTGATGTCGTTTAACTTTTTTTTTTTTTTTTTTTTTTTTTTTTTTTAAAGGATTTTCTTTTTTATTTATTTATTTATTTGTTTATTATTTTTGTCTGTATTGGGTCTTCGGTTCGTGCGAGGGCTTTCTCCAGTTGCGGCAAGCGGGGGCCACTCTTCATCGCGGTGCGGGGACCGCTCTTCATCGCGGTGCGCGGGCCTTTCTCTATCGCGGCCCCTCCCGTTGCGGGGCACAGGCTCCAGACGCGCAGGCTCAGCAATTGTGGCTCACGGGCCCAGTTGCTCCGTGGCATGTGGGATCTTCCCAGACCAGGGCTCGAACCCGTGTCCCCTGCATTAGCAGGCAGATTCTCAACCACTGCGCCACCAGGGAAGCCCCCGTTTAACTTTTTACCATAACATAGATTCACTCCAACTTGGAAAGCATCCAGTGTTCAGATGGCTAAAGAGAAAAAAATACTGAAGAAGCTACTTGGACCCATAGGCTACACCTACACATTAAACTTACTGCACAGCCAGCTTGGGTGAAATTAGAGAGAAAACTGCCCAAGCATGTCAAATGTTTAAGCTTTAAGACCCTGGGTGGAATGAAACAAAAGAGGAAGGAATCCAGGGGTGCTTTAGCATAATCAAGCTGGCTCATGCCACTGAAGGCACAGCTGGGATTGAGAACTTACTGCTGTGAGGAAACTTGTAATTGTATTCCAGACCCACAGTCACCAGTGGACATGTGGTGTATGTCTGTGTGTCTGTGTGTGTGTTTTAAATTTTCCTGCTAAGAACAAAAAGAAAGGGAACAAACAAATACTACAGAAACACGTTTCTCATTCCTTTTTTACAAATGTGTAATATCTTAAATATCTCCTTGCTCCTTCAACTTTACTTTTGACACTTAAATAATTCTGGTTGGTGCCTATCACTTTAAGACCCTTTTATTTAGTCTGAAGTTTATTAGATTACATATTCCAAAAATGCACTAGAATGTAGTAATATTATACTTGAAATGTCTTATTTTTATGCAATAAACTCATTGAAAATGAACATTTTTTTGTTTATATTTAGTGTCTTTATTGCTGGGCAGAAGTGCTATCCAGCAATCCAAAGCACTGGATTTAAGCTCAGGTATTAAGAAAGCAACATTCTACTTTGTTTCCCTACACCCCCATGCTCCCATTTTAATGGCTTATCAATCCATTTCCATTTGCTGATTTAGCCATTTTGTAAAACTGACTGACAGCAAAGTATGGCTCAAAGAGGAGATTTTGATGGTATTTTTTGGAAATAAAAATCTGTTCATAGGATCTAACACCCACTGATACATCACATATCTCCTGACCAGGTACATTTACATCTATTATAGAAATAGGAGTTAGAACTAGGAAGGTAGAAGGGGCAAAAAGTTATACATTGAAAGAAACGGAGGTAAAAATATCTGAACTTCTTTCCAAAATTAAACACAAACGGACACACACGATACCAGTCTACAAGAACAAACAAGTTCCACATCAAATATTCTGGGAGAATATTGCCAAGCTATTTGGCCTACTTCAACCCAAGTTACACCAAAACAGTATGTGCTTTTTAACGCTATGACAGATGGTTATCTAAACAACCAAACTCAGCTATGTTATATATTAATCACTGTAAAAGAGGTATGATTAAATGAATGCTATTCTATAATTTTCCAGTACTATTCACAGACATGGCATACTTATATTTTGTATACTTATACAAGTATAGACATACTTATATTTTGACCTTTTGCCCAAAGTCTGAGATCTGATCATTAAGGGACTAGTATAATTTCTAGTGTGCTTAGAATTACTCAGCTCCTTTTCAATTAGCAGAGCTACCCATGACACTGTATATGAAAACTTTCATACTAGAGAAGTAAATATAATATAAATAGTTAAAATTACTTGGATGGTGCTGCATCTCTAGAAGTGGATTTCAGTCTAGAAGTTTTATTACTAGGCAGATGTGAGTTTAAATTCTGACTGTAGGTTAAGCAGTTAAGAAGAGTTGGGCATATCTAAATTTTAATGCCTCAATTTGCATATTGGTCAGTACTGCCTACTTCGTGGAGTTGTTGAAACAATGCATGCCAACCTTGAAAAATATAGCTGCTGGCACAGAGTGACAACTTAATTAATATAAGCATTTAAAAATTTATTGTTATCATGACACTATTATAATTAATCAGAGATGCTTATTAATTTAAGAATTATTTAACTGGTTTATTTATCCCCTGCTCTATAATCTGTTTAATATGTATAAAATACCTAGGATATGTTAGTAAATAATATATAATGTACTAATATAGTAATACATGTGACTTCTCAATTTTCTCTCCCTTTAAAAACTACAATCTCAGGAATTCTTAGAAGTTGTGCATTAGGTTAAATGAACTAACACTTGAGTTATTTCAAACCCATATGCATATCTAAAGCCAATGAACCAATTAATTATTGTATTGCAGCCAGATCTACTAAGATTTTTTCAAATGACTGATTTAATGTTTGAATTTTTGAAATTACTAATTAGGGAATGATTTAAGTTAGCATAAAAATGTCTCATGTGCATTCAGATGCCCAGACCCAAAGCAGTATAGCCTATGTTGTAAGCAGCTGATTTTGATATGGGACAAACCTGATTCTAATCACACTCCATCACTTACCAACTGATGGTTTTGGAAAGAAAGATTGTATCTGTTTGTTTCCCCTTCTGTAAAGTAGGTATAATACTAGCAACTGCCTTGCTTAAAGATTGCATAACATATCCTGGTTGATAATAACTGTTCAATACATATTGTTGAGTATTGTTGCTAATTGTTATGTGTGAGATACATCAATCTACCTGAAGTTACATGAAAACAACAACAAAAAAGGCATTTAAAAGTTTGATTTAATAAATTTGTAAAAGCTATATTTAAAATTACATTTAAATCAATTAAAATATTTCCTATGTGTATACTCAGAAATATGCTATAATTAGGACCTCTTTTAACTTTGTTTTTTTCTGTTTTTAAAAAATTTTTTTATTGACATTTGATTTGCAATTTTGTGTAAGATTCAGGTGTACAGCACAACAATTCAGTCATATATATATATACATATATATATGTAGAACTGAATATATATATAAAACTGAATATATATATATATTGTTTTCACATTCTTTTCCCTTATAAGTTATTATATAATATTGAGTATACTTCCCTGTGCTATACAGTAGGTCCTTGTTGGTTATCTGTTTTATACATAGTGTGTCTATCTTAATCCCAGCCTCCTAATTTATCCCTCTTCCCACCCCTCCTTTGGTAACCATAAGTTTGTTTTCTGTGTCTGCAAGTCTGTTTTTTTGGAAATAAATTCATTTGTGTCTTTTTTTTTTTCCTTTTAGATGTGATATCATAAGATATTTGTCTTTCTCTGTCTGGCTTACTTCACTTAGTATGATAATCTCTAGGTGCATCCATGTTGCTGCAAATGGCATTATTTCATTCTTTTTATGGCTGAGTAATACTTCATCATCATTCCAAGATGTAATACCACATCTTATTTACCCATTCTTCTGTCAGTGGACATTTAGGTTGCTTGCATGTCTTG
Organism: Balaenoptera acutorostrata; assembly: GCF_949987535.1. Classification (NCBI taxonomy): domain Eukaryota; kingdom Metazoa; phylum Chordata; class Mammalia; order Artiodactyla; family Balaenopteridae; genus Balaenoptera; species Balaenoptera acutorostrata. Next base: position 92,946,757 of record NC_080074.1, read on the forward strand.
GCTATTGTAAATAGTGCTGCAGGGAACATTGGGGTGCATGAATCTTTTTGAATTATAGTTTTCTACAGATATATGCCCAGGAGTGGGATTGTAGGATCATATGGTGGCTCTATTTTTAGTTTTTTAAGGAACTTCTTTATTGTTCTCCATAGTGGCTGCACCAGTTTACATTCCCACCAACAATGTAAGAGTGTTCCTTTTTTCCTCCACACCCTCTCCAGCATTTATTATTTGTAGACTTTTTGATGATGGCTATTCTGACTGGTGTGAGGTGATACCTCACTGTAGTTTTGATTTGCATTTCTCTAATAATTAGTGACGTTGAGCCGCTTTTCATGTGCTTCGTGGCCGTCTGTATGTCTTCTTTGGAGAAATGTCTATTTAGGTCTTCTGCCCAGTTTTTGACTGGGTTGTTTGTCTTTTTGATATTGAGCTGTATGAGCTGTTTGTATATTTTGGAAATTAATCTCTTGTTGGCTGCATCATTTGCAAATATTTTCTCCCACTCTGTAGGTTGTCTTTTTGTTTTGTTTATGGTTTCTTTTGCTGTGCAAAAGCTTTTAAGTTTAATTAGATCCCATTTGTTTATATTTGTTTTTATTTCCATTACTCTAGGGGACAGATCCAAAAAGATATTGCTGCGATTTATGTCAAAGAGTGTCTTGCCTATGTTTTCCTCTAGGATTTTTATTGTATCTGATTTTACATTTAGGTCTTTAATCCATTTTAAGTTTATTTTTGTGTATGGTGTCAGAGACTGTTCTAATTTCATTATTTACATGTAGCTGTTCAGTTTTCCCAGTACCACTTATTGAAGAGACTGTCTTTTCTCCACTGTATATTCTTGCCTCCTTTGTCACAGTTAATTGACTATAGGTGAGTGGGTTTATTTCTGGGTTTTCTATTCTTTTCCATTTTTGTGCCAGTACCATACTGTTTTGATGATGTAGCTTTATAGTATAGTCTGAAGTCAGGGAGCCTGATTCCTCTAGCTCTGTTTTTTGTTTTTTTGTTTTTACTCTTAAGATTGCTTTGGCTATTTAGGATCTTTTGTGTCCTTTAACTTTCATAGTATATTTTTACTATACCATTACATTAACTTTTTGCTTTATAGTTTTAACTACATCCTTTGAACAGTTGGGCAGTTTTATTTTCTTAATTTGACAAGTTAAGTATCAATAAAATGATCAGTTTTTTCAGTTATTATAAAAACTTGTTTTCCATTTCTTTATTTTTCACTTCAGCATTTATTGGCATTTGATGTAGTGTTTTGTGTTTCTTTTGTTTGTTTGTTTGTTTTAATCCCGTCTTTTTCAACAAAATGTAAGCTGTGTAATGAAAGGGAAATGTTTTGTTCACTGATGTGTTCCCAGAACTTAGACTATTCTCTGGCACTTAGTACATTAAATAATTATTTGTGGAATGAATGAATGAATGAGATAATCATAGATAATAGAGTTACAGTTAATAGAACAAGGACTAAGTGAAAAAGGAAAGAGAAAGAATTTTTATCTCTACATATTATTCCCTGGTCATGTTGCTACCTTTACTCTTGAGTAGCAGATACATATTTTCTTCAAATGAAACAAAAAATAAGCACATCAAAATTTTATTGTAAAAGTGTCTCGTCTCATATGCATTTAAAAGAGAAAAATATTCATAATATCACACATGACACCATCTAGAGAGAATAATAGCTAATAACACTTATTGCACTCTTGCTTAGTGCCTGGCCAGTGCTAAACACATCATACAGTTAATCTATTTTAAACCCCATAAAACTATAAGGTACGATTATTATCAGTTTAGAAAAACTGGGGTAAAATAGAGTAAGTAACCTTCCAAAGACATGTAGTTAAAGTGGTGAGGCTAGGTTCCAAACCTAGAATATTTGCAAATCTTATCTCTTAACCTTATACTCTATTGTTAAAACATTTTTGTCTGTTTTACTCATATGCAGACTATTTCATGCAGTTTATTTTAGATGTTTTGTGGTTTCTTATTCTATTTTTATGACACGAATTATGAGGTTTCCCTTATGTATTACATATTCTTCAAAATTTTATTTTTAAATTGATGACTAATATATCACAATTCTCCTTTCTGGTGGATACTTAGATTATTTTCTCTTTTCAGTCTTGTAGAGAGGCACTGGTTAGATTATCATGATAGCATGATTGAATCAAGACTGTTCAGTATAGTGAAGTTTATGAACATTTTGAAAACCTTAATTTTTTTGCCAAATTTTTGCAAAATGTATAATTTTTTACTCCTAAAAACATTGTTCAGAATACTTATTTTAGATTCCCTAATTGTCTTTTGGCATTAGCATTTTCTTTAAATTCTATTTTGAAGGTCTCAATATTTCAATTTTTATGTTTAACATGATTTTTACAACATTAATTACTGTTTGATTCTCACAGAGAATGAAACAGTAATTAAAATTGCCTGTTTGTGTCCTTTCCTCAGTTTTCCTTTCCTACTTGTTTTCAATTTCGTTTATAACCTTAACATTTCTCCAATCACATATATTTAAAAAACTTAATTCCAGCTTAATTTTGATTTTAATTTTATTATATTAGATACAGAGATTTAGCTTTTGAGCAGTTCCATTTATCATTTTTTTCCTATGCTATCTCTTACATAATTTCTATAATTAAAAATTCTTTTCTAGGACAAAATCAATTCTTCTCCTTTAACTTATGTTTAATATCTTTATTTATTCAAATAATATGAAACCTATTTTAGTACAAATATAAAATTATTGTTGCTAATTAACTAATTGTCACATCACTGTATATTGATTTATATTTCTGTTCCCTAAAGAATTTTGAATCTTCTTTATCTGTACAGTTTTATGTATGTGGTTTTCTGCTTCTGGACTATTTTCTCCTTTTGATCTTTATGCCAATTCCTTATAATTAATACCTTCTTATTATTATAGCTTTTTATGATTTATTATCTAGTAGGGAATGTTTTTTATTTTTACTCTTTTTTTCAGAATGCTAATGGCTGGCCTCATTAAGTTAATTTTCCAGATGTGCTCTAGAATTATTTTGCTAAGACCCAAATAATCTCTACTAAGTTTTTAATCAGAATTGTATGCAGTACATACTCTAATCAAGAAAAATGGACACCTTTAAAATATTCAGAATTCTTTTGTGCTTTTTCAGGAAGATTATATAGTTTTGTTCATATTGTTTCTGATCTTTCACAAGATTGGACCTGTGTATATTATGCTGAAATATGTTTTTAAGACACAAGCTGGAATCAAACTTAAGCAGTGGTAAAACTCATAAGGTCTCATAACCATGGATGCTACATCATAACTATGGAAGTGATGGCACCAAGGATTCAATTAGATATCAGTTTACTTATATGGTAAATCAGACATAAGCACCTTAGCCTTCTCACTCACCCACCACACACACACAAACACATGCACACTCATATACAGTCATTGGTTTAGACCCAAATCTATAAAATAGAAATCATTTTAGTTTTATCACTTTTTCTAATCCCCATGGAAACAGGTAAGGTATCAATTTTAAACAATAATTAATAGATGTGAGTTTTGTCATGCCAAAGTGGAATATAGGCTGTAAAATGTAGTTTGAATCTTACTCTTACTTTTACTCTGGTGCCCTTGAGCAAGTTACTTCATATATGTAACTCAATTTTACTCATCAGTAAAAGTGGAAAAATAATAAAACTTAATTTATAAGATAGATTATGGTAAGGATTAAATGAGGTAATACTTGTAAAAGTATTTAGAACAGAGGCTGGAATGTAGTAAATGTTTGATGCAGGTTGGTTATTATGTGGGCATTTAGAGAAGTAGAAGGGGATACAAAGACTGTAATACCTTTCTTTTAAAATCACAGTTTTAATGGCTAAACTAAGTAAACATGCAGATTGCTGTCAAAATGGTAACCAGTATGAGGCATCCTTTTGCAAAGAGTTATTTTAAGAACATAGCATATAATTCTATTAACATGAAAAGAGAACAAAGAGAAAGTTTTTGCTCTGAGAAGTATTTCTATGTCTCTTCCTATTTGATTAGGTCTTACCTATTGGGTTTAAGGTGGGGAGAACCCTCAACTATCAAAGATCCATAGGCACAGAAAAACTTCTAGCCATGAGAAGATTATGACCCAAGGTAGCCACATACATAATTTTTCCAGCTTTTGTTCTAATTTTATAAAATGAGGAGTGGAATCCTAGAATAAGAGTCTTTGAACTTTGTGGATATGTACACAATTAAGGAAAATAATTAAATTTAAATTTTAAAATTAAACTTAAAAACGCCTATTTAAATATATATACATATATATTTGCAAGTACATATGTGTAACTGTACTAATAAAATATACACATATGAAACGTAAACATACAATTTAAAATAGAAAAGAAAAGAAACAATGTTTTTAGATGACTTTCAAATCATCATCCTTCATAATATTTTTAGTTAATAACTCATAGGAAAATATACACTTAATATGAGAGTCATTGTTAATGATAGTGAATTCAAATGTGTATTTCCAGTAGACTGTGATATTCATAAAATAATTCATTCAATGTTTTTTTTTGGATTTGATCAGACCATCATTTTTTTCTTCTTGCTTTTTTTTTAATCTCTTAATGTGGGTGACAGGGAATTCATATTCAAAGTAAAAGCATGTCAGTTCTTCTATTTTCTTACTGTTCCCTTGTGCTAAAATATTTAGTATTATCTTATTTCTGTGCTCTCTTGCTAAAGATTTTCCCCAGACATGTTTGTATTTTGTGAATTGTTTTTAGTTAAAACCACATGCTAAAACCCGCAAATATAAATTGGGACAAACAAATTATTATCAGCTGAAATATGTTAAAAGTAGACTGAAGAGTGAGAGCCCGCTGATTAACCTCTGCCCCCAAGTAAGAGGGGTGCCCGCCCTTCCCTCTTATGCACTATGCTGTATCTGACATTCTAGCCAGATGAAGTTACCAGTGCCTGTCCTTATGTTAAAAATTAGGAGTGCTAAATTGTTTTCTTATTTATTAGTTAAAAATAAATTTTAGCTAAAAATAGACATTTTCATATTTCCTATTCAAATACTAATAAAGCATTGCATATTCCACAACGCTAAAAAAATAATTAAACTGTCTATTTATTTTAGGCCATTCCTCAGAATGTTAAAGTTTTTAAGTTCCATAATTTGCTTTCAGATTTAGAAATTAAGAAATTCGAGCTATAAGCGATATACCCCCACTTGCAGGCTGCGTGTCTGACTAGCACAGGGAATGCGTGGCAGATGGGAGCAGAGTTCCCCCCTTCTGCCCTTCTTCCAGAAGCTTTTCTCACCTCCAACTCTTCATCTCCATTAAAACATATTCAAACATAATTAGTGTAACATTAAAATGGAAGAAATTTTGTAATTGCCAGTTGTTCTGTAGCCATGGTTACATCCAAGATTTATAGCAAGTAACTCCAGGCTGGGCACGAACAAGCAGTTAGCAGGAACAGCAGTAAGAAAATGTTTGTGTGCATGTGCAGGTGTGCTGATGTGAATGTTTGCCAAAAAAAAAGGAAAAAGAGAAAAGAAAGAAAGAGAGAATATTCGGTGACATTTAAGGTGCTAATATCTGGAAGTCAACCTTTAATTTGACAGCTTTTAGTGCTAGTTAATTTCATTCATCCAGGCAAGGTGTAGGAAATTTGCAGCACCTTTAAATTATCACGTTTTTCCACACTGCCTCAGGCCTATGTGGAATACCTGAACCATACATTTTTTTACCTTTTTTTTTCAGGTCAGTTGAAGTAAAACTTTCATTCCCTTTCTCAGACAATTAATCTTTAGCTAATTGAAGCAGGGATGCTGCAGGATGGGTTTCACTGGGGCCTGTAAATCTCATTTAGCAAAGTGAATTCAAGGCACACGCTGCACCTAATGATGTGACAGGTGGACTGCACCGCAAGACAGCAGCCTCGGAAAAGTTGATTCTCATTAGACCTGCAGAGTCCTGCAGTCAGTTTTCTGATGGCTGAAGAACACTAATCGCATCTGTTTGCTCCTGGGGAGGGGTCGGGGGGAGGCAGGGAAGTTGCGGGCTGGGGGGGTGGGGGAAGGGAAGAAAAGAAGAGGAAGGGGCAAAATGCTCTTCTTTTCTTTCACGAGTTAATATCCTTGACTCCTGCCCAAAAACCCAGCAGGTCTACCTCCCACCAAGCGATCAGCCTCCGTTCTGCTGACTCCAACAGGGTGCACCCTTTCCCTAATTAACTAAAAGGGCTATGGAAAGCAAAGGAGGCCTTGTGTTGGGTGAACCAATTATTTTGAAGGGTATTAAGTCATCAGATTTACTTTTATCTTGATTGCATTGTGGAAATCGTGCATAATTAATGGTGGGAGCTTATTAGGAAAATGATTAGGCAAATTACACAGGTGTCGGATGCATTTTTTATGATAAATTTGCTAGAACAATCCTGCAATTCCATCTGTTCAGCTCACATCAGAATGTCACTCTGAAGAAATTAATGGTGCAGAGTTATACAAAGTTACTAGAGGCTTTGGTTGCAGATTTAGGTAAGATATGTGTAAATATATAAATATAAATACATAATAACTAGCAATTTACTAATAAGTATTTGATGTTACAGTTCAATAAATTTCTTTAGTCTTGAGAGTAAATGATAGTCAGATGGAAACAAAGAAGTAGAACAAATGTAAACCTCATCTAATCAGTTTGATGTGTATGTAGATAAAAATAATCACTAGTTATAATAACTCTTTGCTTTGCATGATGACTGCAAATGGGCTACCAGCTCACTAGTATAGGAATCCTTGTGTTTTGTCCCCAGGTCTCAAATCTAACCTGCAACCATTCTCATTTTCAGTTTCCTTTCAGTTTTAAATGGAATCACCTTAAGAGTCACACTTTATCAGAAGCCCTTGTACAAGTAGTATATCTAGTACATATAAACCAATTATTTACTATCTGAGGAGCCAACTTCCTCTTTGACTGCCAGAAATAAGTCAAGGAGGAGAATTGTTAGTTTTCATTCCACTTGGTCATTTGTTAGCTGGGATCATGCTCATTCTCATCAATTTATATATGATCAAGTAATGCCGTGTCTTAATATTCTCTAAACTTCCTGATACTATGAACTGATGTAAATCTTTGATCTGAAATACAAGTTCTAGTAATATTTAGAGAGAGTATTAAGTATCAATAAAGGCAATATAGAATGTCTTTTTCAAAAATGTCAGATCTATTTTCGTTGTTCTATAACGAAAAAGTAGTTCATTTTTAAGTAGCATTCAAAATACGTACATACATTCAAGACATCAGAAAATGCTTTTAGCTTAAATTACTAGTAGTACCGCTCTAAAATAGCTAACCACTCTTGCTGTTTGTTATATAACGTCATGAAAAGAACTATTGTAATCTTGTGTCTTTGGTCTCTTCAAACTGCAAAGCAACTCAGAATAATTATTAATGTTGACATTGTAGATTGGCCAGCTGTGTCATTCACCAAAGCAGTATTTTTGAGTTATAAAAACATAAAAGGTGATCGAGGCATATAGAAAGAACCAACTTCCATATTCTATATGTACTTTGTTTAAGCTGAGTATTTTCAACTGCCTGCTACACTGCTGTCTGATTTTCCTACAAAACACTCAAACTCAACAAAATAAAAACTAAACTCCTTATCACTACTTCCAAAATAGGGTTCTTTAACAAATGCCATTAATCCCACTTAATTAACCAGATTTAAAATTTGGAAACCATCTCTCTCCTCAGTTTTACTCCAGTGTCCAATTTGCCACAAAGTCCTGTTATTTCTACCCTAGAATATCATTCGCTATCCTCACTTATAGCACCTCAGTTCAGCATCCATTGATTTTCACTGGTATTAATTTGATATCCTCCAAACTTGCCCTTATGCAATTAAGCATTTTACGTTGCTACTGCAATTATTTTCTGAAATGTATCACTCAACATTACTACATTGCCTATGAGATAAAATCCATCTTTAGGACAAAGGCCATTCATGATTTGACGTTTTGCCTACTTTTGCAGCCTTATCTTTTGCCACCTCCCCACAGTCATCCTGAACAGCCTGTGATTCTTTGAGTACAGCATGCATTTTGGTGTCGCTTTGCCTTTGCAAGTGTTATTACCTCTGTGAGGAATCCCCTTTCTTAATGTTCTGCTGTCTGAATATTCTTCCTCAATCATCAAGTCTCAGAATAATGTCACATCCTCTGTGAAACTTACCTGAAACCCATAGATGCAGGTTTTACCTTTTCCTCTGTGCTAATACAGTGCTTTGTATTTAATTCAGTATTCCCATTTCCTTCACTATGTCTGTGTCTTCCACTTAGACGTGAGTTCCTTGAATGGAGGGATCAAGTCTCACTCACCACTCCACAGCTACTGCCTAATACATTTTCTGTAATATAGTACATAATGAATGATTGTCCAGTAAATGAATAAATGAAAATATATGTGTAGCATTACATGGCTAAATAGTAATACCCCAATCTGCTTTAGCCAAAGAAGTTGGTCCATGGGTAAATGAATTTTTGAATAATAAGTCAAGACATTTTATGCTAGCACTTATTTCGGAAGTCATAAACCAGGGTTAACTATCATTTTCTTGCTTGCATCCCTCTCTCACACACACAGGAACACAAACACATATTTGCTCACTCACCACAGGAAGCACAGAGAAAATATACTCTCTGGTAACAGCAGCAAAGAGCTGTGTTGAGGGTGCATATGATCTTGCTACCCAGAATGTATACTAGGACCAGCAACACTGGCATCTCCTTGTTAGAAATGCAGACTTTTAGGACCAATCCCAGACCTCCTGAATCACAATCTACATGTTAGCAATATTACCAGGTGATTTGTAGTGCTTGGTGTTTGAGAAGCCGCAGCATTAGAAGACACATCTTTCACAGACTCCAGGGCTTTATGTAGTAATAAATAGAAATGCTAAAACACTAATAGATGTAACAGTTCAATACATATATAGTGAAAAATTTAAATCCAAACTTTGATCAGCAGCAAACAGATACTGAGAATTTTCTGTGTTAGCCATAGGACCTCTTTTTATACAGGGGAGTGACCTCTCTCTCATATTTCTGTAGAGTGTGGATCAGCATTAAAGGAGAAAAGTGTGAGCATGCATTGCAGAACCAAGGAGGACAGAAAATAAGGATCTGTGCAGGATCATGACATGAGTACCATCTATGCCCACTTTGGAGCAAAGTTCACGCCAGTTCCTTAAAGACAAAGATTGGAAGTTAATACCCTATTCCTATACCTGTGTGTATGCGTAACATAATATATCCACAGAGGGTCACACACACACACATACACACAAAATTGATAATGCTCAAGTGAATATTTTTTACTACTGGTAATTTTTTTTCTTATTATGGATTCCACCATTGTCAAATAATCCTTTTGTTTTCTTCCTAAAATTTCCAATAAAAAATAATTCTTGTCAATATTACTAGGAGTACCTAAACCAGATAGAACTAAACTATGTAGAATAAATTTACAATGTGAGGGGAACCCTGACGAAATAGTGCCTGAGCAAGTTATATTTCAGTCTAGGTGTGTCCCAAAGCCACAGCCTAAGGTCAGGCCTACCAATCAAAGGAAAAATGGAAGCTTTGGCAAGAAAGTGAATAATTCTGACACCAGATGCAATCTTGTTTCAGTTAACCAAATATCCGAGACAAATATTTGCTTTTATCCTCTCAGAATGCATAGGACAATGTGGCTGAGAGAATTTAGCTTAAAATTAATATTCCACTTAATTAAATAAATATGAGAAGGTAATCTTGGAATTCAAAACTGTAAGCATAAGATTATTCTTTATACATAAGAATTAGATGAGTTCTTCAGACATCATTCAGATCCTTCTGAATATTAAACTTGTCTTTATTTCCTGAAAAATATAACTTTAAATAGAATATGAGAGGTGGGCACATTTTTATGAAACTTCTTTTTTTTCAGAGATATGTAAGGAATTTTGATTATCCTTATCAACTATCGTATTGTTATGATCAGTGTAGAGTGCAAAATTAAAGTTTCTTTGTAATTTTCCAAATATTTTCTAGTATAATGCTGTTTTATTACTATTATACATTTCCCTAGCTATAGTCCCATATTTTGAATCTAGTTGGTTTACATTATTCAATACTGATTATGACAATAATAATCGTAATTAATTTTGACCCTCCTAAATTTTCAAAGATTTTTTGCAAGACATGAAAATATGTAGTGTAGAGTGAAGCATAAGTACTTTATTGATATTTTAATACAGCAGAATGCATCAAATACTTAAACGTATTCAAATGTCAACTTATTTCCAACCATTTTATTTTCCTGCCATCAACATAATTTTTAAAAATCAAACATTTTCCCTACTCCAACTATGATAACTCACCAAAAATTCAGATCTTGTTTCCAATTCAAAGAGCTCAACTGTGTAGTTTCATCACCAAGGAGAACTGCGCAAACACATACAAAAAATGCAGTGTGAAAAATCTTATTTCTCTTTTACTGAGATTTCAGTGATTATATAACTATTCATTTAATTGTAACAATGAAGAGCAATAAAACAATCACTAAAGTGATTGGGTTCTAAATAATCAGTGTCTTTGTAAGCACCACAAAGACCAAAAAGTGATCATCATAGGCTATATATCCAATGAATGCTGTATTAAAAGATCACCAAATCTTTAAAAGATACACCTAGTATTTCGCAGAATTGTGTGTTCTAGGTCAGTATGAAAACCTCAAGGATTGAGCCATATAGTAATTCATTAAATTGTTTCAAAGGCATAGACGTCATGACTAGGGAGTGAGAATTTTCTAAAAATATGTTGGGTAGAGAGAGAGGTGCTATTCCTGAAGGTTTTTCTGGCAAAATGACCTTCTGTATAACAAATGAAAAGCATAACCAAAAGAGTTCACTAGATAATAACATTTTGAAAGATAGTCACTACTAGAAAAATACATCCCAGATTGTCAAGATTGTTCTGATTATCCATTTTGAGATGCTATACTACTCCCAGGAACCTCTCCCTTACTTACTCCTGTAGTATATCGTCATTCTATTAGATTCAGTTCTTAGTGAATTAGAGAGGCATCAAATAAGGTATCTTCTAAGATGCACTTAGAGGATAAACAATTTCCTATATTCTTGTATGCATAAAAAATGAGAGAAAAGACTTTTGTGTTGAGCATAGATGGTGCATATGTTTCAAATGTTATTTCTCCAAGTCTATTAGTTGTTATCTTCCATGGTCAATCCAGCAGCAATTCAATTCTTTATTGACTGTGGGACCTTGGAGAAATTTGTTTTTTAGCCACAGTTCCTCATCTATAAAATGGGGACTCCTATATTCTAAAACTATTTTGAGCATTGAATATGATAATACACATAAAACACTTAATCCAATGCCACTTAATCCTGGTGCCACCAGCACCAAAGTGATGATTCATTGATTATGTCAGATTGAGGAGAAATGCCCATTCTCCTAGTGCTCATACTTTATTAGTTTAATTTCATATTTATCATGACTACCCCAAAGTTCAGAAAAAAATTAGCACTAATTTTCTCTCAAGTGTTTCTGTCCTTTGTTTATTTCTGTCTTGGTGTTCAGCATCAATATTAATGACATCAAGTGCTGGAATTGAGTTGTGCCTTCCATAGTTCTGAAAGATAAATGACTTGTGGGATTATTTTAGCATTTGGCACCTATGTGATAAAAGAATGTGCCTTTTGCATTGTGGTAGGAAAGATCCATGGCTAGGCATAGAAACCAATGTTCATAGACAGCTCTTATAGAATTGGACTAACTTGGAAGCAATAATAGAATGTTAACAACAAAAAAACAACAAAAAACCCTTAAATTTAAGAAGGAGGAAAAGAGAAGCCAACAATTTGAGGAGCTCCAGTAAGGGATTTCAGTTACCATTAGGATATGTTCCAAAAACAAAGGCCCCAGGGAACTTAGATTAATCCATCATTTATCTTACCCACGAGGGGCATCTGTAAATGACTTCATTGATCCACAGCTGTGTTCAGTACCTTACACAACAGTGGATCAGGCAGAAATAAGATTGTGTGGGCAAAGGGACATTAATAGAAAAGATTGAGCTGGAATTAGCTTCTCAGATTCTTTGCTAGTGTGTCCTGACAGCTTCCACCTGTTTGGTTTTAAACTTGAAGGAAATTTCTCCTTATGTGATTATTACCATAGGATGTCATTCAAGGCTGGAACAATTCCTTTCATTTTTCTTTGGTCAAATAAAAGAGATTCCTACAGACTTATGCTATCAAATCATTTTCTAGCCACTGTTCTGCAAGGTTTAAATAGCTCAGTGGTACTTTTAACAGACTTTATAGCTAGTCTGTAAAATAAAAAAATTAAAAACTTAAACAAAGCAACTCAGCTCAGAGACAACAATTGGAAAGGGGTAATATTCTGTGTGAGTAAATCCCAGGAAGGTCATAGTTAGCACAGATTCACGTCTCACAGAATTAAGAACATCTTCCGAATACTATCTCCCTGTTCTCTCAAGGTCGGAAAAGGAAACACATTGGCATTATGTTCAGTTCACAGTGAAAGTAGTGTGCATTACAGAAGCAGCGACACAAGGTTGTTACAAATCCTTGACAATACTGTCTCACCCATGAGTGGGTTTGTTACTCCCAGAACAATCCCTCTGGCATACATTTACAGATATCACCTGAAAACATTACTGAAGCACTATGTTTAACGTGTTTCAAAAGTGAACTCAGTTTTGGTTCTGGAATGGTAGCACTAAGAATCAGCCACTTGAGAGATCTGCTTAACCCCCATATTATTTATTCAGGCCAAATTTTCATTGAAAGGCAGTCTGGTTTTCCAATAAACAATCAAGGAAGATAGAGCAAGATTTCCATTCTGTCAACAGCTGAATTTACTCTCTCTCCCAAAACAAGTTTCCTGTTTGCATATTAATCAATGAACTTTCAAATTACTGTTCTTTGTTATAAGAGAATTGGGACATGACTCAAATATTGACTAGACTTGTGCCCCTCTTACCACCAGATGTCAGTTGGTTGCCCAGGATGAAATTTCATCTGAATGGCTACTTGCGGGGAACTTATATTGGTATGACATCTCTTCCTTTTATTAATTAGTAGAGATCACCTTTCTCTCCTGAACCACTTTGTTTAAAATGCTTACTTGGTATGAGAAATGAGAGATGAGTTACGTGCAGAGTGAAAGAAAAGCTACACGTCTATAATTTGAGCATCCTTTTAAAATGTAAGAAGAGGGCAAAAAAGTTACTTTGAGAGTTCAGGAGGGAGGCATTTATTTGGACAAACAGCCCGATAGTGATTTAAGTAAGGAAGGTGAAGCTTTTGGAACAGAGTTGGGAATAGAGGAAAAAAAGGAAGTCAATCTACCCTGCAGATGAAATGAATAGGAATTAGGAAAGGCAGAGAGCAAAAAAGAGAGAGAAAGAAAAGAAATGAAAAAGCAAGAACAAAAGCAAAATCTGGACAGTATGTTAGAAAGTTCTAACATACTGGGAAAAGGTGACAGGTGATAATTTCCTGGCTGCAGTGCAGGCCACATTTTGTAACTCTACACCATTAAAAGCTTGTTATGTATATGTGCCTTGTTTGAGAGGGCTTACTGAAATTAAAATAAAAGCCTGAGTTACACGTCGGAGTAGGCGTAAATGAAACAAGCATCATTTAAAGTGAGATAAGGGAGGCTAACGGATTAACAGAAAAAATAGAGACCTTGAGAACATAGATTGGTAGGTTCTTGGGAGAGACATGGCACTCTCAGAAGATATTGAACAGAGACATCCAGCCAGTTTAATTTAAATCTCAGAGTATGAGAGGACATGCACTGATATTTGGTTATATAATTTTTTAAATGAATATATTTTCTTTGTATAAATGACAGTTGTAAGCATTTGGAATGCTATACCCATAGGTATAGCTATACCATAGCTCTCCAAAATGAAACCCAAAGGCAGCAGAAAGGCTCCTAGTCTTTTTATTCCATTTTATATGAGGAGTTGAAATATGCACTAAATATAACATGTGTAAAAGTCAAGACTATTTCAGTGCAAGTGACTAAAAGCAAACATATATCAGCAGATATATGAAAACAAGTGTATTGGTCTCTTTATCTGATAAATTAAAGAGCTTTAAGATCTAATAGTTCAAATAATGTCATCGGGTTACTTATTCTTTCATCTGTCATCTTTGAGTGATGCTTTTCAGTCTGTTGACTTGATTTTAAGGTAGACTCTCCCCATGTTGTGGTATTGATGGCTTACCTGCAGCTCCAGCTATCCCAAGGAGAAAATAGTTTCATTCTTGAAAACGTCAGCAAAAATACCATTGCTCAGTTTGGGTTATGTGTCCATTCTTAACCCAATCAGTGTAGCAAAGTAAGACTCAGAAAAGAATTTGAAAAAGTAGATAGGGTCAAGAATGCTAGAGTCAACTCTTTTTAAATTAGTAGAATCTAGCTCATTTATAGTTATGCAGATAATGAATTTTATAGTTACTATCCTCTATTCTAAAAACCAGAAAGAGGCCTAAGCTCAAGTACCATAACAAAGAGTGTTTAATTCATTTGTTTTCAGATTTGTTTCATTCACATAGATTTGGTCTGTTCCTCTTTTACTATTGATAGTTTTCCCAATGATTATATTTTTGGAAAGATATTAATAATAAATGAGGAAAAAACTTGGTTTTTTAAAACTCTCAACAAGCATATGTGTAGCTCCTGGTTTCTGTGTTTTTATTTACAGCAGATTTCTGTTGTTTTTTTGTATTGAGATATAGTTGATTTACAACATTATATTATTTTCAGGTGTATACCATAGTGATTCAGTATTTTGCAGATTATAATCCATTGTAAATTATTTTAAGATAATGGCTATAATTCTCTGTGCTATACAATACATCCTTGCTGCTTATCTATTTTTTTTAAAATTTTTAAATTTATTATTTATTTATTATTTTTATTTTTGGCTGTGTTGGGTCTTCATTTCTGTGTGAGGGCTTTCTCCAGTTGCGGCGAGTGGGGGCCACTCTTCATTGCGGTGCGCGGGCCTCTCACTATCGCGGCCTCTCTTGTTGCGGAGCAGAGGCTCCAGACGCTCAGGCTCAATAGTTGTGGCTCACGGGCCCAGTCGCTCCACGGCATGTGGGATCCTCCCAGACCAGGGCTCGAACCCGTGTCCCCTGCATTGGCAGGCAGACTCTCAACCACTGCGCCACCAGGAAAGCCCTGCTTATCTATTTTATACATAGTAGTTTGTATCTGTTAATCCCATACCCCTACTTTGTCGCTTCTGCTTTCTTCTCCCTTTTGGTAACCACAAATTTGTTTTCTATGTTTGTGAGTCTGTTTACGTTTTGCATATAAATTCATTCGTATTATTTTTCAGATTCCACATATAAGTGATATCTTAGATTATTTGTCTTACCCTTTGGCTACTATAAGTTGTTTTCTATGTCTGAGTCTCTTTTTGTTTTGTAAAAAAGTTCATTTGTATCATTTTTTCATATTCCACATATACGTGCCATCATATGATATTTGTCTTTCCCTGTCTGACCTAGTGTGATAAGCTCTATGTCCATCCATGTTGCTGCAAATGGCATTATTCCATTCTTTTTTATAGCTGAGTAATATTCCATTGTATAAATATACTACATTTTCTTTATCCATTCATCTGTTGATAGACATTTAGGAGCATCTTTTCATGTGCCTGTTAGTCATCTGTGTGTCTTCTGTGGAAGAATGTCTATTCAGGTCTTCTGCCCTTTGTTTGATTGGGTTGTTTGTTTTTTTGCTGTTGCATTGTATGTACTGCTTATATATTTTGGATATTAACCTCTTGTTTGTCACATCATATTTTCTTCCATTCTGCAGGTTGTCATTTCATTCCATAGGTGTTTTCCTTTGCTTTGCAAAAGCTTTTAATTTTAATTAGGTTCCATTTGTTTATTTTTGCTTTTATTTCTTTTAGCTTAGGAGACAGATCCAAAAAATATTGCTATGATTTATGTCAAAGTGTGCTCTGCCTGTGTTCTCTTCTAGGAGTTTTATGCTTTCTGTTGTTACATTTAGGTTCTTAAGCCATTTTGAGTTTATTTTTATTTATGGTGTGATGAAATGTTCTAATCTCATTATTTCACGTGTATCTGTCCAGTTTTCCCAGCACCAGTTATTGAAGACGCTGTCGTTTTTTCATTGTATATTCTTCCCTCCCTTGTCATAGATTAATTGAGCATAGGTGCATGGTTTTATTTCTGGGCTCTCTATTCTGTTCCACTGATCTATGTGTCTGTTTTTGTGTCAGGACCATGCTGCTTTGATTACCGTAGCTTTGTAGTATAGTCTGAAGTCTGGGATGGTTATTCCTCCAGCTTTGTTCTTTTTCCTCAAGATTGCTTTGGCAATTCAGGGTGTTGTGGTTCCATATGAATTTTAGGATTATTTGTTCCAGTTCTGTGAAAAATATCCCGGGATTACATTAAATCTGTAGACTGCTTTGGGTAGTAAGGCCATTTTAACACTACTAATCCTTGCACCAAGAGCATGGGATATCTTTCCATTTCTTTGTTCTGTTGTCTTTATATAATCACCATTCATAACACAGATGAAATATTACACGGACACACATACTAGATTCCACAGTTTCTAATATTTTACAAAGATAATACTTTAAAATTAGTAAAATTATAAAACTGTTTACATAAACTTTCTAGCTTTTTCTTTTACTATGATGTTATCAAAAATTCACAATTACTATTTGGATTGTCTTGGCTAAAATTATTAAAACAAGTAAATATCAAAGAGATAATTTTGTTACTATAGTGGCAGAATCTTGAAAGTTATTTTTCCTCCTTTTCTTCCTCAAGTTTCATGTGCAGAATACTAACATTTGTAAACCACAAATGGGCAAATGAAATATGTTACAATACAGCAAACCAAAGTTTATAAAGTGCACATAGTGAATACGTATATATGTGCATATATACGGGAAGAGATGAGATAGGAAAAAAAGGAGTGAATTATATTCAGATATTCATGAGGAAGAGATGACTGCAGTTATAGTTTATATGGAAATGATCTATAAACAAAAACTTACATAACTTAATCTTATACTAAGTCTAGTTCAAAGAACTGCCTAACTTTGACAAAAACTATGGAAACTTGGTAAAAGCAAACAAAATAATACATAATAAAATTTTAAGTCTATAGATTGACGTTTCCAATATTTATTTGCAATGTCTGTTTCCTATTTAATCATAATCATGAATTTAAATCAGAAATTCATTGGAAGTCATATTCACTCTATGATTCTTTACAGAAATATAGAAAAAAGTTTCTTTAAACATATTTTCTATATTTATTTGGAGGTTAATAGCAAAAGGAAAACATAGTGTTTAGCTAGAAGGGGTTAAGAAGGATTCAACATGTCCATCTTCAGATATTTGAAGGTTTCACACATCAAACAGATCAGCCTAATTTCTATGGCTAAAAATTATAGAATTGCAAGAAATTGATGGAAAGAAGTGAGATTTTGGCTTAGATAAACAGAATAAGTTTCCAGCAGTCAGAGCTGTTCAAAAATGGAATGCAAGGACTTAGGAAATAGTGAATTCTTTGTCATGGAATTGTGCATGACAAAACAATGGTTCAGGTATCATAGAGAGGAGTCTAGGCTGTGAATTGAGGGGTGGGATATATGAGATGAGATCAATGTTCATCAAACTTCCTGATTCCCAGATGCTATTAAATCTTTTATCAAGAATCTGAAGATAGATACTTTTTGATTGTTAATAACAGATGCTTACCCAAATCACTTAAAATAAATGATAAATAATTCATGAAATTATAATGGGAAATCATGCCTTTAAAATAAAATTCTAATTTACATGCAGACTCACAGGAACAATATAGATATCATAATTGACAAGGATTAATTTTTTTCATTTTAGGGTGGGAGGGGCAAGATTTTAATACATCATCCATTCAGACAGCTAGTGAGTCAGGTAACCGTCTGTTCATTCTTCCATAAATATAGATTGAGCAGGTAATACATGCCAGGTCTTTTGCTAACAGTATGAGATGTTTTGGTGATCTTGATAGACGTGGCCTCTGCCTTCATGCAACTCTCATTTTAGGGGGAAGCTAGAGCAAAAGCAAGTTAAATAATTTAATTAAAATGGGGAGGGAGTTAGGATTGTCAATAAAGGCTTTTCTAAAGAGCTGACATGTATCTTGAATCTTGAAGTTTGAGGTGTTAACTCTGTGAAAAAAGGGCAGAATTATTTCAGAGGAGTAAGCACTGGCAAAAATCTTGGAGGCAGTGAAGAGATGACCAACAAATCGAAGATACGAAAGAAAGCCTTTATGGTTGATGTCAGAGAGAGGACAATGACATGAGATGTAAATGTGGAAAGAGGCAGGTGTCGATTCATTTTAAATGAGAAACCATTGAATAATTTTAAGTCAGGGTAAGAAGCATGATTTGATTGTTTTTTAAAAGACTTCAAAGGTGGATGAGTAAGGAATGCATTGAGAGTAAGAGGAAAAGCAAGGAGACAAGATGGAGAAAATAAATGATTTCAGATATAATTTCAGGTGAAATTGATAGGATATGCAGATAAATTTAAGAACAGTATTCTAGGCAATGCCAAAACCATAAACCAGTTTTGGAACTCTACTTACTAGTAAGGGCAGCACCCTCCCTTCAGTGGTAGCAGCCCAACTATCACTTACAGTTTGTTAAAAATAAATTTCTACTAAGTAAGAGCCAAGAAGAATCACAGCATTTCCCCCAAATAAAGACTAATATTGTTCTCACACAAAAAAATGTAAATATATAAATAAATAAATATATGTGAGGTAAGGAATGTACTAATTAACTATATGGGAGGAATCATTTCACAATGTATACATACATCAAAGCAACATGACGTACACTTTAAACATCTCACAATTTTTTTTAAAATTTTATTTATTTATTTATGGCTGTGTTGGGTCTTCGTTTCTGTGCGAGGGCTTCCTCCAGCTGCGGCAAGTGGGGGCCACTCCTCATCGCCTTGCGTGGGCCTCCCACTATCGCGGCCTCTCTTGTTGCGGAGCACAGGCTCCAGACACGCAGGTTCAGCAGTTGTGGCTCATGGGCCCAGCCGCTCCGTGGCATGTGGGATCCTCCCAGACCAGGGCTCGAACCCCTGTCCCCTGCATTGGCAGGCAGATTCTCAACCACTGCGCCACCAGGGAAGCCCTCACAATTTTTTTGTATGTGTGTGTTTTGGCCATGTTGTGCAGCATGTGGGATGGTTCCCCAACCAGGGATCGAACCCAGGCCTCCGCAGTGAAAGTGCCAAATCCTAACCACTAGGCCACCAGGGAACTCACTAAATATCTCACAATTTTATTTGTCAGTTGTACATCAGTAAAGCTAAAAAAAGTAACATGCTTCTTTGATTGAATTGAAAGGTTTCACTAATTTCCTTAAATTTTTTGTAACCTTTGTAGATCCTGGCTACCAAATTGTGTTGCAAATCAGTTAACGATAGAAGTTAAATATAATAACCTACATCTGAAGAGCATCTTAGCACAATGGTTTCTTATTCATTTTCTTTGAGATATTACACATTTTGCAATAGGTATTGTTATCCCCATTGTACAGATGAAGTAACTGAGGGTCACAAAATTTAGGTGACTTGCCTAAGATCACGCCCTGCCTAAGATTACCAACAGCCCTGGTACTCAAAACTAGGTTCTCTTCTTCTTACCCATGAACTCATTCCCACAAGTAACACTTTCCCCTCAGTGCAAATTGGATCTGTTATGCTTTATCTCAGGCTTAAATATGAATTTTTGCAGAATAACTATATTCAAAATTTGCTTGTAATGCAAAGCTAGCAGGAATAGTCATGAAAGGAAGGGAATTTAGCCTCTTTAGTCAAATCTTGGCCTTTCTGTTTAGACTGCAAATTAGTACTGATTGTGATAGAAGTTTCCATGGAGTAAGCACTAGGCTCTCATGAACTGAACTTATACCATCAACATTTAAAGCTGAAAGCCATTAGACAACAGTAACTTGGGTCACTGTTGTTATCATTAAGAATTTATGCATCACTTTATATTTGGAAAGAGGTCAATGAACATAGTGCACAGTTTAAAATATAGAGAACCTTCACCCATACTGAACCAGGCAAAACATGATTTTTTTTTAACATCTTTATCATTAACTATTCCAGGGCATCAGTAAAGTTATAAGAGATCCAATTTATTCCTTGGTCCCCAAGTATTAAGGGAAAAAAAAAAAAAACTGAGCATAGCAGACTTACTTTTATTTAAATGATTTAGGATAGTTTGATGGTTGTGTTCTTTGAAGTCAAGGCACATGCAGGTTTCAATTTGTGTGCCTGCCCCATAATAATTCTATGACTTTAGATATGTCACTTAACTTTCCTGCACCTTTGTTTTACCAACATTTTTGGATGGATTACAAAAACATGTGGACATTACTCATTATTTTTGCCCACCCAGCCTCTGACCTAACTTTCATTAATTGAAGTTATTATTCCAAATATTCTACTTACTTTTATATCCTCCCTTGTGACTATGATGCAAGCACCTGATATGTAATTTGCCAATCCCCAAAGTCATCTTAGATATTGATTCAGAAGCTAGTGATGCAAAAAATTGGGGACTCCTACAGGAGTGGCAGCAGCTATATCTGTTTTCCCAGAGGAAGATATTGGCAGTGTTAGTAGCAGCATCCACTCTCTGATACGCATGGTGTCAAAGATGTACATGTGGGCATCGGGGGTACAGAAGGGGAGGAAATGGCATCATCACTGAACCAATTCTGCTACATGATTTTGTGTTTTCTCCAGGTTGTTCTTGACCCTTTCCAATGATACTTAGGGTTTTCCAATACCTTTATAAATAATTCTTTCTGCTAGGTAAATTATCTTATAGTGCTTACACCAATGAACCCTGACTTAAAATAAAAATAGTGAACTGAGCACCTGACAATTTTTGGTCTCAGCTCTGGAGTTTATGAAAAACTTTCTTACGTACTCTTTTGCTTAGCCATTAAAGCAACACAGTGAAGATTAGCAATTTACAGCTGAAGGAGCTGGTGGTCAGAAAGATCACCTGATTTTCCCAGGATTACATTTGGGAACTGGCAAAATGCCAAATGTAAACAGGAAAATTGTTTAATTTTCCTGACACTGTATCTGGTATTTATTACTAAACCATAACTTTTCAGAGTTGGCATTCATGCAGATTCTGGTTGATTGATAAAGAACAATAATGCATCTTTAAGTCATGAGATGTGGCTTATCAGACAACCACATTTATGCCGAGCATATGATTGCCCTAAAATAATACACTCATTATGCTTATTATAGCAAAGCTTTGTATAAAGTTTGCATAAAACAGATATCTTTACTAGTCTCCATCAGTCTTCAATTTCCTATCATGCCTGATAGAGCAAAAAATGTATGATTTTCTGGTTTTAAAAAGGCAGAGATGATACGAACAGATGGAAAGATATACCGTGTTCTTGGATTGGAAGAATCAACATTGTGAAAATGATTATACTTACCCAAAGCAATCTACAGATTCAATGCAATCCCTATCAGATTACCAATGGCATTTTTCACAGAACTAGAAGAAAAAATTTCACAATTTGTATGGAAACACAAAGACCCCAAATAGCCAAAGCAATCTTGAGAAAGAAAAACGGAGCTGGAGGAATCAGGCTCCCTGACTTCAGACTATACTACAAAGCTACAGTAATCAAGACAGTATGGTACTGGCACAAAAACAGAAATATAGATCAATGGAACAGGATAGAAAGCCCAGAGATAAACCCACGCACATATGGTCACCTTATTTTTGATAAAGGAGGCAATAATATACGATGGAGAAAAGACAGCCTCTTCAATAAGTGGTGCTGGGAAAACTGGACAGCTACATGTAAAAGAATGAAATTAGAACACTCCCTAACACCATACACAAAAATAAACTCAAAATGGATTAAAGACCTAAATGTAAGCCTGGACACTATCAAACTCTTAGAGGAAAACATAGGCAGAACACTCTATGACATAAATCACAGCAAGATCCTTTTTGACCCACCTCCTAGAGTAATGGAAATAAAATCAAAAATAAATAAATGAGACCTAATGAAACTTAAAAGCTTTTGCACAGAAAAGAAAGCCATAAACTAGATGAAAAGACAACCCTCAGAATGGGAGAAAATATTTGCAAATGAAGCAACAGGCAAAGGATTAATCTCCAAAATTTACAAGCACCTCATGCAGCTCAGTATCAAAAAAGCAAACAACCCAATCCAAAACTGGGTGGAAGACCTAAATACACATTTCTCCAAAGTAAACATATGGATTGCCAACAAACATATGAAAAGATACTGAACATCACTAATCATTAGAGAAATGCAAATCAAAACCACAATGAGATATCTGTTGATGGTCAGAATGGCCATCATCAAAAAATCTACAAACAATATATGCTGGAGAGGGTGTGGAGAAAAGGGAACCCTCTTACACTCTTGGTGGGAATGTAAATTGATACAGCCACTATGGAGAACAGTATGGAGGTTCCTTAAAAAACTAAAAATAAAACTACCATATGACCCAGCAATCCCACTACTGGGCATATACCCTGAGAAAACCATAATTTAAGAAGAGACATGTACCACAATGTTCACTGCAGCACTATTTACAATAGGCAGGACATGGAAGCAACCTAAATGCCCATCAACAGATGAATGGATAAAGAAGATGTGGCACATATATACAATGGAATATTACTCAGCCATAAAAAGGAACAAAATTGAGTTATTTGTAATGAGGTGGTTGGACCTAGAGTCTGTCATAAAGAGTGAAGTAAGTCAGAAGGAGAAAAACAAATACTGTATGCTAATGCACATATATGGAATCTAAAAAAAAAAAACAGTACTGATGAACCTAGTGGCAGTGGCAGGGCAGGAATAAAGATGCAGACATAGAAGACTTGAGGACTCAGGGGGGAAGGGTAAGCTGGGACGAAGTGAAAGAGTAGCATTGACATATATACACTACCAAATGTAAAATGGATGGCTAGTGGGAAACTGCTGCATAGCACAGGGAGATCAACTCGACACTTTGTGACCACCTAAAGGGGTGGGATAGGAAGGGTGGGAGGGAGGCTCAAGAGGGAGGGGATATGGGGATATATGTATACATATGGCTGATTCACTTTGTTGTACAGCAGAAACTAACACAACATTGTAAAGCAATTATACTCCAATAAAGATTTTAAAAAGGCAGGGAAATGGCATGAAAATGAAAAAAATCTATATTTAATCTAAAATATTCCAAATTTATTTGAAAGTTTACTGATTCCTACACCATACAAATAAATAAATGTAAACACATATCTAGAAGTATTCAAATATATGATTTCCTAGAATTTCCCAATATTTCATTCAAGGTATACTACAAATACACTACTTAATTATTTTTTTCAGAACCTACAAATATTTATTTTAACTGCAAGCAAATAACTCACTTATGGAAAATCACATCATATTGCTGGTAAGAGTTCCAGTTGGTACAACAACTTTGGGTTATGGCATGACCTCATAACATGGGACATGTGCAAACCCTGTAACTCAGAAATCCCCCTTCTATGCATATACCTAGAAAAACTTTTGCATCTGTCCAACCATGAGTCATATACAAGAATATTAATTGTGGGACTGTTTATAAAAAAAATATTGGAAATAAACCAAATGTCAGTTAGCAGGAGAATGGATAAATGATGGTATATTCTTAAAATGGAATATAAAATATTAAAAAGAATAAACTATAGCTGCAAACCACAACATAGGTGAAGCTCAAATATATAATACTAAGCAGAAAACAGGAAGTCAGAAAATAAATCATACTTTATGATTTCATTTATCATAGTTCAAAACCAGACAAAGCTAATAATACTTTTTAAGGTTGCATGTAAATGTAGTATAACCCCAGAGGGAAGTAAGCCTTTGATTAACACAAAATTCAAGGTATAGTTTTTATCCCTGGAAAAGTTAAAAATGTGAAGAGAGCCTTTAAAAGGTATTGCTTAGATCAGATGATTAGATGAGTGATTATTTTATTATGTTGTCTGTACCATAGCAATCTAAACTATAAATATGACATAATTCTTAGTATAACATCTTTTAAATATAACTATATATGTGTTAAGGACCTATTAATAATTTTAAGTGTTTCTTGAAAGGGCTCACAGGACTCAAAATGTTTATACTCCTGGAACAGCTTTAATATAGGTAAAGGGTACAGTACAGCAACAGTAGGGGAAGAATATGCATCAAAAGTGTCTAGAGACTCTAGTGTAGAATTCTTTGTCCTCCTTCCACTGGTCAAGTTGTACAGAACACATTATGTCTGGGTCTCAGACTGCTACTCCCTTACCTCAGTACCACAAAACCCAACCTCAGCTTGTGGTTGGGATATCTTAGAGTGAACTGGTCACAGAGGCAAATTCCAACTCTATGACCTTCCTTAACCATTAAAACCACATCTCCATGCCCACTGCCTCACCCCACCCTGCTCCCATGCCAGATTTCACCGAACCCAGATACAAATCATAAATCCAATTATTATTACTAAATAATGCTAACAGACTAATACAACTCATGGAAAAATAAGAAACCTGTGGTTATAGAACATCATTTTTCTTAAAGAACAGATTCCATAGATTGCTCAAGAGTTGGTAGCTCTGGGTAAGTGTATGGGGTCAATCCAAACCAGGTAAGATTAATCCATGCTATGTAGTACATATTAGGGCATGTGTTCACCATTGGTATGGGAGTGTTGACTACATGTCAATAATGTATTTCAATTTATATGAATAATTATTTACTGGCTTGTCTTTTTCCACACCCATAAAATCTTGACAGCTAAGCCACTTAACCCATACTTCTAGGCTTGGTCTAGCTGCTGATTTGGGGATCATCTCTATACCTAAGCAATAACAATATAGGGAGTATCGGCCTCCATCAGCCTCAAATCTGCCTATTTAACAACTTTGTTTTATTTTGACAGTGACTACAATGAGTAATACCATTTATTAAGCATGTTTTGAATTAAGCATTAAGCTAAGCACCAAATATTTATTATCTCATTCAATACACAAAACATGAAGTAATGAGGAAACTGAGACTCAGAGCATTAAAATAACTTCCCCTAGGTTATATAACAAGCATAGCAGTTTGGAATGCTTTCAGCTGTAAGTATCAGAAACTTGATCACAATATATTAAATAAATTGGAGCTGTTTTTTCTCTCATAATGAAAAGTAAATAGCCCTGGCCTAGTTTGCACAATAATGTCAGTACCAGATACTTCATGATGCTTTTGGTTTTTTCTTTATAGTTGAAAGACAGCTGCTACAGTGATATGCATTATGTTTACACTTGACCAGGAAGAAAGGAGAAAGAGGCAATATCAGCAAAAAACATCCATTTTATCAGAAAAGCAAAATTTTCCACAGAAGTTTCCAACACATTCTACTTAGGTCTCATGTGGAAAAACAGTGACACGTGGTCACACTCAACTGCAAAAAGACTAGGAAAGGCAAGGAAGAAAGGCGTTGAGATTGGGCATTGGTTAGGTTAACAAGACTGTACGTTTACCAAGTGGCAAGGTCTGAAGTCAAAGATACCATGTTAAACAGACTCTTCCCCATTGTCTTCAAACTAAACTGATAACCTCACTCAGCCATCAGGTCCTGTTTTTTGTGTTTATCTTGCATGTGAGTCCTTACCTAGATCCTCTACCAAGAACACTAATTTCTGAGATACTTTTCTGTCATCCCTCATTCTTTCTGTTAATTGCTCCCTAAAGCAGATTAAACACCTTACTGGGCTTCTATGATATTCTATTATTTTGTACTGCTTACCAACCAACTGTGGCCCAATCCATCCTTCTACTTCATCTGGATTTGGCTGTCTGCTCCTCTCATTAGTCTACTTATTGCTCCCTGAATATATAACCTAGCTTTGATCTCTTTAGATTGTTCCATTCAGTATTCCTGAGATGGCTTTTCTTCTCCATCTGTAAATGTCCATCCACTGTTCAAACCACAGCACATTCTCATTATTGAAAATGTCTTTGAATGACACAGTCTACATGGATTTCTATATTTTCTGAGGTAAAGTAGAACTTACAGGGTATATTCATTTGAAAAATAATGTCTTGCCTTATGAAATCTTTTGATATATTTGATATTTATCAAATATGTTGTTATTTAATTTTTCTTATTTAAAAAATATTTGAAATATACAGAATAGTACAAACCATTAAAGAACAATCACTCCTATTGTCAGCGTCAAGAATTAACTTTTACTTTTTGTCATTTTTTTTTAATTAATTAATTTATTTGTTTTTATTTTTGGCTGTGTTGGGTCTTTGTTCTGTGCGCGGGCTTTCTCTAGTTGCAGCCAGTGGTGTGCGGGCTTCTCATTGTGGTGGCTTCTCTTGTTCCAGAGCACGGGCTCTAGAGCGCAGGCTCAGTAGTCGTGGCACACAGGCTTAGTTGCTCCGTGGCATGTGGGAATCTTCCCGGGCCAGGGATCGAACCCGTGTCCCCTGCATTGGCAGGCAGATTCCCACCCACTGCGCCACCAGGGAAGCCCTCTTTTTTTATTTTTCCCAGATACATACTCACTAAAACTACTGGTGTTCGCATATATATAGTTAAGAATAAATAAATGATGTATACTATTCTTTAAGAATTAATAAATATAATATTTAAAAATTCACCTTTGTCAATACTTCAATCCCACTCCATGTCCCTCATCTGTTCTAAGAGATAATCCTTTCACAATTTCTGTGTGATTTTTTCCATTTTATTTTTTGTACATGTATCTATCTACATCCATGCACATTCTATTGTACATATTTTTACATTAGAAATTACACAAATGGTATTATTTATTTCAACTTGTGTCTTTCATAAAAGGTTTTAGAAATAAATATATACACATACACGTACACACACAGATACATATATATGTACACATTGTAATTTAATGTATTCCAATTAGTCACTGTATAGTAATGCATTGTATAAATATACCAATATTTACCCATTTATCTTCTATGAATGAATAAGGAAGTTTCCAGTTTTTCACCATAGAGACAACACTTGATCAGAATAGTAATATATCCAAAGTGTACCTGTGCAAAGCATTCTTTAATGTGTATGAAAAAGCAGAATTGCTGGCTATTAGGAAATAAGCATTTTAATTTCACTAAATTAGTAACATGTTGCTCTTCATAGTATCTGTTTACTTCGTTGGTATATGAGTGTGTAAGGGTGCACTTTTTCTTACATCCTTGCCAATTTCAATAATGTTAGATTTTTATTAATTTTTCAGTGTGATGAGCAAAATATCATGTCATTGTTACACTAGTTGCTATGTGCCTGATTATCAGGGTTGTTGCTTTTCAAAAATAATTGGCATGAAACATGTAAAACTTCAATTCATAACATAAATTTCAAATATATCTATTACTAAAAATTATAATTGCTTCCAAACTTAAGTGGTATGTAAAAAATAAAACATTAATGATGAAGTTAAAGGTTCTTATTATCCCATCCCCAGTCCCCAGACGCACCCATTGTCATGATTTTTAAAATCTAGTTTGTTTCTGTTCTTTCAGTGTGTATATATGTACCTATAAAGAGTATATAACGTTGTAATATATGTTTTTAAATTTCCGTAATACAACTTTTCTAAAGCTTATTTCCTTAATTTTCTGCTTTCAAGATCCAAATGTATGGAGATATCAGACATTCATTTTTCCTAGATAGTATCCCATTGTGTAAATAGAAAAACATTTATTTATCCATTCCACTGCTGATGGACATTGTGTTGCTCCAATTTCATGAATTACTAACAGGGACACCATAAACATTCTTGTACATGTATCATGCACATATGTGAGAGTTTCTATACAGGTTATAGTGCTACAAATGGTCTTTCTGTACTTTCAGCTTTACTAAATATTGCCAAATTGCTATCAAATTCATTGTACAGTCATACTTCCCTTGTTTTTTTGTATGCATGGTCATTATTTATTGAATGGCAGGCTTTTGCAAATTTTACCGTTTTGAGTGCTGGATATTTTTGTATGGCAACAAATATTCTTCAGCTTTGTTCTAGAGCACAGTTAAGTTATTTAAGAAACACTGTACTCTTTTTGAGTCTGGCTTTTAAGCTTTGTAAGGTGGGATCAGACTAGCTATAAGTCTAGGGCTAATATTTCCCCAACTACTGAGACAACACCCTTCCGAGGCCTCTGCCCAGTGTTCCATTAATTACGTTTTTTTTTCCCACTCTGGTTGTTCCCCCCATATTCTGATCTGCAAACCCTATCTGCCTTGACCTCCTTGAATTTCCAATCTCTTGCACTCCATCTGGTTACCTCTTACCTATGCTGATGCCTCTCCAAGCATAATCTGGGATAATCATTGGGCTTACCTTGCGTGTCCCTCTCTCAGGGGTTACCATCCTTCATTATCTTGATGACCGATGTTTAGAAACCATTTTGTCACATATTTTGTTAAGTTTTTTAGTTGTTTCAGGAGGGAGAGTAAATCCAGTCTGAGTTACTAAATCTTGGCTTTCAGTGGAATTGTAACTCAATTTTTAATATTATATTATCCCTACATCCCTGGGATAATCAAATGTGACCACAATATAATTTTTTCTATATTGTTGTATTCACTTTGTTAATTGTTTAGTATTTTGCATCTTTATCCTTATGTAAGATAGTTTATAATATTTGCCTTGTGTTTTTCTTGGGATTTTTTGCTGAAATTCTATTTTGAAAGATATTAATATTTTGTTCTCATGTATATTTCTTATTGCATAATTTCCCTTTTTTCTGTGTCTTAACGTTTTAAGTGTGTTTCTTGTAAGCACATGTGATGGAATCTAATTTAATTTAAAAATCAATTTCATATACTCCAGATTTTAATAGAGTTTAATTCATTTATAATTATTATGATTGCTTATATATTAAAGTCCATCTTGTTTTTATTTTGTTTACCAATAATTTATTTTTTCCTTCTTGTCTCCTATTGATTTGATAGTATTTATCCCCTCCTTCTCTTTTTCGCTCATCACTGCAGATTTTATTAGAAGCTGTAAATTGCATTTCATCCATATAACCATATAAGTGGTTACCCAACTTTTTAGTCTGCACATTTTATTACACATGTTTTCAAACAAAGTTTAAACATCTCTACTTTCTTCCAAAAAAAAAAAAATTCTCCTCAGATTACTACTACTTATTGTACTGGGAAAGCTTGTCTTTAAAAAAAAAATTCACTTCCTTTCATTGTTATTATAAACCATAAAATTCCTATAGTTTCTGGTAACTCTGCTCTTCCCCTGGGCTCTGTGTCTCCATCCACAGGAAAACAAGAGACACCAGAACTCTGCATCTCAGGCAAGGCTTTTATTCCTTCCTCTTTCTTCATGGCCCACAACCTCATATCCTGGTTACCCTGAAGTCTATCAGAACAAGCTATCATGCCTTTATTTCTGTTTACTTCAGTCCTCAAAAAAGAAAAATATATAAATAAATTTAAAAATAAAAAAAATAAAAACCAAGACCTTCTGTCAGCTCTCATCACATAGAATCATATCCTTGTAGTTTGTCCACCCCTATTGGGACCCCGTCTCCTACTCCTCTGCAACTCCCAAAACTCTTCCATAGTTCTGCCTGAAACTGAGGGATCTCAAACTCCTGTATTCTTAGAATATCCTCTGAGCATTCCCTTAACCTTTCTGTTTTAATTGAAACTGACAGTTTTCTAAGCACACAGGTTTCCTTGCCATTCTCTTTCTTAGGTGGTATGTTTTTTTCTTCATACCTTTCAAGTTACCAACTTTGGAAGTGTGTGAGGTCTTTCTTATTGTTCTTCCAGACCATTTTTCCTCTCTATTTCATTTAGAAATAAAAATTGAGGGAAAAAGACTTTAAGATCCACGTAAATGTATTTGCCAACCTTTAGTCTTTCTTTTTGCAGTTATCACAGAACTCAATATTTCCTTTCATGTATTGACTGTTTTAACTCTATAATAACTCTCGTATTTCTCCTGCTAATATTCTTGGTGATTTTAATAAACACATAAGCAGTCTATCAAATATGATCTTTCACTTTCTTCTCTATTATGATGCTATTGATGTATCTCTCAATTATATACTCCCAGAGTTAGGTGCTAAATCCTTCTGTTGCCAGCAGTTGAAATGTCTCCATAATCTCAATGGCAATAGTTCCACTCTGACATGCTCTGATTTTTCCAGCTCATACTATCTAGAAGCCCAGTACGACAACTTTTCTTCATGGCTACGAACTATAACCTTTTTTCCTAATAAACTTTCACT
This sequence comes from Balaenoptera acutorostrata, assembly GCF_949987535.1. NCBI lineage: Eukaryota > Metazoa > Chordata > Mammalia > Artiodactyla > Balaenopteridae > Balaenoptera > Balaenoptera acutorostrata. Next base: position 92,977,303 of record NC_080074.1, read on the forward strand.
ATACCCTACCACCTTCATGTCCCATTAGTTGTGTTTTGATGCAGTCCATGGTCCATTATTAAGACCATTTTATACTTATTCTCTAGTCATCTCATCGACTGTTATGACTTTGATACTATTTATACCCTGATGACTCCCTAAAGTGTTTCCTCAATCCCAGACAAAGATCATGAGCTCCATATTCGTTTTTTCAACTATTCCCTTGCCATTCCTACCTGCGTTTCAAATAGTTTAACATGCCCCAATCTGAATTTCTCATTTTCTTCTTCATATGTGATCCTCCTTTAATCCTCTTTAGCTCAGTGGATGGCAAAATTCACCTTCAGTTGCTCAGATCAAACTCTTGAAATCATCCTTGAACCTCTTTCTCTTCTACTCCACATCAAACTTATCAGCAAATTCTGTTAAATCTGATTCAAAGTATACATGCAATCCTATCGCATAACTGTTACTACTCTCATCATGACTGATGCTATCAGATTGTTGCAATAGCCTTCTAACTTAGAGGTCAGCAATCTACTTCATGCAAGCCAAATTATTTGTTCATATAATTTGCACATTTTGATATGAATTTTTTATCTTTTACTCACTGATATGTAGGCAGTAGTCAAATATTCTGGATACTAATCATTTGTCTACTGTATATTGTACAGCTATTTTCTCCTAAAATTTAGCTTACTTTTTAATATTAATTATAGTTTTTTGTATATAATTTTTACATTTTTAAAATTACCAGCTAAATTTTAAACTTTCTCAGGGTATGGATCTTGCTTAATACAACTTTAGTATCCTACTGTAACACATCATGGGTGCTCAATCAACTTTATTGATTGATTGATCCAAAACACTGCATTTCACTTGAGTTTCTATATACAGCTCACAGGTGACAAAGCAACAGGATTCAGCAGTCTATACTAGCATTGGCCTGTACCCCATCAGCAGTCAGAAATGAGCCTTAGAGGATAAGCTGGTTTCTCATGTTCTACTGTGACAGAACTCAGGTACACAGGGCAAGAAGTAGGAAGCAACGTATAAATGCACAGAGGATTCCAGACAGAATCTTAAAGTAGTAAATGCACTTTCAAAAATGAAAAGGTTTACTTCAAGGTCCCAGTTCCTTACACTGTTGGAAATATTATTCAGGAAGTCTTTTAAAGGAGGTCTGTTCACATAATATGCAATTTCATACACACAGGACAGTCAACCTACTAGGAACTAGTTTTGTGTTCTATAATTCATTTGCCACCTTCAACTGTTAGCTTATATGTATGTTTATGTAAGACTATATTTTCCATTTATTACCAGATCAAGCAATATATATGCAGCACCAAGAGAAAGTATTCCTACTGCCCCAACAATATCATTTACTACAAATTTAAAGAATAGGAGAGATGCCTGCCTAGCCAATGCATTTCTCTCTCTGCCTCTCTCTCTCTCTCTTCCCTCCTCTCTCTCTCCCTCTCTCTCTCAAACAAATAACTACCTTGGAAGTTCACTAAGTTCATAAGACTGTAAATGAGTTATACAGATACAAGAAAAGTCAGGAGGGACAACATCTGAGCAAAATAAATCTGAAGGAAGAGGAGAGGAAAAAGTGTACAATGCTCCCAAAACTATGTATTAACATGAGGCTCACATTGATTTTTATAAATTTCAGTTTGCTATTACACCTGTGGGTATGGTTAGAAAAATTTTAAATGGCTTCTGAACATCATTAACTCTACTGAAAAACTACCATCTTACATGGAAACGGTAAATATAAGAGATTACTCTGGGAGTGGCAGGCATAAGAAAAGTAGACAGAAATTGACAGTAGGAAGATAAGTACTTGAAGAGAGAGACAGAGAAAGAGGAACAGAGGTGTATGGAAAGAGGAGTTAGAGATAGCCGGTTCTGAAATGAAAGATAGGAAAAAGTAATAAACCTGATACCAATTAATCTATATACTAAAGGTATTATTGCCAGTTATTTATTGCACTGTGAAGAATGAGCTGGTATTAAAACATGTATGATTATCAGACTCACCTGGAGAGCTTGTTATAAGATAGGGATTCCCTAGATCTATCCCTCTACCACTCTACCACTGGTCTATCCCACCCCACTTCATGCGTTAGGATGACACTTGGGCATCATTTTACATTTATGTATGTATGCATATATATGTACGTATACACACACACACACGCACACATTTAGGTTCAGTAGCTGATCCTAATTACCACACAGGAACTCATACTAATTTTGTTGAGCACTGAAAGCATGAGGGTCTCTGTCCCTCTCTCTGCCTCCCAGGCTTTTCCTTCACAAGAAGAAGAAACATCAATCACATTGAATGAGGTTTCAGGCCTGCCACTAAAATATAAGATTCAAGAGAGAAACTCTCTCTTCTGCCAGTTTGATAAAAAGGATAGAGTATAGAGTTCTATCAGGTAGATATAACCAACTTGCTGTTTTCCATATTTCCTTTATTAAGATTACTTTGATCCCTTCAATTATTTGTTTCTTATAATTAACTCGTAAGATTTGGACTTAGAGAAACGTTCCTAATATTTTCTCCACAAAGTAATTAACGTATAGCTTTCTCAAGGTTCCAATATGACTCTAACTGTAAAATAGGGATAATAACACTTATCTATCTACCTTGCAGTTTTGAAAAGAGTACAGAGAAATAATGTATACGTATGTTTTTAACCTGTAAACTAGTATAAAACATTATTTACATAGTTAGCTAAAAGTGGAGTTGTGCTTTGACTTCCAAGCTAGACTTCTTTCAACATTGCCTGATACTTTCTTATTATCCTTGTAAAACAAATCACACTACAGTAATACATGGTTTCTGGGTCCAGCCCACGTTTCCAGCTTCCTGACAAGGTCTTAGAGTTTCAGTGAATCATTTTTCACATTTTTTTTTTCAATTTTTTATTCCATCTCTTTATAAGGAGAAAGAGAAAATCATCTTAATTCATATGGTTAAAAATTATTCTCTGAAATGCATCATCAGTTTTCACAACAATACAGTCTTATAGTCGGAGACTTAAGTTTACTGATCCAAAGTAAAAGGCAAAAAGGAAAAACTAAGTACATATTTCCAATATAATTTCATAAGATTTACCAAGGAAACCTATCTTTTTTTTTTTAAATTATATCTCAAAGCTCTTAATTTTTATTTTATTTATATTTATTTTTGGCTGTGTTGGGTCTTCGTTTCCGTGCGAGGGCTTTCTCTAGTTGCGGCAACCGGGGGCCACTCTTCATCGCGTTGCGCGGGCCTCTCACTGTCGCGGCCTCTCTTTGTTGCGGAGCACAAGCTCCAGACGCGCAGGCTCAGTAGTTGTGGCTCACGGGCCCAGTTGCTCCGCGGCATGTGGGATCTTCCCAGACCAGGGCTCAAACCCGTGTCCACTGCATTGGCAGGCAGATTCTCAACTGCTGCGCCACCAGAGAAGCCCCGAAACCTCACTATCTATTAGCTATGTAATCTTTGAATATTTAACCTTGTTAGGCCTCATTGTCTTCATATTTAAAACAATCATAGTGATAATTCCCACCACATTTGATTGTTGTAAAGATTAAATGTCATAATTTACATAGAACAAATAGTATAGTTCTTGACATATCTTAAATGCTACGCAAAAGTTAACAATTTTGTTTATCCTTATAGTCAAAAAGAATCGAATTAATATTCTAATAAAAGTTTCTTGAGTCTCCTAATCGCTCCCACAATTATTATTTCATTACTTAATTATACGTGTAAAATTTATTTCAAAATATGTACTTTAATAATTACAGATAACAGAGGGTTGAAAGTTGTTTTTTTCCTCAAGTCCAAAATCCTTAATATAAAACATAGTATGGTAATATAAATATTATACCGGTTAGAAATAAATTAAATATGTCAGTAAACTGTACTCTATTAAAATATATATATAAAAATGTATTAAACATTTATTTATTTCTCCAATAAAATGACGATGCCTCTTACTGGATTTAGGAATGACACTGACATGACATTAGACGAAATTTTCACACCCAAGTCTAAGAATGAAACACCAGTTCCAGAAATTTTAATTGGTGGTAAAGTTTTATATATATATACAAATATATAGACATAATTTTGTGTGATATATTTCCAAACTTCACTTACAATTTTTTATTTATTTCTTTGCTTTTTCTATATAACATGTCTGTTTGACAAAAGACATTTTAAAGGTTGTATTTTACAGAGTGAAGTAAGTCAGAAAGAGAAAAACAAGTACCATATGCTAACACATATATATGGAATCTAAATAAAAAACAATGGTTCTGAAGAACCTAGGGGCAAGACAGGAATAAAAACACAGGCATAGAGAATGGGCTTGAGGACATGGGGAGGGGGAAGGGTAAGCTGGGACGAAGTGAGAGAGTGGCATTGACATGTATACACTACCAAATGTAAGGTAGATAGCTAGTGGGAAGCAGCCGCATAACACAGGGAGATCAGCTCGAAGCTCTGTGACCACCTAGAGGGGTGGGATAGGGAGGGTGGGAAGGAGACACAAGAACGAGGGGATATGGGAACATATGTATATGTATAGCTGATTCACTTTGTTATACAGCAGAAACTAACACAACAATGTAAAGCAATTATACTCCAATAAAGATGTTAAAAATAAAATTTTAAAAAATAAATAAAAGGTTGTATTTTATAGAATGTGAAATATGAAGTGACACTGTAAACAATTAAGCTTTCCATTACTTCCACTATAAAAAAAAAATCCAGAATTACACCTAACATAAAAACCAAGAAAATGACTTTGCTTTTGAGAAAGAGTTAAATAAATCATGGCAGGCCAGTCCTCATGCTTAAACAACTATAAGTGGTTGGATAAAAAAATAATTTAAGGTATTTTTAAAGATACCTAAGAGCTTTTGGAGCAACAAGGAATAGATGAACTCAAGTTTTATAGAAAAGAGGGACTTTCTTAAGTAAGATGACAATCCGTTGCAGGGTTTTTTTTTGTTTGTTTGTTTGTTTTTTCCTATTTGCTAATTCTGGGTATGGACTGGAGATCAGGCTTACTTTGGCAGGAAGAATCTGTTGGGTGAAAGAATAACCAACAGAACTTTACCCCTTATGAGTTGGTAGGCAAACTAGAAACATGTGATTCAAGTGCATGGGTGGTTTTCCTGCTAGATATTTTCTGGATTTTAGTCTTCACCAGGGGTTAGGGTACCAGAAAAAAAGTTTCTAAAGGGCAGAGCAAAATTTCATGTAGTCTCATGAGCATAGAAAAAAAGCCATATTTCAAATTCATCATCAGTCTCCTTTTTCAAACATTTATTAGCATATTTTTAAATGCATGAGGCAGGAGGTTGGGAAATAGACTGAACATCTGAATGACAACATTTAAAATATCATAGGGTTTCAGGGCTGAGAAAATGGAGAGCCAACATGCAGTCAATCAGAGGATCTGGAGAATTACATTCTAGACAGGGGCTAAACAAAGGGAGACTGAATCTTAGTATAGTAAGTCTCTACAAATTTTAATTTCCAGTTGGATTAAAATGATCAATTCCTTACCAGCTGATTAAGAGAAGAGAGAGGAAACTCTTTTGTGTATGTGAAGAATAATATCTTGACACATTGTCCATCACAAAGCCAACAATTACTGGACAGGCAACATGGCAAGAATATATGGCTGGTAATTAACAGAAATAGTAAATAATAGCTGAATATCCACAGTTTTTACATATATTGGATTGAACAGAAAATAACTATAATTAATATGTCAAAGAAAAAATTTTTTAAAAAGGTGGATAAATAGATGAAAAGATGGAGAATATCTGCAAAAGACTAGCATATGTAAAACAGAATTAAATGCACATTCTAAAATTAAACAATGCAAAATTTGATGTTAAAGAATTCAATCTTTGGGTTAAATACAGATTGGATGGGACAGAACAGAATTATTAAACTCTGGTATAGTTGCATAGAAAATACACAAACTGAAGCATCAAAATTGAAAAGAACAGTTAAAACAGAACATGCTACAAGAAATATATGAGCAAAACTCAAATTTAACCTATGTTTAATTTAAGTCCAATAAGGAACAGATAGGAAGAATGAGGTAGAAGAAATATTTGAAGAGAAAAATGGCTGGAAATTTTCTAAAACTGCTAAAAGAAATCAATCCAGCAAAACAAAGAAGGAAAAACATATACAACACAGAAAGAAAGAAAAAGAAAGAGAGAGGGAGAGAGGGAGGGAAGAAATGAGGGAGAGAGAGAGAAATCATATAAGTATATTATAGTAAAACTGCTAAAAACCAAAGAAAAGGAAAGCAAAATGTAAAATAAAAAATAGCCCATGGGAGTGGGGGGAAGTGTTACAAGTATTACCCTCAAAGGTAAAGTAGTGAAACTGACAGCTGAGTTCCTACAGTGGTGAGGAAAGTCAGAGGACACAATAAAATCGTCTTCTAAAAATACTGGGAGTGACAGGAGAGTGGGGAGGGAAAATGCATCTGAATTGTATACATATCTGTACCCATGAACACAGAATTCTATACCCATCAACAATATCCTTCAAAAATAAGGATGAAACTGAGACCTTTTTTAAGGCAAGGACTGAGGTAATTTTTAGCCTGTGGTCATAGATGCATGGTTAGATAGATATAGAAAGACAGATAAAAACAGAAGAGGAGAATGGTCCTAAGGGAAACAAGAAAATGTCATACAAGTATAATTAATATCAGAAATGTTAAAAATGTTTATAAATATAAATGAACACTTACCATATAATACAGTCATTGTACTGTCTTCTAGAATTTTATTTATGTATAAAACTAAAATTAAAAATAATAACAATACACTGGGCAGGTTAGGGTCAAAAGGAGTTTCAGAATTTTAAAGTTCTATCAGCATCAAGAAAGTGATAAAATAATAATTTGTATTAGATCGATTTGATAAGAGTTCATGTTGTAACCTCTAAGGTAACTACTAAAAGAAGATTAAAATAATGTGCAACTAGAAAGGGAAATAACAGGATAATAATAAAAGGGGAAGTAATGAGATAATATAAGTATTCGCTTAATTTTTAAAAGAGAAAAGCATAAATAAATGGAAGAATAGAATACATGTATGTTATATATATATATGTAATATATGTTTCTAAATATATCAGCTATTACACTAAATTTAAGTAGACTACATACTCTACATAAAGGCCCAAGAATGTCAGACAGGACAAAAAGCAAAACAAATGAATAAACAAACAAATATGTGCTCCTTAAAAGAGACATATCTTAAATATAAAGACAGAGAAAGCTACAAATATTGGGATGGCCCAAAAGTGCCTTCAGTTTTTAAGTAAAATAAAAGACATATTTTTCATTTTCATCAAGAACTTTATTGAACAACGTATTCACCCTTTTGTTCCACTTCCTTTTGCCATTTTTCAGGCAACTTATGATTCCATCTTCCCAAAGTTTTTATCTTTTTGAGCAAAGAACTGTTCCAGGTGCCTTTTACAGTCTTCCAGGGAACTGAAATTTTTTCCATGAAGAGAATTTTGGAAAGACCTAAATCTGAAGGTGCAATGTCTGGTGAATATGGTGGATGAATCAGAACTTCCCAGCCAAGCTGTAACAGTTTTTGCCTGGTCATCAAAGAAACATGTGGTCTTGTGTTATCCTGATGGAAGGTTATGCGTTTTCTGTTGACTAATTCTGGATGCTTTTCATCGAGTGCTGCTTTCATTTGGTCTAACTGGGAGCAGTAATTGTTGGAATTAATCGTTTGGTTTTCCCGAAGGAGGTCATGATAGAGGACTCCCAATCTCACCATACACACATCACCTTCTTTGGATGAAGACCGGCCTTTGGTGTGGTTGGTAGTGATCCATCTCACTTGCGCCACGATCTCTTCTGTTCCGCATTATTGTACAGTATCCACTTTTCATTGCCCGTCACAATTTATTTTAAAAACGGAACGTTTTCATTACGTTTAAGTAGAGAATCGCATGCGGAAGTACGGTCAAGAAGGTTTTCTTCACTTAACTTATGTGGATCGAACCATCAAAGCGATGAACATAACCAAGCTGGTGCAAATGATTTTCAGGCTTGATTTGGATTTTCTGAATATGTCATCTATCTCCTGTGTGGTGTGGCGTTGATTGTTCTCAATTAACGTCTCGATTTGATTGCTATCAACTTCAATTGGTCTACACGACCGTGGAGCGTCATCCAGCGAGAAGTCTCCAACACGAAATTTCGCAAACCAGTTTTGACATGTTTGATCAGTCACAGCACCTTCTCCATACACTGCACAAATCTTTTTGTGCGTTTCAGTTGCGTTTTTACCTTTCTTGAAATAATAAAGCTTAATATGCTGAAAATGTTGCCTTTTTCTTCATCTTCAATATTAAAATGGCTACACAAAAATCCAACAGTTTTGATGTCTTTTTTTAAATGCACACTGATGTGACAGCTGTCACATACAATCTAACAAAATTGTTTCGAATGAAGTTAAAGACAACTAATTGCTACTAGAGCCATCTTACGAAAAAAAACCAAACAAACCTTTTGGCCAACCCATCAAGCAGAAAAAAATACACAAAGGAAAACTAAGCATAATAAAGCTGATGTATCTATACTATTATCAAACAAGGAATATTTAAAGCAAAATGATTTAATGCAGATAGACACTGCATAATAATAAAGAGGTCAATAAACAGGAAAATGTAACAATTACAAATGTATATGCATGTTAACATCTTTTCCAATATAAAACCAAGTTGGATAGAACTAAAAAAAAGTAGGCAAATCTCAATTAAACTGGAAGACTTTCACACTCTCAATAACTGTAAGATATAAAAACCTAATAATACAATTAACAAATTTTACCTAATTGAGATTTATACAACACTGTCACTGAAAAAACAGAATTTACATTATCTTCAAGAGCACATGAATCGTATCTTGATCTAAAAAACATACAAAATTTTTTCTCTCACCAAACTGGATACTAGCTAGTAACTAGCAGCAAAAAGCTAACTAGATAAACCCAACAATATTAAAATTAAACAGTATACTTTTAAATAATCTATGTGATACAGAAGAAATGAAAACAGGAACTTGGTAACATCTTGAAATGAAAGAAAATAAATATATTGCAGATTAAAACTTGTGGAATGTAGGTTAAAAAAGTGCTTAGAGGAGATTTATAAATTACACAAGTACATTAGTAAAGAAGAAAGGCTGAAAATCAACAATTTAGGCTTCCATCTCAAGAACTTAGAAAAAAGAACTGCAAATGAAAATTAAGTAATGTATAAAAAAAAGGAATGTATAAGAAAAACAAGAAAATAAGAATAAAAAGTAATATAGAAAACAAATGTACAATACATAAAATTAAAAAGTAAAGTTGGTTATTCAAATATTTTAAAGAGGATAAACCTAGGAACACTCATCAAGAGGGAAAAAAACACTATATAACGCTCAGGAATTTTTCTAAAAAGAAGGAATCAACAAATCAATAAATAAGAGAATATCATGAACAAGGTTATGTCAATAAATTCAATAGTTTAGATTAATTATACAAATTTTTCTTTAAAAATACTACTTAATGAAGTTGATAGAGCATATGATTAATCTGATATCTATTAAAGAACTTGAGTATCTTATTACAAAGAAAACTCCTAGCCCCAAATAACTTATATTTAAGGAAAAAGTTACACAACGTTTTACAAATTCTTCCCAAAAGTACATAAAGAGTGGATGTTTTAAACTTTTTATGAAGCTAGCAAAAGTTGCTTCTACAGTATGAAAATATTACAAGAAAGTAAACTGCAAACCAATATCTCTCAAAAACATAAGATGCAAAAAATCTTAAATGTTTGCAAATAATTAAGACAATAAACATTAGCAAATTATTAAGCTAATAGGTATTAGCTTAATAAATATTAACAAATCAAATCCAGGATATATTAAATAGATGTTATATCAAGAACAAAGTGAGATTTATTACAGAAATGCAAGGTTAATCTAAATATTTGAATATCTATACAATTCATTACATTAAAAGAAAAATAAAATAAATCATATGCTCATCTTGATAGATGTAGGAAAAGCATTTGGCAAAATTCAATACTTACGATTTTTAAAATATCTTAACAAGATAGGAAAATAAAGGGAAATTTCTTAACCTGAAAAAGACCTTTTGTGGTGGTTTTGAAATATGTTCACAAATTCTTTGATACCTCTTATTTTAAAAAAATTTTAAAACCATTAATAAATAAGTCTTTGAACTTTCAAAGTTATGAAAAAGTACAATTTGATACAGCAATCTTTGGGGCATTCAGGGTCATGAGCTATAATTGACAAACCTTTAGACACTTTTGATGTTGATATAACCACCGATCTTATTCAGATTTACCCAGTTTTACTTGTACTCATATGTTTGCTTGTGTGTGTACTTAGTTCTACACATTTCTATTTCACATGTAGGTTCCTATATCTATCACCACAGCAAGGGCACTAAACAATTCCATCACTATAGGGATCCCTCCTGTTGCCCTTTCATAACCACATCCAACCTCTTTTCTCCCACCCGCCACCCCAGCCCTAAAGCCTGGCAACCACTAATCTACTCTCTGCTTCTAAAATTTTGTCTTTATGCATAAATGGGATCATACAATATATAACCTTTGGCATAAGCTTTTTTTTTTAACTCAGCATAATTCTCTGGAGATTCATCTAAGTTGCTGGATGTATAAAGAGTTCACTTCCTTTTATTGCTAAGTAATATTCGATAGTATGTATTTATCTCAGTTTATTGAACCATTCACCTGTTGAAGGGCATCTGGGCTATTTCCATTTGGGGCTATTACTAATAAAGTTTCTATGTACATTAGTGTACAGGTTTTTGTCTGAATATAAGTTTTGATTTCTCTGGGCTACATGCTTAAGTGGGTGATTGCTGGTTTTTATGGCAATTACATATTTAGTTTTATATTGATATTTTTTAAAAGCCAACTTTTACTAAACTCATCAGTTTGTTCTAGGTAGTTGTTTATGTAGGTTCTTGGCATTCCAATCTGTATGACATTTACTTTTCTTGCCTTATTTATCAGTATGGTAAATGTCCCTTTAAGCACTATTTTCACTACATCCCTAATCTTTGATAACTTGTATTTTAATTTTCATTAGTTCAAAATATTCTTCAATTTCTCTTAGGACATTTTCTTTGACCTATTTGTTATTTGGAAGTATGTTGTTTAATCTCCAAATATTTTTATAATTTTCTACTATCTTTCTGTTATTGATTTGTAGTTTAATTCCCTGGTGGCCTGAGAGCATACTCTGCAAAATTTCTAGTCTTTTCAATTTGGTAAGGTGTGTTTTTTTGACACAGACTGTGGTCTATCCTGATGAATGTTCCTTGTGAGCTTAAAAAGAATGTGTATTCTGCTGTTACTGTACAAAGTATTTTGTAGATGACAATTAGATACAGTCACCTGATGGTGTTGTTCAGTTCAGCTGTATCCTTACTGATTTTCTGCCTGGTACAGTTGTGTTGAAATCTCCAACTATAATGTTGTGTTCATCTGTTTCTCCTTTTAATTCTATCAGTTCTTCCCCATGTATTTTTTTTAACATCTTTATTGGAGTATAATTGCTTTTCAATGCTGTGTTAGTTTCTGCTGTATAACAAAGTGAATCAGCTATATGTATACATATATCCCCATATCGCCTCCCTCTTTTTTTTTTAATAGATCTTTATTGGGGTATAATTGCTTCACAATACTGTGTTAGTTTCTGTTGTACAACAAAGTGAATCAGCCATATGCATACATATGTCCCCATATCCCCTCCCTCTTGAGCCTGCCTCCCATCCTTCCTAACCCACCCCACTAGGTCATTGCAAAACACCGAGCTGATCTCCCTATACTATGCTGCTGCTTCCCACTAGCTAACTATTTTACATTCAGTAGTGTATATATGTCAATGCTACTCCCACTTCACCCCAGCTTCCCCCTCCCACCCCGTGTCCTCAAGTCCATTCTCTACATCTGTGTCTTTATTCCCATCCTGCCCCTAGGTTCTTCAGACCTTTTGGGTTTTTTTTTAAGATTCCATATATATGTGTTAGCATACGGTATTTGTTTTTCTTTTTCTGACTTACTTCACTCTGTATGACAGTCTCTAGGTCCATCCACCTCACTACAAATAACTCAATTTCGTTTCTTTTTATGGCTGAGTAATATTCCATTGTATATATGTGCCACATCTTCTTTATCCATTCATCTGTTGATGGACATTTAGATTGCTTCCATGTCCTGGTTATTGTAAACAGTGCTGCAATGAACATTGTGGTACATGTCTCTTCTTAAATTATGGTTTTCTCAGGGTATATGCCCAGTAGTGGGATTTCTGGGTCATATGGTAGTTCTATTTTTAGTTTTGTAAGGAACCTCCATACTGTTTTCCATAGTGGTTGTATCAATTTACATTCCCACCAACAGTGCAGGAGGGTTCCCTTTTCACCACACCCTCTCCAGCATTTATTGTTTCTAGATTTTTTGATAATGGCCATTCTGACCTGCATGAGGTGATACCTCATTGTAGTTTTGATTTGCATTTCTCTAATAATTAGTGATGCTGAGCATCTTTTCATGTGGCTCTTGGCCATGTGTATGTCTTCCTTGGTGAAATGTCTATTTAGGTCTTTTGCCCATTTTTTAACTGGATTGTTTGGTTTTTTGATAATGAGCACCACGAGCTGTTTGGAGATTAATCCTTTGTCTGTTGTTTCATTTGCAAATATTTTCTCCCATTCTGAGGGTTGTTTTTTTTGTCTTGTTTATGGTTTCCTATGCTGTGCAAAAGCTTTTAAGTTTAATTAAGTCCCATTTGTTTATTTTTTATTTTATTTCCATTACTCTAGGAGGTGGGTCAAAAAAGATCTTGCTGTGGTTTATGTCAAAGAGTATTTTTCCTATGTTTTCCTCTAAGAGTTTTATAGTGTCTGGTCTTACATTTAAGTCTTTAATCCATTTTGAGTTTATTTTTGTGTATGGTCTTAGGTAGTGTTCTAATTTCATTCTTTTACATGTAGCTGTCCACTTTTCCTAGCGCCACTTATTGAAGAGGCTGTCTTTTCTGCACTGTATGTTCTTGCCTCCTTTGTTGTAAATTAGGTGCCCATATGTGCGTGGGTATGTCTCTGGGCATTCTATCCTGTACCATTGATCTATATTTCTGTTTTTGTGCCAGTACCATACTGTCTTCCTACTGTAGCTTTGGTATTGTTTGAAGTCAGGGAGCCTGATTCCTCCAACCCCATTTTTCTTTCTCAAGATTGCTTTGGCTGTCAGGGTCTTCTGTGTCTTCATATGAATTGTAAAATTTTTTGTTCTAATTCTGTGAAGAATGCCATTGGTAGTTTAATAGAGATTGCATTGAATCTGTACATTGCTTTGGGTAGTATAGTCATTTTCACAATATTGGTTCTTCCAATTCAAGAACGTGGTTTATTTCTCCATCTGTTTATGTCATCTCTGATTTATTTCATCAGTGTTTTATGAGTCCAAGTCTTTCACCTCCTTAGGCAGGTTTATTCCTAGGTATTTTATTCTTTTAGTTGCAGTGGTAAGTGGGAGTGTTTCCTTAATTTCTCTTCCTGATTTTTCATTGTTGGTGTATAGGAATGCCAGAGATTTCTGTGCATTAATTTTGTATCCTACAACTTTACCAAATTCATTGACTTGCTCTAGTAATTTTCTGGTGGCATCTTTAGGATTCTCTATGTATAGTATCATGTCATCTGCAAACACTGACAGTTTTACTTCTTCTTTCCAATTTGTATTCCCTTTATTTCTTTTTCTTCTCTGATTGCCATGGCCCGACTTCCAAAACTATGTTGAATAAGAGTGGCGAGAGTGGTCTTGTTCCTGATCTTAGTGGAAATGCTTTCAGTTTTTCACCATTGAGTAGGATGCTTGCTGCGTGTTTGTCATATATGGCCTTTATTATGTTGAGGTAGGTTTCCTCTATGCCCATTTTCTGGAGAGTTTTTATCATAAATGGGTGTTGAATTTTGTCAAAAGCATTTTCTGCGTCTATTGAGATGATCATATGGTTTTTATTCCTTAATTAGTTAATGTGGTGTATCACATTATTTGATTTTCATATATTGAAGAATCCTTGCATCCTGGGATATATCCCACTTGATCATGGTGTATGATCCTTTTAATGTGTTGTTGGGTTCTGTTTGTTAATATTTTGTTCAGGATTTTGGCATCTATGTTCATCAGTTTTATTGGTCTATAATTTTCTTTTTTTGTGATATCTTTTTCTGGTTTTGGTATCAGGGTGATGGTGTCTTCGTAGAATGAATTTGGGAATGTTTCTCCCTCTGCAATTTTTTTGGAAGAGTTTGAGAAAGATCAGTGTTAGCTCTGCTCTAAATGTTTGATAGAATTTACCTGTGGAGCCATCTGGTCCTGGAGTTTTGTTTGTTGGAAGATTTTTTTTTTTTTTCTTATTTATTTATTTATTTATTTATTTTTGGCTGTGTTGGGTCTTCGGTTCGTGCGAGGGCTTTCTCCAGTTGCGGCAAGCGGGGGCCACTCTTCATCGCGGTGCGGGGACCGCTCTTCATCGCGGTGCGTGGGCCTTTCTCTATCGCGGCCCCTCCCGTCGCGGGGCACAGGCTCCAGACGCGCAGGCTCAGCAATTGTGGCTCACGGGCCCAGCTGCTCCGCGGCATGTGGGATCTTCCCAGACCAGGGCTCGAACCCGTGTCCCCTGCATTAGCAGGCAGATTCTCAACCACTGCGCCACCAGGGAAGCCCTGTTGGAAGATTTTTAATTACGGTCTCAATTTCATTACTTGTGATAGGTCTGTTTATATTTTCTAATTCTTCCTGGTTCAGTCTGGGAAAATTGTACCTTTCCAAGAATTTGTCCATTTGTTCATGGTTGTCCATTTTATTGGAATATAGTTGTTTGTAATAGTCTCTTATAATGCTTTGTATTTCTGCAGTGTCAGTTGTGATTTCTCCTTTTTCATTTCTAATTTTATTGATTTGCATCCTCTCCCTTTTTTTCATGATGAGTCTAGCTAAATCAATTTTGTTTATCTTCTCAAAGAACCAGCTTTTAGTTTTATTGATCTTTACTATTGCTTTCTTCATTTCTATTTCATTTCTGCTCTGATCTTTATGATTTCTTTCCTTCTACTGACTTTGGGTTTTCTTTGTTCTTCTTTCTCTAGTTGTTCTAACTGTAGGGTTAGATTGTTTATTTAACATTTTTCTTGTTTCTTGAGGTGAGATTGAATTGCTATAAACTTCCCTCTTAGAACTGCGTTTGCTGCAGCCCATAGGGTTTGGGTCGTCGTGTTTTCATTGTCATTTGTTTCTATGTATTTTTTAATTTCTTCTTTGAATTCCTCAGTGATCTCTTGGTTATTTAGTCGTCCATTGTCTAGCCTCCATGTATTTGTGTTTTTCACAGTTTTTTTCCTGTAATTGATTTCCAGTCTCATAGTGTTGTGGTCAGAAAAGATGCTTAATACGATTTCAATTTTCTTACATTTTCCGAGGCTTGATTTGTGACCCAAGATGTGATCTATCCTGGAGAACGTTACGTGTGCACTTGAGAAGAAAGTGTATTCTGCCACTTTTGGGTGGAATGTTTTATAAATATCAATTAAATCTATCTTGTCTATTGTGTCACTTAAAGCTTGTGTTTCCTTATTTATTTTCTGTTTGGATGATCTGTCCATTGGTGTAAGTGTGGTGTTAAAGTCCCCTACTATTATTGTGTTACTGTCAATTTCTCCTTTCATGGCTGTTAGCATTTGCCTTATATATTGAGGTGCTCCTATATTGGGTGCCTACACATTTATAATTGTTATATCTTCTTCTTGGGTTGATCCTTTGATCATTATGTAGTGTCCCTCCTTATCTCTTGTAACAGTCTTTATTTTACAGTCTATTTTATCTGATACTAGTATTGCTACTTCAGCTTTCTTTTGATTTCCATTTGCATTCAATATCCCTTCACTTTTCCATCCCTTCACTTTCAGTCTGTATGTGTCCCTAGGTCTGAAGTGGGTCTCTTGTAGACAGCATATATATGGGTCATGTTTTTGTGTCCATTCAGCCAGTCTGTGTCTTTTGGTTGGGGCATTTAATCCATTTACATTCAAGGTTATTATTGATATGTATGTTCCTATTACCATTTTCTTAATTGTTTGGGGTTTGTTTTTGTGGGTCTTTTTCTTCTCTTGTGTTTCCCGCCTAGAGAAGTTCTTTAGCATTTGTTGTAAAGCTGGTTTTGTGGCGCTGAATTCTCTTAGCTTTTGCTTGTCTGAAAAGCTTTTGATTTCTCCATCAAATCTGAATGAGATCCTTGCTAGGTAGAGTAATCGTAGTTTCTTCTCTTTCATCACTTTAAGTATATCCTGCCACTCCCTTATGGCCTGCAGAGTTCCTGCTGAAAAAATCAGCTGATAACCTTATGGGGATTCCTTTGTATGTTATTTTTTCTTTTTCCCTTGCGGTTTTAATATTTTTTCTTTGAATTTAAATTTTTGTTAGTTTGATTAATATGTATCTTTGTGTGTTTTTCCTAGGGTTTATCCTGTATGGGACTCTCTGTGCTTCCTGGACTTCAATGACTATTTCTTTTCCCATGTTAGGGAAGTTTTCAACTATAAACTCTTCAAACATTTTCTCAGACCCTTTCTTTTTCTCTTCTTCTTCTGGGACCCCTATAATTCTAATGTTGTTGCGTTTAATGTTGTCCCAGAGGTCTCTGAGATTGCCTTCAATCCTTTTCATTCTTTTGTCTTTATTCTGCTCCTTGGAAGTTATTTCCACCATTTTGTCTTCCACCTCACTTATTCATTCTTCTGCCTAAGTTATTCTGTTATTGATTCCTTCCAGTGTATTTTTCATTTCAGTTATTGTATTGTTCATCTCTGTTTGTTTGTTCTTTAATTCTTCTAGATCTTTATTAAACATTTCTTATATTTTCTCAATCCGTGCCTCTATTCCACTTCCGAGGTTCTGGATCATCTTTACTATCATTACTCTGAATTCTTTTTCAGGTAGATTGCCTATTTACTCTTCATTTATTTGGTCTTATAGGTTTTTACCTTGCTCCTTCATCTGTGACATATTTATTTGCTGTCTATTTTTTTTTTTTATGAGTGGGATTATGTTCCTGTCTTACTGGTTGTTTGGCCTGAGGCTTCCAACAGTGGAATTTGTAGGCTGTTGGTTAGAGCTGGGTCTTGGTGCTGAGATGAGGACCTCTGTGAGACCTTACTCCGATGAATATTTCCTGGGGTCTGAGGTTCTCTGTTAGTCCCGTGGTTCGGACTCAGAGCTCCCACCACAGGAGCTTCAGCCCGACCCCTGGCTTGTGAACCGAGATCCCACAAGCTGTGTGTGGTGGCAAAAACAATAAAAGAGAATAATAACAAAGTAAAAAATAAAATTAGACCAGGAAACTAACAGATATGTTTAGAAAGAATGTAAAAATAAAAATATAGGTGAATCAACAACCAGAAGGTACATTAGTACCACAATAGTGAAAAAACAGGAGGAGGAAAAAGAAAAAAGAAAAGGGGGCCGAAGGCCTTGGCTGTGGAGGGCGGAGCCTAAGCAAGGGTGATGTTTGGGTGGTGGGCAGGGCCTATGCTTAGGACCCACAGGGCTGGAAAAGGCCCTGGGGGCTGAGGAGGGTGGGGCTTATGCTCAAGAAAGAGAAGGGGCCCAGGCATGCCCCTCACCCCAGTCTCAGAGTTGGGGGGGACCTCACCTGGGAGCCCAGCTGGCTTCCTGGGCTTGAGTAGGCTGGGCAAATGCCCTTCTCTCCTTGCTTTCTCCTCCAGTCCCAGAGGGCCCCTTCCGCCTGCCTCTTCTGATCTCCCTGGCCTCCCTCCTATGTCCCCAGGACCATTGCAGCTGGGGGCAGGCCTTGGAGTGCAGGGAACCGGCCTGGGAGCTCAGCAGCCTCCCCTGGCCTGAATGGGTGGGGCAGTTGCCTTCCACTCCTCTCCCACTTCTCCCGGATGCTTCCGCCTGCCTCTCCTGATCTCCCTGACCTCCCTCTTATGCCCCCAGGACCCAAGTGGCCTGGAGGGGTCTTTGGATGGGGAGTACTGGCTTGGGAGCTCAGCAGACTCCCCGGCCCAAGCGATTGCCCTCCGCTCCTCTCCTGCTCTTCCCTGAGGGCCCCTCCCACCTGCCTCTCCTGATCTCCCTGGCCTCAGGGACACCAGTCCTGTCTGGCCTCCACTTCTCCTCCTCCCTCAGTCCCCCTACATCCTACCGGTTCACGTGAGGGCTCCTTCCATCTCCTTGGACATCAGGGTCCCCCACCAGCAGCTGGCAGGTCCCCTAGTTGTGGGGAGACGCTAACTTGACCTAAACATTATGTTTTACAACTGCATTCATGTAAAGATGGATATAATCAAGGCTGCATTTTATATTATATATTCATTTTATATTATATATTCATTGTATATTCGTTCTTATCTTCTCATCATAAAAAAAGTTATTTAAACATATTCTGTGGGCCCCAAAATTATCATGGTCCCTAGGCACTGTGCCTACTGTTCCTACTGGATAAGTCGGTCCTGGGGAGGTGGTTTTCCTAGTAGCAGGGCAGCCACCCTGGCAGGGAAAAAAATCTTCCCATGTATTTTTGATGCTCTGTTGTTAGGCACATACAGGTTAAGGATTGTTATGACTTTTTGGAGAGTAGACCCCTTTATCATTATGTAATGTTTCTCTTTATCCCTGATAATTTTCCTTGTTCTAAAGTCAACTTGTCTGAAGTTAGTATTGTTACTCTCGTTTTTTCTCAGTTGGTATTAGCATGATACATTTTTCTCTGTCCATTCACTTTTACCTATATGTATCTTTTATCTATATACATACATATATATTTAAAATGCATTTCTTAAAGATAATGTATGTTTGGGTCTTGTTTTTTTTAATCTACTCTGACAGCCTCTTTTTTAATTCATGTATTTAGACAATTCACATTTGAAATCATTGCAAATATGATTCATTAGTATCTACCATGTTTTTAAATGTTTTCTATTCATTGCATTTTGTTTGTTGTTTACTTTTATCTTTCCCTCTTTTTCTGCCTAGTTTTAATTAAGCATTTTATGTTATTCTATTTTCTCTCATCTCTTAACATATCAATTTTACTTCTTTTCATTCTTTTTAGCAGTTGCTTCAGAGTTTGCAGTACACATTTACAGCTACTTTAAGTCTACTTTCAAATAATGCTGTACTGCTTCATAGATAGTACAGGTACCTTAAAATAGAATATTTACAATTCCTTCCTCCTATCCCATATAATATTGGTATCATACATTATACTTTTATGTTACAATCACTCAGTAATCACCCAATATATTCTTGCAATTAATACTTTGAACAAAAGGTTATCTATTAGATCAGTTAAGTATCAGAAAAATAAAAGAATTATTTTATCTTCATTTATACATTTTCCAGTTTTTTCATTTCTTAATGTACATCTGAGCTTCTGACCTATATCATTTGTCTTTCTCTCTAAAGAACTTTTAACATTTCTAGCAGTGCCAGTTTGCTGGCGACAAATTCCCTTAGTTTTTGTTTGTCTGATAAAGTATTTCTCCTTCACTTTTCTTTAAAGTGGGCAGAATGTGTAACTTTTTTATAGTGGCAAAAACCTTAAAATTTACCATCTTAACAATTTTTAAGTGTACAGTTGAGTAGTGTTATTTTCACATCACTGTGAAACAGATCTCCAGAATTTCTTTATCCTGTAAATCTGAAGCTTTATACCCATTAAACAACAGCTTCCTCCCACCCTGATTCTCACCCCTGCTAGCCACCATTCTACTTTCTGTCTCTGTGATTTTGACTACTCTAGGTACCTCATATAAGTGGAATCATACCGTATTTGTCTTTTTGTGATTGGCTTATTTTACTTGCCATAATGTCTTCAACGTTCACACATGTTGTAACATGTGACAGGATTTTCTCCCTTTTTAAGACTGGATAATATTCTATTGTATGCGTATATCATATTTTGTTTATCCATTCATCCATAAATAGACATTTGAATTGCTTCCACCTCTTGGTTATTGTCAATATGGCTTCTATGAACAAGGGCATACAAGTATATCTTTAAGACCATGCTTTCAATTTTCCATGCTTTCAATTCTTTTGGATATATATACAGAAGTAATATTGCTGGGTCATATGGTAGTTTTATTTTTATTTTTTTAAGGAAACTCCATACTGTTTTTCATAGTGCTTGTATGATTTTACAATCCCACCAACAGTGCAGAAGTGTTCCAATTTCTTCACATCCTTGCCAACACTTGTTATTTTTTTTCATAGTAGCCACACTAGTGGATGTGTCTGTTTTACTTGTGAAAGATAATTTCACTGGTACAGAATTCTAGGGTGACTTTTTTTTTCTTTATTTCAATAGCTTATATATTTCATTTCACTCTCTTCTTTGTTGTTTGGTTTCTGAAGAGAAGTCCTATGTAATTCTTGTATTTGTTGCTCTATACATAAGGTGTGGTTTTTTTCCCCCCCTTCAGCTATTTTCAGGATTTTCTCTTTGTCTTGGGCTTTCTGCCATTTGAGCATGATATTCCTAGGTATAGATTTTTTTAGTGTTTTTCTTTATGGTATTCTCTGAGCTTCCTGGACCTGTAGTTTTGTGTCTGTCACTAATTTTGGAAAATCTCATCAATGGTTACTTCAAATATTTCTTCTGCTTCTTTTTCTCTTTCTTCTCTCTCCAGTATTCTCATTACATGTATGTCATACCTTTTGTAATCATCTCACTGTTCTTGGATATTCTGTTCCATTTTGTCCATTCTTTTTGCATTTCATTCAGTTCAGGAAGTCTATTGACATATTCAAGCTCACTAATTCTTTACTTGGTCATATCCAGCTTATTGATGAGCCCATAAGAGGCAGTCTTCATTCAGTTACATTTTTTCCCAGCATTTCCTTTTTATTCATTCTTATAGTTTTCATCTTTCTACTTACATCATCCATGTGTTCTTACATGTTGTCTAATTTTTACATGAATGCTTTAACTTATTATCAGAGTTATTTTAAATTTCCAAGCTGGTAATTCTAAAATCTGTGTCATATCTGATTCTGGTCTTGTTGCTTGCTTTATCTCTTCAGATTTTGCTTTTAGGATTTCTTGTAATTTTTTATTGAAAGCTGGTGATTACGTGATGTATCTGGTAATAGGAATGTTTAAGTATTCCTACCAGTTTCTAGTTCCAGTATGTCTGTTCTCAGTAAGCTGCTCTTGGCGATAATTCTGTCTTCACCTGTCTCTCTAGGTTTTAAGGTAGCAGTTTGTCCTGGAACCTCAATTATTTGATAGATCTAAGAAAAGTCATTGATTTTCAGCTTGTTCAAATTTTTTGTTATTATAAAAGTGGGAATGATAACTTAATGAGCTTTACATGTTAGAACTGAGACTAGAAGTCTTAAGGGTTGTTTTAAGACTGTTTTCATTCTTATGACAGAGAGCTAACATTTTTATACATACATTCACTTCATACTTTTTTATTTAAAAATTTTTTAGAATATAAAAGCACAATTCAATCATAATCCCATCCCTTTTTTATCTGAATAATATAAAATAAGAATGGAGTGCTTCTATCTACTTAACCCACTGGCATTTCCACTTCAACCCACTCAAGGTTAAGTATTATTTCTATTTGGTATATATCTTTTCTTTTACCTAAAGGTATACAGATGCACACACACACTTTTTAAACAAAAGTTCAACCATGACTTATATATTAGTCTTTTATGTCAAGACACTTAGCTCCATACAGAGGGATAATCAGAGGAATGAAATTAATAGCGTTAAGGTATACTTTAATACATAATAACTCTATTGTAATTTTTATTGGCTACTTTCATAATGGCTATCATCAGTAAGATGAATTTGTTGAACATCTACTGAATGCAAGGCACCCTAGTAGATATTGTGATAATAAGGGTGGCTTGGGGAAAGGAAAACATACATATCAATATTGTACTAGCAATTAAAGGAAGCATAGTATTAAAAGTCAAGTAACTAGCACATATTTATAATTGTCCCAAGTTCACAGGAGGAAGGGATCACTATCTTATGCAACAAAAATGTTTTCACTTGGTTAGGATCTGAGGTAGGATAATTGGGGAATAAAAAACATGTGATGTTGAGAAGAAATTTTAAACCGAGTAAATAGTAAAACAGTTTTAAAAACTAATCTATACTAAACACGTGTGCCTGTTCTGTTCTAGGAACTTTCCATATATTAACACATTTAATACTCAACAATCCTATGAGATAAATACTCATTATCTCCGTTATAACTCTGAGGAGACTGAGGCTTAGAGAGAGAAATAATGTGCCCATGCATGCAAGCTTTGAAGCAAAATAGTCTCTAGAACCAGTGCTTTTAAATTCTGCTAAATCCCATAGGTGGGCATGTATAGCATTTAGGGAGGGGGGATGTTTGGAGCTACATATTGCAGGCTTCTGAATGCCAGGCTAAGTCGTTTGAATATTTATCTCCAAGCAATAAAAAGTCAATGAAGACCAGAGGAATAGCTTGTACAAAGAGTGTTTTAAGATAATTAATTTAATAGCAGTGTATAGAATGCACTGAATTTGAAAAGATAAAAAGCAGAGTAATTATTGAAAAATCTGGTTTAATAGTTAAGTAGCAAAGGGGTGAATGCCTACTTCAGGGTAATAGCAAGAAATAACAAAATCAAAGGACAGACATTACAGTCATATTACTCTTTTAATTCTGTCATAGGCACTATTATCACACCAAAAAGAAAATTATGGCTCTCTTGAGTTCTTAGTCTTAGATCTCAAACACAGAGGTCTTACCTCTTAGTCCAGCCAAATAAAAGAATTATTTGTGTATATCACAGTTAAGGGCAGATGGAGAAAATTCCAACTGCCATTCAATGCATTTACCAATATTCAGCATTTTCTAAAGAGTGTTTTATAATATAAAATTGTAAAATGGTGTACGTTTGAAAAGTTGAAAAATAAAGATATTTATGATGGGGTCAAAGTACATATGTTAATGTATCATATATTATCTTTAGTGAAAAAACCATTCTCAAAGAGGTAAGCAGGAAAAATCTTTTAACTGAGGCAGCACAAATCACGGAACCTTATTAAAGCATAAGCACCTGAGAAAATGAAAGAATACAAAAATAAAAGCAAGATCTGAAAAACAGATATTTTCAGTCAGAGAGCAGAACATTCAATATAATAAGAAGAAAAGGCATCATAATAGAAAAAGGAGAAAGCAGAAACACTTCCAGTATACACACAAAAATAATAATTGTTTTTAGAAACTAGGTGATGGGTTCCAATTTCCATAACTTAATAAAAAGACACTTTACATGCAAAAGAGCCCTAGAAAAGATTAGAGACTGAATGACCTAAAATAATGCTTTAGAAATGCCCTGTCTTTTGCCAAAATCTCATATTATTCAATATAATCATATATACAAAAAAGTAATCTAGCAACGAATTAATTTCTAAATGCCTGAATATAACAGAGAAGGACATGTGCAAATAAACCCAGCAGTTAGTTAATAGCCAGCTTCTCCAAAGGATTGATTGTCATCTTTATATGTGAAAAAAAAATCAGGGTACTGCCTTTGGGAATATCTCTAACATATTTATACTGGCTATTTACCTCAGTAGTTAACGGACATCAATAACCTGGCACCAAAATAAAAGTACTGGAAAGAGACTGAAATGAGCTCAAAGGAAACATTTCACTTCAAGATAAATACCATGAAAATATAGCTGATTGCAGTTTCTTGAGCATAAATTGTCATGAGTACACACTTCATTAAAAATGAGATTAATATAAAAACTATTCTTGTACTCCACTAATGTATCATTCTCCCCACTTCCTTTAGCAGCTTAGTTTAGCTGAGTTAAATGATTTTAAAAAATGGTAGTGCAATAGAAATGGGACCAAGAGCTATTGGGGGTGGCTTAATAATCAGGATTAGAGTACCCAGTTTTCCTAGAAAGACATCCAAATCTAAATCTCAGTAGCAATTCCACCTTCTATTCTTGAAAGATAAATGAACTGTGTTCCAAATAACTCATTTTATGAAAGTGCTTTAAGCAGGACTATGAACATATAGCATTGTCTTAGGGAACATGGGGTAAAATGCAGATTCTAATTTGGAAAACTTTATTTTCAAAAGATACTTTAAATTAAAAAAGGCAATTTTTTACCATTGTTCTATCTTTTCATGGACTCATGACCTCAGTTTAAAATATGAAACTTTATGATTCTATCAATGAATGGTTATTAAAAAAATAAAATACCTAGTCTTACTTAGACACTCCCTGCTAAAGCCTAATAGGCTTTCTGTCCCATTGTGCTTAATTAGCTCATCTGGCTAGCAAAATGCTGTCCACGTGATTGCTGCTCATCACGTGTCATAACACAAGATCCAGGCCCAGGATGAACATGGTTTCCAGTACCCTGAGAAGTGCAAAAAATTGTACCATCTTGGACAAGTTACATTAGCTCTCTGGACTGTATTTTGACTGTATTTGATAATCTTAAAGTAGCCTTTCAGTGCTTGGCTGCCACATTCTCATGTGCAGACCAACATTTTCAGATTCCAAACTGATGAAAAAGTCAAGTGTGATGAACTGAGTGTTTCATATTATTCAAGCACTGAAATCTTACTAGGTGTCACTAGGACAAAGTAATCCATGATCAAATTACTTTCAACATGTTTGTTTTTGTGTGCCAAAGTGTTCAGCAGCTTGTGGTGCACAAAGTAAAGATGCTTTCATAAGACTCTGTCAAAGTCAAATTCAACTAACATTGATTGAGCAAAACCTGTGTGCAAGGAACTATGCTGGGTCCCGCCATATTGTTTATTTAACTTAATCCTTAACAAAAATTTCTAAATGTCTTGTCATTATAACTATTTTACTATTACAAGAACAGATGCTTATAGACACTGATAAATGGAAGAATGAAATTTTGAACCCTGACCTTCTGGTCCATATAGTTAAAGAGTCTGTTGTGTGTGAGTGTGTGCATGTGTGTATAGTACAATACTTACGTATGTATCATTAATTTATTTTATTTTATTTTTTTTATTTTTGGCTGCATTGGGTCTTTGTTGCTGCACGCAGGCTTTTCTCTAGTTGCGGCGAGCGGGGGCTACTCTTCCTTGTGGTGTGCGGGCTTCTCATTGTGGTGGCTTCTCTTGTTGCAGAGCGTGGGCTCTAGGTGTGCGGGCTTCAGTAGTTGCAGCACGCAGGCTCAGTAGTTGTGGCTCGCGGCCCTAGAGCGCAGGCTCAGTAGTTGTGGCGCATGGGCTTAGTTGCTCCACGGCATGTGGGATCTTCCCGGATCAGGTCTTGAACCCGTGTCCCCTGCATTGGCAGGCGGATTCTTAACCACTGCGCCACCAGGGAAGCCCTGTATGTATCATTAATGAACACTTGTTATTGACCAGACATTGTGCTAAATGGGTTATATATATGTGTGTGTGTATGTGTGTATTGCAAGGTTGATATTACTTAATCATTAAAACAAAGAGATTTAATAACCTGCCCCTAGTAGCAAAGCTTTTAGTTGGTAGAACCAGGATTTCTACCAGAAATCCTGACAGGATTAATTTTAGAGCTCATACTCTAATTTTAGAGCTCATACTCTCAGTGACTTCAACACACAGCCTGCGGACAGTGTGCTTATTTCTCTCTTCAATTTTCGTTTCACTTCCATCACTACTGACCACAAGTCTAAACCATTATAAAGTTATTTGAATCCTATACAGTAAAATGTGGGATAAGACTTGAATATTTCCTAGTGTCATCTTCTGAAGTCACCTAGTTCCTATCATATTAAGATGATAATGTGGAGAAAATATTCCTTGCTTGGTCTATGCTTTTGTTTTTTAAATCAATTACATGGATTTGCATATAAAATAATGTGTCTATTATGTTTAGAGCTGGCCATGGACTGTTGATCTACTCTCTGTAGCAGGGATTATGAAGACCTTATGATCATTTTGCTCTTGACTTCTGATCCCTTTATATTGTTAAATGTGGAGGGTGGGGCAAAGGAGCATACATACATTGCTCTCCTACACCATGTCAGATCTTTCAACTGACACCTAGAAGAAGTGGCCTGCCGAAATAGCACTCTAGTTAAATGCAGATTCTTTTCAGACAATCTCTTGGATGGCCAGCTACATATACATGCATGGTTTTTCTCTCACACATATACTCTCCAACTGCAGCTGTAATCTACCTTTAAATACCACATTTTCCCTTTGAAAAAACACTTTCACTTTTGAAAACTTAGCCTTAGTTCTTCAAAACAAAATTTATCAACCTCACTTGTGTTTTTAGTAGCAACAATGAAAAGAGACAATTTCTTAAATAGAAAATTGACAAGTTACAGTGATTAATGACATTTTTGTTTTTTGGTTTGCCTGTAGGCCAAGTATGAAATAGTGTTTCCCTAGACCCCTTGTTGGTAAAATTGCAGCAAAAACAGGTGCAAAAACATTACACATAATATAGTAGAAAAGGGCTTACTTCCAAGAAAGTCTACCCATATTAGTTTCTATATTTTGTACTTCACTAAAGGAGAAATGTGGATCAAATTTGTTCCAACACAGTTGGAAGCTCTGTTTTCTTTTCGGGTCTACATATTATTTAAAAAGTCAGTCAAGATAAATGTAAAAGACTTATGCTAGTTTCTATTTTATAATTACTGTAAATTCTTATGGGTCTTTACTTTTTAATTCCTCTTTCAGGCTACTTTATTCTTACTAGGAAATATACAAATAACCAAACAAAGAATATTTATCAAATAGCAACTATCCTTTCCTTTCTTTATGTGCTACAGAAAACAATTTCTGTCCTTGAGAAGCTTCCATTCTGATCAGGAAAACTAAACTTCCAGCACAGGCTGCTCTCTTCCCTAACTAGATAGTAGCTCCAGGTCCATTAACATTCCACTTGTTTCAATTACACTATTTATTTCTCTTTCCACCATCTCATCACTTAGATCCCAGATTTGTAATATTTATGCATCAAATGTTCTCATTAAAGTTATTGACTGAGATGTCCTCGTAGGAGATAAAGAACAGTCAACTAGGTGCTCCCAGTCTACAGACACAGATAAAAGGAGGTAAAAGACAAGAAAAACATAGTGACTCATTTTTACTGAGGGAGGAATAAAGTGGGAAACTTCTGATGAAAAGAAAGCACATAATATACAAGTACTCAAACAGGTATATTGAATAAATAATTTGTAAGCCAAAATAGGCTTATAAAGGAAAAGGGAACAACCATAATTTTTAAAATGTATGTATATTCTATTAGCTATTAGATATCCTGGGACCTTGAATGTTCTCCAACATTTTCTAAAAATCATTCAAGTGCTCTAGAAAGTTATGTGAATTTCTCCTGGCATACTCTTAGGATTTGGATATTATTGAAGTATTTATTTCTATCAATTAAATGAATATACCACCAGTGGAACCAGTACCTAGACTCAGGTTTGCAGCCCCCTACTGTATACTGATATTGTGAGAAAGGAATAAAGTTATATTAACAGTAACTTTAATATGTGGAAATTTTGTTATGATTTTTAAAGTCTTTTACCCTTTAGGCACTTGAGCAACATAAAAATTGCAGCACACCCATAATCCATCACCAACTGTTTAAAATGTAGTTCAGTCAAACATATCCAAACCATCAATGCTCATTTCATTGTCAAAATTACCTCATAATCAAACTTCAGCTGATTGTCTTTCAGTCTCAGGAAACTCAACTCATTAGGGACATGATGGTAGTGGGGCATTTTAAATTCTCTAATGCAATGATTAATTGTCCAACAAAAATACCAGTGGCACCCCTGCTGAAATCACTGCCTGTATCTAGCCCTTTCTCCACAGAAAAAAAAAAAAAAAAAACAGGAATAGAAATATCCTACATGAGCCATTGTTGTCAACCCTAGCTCTGAGGGTAACACAGGGCGTCCCCAGTTATCTCAAGTGGACTAATGACATTTTTTAGAACTTCTCAAAGTAGGTTTTTAGGATCTTGTACTTAAAAAGAAAATGCTGTATTGCATATTCAGTGAGAAGATCTTGAGTTAAAGCTAGATAAAGTATTGAAACTTCCAGTTAAAGAGCCTGTATTGGGTAGCCTATCTAAATCTAGTACTTAGGACAAAAACTAGGGAATTGTAAATCATCCATCACCGAGGAAAGATTGAATGGATGGGCTAAATGAGTGGATAGATATTTTGTTCAATGCAAACTGCTACAGCGAATGTCAAAAGGAATCAGATATTGTCCCATCTTTGTGTAGCTTTATACTGAATTGTGGGAAAACAAGTAATTATTTTACAAACGTTGATGGAATGAATACCTTTAGAAATACAGAAACCAATGCTACTGAAGATTTTTATTGAGAATTCTGAGAATCTCCCAGGTGGTAATGTGACAGGTTAAAGCTTTGTTTTATTATAACTGACACAAACAAAATGGTTGGGTAAAAATTTAGTTGAGTGATAGTTCTGACTTGTTGTTTAATTAGTTAGTTACTCAGTGTAAGGCTTTTTTGTAAATTTACAATAACATTTTCTATCCATGAAACAAAAAGATAGAAATAGCATTGACCAAAGCAGTAATGGAAATTTGATCACTAGCTTTCTTTTTTTTAAGATTTTAAATTGTATCGTTATTTACATTTTATCTTGGGACTTTATTGAGGGATACTTTATTCACTCATTTATTTACTTATTTACTTAACTTATTTATTCATTCATTCATTCATTCATCCATCCATCCATCCATCACTAAATAAGCTTCTGCTACCCAACTCCTATTGGCAAAACTCTATGCTAGACAATTTGAGAGAGAAAAAAGATACATAAGTTAAAAGATCTATTCTCTGACAGTTTACAGCTTCCAGGTCCTCTTTGACTAAATAGATAATAAAACCCTCTGCAAAGATGCTGATTTGACAGCAAAGAAATTTGTGATGGTGTATTAAGCTGGGTCATTGCTATTGCTTAACATTAACCTAGAAATGCCATTTAAATAGAGCATAATAAATGTTCAACTTACCATGTCCCTTCTTGTCCTAAGTGCTCCTATGAGGCCACAAATTAGACCAAGATAGCCTGATCATTTCTCTATTCACCAAAAAGAGTGGAGACACTAAGTTTACATTGTCTCGGAAAAATGTTCATAAATCACTGTTTTTATGATCCTAGGTTTCAAATAGGCATTCCAATCTAAAGTAATGACAAAAAAGTAACACTTCAATATTGGAATGATTGACACTTTTATGGTGTCTTTATCAGGCACATTCAGTAAAATACTTTTCTATGTGTCTTATACTTTTCCACTATTATTCTGTCAGTCATCAGTTGGATACAAAACTTAAAATGTGGTGGTAGTCATAAGTGTCTCTGCCCTCACCTTTCTCCTTTTCTATGCTTATACATGCATGTGTGTATCTACACATACAACATAAGTACATATTTAGGTAGGTAGATGATAGATAATGTATCATTCAATTTAGCATATTTACTTGTTTTAAGCCTATTTATTATATTATTGGAAGAAGGAAGGGAGGGAGAGAGGGAATATATCTTTATCCTGTTCAGATATGAATCCCAACATTGTGTAACTTTATTTCAGGTAACTTCACTCTGAAGAAAAGATGTCCATGGTCCCTTTTGAATGCTCTTAAACCCTGATACAATTTTTCGGGGATCAACGTTCCAAACTGTGAATGACTTAGGTCTTTGCATTTTCTTCCTTCTTCCTGTGTCTGTCTCTGGATAATGTCATAGATCAGCACATGAATCAAAAGATTTTTTAAAAGCATTAGAGATGAAATTAAAACTTCTAAAATTATTTTGTGCATAACTCTGGCAGGAGTTTGGTGAGTGAAAATGTTTAATGATGACTGACTTGTTTCTTTTGGGTTTGCTTAATTTTAACATTGACAGCCCAAAAGAAACACACCAAAACTGGCTTCTCTTCAAACAATGATCCATCTTCATTCTCTCTTTTATAAAATCAGATTTGCTGAAAAACTATCTCCACCCACTGACCCTCTCACTGATTCTCTGACATTCTTTTTACACCTCTCACATTCTATTGAAATTCCTTTCTCAACAGCCATGTGTAGGCTTTTCTTTGTCAAATCCAATAGCCTCTGCTAAGTTCTTGCCTTATTTTACTCTCTGCTGCATTTTCCATTCTAGACCATCTTCTTTATAATTCTTTTTTTTTTTTTTTTTTTGGCTGCACAGGATCTTAATTCCCCAACCAGGGATTGAACCTGTGCCCCTTGCAGTGGAAGTGCAGAGTCTTAACCACTGGACCACCAGGGAAGTCCCTAGACCATCTTCTTCTAGGAATGCTCTTCCCTTGTGGTCCTGGAAAAAATGCCATGGCTCTCTACTCTTCTAACCTCTCTGAGTGCTTAGCATTCTTCTGCCAAGCTGACTAGTCAGTCAGCAGGCTTTTCTCACACATACAGAACTTCCAAGTAGCTTTCAGTATCTTAATCTTTAATATGATGAATGGC
Source organism: Balaenoptera acutorostrata (assembly GCF_949987535.1). Taxonomy (NCBI): domain Eukaryota; kingdom Metazoa; phylum Chordata; class Mammalia; order Artiodactyla; family Balaenopteridae; genus Balaenoptera; species Balaenoptera acutorostrata. Next base: position 93,007,971 of record NC_080074.1, read on the forward strand.
CATTGGTAATAAGAAATATGAGGAAAACCTCAATCACGAAAAAGCTTAAAAAAAAATTTTTAAAGAAAAAAGCAAGTTGAATAATATTGAGATTTTTTTTCAATGTACAGGAAAAATAAAAGGAACAACAAAAATTACTGTAAAGTTGTTTGTTTAGTGATTTTTGCAAACTAAGTCTTTTATGTCTGTATCCTTTGCCATGTGTGGTCACTGAAGTCTCTGCTTAGTCACATAGTGGTCAGCTACTGATTAGACCAAGGTTTCCTGAAATGCCTGGAACCAATAAGTACCCCAGTCTTTGTTGAGGTGTGCATGTTGGGGCACACTATCCACACTCAGCCATGAGGTTTACAGCTCTGCCTTAGCCTTCACTTCCTTCTTATGCAGAACCTCAAGATTATCCAGAGGTGAAATCATATAGCCCTGGTTATTTCTTGAACACACACACAGTCTTTGGCAGGCACACAGAATATGCACATATATATGCATTGTCTTCTAGAGTCCCAGAAGTATGTTTGAGGTTTTCAAAGTCCCTGCAAACATCTCATTCTCCAGATTTTTTTTTCTTTGTAAGCTTTTGCTTAGCCTCTTGTTTGCCCAAACTTAGGAAGTCACAATGTTCAACAGTTACCTCAATGTATTACTTTTTCAGTGACATTTGACTTTTTAAATGTATCACTCTCATAAAAATGACTAAGTAAACAAACATTTAGAAAATAGATAAAAACATAAAACACATCATAAATTTTTCATGTTTTGTTAGGAGCCACTCTTTGCCTGGTTAATTTCTCTCATCCTACTACAAGTCTCAATGCAGAGGCCATTTCCTCAAGGAAGCCTGCTTTGAGCTTCCAGATCAACTTCAAACAATGCTTTATGCTACCGTAGATCTGAGAATTTATTTGATGGACCTTATCACAGTGTATGTATCTGAATATTTGTATAATTCTTTGACTACTGCTGTCTGCCCAGCTAGGCAGTAAGTTCCACTAGGGCAGTTACATCTGCTTTGTTCACCACTGTATCCTCACTACCTATCATACTTACTATCACATTGTAGAATGATAAACATGTATTGAATAATGACAGCTCTACAGTCTAGGCATGGAGAACTCATCTAATTCCATGACTTTATTTCCCCTACATACATCCGTAATTCCAAATATTCTCCAGAGGTCCATATGCTGAGTTACTAACTGCCTGCTGAACATTTTTCCAATAGAGGTCCACTAGGAACCCAAAGCCAAGTGTCCTTTTCTCAAATATGCTTTCTTCTTTTCCCTATGCCAATTGATCACATCACTTCTATTAAGGATAGAAACTTATGAACATTTTTATTCTCACTTTATTTTCACATGACTTATATATTTGGAATAAGTCCTGTCTTCCTATAACTAACTGCACTATTATCAATATGTTCTCAAACATTGTACTGGAGATGTTCTTCCAGTATATATTCTGCAATAAACTTTGAAACAATATCTAAATTCCTTAACATGGCAATTTTAATTCTTTATGGTTTGTCCTTCCAATATTTTAAAATTTTTCACTCTTGTCTCCAATTCCACCTCATTCCTTTGCACATAATGGAGTCGTTAGATTATAGTGTCAGATTTTTTACTGATCCCTGAATATGCTTTTACCTTCTAAACCTAAGCAGCTATTTTTTCATTTTAAATTGAGACATAATTGACATGTAATGTTTAAGTTTAAGGTGTTCAGTGTAATGATTTGATAAACATATATATTACAATGCAAATTACCATTGTAGTGTTAGCTAAGACCTCAATCAGTTCACATAATTATCATTTCTTTTAAGTTGTGAGAACATTTAAGATCTAGTCTCAGCAATTTCCAAGTATATAAGGCAGTATTGCTAACTATAATCACAGTGTTATGCACAAGATCCCCAAAATGGATTTATCTTCTAACTGCAAGTTTTATAACCTTTGGCCAACAACTCTTCAATTCCCCTATCTCCAAGCTCCTAGTAACAATACTTTACTTTGTGTTTATGTGAGTTTAGCTTTTTTAGATTCCACATATAAGTGATATCATACAATATATGTCTTTCTATGTCTGACTTACCTCACTAGGCATTATGCCCTCAAGGTCCAACCATGTTGTCACAAATGGCAGGATTTTCTTCTTTCTTGTAGCTGAATAATATTCCATGATATATATTTGTGGTTTCATGTCTTATGTTTAACCCATTTTTAACTTTTTTTTTTTTCCCTTTGGCCACGCCACATGGTATGCAGGATCTTATTTCCCCGACCAGGGATCGAACCCATGCCCCCTGCAGTGGAAGCGCAGAGTCATAACCACTGGACCACCAGGGAAGTCCCATGTTTAACCCATTTTTGAAAGTGGTATAAGATAGGGGTCTAATATCATTTATTTTGCCTGTGGTTAGCCCAATTTCTTAGCACCATTTATTGAAGACACTATTCTTTCTTCATTGGATATTCTTGGCTCCCTGGTCAAATATTAGTTGATAGTATATGCAAGAGTTTATTTCTGGGTTCTTCATTCTGTTTCATTGATTTATGAGTCTATTCTCATGCCAATACCATACTATTTTGATTACTATAGCTTTGTAGTATAGTTTGGAATCAGAATGTGTGATGCCTCCAAGAACATGGGATATTTATTCCTCTGTTTGTGTCTTTCATTTGTTTGCATCCTCTTCAATTTCTTTTTATCAAAGTCTTGTAGTTTTCAGTGGACAGATCTTTCACTTTCTTGGTTAAATTTATTCCTAAGAATTTTTTATTCTATTTTAAATAGGATTTTTGTTATTTATTTTTCAGATATTTTGTTGTTAGTGTATAGAAACACAAATAATTTCTCTACATTGATTTCATATCCTGGAACTTTACTGAAATCATTGATGAATTCCAACAGTGTTTTGGTTGAGTGTTTAGGATTTTCTAAAATCATATCATCTGCAAAGAAGACAATTTTACTTCCTCTCCAATTTGTTTGCCTTTAACTATTTATTTTGCCTGACTGCTGTAGACAGGACTTTCAGTACTAGGTTGAATTACAGTGGTGAGAGTTGGCACTGTTGTCTTGTTTCTGATCTTAGTGGAAAAGTGTTCAATCTTTCACCACTGAGTATTGTGTTAGCTGTGGGTTTGTAGTATATGGCCTTTATTATGTAGAGGTATGTTTCTTCTATACCCAAGGTGTTGAGGGTTTTTATGACAAAAGGATGTTGTTTATTGTCAAATGCTTCTTCTGTATCTGAGATGATACGATTTTTGTCTTCATTCCATTAATTTGGTGCACCGCATTTACTGATTTGCATATGTTGTGTAAGGTGTATCCCTTGCATCCCAAGGTTAAATCCCACTTGGTCATGATGTATAATCCTTTTAATGTGCTGTTGAACTTAGTGTGCTAATATTTTGCATTTATATGCACCAGGGATATTAGATTAGGGTTTTCTTTTCCTGTAGTGTCTTTATCTGGCTTTGGTATGAGGGTAATATTGGCCTTGTAAGATGAGTTCGAGAGTGCTCCCTCCTCTTCAATAATTTGGAAGATTTTTGAGAAGGATTGGTGTAATTTTTTTTTTAAATGTTTGGTGGAATTCACCAGTTAAGCCATCTGGTCCTGGGCTTTTATGTGTTGGGAAGCTTTTGATTACTAACTCAATCTCCTTACTTATTATTGGTCGACTCAGAATCTTCATTTCTTCATGCTTCAGATTTGGTAAGTTCTAGGTTTCTAGGAATACATTCATTTCTTTTATGTTACCCATTTTGTTGCCATATAATTGTTCATAGTAATCTTTTATGATCCTAGTATTTCTGTGCTATCAGTTATAATGCCTCCTCTTTCATTTCTGATTTTATTTGTTTGATTCCTTTCTGTTTTTCTTAAGCTAGCTAAATGTTTGTCACTTTTGTTTACCTTCTCAAAAAAAGAGCTCTTAGTTTTGTGATCTTTTGTTTTTCTGGTCTCTATTTTATTATTTCCACTTTTATTTTTGTCATTTCATTTCTTCTGTTAACTTTGGCATTAGCTTGTTTTTCTTCTAGTTTCTTAAAGTGTAAATGTAGGTTGTCTATTTGAAATCTTTCTTTATTGCTTCTGCAGCATCCTATAGGTTTTGGTATATTGTGTTTCCATTTTCATTTGTTTTGTTATTTAAAAAAAATTATTCCTTTTGATTTCTACATTACTCAGGAGTGTGTGGTTTAGTTTTCACATGTTTGTAAATTTTCCATCTTTCCTCTTGTTTATTTCTAATTTCATACCATTGTAGTCAGAATAGATACTTGGTATGATTTGAATGTTTTTAAGTTTTCTAAGACTTATTTTGTGGTCTATCATATGATTTATCATGGAGAATGTTCCATGTGCACTTGAGAAGAAAGTATATTCTGCTGCTGTTGGATGGAATGTTTTATATATGTCTGTTAGGTCAATTTGCTCTAAAGTATGGTTCATGTCCAAAGTTTCTGTGTTGATTTTTTGACTGGGAAATCTATTAGAAAGTGGGGTAATGAAGTCCCCTACTATTATTGTGCTGTTGTCTACTTCTCCATTCAGATCTGTTTGAACTTGCTTAATATATTTAGGTGGTCTAATGTTGGGTCCATACATATGTACAATTGTTGTACCTTCTTAATGAGCTGACTTCTTTATGAGTATACAATGACCTTCTTTGTCTTATTATTATTTTGGGGCTTAAAATCTATTTTATCTGTTATAAGTATTATTACCACTGTTCTCTTTTTGTTTCCACCTGTGTGGAATATCTTTATTCCATCTCTTCCCTTTGAACCTATTTGTATCCTTAAAGCTGAAGTGAGTCCCTTGTAGGCAGTGTATAATTGAGTCAACTTTTTTTTTAAGCATCCATCTGTGCCTTTTGACTGGAGAATTCAATCCATTTACATTTCGAGTAATTATTAATAGGTAAGGACTTACTAATGGGATCTTATTAATTGCTTCCTGGCTACTTTGTTGTTCCACTTTTCCTTTCTTTCTCTCTTGCTGCCTACCTTAGCAAATTGGTGATATTTTGATGGTGGTATGTTTGATTCTCTTCCCTTTATATTTTGTGAATCTTCTATAGGTTTTTGCTTTGTAATTACCATGAGGCTTATATAAAATATCTTACTGATTTGAGTCTATTTTATACTGAGAGCAACTTAACTTCAATCACATATAAAAACCCTACTCTTTATGCCCCCCGCTTTTATGTTTTTGTTGTTACAATTTACTTCTGCTTATATTGGGTATTTTTTAACAAATACTAATAGGTATAGTTATTTTTAGTAGTCTTTACCTTTAATCTTTATGCTATAGGGAAGAGGTTAATACGCCATCATATTGCAAAATTAGTTTTCTGAATATGACTATATATTTACCTTTACCAGTGTGTTGTAAATTTTTGTTTTCATGTTACTAATTAGAGTCTTTTCATTTTAGCTTGAAAAATCTTCAGCATTTTTTGTAAAGCAAGTCTAGTGGTGATGGACTCCCATGGCTTCTGTTTGCCTTGGAAAGTCTTAAAAAATCTCAATTTCTGAAGGATAATTTTGCCAGATAGAGTATTATTGGCTGACAGTATTTTTCTTTCATCATTTTGAATATATCATCCCTCTCTCTCCTGGCCCATAAAGTTTCTGCTGACAAATCTGCTAATAGCCTAATGGGGATTCCTTTGTAGTTTATAATCTTTTTTCTCTTGCTGCTTTTAAGATTCTCTCTTTGTCTTTTATTTTTTATTATCTTACTATACTGTGCCTTGGAAAAGGTCTTTTTGATTGAAAAAATGAGGTGATCTGTTAACTTCATGAACTTGGATGTCCAAGTCTCTCCCCACTTTGGGAAGTACTCAGCTATCATGTCTTTCAATATACTTTTAGCTTCCTTCTCCAACTTTTCTTCTTCTGGAATTCCAATGATTCAGATTGGTCCTTTTGATGGTATCCCATAGATCAAACAGGCCTTCTTTACTCTGTTTTTTTTTTAAATTTGTTCTCCTGTGTTTGCATTATTTCAAAGTTCTTATCCTCTAACTCACTGATTCTTTCTTCTACGTGATCTATTCTGCTGTTGATGCTCTCTATTGCATTCTTCATTTCACTCATTGACTTCTTCAGCTCCAAAATTTCTGTTTGGTTATTATTTTTTTTTTGTTTGGTTATTTTTTAATGATATCTATCTCTGTTAAATTTCTCGTTTTATTCATGTTGTTTTCCTGATTTTGTTGAATTGTCTTTCACTGTTTTCTTATAGCTCACTGAATTTTCCCAAAAAGTTTTTTTGAATTCTTTATGGGTAAGTCACAAATCTCTGTGTCATTGGCTTTGGTTACTGGAGGAATATTGTGATTTTTTTGTGATGGCATGGGTCCTTGATTCTTCATGTTCCTTGGCGTTTTGTGTTGCTGTTTCCACACTTGAAATAGCAGCCACCTCCCCCAGTCTTTACTAGCTGCCTTCAGGTGAGAGATACTTTTTTTTGGTACTGCTATATATTCTGGGACTTCCTCTGGCTTTGTATGAATATGCTTGTTCTATACTTATTTTTTCTCTCTTGTGGCAAAATTCTTAAGCTTGTATGTTTTCTCTAGTTCTTAGAACTCACCAGGCCTGCTGCTGGAAGCCTATTTTTTTTTCCTGATGGAGGCAATAAAGCTCAAGATTGTGGTTTCTCCTTTACCTACCTGAAGCCCCTGGCCTGTTTTCTGCACGGGCTCCCTGTCTACCTGAGCTTGCTGTCATGAGCACCCTTGGGGTCATGCACAGGGAGCTACCTAAAGATTGGAGGGAGATGTGGGATTAGCACCAGGGAATTGGTGGTGTTGCAGGCCAATTAGGGAGATCTTTAGGTAAGGTTTTCCTAGCAGACTGTGAGTGTACTTATTGCTAGAGCCCAAAACACAACGGGGACAGTGTCCCTTTAATGCCCTCTGGTATTCTCATTGGCTTCTTTCCTGATGTCTTTCTTCCCCCCAGTCATGGATTTCCTGCTTTAATACTCTGGGCACAGAAGGATAGAAATGGACTTCTTTAGCAGCATCCCACAGAGATGGGGAGTTCCAGCATTCGTTCACTTTCTCTCTTTACCCCATGGGAGAGATCATGGGCCTCCTCTAGCTCTAATTTTTACCCCCTTGAAGAGAGGGAAGATGCTGTCAAAGTTCCTTTACACACTCCAATGTCTCCAAACTTGTTTTGCTTTTTTTTTTCTCCACTGAGTATTGAAACTTCTCCTCTGGAAATCTTGACTTCTACAAAGTCTCTGTCATCCATGGGTAGCTTCCCAAGGAAGTGTTTTCCAGGTGCTCACACGCCAGAGGCAAGAGGGTCTAAATCAGTTAACAGGATCCTGCTAGTTCCACAGTCTGGTCCAAGATCTGTCTGCCTATTTCCCGATGCACAGGTGGCTTAGACCAGCGGTCCCCAACATCCTTGGCACCAGGGAGTGGTTTTGTGGAAGACAATTTTTCCACAGACAGTGGAAATTTTTCCACAGACAGTGGGGGCAGTGGTGGATGGTTCAGGTGGTAATGCGAGTGATGGGGAGCAATGGGGAGCAGCAGATGAAGCTTCACTCACTTGCCCACCACTCACCTCCTGCTGTGTGCCCTGGTTCCTAACAGGCCGCGGACCGGTACCAGTCCACAGCCCGGGGTTTGGGGACCCCTGGGTTAGACTCCTCATGGGTTGTTAGCATGTAGTGTTGGATCCCACCACTCCCATAGAGGCACTTTTGTTTGTGGATGGAAGCCAAATTTTAGTTGTTGGGGGTGGGGTGGGGTGAAGCAAAAAGGAGGGACTTATGCCACCATAATGCTGACATCACTTCTCATTACATTTCTAATTTTTAAATTGTCCCTACTCTTCAAAGCTTATATCATGTGCACATGATTTATAAATTCTTAGATCCTCAAGGTCAGTGTCATCTCTCCTCTGTTTTCTAAAACTAGTTTTATATAACTAATAGCATAAATAATATTCTTCTGCTTAATAACCATGTACATATCATACATATATTATGTTCTACCTGCAAACAGACACTATGAATTTCTTCTTTTTATGTATCCTACAAGTACCACCATACTTAAGACGTAGTAGTCAGTCAATATAGGCTTATGGACTTAAAATTACCTGGTAAAAGCTGATATTTTCCTAAAATCTTGAGAACTCATATTGTTCACTCTCTATATAATGATAAATAGGTGAAAAGCAAAGTATCTAGTTATTTGTCATTGCCCACAAATAGAACATGAAAGAGCACTATTTTCTCAAAACTGATATCATCAAAACTGCTATGTTGTAGTCATATAGTGTTAACTAAACAGGTTCACCAGAAGGTATTTGTTTCATTAATTTGTACACAAACTCATGATTGTTAAATGAAATGTTTATGCTTATTTTACAGGTTTTATTGTAAACTTATTTTAGTTTTAAATTAATTTTATTATTAAATTTATAATGATAAAAAATGCACTTACATGATTAAACATTAAAGTGGAACAAAATGTTATTTATTTAACTCAATAGCTTCCAGTGTTTTTATTTTCTCAGAAACTTTCTACGTATTTGTAAACCTTCACAGGTATATAAACACACACACACGTCTTTGTTTTCACATAATGGTAAAGATGTAATAAACACCAACCACGGATTCTACACAGGGTATAACAGGAAGTGTTTTGTTTCTTTGAGAGGTAATGTAAAGTGAGAATTCTGGTCCATTGGTAACAAGAATGAACAGAAAGTAGGGTATGTGGTAGAATAAATGTTGCTTTGACACATTTATATATCTAAAGTAATTTGAATGTAATTTTGACATTATTTTCTAAATGATGAGGTGAGAAGGGAGTAGTATAAAATGATTTTCAATAAAATTGCTTGCTTTCCAGGAAGTAAATAATTTTGCCAGTAGTCTGCCATCATTTATGGAGCTTCTGTCTTCACACTGAATCCCAGAACAACTTGGGAGCATTTCTTCAGAGGAGTGCACCAGAATAGCTCATATGGAATAAAGTAATTAATGGGTAGAAATGGTAGAAAAATATATAACTTACATATTCAGATGAACACTTTTGATGATTTTTTTTAGACTATAAGGGCAATTGCACACAGAAAAAGAAATTGGTAATTAAACAGAATGAAAGGAAAGTGAAAGAGAAGTTTTGGAAATTAATTTCTAAAAATTTTTCAAAATATGTGTTTTTAATATATGTTCATTCAATGAAATGTCAACTCTTGGAGGGTTGGTCTTTTTCAGTCTGAACAAATGTGTTTTCAGCCGGAACAGAGTATGTATTTTCAGCCAATATTAAACGATTGTTGATTGATGGAAGGTGCCATATCACTTAGTCTGTCTTACACTTGAACCATGAGAGGGTCATTTTTTTTACGGCAGTAAAGCTCTACCACTCCATACAGGTTTTCCATTTGCTCTCTTTAGAGTACTCCTCTCTCTAACTTTTCTTAAAGAAGGAAAGTTTTCACTATACATTTCACACTTTATTCTGTCTCTAGTCCTTTCTGAGAGTATCTTCTCCAAATCAGGTCCAAACAGAGAAATTCAGTGCCCTTTGATGGACTGAACAGTATCCATGGAACTTTGACAGTATGCATTCTCCTTATCTTCTTTCATTAAAAGAAACACTTTCCAAATTTTAACTTAGCCCATCCTCCTTTGCAGCTATGTTTACTTTATGACTAAGTTTTAATCGATTGAAATAGAGAAGTTGCATAGGCAATTTCTTTGTCATCTTCTTTAAGACAGAACCTCCTGTCTAAATTTTACCTTTTCACTTTTCCCTTCCCATTGTCTAAAATTCAGAAGGGGTGCTAGTAAGCTGCCTCATCCAAGCATAGAAGGAACACCAGCTCTTAAAACCAGAGAGAAACACCACATGTTGAGGATGGAGAGCCACCCTGGCAAACCACGGTCCTAGATGACCTCTTGGACCAGGTCCCTCCCTTCCTGGACTATTTCTGGAGAGAGAAAAAAACTGCTAATTCATTTAAGCAACAGTATTTTGGCTTCTGTTGATAGAATAGTTTAACCTACACACTAAATAATATCAAAATGGCAAAGGAAATACTATACTACCATTAAAATATATATATATATATATATATATATATATATATATATATATATATATATATATATATATATATATATATATATATAGGGCTTTGTCTCAGTGGATGGTAAGAAAACCTATATTGCAAACTGGAAAGCTATGAGCCTTATTATATCTTGGCCAAATATTTCAAACTGTCATCTGCAATAACTTGGAAAGCAGATCACATGCTTTAAAGAGAAAGTAATTCTGGGGCTTGGGGATGAAAACAGAACATTGTAGTGTGTTGAATGTTCCTTAATACTTTTAGCAAGGTATTATAATAAACAGATGAGCCCAGTCAAAAACTGACAAATTTGCATGCAGAGATGGAATAGACTGGAATTTTGTAAAGGAGATTTTATCTGCCTTTGGCCTCAGTTAGACAGTCTCGTAATTTTTTGCAGGCAGGGTTGGAAAAATCAACTGCTTGTTTAACTCAAACAGTAGAAAGTAATGCTCCAGACACTTCTCAAATAACTCTCATTATGGCTTTTCAACTAGGAAAATGGAAGTTAGCCTAGTGGTAAAGATCAGGTTAAGGGGAATATCTTAGCCTATTAGCCTATTTTTTCAGATTATAACCATTAAAATGAGGGGGGTGGGAATGATCCTGGAATAGAAGCCAGTATTTAATACAGGTTTAGAGAACTCTGTCCAAAAATTAACTTTGGTATGGTAGATGGTACATGAGTTACTGAAACAACATTAACTTGAAGTCAAGTAAGTTTTTAAGGAAATTATATTGTCAAAGAATCATCTAGCCAAGCCTTCAACACCCATACGGTTGTTTGAGTCCTAAAATTATTCCTGAACTTTCAAACCTGCACCAGCAGGGAGTGGGCTGCAAAAGCTGGAAAGTTGTGTAATGCCCACTCCAATACAGTCACAGAAGATAATGAACAAGGAAGACTGATCTAAAGGGCCAAGACAGGTCAGAGAGAACAATGGACCAAGTTCTCTTTTTCCAAAAAACAGAACCAGTGTCTAATAAAGAAACTTGTTCCACTGCCAAGACAGAGAATTTGTGCAGTTTCTGTTCAGCAGAAGTTCATCATTGATATGAACTAGTAACTCCCATGTCTCCTATTTTTACCTTTTCCAAATGGAAAGCTGATTTTGCATTCATAATGTACTACTTTCCCTTATGGAGATTGATCTCATGTGGGGAAAGAAAAGTGAGCATGGGCACCTTTAAGATCAGAAACCAGGGAGTGGAAATTGCAAACCATCCTCCAGGATGCATTTCCCCAATTATTCTTTTAGTAATTACCCCTCCTCATTTATTTTTAACTGAGCATGTATCTACTCAACCTCACACTATATTTCGCAGTCTTCCTTGAAGATAGATGCAGTCATGTGACTACACGTTTGACATTGAAAGTTGAATAGTGTCAACCTACCAGCCTGGGTTCCTGAATGAACTTTTAGAGCAGAATCTGCGTACCTTCCCTGAACTATTATGAGAAAGAATAGTGTACTTTCATTTTATTTAAGCCACTATATTTTAGAGAATTTTTGTTATAGCAGCTTAGTTTATACTTTAACTTACATAACAATAGCATAATATTCCTAGACTACATTTGCCTACTGCTTGTGTTTTGCCAAACCATAGACAACTCTGTGTTAAAATTTATTTGATTTCATATTCTCGGTAATTCCATCACTACTCTGTTATAACTACTTCCCCAAGCCTGCTGTGATAGTTAATTTTAGTGTCAACGTGGCTGGGCCACAGTGCTCAGATATTTGGTCAAACATTATTGAGGATGTTTCTATCGTGGTGTTTTATTGGCTGAGACTAACATTTAAATTTGTGGATTTTGAGTAAAGCAGATCATTCTCCATAATGTGGGTGGGCCTCATCCAATAAATTGAAGGCATTAATAAAACAAAGATGGACCTCTTTTAAGCAATAAGGAATTCTTCCAGCAGGGTGCCTTTGGACTCAAACTGCAACTATTCCCAGAGTCTCCAGCCTGCCCATTTACCCCATCCATCTTTGGACTCACCAAACCTCTACAATCTTGTGAGCCAATTGCTTAAAAATAAATTTCCCTCTCTCTCCACACACACACCATCATTATCATCATCAGACTTTAATACCATTATAAAATCACCATTTTGCTATTGACAGCATATATCTCAATTTCAGATTATTTTTTCATGCTACAAATATTTATTGAAGATTTATTATGTACCAGATTGTAGTTTTGGAATACAAAAGAATCTTTCTCTCATGGGGCTTACATTCTAGTGTAGAAGACAGATACTAAATAAATAAATAAATTTTTAAAATGATAGAAGTACTGTGGAGAAAAATGAAGCAGAAGAAAGAGCTCGAGAATGACTGAAAGGAAGTATTTTTTAGAGAGTGTCTCGGCAGGGTGGGGAGCTCTTGATAATTTAAGGGATGAGCAGTGTTATTTTATAGTGAAGGAGTCAGCCATGAGGATACTTCATGAGGTCTAGGCTAAGGAAATAGTAAAGGCAAAGTTCTCATGGTTAGAGAATGCTTGATGTGTTTGAGAAATTTTGCTGTAGTGCAATGAATAGAGTGGTCTAGGACTTAATCTGGAAGGGGTTTTCTATTTTTGAGATTCTAAATTGGACAAAAGTCAGGCATTAATCTAGGGGTAATAAATGTCTTAGACTTTCTGAGACTACCTTTTCTGAGTATGTATTTTGAAATTTCCAGATATGTTTGAGAGTCATCCCAACATCTATAGGAAATAAGGCCTCTTCCACGTGTTGATAACTAGTCAGGAAAAAATTCATATAAGTTTCTTCAAGTTAAAGATGAGATAAATGTTGTATACCTTATTTAGATAGTTACATGCTACTATTTTTTTTTATGTTCCTTATAAATTTCTAGAACTTAGGTGGACTAACCTAGTCTCAGCTGCAGTTAGGGACTGGGAGAAGTGGTGTGAGCTCCAGGGGACCCAAGTACTAGCCAGTAGCAGAGATTCCACTTGCCCCTGAGCCCAGGACATTGAGGAGGTGAAACCAGTCATCAGAGGAACAGAATGAGGAGCTTGAGGGCAGGTTTTTCTATCAACGTGGAGATTCTCAACTTACCTACAGCAAGGATCTGGATTGTATTTTATTAAAATAAGTAGCATGTTTTCTTACCATGTATAGCCTTGTATTCAACCTTATGATTCTGGTTTTTAGCCCTCACTTGACCATTTAGTCCTAGCTTTGATAAGCAGGATTTATTAACTGAGATGAAAGTTGTAAAATAGAGCTTCAAGCGGTAAGGGGTTTCCACTTTTATTTATGTAATGACAACTTCAGGAAGGGTGAGGCCTCATTGCAAATGCTGTTCTTAAAATAAATAAAGCAATAGGCTAACTCTTATCATAAAACAAAATCTGAATCCTCCAGGTTGGTAAGCAAAAGAGAATCTTAATGTTAACAGAGGATAGATTCAAAAGGCCAGTCACCTTTCCTTCCTTTCAGGAAGCTGTGAAATGACAGCACTCCTGTGTCAGACGCCACATTCAAAATACGGTAATTCAAGGAGGTCTTACTTTAAAAGAGACTGTTTAACAAAGATGTAGATTTAGGTGCATGATGAAGTGGCCCTAAGCATAGTAGTATTTTCTATCACCATTCCAGACCCAAAGGGGCAAATGTAAGGATAGGTTATTAAAACCCAGAGGAACAGAGTCACATAGATTAAGAAACATTGAAAAGAACAGTAAGCTTCAGTGTAAGGGTAAGGATACAACCTTGTAAAGAAGGAGCTAAGGAAATAAATATTCTGACTTCACTCTCCTCACTCCTTCCAATGCTATAATGCAGGGATGTCCCAATGGACAAGCCCAACAGTAAACAGCAGTGTGGGAACCTTGACGTAATCTGGGATAGTGAGAAGGACAGAGAGGGGTTGAAAATTAAACTGAAGGGAGAAATGGGAACTTTAAGGCACAATTCCCTTTCTCTGCCTTGAAAATGAATCTGTCCCAGGGTGATTTCAACAAGTGAAATTTCTATAAATGACAGAAAGATAACTCTTCCTTTCTTCTTGTCATTGATAGAGGTAGTATGCAAGAGACAGGCTCATAACTGCTCCTCCTGCAATATTCTGATGGATGGTAAGCTTTCTATGAATGAATTAGTTACTATTCCCCGGGGAAGGAGGATGAGGCAAAGATGGACATGGATATTGGAAATATATTTTTTTCAAATAATTTTCCAGTTCAAAGGAATGCTTCTTATCAGTGGGCCTAAAGAAAGAACTTGGGAAGAGGAGCATCTGTACTTACAAAGCCCACAGAGCTAACATCCAAAGTTAGTAATTTCCTCAACACAAAAAATGTCTAGGCACGTTTACCACACTCAGAAGACCTAGATTCATTTGTCACTTTTAAAGAATGCTACAGTTAATATTGGAAATATATTTGCTTCCTTCCTGGGATGAGGATTCGGAACCTGACCTCAGGCCATTCTTTATGAATTTGCAAAGTAAGGCCCTAAATGAAAAGATGAGTCTTTTCAGTTCTTCCTAAAGGTCACCGTGCTGCAGATCATGGTAATCTTATTAATATGTGAGTCCCATGGCACCAGAAACACCCATGTAATACAAACTGAGATTTTTTTTTTTAATTTTGTCATCTAGTGTTAATAAAGTTCACTTTTCAAATATACATACGTTTAAAAATCAAAGGCAGTATGTGTATGTTTTTGCATAATTCAATAAAATTATTCCTGAAATTTAAAATTTTTATTCTCATAAACAAAAATTATTTTTTTTCAAAAAACAGTCAAATAGATTCTGCATCAGTGAAAAATCTAAGGGCAGAAAAATGGTTTATTTGCTTCTCTTACATTGAAAATCCCAGATGGCAGCCCAGTACTATATCATATATTTTTTAAATAATTCACTTAGATACAGAGTATATTATGCAGTATATTGTGTAATTGTATTTTAGTACCTTTAAGTACACTGACATGGCTTAACTTATACCACAGACTGCACAGGTGGTGGTACAATTGCTACACAATAAAAAAATTAACAGCAAGAAGAGTGTTGATTTGACAACATTATCAAAAATGCTATGAATAAAACCTAAAGTCAAATAGCATACAAAAATAGCTACCAAAATGTGACATATATTTTAATACATAAAAGAATTTACCAATCAGAAGAATTTAGAAAATAAATACTCAAGTTAAAAAATAGAGAAAAATCAAAAAGAGATTTAGAGTCAAAATCACACATCACATTTGTCTACATCTCCTAACTTCCATCTAATCATCATGATTTTTCTCTTTCTTTTACTACAAGAATAGCCTAACTCTTCTAGTAGCTTCTACTCTTGCCTCTTTTGGGGAGAGTAGATTGATTTCTGCTATCCACATATGATCCAAAATAATCTTTGTAACACCTTTACTTGATCACGCTCCTTTCCCCAGCTTAAAATTTTAATTACTTACCATTATCTTTAGAAATAATTAATAATTGAAACCCATGTTTAAAATATCCTTCACGGGGTTGTTCCTACAA
The DNA here is from genome assembly GCF_949987535.1 of Balaenoptera acutorostrata. NCBI lineage: Eukaryota > Metazoa > Chordata > Mammalia > Artiodactyla > Balaenopteridae > Balaenoptera > Balaenoptera acutorostrata. The sequence continues at coordinate 93,023,603 of NC_080074.1, forward strand.
ACTACTCTGATTTTTTCCCTCTGCCACTCTTCTTTCCCCTAGCTACCTTTGCATATTACTCTCATGTATGTTCATTGAACACCCCAAGCTTGTTCCCAGCTTAGACTTATTCACTCTCTTTGAAAAGCTCTTCCCTAGCGATGACATATGAGTGACTCAATAACTTAATTCTGGCCTCCTTTAAATATGCCAGTTTTTTCTCATCTCAAGGCCTTTGGCATACACTCTTAAATCTTCCTTAAATTCTCTATCTCCTTCATTTCAAATAGTTGGCTGCTTATTATTCCTCTATCCTCAATTATGCATAAACTTTATAGAGTCATCCTCCATAAACTTTATGTTTAAAAGATACTCTCTATTTCTAGTTTTAAAATAAAGGCTGTCCTCTCTTCCATGTGATCAATGAGAAAATAAAATAAATTTTATCTTTTAAAGTAGATGAGAATATCTATACTATGGGCAGGATTCCATGATGCACTCTCAAGACTTGTTCCCTCGTGTACAAACCCTGTATAATCCCCTCCCCTGAATGTGTGTGGGACATGAGAATCTGGTAAAATATTGCTTCCATGGTTAAGTTACTAATCAGTTGACTTTGAGTTAATCAAAAAGGAGATTATCCTGGATGGGTCTGACTCAAACTGATGAGTCCTTTTAAAAAGGTGTGGCGTTAGAGAGACATTCTGCTGGACTTCAAAATGAAGGAAACTACCATATTGTGGCAAAAACAACCTTAACCTGTTACCATAATCAAATAAAGGCAATGCAAACAGAAAATCAGAACAATATCTCTCATGAACATTGGCTTAAACAAACTTAGTAACATATTAAATCAAATCTATAAATATATAAAAATATAATACCTCATAAACAAATGGGATTTAATCCAGGAATGCAAGGTTAGTTCAACATTTGAAAAGAAGTCAGTTATTTCACCATTTTAACAGACTGAAAAAAATGATCTCAATGGATTCAGAAAAAGCATTTGACAAAATTCAGCCTTCATTCATGCTGCATACTTAGGAATTTCTAGGCATACTTAGGAGTAGAATAAAATGTTCTTATTCTGATAAAGGACATCAGGAATAAAATTACCACTAATATGATATTTACTGTTAAAAGACTGAATGTTTTCTCCCTAAGATACAGGATAAGGATAAGGTGGCTGCTCTCACTTCTATCAACATTGTACTGCAGGGTCTAGCCAAAAAATTGTAACTATGAAATTAACTTTGGAATAGATGTAAAACTATTCAGGTTATCTAGGTTATTTTGAGTGAGTTTGATAGTTTGTCTTTTAAATAATTTATCCATTACATCTAAGACAAGAAAAAGAAAAGAAAAAGCATACAGATTGGAATAGAACAAATAAAACTTTATACTTGTATCTGCCATGATTGTCTAAATAGACAATTCCAAAGATAAAAAAGTAATACTGGCATCAATAACTGTGTTTAGCAAGGACACAGGAAACAAGCTCAATATTAAAAATCAGTTTCATTTCAACATAGTAGCAAGAAACAGATAGAAACTGAAATTATATATATATATGTATATATTCATATATATAATTTACATTTGAATTAGAAATCACAAAGTGCATAGGGATAAATTTACAAAATATGTGTAAGATCCATACATTGGAAACTATACAATATTGCTGGAGAAAATTTTAAAAGATCTAAATAAATGGAGAAAATACACTATGCTCATGGACCAGAAAACTCAATATCATTAAGTTGTTAATTCTTCTCAAAGTAATCTACAGATTCAAGGTAAGCCTAATCAAAATCCCTATTGTTGTTTTTATTTTTGTTGCTGTTGCTGATATTGAAAATAAAAAAATACAAGCAAAGGCTTGAGAGAATGCATAGATTATATTTAAATATAGGACTTAATTTACAAATAAAAACTGTGAGAAATTATGTGTAAAAAGAAGTCAACTTGAAAGAAATTATATGATAAATAATCATAGTTGGAAATAAAAGTACATCATTTACAGGCAATAAATAAAAGAAGTGTAAATATATTGCAAAATATAAAAGTAAAAAGTTAGAAAAAAACTTGTAAACAGGAAAAAATTGAGTTATAGGTGAGAGAAATTAAATAAAAATATCATTTTTATTTCTCTAAAGAGAATGATGAATACTAGTAAGATGAAAACTACTTAAAAAATAGAACATTATACATATGTCATCAGCTAGAGTTATACATGTATCCTCTGAAACAAAATACGTAGTGTGCAAATTATCACAAAAAAATAAGCAAAACAAAGAAATATTAATATTGTAAAGGAAGAAAAATAACATAATGACAAGAAATATAACTTAAATATGACTACAGAATTCAAACCAAACATTTCTGTCAAATCAAATGAAACATTTTTAATCAAGTATTGGTTATGTAAATTAAGTTGCAACATATAGTGAAGTGTAGTTAGAATATATGCAGCCATTGAAAATAATGAGGCAGTTCTATATATACTGATAAGGAATCTTTAAGTAAAAATTACAAAATAAGGAAAGGTGAGTAAGTCAGTTCTTATTATTTTTTTAATCACACACACACAAATACCCAGAATATCTCTAATGAAGTATAGAGAAAATAATTGAATATTGATTTCATCTGAAGATAAAATTTTGGAGAAAGTTGGAAGAGATTTTTCACAGTATGTGCTTTTGTATATTTTAAATTTTGTGCAGGCTCATATTTTATTTCTTCGAATATAAGTATTTTTAAGAAGTACTTCTTTCATTTCTATCTCTGCATCCCATTCACTTCTTGCAGGGAACATATAAAAATCTGTAATTATAAAAAATGCATTCGTTCTCATGTTTGTTGTTTATCAGGCTCACAAAATTGTAAGCTTTATGTGGGTTGGGGCCAAGTATATTTCTCCTTAAATAGAACCTGGTATTCAAATAGGCACTAAATATGTACACTTTGAAAAAATGAACAAACATAACCAAGTGAATAAAAGAATAGATCTAATCAACCAAGGATAGAATCAAGTAAATTGAAAAAAAAATTATTAATAATAATAAACAATCACATATAAGTTAAAACCAAAGCTAAATATTTTACCTCTTTGTGAAACACTTTATAATATCCAACACTTGTGGCTGTATGCAAACAGATACTTTCTAACGTTGCTGTGTTAGAATGAGTAATGGCCATCAGAGAAATTTTTATAAAATAGAAAAATCGAACTTAACATAAAATCCAAACAATAGAAGATTGGCTAAAATATCAGGTATAACCCTTATGATGAAATAAAATGAAATTAAAATGCTATGGAAGATTGGTTCAAGATGACAGAGTAGAAGGATGTGCATTCACTCCTTCTTGCGAGAGCATCGGAATCACAACTAACTGCTGAACAATTACCGACAGGAAGACACTGGAACTCACCAGAAAAGATACCCCATATCCAAATACAAAGGAGAAGCTGCAGTGAGATGGTAGGAGGAGCACAATCACAATAAAATTAAATCCCCTAATTGCTGGGTGGGTGACTCACAAACTGGAGAAAATTATATTGCAGGAGTCCACCCAGTGGAGTGAAGATTCTGAGCCCCATATCAGGCTTCCCAACCTGGGGGTCTGGCAACAGGAGGAGGAATTCCCAGAGAATCAGACTTTGAAGGCTAGCGGGATTTGATTGCAGGACTTCAACAGGACTGGGGGAAACAGAGACTCCACTCTTGAAGGGCACACACAAAGTAGTCTGAGCATCAGGACCCAGGGGAAGGAGCAGTGACCCCATAGGAGACTGAACCAGATCTACCTGCTAGTGTTGGAGGGTCTCATGCAGAGACATGGGGTGGCTGTTGCTCACCTTGGTCACAAGGACACTGGCAGCAGAAGTTCTGGGAAGTGCTCCTTGGCATGAGCCCTCCCAGAATCCGCCATTAGCCCCAACAAAGAGCCGGGTAGGCTCCAGTGCTGGGTAGCCTCAGGCCAAACAACCAACAGGGAGGGAACGCAGCCCCAACCATCAGCAGACAAGTGGATTAAAGTTTTACTGAGCTCTGCCCGCCAGAGCAACACTCAGCTCTACCTTCCACCTGTCCCTCCCATCAGGAAGATTGCACAAGCTTCTTAGATAGCCTCATCCAGCAGAGGGCAGACAGCAGAAGCAAGAACTACAATTCTCCAGCATGTGGAAGGAAAATCACATTCACAGAAAGATAGACAAAATGAAAAGGCAGAGGACTTTGTACCAGATAAAGGAACAAGATAAAACCCCAGAAAAACAACTAAATGAAGTGGAGATAGGCAACCTTCCAGGAAAAGAATTCAGAATAATGATAGTGAAGATGATCCAGGACCTCAGAAAAAGAATGGAGGCAAAGATTGAGAAGATGCAAGAAAGGTTTAACAGACACCTAGAAGAATTAAAGAACAAACAAATCGAGATGAACAGTACAATAACTGAAATGAAAAATCCACAAAAAGTAATCAATAGCAGAATAACTGAAGCAGAAGAAGAGATAAGTGACGTGGAAGACAGAATGGTACAATTCACTGCTGGGGAGCAGAAGAGAGAAAAAAGAATGAAAACAAATGAAGACAGCCTAAGAGACCTCTGGGACAACATTAAATGCAACAACATACGCATTATAAGGGTCCCAGAAGGAGAAGAGAGAGAGAAAGACCTGAGAAAATATTTGAAGAGATTATAGTCAAAAACTTCCCTAGAGGAGGGAGAGAAGATGGCGGAAGAGTAAGACGCGGAGATCACATTCCTTCCCACAGATACAGTAGAAATACACCTACACGTGGAACTGCTCCTACAGAACACCCACTGAACGCTGGCAGAAAACGTCCGACCTCCAAAAAGGCAAGAAACTCCCCCCGTACTTGGGTAGGGCAAAAGAAAAAAGAAATAACAGAGACAAAAGAATAGGGACAGCACCTGCACCAGTGGGAGGGAGCCGTGAAGGAGGAAAGGTTTCCACGCACTAGGAGCCCCTTCGCGGGCGGAGACTGCGGGGGGCGGAGGGGGGAAGCTTCAGAGCCACGGAGGAGAGCGCAGCCACAGAGGTGCGGAGGGCAAAGCGGAGAGGTTCCCGCACAGAGGCTCGGCGCCCAGCAGCACTCACCAGCCCGAGAGGCTTGTCTGCTTAGCCGCCGGGGCGGGCAGGGCTGGGAGCTGAGGCTCGGGCTGCGGTCGGATCGCAGGGAGAGGACTGGGGCTGGCGGCGTGAACACAGCCTGAAGGGGTTGGCGCACCACAGCTAGCCGGGAGGGAGACCGGGAAAAGGTCTGCAGCTGCCGAAGAGGCAAGAGACTTTTTCTTGCCTCTTTGTTTCGCTGCGCGCAAGGAGAGGGGATTCAGAGCGCCGCCTAAACGAACTCCAGAGAAGGGCGCGAGCCACGGCGATCAGCGCGGACCCCAGAGACAGGCGTGAGACGCTGGGGCTGCTGCTGCCGCCTCCAAAAAGCCTGTGTGTGAGCACAGGTCACTCTCCACACCTCCCCTCCCGGGAGCCTGTGCAGCCCGCCACTGCCAGGGTCCCGGGATCCGGGGACAACATCCCCGGGAGAACGCACTGCGCGCCTCGAGCTGGTGCAACGTCACGCCGGCCTCGGCCGCCGCAGGCTCGCCCCGCCTCCTCCGTACCGCTCCCTCCCCGCGGCCTGGGTGAGCCAGAGCCCCCGAAGCAGCTGCTCCTTTAACCCCGTCCTGTCTGGGCGGGGAACAGACGCCCTCAGGCGACCTACACGCAGAGGCGGGTCCAAATCCAAAGCTGAATCCCAGGAGCTGTGCGAACAGGGAAGAGAAGGGGAAATCTCTCCCAGCAGCCTCAGAAGCAGCGGATTAAAGCTCCACAAACAACGTGATGTGCCTGCATCTGCTGAATACCTGAACAGACAACGAATCAGCCCAAATTCAGGAGGGGGACTCTGGGAGCAGGAGATATTAATTTTTCCCCTTTTCCTTTTTTTTGTGAGTGTATATGTATATGCTTCTGGGTGAGATTTTGTCTGTATAGCTTTGCTTTACAATAGCTTTATTTTACTTCACTATATTATAGCCTCTTTCTTTCTTTCTTTCTATTTTTTCTCCCTTTTACTCTGAGCCGTGTGGACGAAAGGCTCTTGGTGCTCCAGCCAGGCATCAGGGCCGTGCCTCTGAGGTGGGAGAGCCAACTTCAGAACACTGGTCCACAAGAGACCTCCCAGCTCCACATAATACCAAACGGCAAAAATCTCCCAGAGATCTCCATCTCAACATCAAGACCCAGCTTCACTCAACGACCAGCAAGCTACAGTGCTGGACATCCTATGCCAAACAACTAGCTAGACAGGAACACAACCCCATCCATTGGCAGAGAGGCTGCCTAAAATCATAATAAGGCCACAGACACCACAAAATACACCACCAGACGTGGACGTGCCCACCAGAAAGACAAGATCTAGCCTCATCCACCAGAACTCAGGCACTAGTTCCCTCCACCAGGAAGCCTACACAACCCACTGAACCAACCTTAGCTGCTGGGGACAGATACCAAAAACAACGGGAACTACGAACCTGCAGCCTGTGAAAAGGAGACCCCAAACACAGTAAGATAGGCAAAATGAGACGACAGAAAAACACACAGCAGATGAAGGAGCAGGCTCAAAACACACTGGACTTAACAAATGAAGAGGAAATAGGTAGTCTACCTGAAAAAGAATTCAGAATAATGATAGTAAGGATGATCCAAAATCTTGGAAATAGAATAGACAAAATGCAAGAAACATTTAACAAGGATGTAGAAGAACTAAAGAGGAACCAAGCAATGATGAAAAACACAATAAATGAAATTAAAAATACTCTAGATGGGATCAATAGTAGAATAACTGAGGCAGAAGAAAGGATAAGTGACCTGGAAGATAAAATGGTGGAAATAACTACTACAGAGCAGGATAAAGAAAAAAGAATGAAAAGAACTGAGGACAGTCTCAGGGACCTCTGGGACAACATTAAACGTGCCAACATTAGAATTATAGGGGTACCAGAAGAAGAAGAGAAAAAGAAAGGGACTGAGAAAATTTTTGAAGAGATTATAGTGGAAAACTTCCCTAATATGGGAAAGGAAATAGTTAATCAAGTCCTGGAAGCACAGAGAGTCCCATACAGGATAAACCCAAGGAGGAACACGCCAAGACACATATTAATCAAACTGTCAAAAATTAAATATAAGGAAAACATATTAAAGGCAGCAAGGGAAAAAAAACAAATAACACACAAGGGAATCCCCATAAGGTTAACATCTGATCTCTCAGCAGAAACTCTGCAAGCCAGAAGGGAGTGGCAGGATATACTTAAAGTCATGAAGGAGAAAAACCTACAACCAAGATTACTCTACCCAGCAAGGATCTCATTCAGATTCGATGGAGAAATTAAAACCTTTACAGACAAGCAAAAGCTGAGAGAGTTCAGCACCACCAAACCAGCTTTACAACAAATGCTAAAGGAAATTCTCTAGGCAAGAAACACAAGAGAAGGAAAACACCTACAATAACAAACCCAATACATTTAAGAAAATAGGAATAGGAACATACATATCGATAATTACCTTGAATGTAAATGGATTAAATGCTCCCACCAAAAGACACAGGCTGGCTGAATGGATACAAAAACAAGACCCATACATATGCTGTCTACAAGAGACCCACTTCAGACCTAGGGACACATACAGACTGAAAGTGAGGGGATGGAAAAAGATATTCCATGCAAATGGAAATCAAAAGAAAGCTGGAGTAGCAATTCTCATATCAGACAAAATAGACTTTAAAATAAAGACTATTACAAGAGACAAAGAAGGACACTATATAATGATCAAGGGATCGATCCAAGAGGAAGGTATAACAATTGTAAATATTTATGCACCCAACATAGGAGCACCTCAATACATAAGGCAAATACTAACAGCCATGAAAGGGGAAATTGACAGCAACACAATCATAGTAGGGGACTTTAACACCCCACTTTCACCAATGGACAGATCATCCAAAATGAAAATAAATAAGGAAACACAAGCTTTAAATGATACATTAAACAAGATGGACTTAATTGATATTTATAGGACATTCCACCCAAAAACAACAGAATACACATTTTTCTCAAGTGCTCATGGAACATTCTCCAGGATAGATCATATCTTGGGTCACAAATCAAGCCTTGGTAAATTTAAGAAAATTGAAATCGTATCAAGTATCTTTTCCGACCACAACGCTATGAGACTAGATATCAATTACAGGAAAAGATCTGTAAAAAATACAAACACATGGAGGCTACACAATACATTACTTAATAACGAAGTGATTACTGAAGAAATCAAAGGGGAAATCAAAAAATACCTAGAAACAAATGACAATGGAGACACGACGACCCAAAACCTATGGGACACAGCAAAAGCAGTGCTAAGAGGGAAGTTTATAGCAATACAAGCCTACCTCAAGAAACAGGAAACATCTCGAATAAACAACCTAACCTTGCACCTAAAGCAATTAGAGAAAGAAGAACAAAAAAACCCCAAAGCCAGCAGAAGGAAAGAAATTATAAAGATCAGGTCAGAAATAAATGAAAAAGAAATGAAGGAAACAATAGCAAAAATCAATGAAACTAAAAGCTGGTTCTTTGAGAAGATAAACAAAATTGATAAACCATTAGCCAGACTCATCAAGAGAAAAAGGGAGAAGACTCAGATCAATAGAATTAGAAATGAAAAAGGAGAAGTAACCACTGACACTGCAGAAATACAAAAGATCATGAGAGATTACTACAAGCAACTCTATGCCAATAAAATGGACAACCTGGAAGAAATGGACAGATTCTTAGAAATGCACAAACTGCCGAGACTGAACCAGGAAGAAATAGAAAATATGAACAGACCAATCACAAGCACTGAAATTGAAACTGTGATTAAAAACCTTCCAACAAACAAAAGCCCAGGACCAGATGGCTTCACAGGCGAATTCTATCAAACATTTAGAGAAGAGCTAACACCTATCCTTCTCAAACTCTTCCAAAATATTGCAGAGGGAGGAACACTCCCAAACTCATTCTACGAGGCCACCATCACCCTGATACCAAAACCAGACAAAGATGTCACAAAGAAAGAAAACTACAGGCCAATATCACTGATGAACATAGATGCAAAAATCCTCAACAAAATACTACCAAACAGAATCCAACAGCACATTAAAAGGATCATACACCATGATCAAGTGGGGTTTATCCCAGGAATGCAAGGATTCTTCAATATTCGCAAATCAATCAATGTGATACACCATATTAACAAATTGAAGGAGAAAAACCATATGATCATCTCAATAGATGCAGAGAAAGCTTTTGACAAAATTCAACACCCATTTATGATAAAAGCCCTGCAGAAAGTAGGCATAGAGGGAACTTTCCTCAACATAATAAAGGCCATATATGACAAACCCACAGCCAACATTGTCCTCAATGGTGAAAAACTGAAACCATTTCCACTAAGATCAGGAACAAGACAAGGTTGCCCACTCTCACCACTATTATTCAACATAGTTCTGGAAGTCCTAGCCACAGCAATCAGAGAAGACAAAGAAATAAAAGGAATCCAAATCGGAAAAGAAGAAGTAAAGCTGTCACTATTTGCAGATGACATGATACTATACATAGAGAATCCTAAAGATGCTACCAGAAAACTCCTAGAGCTAATCAATGAATTTGGTAAAGTAGCAGGATACAAAATTAATGCACAGAAATCTCTTGCATTTCTATACACTAATGACGAAAAATCTGAAAGTGACATTAAGAAAACACTCCCATTTACCATTGCAACAAAAAGAATAAAATATCTAGGAATAAACCTACCTAAGGAGACAAAAGACCTGTATGCAGAAAATTATAAGACACTGATGAAAGAAATTAAAGATGATACAAATAGATGGAGGAATATACCATGTTCCTGGATTGGAAGAATCAACATTGTGAAAATGTCTCTACTACCCAAAGCAATCTACAGATTCAATGCAATCCCTATCAAACTACCACTGGCATTTTTCACAGAACTAGAACAAAAAATTTCACAATTTGTATGGAAACACAAAAGACCCCGAATAGCCAAAGCAATCTTGAGAACGAAAAATGGAGCTGGGGGAATCAGGTTCCCTGACTTCAGACTATATTACAAAGCTTCAGTAATCAAGACAGTTTGGTATTGGCACAAAAACAGAAATATAGATCAATGGAACAGGATAGAAAGCCCAGAGATAAACCCACACACATATGGTCAACTTATCTTTGATAAAGGAGGCAAGCATATACAGTGGAGAAAAGACAGCCTCTTCAATAAGTGGTGCTGGGAAAATTGGACAGGAACATGTAAAAGTATGAAATTAGAACACTCCCTGACACCATGCACAAAAATAAACTCAAAATGGATTAAAGACCTAAGTGTAAGGGCAGACACTATCAAACTCTTAGAGGAAAACATAGGCAGAACACTCTATGACATACATCACAGCAAGATTCTTTTTGACCCAGCTCCCAGAGAAATGGAAATAAGAACACAAATAAACAAATGGGACCTAATGAAACTGAAAAGCTTTTGCACAGCAAAGGAAACCATAAACAAGACCAAAAGACAACCCTCAGAATGGGAGAAAATATTTGCAAATGAAGCAACTGACAAAGGATTAATCTCCAAGATTTACAAGCAGCTCATGCAGCTCAATAACAAAAAAACGAACAACCCAATCCAAAAATGGGCAGAAGATCTAAATAGACATTTCTCCAAAGAAGATATACAGATGGCCTACAGACACATGAAAGAATGCTCAACATCATTAATCATTAGAGAAATGCAAATCAAAACTAAAATGAGATATCATCTCACACCGGTCAGAATGGCCATCATCAAAAAATCTAGAAACAATAAATGCTGGAGAGGGTGTGGAGGAAAGGGAACACTCTTGCACTGTTGGTGGGAATGTAAATTGATACAGCCACTATGGAGAACAGTATGGAGGTTCCTTAAAAAACTACAAATAGAACTACCATATGACCCAGCAATCCCACTACTGGGCATATACCCTGAGAAAACCATAGGTCAAAAAGAGTCATGTACCAAAATGTTCATGGCAGCTCTATTTACAATAGCCAGGACATGGAAGCAACCTAAATGTCCATCGACAGATGAATGGATAAAGAAGATGTGGCACATATATACAATGGAATATTACTCAGCCATAAAAAGAAATGAAATGGAGGTATTTGTAATGAGGTGGATGGAGTTAGAGTCTGTCATACAGAGTGAAGTAAGTCAGAAAGAGAAAAACAAATACAGTATGCTAACACATATATATGGAATCTAAGGGAAAAAAAAAAAAAAGCCATGAAGAACCTAGTGGCAAGACGGGAATAAAGACACAGACCTACTAGAGAATGGACTTGAGGATATGGGGAGGGGGTGGGGTGAGATGTGACAGGGTAAGAGAGTGTCATGGACATATATACACTACCAAATGTAAAATAGATAACTAGTGGGAAGCAGCCGCATAGCACAGGGAGATCAGCTTGGTGCTTTGTGACCACCTAGAGGGGTGGGATGGGGAGGGTGGGAGGGAGGGAGATACAAGAGGGAAGAGAAATGGGAACATATTGTATATGTATAACAGATTCACTTTGTTATAAAGCAGATGCTAACACACTATTGTAAGGCAATTATACTTCAATAAAGATGTTTGAAAAAAAAAAAAAAAACTTCCCTAACATGGGAAAGGAAATAGCCACCCAAGTCCAGGAAGCACAGAGAGTCCCAGGCAGGATAAACCGAAGGAGAAACACACCGAGACACATAGTACTCAAGCTGACAAAAAGTAAAGACAAAGAAAAATTATTGAAAGCAACAAGGGAAAAATGAGAAATAACATGAAGGGAACTCGCATAAGGGTAACAGCTGATTTCTCAGGAGAAATTCTACAAGCCAGAAGGGAGTGGTACAATAAAGTGATGAAAGGGAAGAACCCACAACCAAGAATACTCTACCCAGCAAGGATCTCATGCAGATTCGAGGGAGAAATCAAAAGCTTTTCAGACAAGCAAAAGCTAAGCGAATTCAGTGCCACCACCACCTTTACAACAAATGCTAAAAAAAACTTCTCTAGGCAGGAAACACAAGAGAAGAAAAAGACCCACAAAAACAAACCCAAAACAATTTTAAAAATGGTAATAGGAACATACATATTGATAATAACCTTGAATGTAAATGGCTTAAATGCCCCAACCAAAGGACAAAGACTGGTTGAATGGTTACAAAAACAAGACCCATATATATGCTATCTACAAGAGGCCCACTTCAGATCTAGGGACACATACAGACTGAAAATGAAGGGATGGAAAAAGATGCTCCATGCAAAAGGAAATCAAAAGAAAGCTGGAGTAGCAATACTCATATCAGATAAAATAGACTTTTAAAATAAAGACTCTTACAAGAGATAAGGAGGGACACTACATAATGATCAAAGGATCAATCCAAGAAGAAGATATAACAATTATAAATGTGTATGCACCCAACATAGGATCACCTCACTACATAAGGCAAATGCTAACAGCCATGAAAGGAGAAATCAACAGTAACACAATAATAGTAAGGGACTTTAACACCCCACTTACACCAATAGACAGATCATCCAAACAGAAAATAGGGAAACACAAGCTTTAAATGACAGAATAGATAAGATAGATTTAATTGATATTTATAAAACATTCCACCCAAAAGTGGCAGAATACACTTTCTTCTCATGTGCACATGGAACGTTCTCCAGGATATATCACATCTTGGGTCACAAATCAAGCCTCGGAAAATGTAACAAAATTGAAATCGTATTAAGCATCTTTTCTGACCACAACACTATGAGACTGGAAATCAATTACAGGAAAAAAAACTGTAAAAAACATAAATACATGGGGGCAAAACTTAACCAAGAGATCACTGAAGATATCAAAGAGGAAATCAAAAATACCTAGAGACAAATTATAATGAAAACATGATGATCCAAAACCTATGGGATGCAGCAAAAGCAGTTCTAACAGGGAAGTTTATAGCAATACAAGCCTACCTCAAGAAACAAGAAAAATCTCAATCGAACCTTACACCTAATGGAACTAGAGAAAGAAGAACAAACAAAACCCAAAGTTAGTAGAAGAAAAGAAAGACCAGAGCAGAAATAAATGAAATAGAAACAAAGAAAACAATAGCAAAGATCAATAAAACTAAAAGCTGGTTCTTTGAGAAGATAAACAAAACTGATAAACTTTTAGCCAGATTCATCAAGAAAAAGAGGGAGAGGACTCAAATTAATAAAATTAGAAATAAAAAAGGAGAAGATACAATGGACACTGCAGAAATACAAAGCACCATAAGAGACTACTACACGCAACTCTATGCCAGTAAAATGGGCAACCGTGAAGAAATGGACAAATTCTTAGAAAGGTATAAACTTCCAAGACTGAAACACAAAGAAATAGAAAATATGAGCACACCAATCACAAGTAATGAAATTAAAACTGTGATTAAAAATCTTCCAACAAATAAAAGTCCAGGATCTGATGGCATCACAGGTGAATTCTATCAAACATTTAGAAAAGAGCTAACACCCATCCTTCTCAAGCTCTTCCAAAAAACTGTAGACGAAGGAACACTCCCAAACTCATTCAAGGCCACCATCACCCTGATACCAAAAGAAGACAAAAATATTACAAAAGAAAGAAAATTACAGACCAGTATCACTGATGAATATAGATGCAAAAATCCTCCACAAAATACTAGCAAGCGGAATCCAACAACACATTAAAAGGATCATATACCATAATCAAGTGGGATTTTTCTGAGGGATGCAAGGATTCTTCAATATACACAAATCAATCAATGTGATACACCATATTAACAAACTGAAGAATAAAAACCATATGATCATCTCAATAGATGCAGAAAAAGCTTTTGACAAAATTCAACACCCATTTATGATAAAAACTCTCCAGAAAGTGGGCATAGAGGGAACCTACCTCAACATATTAAAGGCCATATACAACAAACCCACAGTATACATCATTCTCAATGGTGAAAAACTGAAAGCATTTCCTCTAAGATCAGGAACGAGACAAGGATGTCCACTCTCGCCACTATTTTTTTGTTTTGTTTTGTTTTTTTAATTAATTTATTTATTTTTGGCCGTTTTGGGTCTTCATTTCTGTGCGAGGGCTTTCTCTAGTTGCGGCGAGCGGGGGCCACTCTTCATCGCGGTGTGTGGGCCTCTCACTGTCGCGGCCTCTCGTTGCGGAGCACAAGCTCCAGATGCGCAGGCTCAGTAGTTGTGGCTCACAGGCCTAGTTGCTCCGCAGCATGTGGGATCTTCCCTGACCAGGGCTCGAACCCATGTCCCCTGCATTGGCAGACAGATCCTCAACCACTGCGCCACTAGGGAAGCCCTCGCCAATATTATTCAACATAGTTTTGGAAGTTTTAGCCACAGCAATCAGAGAAGAAAAAGAAATAAAAGGAATGCAATTTGGAAAAGAAGAAGTAAAACTGTCACTGTTTGCAGATGACATGATACTATACATAGAAAATCCTAAAGATGCCACCAGAAGACTACTAAAGCTAATCAATGAATTTGGTAAAGTTGCAGGATACAAAATTAATGCACTGAAATCTCTGCATTCCTGTACACTAACAACAGAATATCAGAAAGAGAAATTAAGGAAACGATCCCATTCACCACTGCAGCAAAAAGAATAAAATACCCAGGCATAAACCTACCTAAGGAGGCAAAAAGCCTGTATGCAGAAAACTGTAAGACACTGATGAAAGAAATCAAAGATGATACAAACAGATGGAGAGATATGCTATGTTCTTGTATTGGAAGAATCAATATTGTGAAAATGACTATACTACCCAAAGCAATCTACAGATTCAATTCAATCTCTATCAAATTACCAGTGGCATTTTTTTTACAGAACTGGAACAAAGAATCTTAAAATTTGTATGGAGACACAAAAGACCCTGAATAACCAAAGCAGTCTTGAGGGAAAAAAACGGAACTGGAGGAATCAGACTCCCTGACTTCAGACTATACTACAAAGCTACAGTAGTCAAAACAATATGGTACTGGCACAAAAACAGAAATATAGATCAATGGAACAGGTTAGAAAGCCCAGAGATAAACCCATGCACCTATGGTCAACTAATCTATGACAAAGGAGGCAAGGATATACAATGGAGAAAAGACAGTCTCTTCAATAAGTGGTGCTGGGAAAACTGGACAACTACATGTAAAAGAATGAAATTAGGACACTCCCTAATGCCATACACAAAAATAAACTCAAAATGGATTAGAGACCTAAATGTAAGACCGGACACTATAAAACTCTTAGAGGAAAACTTAGGAAGAACACTCTTTGACATAAATCACAGCCAGATCTTTTCTGATCCACCTCCTAGGGTGATGGAAATAAAAACAAAAATAAACAAATGGGACCTAATGAAACTTCAAAGCTTTTGCAAAGCAAAGGAAACTACAAACAACACAAAAAGACAATCCTCAGAATGGGAGAAAATATTTGCAAACAAATCAATGGGCAAAGGATTAATCTCCAAAGTATATAAACAGCTCAAGCAGCTCAATATTAAAAAAACAAACAACCCAATGAAAAAATGGGCAGAAGACCTAAATAGACATTTCTCCAAAGAAGACATACAGATGGCCAAAAAGCACATGAAAAGCTGCTCATCATCACTAATTATTAGAGAAATGAAAATCAAAACTACAGTGAGGTATCACCTCACACCAGTTAGAATGGGCATCATCAGAAAATCTACAAACAACAAATGCTGGAGAGGGTGTGGAGAAAAGGGAATCCTCTTGCACTGTTGGTGGGAATGTAAATTGATACAGCCACTATGGAGAACAGTACAGAGGTTCCTTAAAAAACTAAAAATAGAATTACCATATGACCCAGCAATCCCACTACTGGGCATATACCCAGAGAAAACCATAATTCAAAAAGACACATGCACCCCCAATGCAACATATTTACCATAGCCAGGTCATGAAAGCAAAGTAAATGCCCATCAGCAGACGAATGGATAAAGAAGATGTGGTACATATATACAATGGAATATTCCTCAGCCATAAAAAGGAACGAAATTGGGTCATTTGTAGAGACGTGGATGGATCTAGAGACTGTCATACAGAGTGAAGTAAGTCAGAAAGAGTAAAATAAATATCGTATATTAACGCATATATGTGTAACATAGAAAATGGTACAGATGAACCAGTTTGCAGGGCAGAAATAGAGACACAGATGTAGAGAACAAACATATGGACATGGGGGAAGTGACTGGGAGGTGGTGTTGGTGGGATGAATTGGGAGATTGGGATTGACATAGATACACTAATATGTATAAAATAGATAACTAATAAGAATCTGCTGTATAGAAAAATAAATAAAATTCAAAAATTAAAAAAAATGCTATGAAAACTCTTTCACATATTAAAAACCAAACTGTTTATATTTCTTAACACATTTTCCAAAAGAAAAATCATACACCCACAGACACATGTACATTGCAAAAATATGGTAAGTATATAAGGCAAGAAGTTCAGAGTGGTTATATCTTAATGCCAGAGCTATTTGTACATTTAGATATATTCCAGACTTTCTATAGTGAAAATATATACTTTTAAGGATAAAATGTATAACAGAAAATAAAAAGCTTGATTCTAAACTGGCAAAACTGAAAAACAAAAAATGTAATGAAACATCCATTTTCTATTATGAGACCCGGTCTTTTAAAATAATGTTTTAAAGCATTTCTTTTATATTTGGGTGACAAAGCAGAACATTTCAGACTTGAGATGTGTTGGCATCTTGGTGTAATCGAAAGAACAGGAGTTTGACTCCTTATCTTCCTCAGTTCAAATATGGCTCCACTTCTCACCAGAGCCCAGCCTGGCCTCTATGCCCCAGGGTGTCTTTATGCAGATAAACGTTGGTGCTACATAGCTCTTTGCAAGAATAAGTTCCTTTAAAAAAAAAAAGAAGAAAGAATAAGTTTCTTTTAACTTCTCCAAGTCTCAGTTTCCATATCTGAAGTGGTAAAGCGGTGCCAACCTCAAAAGAATTTAACAAAATAATGCTTATAAAAATGCCTAAGGGGCTTCCCTGGTGGCGCAGTGGTTGAGAATCTGCCTGCTAATGCAGGGGACACGGGTTCGAGCCCTGGTCTGGGAAGATCCCACATGCCACGGAGCAGCTGGGCCCGTGAGCCACAATTGCTGAGCCTGCGCGTCTGGAGCCTGTGCCCCGCGATGGGAGGGGCCGCGATAGAGAAAGGCCTGCGCACCGCGATGAAGAGCGGTCCCCGCACCGCGATGAAGAGTGGCCCCCGCTTGCCGCAACTGGAGAAAGCCCTCGCACGAACCGAAGACCCAACACAGCCAAAAATAAATAAATAAATAAATAAATAAATAAAATCAAAGTAAAAAAAAAAAAAAAATGCCTAGGACACATTTATCTTAATGAATGTATATATACTGTACATGTGTAAATTGGAATTAACATAAACTTTCTATATGTAAATATAGACACAGATTGTATGCCCATAAAATGGAGACATAATCACATACTGACAAATGGAAGTGCATGATGGAAACTACATTTTTATAAAGAGATTAGATATGCTTGCAAGTGATGTAAAAGGCCAGTATATTTTCTATCTCACACAGGCAATTTTAAGAAAAAACAGATGGGATTTACAGAATTTGATTTATTAATAACATGTATTTTATTTTTGGTCCAAAACTAGGTTTTTTCTTTTAGGATGGGCAGAAATATGCAAGAAAGAAGGACAGAAAGCCAAGATTTAAGGAAAGGCTCTGAAATAAAATATGCACACACAGACTTGAAACAATCTGGTTCTAGGGTAACAAAGTAACAGGTTTTCCTCCACACATTTCCCCACCCCCAGCTAGGCACTGAATCCCCGTATGCAAACAAAAGGGACATATTGCAGAGGTGATTCATACAGCTGGGGACACAAAAGGCTGTTCCAGCCAAAGCCAACAATTAACAATGGCCTATTCGTTAAACGTTGTCCTCTCTAACTTGCTTCTTTCTTTCTGAGGGAAAGTGGCATGTTTGAATAGTGACATATTCTTTAAAGTTTCCACTTTTAAGCATTACTAAATGTACCTCAAAATAACAACCAACTTTCCCTTTTTTAAAATAGAAACCCAGGTTTTCATAAATATCTGTCTGTGCTTTCATCTGCATATGTGCTGCTATCTTTCCATAAACTCAATCACAGTTAATTTGGTCTGTATTGGTAAATGTAGAAGGGCTCTCAGATGGTTTAGAAGAAATAGAACAAAATTAGTTTGGATTTTTTTCCAAGTGGATTGTCACAATCTGTGCATGCTATTTCTCTCATTATTACATTTATGCAGCATTCAGATTCCCTTTTCTCCTTTATCCACCTCCTATTTAGCATAAACAGAGGAAGAATCAAGTGGATATAATCACCTCTAGATCCTTGATAAACTTTATCCAATAGCTAAGAGATATCAATGCTTGAATGGCTGTTATTTGTTTTCGTTTGGCATGTGACATGGAAGCAATGTGTCTTCTGTTGTGCTTAGGAAAATCTCAATTAGAGTTCCAAGCACTAGTAGGCAAGGGAGAAATTTTCTGGCTTTGCTATGTTTTAACATTCCTAAATCTGGTCTCTGTCATGATCATCCTTCAAAGGAACCTCCATTTGAGCACAACTGCCAACAGACTCCAAAGATAGGTATTAAGGTAGCTTGTTTATAGAAATGTGTTTAGTCTCATCTCTAAGGAAATGTATTTGGCACAATACTTATTTATTGTATTAAAACATGATTATTTGCTATTAAAAAAACAAAGCAATTAAGATAAATGTGAATGTCAAAGTCACAATAGAAATTATTTCTTTCAAGTAACTCCAAGGCAGTCTCCAAATTTCGAGGCTCCTTGAACTTTCTTCTCCAAAAAGAGAATAGAGAATAAATTTATTCAAAAGAGAATAAATCCTAGATACCTAGGATTTAACCATCTTTTTCCCAACCTGTGACAGTGTTATCAGAAGTATTTGAAGCAATTAGGTTTAAAAGATGCTTCTAATTCTTCTAGTTTCTATTGATTTCTACCTATTATGTGCCTCCTAAACAATTTATTCACATTTTTTGTGATGAACACTTTCCAAAATAAATGTCAATTGCCCGTTCACATTCTGTTTTCTCTTACTAGCACTTCTAATGAAACAGAGGTCTTTTCTTCCCCTCTGTACCCAAGTTTAAAATGCAATGCGGAAATATTCTTCCATACTGAATTTAATTCTATTAGGGACCTCCATTTCTGTTAGGGTGTGGATAAACAACACCACCATTTCAGAATCAGTATAACCTAGTCACTTCCAGATTAATACAATTTCCCTGGGGGAAATACTCAACTTTTCAGGATTTCTCTAAACACTCCCTTCTCTTTTATTTTTCATCAGATGGTATCTGAGTTTAGAAGAGGCTTGCATAATGGCTGGGCATTGGAAATGATATGTTTAAAACAACAACAACAACAAAAAAGCAGAGCAAATAGGCCATAATGTTCCATGAGATCATCAGGGATCCAGATCCCTTAAGGTATTGTTTTGTTTTGTTTTTCTAGTCTTTACAGGGTCAAAGCTAACTCGCTAGTGTTCCATCCATGTTCCAGTCCATAAGAAAGGAGAATGGGAGGAAGTGGAATGCATGCAGTTTCCTACCTAAAGATATGACTTGAAAGTTGTCTACATTATTCTGCTTATATCCAATTGGCTGAACTTAGTTTCCTGGATTGTACTAGCAGAAGAGAGCCATATATGTTGATAACCACAAGATAGGGAAGAAAAAAATAATTTTCATAAAATGGGTGAGAATAACATCTAACAATGAGCTAGAATTCATTCATCTTAAAAGAATTAAGTAAAGCATTTTAGAGTATGTCATAAAATTAACTGAATGTGTTACCTTTGATTGATTTACTCAGCTAACATTTATCAAATCTCATCCATGTTAGTAATGGGAAGTTAGCTAATATGAAGGAAAACAATTCTGGTATCTTCTTTAATGAGAGTTACTAATTACTAAATTTGCTATAATTTTATTACTTGACTAAAGTGGAAATACAAAAGTGAAACCTGTTTGGGTTTTTTTTTGAGATAGTTTATAAGTTCAGAGTCTCATAATATAATGAAATAGAGATGTTACTTAGTATATGATACTTTCAAATTGACTGAATAATTCCATGAACAATAGCAAACCACTATTGAGAGGAAAGTTTCTATGACTTGAATCAGTTATCTTTTGACTGTAAATAACATAGAACATAGCTTAACAGGTCTGGTGCTGGTCTGGTGCAGGGACTTAACAAATATTATGGAAGAACCTGGCTCCATCTATCCTTCCATTCTGTCATTCTCTTTTTGTTGGATTTTTGTTTGTCTTTGTACTCTTCCCTCATAGTCTCAGAATGGTTTCCATAGCTCAAGTATAAAACAGTCATATTCGATGTCAGGAATCTGGGTAGTAGCAAAAGGGATCTTTTGTCAAGTTTTCTCTTTTTATCAATAAAGGGAAAACTTACGCAGAAGCTCCCTAGAAGACCTAACTTTTTGCTTCCTTGACCAGAACTGCAAAAAGTTTAAGAAACGGAGATATTTCTACAATTCAATTAAATCATTAATGGCTAGACTAACAGCCCTACAGTGGAGTACATTGGCACCCTAAAAAAATCAAAGTTTATATGGTAAGTAAATAGAGGGAGAATATCTTTTGGGTAAACAAATAATGGGTTCTGCCACAGCTATGTAACCATCAAAATCATGGCCTTTGTATACCTTCTTTCATAATTTAAAGGTTATTCCAAATCTCCACTGCCCCCTCAGCCAGTTCACTTCACAAGTGATTCCATCTCTCTTCTTAATAAATTACATTCCTGTTCTATTGCTTCTTTACTCTCAGAATTATAAACGTGATCTTGTCTCTCCTATCCCAGTGATCGATTCTGGCTACCTGGCAACTTTTCTCCTTTCCTCCAAGGCTAAATATTTCTAAAGTGTAATTATCGCTCATTGCCTCTGCTTATTTACTTCCCTTTTACTTTCTAACCCAAATTAATCTGACCTTTGCCTCCACAATTACAACTATTGCTAAATTCAACAGTGGTCAATGGTCTTAATATTTCAACTGTAATAGACAATTTTCTGTCATTATAAAACCTGAGTTCTGTGTGGCGTTCAACTCTATTTACCACTACCTCTTGTTGAAGTTATAGCTTTCTTTGACTTCTGAGAAACGACTCCTCACTACATTTTCTCATATCTTTCTGGCCGTATCTTGTTCATTTTAATGGTTTGTGTCTTCTATTTGTACACCTACTCTGTTGATGCAGGATACCAAAATGCTAAAAATTCTTTGCATTAAGGAACATATAGAAATTCAAAGAAATGCCATATGCCACGTCACTGTTATAAATAGAATAAGATCAACTTTATTAAACCATTGTTACCCCCATCAATGGTTGTAAATTTTAAGTGAACATGAGAATCACTAGGAAATAAATTACCAGAAATAAGGAAGACCAAACTGATAAAGAGATATTCTATTTCCTTACATGGAGAAAAGCTGAAAAAAATTGTAATTCAGAAAGTTGTTAAATATAAAGTCAAGCATAAAAATAAAGTGACTCTTCAGGGACCAGCAAAAAAGAGAAAACACAAAATTAGACCAACAATTTCAAAGTGTTTTAATTGTAGTTCATGGGTATTTCATTAGCTCCTCAAGGCTAAAATCTAATACTGTTGTATGGACAGATGTGACTTTCTAGATGCCTAGAAAGTGGAAAGATTCACCTGGATGAAGCTCAGATCCTTGAAGTACTGCCCTAGCCATTAAATTATATCTATAATTTATATTATATATATTATATATAAATATACATTATAATTATATATATATATATATATATATACTGTTCTAGAGAGGTGTTAAAAATATGTTACATATCTAGAATAAAAGAACAGAATGACTACCATTAAGAAATAGAGTACTTAGGCTTATAGCATGCTCAAGTATGTAGTCTAAATATATGCTATGCACATGATAATAGAGACACGATCTAGGAAATAAACATAACAGTGTTTGAGGATATTGAAAATTCTAGATCCCTGAGAGAGCAAACATTTTCTATCACAGTTTATATTGAAATTCCACAGAACCTCTGCCAAGCTCACAAGAAAAAAATTTACAAACCTCAAAAGAAATAAACCCCCTTAAAATCAATATGCTGAATATGATAGAAGAAATTTATTCCTTCAGCTCTCCATTAATTTGATAAATATTTATCAGATGTCCACTATAAGTCGGAAAATCTTGAAGCCACTGGATATATAGAAGTGAATAGACAATGAAGGGATGAAGATATAAAAGAAGGAAAATAAACCATAGTAAAAAAAAAACAGGATAGATAAAAAATAGACAAAGCCATAAAAGAGCAAAGTGAACAACTTACTCCCTGAAATTAAGGACTTAATGGGCATGTGTTCACTTCAGGGGTATACATACTAAAATTAGAACAATACAGAGAAGATTAGCCTGTCTCCTCTTCATGGATGTCATGCAAATTTGTGAATATTTTTGTATAATTTTTTAGCATCAATCCCTAAATCTGAGAAAGATGGAATTAAAAAGAAACTTAGACATTTCTCACTCATGAATATTGATGAAATAATCCTCAATAAGATATCATCAAACATAATTCAACAGCTAAATAAAAAATTTTAATATGAAAAATTTAGGAATGCAAGGATGGTTCAG
Organism: Balaenoptera acutorostrata; assembly: GCF_949987535.1. Lineage (NCBI taxonomy): Eukaryota > Metazoa > Chordata > Mammalia > Artiodactyla > Balaenopteridae > Balaenoptera > Balaenoptera acutorostrata. The sequence continues at coordinate 93,046,517 of NC_080074.1, forward strand.
TGTTAGATACTCTATTAATATAATTCACCGTGTTAACTTATCTAAGGAGGACACTCATAATGAAGTCTCTGAAGATAATGAAAAGGCCTCAGATATAATTTCAAAGCCCATAGCTCCTAAAAATTAATTAGTATTACAGGAATATATGGATACAGTGAAATACCACTTATACCTATGAGAATCACTATAATGAAAAAGAGGGAAAATGCCAAATTTTAGTGATGTGGAGTAACCAGAACTTGCCTATACTGTTAGTACAACATCTTTGGAAAACAGTATGGCAGTATCTATTAAAGGTGAATATTTGCATAATCTATGACCCACCAATTTCACTCTCATATATATTATTGACCAAGATGACTTTAATATTCCCCTCAACTTGACTAAAATTTACACAGCCTTCTTCCTTACTTTTGGTCCCTGACCTCCTATTTGTAGAGCATTTACTTTAGAAAACTTGTTATTATAAATTCTTTCTCTGCTTCTTTGAAATGAAACTTTTTAAAAAGTCTTTTGCCAGTTTTACAACCCAAGACTATTTTTTTCAAGGGCCTGGGAGCCATCCCTTTGAAACATAACCAAAAAGGAAGAAAGCACCCCTACCCACCAGTCTCTACAAGAGGGTAGAAGTCTAACTTCAATCGTTGCCCAGCTCCAAGTTATAAAACTACCTTCTATCATGAAGAGAGGTAATTGGAGATGGTCAATTAGCAAATACAGATGACCTATAATCCCTGTACCGCATATTTTAATAATTCTTCCAAATGTTTTTTCAGTGGAGTTAAATTTAGACTGCATTGAATCTCTACGCTACTGCAATGTCCTTGAACAAAGTCTTTCTTACCTGTTTAATGTCATGCAGGGCAATTTTTGTTTTGACATTCTCAACAGAAGTGCACACATATTTACTGCAAAAATCAAAGCACTAGAATGTTCATAGCAACACTTTTCAAAGTAGTCTTAAACTGGAAACTAGCCAACTGTCTATCAACAGTTGAATGAATACATAAATTATGGTATATTCACAAAATAATTCTATTCAACAATGAAAAAGAATGTGCTACAACTACAGGCAAAAATGCAGATCAATTTTTACAAATATAATGTGAAGTAAAAGAAGCCAGTCACAAAAGATTACATTCTGTTTGATTCAATTCGTTTAAGTTACAAAAACAGATGATGTTTAGCCATGCTTTTAGAAATCAGCGTAGTGTTTATCCTTGGTAGGGGCAGTGACAGGAATGGTTACTCAAGAGGTTTCTGGCTATATTCTGGTCGGCATCAAGGCATCAAGAAGTGCTGGTCTTATTCTGTCTCTTGATCAAGTGCTGGTTACCTGAGTTTATTCAGATTGTGAAAATTCAGCGCATTGTATAGTTTTGAAACATGCACTTCTCTTTATGGATTTTACACTTAGTGTTTTTAAAAGTCTCCCAAGGATCTTGTTAAACATGCAGATTTCAGCGCTCCATTTTTAGAGATTCTGATTTAGAAAATCTAGGATGAGGTTAGGTAGGTGCGTTTTAACAAGCAGGTGGTCGTGGCACACTGAAAATCACTGCTTTTGAGAGCTATAAGCTAGTGAAACTCTAATTACCGAGTCTGTCAAAGAACCAACAGGGAAAAAAAAGCAGTAACATTTAAATGTGACAGAGGGGGGAATATGATTGAATAGAGCTCTACCAACTCTAGAATTTTGGACACATTTTATAAACAAAAAGGTATAGTTTAGTAAACAAAGTGAAAAGTTCTTTCTACTTCTCCTAATACAAAAAAGCTTACCATTTTTGCAAGATTATCTTCATCACTCATGACTTAGAGTGGTGGCGTTGCTATGGCAACACAGCAACAAGCATGGTAACCCAGTTTAAGTCCCCAAATGGAGGTTGAGTTGGATGTAGCATAGATCTGACCTCAATATCTGTCACTCCTTCACCTCCAGGACTGACTCAGCTATTCTGGTATCCCCTCTCTCCTTGTACCCATTTTCCCTAATGCTGTAGTGACTAAGAATTTGGCCAAGTAAGCTGTGAGTTGAGCAAAACAAACCTCTTCTGACAGTAGCTACACTAAGCTGCCAGCTGCTCAGGGCTTGCTATCCTACTAATTCAATCCTGAAGGCAGAGTTTTCTAAACAATAGGAGCAAGGCAAATATAGCCTGTCCCTTCTAGATCTCAGTGGGTGCCTTATCTGAGCCACACTGAGCTACAGGGCCAGAGATGACTAAAGAAGATCCTGCTTTATTTACATGAACTCTCCCATGATAAATAAACTATCAGAATAGTTTTATAACTATTTTTAAAAATCACTAATAAATAACTTATACATGTCTGCTGACTATAAAACACCAGAAAACATAATTTATTGCTGCAGGTAAGAGGAAAACATGTGTACTTACTTGACTGTAAATGCATAAATCTATCTTATTCCAACTCCTTTTCTGCCTTCTTTCTCCCTACATTCTCCCTTACACAATATCCTGTTTTTTCCCTATAATAGATGTTGAATTCACTGATTCACTAGTTCACAGTTTTCTGGTTTGTCTTTTGACCCATTTTAAAACTAATGGATTTGTGTTTGCCACTTTTAAATCCTCAGATATCTTCCCTGAATCATTTTTCCCCTTTTGCTATCACTTTGGTTTTGAAAGAAGTAAATCAATACTGTGCCTTAAAAAGCCCTGGCACTACTGTCGGTAAATATATTGCATTCAGTTACTTTTGCTCACTAAATGTTGCTTGATATAATACCAGAGCATCCTCTACTGCACCAGGAAAAAAAAAATGCTATTTTGAGCTGTGAACCAAGGATTGATTTTTTTTAAGATATAATATATATTTTATGTATTGCATCCAACCTTGTTATTTGTCAGATTTCATAGAAAGCTCCATTCTCTCATTTGTGTGCAATCTAGGCAGCCTTCTGCAGAGGTAAGGAGTTGTCTTTGTCTCTCCAGCTTATACTTTGGTAAATTCCACCTTCAGTTATTAAAACAAAATATAGTCTGAATGCTTCATGGACATGGTCCAAAACTCAGCCCTGACAGTCCGAAAGCCTATGTGTAATCTTTAACACATTTCAACCTCTGAGTCTATGTTTTCTCACCTAACAAATGAAAATTTAATAATAAACCATTTTGTTATATTGGCAATCAAATGAGAGGAGGTATACGGAAGTGCAAACTGTAAAGCAATGTGCAAATGCCAGTCAATCCCTCATTAGAAAAAGTTAAGCAAAGTTGTGTCATAAAAAAGAGGAATGGTTGTCCTCTAGCTACTCACATTGTCTGCTGTCCCACACAAACGTGGAATTTATTTTAATTTATCTTAAAGGGATCAATTATATTAGCCACATTCTTTTCACCTATATCCCAAAAGATGGTAGCTTCAGGAGAAAGCACGCCATCTGGTAGATCTTGCCACTAGAAACCCCAGGGGGCTAAACCCCTTGTTTCTCAAGTCAACTTTTATTCCTAATCACCACAAAGATTCTCTGAAACCTTCTCCACTTCCTTAAATCTTTACCTACTCCCCTCTTCCCTCAGTTTCAGCAGTTTCTTCTCCTCTCGTGTCCTGTTTTAAAAATACAAGGACTTACATGGGAAATCTCACAATCTACCATCACTACACTTACCAACAAGCCTCCATTCACGGTCTCCCCCGTGGCAAGAAAGAGCCCTGCAACTCTAGCCTCTCACTTTCTCCTACATCATTCTTGAGAACCGTTAAACATGTTAAGGTCACCCCATCTTAAAAAAAACAAAGTTTTCCCGGGATAGCACATCCATCTCACACTAGAAATGCATCTTTCTTTTCCCGTTCACAGCCCAATCTTTTCACAGATGCAGCACTTAGTATCTGCACTTCTGAACATCCTACTCATTCTTCAACCCACTGCAATCTGGCCTCTTCCCACTACACTACCAACAGCTCTCTTTAAAACAAATGGAAACTTTTCCATCCTTTTCTTCCTTGATTTCACAGTGGCTTTTGTTTTTGTCATTTTACCTTCCTTCTTTTTTAAAAGGAAATCATTTATTGAGATGAAATTCACATACCATAAAACTAACCATTTTAAAGTGAACAATTTGGTGGCATTTGGTTCATTCACAGTATTGTGCCTCCACCACATCTATGTAGCTGTGAACATTTCCATCACTTCAGACCAAAATCCCTTACCCATTAAATAGTTTCTCCCCATTTCCACTTCCCTCCCGAGCCCTAGCAACATCTAGGTTGCATTTTGTTCCTAAGGATTTATCTATTCTGGGTATTTCATATATCAAATGGAATCATGTAATGTGTGGCCTTTTGTCTCCGGCTTCTTTCACTTGGCATGTTTTGGAGGTTCATCCACCTCATAGCTTCATTCTTTATTATGGTTGAATAATATTCCACTGTACGTATATACCACAATTTGTTTATCCATTCATCTCTCTTTCTTCTTGAAACACACTCTTCCTAAGGTTTCTCGAACACTGCACTAAATTTTCCCTTTACTCTTTGTAAGCCCAACACTTAGCATAATATTTTAGAGGTTCATCTACATTGTAGCATATATCAGTACTTGATTTCTTTTTATCAATGAAAAGCATATTCCATTGTATGCGTAAACCACACTATATATGTATCCTCTCCAAGTTTCAAGACCTATATCTCTATCCCAGGGATTTCTTCTGAGCTCCAGATCTATATATCCAACTGCTATTAGATACTGTCACTTGGCACTCATACATATACTTGTCATAAATATACTTCAGACACAACATGAAAGGACTGATGTCACCATGTTTTTCAAAAGATCATGCCTCCTTCTATTCTACATTTCCCCTCTTATTAAATGGCACTGCCATGAACCCTGCTACCTAATGTAAAAACCTATATCTTGTCCTTGCTTTATTCTCTTCCCCCTTCTGCCACATTCAATCATCAAATTTTTTTTTAGTTTATCACTTTAAGATTTCTCTTTAATATCTCTTGAATCCAATCACTTCACTCCAACCCCATCAGCATTAACCTTGTCCAAGCCACCATCCTGTCTCCTGTGGATTAAAACAAGCTGACATCCATGCCTCCAGGCACAGTCTGTTTTCCACATTGCAGCTAGAGTAATCTTTCTAATATACAAGTCTTGTTGTTTCAATCCTATAATAAAGAAATCTCTTCAGTTGCTCCACTTTGCCCTCAAGATAGTGTATAAATTCCTTAAAAATGCATATTAGAGCCTTCAAGAACTGATTCTGTTTACTTCTCATCTGTGGCCACCCTTCCTAGAATTCTACATCCTTTGCATAACATTAAGTTTAGTGCTTGATTAGGCCACATCCCCACCCTTTTTTTTAAAGTTCTTTGCACAGGCTGCTAATTTCCTCACACAAATATCCCACCATTCTCATCTTGCCAATTCTTAATCATTTCTGAATGGTCTAGTCCTTTCTTTCTGCCTTCAATATAGACTTTATTCTGTTTCTGTTTGTGTTGTCCTACAATCTGAACTCTTCAGTACGAGCTGCTCTGCCTTTGTCTCAGCCTTTTTTGGGAGAGACCATGTCTTTTTGCATCTTTTTTAAGAATATTAAAGCATGGTTTTCTAAAACCTGTATTATTTCTAAATGAAAATACTTTCTCAGATTATATCCTTTAGTCTTCCTTTGGTGGGTGTGAAGGTATATTTTTAAAGACTGGTTGAGTTGCAATGAAGCAACTCTGCTCTATTCCCAGGATCCCTCACCGCTGGGTACCTCAAGGTCACTTTTTGTGAAAAGGTAATACATCCAGCATGAAAACGTATTTTGAGGTACCCTTGCAAAAGCTTGAGCTTTGGAAATTTAAATTAGAGGATTGTGATTAAAAAGGGAAATTGTGGAACATTCAATCTGTTAACTAATCAAAACTCAAAAGAGTAGCAATTGAATACCAATAGTAAATACAATCAGTCCCCTGCATCCGACGGTATCCACATTTGTTTTCTAAAATTTGGAACTTGTGGGTATAGAGGGTTGACTGTGCTATGCTGTTTTATATAAGGGACTTGAACATTTGTGGATTTTGGTATGGGGGGTGGGGTCCTGAAGCCAATCTTCCTTAGATACTGAGGGACTATTGCATACTTTATTACCAAAAGGATATGGTAATAAAGTCTACTTTATTTATATTAAAGTCTAATATGTTTTGTACAATGATAATATTAAGAATTTATATCTACTCATGATTTTGAATGTTTTAAATACGTCATTGTAAAAGATAGCCAGAAAATGCAAATAAGACAAAAAAGTTTTTCTGAAATATTTTAGAAAAATCTCCCAAGGAAAGAGAGTAAAATACTGGCTATGAAAAAAATAGAAGCCTTAAGCAAACTTTAGTGCCGGGGTAAAAAACAATGATAAAATCGTCAACAAACACTCTGATTTCACTCTTCAGTACAAGTGCAATAATAAAGCAAGCAGCGCAACTGACAAAAAAAACAACTAGACTTTTCCTTAAGTAATCCAGTTTTCTCAATCACCCCCATGTGATTTTTAAAAAGTATGGAGTTCTTGGCATGTGAAACAAAGTAACAATGCAGCTTTATCTTTTTAAAGTCCACAAAGGACAAATTAATGTATTCTATAATTTAACATTTAAAACTCACCTTGTATTATGTAAGTCTCATATAAAATGAATCTTAATTGGGATGCACCAGGATGTGATGGGAAGAATCTTGTATCAATGGTCAAGCATTCTGGACTAAAACTTATGACTATGTAACCTTTGTCAGGCCATCTAGCTTCTGGTTTCTCTGTGCCACATTTTTCTTGCCTATGAAGTAATGAGTAGGTTGGGCTAAATGGTCTCCAAGATCACTTTCAGATCAAATTCTAGTATAGAATAAAATTGAAAAGCAAATGTACTTTTCACTAAAATAATTACTTGCTACTGACTATAATTGCTTCCTTTTGGTAAAAGGACATGCTCATATATTCATTTTTGTGTGCATAGACTGTTTTCTATACACAGTGTGCCTATAAAGCCATGTGAAGTTTTTTGAATAAACATAAAAGCACTTACTCTTTCAAATGATTCCAGTTCCATCTTAGGTGGCTAAGTTCAGAAGTTGCAGATTTCTACTGATGCTGAGATTTGTCAGTTTGAAACTCTTGAAATTATCTTCTAAACTGAGAATATATATATTTTTAATTCACTTAATATATCATGCATTTATGCATTTACCAAGGATATCCTCCCTAGAGGGAATTTCCTGGCGGTCCAATGGTTAGGACTCCATGCTCCCACTGCTGGGGGGCACGGGTTTGATCCCTGGTTAGGGAACTAAGATCTTGCATGAATGGCAAGTAAAAAAAAAAAAAAAAAAAAAAAAAGATATCCTCCCTAGAGCTAAATCTTAATCTTTGACTGTGTTTTTGATTTTTCTTGCTTAGCAGCAATGAAAAATATTTCATAGCCAAAATTAAACATGAAGATAGATAGAGAGATAAAGCTGGATAATAGGGTGTTTGGTTTCTAAAATGTGTCACTTAATTATGATACACAGAGATGAATTTTCCTGTGTGGCTTGTAAAATAGTAATTTTTTAAAAAGTCTCAAAAGAGTGGTTCTAAATGTGGTTTGAAAAATAGCAGCATATTTAGGATGAATGTATGAATTCCCAGAAAGAATACTTTGAATTTTAACATTTTTCTGATTATGTAAGTTCTACTATGGTTTGTTTAAAAAAAATCAGTTCCATGACTTTATAAACAGACATATTTATATTAAAAATGAAAATAAAATTTGTGTTCAGAAGAGTACATATATATATACACACATATACACACATTTATACATGTAATTTGCTAACTTTGGAATTCTAATTTATGCCATCACCTTTTGCCTTAAATCAATTTTATCTCCAATTTCCAGAATAAATAAATAAATGATTAAAGGGAAATTTTAAAATTTCCATACCAGAGTTATCTTTAAGTTTCATGTTGAAGTAGGTGCTTAATGAAAACTTATTCCTGTGGCCCGAATACTGGAGGACTCTTCACCTTCTTGTCAATACTGGGGGCAAGCTCTTCACCAGACTGAATTAAACTGCTCTTGAAAGCAAAGCTGCATTTGGAAAGATAGACAAATATTACCATTTATCATGATATAATTTTTAATCCCAGAGATCTTTTGTCATAGGACAAGAATTGAGGAAACATCTCTATTAAGTCATAATCTGTGTTACTTGTGACAACTATTGTTTTCTGTGCACATCTCTTTCCCCCAGTCACATGAAAGATGACATCAAATCCTACCACTTCTACAAGGTATGCACATTGTCTTGTTACAATAAAGACAGCACAGATTATCATTAAAATCTATAGATTTCCTACATGAAAAAAAAATTTTTTTAATTTCTGAGATGTAAGAGAAAAAAATATTTAGAAAAATAAAAAATGAAGCTGAGTTACTTTCTTCCATTCTCTCTTTCATGTGATTCTTTACATTCTTTTGTCCTTTATTCATTAATCTAGATTTATTTTACATTCTACATTTTACCATATTGTCACTTTTCACACTAAACACAAATTATTTTAAATAGAATTTTTTGTTTATTATTTTTTTAAACATGATTTGTTAACACATTCCACTTGAAATCTGGTCAAGGAGAAAAAAGTGTGGTAGATTTTAAAATTTGGGTTTGCTTTTATATATCTGTCAATCTTGAGTCAACATCCTTTTATGATCAATCCTAGGTTTGCAATCACTTTCTGATGAAAATTTTTAAAATATTTGTAGATAAGTTGGTACTATGTGTTATATTTTTACTAAATCCAAATTTTCACTTTCTACTAAAGGTAGCAGAGTCCTGTAATGATCATTCTTAGGATGCAAATTCCATGACAAGTTCCTAAAAGTTCATAATGTCCATTGGTCTAAAGGATCCAGGATGAGCCAAGTATAATGTAGTTCAACAGAACAAACGAAAAGTGCTTCTCCAAGGTAAGCTCCATCCTTTACTAGAAAAGCTTTTCCTGTGTGTACTTAAAACATGTTTATAAGCAGGTGATGTGTGTGTTTCTTCTTCTAATTATACAAGCAACTAATGAAAAATACTGCTCTTTACCCATGAGAAAATAAGTTAATGGAAGAAACTTTCTGTGTCTTATAAATTCAACAGTATTACTTGACCAACTCCCCCCACCCAAAAATATGAAAAGGAGAGCTGAGATCCCAGAATCTATCTTTCCACACTTGCTTTAGCCCCCTATGATTCATATTCCTTGCACACCAAGCTGTAAGCCTTTGTACAAGCTCTACCCTGACTTCTCCCATTATCTAGATAATTTTTATGCAATTTTAAGGTCTGTCTTGACATTATTCATCTGGAAAGTCTTCCCTGACCAACTGAGACCATGTGCAGTGATAATCCTTGTGCTCCCACAGCACCTTCTACTAATCCTCACTGTAGCGTTCAGCAAGTGCATTACAATTTCTCGTTTCCAGGTGTGAGCAAGGACCATATGTTAGTCACTGTTGTATCCGCAATTCATTCTATAGTTTTTGGTACATACTTGGTACTTAATAATTGCTCTGTTGAATGAATTCTCACTAAAAAATGTTTTACCAACCAATTTCATCCTGAGAGTGGTATCTAATCATCCATAGCTTTCCAACCTCATGTTGATCCTTGATTATAGTTTCTCTGACAACAGGTCAGGAATCAATAACACTGAAAATAAGTTCCTAGAATCTCAGAGTTGTTCATGACCCTGCGCTCTTCAGTGACTGCTCCTTCATGTTGACTCAACTCATGTTGTATCAAAGTACAAGCCTCTTGGCCCTGATGTAGAACTTTAGTTCTTGGGTACTGCCCTTGGCACTCCTCAGCCTGGATTTGCCAACTGCCATTCAGACTTGCCCACTGCCATTCAGACTTGCCCACTTTGAAGTACTCTCAGAAACAAAGCAGCATAATTCAGCTCTTGGTACAAAACTTGGCTTTGGCCAGATTTGCCTTAGCCTTTGTGGACAGGAATCTCACAATATAAATATTTGGTATGGTTTTGTGTCCATGACACTCATGAAACATTGCTCTTCTAACTTTATTTATTTACTTCCTATTTCTGTAATATCATAATATTCTTCTTATCATAATACTTCCCTAATAATATAAGAATTAAATAATTTAATATGTTAAAGCTAGATATTTTATTTTAATCTTATTCAATTATTAATGTTTTAATAAGCAACATTTAATTACTATGAATGTGTTATAAACATATAATATGCATAACTTCTCAACCCATTGTTTTTATTTTCTTGTAAAATGAAATGATCATCTACAAATTGTCCATATTCCTGTGGTAATCTATGCCATTTTTTCCCCATATTTACCTTAAAATGAAAGTCATCATGCTTAGGTATCTGTGAACCAGTGATAGCAGGCTCCTCCCACCGTTCCTCTCCAAATTAATCCCTTGGGGAAAGTAAGAGAACAGCCCCAAATGTTTACCACTTAGCTCATAGCATTACACACTAATAAATATTAAATCCACTATTTCACTTTGCTGTATCGCATTACTTCACCAGTGGTATCAAATGTGAAAACATTTGGGCTCATATTTAACCTAAGAGAATTAGGAGGATGTTAAGCACACACACATGAAATTCATTTGATGAAAATACATTAAATACATGTACTCTATTTTATATATATATATATATATATATATATATATATATAAAGAGAGAGAGGAGTTTATTCACTCTTTTTAATTTTTTTAAAAACCAAGCACTACAACTTACTAAAAATGAAACTTCAGGCATTGTTCTGACTTACATAATTCTAAGAAAAAACATTCTCAACTAGTATTCTAACATATTTTCCCATAAAAAGAGTCATGCTTGAGAGCAACAATGAATACAGAAAGGAGACAAGGAAAAGAGAAGAGAAAGAGTTGCTCAATAGAAGATAAAAAGAAGAAAGGTAAAATATCAAGGATTACCTGAATTTAATTGAATTACAGTGGTCCCTTCTTATCCTCAGGGGATATGTTCCAAGATGCCCAGTAGACATGGGAAACTATGGATAGTACCAAATCCATTATGCTACGGTTTTTCTTACAGAGACATACCTATGATAAAGTTTAATTTATAAATTAGACACAGAGATTAACAACAATAGTAATAAAAATAGAACAGTTATAACAATACACTTTAATAAAAGTTATGTGAATGTAGTCCCTTTCTCCCTCTCTCTCTCTTGAAACATCTTATTGTACAAATTTAATGCTTTTTCCATTTTAACTAACCATTTATCATGCACTATAACCATAATTTTTGCAATTTGAGGTATGTCAGCAAAACTAGCATGAATTTCTTTTTCCTTCTTCACAATTTTATGAATTGAAATTCTCTCTTATGGTAGATCTTAGCAACCTTTGCATATAAATATTTTTTCTTATTAAGTTAAAAACTTTCACTTTTTCACTTAAAGTAAGCACTTTACAGCTTTTCGCATATCTGAATTGCCAGCATCACTACTCTTGTGCTTTGGAGTCATTATTAAGTAAAATAAGGGTTACTTATTAATAAGTAACTACAATAATTAGTTAATAAGTTAATAAGTTAATTAGGTAATAAGTACTACAATACTGAAACAGCCGATCTGATAACCCAGATGGCTACTAAGTGACTAACTGGCAGGATACGCTGGACAAAGGGATGATTCACCTCCAGGGAGATAGAGCAGGATGGCACAAGATTTCATCATGCTGCTCAGAATAACATGCAATTTAAAACTAATGAGTTGTTTATTTCTGGAACTTTCCATTTACTATTTGAACCACAGTTGACAGGGATAACTGAAATTGTGAAAAGGGAAGCCACTGATAAGGGAGGACTACTGTAGAATCTTTTTGTGAGTTGCTTGAGTCTGCATTATTCAAAAAATATTAAAGGCAGAGTATCTGTAACCAAAATATGTTTTAAAATTTCTTTCTACCCTAAAGTCACCATGAGTTCCCTGGGGAAGGGAACATATACATGGTGGTCATAGAGCTGCTGAAGTTCAAGAAGTCACCAGTATCTTGGTTTAAAGCCTCCTGTGAGACATTGAAGGACTTGCTGGCTGTGGTGCTGGCCTTCAGCTGGGTCACTCTGCTGCTGATCCTGTCCCTGTTGACCCTGAGCAAGGTCAACAGCTGTGCTGCCCTCTTGGCTGTCTGGGGAACATGGTGGCTGGGGCAATGGAGAGACTGTCTTCTGAGGAGGAGATTGATGGGGTGTCCCAGTTTACCACCAAGGAATACTGAGAGGCAGCAGGACCTTCAGAAGACAACTAAATAACCCTTATATATACATACAATGATATTTCCTATTTCTCTAGTAAAAAAAATCAATACAATGCTACTTAAATGTCAAATGTCCTCTGGGCATCTTTCATGGACTGGTGTGTCTGATCTAAAGGAAACTGATCTATAGAGATTAAGACGGCTTCTGGAAAGGCATTTAAGTATGACTTCTACTGGGATTTGGACATATATGGGCATGCTTTGCAAACAGTCTGGCAGAAGCCTATTTGCAAAGGAAGCTGAACATCAAGCTAGCTTCCCAGGAAAGAATGTGTCCTTAAGAAAAACAGGAATTGCCCTGCTGAATTTGAATAGGTAGATAAGAAACCTTTAGCTATTGGAAAGAATTGGAACTCTGAGAAAAAAGGAGTTGCTGTTACTTGAAAATGTCATCAGCCTCTAGATCATGTCTTGGTTCTAGGTTGAGGTACAAACATAATTTTGGTATCCTGAAGGGTCAGGTCTGTTTCCAATAGTAAATTGTTATGCCTTGTGGGGACTGTAGAGCAACAGCAGAGAAAGACAGTTCCTCCTGGTCCTGGCAGGAATATGACGGCCATTGTCAGGCACCACAGTATGAATATCCTAGAAGCAGACTTCCTGAGCATGTGGGAGATTCTCTCTGGAAATTCCAAGAAATGCTTAAAGAAGCAGAAGTGATCTACACAAAGAGAGGTAACTTGAGCCAAGATAATCTATAGTATGATATTTCCTAAAATGAGAAGCAGATTTTCTCCTCATCTACAACATCCTCAGGCCCATTAGTTCCCTAATAAGACACTGATTCTAAAATATTATTTAACTGAGATCAGCAAGATGGCAGAATAGGAGCTTTCAGCCACCATCACCCCACAGAACATCAATTTTTGACATCTATTCATAGATAAGAGCACCTTTGTGGGAGTCCGGGAGTACAGCAGAGATGTTCCAACACAACACTGGAAAAAAATTCTGAGAATACATTGAAGAGGATAGGAAGTATCAGTTTACCCATGTCACCCTTCCCCCAGGGCAGCACAATTCAGTGCCAAGATAGACCCCCTCGGCCCATGATTTCTTCCACAGGGAAAAGTGAGAGTATAGTGCCCAGTTTTCCCAGATGTATAGATTGCAGCCCAAGAGGCTCACTATTTTCTCACCTCACTCAGAATACTTACGGGATTGGCACAGTTAAATGTTTGGGAGAGGCTGAGAGCAGGACAGAGAGGTGAAGACTCAGATATAAGGGTTTAGAACTCAACAGAGGGCCACTGATTTTAATACTTGTTTCATGGACTACATCAGGTGACTTGCCCACAAGCTCCTTGGGAGACTGTGTCTGCAGACCTCTGGTTCGTGGACACGTCAAAGTTCTGAACACCTCATCCCCACTTTGACTGGTTTCCCATGCACATTCCCCACAGATGGCAAGTGTGAGCCTTTGCAGATGGCTTGCAAGACCACCAGCTGACTCTGCAGGATTGAGAGAAGGCATACAAATTAGAGTATTTCAGGGCACTACCCTAGGGAACACAAACAGGAAGTTCTCAGCACCCAGCCATGCTTTGCAAGATTGAGAGAAGGCAAAAGAAGTTAAGAATTTCTCCATTAAGGGAACAAGAGGTGTGGAGTTGGTACATCCATAGAAAAAGTCTGAGAGAGCCTCATAATCCCTAGACAGGGTTCTGATTGGTAAAGGTGTTTCTTTACTAAAGCCAGTCAGTAAAGACTGGAGAAAGTGTCTTCTTTGTGAAGACAGCAAAGAAAGACTTCAAGGAACCTGAAAAATCAAGAAAGCATGACACCACCAAAGGAACAAAATAATTTTCCAGTAACAGGCCCCAAAGAGGTGAATATCTACAAATTGCCTAAAGAAAAATTGCAAAATAATTGTTTTAAGGAAGTTCAGCAACTTGCAAAAGAACACAGATAGATTACTCAACAAAATCAGGAAAACAATACAGTTGATGCTTGAACAATGTGGAAGTTAGGGGTGCAGACCCATTGTGCAGTCAAAATTCCACATATAAGTTTAAGCCCTCAATATCTATGGTTCTACAACCACAAAATCAACTAACCATGAATCAAGTTGTACTATAGTACATATGTATTAAAAAACAAAATCCATGTTTAAGTGGACCTGCAGAGTTCAAAATTGTGCTGTTCAAGGTCGACCACACATGAACAAAATAGTAAGTTCAACAAAGATAGAAATCATTAAAAAAAAATTAGAGCTGAAGAATACATGAATTAAATGAAAGTGCAACAGAGAGCATTGACAGCAGACTCAACCAACCAGAAGAAAAAAATTCATGAACTTGAAGACAGGTCATTTGAAATTATCCAACCAGAGAAGAAAATCAGAAAATGAATGAAGAAAACCTGCAGGATTTATGGGATATCATTAAGAGAATTAATATATGTATTGTGTAAGTCCCAGAAGCAGAAGAGAGATTGTGAAAGCAGTAATAAAAATAAACATTCATTACATCCAAGGGAGCCCCCATAAAGCTATCAGTGGATTTCTCTGCAAAAAACTAGCAGGGCATGAGAAGTGCAGAAAGAATAAAACTACTAACCAAGAATGCTTTACCTATCAAAGCATACTTCAGAAATAAAGGAGAGAGAAAGACTTTCTCAGGCAAACAAAAGTTAAAGGAGTTTGTAACAACTAGACTTGTCTTAAAAGAAATACTAAAGGGAGTTATTCAAGCTAAAATGAAAGGATGTCAGTTAGTAACATAAAAACATAAGAAAGTACTCATGTTAAAGGTAAACATTTAGTGAAATTTTAGTAATGGTGCTGTGTAAATCACTTTTAACTCTAATGTAAAGGTTGAAAGACAAAAATATGAAAATAACTATAGCTACAATATTTTATACATGGAGGCACAGTATAAAGAGATGTAAAGTGTGACATTGAAAACAAAATGTGAGGAAGAAGCTATAATGTAAAGTTTTTATATGTAAGTTGTTATCAACTTAAAATAGACTGTTATAACTACAAGATATTTTATGCAAGTATTATGGTAACCAAAAAGAAAAAATCCTATAGGAAATAAATAAAAGAGAAAGAGAAAGAAATCAAAGCATTCACTATAGAAAATTATCAAATCACAATGGAAGACAGCAAGAGGAAGAAAGGAAAAAAGGAAATTGAAAATAACCAGAAAACAATTAGGAAAATGGAAATGATAAGTCCTTACATATCAATAATTACTTTAAGTATAAATGGATTAAATTTTCCAATCAAAAGATAGAGTGTATGAATGCATACAAAACAAGACCCAACTATAGATTGCCTGCAAGAGACTC
Source organism: Balaenoptera acutorostrata (assembly GCF_949987535.1). Classification (NCBI taxonomy): domain Eukaryota; kingdom Metazoa; phylum Chordata; class Mammalia; order Artiodactyla; family Balaenopteridae; genus Balaenoptera; species Balaenoptera acutorostrata. The sequence goes on from NC_080074.1 coordinate 93,062,134, forward strand.
ACTTCAGCTTTAAGGACATACATGGATAAAATCGAAAGGATTTTTAAAAGATATTCCATGCAAATAGAAAACTAAAGAGAGCAAAAGTAACTATATTTATATCAGACAAAATTGACTTTAAGTAAAAAATTGTAACGAGACAAAAGATCATTATATAATCATAAGGGGTCAATTATCAAGAAGATGTAACAATTGTAAGTATATATTCACCCAACATCAGAGCACCTAATATATAAAGCTAATATTAACAGAAATGAAGGGAGAAGATGAGACTACAATAATAATAAACTTCAATACTCATTTTCAACAATAGACATATCATCCAGACAGAAAATCAATAAAGTATTACTTGACTAAACTTTAGACCAAATAAACCCAATAAACATATACAGAACATTTCAAGCAATACCAGCAGAATACACATTCTTCTCAAGCACACACAGAAGATTATATGTTAGACTACAAACAAGTCTGAACCAATTTAAGAGGATTGAAATCATATGAAATGTCTTTTCTGATCACAGTGGTCAGAAACTAGAAATCAATAAGCTAGTTTATGATTAAACTAGAAATCATAAAGTAGTTATGAAACTAGAAATCAATAAAATGGGGAAAACTGGATAATTCACAATTATAATATGTAGATATCAAAAAAACACACTGCTGAATAACTAATAGGTCAAAGAAGAAATCAAGTGAAATGAAAACATATATTAAGACAAAAAAAAAAAAAAAAGGAAACTAAATATACCAAAACTTGAGGAAACCTGCATAAGCTTCTTAGATAGCCTCATCCACCAGAGGGCAGACAGCAGAAGCAAGAAGAACTACAGTCCTGCAGCCTGGGGAACAAAAACCACATTCACAGAAAGATAGATAAGATGAAAAGGCAGAGGGCTATGTACCAGATGAAGGAACAAGATAAAACCCCAGAAAAACAACTAAATGAAGTGGAGATAGGCAACCTTCCAAAAAAAGAAATTAGAATAATGATAGTGAAGATGATCCAGGACCTCGGAAAAAGAATGGAGGCAAAGATCAAGAAGATGCAAGAAATATTTAACAAAGACCTAGAAGAATTAAAGAACAAACAAACAGAGATGACCAATGCAATAACTGAAATGAAAACTACACTAGAAGGAATCAATAGCAGAATAACTAAGACAGAAGAACGGATAAGTGACTTGGAAGACAGAATGGTGGAATTCACTGTTGTGGAACAGAATAAAGAAAAAAGAATGAAAAGAAATGAAGACAGCCTAAGAGACCTCTGGGACAACATTAAACGCAACAACATTCGCATTATAGAGGTCCCAGAAGGAGAAGAGAGAGAGAAAGGACCCGAGAAAATATTTGAAGAGATTATGGTCGAAAACTTCCCTAACATGGGAAAGGAAATAGCCACCCAAGTCCAGGAAGCGCAGAGAGTCCCATACAGGATAAACCCAAGGAGAAACACACCGAGACACATAGTAATCAAAGTGGCAAAAATTAAAGACAAAGAAAAATTATTGAAAGCAGCAAGGGAAAAACGACAAATAACATACAAGGGAACTCCCATAAGGTTAACAGCTGATTTCTCAGCAGAAACTCTACAAGCCAGAAGGGAGTGGCATGATATACTTAAAGTGATGAAAGGGAAGAACATACAACCAAGATTACTCTACCCAGCAAGGATCTCATTCAGATTTAATGGTGAAATCAAAAGCTTTACAGACAAGCAAAAGCTAAGAGAATTCAGCACCACCAAACCAGCTCTACAACAAATGTTAAAGGAACTTCTCTATGTGGGAAACACAAGAGAAGAAAAGGACCTACAAAAACAAACCCAAAACAATTAAGAAAATGGTAATAGGAACATACATATCGATAATTACCCTAAACATGAATGGATTACATGCACCAACGAAAAGACACAGGCTTGCTGAATGGATACAAAAACAAGACCCATATATATGCTGTCTACAAGAGATCCATTTCAGACCTAGGGACACATTCAGACTGAAAGTGAGGGGATGGAAAAAGATATTCCATGCAAATGGAAATCAAAAGAAAGCTGGAGTAGCAGTACTCATATCAGGTAAAATAGACTTTCAGAAAAAGAATTTTACAAGGGACAAGGAAAGACACTACATAATGATCAAGGGATCAATCCAAGAAGAAGATATAACAATTATATATGCACCCAACAGAGGAGCACCTCAATAAATAATGCAGCTGCTAGCAGCTATAAAAGAGGAAATCGACAGTAACACAATAATAGTGGGGGAGTTTAACACCTCACTTACACCAATGGACAGATCATCCAAAATAAAAATAAATAAGGAAACAGAAGCTTTAAATGACACAATAGACCAGATAGATTTAATTGATATTTATAAGACATTCCATCCAAAAACAGCAGAATACACTTTCTCCTCAAGTGCACACGGAACATTCTCCAGGATAGATCACATCTTGGGTCACAAATCAAGCCTCAGTAAATTTAAGAAAATTGAAATCATATCAAGCATCTTTTCTGACCACAATGCTATGAGATTAGAAATCAATTACAGGGGAAAAAACGTAAAAAACAGAAACACATGGAAGCTAAACAATACGTTACTAAATAACCAAGAGATCACTGAAGAAATCAAAGAGGAAATCAAAAAATACCTAGAGACAAATGACAATGAAAACATGACGACCCAAAACCTATGGGATGCAGCAAAAACAGTTCTAAGAGGGAAGTTTATAGCTATACAAGCCTATCTCAAGAAACAAGAAAAATCTCAAATAAAAACCTAACCTTACACCTAAAGGAACTAGAAAAAGAAGAACAAACAAAACCCAAAGTTAGCAGAAGGAAAGAACTCATAAAGATCAGAGCAGAAATAAATGAAATACAAACAAAGAAAACAATAGCAATATCAATAAAACTAAAAGCTGGTTCTTTGAGAAGAGAAACAAAATTGATAAACCATTAGCCAGACTCGTCAAGAAAAAGAGGGAGAGGACTCAAACCAATAAAATTAGAAATGAAAAAGAAGTTACAACAGACACCGCAGAAATACAAAGGATCATAAGAGACTACTACGAGCAACTCTATGCCAATAAAATGGACAACCTGGAAGAAATGGACAAATTCTTAGAAAGATATAACCTTCCAAAACTGAACCAGGAAGAAATAGAAAATATGAACAGACCAATCACAAGTAATGAAATTGAAACTGTGATTAAAAATCTTCCAACAAACAAAGTCCAGGACCAGATGGCTTCACAGGTGAATTCTATCAAACATTTTGAGAAGAGCTAACACCCATCCTTCTCAAACTCTTCCAAAAATTGCAGAGGAAGGAAAACTCCCAAACTCATTCTATGAGGCCACCATCACCCTGATACCAAAATCAGACAAAGATACTACCAAAAAAGAAAATTACAGACCAATATCACTGATGAATATAGATGCAAAAATCCTCAACAAAATACTAGCAAACAGAATCCAACAACACATTAAAAGGATCATACACCATGACCAAGTGGGATTTATCCCAGGGATGCAAGGATTCTTCAATATACGCACATCAATCAATGTGTTACACCATATTAACAAATTGAAGAATAAAAACCATATGATCATCTCAACAGATGGAGAAAAAACTTTTGACAAAATTCAACACCGTTTATGATAAAAACTCTCCACAAAGTGGGCATAGAGGGAACCTACCTCAAAATAATAAAGGCCATATACGACAAACCCACAGCAAACATCATTCTCAATGGTGAAAAACTGTAAGCATTTCCTCTAAGATCAGGAACAAGCCAAGATGTCCACTCTCACCACAATTATTCAACATAGTTTTGGAAGTCCTAGCCACAGCAATCAGAGAAGAAAAAGAAATAAAAGGAATATAATTTGGAAAAGAAAAAGTAAAACTGTCACTGTTTGCAGATGACATGGTACTATATATAGAGATTCTTAAAGATGGCACCAGAAAACTACTAGAGCTAATCAATGAATTTGGTAAAGTTGCAGGATACAAAATTAATGCACAGAAATCTCTTGCATTCCTATACACTAATGGTGAAAAATCTGAAAGAGAAATTAAGGAAACACTCCCATTTACCATTGCAACAAAAAGAATAAAATACCTAGGAAAAACCTAGCTAAGAAGACAAAAGACCTGTATGCAGAAAACTATAAGACACTGATGAAAGAAATTAAAGATGATACCAACAGATGGAGAGGTATACCATGCTCTTGGATTGGAAGAATCAATATTGTGAAAATGACTATACTACCCAAAGCAATCTACAGATTCAATGCAATCCCTATCAAATTATCAATGGCATTTTTTACAGAACTAGAACAAAAAATCTTAAAGTTTGTATAGAGACACAAAAGACCCCTAATAGACAAAACAGTCTTGAGGGAAAAAAAGGAGCTGGAGGAGTCAGACTCCCTGACTTCAGACTATACTACAAAGCTACAGTAATCAAGACAATATGGTACTGGCACAAAAACAGAAACATAAATCAATGGAACAAGATAGAAAACCCAGAGATAAACCCACGCACCTATGGTCAACTAATCTATGACAAAGGAGGCAAGGATATACAATGGAGAAAAGACAGTCTCTTCAATAAGTGCTGCTGGGAAAACTAGACAGCTACATGTAAAAGAATGAAATTAGAACACTCCCTAACACCATACACAAAAATAAACTCAAAATGGATTAGAGACCTAAATGACAGACACTCTAAAACTCTTAGAGGAAAACATAGGAAGAGCACTTTTTGACATAAATCACAGTAAGATGTTTTTTGATCCACCTCCTAGAGTAATGGAAATAAAAACAAAAATAAACAAGTGGGACCTAATGAAACTTCAAAGCTTTTGCACAGCAAAGGAAACCATAAACAAGACGAAAAGACAACCCTCAGAATGGGAGAAAATATTTGCAAAGAAATCAGTGGACAAAGGATTAATCTCCAAAATATATAAACAGCTCATGCAGCTCAATATTAAAAAAACAAACAACCCAATTCAAAAATGGGCAGAAGACCTAAATAGACATTTCTCCAAAGAAGACATACAGATGGCCAAGAAGCACATGAAAAGCTGCTCAACATCACTAATTATTAGAGAAATGCAAATCAAAACTACAATGAGGTATCACCTCACACCAGTTAGAATGGGCATCATCAGATAATCTACAAACAACGAATGCTAGAGAGGGTTTGGAGGAAAGGGAACCCTCTTGCACTGTTGATGGGAATGTAAATTGATACAGCCACTATGGAGAACTGTATGGAAGTTCCTTAAAAAACTAAAAATAGAATTACCATATGATCCAGCAATCCGACTACTGGGCATATACCCTGAAAAAACATAATTCAAAAAGACACATGCACCCCAATGTTCATTGCAGCACTATTTACAATAGCCAGGCCATGGAAGCAACCTAAATGCCCATCGACAGACGAATGGATAAAGAAGTTGTGGTACATATATACAGTGGAATATTACTCAGCCATAAAAACGAACAAAATGCGGTCATTTGTTGTGACGTGGATGGGTCTAGAGACGGTCATACAGAGTGAAGTAAGTCAGAAAGAGGAAAACAAATATCGTATATTAACGCATATATGTGGAACCTAGAAAAATGGTACAGATGAACTGGTTTGCAGGGCAGAAATTGAGACACAGGTGTAGAGAACAAATGTATAGACACCAAGCGGGGAAAGCGGCAGGGGGTGGGTGTGGTGCTGTGATGAACTGGGAGATTGGGATTGACATTTATACACTGATGTGCATAAAATTGATGAGTAATAAGAACATGCTGTATAAAAAAATAAATAAAATTAAATTAAAAAATAAAAAAAAAATGCCAAAACTTGTGGTATGCAGGAAAAGCATTTCCAAGAGGGAAGTTTGTGATGATAAATGCCTACAGTAAGAAACAAAAAAAGATTTCAAATAAACAACCTGAATTTACACCTGAAGTTACTAGAAGAAGAACAAACTAGGACCAAAGTTAGCAGAAGGAAGGAAATAACAAATATCAGAGCAGAAATAAATGAAATAGAGACTAAATAGACAGTAGAAAAGATCAACGAAACTAAGAGGTGTTTTTCTGAAAAGAGAAGCTCACAGCTAACATCATACTCAATGGTGAAAATCTGAAAACGTTTCCCCTAGGGTCAGGAAAAAGACAAATATGCCTACTTTTGCCACTTCTATTCAACATAGTACTGGAAGTCCTAGACAGAGCAATTAGGCAATAAGATATAAAATAAAATAAAATAAAAATAAATAGCATCATAATCAAAAAGGAAAAAGTAAAATTGCCTCTGTTTGCAAGTGACATGATCTTATATACAGAAAACCCTGAAAACTTCACCAAAAATCTACTGGAATAAGTTTCAGTATACAAAAATCAGTTGTGTTTTGTACACTAACAACAAACTCCTGAAAAAGAAATTAAGAAACCAATCCCATTTGCAACAGCACCAAAAGAATAAAATACTTAGGAATAAATTTAAGCTGGTTAAAGAACTTTACAGTGCACAGTATAAAATATTGATGAAAGAAATTCAAAAAGACAAATAAATAAAAAGATAGTCTGTACTCATGGATTAGAAGAATTAATATTCTTAAAATGCCCTTAATACCCTTAGGGATCTACAGGTGCAATCTCTGTCAAAACACAAATGGTATTTTTTACAAAAATAGAATAAAAAATCCTAAAATTCATATGAAACCACAAAAGTTCCCCAAAAGCCAAAGCAATCTTGAATAAGAACAAAGTCGAAGGCATCACACTGCCTGATTTCAAAACATACTGCAAGTTACAATAATCAAAACAGTATGGTACTGGCAGAAAAACAGATACATAAGTCAATGCAAGAGAAGAAGAATCCCAGAAATAAACCCACACATTTACAATCAACTGATCATTGGCAAAGGTGCCAAGAATATACAGTGAGGAAAAGATATTCTCTTCAACAAATGGTGTTGAAAAAAGTGGATATTCACATGAATAATAATGAAATAAAACCCTTATCTCACACCATGTATAAAAATCAACTCAAAATGGATTAGACTTAAATGTACCTGAAACTTACTTTATTAGAAGAAAATATAGGAAATGAGTTTCTTGACATGAGTCTGGGCAATCGTTTTTAAAATATGATCTCAGAAACACAGGCAATGAAAGTAAAAAATGAAAGGAAAAAAAAGATTGCATTAAACTGAACAGCTTCTGTATTGGAAAGGAAACAATCAACAGAGTGATGGGACAATCTATGAAATGAGAGAAGACACTTGCAAACCATATAACCCATAAGGGGTTAATTTCCAAAACATATAAGGAACTCAACTCAATAGCAAAAAAAGAAATAATCTGATTTTAAAATGGGTAAAGTGCTTGAATAGACATTTCTCAAAATAAGACATACAAATGCCATTTTTATTCATTTGTAAACATAAAAATGTGTTCAATTTCACTAATCGTCAGGGAAATGCAAACCAAACCACAATGAGATATCACCTCCACCTGTTAGAATGGCTACTATCAAAAAGAGAAAAGATAACAAGAATTGGCCAGTTTGTGAAGAAATGTGAAATCCTGCTATTTGTGACAACATGGATGAATCTGGAGAACATTATGCTAAGTTAAATAAGCCAGACCCAGAAAGACAAATACTGTATGATCTCACTACATGTGGAATCTAAAGAGTCAAACTTTTAGAAACAGAGAGTAGAATGGTGGTACCAGGTGCTGAGGGTTGGGTGGGGCAATGAGGTGTTAGTCAAAGGGCGTAAACTTTCATTTATAAGATGAATAAATTCTGGAGACATAGTGTACAGCATGGAGGCTAGAGTTAATAATAATATATTGTGTGTTTGAAATTTGCTGAGAGTAGATCTTAAGTATTCTTCACACACACACACTCAAAATAGTAACTATGTGAGGTAATAGATATGTAATTAGCTTGATGATGGTAATCATTTCACAATGAATATGTATCTCAAATCATCACATTGAACACCTTAAATATATACAATTTTTATTTGTCAATCATACCCCAATAAAGCTGAAAAATTAATAATTAAAATATTATTAAATATCCTCAAAAGGATGCTAATTTGTCTTACAGTTTCATTCTGACTCCCCTTGAAATCCTCAAAACAGAATCCAATAGATGTGAATACCCTGTTTCCTAATTTAAACTATTCTATAGCTACAGAGTCTCCTTTAGCAAACATAAGTAGGATGCAGGGAACTTCGCCATTGCCAGTGGTTTGAAGGGTGTAAAAACTTAAAGGCATAGTCATAAACTTCTCACGGGTGGCCAACTATAAATATAAGTAGTTATTAATATTTGTTACTATTAATTTACTATGTACATGTATTGCTTCAAGCATTATGTGTGTTAATTCACTCTATCGTTGCCACTATTATTTGAGATATGTTATTATAATCCACATGGTATAGATGAGAAAACTGAGGCACAAATGACATTAACCCATCCCTAGAAAATGCAGGACGTGGAGTTAGTATCCAGATGGTCTAGTTCCAAGGGTCACACCCTTAACCTGTACTTCCTGGCTAAATTTCAAACCCTTCCGTAAAGATTATGTCAACTTCCCTACTCTTTCCCTGGAAAGACTCTTCGACTTCCCATTATCAACCAGCATCTTCTTTAGAGAACGTAATTGGAGGATATTGAAAGACTCCAAGTTTCTTGACAAGGCAGAGAAGAGTATTGTTCCTGATGGGAATGGTCTCTCCATATTTCATATGACACCTTGAAAAAATTGTTTTAATGAAGGACTATGCAAGGAGATAAGTTTGTTTTTTTATCCCTTCCTAGTCATTTAACTTTAGGTTTTTAGGGAAAGAAACTACATTTAATCTTTCCTTCACAGAAAAAATAACTTTCTTGTATTATTGATACAGAAATAATTCCTATATTATCAATAGTTTGCGAAGTACTCTGAGCCAAATAGTTTCATGGTTGGGAAGATCTCCCCTCCCTCAAGTCTCTAAACTTTGAGAAACGAGGCAGGAATTGCAGTGTTTTCTTGTTAGACTCCATAAAGGTTACTTTAGTAAGTAACTTATAAGTTACAGACACATATTACTGTTGAGGGAAAAGTAATTTGTTGTAATCATTTTTAATTATAGTTATTTTTAATTATCTTTGCTGTATGTGTAAACATTAAAAATACAAACAGAGCTGCAATAGCACAGATGGTTGGTGCTTGTTGCCCAGGCTGTCAAGCATCATTTGGACACCACTGCCTCCTTTTCTCTAATTGTGAGGAACAGCAGTAAAGTTGCTTCCTGGAAACGATTTTCACGTTTGAGAAAACTGGCTGTTACTAAAGATGGGAGACCAATTTATGGAAAATTTCTCGTCCTTTCTCTCTCCCTCAGCAATGCCCTTGAACTCCTCTACATTTGAGGCCCTCTTCACTCTTGATGTTTCTGGTTTACCCAGTAGGCAAAATAGACAGGCACAAGTTTGGTTTTGCTGTAACTCATCAATCAACTAATCAGCAACCTAGCATGATTAAAAAAAAAAAAAATCCCCTTTTGAAACTTGAATATGTACATTAAAATAACAATATGAAGGGTGCAGATGGCACCAACGTTCCAAACATCTGGTTTTATGCACATCCACACACAAAAACCAAAGTAAAACTAAATGATATTCAAAGAGTTTAACACTAGTAGCTCTCTGGTGTCAACATATGGTTAAAGAAATTAGATCCAATTTTGTTCAGCTATTAACATGAGAACGGTTATATCTGCCACCTAGTGGCCAGCCCTAAAGTGGGTCAAACGCCAGTTTGAATGCCCCTCAAATAGAAGATGAATTTGCTCTGTAAGCTTAGAGTCAAAAGTCAAAGGCTACATCATAATCCAAATGTTAAATCTCTCAGATCAATGCAAAGAAAAAAACTGCTCTTGGCTTAGCATGACATTGGTCAATACGTTATATTTCCATTTATTTTTCTAACTATTGTTCAATACTTAATGTTGTCTAGGCAGGCATGCTGGACTGTAGCCATGGCAAAAAAAAAAAAAAAAAATCTTGATAATCAGCTTTGCATAGAAAAGTATATTCTCTCCAAACATGGAATTATAACCAGAAGAACAATTAAGGTTCCTAAACAAGGAATTCTACCCATGGGTAGAATGGGTAGAAAATGGGCATAAAATATTAAAAGGAATATGGTCCAGTGGCAGGGCAGTCCATACCAGTTTTGGTGTTAATGAATGAGATAATAGCTGTCTACACTGACCCACCAGCTTTACTACCAATTGTTCTGATGATCTGCAAAGACAGAAAGGACCTGCAAAATAAGCTAAAGAAAAATAAGCATAACATTTATTTCCTAACTTTTTGTATTTCTATACATCTTAAGTCATTTATGTACTCATCTATAGAAAGATATACAAAACACAGTATACAAATATTTAGGTAATCTCTTCTCACATCGAGATACATGAGATAAGTTAATGAGACAGAAAACATTTACTCAAAAGTTGAGGAAGAAAACTATAAATTTGAAAAAAAGTTACATTCTTTTAGCCCCAAAACAGTTGTTAATTATGGGTATTGAGACAATTAAAAACAAAAATTTATCACTGAGGGTGCCAGATGTACAGTCCCAGAGTGCGTGTCTGTTTTCTATCACAGAAACAAGTTACTGAGACTACTCTACCATTTCATGCCAATTTTATAGTTAATGATGAAATTGCCCTTATTAAAGCCATAGTACGTTGCTGAGAATATGGATGAGTTATAGAGCACTCTCCTGTTAACTTTGGGAATGAGACAAATAGTACAGTCAAGATTAAATCCCAGTTACTTTGAATACATCCCATAATGAATAAGTTAGAAGTGAACAATATCATATCCATTAACTAAGTTAGTGTCTATCACATGAGTCAGAATTTTGAAGTCTGTACCATAAAAGCTTATTTTAATTGTATGGACAAGTAATTCAGTTACATGCCCAGTGTCTAGCCTTGTAAAGATAGTGGGTCCAGCAACATATTCTTTAGAAAACAAAGGGCCTGACAAGCAGTCTATGGGCTTCTCAACTACAGTCCTTTACAAAACAACCTACACATAATGCATACTTTTAAAATAATAATAATATTTAAGAGCATCAAGTTAGGAAAAAAAGAAGAAGTAGAAGACAAAACTGAGTGGGAAGCAGGAATCCAGAGAACTGAAGCCAGTTTTGCCTTAAAGACAAATGGAAGCCAGTGACAGCCAGCTTCCAAACAGAGACTAGAGACGTCCCTTCACATGGATATGGTCCCAGACCACTGGTACTGCAAATAGCATGGTGGGAAATAAGAGGGTGAATTTTCCCCACAGAAAGCTACAAGGAAACTTTCTTGTCCTGACTTTGGAGCCAACTGGAGGAAAAGAAAAATCTCTGCTAAAAAGGCACCACCACACACCAACCCTCACAAGAGATTCTAATACCAACTCACATTTTCTTTTCTGATTCCAAAGATCCCTTAAGCTCCATATTTATTAGTCTTCTTTAGGATCATTAATGCTTCCAGTACCTAGTAGAAGTAATGCAGATCTTCATGGGAGAAACTCACCTTTCACTCAGACCCCAAAACTTCTCAAAACATAAAGTTGCAGAGATCATAGCTCACATTCAAAAATAAGAAAATATACAAGACAACACAGCATCTTGAGTGAGATCCTGCTGAAATACAAACACCATAATCATACACACAATAACTTCCAAGTGATCAGATACACAACAATCAATATGTTTACTACATACAAAAATTACTAAATGTAATAAATTCTGATAACGTTCTTTTTCTCTCTTGTTTACTCACTTATCCTATTGCTCTCCTGAGCTCTCGGAATCACTAGATCAGTACTTGTGCTTCCGGCTCTCCTTGTCCTTGATGTCCATTGAGATACTATTTTCTGATCTACTTTCCTCAGCTAGTCCCTCTTAACACATAACCTCAATCATTTCCCTGATCCAGGAAAACCTGAATTCCAGGTAAGAAATGATTCCTCCATTTTCCTTATGACAGCAAGCCTCTCGTTACAAAATCACCCCACACCACTTCTGCCCTCCCTTTCAGGCAAGAAGGTCAGATGGCTTTATCATTAAATAGTAGCCCTGACTTCTTCAGATCCACTCACTGAAGACACTGCCTTCACATTTTTGCTTAGACCTTACTAAATCCTAATCCAGGATCCACCATTTATTAGCTTGTCTGGTTAGTCTCATGACTTTACCTATTATATATTTGCTGACTACTCTCAAACTTGTATCTCCTGCCTAGAATTCTCTCCTAAAAGCTATAGTCACATATTAAACAATCTACTTAATATTTCCAGATGGATGTCCAATAAATATTTTAAATTGTACATGTCCAAACTTTAACAGATATTCCTTCTAAAACTTATCCTCCTCAAATCTCCTCAGTACACTTGATGGTATTTCCATCCTTCAGTGGCTCAGCCAAAAGCCTTCCACTGAAAAGTCATGCCTGACTTTTCTTTCTCTCATACTTCACTCCCAATTTTCAGGAATTCCATGGACTCTAGCTTCAAATTATATGCAGAATATGATGAGTTTTTTCTCTCAGTATCCACTGTATAGACTGATTATGAAGCTGTTTGCCTCATTGTACTTTTAGTAGTTCATTTATCCAATAGGAAGTTCTGCTTTGAATACCAGCTTGAGGGGAATTTGAACTTAAAGATTTTATCTAATTTTACCAATCTTCTCCTGCAATAAGAATAGCTACTGCACATATATTGAGTTTCTGGCTGGAATTCTGATCAATTAAAAACACTGAAGCCCCTCACCTGATTATGATGTAAATTATGCCTTACCTGTCATGAGCAGCTCCCTTGGGTTCCAATGACTGTGGCACTTTAGGCACTAGATAATGGACCATTGGCTTAAACGTCAAATGTCAGCCCTACAGTCAAGTCAAGACACTGTCTCCATGCTGCTTGGTCTCTGACTTCTACTCAACCTCACCTCACTTTCAACCATTTGCATATTCGGCTAAGGTACTTTCACAATTCAAACCTAAATCTTAAACATTGAGGCCCAGAGGTAAGAAGGTATTCCTGGACTCATGCAGTGGCTCAACAATTGCCATAGAGATACGGCCTTTCTCTCTTTATCCTCCAGTATACAGATGTAGGCCTTCATCTTTATTCCTGTGGTCTCGAGGCTGTCAAGGGACTGCTTCTCCTCCAGACATCATGGCTACATTTCAGGCATGAAGAAGAAAAGAGGAACACAAGGAGCAGTACCTTCATCAGCAAAGTGAAAACTCTCCCAGAAATCCTCATCTTATGTCTAATTAGGATTGTGCCATATATCTTATCCCAACTGGAAAGAAGTTTGGGAAGGAAGTATTTTTAGCTGTTATATTGGCTTTCTGAACATAATAGAGATTCTCTAAAGGAAAAAGGAGCAATGTATAATGTGTAGACAGTTTCTGCTATATCTAGCAAAGAACACTGGGCCTGTTTCATAATCTAAAAGAAAGGTCATGCAAGTTGAATGAATATGAAGCAATAGGTTAAAAATAAGTTCCCCTTTTCCTACAAGTCTCTCTTACCTTTAAAATTACAAAGATAATTGTTCATTGGATCATTCTTCCTTAGGGTCAACTCAACGTTGAACTATTTTGTTCACTTTTTATATAAGCACTTGGTCTGCTTGCTTCCAGTATGAATGCCTGGAAGATTAGGGAGTTCTGCTCCAATATTTTTTTCCAATTCTTTTACTACTTTTCTGTCTCAGTTGGCTCCGTTTCATGGTTCAAAAGTTAAATTGTAAAAAAGGCCTAAATTTACTGGTCTAAAAATAGTTTTAAACTTATGAATATGGCTGGTTATAATATAAGGAATACTAGTTAGATATGCTACTCCTAAGAAAACAGTTCGCTTCTGTGCAGGATTCCTTCTACTTGTTGACTGCCAGAAAACCTGCAACCAAACTTGAGGTCTGCTCTGATGAGGTTTATAGGACTTCAGCAATACATTTCTTTTGGTCAGAAGTTCTTTCTTGACTCTATTTTTTCAGGTACATACAGTTTATGCTCTCTTACCATATTATGTATACATCTTCATAAGCTGTCTCCTTCTAAAAAGGTGGAATGAAAATAAACTATAATATTCCTGTATAAGTAAAGTGTTACATAGGCCAAATGTTTTCTTCACATAGTGCATTGTGTTATGAATTCTAAAAGCACACAAGAGAATTAGAACCCATGTTACTATTTGCAAAAATCATAAGTATATATACATATCCTCCTTCCTCAGGAGGAACAGTGAAGCTTAACTTGCAAATATGTAACCATTAGTGAATTTTAAGTGTAAATTAAGAGTAAACATCTGCTAGAAGGTGACAAATGGGAAATAAGTAAAAAGAGGATTTGGAAAAGGTGAATATGCGATTACTCTTGGAGGAAGAAGTGAGATATGGTTGAAAGAAGAGGGAGCCCTATAGAAAGAAAGAATGAAAGTTGATAATCACAGACACAGAGCGACCATGTCATATGGAGAGCCATAAGATTACATGACTATGTTAAAGGTCCATAAAGATGTATCAGGCTGATAAGAGCAGAGTTTAAAAGGAGACAGTAGAGAGCCCTTATGTTTGACTCAGCAAGAAAGCAAGAACCACATCATTCTGGAACAGGAAAGAGATGTGATGAAACAGTGTTTCAGGAAGATTAATTTTATAAGCACTATGAAGAATGGATTGGCATGAAACTGAATTGAAGGAGAACAGCTAGGTGTCTGTTGAAATAATCCATGTGTGAAGTTATGAGGGCCAGGACAAAAATGGTAACTGCTGAAATGGAAACAAGTAAAAAAAGTGAAGAGTCATTATATGAAGCATCAGTAGTCTCCAACTTTAAAGGGAATCCAGCTGAGAACTAGAGGTTAAACTCTCTTTTTGGCAGCATTAACCATGCTTATAATAGTGCATATGTCATTATCTATTTCTACAGATAGAGGGGTTTACAAATAATCCACATATAAGTGATATTATATAGTATTTGTCTTTCTCTGTCTGACTTATTTCACTTAGAATAATGCCCTCCAAGTCCATCCATGTGACTGCAAATGACAAAATTTTGTTCCTTTCTTTTTGGCTGAGTGGTATTCCATTGTATATAGGTATACCACATCTTCTTTATCTACTCATCTGTTGATGGACACTTAGATTGCTTCCATATCTTGGCAATTATAAATAAGGCTGTTATGAATATAGGGTGCTTGTATCTTTTAGAATTAGTGTTTTTGTTTTTTTCAGATATATACCCAGGAGTGGAATTGCTGGGTCATATGGTAGTTATATTTTTAGTTTTTTGGGAAACCTCCACACTGTTTTCCAAAATGGCTGCACCAATTTACATTCCCACCAGCAGTGTATGAGTGTTCCCGTTTCTCTATATCCTCACCAACATTTGTTATTTGTGTTCTTTTTGATGATAATCATTCTGACAGGTGTGAGATGATATCTCATTGAAGTTTTGATTTTCATTTTTTGAATGATTATACTACCCAAGGCAATCTACAGATTCAATGCAATCTGTATCAGAATACCAATGGCATTTTCACAGAACTAGAACAAATAATTTAAAAATTTGTATGAAAACCCAAAAGACCCCAAATAGCCAAAACAGTCTTGAGAAAGAAGGACAGAGCTGGAAGAATCATGCTCCCTGACTTCAGAGAATACTACAAAACTACAGTAATCAAAAAGCCATGGTACAGGCACAGAAACAGACACAATAGATCAATGGAACAAGATAGAGAGTCCAGAAATAAACCCATACACTTATGGTCAATTAATCTATGACAAAGGAGGCAAGAATATGCAATGGAGAAAAGATAGTCTCTTCAATAAGCTGTCCTGGGAAAACTGGACAGCTACATGTAAAATAATGAAATTAGAACATTCTCTAACACCATACACAAAAAAAAACTCAAAATAGATTAAAGACCTAAATGTAAGATGGAATAGTATAAAACTCCTAGAGGAAAACATAGGCAGAACACTCTTTGACTTAAATCTCAGTAATATGTTTTTTGATCTGTCTCCTAAACTAAAGGAAATAAAAGCAAAAATAAGCAAATGGGACCTAATTAAACTTAAAATCTTTTGCACAACAAAGGAAATCATTGACAAAATAAAAAAGACAATCTACTGAATGGGAGAGAATATTTGCAAATGATCTGACTGATAAGGGATTAATATTCAACACGTATAAACAGCTCATACAACTCAACATCAAAAAAACAAACAACGCAACTGAAAAATGGGCAGAGAACTGAATAGACCTTTTTTCAAAGAGGAACTGCAGGTGGCCAACAGGCATAAGTATGTTTTGTATTTTTTATTTATTTTTTAATTTTTAATTTTTTTGGCTGTGCGGTGTGGCTTGCAGGATCTTAGTTCCCCAACCAGGGATCAAAACTGTCCCCCCTGCAATGGAAGCACAGAGTTCTAACCAGTGGACTGCCAGGGAATTCCCAGTATTAGGTTTTTATAACACTTTAGGTTGAAGTTGTTTAATTTTTTACTTTAACATTCATGCAATTTTATAGAAAAAATCCTTCTTGTTTATCTTCCTTGTAGCCTGAAGTCTTGCTTAATTCATGGGGGGGAAATTAGGCTGCAGATTTTGAAGTAGTATCACAATTTAAAATATGTATGTATGTATTTATATATGTAGTCATGCATATGTAAATACATACACAAATACATTTGATGGGTTGAGGAAGTTCTCTTTCACTCCTAATTTGCTGAATTTTAATTATATTTTGAATTTTTCAAATGTTTTTCTTATTTATTGATAGATGATCATTTTATTCTCCTTTATTCTGATAATGTGGTAAATTACATTTATTTTTCCAGTATTAAACCAACTTTGCATTCCTGGTAAAAACTCTTCTTGTCATGTTGTATTAGCTTCTTACTTATATTGTTGGCTTTGATTTGCCAATACAGTTGATTCTCATTATTTGTGGTATTTTTGTTCTATAAAGTCACCACAAACATTGAGTTAGTAAATATGGAACCATTGCATTTAGGGAAGGACAAAGTTAGGCTTCTGCAAGCCTCTGGTCCCAATATTTTCCTCAACTAATCAATACTTTACCTTGTTTTGTGTGTTTTTCTATTCAAAGACACCTTATTCAATATATGTTGTTGATTCATTTACATAGAATTCATGGCTAAAGTACTATAACTTATGCTTGAACAAAGCTTATCTAACATTTGATTTTTCTCCTGAGGGCACATCACAGCCTCCTTTCACTTAACATAGATAGCAATTCAGCACTACACTTGTGGGCCATTTTAAACAGCAAAATCACCAACAAAAAGCACACGAATGTGAAAAACATAGCATTAAATGGACTGTGAAAAGGACACTTTTTTAAGTATGAAAGCTAAAACAAGAAGGCAGAATGCCACCTTATTTGACATAAGCTGGGAACATGCTCTTCTGGTGACTCAATTTTTGGCTGCTGTGTGCATATGCATGTCTGCAAATAAGCTAGAAAGCACTTCACATATTGATCTGAAGTTACAAATAAGTTTTAGCCAGTAGACAAATTCACAAATATGGAACCTGTAAATAATGAGGGTAGACTGTATTTTGGTAAGGATATTTTTACCTATGTTTATGAGTGATATTGGTATAAACTATTTTTTCTTGTAATACTTTCGACAGAGTTTAGTATGAGGTTATGCTGGCTACCTAAATAATCTGATTTTTATTCCCTTTTCTTCTTTATTCTGAAAATACTTATTTCTTCCTCATTGTTAGAGGTCATTATTGAAATGATTGGACCTGGAGCTCTATTTGTTAAAGAGTTTCTTAATATGGTTTCAATTTTTTAAGTAGACACAGCGCTAATTATATTTTTAAGTTTTTATTTCTTCTGTGTTTAGCTAATTGTGTTTTTAAAAGAACTTACCTATTTTTTCTAACTTATCAAAAGTGTTGGCATATACTTTTTCATAGTATTCATTTACTTTTCCTGTGATATCTATAGGATCTATAGTAATGTCTTTCTCAATTCTTTTATTATTAATTTGTTCTTTCAGTCTCTTCTTGCTCAGTCTTACTAGCTGCTTATCACTTTTATTACTCTTTTCAAAGAACCAATTTTTGAATGTGTTGACTACTGTTTCTTCAATTTCTAATTTATTTTCATCATTTTTTTTCTTTAATGACTTTAATTTTTACTTCTTTTGTAATTTCTTTCTTTTTTTTTTTTTTTTTGGCTACACTGTGCAGCATGTGGAATCTTAACTCCCCAACCAGGGATCCAACCCGTGCCCCCTTCAGTGGAAGCATGGACCCCTAACCACTGGACCACCAGGGAATTCCCTTTTGTAACTTCTTAAGGTTAAAAACTGGAATCATTGACTTTGCATTATTTTTTTTCTAGTAGAAACATTTGTATTTTTAACTTTGCTTCTCACTGCTGTTTTAATTGCATCCCACACATTTTAATACCTTATGATTTTATTTTCATTCAGTTTAAAATATTTTCTAATTTTTCTTTTGATTTCTTTTGTAACCTATTTCTTACTTGAAATGTTTGAAAAATATCTATATATTAGTTTGCTATTGATTTCTAAATTAATACAACTGTGTTTAGAAAATGTTCTCTGCATTATTTCAGTTCTTTGAAATTTATTTAGACTTGTTTTATAGCATTTCTGAGCTCATTGAGTACATGTCCACTCATGTACTCAACATTTTAGTATATTTTTGAGATCTTCTATACATTCTTTAAATTCATGTCTAAATAGACTATTGAGGTACCCTTTTGGTTAGTTTTTGCATGGTATATTTTTCCCATTCTTTACTTCTAAACTTTCAATGTCTTTATATTGATGGTTTGCCTTTTTTAAACAGCAGATATTGTGGTCCTTTTTTTTTTAAGTCTTACAAATATTGTCTCTATTAAGATAACTGAGTTTATTTGAATTAGGTTTATTTCTACTTAACCTATTGACTGATATATGTAGTTTTAAATCTCTTGAATAATTTTCTTTAGCATTTCTTTTAGTTTGGGCCTGAGGGCAACTAATTATATCTGTACCAATTTTACTTGCATAAGAACATTTTTCACCTTTCTTTTTTGAAGATAAAAACCCCAAAGTGGATTTTTGTTGGCAGTTATTTTACTAGAATGCTAAAATTGTACTTTCACTGAAATTACCTTTTTCTTGAAAAATCTGGTTTCCATCATATTGCTGCTTCTCTAAAAATATTATGCATCTCTTTCTCTGTTTTTCATTGGTATTTTTCTCTCTGGGGTTAGTAGTCAGTTTACTGTTCTGTGCCTATGGGTATATTTCTTTGCATTCATCATACTTGATATCTTTTATCAGTTTGAAAATTTTTTAGTCAATTTCTGTTGAAATATTGTTTCTTGCCCCCATTTCGCTATGTCTTTCCCAATAGAACTGAAATCCCACGGTATATTCAATAATGTTATCATGCCCTATTTGTTATTTATCTTTTCCAATTTTTTTCACCTATGATTTTCCAGGATGTATTAATTGATTCATCTTTCAATTCAATAACCATTGTTTTGTGTGTCAAATCTGTTGCTAAATCTGTTTACTAAATTTTTAAGTTTATTTTATTTTTATAAATCAAAAAGATACAATTTTGCATTGCCTTTGTCTGATTAGCAGACATTTGGTCCTGTCTAAAACCTTTCAACATGGACCAAACATACCCATGGACATTTTGAGCAGGGCTAAATTTCAAGGACCTTTTTGTGGACCAAATGTCTTCTGGACATTTTGGACAAGACCAAATGTCCTGCAAGGCCTGTGTCTTCTTTGTATAGATTTAAGATTCTGATGAGATTCTCTTTATTTTAATTTATTGTATTAAACATATTAATTATAGTGATTTTAAAAGCTAATATCTGATTTACGTGTTTCTTTTCTTTTTTTTTAATTGCAGTGTAGTTGATGTACAATGTTGTGTTAGTTTCACATGTACAGCAAAGTGATTCAGTTGTAGCTACATATGTATTTATTTCTTTTCAAATTCTTTTCCCTTATAGCTTATTACAAAACATTGAGTATAGTTCCCTGTGCTATACAGTAGGTCCTTGTTGGTTATCTATTTTATGTATAGTAATGTATATCTGTTAATCCCAAACTCCTAATTTATCTCTCCCCAACCCCTTTCCCCTTTGGTAACCATAAGTTTGTCTTCTATGTCTGTGGGTCTATTTCTGTTTTGTACATAAATTCATTTGTATCATCTTTTTTAGACTCTACATATATGTGATATCATATGATGTTTGTCTTTCTTTGTCTGACTTACTTCACTTAGTATGTAATCTCTAGGTCCATCCATGTTGCTGCAAATGGTATTATTTCATTCTTTTTTGCATTATCTAGTTTTTCTTTTGCTTTTATTTTATCCTGTTTCTTGCCAAGCCTAGTCATCTTTTTTGAATGGTAATCATTTTATATAAAAATGATAAGGCTACATATGTTGTGGTATTCCCCAACAAATAATTTGTTTCTTTTGGACATTATGTAACAAATTAACAGAGCATAACAGAGGCTGGTGTGTCTCAAATTTGTTCTTATTTTTAGGCATGGTCTTTCTACTTTCTCAACTGGAAGGGTTTTACTAGGGCTACAACACCTTGGAAAATCCCAGTCTCCAATTTTTGTCTCCAAAGCACTGTGAGACTATTGAGTTTTTCCATTTAGCTTGCCACTTTCCATGCTCAGCATTTTTGCTCATGCATTTTGACCTACCTATGTTTATCTGAGAAGCCAGCAAATGCCATATGAAACAATTGCGTATAGAATGCAGGCAGTATTTCAACGTGTTTTCTTTCTGGGATCTTGGTGTTGTAAATCCTATGTACCTTGATGATCCTAAATTTCAGTTTTTTTCCCCCCAGACCAGTGAGACTACTACAAATTCTAGGTCACTAAATTCTGCTAGACCTCTGTGTTTCATATTGTGAATCAGCAAATATCCAGAAAGGATAAAACAGGACAAAAGTATGCCTGATCTTGATTATTTTCATTCTCATTAGAATGCTGGCCACTCAAACTCTAAATGCCCTAAATTTTCTCTATTGCTTTTCTTTAAAATCCAAGTTCTCTATATATCCTGGATATTAATTCCTTGTCAAATAAATGATTTCCAGATTTTTCTCCCATTCAGTGGGTTGCCTTTTTGCCCAGTCAGTATTTTCTTTTGATGCATAAAAATTTTAAATTTCCATGAAGGCCAATATACATATTTTTTCCTTTTTTGACTATGCTTTTGGTATCATACACAAAAAATCATTGCCAAATTCAATGTCATGAAGATTTTGTCCTATGTTTTCTTCAAACTGCTTTACAGTTTTAGGTCTTACATTTAGACCTTTGATCCATTTTACATTTATTTGTATATTTAGTGTTAGGTAAGCATCTAATTTCATCCTTTGCATGTGGATAGCCAGTTTTCCCAGCATCATTTATTGAAAAGACTGTCCTTTCCTCATTGAATGGTCTGGGCAAAAATAACTTGACCATATATATGGTTTATTTCTGGAATCTCTTTTTTATTTCATTAGTCTTTGTCTGTCATTATGTCATTACCACACTGTTTTAATTGTTGTGGCTTTGTGTTAAGTTTTGAAATCAGGAAATGTGAGTCCTGAAATGCATTATATGTTTCTTTTGAAAATTGTTTTAGATATTTTAAGTTCCTTGAGATTTACCTCCTTGGTTAAATTTATTCCTAAATATTTCATTGTTTTTGATGTTATTATGAATGGGATTGTTTTCTTTATTTCTTTTTCAGACAACTCATTTTTATTATGTAGAAATGCAATTGACTTTGTATGTTGAGTTTGTATCCTGCAAATTTATTGAATTCATCTATTAGTTCTAACAGCTTTTTGGTGGAGTCTTTAGGATTTTCTATATATAAGATTAAGTCACCTGCAAGCAAAAACAATTTTACTTCTTCCTTTCTGATTTTAATATCTTTTATTTATTTTACTTGCCTGACTGCTCTGGTTAGGACTTCTAGTACTATTTTGCATAGGAGTAGTGACACAAGTGTGCACCCTTGTGTTTTTCTTGATTTTAGAGGGAAGCTTTTAAACTTTCGCCATTCTATATGACATTAGCTGTAGGCTTGTCATAAATGGCCTTTATTATGTTGAGGTATGTTTCTTCTATACTGAATTTATTGATAGTTTTATAATGAAAAATGTTGAATTTGTCAAATAAATTTTCTGCATCCATTGAGATAATCAGATGATTTTTATCCTTTATTCTGTTGATGTGTATCACATGTATTGCTTTCTATATGTTGAACTATCTCTGCATTCCAGGGATGAAACCTACTTTATCATGATGTATGATCCTTTTAATGTACTGTTGAGTTTGTTTTGCTACTATTTTCTTGAGAATCGTTGCATCTATATTCATTAGGGATATTGGCCTATAGTTTCCTTTTATTTTAGTGTCCTTATCTAGCTTTGGTATGAAGATTATGCTAGCCTCATAAAATGAGTTTGGAAGTGTTCCCTACTCTTCAAAGTTTTGGAACAGTTTGAGAAGAATTGGTATTAATTCTTCTTTAAATGTTTTATAGGATTCACCAGTGAAACCATCTGGTTTTTGGCTTTTTTGTTTTGGGAGGTTTTTTTTTTTATTAATTATTTATTTTTGGCTGTGTTGGGTCTTCGTTTCTGTGCGTGGGCTTCCTCCAGTTGCAGCGAGCGGGGGCCGCTCTTCATCGCGGTGCACGGGCCTCTCACCATCGCAGCTTCTCTTGTTGCAGAGCACAGGCTCCAGACGCGCAGGCTCAGTATTTGTGGCTCACGGGCCCAGTTGCTCCGCGGCATGTGGGATGTTCCCAGACCAGGGCTCAAACCCGTGTCCCCTGCATTGTCAGGCGGACTCTCAACCACTGCACCACCAGGGAAGCCCCTGGGAGGTTTTTGATTACTGATTCAATCTCTTACTCATTAGTGTATTCAGATTTTCTATTTCTTCATGATTCAGTCTTAGTAGATTATGTTTCTAGAAATTTATTTATTTATTCTAGGTTATCTAATGTGTTGCTGTATATTTGTTCATAGTAGTCTTGTATGATCCTTTTTATTCCTGTGGTATCAGTTGTAACATTGCTGTAGACTGAAGATGGGTACAGTTGCAGGCTGGGCTTTGTGATCCTGTGTACCACTGGCACTGCTCCACTGTTGGGCAAAGTCACTGGCTGGTCTCTTTGGTGAGGAAGGTCCTTTGTTTCCTGCAGTTGGTGGTGTTAAGAGGCTGTGCTCCTTAGTTGGGAAGGGCCACTATCCAGGTTCCCTCATGGAATGGGACCTCAGGCTATGCTAAATATTTGGATGGGATCACTGGCTGGGATCCCTGCCAGTGGATCCCACTGGTGGGAAGCTGCATTCAGCAATCAGATAAGGTCATAGTCTGGGCTCTGTTGTGGGATGGGACAGTAGGCTGGGCTCTGTGGCTGGGAGGTACTAGAGGCTGGGTTCCCAGGATCATTCTTAGGGCTCCTTGATTTGGCAGGACCAGAGGTTATACCTAAAAGATGGATAGGAGTGCCCCTTGGCTTCCTGCCCATGTGCAACTATAGTATGGGCTCAGTGGCTGCCTGGATTCTCAGATCAGGCTTCCTGGTTGGACAGCACTGGAGGCTATACTGGGCATTTGGGTGGGGCTGCAAATTTGCTTCCATGCCTGAGCAGGGCCATAGAACAGGCTGGTAAATTCTTTGGCTGAGGACTCCAAGCCAGGCAGAACTGCCCACTGAGCTCCCTGTCCAGACAAGACCACCCAGCAGATGGGCAGAACTGCTGGCTGGGATCTTCACTGGGGTGCAGATGTGAAGACCTATGCAATCTGTCAAGATCTGAGCACTGGTTGCTATAAGGCCTGCCCCATTTCTTTGTTTCTATTTAGTCCTCAGTGATCAAGCTCAGCAGATTTCCCCAATGATCCTCATGAGCAGAGACCCAAGAGGGCCTCCTGGAAAACCTCCTGCAATACTGGGGAAGCTGGATATCCTCCTTGGGTTTCTTTTATTTCCCATTGGAGAAACCACAGGCCCCAGGGGGTCCTCTTGGTGTCAGGCACTATGTCAGACTGGTGGGGCAATGCGCTCAAAATGTGGCATCTCCTCTTACCCTTCTATGAGTATCTGTAGTCCAGGGAGTTACTTCAGCCTCACCCCAGATTCTGGGATTTTCACAATGATGTCTTGTCTATGGATAGTTGCTAGTTAGTCTTCTTTTGAGAGGGACTAAAGTCAGGAGTAACCTATGTCACCATCTTGCTGACATCACTCTGAAACTGGCATGAAGTTTAACACATTATCTTAGATTTTATGAAAGATGCCAAACCATTCTATACTTTTTGTTGTTACTTCTCAATTGTGTCAGAATTCAGGCAGAAAAAAAAAAATGTTATCCATTCTTTATTAGTTGCATCCCCAAACTTCAACCAAAGGAAATTAATTTATCTGCACCTCAACATCCTCATGCATAAACTAAAATTTATTACCAAGTGTCATATACTATATCATGTTTTCTACATATTTTGACTAATGTAATCCTTTATAGCTTCACTATGAGGAAACTTAAAAGTATGAGGAATTTAAATAACTCACCTGAAGTCTCATGGATAGTAAGTAGAAAAGCCAGCATTTGGATCCAGGCTGCCTAGTTCTAGATCCTGAATTCTTAACCAAGATAGCACTATTTCACATGCTTACCGTAAAGATTAAATACAATAATTCATGCAAAACATTTAACACAGTACCCAGTGCATGAGATGTTTAATAAGTGATGTGGTATTTATTTTTGTTATCAGTACTTTTGCAAGCTGAGTTTATCAGAAGATCCCCATGTATAAAGAAAAGAGAAAATACTTTGGAGCAAGAGAAATCTAAATCCAAATTGCAACTTCGCAATTAATTACACAATAATCTTCAACGAATTACTTAAGCTTTCTGTATCTCAGTTTTCTTTGCTGTAAAATGAGTATTAATAAATTTCATAAGATTTTTATAAATCATTCATTTAGCAAAGTTTACAAACTTCTATTATATGTACAATTCCAAACACTGAGAATATAGCATGAATTAATTCTAGAATATAGAATGAAACAGACAAAAATCTGTTTCTCAACATTCAAGTGATGATAACGTATGACACACTATAAGCACTCAGATTTGCATTTTAAAAATTAAAATTTTAAATCTTCCTTTTCAATTTAATGAGTCTTAAAACTCCTATTCTGTTGAAATTTGGCAGAAAAATGTCAATCTACATAAGTGATGTAATCTTTTTTGATCTGATTTTTAATTCTGTAACTTTTAGATTTCAGAAAAGGAAATAGTACTGTATATAATCATTACCAGATAATTTTACTTACTGATTTCTTTATTATCCACCTTATTTCCCCAAGTATTTATAGTTCCTGTTCTGTATTTAGTCATATTTGTAAACCTACTGAATAATCACTTAAATTGCTTTCTCAATTAACTATCCAACAGAAATCTCCGTTGAGCTATGATTTGATCTAAGAACTTCTGTGATGGCTGCAATGGTCTTGAATATGTATTTTACCAAGTACTTTACTTGAAGTTTGCTCTAGCTATCTGGTAAGTTCTCATAGGTGCTTGGATAATTCTTATTCTAGCTGATAAATATGCTTTGAGTAGTGTCCCTTTAAACTGAAAATACGCCTGCCTTATTAGCACTGTAACTGACAAACTTCTTAGTTAAGCTGTAAATTCCAGCAATGATATAGTTTATGGGTGCTCAAATGTTGTAAACCTTTTCCTTCCACTATGTTTCAAATTTTGCTCTTAAGTATTACAGACTCCAGTGGTAATAAACGTTTTTAAAAATCATGAAGTTATTTATCTTAAAAATGATCTTAGGAGACCCTCTAATATCACCCACACTTTATTCCTTTAAATTGAGAAGCTCCTTGCTGGATCACTTGGGGAAAAACGGGATCCAAGACAAGATTTTAATCCAGTGTCATTTCCTCTATACAATCCCTATGCTCTGTTCTCTGGGGAGGTCTACCTCTTCCTCTCTTCTCATTTTTCTCATTTCTATTCTCACTTTTTTGCTCTTTCTTTGTTCTTTCTACGTAATTTTAGTTCTATTTTATGGCTTTAAAGTTCTTTTCCCTTCTCCTTCTGGGTTCCTCTCATCATCACATTTATTCACAGTTCTATGTTTGTTGTGTGACAAATAAGTTGCAAGATTTTCAAGAAGCAAATTGGTTCCATGTATGTGAATTACCAAAGTAGCATAAAACAGCTTTATAGAAAGTTAAAAATCAAAGCAAAAAGACTGGATACTTATAAAAATAGGTAGAAAACAGGTAGAT
Source organism: Balaenoptera acutorostrata (assembly GCF_949987535.1). Taxonomy (NCBI): domain Eukaryota; kingdom Metazoa; phylum Chordata; class Mammalia; order Artiodactyla; family Balaenopteridae; genus Balaenoptera; species Balaenoptera acutorostrata. The sequence goes on from NC_080074.1 coordinate 93,088,601, forward strand.
CATGAGTGAATTAAGGTGTAGGAAAACATCTCATAGACAAAGAAATAAAAATTAGAGAAACTTAGCTGTCAGCTATCAAAGTGTCAGGTGCTTTGCAAATATTCTTTAAATATTTTTGTAACATCCTCCAGTTGTTCTTATTGAGGAAAATTAATCTCAGACAATTCTGTAATATATTACTTAACATTATGCAACTACTTGTCAGAGCTGGGAATCAAATTTTGGTTGGTCTTTCTCCAAAACTCCGTGTTCTTTTTAGCTCATCATCCTTTCCATGGTGGCCCCAAATTATTTCCATAGAGGGAACTATGGTGAGGTTGGTTATTTGGCTAATTATAATGCCTAAAACATTTTCAATGAAAGTGAGGAGAGTAAAATCAACTCAGTCAAATCAAGTTGATCATTATTTTCTTTTGATTTTGGTACATTAGCTTGCTACCTAATTGGCTAGTGGTTGGAACTGATTGACAGGTGTGATAAAACTCATTAAATCAACTCTTGTGAAAAAGGAAATGCTTGCTATCTAAACATGGTATTAAGCTCAAGGATTCTCATATATGTTACAATTTACTCAATCTCCAGGGATGGAAGTCAACTTTGCATATGAAAGAGTCCACAGAAAAGCATAACATGTGTCCCATGACAGCAATTTCCAATTATTAAGCTCCGGCATACTCTATGTGAGTACTTATTCTAAGATGTACAACAAATAATGCATTGATAATGAGAATCCTGATGATTGCATATGATTTTTCAAAAGTAACAAATTAGAGAAGATTAAAGATTTTGCCTGAAACCAAGTCACTTGCTTTCATTTGCAATAGTGAATGTTGAGAGACAATTATGTGTTCCTTGTGTTTCTGCAAATGTTATGAGCAAAGACACTAACTGCCCTTTGCTCTTGACTATGTTTCAAGTGTAATTGTATAGTGAACACCTATGGAAGACTGCAACAACATCTGCCTCTGGGGCAATAGTCAGGCATATTTGCTGTCAACTATTGGGTGGGCCTAAATGTTCATTTGTTTTTTTCCATAAAATGACTCTAGTAGCACTCAGTTGTCTTTAACTTAATTCGTAACAATTTTGTTAGATTGTATGTGACAGCTGTCATATCAGCGTGCATTTAAAAAGAGACATCAAAATTGGTGAATTTTTGTGTAGCCATGTGTGTATATGGTGGGATTGGAAGGGAGTCCGCTATCATGACCTCCTTCTGGAAAACCAAACAATTAATTCCAAAAAGTACTGCTCCCAATTAGACCAACTGAAAGCAGCACTGGACAAAAAACATCCAGAATTAGTCACCAGAAAACACATAACCTTCCATTAGGATAACACAAGACCACATGTTTCTTTAGTGACCAGGGAAAAACTGTTACAGCTTGGCTGGGGAGTTCTGATTCATCTGCTATATTCACCAGACATTGCACCTTTGGATTTCTATTATTTAAGTCTTTACAGAATTCTCTTCATGGAAAAATTTCAATTCTCTGGAAAACTGTAAAAGGCACCTAGAACAGTTCTTTGCTCAAAAAGATAAAAAGTTTTGGAAAGAAGGAATTATGAAGTAGCCTGAAAAATGACAGAAACAAGTGGAACAAAAGGGTGAATACGTTGTTCAGTAAAGTTTTTGGTGAAAATGAAAAATGTGTCTTTTACTTTTACATAAAAACCGAAGGCACTTTTTGGCCGACCCAATATAAAAGCTGCAGGTTCCCTAAAAACAGGCTCCTGTCTTTAACCTTATTGACGAGTGCATTTATTACCTGGCTCTATTCATGCTGCCCTGCGGGGATTAGGGTTCAGGGAATCAGTATGAAAATGTGGTAGTCTGGCTATTGCTATTATTATGAGTAGGAAGTTGTCCTCTGACTCTGACCCAGGAGATTTGTGTCTTTTACTAACATCCATGAAACTGTGGCAGGCTAACATGTCACCTTGCAAGTAGGGTAAACTCTTGCCACCTCAGAGTTTAGACAGTGAGCAGAAAACTTGCTGCTAAATATACTTCTAGAAAATAATAGCAGGCAGTTGCCAGAGGAAGCAGATGAGAGAAGGGATAAGCTTAAAATCTTTTCATACGGTTGCTTAGGTTTAGATCTCTGTGATCCTGGACTTGTTATTTCAACTTACCTGGTCTAAAGGTTATCATAAAAGTGATTCATTATTTAACATGCTGTTATTTGTATTTCAAATTTCTTTTTGTCTACTATTTTAGAACCAAATTTGGAGGGGAGGTCTAAATTTCTTTTTAAAAAAGCGTTCTTTAATATGTTTCATTTTATCAAATTTTTAATAGTACTAATCTACCAAAGACTGTATAGCTCATGTCCAGTAGAAAAGGCAATAAAAATTCAGATTTGTTGTCAAAATCAGTTGTGAGTCAATATTATAGTTAAAAAAACCAAACAAATTAAACTCCTTGTTTGAAAATATTATCTTTATTTTATATTTCTTAATTTAGTTCAATTTCCACGTATTTGTATTCACTATTATTTTCTCAGCTGTTTTTAAAAACTCATTGATTTATTTATAAGAAATGTGTCATTACATGTTCAATTTTCAGTAGAAATATCCTGGGAAATCAGATACACAATAGAATATATTTGGCCTGTAAAATACTTGCCATAAAAATTAAAATTTGCATTATTTATTTATTTTTAAATTTATTTTATTTTTATTTATTTTTGGCAGTGTTGGGTCTTTGTTGCTGTGTGTGGGCTTTCTCTAGTTGCGGTGAGCGGGGCTACTCTTTGTTGTAGTGCATGGGCTTCTCATTGCGGTGGCTTCTCTTGTCGTGCAGCACGGGCTCTAGGTACGCGGGCTTCAGTAGTTGTGGCTCGCGGGCTCTAGAGCGCAGGCTCAGCAGTTGTGGCGCACGAGCTTAGTTGCTCCGTGGCATGTGGGATCTTCCAGGACCAGGGTTTGAACCCATATCCCCTGCATTGGCAGGTGGCTTCTTAACCACTGTGCCACCAGGAAAGCCCTAAAATTTGTATTGTTTAAAACTAACATTAACATGAAACAGAATCTAATAGTCTGATCAACCTGGATGTCAAATTGTGTAGCAACAAATGTGTTTTCTCTGTTTAGATCATTAACATGTGATGTTGATTTGTGGTAGGCAGTCTTTATGTACTCTGCAAATAAATTTAAGTTAGTTGTCTAGAGAAAATTTGACCCTTTCTCAGAGAAAAAGCTTGTTACATTAGAACATTTCGGATTTAAGTAGTCAATACCAAGAACAGCATGTTGTTTCAACCCCAAATTCTCTCTCTTTGTGCTGACAGTTGAAATCTTGATGTACTTACTTGGAACATTTAATCATCTCCTTAACCCTACTCTCTGCAGTATTTTTCTGTAGAATGTTCTATGTTGCAAACTTTATAACATAAAACATTAGTGAGTGTGTGAGGAACCTTAGAAAGTGTGAATATCACTTTCATAGATTTCTTCACAGTCTTTCTTTGGTGCCTGCTACTAAATCCACTTAATCAGCACCCTGATAAATGGTGCATCCACTTAATTGGAATAATTGCCAAGGAGAAGAATCGGTGTAGTTCATTTCAATGACTCCAAACAATGGATAAATTGCACACAGAGTCCATTTAAATAGCCCCCCTTATGTTGTCGATAGGCCTAAAACAGGTGTGAATCGGTATTTGCCAGCACAAACTTCCCACTGTGTAACCTTTTTTTGGCATCATGCTGCTTTCCTGTTCTACTACAGCTGCTAAATTAGGTTATCTTACTTTGGATGAAAAAGTTAAAGTCCTTGAAGCTCTGATTCCTCAGTAACATCATCACATGAGCAATACACCAAAAATAAAAGCAAGAAGTCAGTATTCTGAGAAAGAGTAATTGAGTAATTAGATCCTGAAAGAGAGACATGACATACAGTCAACATCTTTTTTTTTTTTTTTTAGTATATTAAGACTCAATTTTTATTTTTATTTTTTTTAATTTATTTATTTATTTATGGCTGTGTTGGGTCCTCGTTTCTGTGCGAGGGCCCTCTCCAGTTGCGGCAAGTGGGGGCCACTCTTCATCGCGGTGCGCGGGCCTCTCACCATCGCGGCCTCTCTTGTTGCGGAGCACAGGCTCCAGACGCGCAGGCTCAGCAATTGTGGCTCACGGGCCCAGCTGCTCCGCGGCATGTGGGATCTTCCCAGACCAGGGCTCGAACCCGTGTCCCCTGCATTAACAGTCAGACTCTCAACCACTGCGCCACCAGGGAAGCCCCCAACATCTTTTTTTTTAAAGCTCAAAACACTACATATCAGAATAATTCTCAGGCTTCTAATAAGAACAGAACACCAGGGCACTTACATCTCAATATATACATCTCCTGCAAATTTTTTTAGAACCTTAGAAGAGTTTTTCAGAAGAGGAGCTAGATGGCAAAATATCTGTTTCTAATTTCTGGTTTGTAGGTTGTATATATGGGTATGACCTTCTGATAGTCAAGAGGAGTTATTAACACATTTATTTCTTTCAGAATCTGTGCTAATTAAGCATATTCTACTATATTTCTTCCAGTATTTTTTTTTAAAACTAAATCCATATGTAAAATGTCTCTGTCTTCCTACTTGTTTGTTTGTTTATCTTGTGAAAATGTTTGCTGAAATCTGTTCATGAAAGAGGTTGAGACTGGAGAGCCAAGATTAGGAGGGAGGAGAATTGGGATTCATTTCCCCTGGAGTTGCTGATGTACTTTCTCACTGTAAACTTTGGCATCCTTCAAAGTGATGGACTTCGTGAAACTCTAGAAGGGAAAGATAGGAGGCATGCTAAACATCATTTCACCCAAAGTTCTTATTTTAGGGATGAGAAATTTAAATCCTAGACAGACTTCAGTTTGTTTCAAGTTTTCTCAACTGGTTAGTGGTAGTCAGGCTTCTTGGGTCCTTTTCCAAGAACCTTTGTGTTCTACTCTACCTCCATATGACAGTAGCTATTTGCTCAAACATTGAATAGATAATGGACATTGAAGAGTGGAAACTCTATGTATTTATTAACCTACTGTAGGGTTTTACAAGCTTCTGCATTCTAAGCATTTATTCATACAGTCATTTTCTCACCCATTTATGCATTCCCTCAGCAAAATGTATGAGTACTTGCTGTCTTTCAGGCACAGTGATGGGCCTCAAAGATTCTAAAGCCAAATCCAGCCTCTGTACCCCAACACCAAATTAAATCTCGGAGACAGAGTTTTGGGTGAAGTAGAAAAGAATAGCTTTATTGCTTTGCCAGGCAAAGGGAGCCACAGAGGGCTAACGCCCTCAGAACTGTGTGTCTCAACCTGGAAGGAGTAGTGAGAAGTTTTATAGTAATGGTTCAAAGAGAGCGTGATCTACTCATAGACATTCTTCTGATTGGTTGGTGGTGAGGTAAGTGGGAGTCGGCATCATCAACCTTCTGGTTCCATCCAGTCTGGGGTCTATGTGCTTGTGGACAGCATACACATTCATTTCTCCCACCTGGTGGGAGTTTTAATATCTTCAAGAACAGCTCAAAAGTATTGTTATGTATATCCCTTGATGGGCAGGACCTTGCCCCAAGGCCTCACTATTGTTTCTTTTGACTGTTCCTCCCTTGTCTCTGCATCTCCTCCCTTCCATAATTAGCAACTGTTTGAATCTGCTTGTTGGAACTCAAGGAAGGTCATGGAGGCTGAATGAAGCCTATTTCCTGTAATCAAGAAGTGGGAACACAGAAAGGCTTTTGTGCCCAGGAGCCCCACAGGGTCCTGCTCAGTATCAAGTCTACAAATTACAATGTCCTGGCCTTCAGGGATTTTACGGCCAGGGGATTGCTCCTAGTATGTGGGGGATGATAAATTTAATTACTACTCTGTTGCTTAATAGGCTTTGCATAACATCTCATTTAATCTTCACCACAGTCTTAGGAAAAATGTATTATTGACATCATTATGTAGAAGAGAAAAATGAGATTCAAACCTGTGAAGCCAGTAAGTGGCAAAGGCAAGTTTCAGATCTGTCTGACCTCATAGTCCAAATTTTTTTCTCTAGCCCATGCCAACTCCCACTGGAGTTGATAAAAAGGGGCCTGAAATTTAATCAGTATCTATCTACCTCATAGCTTTGTTAATTATAGGAAAATTTGGTTGTGGAAAATGCATGTATTCCTCCTGTGAAAAGCTAACCTGTTCATTCAGGAGTGGGATGGCCTCCCCTAACAGTACAGCCATGGTTGAGCTCAGGACACAGAGCTGAAAGAAAAGGAACTGAGACATTTCCTTCCATTCTAATCAATAAACTAAACTCACGTATGCTCTCCTCTCAACACTTTCCAGTTTTTAAGAAGATAAAAAGACACCCTTGAATATAGAGGTTTAATGTCACATTTGTTTAGCATTTCCTTTGGATGTCATGGCCAGTTCTTGAAGGGGTGGAACCTGAAATAAACCACGCAACATCACTAGGATTGCCAAAGAAAAATGTATACAGGTGAACAACAAAGGCAACACTGCAAAAGAAATGGACTAATCAAAGGGCAACATGCAGACCTGAGCAGAAAAAGAGGTCCTCATTATATGTACGAGACCCAGTTACATATATATGACCATCAGTCAACAGGGGCAGCAAATCACAAAGTCTCAAAGTCACTGCATCTTACCTAGAATGTGGAGCAGGATGGAGATCTATGGGGTAAGACCTGAGAATCAGAGCCCATGTAGCACTTCTGATCAACACTTTGAACGTAAATATGCAAACAATATTGTAGGTTTTAATCTTACAATCTACTGAACTGAACAAATATTTAATGAGTATTAGATTACACTTGCCATGCCCAGCTCTAAATTTATTTCCATGAAACACATTGCAAGAAATTACACTTTAATTTATCTGTTTCAAACATTGACAAAAAGGGACACTGTATTGCCCTACAACATTTTAATTGTAATTATTTATTTGTATACTTTTGCTTCACAAAAACATATCTATAGCCTTTAAAAACTGAAACATCAAAATGTATTTGGATTAAAGGGAATTTTTTTGAAAAATATCTAATGTAACAGCATCATTTTTGAACAGATGGCAAATCTAAACTTTTATTTTTGCAACTGCACATATTGTTAACACTTGACCTGGTATGTTCCCTTTGGATAATGATTGTAATATGACAAAGAGAAGAAAAAACAACTAAAACTATTATCCTGTTAGCAACTAAGATTAATTTTATATAGCAAAGCATTGCTAAATAACCTGGCAAAACGTGAAGTATTTTGTATATCTATTTTAGGAACATAAACTAGTCATTACAAAGGATAGTGACAAGCAGGTATGTTGCAAATTTCAGATTAATTAAAATGCTGTTTAACAAGCCCTATTAGAATGCAAACGTTTTTCATGATTGCTGTCACAAGCTGGGTTTCAGTTTTATTTGCTGGGTTTCCTATCCATTTAAGCCTTTCTATTACCCCATACCCAGCCTCCATTCCTTTGCATTGAAGTGAACCCAAGCACAGCAACATTAGCCTAATGCATGAGAACAATGAGGTGAGGAAAAAGAGACTAAAGAAGTAAGTCTAATTACTCTAGTTTCATAGAATAAGCTTTTAAGGCTAAGTTCACACTAGGGCAATTACCCACCTAATTGCTCTAGTTTGAAGCTGGTTTGAAAAGATGTTTTCAGCAATGTGAGGAGAAAACATGCAAATTCAGTGGATTGGGTTGATCCCTATTGCCCTTTTTAGTAAAGAAAAAACCCTTGAAGTATTGAGATGACGTTCCTTGAGCATACTTCAATGTACCAGAAGGCCTTTCTGGATAGACAGCAAGGCAGTGTGGAATCACATCTAAATCCATGCACTGACGTTACTCTATAGCAACTGACCAGTGAATAGAAAAAAGAATGCCTCTAAAAATACATAGCCTCCATTTCTCGAGATGAATCTGGCAACATAAAAGATAATGGATTTTTTTTAAATTTGAAAACCCTTTTTTATTTTGTTTAAGAGTATTCTCAAAAGTTATGCCCTAATATAGTGGGTTAGTTTTATAACCTAAGCCCGTTAAACTGCAAGGTCTATGTATCTGAGTTAGAGCTTATTGATAAAAATATCCAGTGGGATGCAGTTCTCAAATAATATCTGATGCAAAGTGTGTTTGGAAGGAAGGAAAGAAGGAAGGGAGGAAGGGAGAGAGGAAAGGAAAGGAAGGAGGAAGAGTGAGAGAGGGAAGGAAGGAGGGAGGGAGGGATAAAAAGTGGAGGTGAGGTTGAAGCTAAAACTACATATAAATTGGTGGGGGAGGTGAGTCCTGACCAATGTAAAGTCCATGCCTTTGGCAGAGCACATGCTGCTATGGGTTGGTATCTCTTTCAGGAACTACTTGGATATGAAGACAAAGATATATAAAGAGAATTATTCAAAGCAAGGGTAGATTTAGGGCTGAAGAAATTGTCATGTAAGCCAACCTCCTCATTGTAATACGAAGAAATCTAAATTTTAGAGAACTGTCAGTGTCACAGGAAGAATTAATAGTACAGCCTGTTCTCAAATCCGGGTCTCCTGACTGCCAGTCTGTCTAGTAACAGTTTACAGATGGGAAAAATAAATGGAAATCTGTCCAGGTTAGTATACTGAGTTAGAAAAAAAGCAGAAATGCCTTTTAACTGCAGTCTACCTTTAGGGAAACCAGAAGGTGAGTAAAAACTCTATATAAAATACGGTACTTAGTCCAATAAGTCAATAGGTAAGAAATGCTGAAGGAGAGCTACAGAAAAGATATTATGAAGAATAAAAATAATTGAAAAAAAAAATCAGGTCTTTAACAGAGCAATGGGGGTTTATGTTCTGATTTAATGCTGAATTTTTGTTTTTTGTTTTCACATTCTCAAGATTACCTAAGTATGCTAGGTGCTTTTAAAGAAGTAAAGGCAGGATGCTTAAACCATATACTTGATTCCACTGTATCATGTAGCTTGTCACTTTTCTTCTGATGTCTGCCTCTGTGATAAAGAGGAACAAAAGAAAGTGAAATTAAGGTAGCAGACAGACACAATAAGGAAAGGGATGTTTGGCTCTTTAACTTACAAGGCCGTATCTTTATAAAGAGTAACTAGAAAGATGCTTTCTTCAAACTTAAGAGTAAAGAGAAAATTTTTCTATGGCTCAAAATAGTTAAGAAATCATAAGAAAGACAACAAATTGAACCTCTATGTTGAAAACTTTTGTTCTAATTGTATTATTTTAAAACTTGTGATTATGCTTAGCTCTTTCAAAGATTCAAGGAAAAGGAAAATAACTAATGTATTCTTTTTGATTCCCTTGATGATTATTAAGGAAAAGCTGTCCTTTTTAAACCAAGGATGGTGAATATCTGGTACAAATGTTCCTATTTCCTATTGTTTCATCCATCATAGATATTACTAATCACTATATTAGAGATAATTGATTGTTTTTTTGTTGTTGTTGTTAGCTCGTCAACCCTGCTTTAGACCAGTTGTCAGCAAACTATTTTTCTAAAGATTCAGATAGTAGATATTTCAGCTTTGTAGGCCATCAGATCTTTGTTGCAGCTATCAAGTCTAAGGCTGCCACTGCTGTAGCTCCAAAGCAGCCATAGACAACATGTGAAAGAGTAAGTACCACCTTATTTCAATAAAACTCATTTACATATGGTAGCGCTATTTTTAGTTTTTTAAGGAACCTCCATACCGTTTTCCATAGTGGTTGTATCAATTTACATTCCCATCAACAGTGCAGGAGGGTTCCCTTTTCACCACACCCTTTCCAGCATTTATTGATTCTAGATTTGTTGATAATGGCCATTCTGACCAGGGTGAGGTGATATCTCATTGTAGTTTTGATTTGCATTCCCACTACTGGGCATATACCCTGAGAAAACCATAATTCAAAAAGAGTCATGTACCACAGTGTTCATTGCAGCACCATTTACAATAGCCAGGATGCGGAAACAACCTAAGTGTCCATCAACAGATGAATGGATAAAGAAGATGTGGCACATATATACAATGAAATATTACTCTGCCATAAAAAGAAACAAAACTATGTTATTTGTAGTGAGGTGGATGGACCTAGAGTCTGTCATACAGAGTGAAGTAAGTCAGAAAGAGAAAAGCAAATATCATATGCTAACGCATATATATGGAATCTAAAAAAAAAAAAAAAAATTGGTACTGATGAAGCTAGTTGCAGGGCAGGAATAAAGAGGCAGACATAGAGAATGGACTTGGCATGGGGTGGGAAGGGGAAGTGAGAGTAGCATCGACATACATACACTACCGAATGTAAAATAGTTGGCTGGTGGGAAGCAGCAGCACAGCACAGGGAGATCAGCTCGGTGCTTTGCAATGACCTAGAGGGTTGGGATAGGGAGGATGGGAGGGAGGCTGAAGAGGGAGGGGATATGGGGACATGTGTATGCATATGGCTGATTAGCTTTGTTGTTCAACAGAAACTAACAGTATTGTGAAGCAATTATACTCCAATAAAGATCTATTAAAAATAAACAAAACTTATCTGCGAAAACAGATTTGGCCTACAGACTTTAGTTTGCCAAACCCTAATTCAGAGGTATTAAGTAGTATATTTGACCCTTGAACAACATGGATTTGAACTGCGCAGGTCTAATTCTATGTGGATATTTTTCAATAAATATCCTGAAAAAGTTTTTGGAGATTTGCTACAATTTGACAAAGCTCACAGGCAAACTGAGTAGGCTAGAAATAATGAAAAACAAAGAAAAAGTTAGATATGTCATGAATACATAAAATACATGTAGATACTAGTCTATTTTATCATTTACTACCATAAAATACATACAAATCTATTATAAAAAGTTAAAATTTATCAAAATATATGCACCCAAACACAGATCATACATGATGCCATCAGTTAAACTAGGCTACCACAAAACAATCATATTTCTACTTCTTCATTATCAGCACATGAATCATGATACCTGTAAATAAATGTAAATTTCTTTTTCATATTATCTTTTTATTTTTGATGTCTAGTGTTAGTAACACATATAACATGTACAGTGTTTTGTATCATAGAAGACAATCTTGATGCAGGTACTAACAGAATTCAGTTGTAAACAAATTATGTAAACTTGGAGTATTGATAAGCACAGTACAGTAATGTAAATGTATTTTCTTTTATGATTTTCTTAATATTATTTACTTTTTACTCTGTACTTTGTTTCAAGAATATAGTATATAACACACATAATATATAAAATATGAGTTAATTGACTGTTCATGGTACTGATAAGACGTCTGGTCAACAGTAGACTATTAGTAGTTAAGTTTGGAGGGGAATCAAAAGTTATACATGCATTTTCAACTGTGCAGGGGGTTGGTGCCCCTAACCCCTGCATTGTTCAAGAGTCAACTGTATTACTTACTATCCACCTGATGGCAGCAATATGTTCATTTTGGTTAAAAATGAGAATCTTATTTTGTTTCATTTTGGAAGGCAGAAAAGAAGGGACAGAGGGAAAGGAGGTGAAAGAAAATGATTTACATTGTAGATACAAGAATGAATTTAATACTTCTTATATATATGAAGTATATCATTACTTTAAAAATGTTTTACATAAACCCTGTCTTCACAGAGTTCACATATTAAAAGTGTAGTTAAGACAATGGTGCAATAATTGTGAAATTATATTCATAATATATGAAATTATGTTCAATAATCCACAAGTATTCTAAGGATGCAAATTTATACTGGAGAACTGAAAAGTAGTCTAAGCTCACTTAGCAAGAGCCTAGGCCTTTATTTCCATGGTATAGGTACTCACATCATGTCTATTTTAAGTTACCAACTTGACATTACTGAAGGTGGAGTTAAGAAGAGATGTACGATACCATTACATAGTATATCCAGTAAACTTCAAGAGCACAGATAATAATAAAATGTAGAAAAATATGTATGAAGTGTTGAATTTTGAAGTTTTGTAATTACCTTTGTTTTTAATATAATTTATTTAATTATGATCTTATATAATTTAATTTTTTATTATGACTGAGTTTCACAACCAGCTCACAAAATTTCTGAAAACTTAACAATAGGCTCTTGCTAGCTGGTAGTTGGCTCCTATATGTATATACACACAAACAGACACATCCAACATTGTGCTAATGTAATAACATGGTCGTATTTATTGCTTCAATTTGTCTAAAATGTTATATAAATATCATCTTTTATTGGCATTTCAATATGTTTGATAACTAGGTTTGCAATGACTTGGGCAGATTAATTCATAAGAAAAGTTTTATTCAGATTCATGTGGACAAGCTAGAGGATACTATTTTTACTACATACCACTATTTTGGTCATCCACACATTATTCTCATATATTGCTTTTTCCCCTTGCAATCTACTTAAACATTAGGCACAAAGGAATTACCCCCCTCCCCGGGAAAGGTAAGTTACCCTACAGAGAGAGGTCTTCCCTCTGAAGTTTCAAATTGTGCCCAGCTGAACTAAATATTCTGTGAACAGTTAAGCATACAGTTATGATAAAAGAGCAATAGTCATTAAGGTCATTGCACTTGAGGCTTCCATTTGAACTTCTTTTGGGCTCAAGGCAGACAAAAATCTTTTGTTTTACCTACTTTCTTCCTCAGCCCAGAGGTAATGTAAGAGAGGATGAGAAAGAAAACCCCTTCTCCCTAGATTTTTTAAAACTTTAAAATCTAATGATAGAAAAGGACTGCAGTTTGAAACATGAAAGATCAAAGTAGCCTACTAGAGAGACATCGAATATATAACTTCTTATGGGAATCTCCCAGGCATGAGATTATTCTGAGATTTCAATCTTATAGTTAAATAGTAATATATCAAAAATTTGGTGAAAATAGTTGCTTTATAAAATGTTCAGGAGTCAGTCATTTAACTCTCACAAAATGTCAGTAGCTTTATTCACAAGCCTTAAACTTAGGAAACTTGAGATATGAGTATTTAAGAAAACATCCTTCAAAAATAAACAAACTTCCTTTAAGGTTAATTTGGAATGAAACATTGAGTCATTTTCACAAAGCAATCATTTGCCTATTTCTAAACCTTGATAGAAATATACAGAAACAAACTGATGGTCAGATTCATGCATCTGCCACCAAAGAGCTACTTTTTATAAAGCCCCAGGGAGTATATAAGAAATTTGCCAGAGGTTCTGAGAAGTTGAATCACGGCCTCAAGTTTCCTGGAGCCTATGCACCAAACACCAATAAGCCACTGTGATCACCACCGTATCGGCTGTATCTACTGCTCTGGCCAATATCTTGGCCTCACCTCTAATTTCAACCAAGCCTGGACACTCCTGTGCAGGTTTTAACTCAACTTTCACTGACATTGTTTTACATCAGCTGTTGGCATCTTAGCTTTCTGCATCCCATTCCCTTTACCTACACATGAACAGCTTAGAAGTGTAAGAGAACTAATGAGATTACTTTCAACCAGTGGTGAACTCATATAGACAAATAATTATCTCTTCGTCCCATCTTTTGGGTTGACGATTTTGAAAGGCATTCTACACTCTTCTTAGCATGGTCTCAAGGCTTCAGTTGCCCACACTTGTCACTTCGATGAAACTTCACTTGCCTTTCTCTCTTCTGATATTTACCCCTGCTCTTTGGAGTTACCATCCAAATACAGTTTTCCCCCAATATTTGAAAGTAGAGCATTCCTACAATACTTGTAAGCCAAAATGGCATAGCGTGAACAATTACCTTAGGACACGTCTTGCTAAGGGGTGCACAAAATAAATTGAGATAAAGCGCAGATGCTCACAGACACAGCTCAAAGCTATGGCAGCTTGCTACTGAGTGTATTTCCTGGAAAGGAGCCTGGAGGCATCACTTCCACTGCCAGGGGTGTGCACTGCCGCCACAGCGCGCTCCGTGCAAAACAAACGCTGCATGCTACTTTTGCTTTTCGCCTTTCTTCATAAAAGCAAAAATCCTCTTCAGTTAGTGAAAACAGGTACTAATGCGGGTCTTTCATAAAAGAGATGTGGTATAAAGTGAACTTTTGAAAAGTGGGGGTTATCTGTACACCTGGAAATAAATCAGACTGAGCTTTCGGGGTAACTGAAGCTAAAACAGTCAAATCATCATCACACAGGTGTTGTTACACCATGTTTCTCTCAAAGGAAATTCATTTTTTTCTATACTCTCTCCCCCACAGGGATCACAAAAAAACACTCCATATATTATTACTATGCATCATTTTTCTTTCTTCACTGTGTAGCCTTTAGCTACCACGGTGCGGTCCTGAATCCATCTGCCCATTCCTCCATGGATGCATGCAGCCATCTCAACTTGCCCTACTAAGCATACACTTCACCCTTCAGAGCTTTTGTGACCATTCCCCCCATCCAAGTTTTCCAAGTCTGTGTCCCTGACCCTAGAAACCTTCTTTGTGAAGGCAGAATCTAGATAAAGTGGTAGAACAATGCGAGAGAAAACTGGACCATTGGTACCAACATAAGTACATTTTCACAGTTACTTTCTGAGGGCAATGCCCCTTTCATTATGTCAAACACAAAGGAACAATCCTAGTGGTAGCAATAAGCTTGTAAAATGTACTCAGTCATTTACTCTGGAGACTGAAATGACTCCAGAGGCAGAACTGAGACATAATATAACTGTAGAAAACTACAAAATATTTTTAGTGGTAAACCATTTGATCTTCTATAGAAAGCACTGACAGAATTAATTTTTTAGTGACCTGTAAGTATGTTCTCTCTTACTGATGCTTTCTTACACATATGCATTCCTTCTCTTGGAGGAAATATTGTACATATCCCTGCAATCTACTGAAACATTGCAATTCTTTACAATTATTTCCCTTTCCCATGTTTAAGGTATTGAGTAAACTCAGCATACTTTGTGCCACACTCAAAACCCAAGAAAGTAGAGAGAAATATACATCTTCAATATTGTAACCTATCTCTTTGTGCAGAGAGATTGGGTTTCAATAGGAATTCCTAGAAAGATCCTTATTAAATAAATACGTACAAACATGCAGATATGTGTGCAGTCTAGAACTCTTCAATTTTTACACAAACCCATTGTTTGTTACTTAAAACTTATGAGGATAAACAATTAAATTTTTTTATTCTATAAGGAAGAAATCTAAAATATTGACACTTACACACAGCATGTTGATTGCTGGAGGTTACACGCTATTTACTGCAGACTTAATGGCTAGAAATTTCACATGTATGCTCACATGCATACATGTATTTTACCTTCATATTTATTTTTCAATAAGCAATCAGAGAAGAAAAATGGAAGACCAAAATTAATAAGAGTTTTATCTTCTACTCTTATGATAGTTAAAATATTTACATAAAGGTAGTAAAAGAAATACAGTTCATTGCTTCAGTAAGGAATCAAAAGAAATGATAAAAATTTTGTTAATATAGATAAGTAAGATAAATATTTTCTAAAAATTGTTTCTATTTATTTTCTGTTTATATTTTAATATTTGTGTGTGCTTTTCTTGGTATTCAACTCAGTATTTTCTTATACTGGATTGTGGTGAACATGTATTGCTAAAGAAGGCATTGTTTTTTTGTTTTTTGTTTTCACTTGGACCCAAGACAGATGTCAATTTTCCCTAAAAAGGAGCAACCCAAAATGTATTCCACCATTTTGGCATATGTAGAAAATATTAACAACAAAAGGAGGGATGAGAAAAAAATCAGAGTAAGCCGGGACATGTAAGAGTAAAAACAATACCTGTTGGTAAGTAAATGTCTAACAGCATTAGAGATAGTAACTTTCAAAGAGTTAATAAGGACTCATGAAATATGAATGTTGAGAAGTAGACAGATAATAAAAAATTTACCTAATCTGAACAATTATCTTTTATAACAAAAGAGGATTAGTAGAGATGGGAAGGGGTATGTAGGCAAGAGAAAAAAAGAGAGAGAGACTCAGACTGAATAAAAAAGGAGAATTAATTTTGAAATCCATAAGCAATTCCTATTGGCTCTGTTTTCATATCTCATCACTCTAGTCCCACCAGTTTCTCTTTCCAGAAATATTGCAGTAGCCTCCTAACTGGCCTTACTGATTTATCACTGGTCTCCTGTGGTCTTTTATATTCATGATAGCCAGAGGAATTTACTTAAAACAGATACATTAAAGTAAAAAATCACTAGCTAATATGATACGTTACACTTGTTTGTGATAAGTAATACACAAAATAACAAAAGTGTCTTAAAAATTTCTTTCTCATTATTGTCACAGTTCAAATTTGTTTTGTATATATATATGTGAGTTCTTCTCCACATGGTCACTTAAGGACCCAAGTTCTTCATCCCATTTACTACATTTCAGACACAGGGCTACTGCAAAATGCAAGGGAGGTTAAATATTGGTGAGCGTTCTTATTCCATGGTCTCTCAGATCTCCTGGGATAATACTTCTTGTTCTACATATTCATTCCTACAGTTTCTGCATGCTTGGCACCTACAACATTTTTTGGAGACTACCTCGGGCTCCTGAAGCTGCTTTGTCCAGAAGCACTGTTATCCAGAAGTGCCTGGCAGTTTAAGTCTGCCCAGGGCTGCCCATAGCCCAGTGACTAACTACTACAGAAGTTGGAAAGCCCAGGCCTCTTACCTCAAAATGGTACAAACTCTGCAAAGTAATTTACACTGCAGAAAAGATTTCACCTGAAATTGCATTAATGTTTAGCTTTTCTGCTTTTCCCTCCCCCTTATCACTTTCTTAATAAATCACTTGCATATGAATCCACAGCTTAGAGGAACTCAACTTCAGACTCTCCTCTTTGTTTAGTCTGCTCCCAACACACTAGCGTCCATGCTTTTTCTTGAACCTGCCAACATGTCTCAATGTCAGGGACTTGCAGATGTTTTTCTTTCTGCTTGGAATCCTATTTTCCCACATGTAGACATGTGGGAAAATAGCTCCTTTACTTCCTTCAGGTCTTTGCTCAAATATCGCTTAATCACGGAAGTCTTCCATGACCACCCTGAATCCTCATCCCCTGCCAGTACATACAGTTTTTCCCTTCCCATCCTATTCTCCATAGCATTCATCTTCTTCTGATGTACTATTTATTTGTTTATGCTTGCTAATTGATTATATTTCGCACTAGGATATAGGTCCCACTTACAGTACCAACTTTCTCTTGTCTCCATTCCCCAGCTGCATCCTACCACCCCGTACAGTGCCAAGGTCCACAGTAGGCATGCAGCACGTATTTTTGAGTGAAGTGTACAAATGAATGAAAGACTATGGAAAACTTAACTACAAAGTAAATGATATTTAATTTTCATTCTATAAGTAACTTTCTTGTTGCCTTTCTAATGTCCAAAATTAAAGAAATCCTATAAGAACGATTACTGATAAATATCTGAACCAGTTGTCTCCACAGTCTACTGCAGAAATAATTGTCATCTTCATTGTAAGCAGCATGTGTGGTAGGATATTGCCAAGCTTAGATGGGGTCTTTATAGAATATGCTGTAAGACGGTTTATGGAATCAAAACTTCTGATAATATTAATGAACAATCTAGGCATACTCTGCCTGAATGCTGCCAATAAGTTAAACAGATTTATGGAAAACAAAATATATGGTGTAGAGTTCTTCTCACAGAGTTTTGTGCAGTTAGAGAATAAAAAGCTATGTGACATAAATAACCTTCAGATGAAATTCTTATGTAACAAATGAAGGACAGTAAAACTTTCCTAATAGTTTTATAGGAATGAGCAAGCTTGGAAGGGAATGAGCTGTAAAGATAATGCTGAGGTGGTAAATGCATTAATAAATTAAAAGAGAAAAAGAATCAAAGCATGAAATCAAGAGTGAATTTTAAAGGTAACTTGATCAGAACATCAGGAAAGGCAGTCGGAGACAAGGCTGCTAGAGAGAGGTCTGAAGCCAGACTGCAGCTCTGGGTACATATTATCCTTTCCCTCTGTTTTTTTTGTCCCAAAGAGACAGACATCCTCTGTTACAGGTTTGGCTGGCTCTTAGGATCAGAAATTTGCAGGAAAGTTGACTCAAGTCCTTTCTGGATGACATATAGTGAGATGGAGTCAGGCTGTCTGCCCATTATTATCCACAATGTGAGCACCTAAGTTTTAATCTGAACAAGGGGCTATGACTGAAAGTATATCACTATATTGGCGTATCCTATTGACTTTCTGATAATGTTCTAAAGCCAGTTGAGAAAGAGAGAGAAAATGCCACTGGGTACAAATTGTGGCGTCAATTCTCTGCCAGACTGATCAGTTGGATTTATATATTACCTCCAGCTACATACTTAAAATCTATAGTTTTACTTTCTCTTCAGTGCACAGCCCACAGCTTAAATAATTGCAGATTCAAATGAATTTTAAAAGGTTTGAACAGGCTTTAAATTAAAAATGTGTGAACATTGTTGTTTTAACCACTCTTAATTATTTACTAATTTAACTCAGTAGAGTCACCTTTTCTCTCTCTCCCTCTCTCTCTCTTGTTGTTCCTTCCTCTATCTCTCTCTAATTCCCCTGAGGATAAGTATTCCTCAGAGCTCCCATGTTCATCCTTCAAATGATTTGGAACTATCTTAATCAATAAAAGAAATATAACATGTATATATAGATCCATTAAACTGGGTCATCAAAAAATATCAGAAATTCTGATTTACAAATCCTCTCTACTGAGTCCTAACTACCCCTCTCTTACAATTATAAGATTTTAAAATCCGTTCATTAGACATCAATGTTATATAAAGCGAATTAAAAATACATCTACTCAAAAAGTCTTCTAGCAGAATACATAATACTGAAGCCTTTTATGCATGAAATCTTTGTAACAAAATTGTAAATTCAGACAATAACCCCAAACACAATGCCACTTGCAGGAAATTCATCAAAAATATTGGAGAAATTCATCAAAAATAAATACAAAGACTATTTTAATTTATCTCATAATTTTGCTCTACATTTTGGATATTAAGAAAATTATTCAGTATTTCACTAGAATACTTTAAAGAGTGAACAGTATTAAATTGCTTCAAATGCTGAGTTTTGGTAACTTCTATGACATAATTTAAATGTATGGTTTTTAGAATTATAGTGAACTATTATTACTGAATATTTATCATTTGACAGGCAATATTCTAAGTGATTAGCATACATTAATTTAATTTGCCTTCATATACACCCAGTAAGTTAGGAGCAATTATCTCCATTTTACAGATCTAGAAACATAGACTTAAAAGAGGTAAAATAGATTTATAGTTGATGTGGGAAATTGAGCTAACATGGAAGACTCTCCTCTCCAGTAAACAGAAATATTGGATAAAATGGAGCTAAAGCTATTTAAATAAGCAACCAACCACAAAAGAAAGTTACACCCAAAATTTCTAGAAACTAAAACAGAACTCAAAATCTTAATAGCACAGTGGCTAAAAGCTGAAGTCAAATGACTCAATGGAGTTTCAAAGCCAGATATAGACCTTAGAGGTTTATTCTAAATCTCTAATGGGGAAGAAATCCATGCCATAAGCTGTAGGAGGTTAAATTTGATTTATTTACCTTTAGTGGGTAGTTACGAAAAACTACCATATTGATAAAACCAGAACTAGGAAAATTAAAATCAAAAATTACTTTCAACTTCCTGTGGTCATAAAAATATAAAGAGAAATGAGGGAAAACAAAAGAGAACCCTCAACCTTTGTCCACATCTTGCTGTGGAATCCAAATTCACAATGATATATACTGCCTAGACAGAAACAAAAAGAAATTTGAAACCTCCCAGGAAAGATGCTTCTTAACCAGAGCATATAGATTTTCCATTAAAAACAACAACAACAACAACAAATGTGACAGGATACACTCACAAAAATAAACTACATAAGGAAATGAAACATCATGAGACAAAGTAAAATGATAAAGGAATCATAATATTTCACACCAAGAAATAGAAATAATGGGACAATTAAAATGGCTTTCAAAATAGTGTGGTTGTTATGTACTGAATATTTGTGTCCCATAAAAAGTCATGTGTTGAATCCTTAAGTCTCACTGTGATGATATTTGGAAGTGGGACTTTTGGGAGGTAATTATGTTTAGATGAGTTCATGATGATAGGGCCCCATAAAGGTATTAGTGTCCTTGTAAGAAGAAGAAGAAAGACCAGAGTGCACTTTCTCTCTCTCTCTCTCTCCCTCTTTGCCGTGTGAGAATACAGTGAGAAGGTGATTATTTACAAACCAAGAAGTGGACTCTCCTGAGAAACTGAATTAGTGGGCACCTTGACCTTGGACCTTGCAACTTCCAGAACTGTAAGAAATAAATGAATCTAAAAAGGAATTTGAGAAAATAACCCCACTTATAAGAATATCAAAAATAAATTTAAAAAATATTTAGAAATTAACAAAGGAGTGAAAGGTTTGTGCAATGAAACGGGCAAGCCATTGCTGTAAGAAATTAAAGAAGTCATAAATAAATGGAAAGACATACCATGTTCATAAGATTGGAAGACAATATTATTAAGATGTCAATATTACCCAAAGGGGTCTACAGATTCAATGCAATCACTATCAAAGTCCCAAGGATATTTTTGCATAAATAGAAAAATTCATTATAAAATTTATATTGATCTCAAGGGACTTCAAATAGCCAAAATAATCTTGGAAAAGAACACAGCTAAAGGATTCACACTTCCTGATTTCAAAATTACTACAAAGCTACAACAATCAAAATAGTGTGGTACTGGCATAATGACAGACCTACAGACTAATGGAATAGTATAGAGAGCCCAGAAATAAACCCTTGCATATACGGTCGAATTATTTTTGGCAATGATGTCAATAAAGACAGGAAATTTTTTCAACAAATGGTGTTGGAAAATCTGGATATCCATATGCAAAAGAATGAAGTTGGACCTTTACCTAATAACATATATAAAAATTAACTAAATGTGGATCAAAAGCCTAACTATAAGAGCTAAAACTATAAAAATCTTAGAAGAAAGCATAGAGAAAAATCTTCATAACATTGGATTTGGCAATAATTCCTTGGCTATGACACCAAAGATGCAGGCAATAATAGAAAAAATTAGACAAACAGAATTTCATGAAAATTAAAACTTTTGTTTATCAAAGGAGACTATCAATAAAGTGAAAAGGCTACCTATAGAAGGGGAGTAAATATTTGCAAATAGTATCTGGTAAGGGATTAATATCCAGAATATTTAGATAACTCTTAAAACTCATCAACAAAAAATAAACAACCTGATTCAAAATGGGTAAAAGACTTGAATAGATATTTCTCCAAAGAATATATACAGATGGCCAGTAAGTACACAGGAAGATGCTCAAAATCACTAATAATTAAGGAAACACAAAGCAAAACCACAATATCATCTTACACTTGTTACAATGGCTACTATCAAAAAAAAGAAACAAGTGTTGAGGAGAATATAAAGAAATTAGAATCTTTGTGGACTGTTAATGGGAGTATAAAATGGTACAACTGCTATGGAAAACAGTATGGCGGTTCCTCAAAAATAGAATTACCATATGATTCAGTAATTCCACTTCTGGCTATATACTACCAATAATTGAAAAGATGGTCTCATAGAAATATGTGTACACACATATTTATAGCACAGTGTTCATTACTCACAAAGCTAAGAGATGGAAACAACCCATGTCCACTGATGAATAAATGAATTAGCAGAATGTGGTATATACATGCAGTGGAATATTATTCAGTGTTATAAAAGGAAGAAAATTCTAACATATACTACAACATGGATGAACCTTTAGGACATTTTGCTAAGTGAAATAAACCCGTCACAGAAAGACAAATACTGTATGACTCCACTTACATGAGGTTACTAGAATAGTCAAAATCATGAGGACAGAAAGTAGGATGGTAGTTGCCAGGGACTAGAGGGAGGGGGCAATAGGAACTTAATGTTTATTTGATGTGTGTAGAGTTTCAGTTCTGCAAGATAAAAGGGGTTCTGGAGATGGATGGTGGTGATTCTTGCCCAACAATATGAACGTACTTAATACCACAGAACTGTACACATAAAAATGATTAAGATGGTAAATATTATGTTATATTTATTTTACACAATATAAATGAATATTAGTAGACATGAAAAGAAGCAGCAAAATTTTACCCATTACTAGTACTCATTTTGTGACACTCAATAGAAGACAGAAATGACAGATGATGAAATTAACAGACAAGTTTTTTTAAATAGTGATTAAAAACATATTTAATAATTTCAAGAAGACTTAAAAATAGGAGAAATTAAAGACAAAAAATTAAACTTAAGTTGTGATTAAAACACAGAATCTGAAGTGAACAATTAACTGGATGGGCTTCAGAACAGATTAGACACTCCAGAAATAAAGATAGGTAAAATTAAAGACTTCTGAAGCACAGAGAGTAAAACAACTGAAAAGAAAATTAGGTTCTCTGTGACCTGTGGTCAATTTTAAGCAATTACAACTACATGTAATATGTGTCCTAGAAAAAAAGGCAGAAGATAATATTATATTTGAAGATATAGTGGCAAACATTTTTGAAAACTCATATAAGAAACTCAGCAAACCCCACACAGGATAAGCAGAAATAATATCATACCAAAATAAATCATATTTAAATTGCTGACAACCAATGTTTAAGAGAAAAATTATAAAAGCTGTCAAAGGAAAAAATAATATACATGTATACATACATATGTAATGACAGCCATCTTTTCATCAGAAATTATGCAAATCAGAGGATAAGTTAGACCAAAAGTGCAAAAGGAAAATTCTGTCAATCTAAAATTATATATCCTGCTAAAATATCCTTTAAAAATGAAGGCAAACAAAACAGTTTTTAGACAAGTAAAGGCTGAGAGAATTAGTCATCCACAGACTTGTGTTATAATAGAAGTTCTTTAGTGGAAGGAAAATAACACTAGTGAATAGTTGAATTTATGCAAAGAAATGAAGCCTACTGGAAATGTTAATAATAATTAAAATACCTTATTTTAATTCATTTAAATTATTTACCATAAATTAACTGTTTAAAGCAAAAAATAATGATATATTACAGGATTTATGGTAAATGAAACTATAAAAGGTATTACAGTGACAGCATATATAATGAGATGGGAAATCTGAAATATAGTTTAAAGTAATATATAAAATTGTATAATAGTACTTGAAGGTAGATTCTCACAAGTTAACAGTACATATTATAATCTGAAGAGCATCCACGAAAAAAACAAAACAACAACAGAGATATAGAAAATAAACCAAAGGAGGAGGTAAAATGAAATACTTAAAAATACTAACAATCTGAAGTAAATAATGAAAAGACTGAAAAAATTTACCAAAACAGAGGAGATGAATAGATAAGAAATAGCAAGATGATATACTTCAATAAAATACACTGATAATTACATTAAATAAATTATCAAAAAATGGAAATCAAAAGACATAGTTAGAATGAATAAAAAGCAAGACCCATTGATATGCTGTCTATAAGAAACTTAGTTTGAATATTAAGGACATAGGTTAAAAGTAAAGAATGGAAAATATTCTATTATGTATTGGTTCAAGATGGTGGAGTAGGACATGCTCTCACTCCCTCTTTCAAGAACACTGGAATCACAATTAACTGCTGAACAATCATTGACAGGAAGACACTGGAACTCACCAGAAAAGATACCCCACATCCAAAGACAAGGGAGAAGCCACAATGAGATGGTAGGAGGGGCACAATCACAATAAAATCAAATCCCGTAAGTGCTGGGTGGGTGACTCACAAACTGGAGAAGACTTATACCACAGAAGTACACCCACTGGAGTGAAGGTTCTGAGCCCCACGTCAGGATTCCGAACCTGGGGGTCCAGCAACGGGAGGAGGAATTCCTAGAGAATCAGACTTTGAAGGCTAGTGGGATTTGACTGCAGGACTTAGACAGGACTGGGGGAAACAGAGACTCCACTCTTGGACGGCACACACAAAGTAGTGTGTGCATCAAGCCCCAGGAGAAAAAGCAGTTACCCCATAGGAGACTGAATGAGACCTACCTCCTAGTGCTGGAGGGTCTCCTGAAGAGACAGGGGGCGGGCTGTGCCTCACCATGAGGACAAGGACACTGGCAGCAGAAGTTCTGGGAAGTACTCCTTGGTGTGAGCTCTCCCAGAGTCGGCCATTAGCCCCAACAAAGAGCCCGAGTAGGCTCCAGTGTTGGGTCGCCTCAGGCCAAACAACCAACAGGGAGGGAACCCAGCCCCACCTATCAGCAGACAAGCAGATTAAAGTTTTACTGAGCTCTGCCCACCAGAGCAACAGCCAGCTTTACCCACCACCAGTACCTCCCATCAGGAAACTTGCACAAGCCTCTTAGTTAGCCTCATCCACCAGAGGGCAGACAGCAGAAGCAAAAAGAAGTACAATCCTGCAGCCTGTGGAACAAAAACCACATTCACAGAAAGACAGACAAGATTAAAAGGCAGAGGGCTATGTACCAGATGAAGGAACAAGATAAAACCCCAGAAAAACAACTAAATGAAGTGTTGATAGGCAACCTTCCAGAAAAAGAATTCAGAATAATGATACTGAAGATGATCCAGGACCTCGGATAAAGAATGGAGGCAAAGATCGAGAAGATGCAAGAAATGCATCTAAAAGAATTAAAGAACAAACAAACAGAGATGACCAATACAATAACTGAAATGAAAAATACACTAGAAGGAATCAATAGTAGAAAAACTGAGGCAGAAGAATGGATATGTGACCTGGAAGACAGAATGGTGGAATTCACTGTCACGGAACAGAATAAAGAAAAAAGAACGAAAACACATGAAGACAGCCTAAGAGACCTCTGGGACAACATTAAATACAACAACATTCGCTTTATAGGGGTCCCAGAAGGAGAAGAGAGAAAGGACACGAGAAAATATTTGAAGACATTATAGATGAAAACCCTGACATGAGAAAGAAAATAGCCACCCAAGTCCAGGAAGTGCAAAGAGTCCTATACAGGATAAACCCGAGGAGAAACACGCCGAGACACATAGTAATCAAACTGACAAAAATTAAAGACAAAGAAAAATTATTGAAAGCAGCAAGGGAAAAATGACAAATAACATACAAGGGAACTCCCATAAGGTTAACAGCTGATTTCTCAGCAGAAACTCTACAAGCCAGAAGGGAGTGGCATGATATAAAGTGATGAAAGGGAAGAACCTACAACCAAGATTACTCTACCCGGCCAGCATCTCATTCAAATTCGATGGAGAAATCAAAAGCTTTATAGGCAAGCAAAAGCTAAGACAATTCAGCACCACCAAACCAGCTCTACAACAAATGCTAAACGAACTTCCCTAAGTGGGAAACACAAGAGAAGAAAAGGACCTACAAAAACAAACCTATAACAATTTAAAAAATGGTAATAGGAACATACATATTGATAATTACCTTAAACGTGAATGGATTAAATGCTCCAACCAAAACACACAGGCTTGATGAATGGATACAAAAACAAGACCCATATATATGCTGTCTACAAGAGACACACTTCAGATCTAGGGACACATACAGACTGAAAGGGGATGGAAAAAGATATCCCATGCAAATGGAAATCAAAAGAAAGCTGGAGTAGCAATACTCATATCAGATTAAATAGACTTTAAAATACAGAATGTTACAAGAGACAAGGAAGGACACTACATAATGATCAAGGGATCAATCCAAGAAGAAGATATACCAATTATAAATATACATGCACCCAACATAGGAGCACCTCAATACAGAAGGCAACTGCTAACAGCTATAAAAGAGGAAATCGACAGTAACACAATAATAGTGGGGGACTTTAACACCTCACTTACACCAATGGACAGATCATCCAAACAAAAACTTAATAAGGAAACACAAGCTTTAAATAACACAATAGACCAGAGAGATTTAATTGATATTCATAGGACATTCCATGCAAAAACAGCAGATTACACTTTCTTCTCAAGTGCGCACGGAACATTCTCCAGGATAGATCACATCTTGGGTCACAAATCAAGCCTCAGTAAATTTAAGAAAATTGAAATCATATCAAACATCTTTTCTAACCACAGCACTATGAGATTAGAAATCAATTACAGGGAATAAAACACAAACACATGGAGGCTAAACAATACGTTACTCACTAACCAAGAGATCACTGAAGAAATCAAAGAGAAAATAAAAAAATACCTAGAGACAAATGACAATGAAAACACGACGATCCAAAACCTATGGGATGCAGCAAAAGCAGTTCTAAGAGGGAAGTTTATAGCTATAAAAGCCTACCTCAAGACACAAGAAAAATCTCAAATAAACAATTTAACCTTACACCTAAAGGAACTAGAGAAAGAAGAACAAACAAAACACAAAGTTAGCAGAAGGAAAGAACTCATAAAGATCAGAGCAGAAATAAATGAAATAGAAACAAAGAAAACAATAGCAAAGATCAATAAAACTAAAAGCTGGTTCTTTGAGAAGATAAACAAAATTGATAATCCATTAGCCAAACTCATCAAGAAAGAGAGGGGGAGGACTCAAATCAATAACATTAGAAATGAAAAAGGAGAAGTTACAACAGACACCGCAGAAATACAAAGCATCCTAAGAGACTACTACAAGCAACTCTTTGCCAATAAAATGGACAACCTGGAAGAAATGAACAAATTCTTAGAAAGGTATAACCTTCCAAGATTGAACCAGGAAGAAATAGAAAATATGAACAGACCAATCACAAGGAATGAAATTGAAACTGTGATTAAAAATCTTCCAACAGGGCTTCCCTGGTGGTGCAGTGGTTGAGAGTCTGCCTGCTAATGCAGGGGACACGGGTTCGGGCCCTGGTCTGGGAGGATCCCACATGCCGCAGAGCGGCTGGGCCCGTGAGCCACAATTACTGAGCCTGCGTGTCTGGAGCCTGCGCTCCGCAGCGGGAGAGGCCGCGATAGTGAGAGGCCCGCGCGCCGTGATGAAGAGTGGCCCCCGCTTGCCGCAACTAGAGAAAGCCCTAGCACAGAAACGAAGACCCAACATAGCAATCAATCAATCAATCAATTAATCAATAAAAAAAAAATCTTTAAAAAAAAAAAAAAATCTTCCAACAAACAAAAGTCCAGTACCAGATGGCTTCACAGGTGAATTCTATCAAGCATTTAGAGAAGAGCTAACACCTATCCTTCTCAAACTCTTCCAAAAAATTGCAGAGGAAGGAACACTCCCAAACTCATTCTATGAGGCCACCGTCACCCTGATACCAAAACCAGACAACAATACTACAAGAAAAAGAAAATTACAAACCAATATCACTGATGAATATAGATGCAAAAATCCTCAACAAAATACTAGCAAACAGAATCCAACAACACAGTAAAAGGATCATGCACCATGATCAAGTGGGGTTTATCCCAGGGATGCAAAGTTTCTCCAATATAGGCAAATCAATCAATGTGATAAACCATATTAACAAATTAAAGAATGAAAACCATATGATCATTTCAATAGATGCAAAAAAAGCTTTTGACAAAATTCAACACCGATTTATGATAAAAACTCTCCAGAAAGTGGGCATAGAGGGAACCTACCTCAACATATTAAAGGCCATATACAACAAACCCACAGCATGCATCATTCTCAATGGTGAAAAACTGAAAGCATTTCCTCTGTGATCAGGAGCAAGACAAGGATGTCCACTCTCACCACAATTATTCAACATAGTTTTGGAAGTCTTAGCCATGGCAATCAGAGAAGAAAAAGAAATAAAAGGAATCCAAATTGGAAAAGAAGAAGTAAAACTGTCACTGTTTGCAGATGACATGATACTATACATAGAGAATCCTAAAGATGGCACCAGAAAACTACTAGAGCTAATCAATGAATTTGGTACAGTTGCAGGATACAAAATTAATGCACAGAAATCTCTTGCATTCCTATACACTAATGGTGAAAAATCTGAAAGAGTAATTAAGGAAACACTCCCATTTATCATTGCAACAAAAAGAATAAAATACCTAGGAAAAAACCTAGCTAAGAAGACAAAAGACCTGTATGCAGAAAATTGTAAGACGCTCATGAAAGAAATTAAAGATGCTACCAACAGATGGAGAGGTATACCATGCTCTTGTATTGGAAGAATCAATATTGTGAAAATGACTATACTAGCCAAAGCAATCTACAGATTCAATGCAATCCCTATCAAATTACCAATGGCATTTTTTACAGAACTAGAACAAAAAATCTTAAAATTTGTATGGAGACACAAAAGCCCCTTAATAGACAAAAGTCTTGAGGGAAAAAAATGGAGCTGGAGGAATCAGGGTCCCTGACTTCAGGCTATACTACAAAGCTACAGTAATCAAGACAATATGGTACTGGCACAAAAACAGAAATATAGATCAATGGAACAAGATAGAAAGCCCAGAGATAAACCCATGCACCTATGGCCAACTAATCTATGACAAAGGAGGCAAGGATATACAATGGATAAAAGACAGTCTCTTCAATAAGTGGTACTGGGAAAACTGGACAGCTACATGTAAAAGAATGAAATTAGAACACTCCCTAACACCATACACAAAAATAAACTCAAAATGGTTTAGAGACCTAAAAGTAACACTGGATACTATAAAGCTCTTAGAGGAAAACATAGGAAGAACACTCTTTGACATATATCATAGCAAGATCTTTTTTGATCCACCTCCTAGAGTAATGGAAATAAAAACAAAAACAGATGGGACCTAATGAAACTTCAAAGCTTTTGCACAGCAAAGGAAACCATAAACAAGACGAAAAGACAACCCTCAGAATGGGAGAAAATATTTGCAAATGAATCTTCAGACAAAGGATTAATCTCCAAAATATATAAACAGCTCATTCAGCTCAATATTAAAAAAACAAACAACCAAATCCAAAAATGGGCAGAAGATCTAAATAGATGTTTCTCCCAAGAAGACATACAGGTGTCCAAGAAGCACTTGAAAAGCTGCTCAATTTCACTAATTATTAGAGAAATGCAAATCAAAACTACAATGAGGTATCACCTCATACCAGTTAGAATGGGCATCATCAGAAACTCTAGAAGGAACAAATTCTGGAGAGCGTGTGGAGAAAATGGCACCCTCTTGCACTGTTGGTGGGAATGTAAATTGATCCAGCCACTACGGAGAACAGTATGGAGCTTCCTTAAAATCCTAAAAATAGAATTACCATATGACCCAGCCATCCCACCACTGGGCATATACCCAGAGAAAACCATAATTCAGAAAGACACATGCACCCCAATATTCATTGCAGCACTATTTACAATAGCCAGGTCATGGAAGAAACCTAAATGCCCATCAACAGACGAATAGATAAAGTTACGGTACATGTATACAATGGAATATTACTCAGCCATAAAAAGGAACAAAATTGGGTCATTTGTTGAGACGTGGATGCATCTAGAGACTGTCATACAGAGTGAAGTAAGTCATAAAGAGAAAAACAAATATCGTATATTAATGCATATATGTGGAACCTAGAAAATGGTACAGATGAACCAGTTTTCAGGGCAGAAATTGAGACACAGAAGTAGAGGAAAACATGCATGGACACCAAGGGGGGAAAGCGGCATGGGTTGCGGGTGGTGGTGTGATGAATTGGGAGATTGGGTTTGACATGTATACACTGATGTGTATTAAATGGATGACTAATAAGAACCTGCTGCATAAAAAAATAAATAAAATTGGAAAAAAAATTCTATTATGAAAATTTTGCTTTTAAGAAATCAAGAATGACTATATTAATATCCAAATATACTTCAAGGAAAAGGATATTCACTCTACGTGTATCGTTGAAAAGAACAAAGGCTATCAGAGCCTCTGCTCACAAATGTTGGAAACATAAGACTTGGAGAATTGTCTACGAATAATATTCAGCCATCAATTCTACATCATCTTAACTTCTTAAAAATTTCCCAAGACAGACAAAGGATGTGCCAAAGCTGCTTAATAAGTATATTTGTTTTATTTAACTAAGGGTACTTCAAATAGACTACTAGCAGCAGGATTTGGCCAACCTATATTATAGTCATCCCTCCTATGCAAGGGGGATTGGTTCCAGGAACACCTCCCACTGTAAGTACCAAAATCTGGGGATGCTCAAGTCCTTCTGTAAGATGGCACTGTATAGTCAGCCCTCTCTATCCATGGGATTCTGCATCCAGGGATTCAACCAACTGCAGCTACGATCATAGCTCCTAAGGTCCTGGACCCAACCCAAATCCCATAAAACTTCTGTGTCTACCTAAGGAAGGAACATGGCTTTCTGCTTATGTTTCCTTGTTGACCTTCCTACTTGGTTTAAGGCATTAATCCAGGAATAGCAGGATACAGTAGCAATTGCACAGACTCTTCCTTGTCCTGAAAGGAGGAAGACTGGGAAAATTCTATCATCTATAACAACACTTGCCAGTAAGTTAAGACTCATCTAAATGACTTCCATGACTGAGGATGTATCATCAATCACTTCAGCTAAAATCAGAGACAAATGCTATACCATCTTTTCTAATTCTGTGACTCCCATTGTAAGGGAAACGCCCCCAAAGATATTCATAAATAACGAGTCTGTTATCCCTCTGAGAAGTCCTCCCCCACTTTAACCCCATCCTATGTAAACAAAACTGACCACGTTTTGGAAAGATTTCCAGTTATTTGAGACTGCATGATCTATTGGTGGTGCTTCCTTAAACAGCTGAAGCTACTTTATAACCATTCTTAAGGTGCCATCCCTATGTTTTTAGGAGGCAAGCAAGTTCATGCCTGGATTCCATACAAGAGCTATAATCCCAGAGGCATAAGAGAGTATTGTTAAGGCCCCCCCAAGTGGGCCTTATTGAGGGGCACAGACTGACCGTGCCTCTAATATGGTCTCCTGGTTGGCTGGCAAGCCTTAAAATTCCCAGTTCAGTTCAAATAACTGAGTCTAGTCATAGTTGTCGAAGAATGAACTGGGAGGAATCAGTCTAATCTATCCTGTTTGTCTACACCATCAGCTAGGTGGCTTTCATCTACCTCAAAAAAAAGACTGAGAGCATAGGCAAGGAAAACATCCAGAACACCCTATTGGTATTTTCTAAGAAAGATGTAGGAGCTCAGTCCATTCCTGTAGTTTCCAATAGACTCCTTAGTAAGTTTAAGGGGAATGGTGATCTGATTTTAGTTGGAGCTTTCTCTTGATGATAACAAACCCAGGAATGAGTTAATGTAAGCTTGTAGCAGTTATTCAGTGTTGCACAAGGTTCTTTTCCTTCATGAGGATGTCTGCAGGATGGCTCTCAATAACTAAGATCAGTAATGCAGTTTCCCCTCCCTAGGCAACTAGTGGTTGTTCTACCTCCACAAAATTATTGTGTTCTGTTACAATATTTGTAATGTCACCGTTCTTCTAATCATCTCCTACTTACACCCAGAATTTCATCCAAAAAGATCTGATGCAAGGGGGAGAAGAGCATTTTTATAAAACTTATAGAGACCCATTATGTCCCCCACTGTGGCCACAAAAGCCACTGTAGAAGAAGTCAGTGAGCAGTGTTCATAACCACATGGTCATTATCCTTGTAATCTAGGACCACATGAAACCAATGAGAGAACTAAGTTGGTTAAAGCAGAATTAAGTTTGAATCACGCATACTCCCTATTGGAATGCCATGCGGCACACGTACTAAACAAGCTGGCCTGGAGTTGTTGTTAGGGGCAAAAAAAGTTGCATCATTTCCAGGATAGATCAGAATGGAATTTCTAATTCTAAAGATAAGTACATAAAACCTTCTACCCCTTTTGTCTTGATCTTTATTTGGCAAGCAGCTAAGAGGAAATAATCCTTTTTTGGAAATATCCACATTCAGTGACCCTATTGTATTACTAAGGTATGAGACCAGGAAGAGGTGATGGAGGTAGAGTTTTTCCATAACATTCTTAATCAGATTAAGGTGTTTTCCTTCCATTCTTATATTCCTAATTTTACTGAGTATATGTTTCCTTTCTTCCTATTTTTAACTATAAATGAGTAGACACTTTTGTTAAATGCTTTTTTTTACAGCTTTTAAAATACTCTTAGATTTTCTCTTTCATTTTATTAATATGATGAATCAAATTTATTGATTTCTTGGACTTTAAAGCAAACTTGCATTGCCAGAATATATATTATATATTTTAAAATATATCATTGATTTAAATTTGCTAAATTTTAAATAATTTTCACATCTCTGCCTATGAGGGATTCTATATGTTTCTTTACTGGTAAAGTTTTTGTCTAAATTTGATATGAGGATAATACTGGCCTCATAAAAATAGTTGAAAATCATTTCCTTCTCTTCTATTTTTCTGGAAGTGTTTGCATTGAATTAATAATAATTCCTCCTTAAATGTTTGTAGGAATTCACCAGTTAATCCATCTAGAATTTTCTTTGTAGGAAGATTTTTAACTTTAATTTCAATTCCTTTAACTGGAAAAAGGATTTTCAAGTTACTAAGTTTTTTCTTTGATCATTTTTTGTGATTTGCATCTTTAAGGGAGACTTAACCATTGAATTTATTGGCACAAAGTTTCTCGTAATATCTCTATGTTTTGATTTTAATATTAGTAGAGTCTGTAGTGGTGGCCACTCTTTTTCTCCTGATATTGGTAATTTGTATTTTCTCTCTTTTGCTCTTGTACAGTCTATGTAGAGGCTTATGAATATTACTGAATTTTTTTCAAAGAATCTACTTTTAGATTCACTGATTTTCCTCTATTTAAAAAATTTTTCTGTCATTGAGTTTTGCTCTTATCTTTATTATTTTCTTTCTTCTACCTAATTTACACTTAAATTTCTCTTCCTTTTCTAAGTTCTTAAGAAGGAATTTCAATAATTGATTTAAATTTTTTTTTCATTTAAAGCCATGCCTTGCCCATTTGGCATTCTTTAACTATGTCCCCAAAATTCTTATATGTTGTATTTTCATTATTACTCAGTTCACATATTGTTAAATCCTCATATTATTTCTTTTTTGATCATTAGATTATTTAGAAGTATGTTGTTTAAATTCCATATTTTGGGGGGTTTATGGTTATATTATTGTTATTGATTTCTAATTTAATTCCAGTGTTTCTGGTAGTTACCTTTATATTAGATCCCAATTTCATGTTTCCTTTGTGCAGGTTATTCATCTGATAAGACCTTCAATTGTTACCTTGAATGAAAATCAGGATGGAGATTTTTAAAGAAAATACTTGTCTAGAAAATAAATGCCAAAAATCAAAATATGAAAAGTTTCTAATCTGAAAATACTAATAGCAAATTATTCATTTGCTTTTCCCATTATGAAATTCAGGCCACCAATTTAAATACAGAAAATAATAAAAGTCATATTGAGCTTTGATATCAGTCTTGAAGATATTATAAATTTATTATGGGAAGTTGTCTAGAAATTAATAGAAAGGGTGGGAGGGTTCAAAATAGACTTAAAAGTTAGAAAATATCTCTTCCTCTTGTTTTATATTCCATGTCACTGCTTATAAATCAAATACTGTTGTAGTGTCATTTGAAACACACACAGTGGTGATTAGGAATGATACAGACACTCTATGTAAATATTATTTCCAGTTAAGTTGCACTTTATTACCATTAGTAACACACACACACCCCACAGCAGATCATAGAAAAACTTCTTTGCTAATTGTGTTTTCCAACTTCTGCAACCAAGTGAAATTGGCTTGGAGTCAAAATCTTGAAAAAAAAAAATGGCGGGATGATTTGTGTTTTGTTTGTTTGATTTCCACTGTCTATACTCCTTTACTGATTCCACAGGATATGCTTATGTAGTTTAAATCACATTAAGTTTTTTAAAGAACCATTATATATTACTATTTGAATATTACCTGCATGAGCCAAAAAACAATTTCAATTTCTGCCATTGTCAAGTTGTGGTTATTTTTACACTTCTCTTTTCTCTCTAAGTAAAGAATGATGCATTTGCCTTATTTCAAAAGTTTTGATGATTTAAGAAATTTCCATACTTGAGAAAGTATTACAAACAAAAATTCTCATGTTATTTCCCATTTAATCATAAAAATAGACGATACACTGGATTTTGTTTTATATTTTATAAAAATAAGTGTTTTTTAAGATTTTGTTACTATCAATGACTTTTTCTCTTTTAACATGAAACAGATAAGACTTTATGCATCAATAGTCATGTTTAGGTCAATGGTCCTCAACTGGGAATTATTTTGCCCTCCAGGAGACATTTGGCAATATCTGGAGATATTTTGGTCATAACAACTGGGAAAGTGCTACTGGCCTCTAGTGGTTAGAGGCCAGGGATGCTTCTAAACATCCTGTAATGGGACAGCCCCCTACAACAATTACTGGCCCAATAAGCCAGTACTGCTGAGGTTGAGAAACACTTTGTTAGGTGAATTCTGGTTATTATTATTTCCAAGATAATATAATATAATATGATGATTCAAAAATTATTTGTGTAAAATGTTCCTCCTGTTACATATGGATTAACAGAATTATAGACAACCTAAACTATTTTCCCAGTTTTAATCAGAAGTGATTAAAGAATTAACAAAATTAAATCTATGACATTAAAATTGTTATGTATTATATAAGAAACTGACATTTTTCTTCATCAAAAGGATACAAAAATATATAATTTACAATGACAACTTCGTAATCTGGTTTAGCTAATTTATGGACACAATTCTTAATAGGAATTTTCATAATATTACAAAAAGGAGGTGTTCTTTCATACACTCAGAATTTTTTATAACTGATTCATGAAGCCTTTGCTTCTTTTTTTTCATACAGCAAAAATCATTCAGTTATGGAAGGTTGAGGTATTTCATTAACCTATCTTCTAAAATAAAACTCAAAAAATAGGAAACTTGCTGTATAAAGGATAGAAAATAATGTCAAAAAGGTAAATGGTTCATTACAGGCAAGGTACTTCCACTCATAACAGATACTACACAATCACTAGTAGTTTCTAAATTTATCTGATTTGTTTATTTTGGAGCTCTCTCGCCTCCATTTTCCTTTATTTCTCTAATGTCCATATTTTCACATGCTTTTTCAAATCCTGTAAGTTTTATATCCTGAATCCATCAATAAGGTTCTTTGTAACTGTCAAAATTAACAAATTTTGATTTTTATTTCCTGAACCAAATATGAAAATATTTAGTGAGTAATAGTGGGTGGACTATCATATCTAATGATTCAGAAACTTGAAGACAGAATTTTGTTAAATATACAAATTTTAAGTAACGTTTACATTTAGAGTTTTATTTTTCTTTAACTTGGTGACCTATTTGGGATTAGACAGTTGACTTGCTTAACTGCTTTCCCTCTAGAATTTTTAAAATTGTATCAGTTTTCTCCTAAACTTGAGGGTATAGTGTGAACGATTCTAAAGACGGTGACATTTCAATAATTACATAGTATAGCACATCCCTTAACTTTAATTATAGGCTTTCAGATTCAGTCAATAGTAAGCCATATGACTACAAGAACAACATCAAATTTATTATCAATAAAGACTAAAAAATAATAGTTTGATATAAAATTTTTAAGAGCATTAATTCAGAATATTTTATATGAAAATAAATTTTATTCAAATATAATAGCAGGAATTAAGCCAAGAGTTGTACTCCTTATGTTGATTTTGCCACAGAATGGTATGTAGTGAGCATAATTTTTGCTTCAAAAATGTTTAAAAATTATTTATTTTAGTGTCTGAAATGTTTTCCCAGATAAGTCACATCCAACAATAGTTTACATATTTTGTTTTTATAGAAATCTCAGTATTTTACTCTTCCACAGAAGTTAAATTTAATTTCAAATTATTGTGGTTTGAGGGAGATCAACCCCATGTGCATATATTCTATTTGATAAAATAAATACAAATAATCAGTATATATAATTCCCTTCCATACTGTGCAGTTTGAGCAAGCTAATCTAAAATCCACTAAAAAAAATTTGTGAAAAAATAAGAATGATTGTTTCATGTGTACTTCAAAGTGAAAGTGATGGCCCATTTGGAGAAATCTGCATGAACAAATAGGGTCCTTTCTGCATTAAAAGTCCCTAATAACTATAAAAAATATAGGCACTAGAGTGTAAGCAGTTTAAACCTTTCATAGTTAATCCATGTAGCAGGGAAGGTTCATGCTTTGGGAGGGCCCATCTGGCCTCTCTACAAATAGGAAGGTTTGTACATATGGGCCATAACATATGCATAGCTAGCTGAACCAACCCCTGCAACTAAACAGTAATTAGCATGGGGCAGGTTTTTTATGGCTGCTAACACACTAGCAAGTCCTTCCTGACCTACATCCAAATGGACATATGATTACATAAAATGGGTAGTTTCTTTCTCAAGCATTTATTTGTGTGCAAAAATGTAGGATTTGTTTAACTGCCGCCAACTAAAGAACTGAGACCCATATGTTACCCCATAAACTTACCGGTTAGCAATTTGTTATAAGCAAGATGCAAATATTATGGTAAGCATTCAGAACGTTTATTCAATGAACCTTATGTTGTAAATGGAAACAACAGTATGTCAGAAAATTTTGTAATCATGATTTCACCACTGGTCTCATTTTATGTGTAATTCAATGTTTCCAAAGTCTACAATTTTCAATTAGAGACATCAAGGTCAGCAGAGTTTCAAATATAAATAAAGTAATACATGATTCAGTTTGGGAGGGGGAGAAGAAATAGTGAAAATCTTTGAGAGCTTGAAGAGATTGTACAATGTTTAATTTTAAGTAGGTCACAGTAGACTTATATGTGTGTCAAACAGAATATACTCTTGAATATTTGGTTAAATTTGGCTTGCATCTGAATGGAATTTGGTAAGACACTAAAGTATAGTGGAGCTTTAGACTTCAGACAGGCCAGAGAATTGTACAAATTAACATGAAATAAGGATTTAATACATTTATGTTTATATAAGAGTAGTTAATTTAGGTAAACAATATAATAGGTGTAGTTTTAGT
Organism: Balaenoptera acutorostrata; assembly: GCF_949987535.1. Taxonomy (NCBI): domain Eukaryota; kingdom Metazoa; phylum Chordata; class Mammalia; order Artiodactyla; family Balaenopteridae; genus Balaenoptera; species Balaenoptera acutorostrata. The sequence continues at coordinate 93,125,669 of NC_080074.1, forward strand.
CTAGCTTTATTCTACGTGTAAATATATGGAGAAATTCATATTTTTTTAAATTTTAAGAGCTTTAAATTTTGCCAACCCAAACCACAGATTTATAATGAATAATCAGAAATTGTGTAATCCAATAGGAATTTTAAAAAGTCTATTACAAATCTGAGGGGCTAAATCTAGTTTTACTAATTGCTCCCATTCCTTATCAATAGTCAAAAAGAATGCTTTTCACTCAATTTTGACATCTGAAAAATGGAAAGAAACTATAGTAGACTTTTGACTATATCATTGGTATATGCACAGCACATTTTAAAAGTTATTATAGACATTAATGTAAATAATGTTAATGTAGATCAGTTTTTGTCAGGAATTCTTAGACGTTAACAAGGAAATATTGACCAATATTTTCATCTTTATCTTAGAATTTAAGTACATAAGATAAGATTCTTTCACTTGCAAGTGTTAGAAAATCTAATTTTCAATGACCTAAACGTGAAATTTTTAGCTCACATTACTTCAGGAACAGTTCTGACTTCAAACATGGCTTAATCCAGAATCTCAAAAATGCCATAAGGCATTTTGTTTCTTTGTTTCTTTGTTTGTTTTCACCTGAATCCTTTTAGCTCTGTCTTCTTTGTTGGCTTTATTATTGAGCTGGCTCCCTACACGGAGGTGAGAGGGCTGCTGGAAGCTCCAGAGTTCACATCTACACACCTTCAAATCCAGAGAAAGAGCTTCTCTTACTCATAAGCACCAACAAACATCACCTTTCACCTTATAAACTTTTGTCGTCTTTGCATAAGCGGGATGACATTTTTTGTCTGGTGTTCATTTTTGTATTTTGTGATTCTAGAATAGTGCCTGGCACACATAAATCACTCAATTAATAATTTTTCAATGAGTAAATAAATAAATAAATCCTCCCCAAACTACATGACTAAGAATAAAGGTAGATGGTTCCCCAAAAGAAAATTTTGGTTCTACTATTAGAACAAGAAGAGGTCAGCAGATGCTAGATGTCCAGTTTAGCATTTACAACATGGAGATGTCAAAATCTGCTTGTGCCTTGGTTATCTTTGAAAGAAACTCTATGCTTCTAAAACTTAATTTATTGTTGCTATAGTGGTCCTTGGTAATGTTTCTTGAAGAGGATTCAATTTTGTAAGACAATAATTAAATACTAAGTGTTAAAATATATTAAAAAGCAGGAATATTTTATGCTAAGGCACTAAAAACTGAAGACTACTTTATTTCATTCTTCTAGAAGGATTACATTTCCATATGCCAGAGGTTACTAATTTCATAGTAATGTATCAATATAGTCCAATCAAAATGTGGTTGGAATCTTTAACTCTTATATTACTATTTAAGCAATCTTTGTGTTACTTCCTAACAGCATTCTGTGAAACTCATTCATAAAAATACTTCTGTCCTATAGATGGTCAGATCAAGGTAACTTGGTTTACATGGAGCTCCAGATTTAAACCCAAGAATAGAGTTTATGAATCAGTCCCTATTACGAATACAAAAAGTCCTCTTGCTCTATCAAATAAGTGAGTACTTTGCACAAACACCTGATGCTTAAATTAGCCCTGTAGGCAGCTACAGTGAAACCTGAGTAGAGTTATAATGACACTTTTTAAATGGATAAACAAGGCCTTGGACGTGATCAAGGGAATTTTATTTTTTCTTAAGCTTCTCTTGGGTAATGATTACAGATATCAAAAATTTGTAAACATATCCATTTCCCACCTAGAATAAATTTTCCTATATACTCTTGCAATTTCAAGAAAAAATATATTTGCATAAGCATTCATGTAATGTTTTTATATTTAATAAGAAAGTTATGAAAAGCCCTTAGAATAACTATGGATACATGGAAATGCTTAATAATTGTCAACTATGTAATCTTTATTATTACTCTGTGACAAATGTTCTTTCTAGAGAGAATATAACTGGTTTAAACTAACAGAGAAAATTCTCAATACAAATCTACTGGCCCAAAATACTCAATACATTTTGCCAAAAAGAGAGTTTTTGACCTCCCACATGAAGGAATAGATATCAGTCAAGAAACATTTTTGGATATCCATCAACATGACTGTCTGCCCAATAATCTGGAAAGTCAGCACTATAATGGTATTTCTAATATTCTCTCAATTTCTCATGATAACAAAAACATCACTCCTGTAATATTGCTGTATTATAATTATCATCACTATCACCCTTACACAGTTTTTAGAAACCTGTACCATAGGTTCATAGGTATTGTCATGGTCATATACTCATAAACTCAGTTTAGGGATATTATACTAAGATATTAGAAAGATATTAAGAAATTAGCAGATCAGTAATGAAGAAGATGATGTTGATAAAACGGAAGAAAGGAAGGAAGGGAATGAAAGAAGGAAGGCAGGAAGGAAGAAAGAAATGGAGAGAGGGAGGAAGAGAGGAGGGAGGAAAAAATACTACTATACTATACAATGTGTGGCAGAGAATAAGGATAGGGATTCTCCTTTCAAAAATCTGGTGGTTTAAAAAGTGTCATATTTTTATAACTAAAGAATGCCTCAGTAGTGTCAGTTCTTATGTATAAAAGAATAGCATTTAAAGCTTTTGTACTAATAAAATTCTCTTTTATTTCTGTTTGTTGTTTTTTGGATAGTGAATATTAACACTAGTTATTGAAATTACCTCTGACTATGGCTGTCTATCTCAACTTTTGCTGAGCTCAAGGCTGGTTTTGAATTGAACCATTGCTTCCCAGGTGTGCTTTCTTCCAACGGTGTCTCTTTTCCTCTTTGTCCTAAGTGCTAACCGTAAGATGGCCAGCAGACCACTCAACAGAAATATATTTAAACTCATAAATGTGATCTGGATTAAAGAACATTATACAGTTAAAAATCAAGGGTGAAGTAGTATAAAATGGGTGAAAGGGGTCAAAAGGCACAAACTTTCAGTTATAAAGTAGATGTCATGGGGATTAACATACAGTAAATGATTATAATTAATAATACCATATTTTATATTTGAAAGTAGATCTTAAAAGTTCTCATCACCAGAAAAAATATTTTCATAACCATGTGTGGTGATAACTAGACTAATGTTGATGATCACTTTACTAGATATGCAAATATTGAATCTTTATATTATACACCTGAAACTAATATATGTCAATTATATCTCAATTTAAAAAATTAATTATTATATCATAAAATAACTTCTCTCCAAAGCCAAAACAAGACAAAACCAAATAAGCAAGGATTCAAAGTTTTCAGACAAATTTCATTCTTTCTTAAGCACAAATTATTCCTTTGCAGGGAAAATATTTGTGATGTGATTCATGAAAGTACCATAAAAAAGGGCATTGAAAAAAAAAAAAAGGGCATTGGAGTTTGGCAGAAATAAGTTTTTCAGGTTGTACTGTACTCAGAAAATTTTTTTTGTTGTTCACCCAAGGTTACAGAAATCTATAGTGCCCTTCCTTACCTCATAGGAACGTTCTTCCACAATGTAGGAGAGAATGTTTGTATTTAAAATAATCCATATAAGAAAGAATAGCTTCCATTTTCACTTCCCATTTATTTGGATTTGTGCAGTAGTAATTATGAACATACATAGACATAAGAAGAGTGAGAAAAGTGAATGTTAGCAATGCAGTTAGGTAGAGGTAGAAAGTCTAGCAATAAAATGCTAAAAATTGCAATCAGAAAAGCAAGGAACTTGTACAAACTTGTACAGTTAGCATTATTCCTAATGATTCCAGAAAGTGAGCTAGTATGGAATGCAGAAACATGAGTATATTTTAAAATATAAAAACAAGGCAACAAAAGAAGATGTTACCTGGCCTAAGACCAGCATAAGGTCAGGAACTCTTAGTTACTCCTGATTAAAGAGTACCTATAAACTGTATTCCATTTGAGGCAAGTATTTGTCCCTATGGTACATATTTGTAATTGGTGCATCATTTATATTAGAACATGGGTTTCATTTTTCATTTTCTTACCTCTCACTCACTCCTTGACCCACTTTAATTATAATATTTTTCTCTCCTACTCATCACCTTCCTCTAACCATTACCACCTCTCCACTGAAACTATGCTCAATAGGGTCAAAATAATATACTATGACTAAATCTGATTAATAATTTTAAATCCATATTTTATTTGGAGTCCAGAATCACCTAAGTTCTGTTTACTAACTTTTTCAGAGGCCAAACTCTTCTGGTTGTCCTACTCTCTGTTACTCCTTCTCAATATCCTTTGCAATTTCTTTTACTTCTACCTGACCATGAAATATTGGGATTACTCAGGGATTTTTCTAGGCCTACTTCTAAGTTCATCTTGCTCACCCTTCCTAGACAATTTTATTCACTCCCAGGTTTCAATTACTCTCTTTATAGAACAACTCTGAAATCTATATCTCTACATCAGACCTCTCTTTTAAGCCTTAAACTTACATATCCAACTGCTTACTAAACTTTAAAATGGTGAATCACAAATTCAGTCCAGAGTTAATTCATCGTATCACCCACATTTTTTGCCCCAGCATATTCCTTCTCCTATATTTTTCCTATATCAGTAAATAAAATGACCCCCCACTTGTATAACCAACATAAAAAGACATCAGCTGCAAAATCCTGTTTGACGCCTATAGCAGACACTGTCAACTCTCTGCTCAGATCCCCTCAAATTGCTTTTGTGATGGTTTCTTTGCGTCCTTTCCCGGGATCCCTGTGCTTTTGCATCAACAACCCATACCTTCAACTCTTCATTAGAGAACTTTCCTTGGGGTACTAAAACAATTTTGCCCGATGTACAGAAATTCAGAGTTACCTAGGAGTAACCCCGGGCTGTAGCCAATGACTGATGATACAGAAATATATTTTGACTAGATTTGGTTGGCCTGTTTTATGCTTCTCTAATCCCCCAGGTGCCTCTGTTGATTTAGTACACTCATAAATATGTGTACAATGCCTTCCTTCCCTGTTAGACTCTGAGTTCATGAGAACAGAAGATGAGTGTTTTCTTCCTTCATTTTTTCATCCCTGTAGGCTCAGCAATTGGCATAATGCCCAACACACACTAGGTGCTTTATAAATACTTGTTCAATGAATGAGTTAAAAATTCCTTTAACTATTGAAAGGTTTCCTGAGATATACCACAGTTGGGCAGGCACAAAAAAGATGGATAATCACATTCCTTAGTTGGTAGGATCAGGTAATTCTGCACAGGTGGGGGCATGTGCACATGTAAACAAATATCTGCATGCATAAGATATGCTGCCTACTATTTTATGTACATATAAATGGAAGAGTTCTAGACAGATTGTTTATAAAATACCAAATGGCACCAAGTATTGTCTTGTGTAATTTTAAAAAGATAATACTAAATTTGAAGAACTTAAAAGTATGTGATTATATATGCCACTTCTTCCCGTGTGTCTTTACAATCTTTCTGGAACTAAAAACAACAACAACAAAACCTCAATTCAGATCACACTTTTTTTTTTTTTTTTCTTATAGTTCCCTACAATGTTTCAGAGTCCATGAACACAGGTGCTGTCTCATGGAATCCTTGTGGGGTTGGGTACTCTCCACACTCAAATGCTTATTGGTGGGGCTAGAAACAGTCTCTCATTTCTTCATCAGCAGAACATTTCCCTCTCCCCATCACTCAGTCCCTGGCCCCATCCCGTACCCTTTACAGCCACAGTAGGTCTGGTCCCTCTATTCTCTACTTGATGCCTACACCCCCAGCCCAAATTCCTTACAGACGTTCAATTTTTTTTTTAACTGCTTATGTTACTTATTTATTTATTTACTAAATTCATACATTTTATTTCTTTTTTTTTTTTTGGAAGCTCAACAAATATTTATAAATAAATGGGTGTGAATGAAGGCAATAAGCTGCACACACACTTTATATGGAATAAGTCAAGTGTCCTGGTGATTCTCAAGGGTTCCGGGGCCCTTGTCTGGCCTGCACTGTCCCAGGATGCCCTCCCTTTGGGACTGCATACCCCAGGCCCTCTTGTTGACTGACTGCTCACGTTCCAGCAGTAAATGGGAGGACAGGCAGAGAGAGGGTGAGACGCCATCCCTGGGCTCCTCACTGAGATGAGATGACACTTCTACTTACCCCCTCCTTCCAGACCCAGGGGTGGGAACTGCTTCCCCATTGCTAGTCAGACATTTTATTTCTATTTAATTTTCCTTCCTTTCTTGTCTTATACCCGCTCTTTCTGCCCAGTTATGATTCCTTCTTCACATACTGGCACCAAAAAGCCAAAATTCAGATGAAGGGAGTCTCCTGTTTCTGCTGCATGTTGCCAAATAGTTCATGCTCCTATACCTGGTGCCTCCTTTTGGTCCTGGCTTTTATTTTTCTGATGTTTCTTTATTATTGGAAGAAAAGAAAGAGGTATCACAGTAGGAAAAGATGGGGGCTGGGAGAGCAGAGAAACAAAATAAGGATTCATTTCATGCTGTTAGCATGTCATTATAAGGCTTCTGATTTTCTCATCTTTGGCATATCCTCACACCCCATATGCAACTCAGCAACAGGCCTTGGGTTTTTTATTTAACTTTTTTAAAAAAATTATACAATTTTTAAAGGTTACTTTCCATTTACAGTTATTATAAAATATTGGCTATGTTCCCCGTGTTGTACGATACATCCTTGAGCCTATCTTACACTCAGTAGTTTATATCTCCCACTCCCCCACCCCTTTGTTGCTCCTCCTTCCTTCCCTCTCCCCACTGGTAACCACTAGTTTGTTCTCTATATCTGTGAGTCTGCTTCTTTTTTGTTATATTCTCTAGTTTGTTGTACTTTTTAGATTCCACATGTAAGTGATATAATACAGTATTTGTTTTTCTCTGTCTGACTTATTTCAATTAGTGTAATGCCCTCCAAGTCTATCCATGTGGCTGCAAATGGTAGTATTCCATTGTGTGTGTGTTTGTGTGTGTATATATATATATATATATATATATATATATATATATATATATATATATATATGTTTATACCACATCTTCTTTATCCACTCACCTGTTGATGGACACTTAGGTTGCTTCCATCTCTTGGCAATTGTAAATAATGCTGCTATGAACATTGGGGTGCATGTATCTCTTCGAATTAGTGGTTTTTTTTCAAATACATACCCAGGAGTGGAATTGCTGGGTCATATGGCAGTTCTATCAATATTTTTAGTTTTTTGAGGATCTCCATACTGTTTCCACAGTGGCTACACCAATTTGCATTCTCAACAATGTACAAGGGTTCCATTTTCTGCACATCCCTGCCAACATTTGTTATTTGTGTTCTTTTTGATGATAACCATTCTGACAGGTGTCAGGTGATATCTCATTGTGGTTTTGACTTGCATTTCCCTGATGATTAGCAAAGTTGAGCATCTTTTCATGTGCCAGTTGGCCACCTGCATTTCCTCTTTGGAAAAATGTCTATTCAGTTCTTCTGCCCATTTTTTTAGTCAAGTTGTTGTTGTTTTGGTTTTTTTTTTTCATGTTGAGTTGTATGAGCTGTTTATATATGTTGGATATTAACTTCTTATCGGTAATATCATTTGCAAATATTTTCTCCCATTCAGTGAGTTGTCTCTTCATTTTGTTGATGATTTCCTTTGCTGTACAAAAGCTTTTAAGTTTAATTAACTTAATTTGTTTATTTTTGCTTTTATTTCCTTCACTCTAGGAGAGAGAAACACAAAAATATTGCTGAGATTTATGTCAAAGAGCATTCTACCTATGTTTTCCTCTAGGATTTTTATAGTATCTGGTCTTACATTTAGGTCTTTAATCCATTTTGAGTTTATTTTTGTATATGGTGTTAGAGAATGTTCTAATTTTATTATTTTACATGTAGCTGTCCGGTTTTCCCAGCATCACTTGTTGAAGAGGCCTTCTTGATTTTACCTCTGCAGTATCTCTCAAGTGCATCTCTTTCCATTTCAACCATCTTCACCATTATTCAATTTTTCCACATTACCTCCTGTCAACTTGTACCCACTCTTGCCCATCCAGTGTATGCCCCACACTGTAGACAAAATGACCAAAAAGGATCTTTAAGGCTCATGCTAAACCCTGTAGGAAATAATAACAATCATCCTCACCATTGTTAAAATTTGTTGGGTACTTTTTATGTGCCAGACATTATTTTTTTTTAATTTTTGGTAAAGTGAGCCCTTAAATATAAGAAATAATCCATTTTTTTTTGCCATGCCCTGGGAGGTAAGTCAGTCTTATGACTTGTTCCTACTACTTTCTGTATCTTTGTGGGAAAAACACATGCACACACACACACACACACACACACACACACACAAACACACATCAGTGTATCCTAGGTGTTATACTTAGTTTAAGATGAACCATGATTTGGGACTATATTTTCTTGGCTCCTGAAAAAACTGGTTTTCTGAGTTGAATTATAAAGTCTGTTTGTTAAAATTTTATGTTAGAACCTATAACTTGGAAAAACCCTGCACTGTGTCTCTCCTATGTTTATTATCTTTTTTTTTTTTTTTCATTTTTATAAGTGCCTAGAACACAACACTCCACCTCCTATCATTAATCTCAGGTTGGCTTGCATTTTTTTTTTTGAGGTAAAAATTTTTTTCTTTTTACCTTTTTGCCCCCCCACACTCATTTTTAATTTAGCTAAACACACACCTTTCTACCTCTTATACACATTTCAAAAAGTATAATGTTAGGTTATAAAAGAAAACTATCATCCATCAACTATATTAGATGTCTTTCACAGTTTTATATTTGTAATCATAAAATCTACGAGGAAGTAATACTTTTTCTACAATCCTTCCTTCTAACACATTTAACATCTTAGAAACTTTCCTGAAAATATACCCATTGTTTTTAAGATTGCTTCTTTGATTTCATACCAAACTTATGTTTATCACATGATTGCTCACCCAATTATACAACAAAATAAAAAGCATCATCAAATATTTTAATAGGAATATAGGAAAATGTAGTTTGGTTCATCAAATGATGCAGAAAAAAATCTGATTGCAAGTAAGATATTAGTTGTACTAGAATCTGTAACCCCATACTTTAAGAAAACAGAGATATAAAGAGAATAGAAGTGTATAGGCACAGTAAGATCACTAAGTTAAAAGAAAATACTACAGCAACATAATATAAGAAAATACTACAGCAACATAATATAAAATATTTATGCCTAAATATTCAATGTGACATATTCTAAGTTATGTGAGGGAAAGGCCATACCTTGTTCAAACTAGTATTAATAATCACCTTGCATAACCCAGTGCTCATATTATTTCCCACATTATGTTAAATAAATATTTATCAGATAATGAATAGGAACCGTTCTAAGTTTATCTTCCCTAAACAAAAAAGAAAACAATAAGATGTCTTTGTATGTGTAATATGTATATATGTATATAAAATTTCTCCAAACTTTCTCTTTCTGAACTACTTTTGTCTAATGAATTCTTTCACTAAATTTTTTTTAAATATCAATTACTTAAACTATATGGTCTTAATATAATTTTTAAAAATCTCTATATACCTAGCCAAATCCTTCAAAGTCTCCTAAATTATTTTCTTACATTGCCAGAGATATTTAGAGATGCCGTTTCTCGGTTAACTTGAAGCATACGCTTTGTGAAAATAGGCTCAGTCATCTTTACTTTTTCTCTTCTATTCCTGGAGCCAAGCAGGCCAGTCAAAAGGCAAGTGAACAGAGTATCCCTCATCTAATTAGGTCTCTTTAAGGCGAGACAAAATGTGAGGAAGGGAGAATACCAAGGACTCCAAGCAGCTGGGCTGGCCCCGGCCAACAGTGATAGGCCTTCAAGAAGCACAGCAAACAAACTGACATTATGTCCACAGGTTATCATTATCCTCTTTTTTTTTTTTTTTTTTTTTTTAAGCCTGATGGATTCCTCCCCACCACAGTGATGCTTCCGGGCATCTCTCGCTGCTGGGGAGTAATTGACCATTGGTTATCATTAAAGATGGTAGGTAGAAAAGAAGTGGGGAGCGTGGGCAAGGTGTGGGGGAGGGTGGAGGGGGACGAAAGACAGCGTCAGAGGTAGTCACCAGCTCCAGCTCCTCCTAGTGTCTTTTCTCCCTCCTGAACTCCACTGACCTTTCACTCCGGAGCCAGCTGGAGCCGAAAGAGATTTAATTGAATGGAGTCCTCAGATGTGTTGGGAGTATGGGTGACGAAGAAAGGAGGAGGAGGGAAGGAAGGCTGGATACGGTGGTGAAAAGAGAGAAGAGGGGGAGGGAACTTTCCATGACCTTCAAAGGCTAATTGCCTGGCTCTTCCCAGGCCCTTACTGGAGGCTGACTTGCGCAGGGCTCCTGTTGTCTGGTGTAGCCAAAGCTCTCCAGCCGCTCCCTGAACCCCAGCTTCAGAAACGCAGCACCGGCAGCCGCTCCCCGGTGACCTCCGGTCCAATCAATAGCAGGCGGGCCAAAGAGGCTGCAGCTCCCCTCTGCCCCTCTTGGGCAGAGCTGCATAACAGGCTCTGCTCATCCCAGTTTTCCCAACCTTCCTCATTAGTCTGAACCCAGGGGAAAAAAAAAGAGGGGTACAGGATTGACCAGAAGCACTGATATGTGTGCATGTGTGTGTGTTTTTCAGACTTCTTCAGTGTTAGTTTAATGGAAGAAAATCGAAGCCATTGAGAGAAATCAAACCTCTCCTCTGGCACTTTCTCTCTATCTTGTTTCCATTGTTTCTTTCTGAAATTATAAATCACAGGGAGTAACAAGATTAAGAATTTATCCACGAACACTGCATCTCCCTATGTCTCCCGGCTCTCTAAACCCTGTCTTTATGGGACTTTTGTGTGTGCGTGCATGTGAGTTTTTTTTTTTTTTTTAACATAAGTAAAAAGGAGTCAGTGAATGTCAGCTGAGTTAAATGGGTGACAAGGGAGATGGAAAGAAGAAAATTCATCCCTTCTTGTCTTTGAGAGCAATTTAATTAGGCCCAAGCCCCCTGTGAGTGGGTAGGAAAAAGGCTGGGGGTGGCTTGTCTAGGCTTCCTCTGAAGGCAAAAGCGGCCTTGGACGCTGCGTAAGTGCCTGTGCACACACACAAAGGATTTTTAAAGGATCATGTAAGAAGATCAACCGATAAGCAGCTAATTTTGTGTACTTAGGGAGCAAATGAGTGAGCATATTCCCCCTGGAATAACTAGGGTAATGGTATAAAAAAAAAAAAGGAAGGAGGAAAGATCTTAAGTATTTTACTATTAATGCTGATCACTAAAATTAAAGATTTATACTGCTTGACAGGGTGTCGAGCTCTAGCTCTTGGGAAACCTCTGTGTGTGTGTGTGTGTGTGTGTGTAGGGATGTGGATGGTGTACATGCATGTGTGTATCAGTAATTGTATGTGTGTGTGTGAAGTACGAGTTAATTTAGTCATATACATACAAATGTGGATTTTTAAAAAAATATACCGCTCAGTTATTTTGAAAATTGTCATCAAAAACCACTTTTAAACTAATTGGAGTCTGCAGAGAGGAAACCTCATTTTTGGTTCAAATGAATTTTCTGAAATGTCATTTGATTCGGGAAATATGACTGATCTGCTCGATTTCTTGATAAGAAATGAAATGAGCCGTTGTCCTTCAGGATATCATAGACTTGAAATGGGGGATTTTATGGTTAATGCCATCAGATAGAAGTGTCCTACTTTGAAAGGAGAAGTCCATCAGCCTCAGGGGAAGGCTGAAGTCTGAATTCGTCTTTAAATCCTCTGCTGCAGTTAAAGCTGGCACGGAGCAATGATAGATTTTTTTTTCCTAAGCAAAAATTACAAAATAAATGGCAATAAACAATGAGATTATTTTTTTATTTTATTTTTTTAAGATTAATTAATTAATTATTTATTTATTTTATTTATCTTTGGCTGCATCACGTCTTAGTTGTGGCACACAGGCTCTCTAGTTGAGGCGCGAGAGCTCAGTAGTTGTGGTGCATGGGCTTAGTTTCCCCGTGGCACGTGGGATCTTAATTCCCTGACCAGGGATCGAACCCGTGTCCCCTGCATTGTAAGGCAGATTCTTTACCACTGGACCACCAGGGAAGTGCCAACAATGAGATTACTGATACCAAAAAGTTAGTAGTTTTATACTTTAACATTTTGGATTCCATGTTGAAGTCCTAATATCACTGTTTGATATGGAAGTCAAGAGTAGACACAGAGGCTAAATTAGTATGTTTGGACCACAGTATGGAATATTAAGTTTTTTAGAAGTATGATTAATGTAGTCATCCTTATAAAATACTGTGTCAACAATGGAGATAGAAAAACAATAAGGGAATAAAACTTATAACAGCATACATGAAAAAGTACACATACCCAGAAACAAGAGGAATATCTGTCTCATTGACCTCAGACATGGCTGGATGAGTATGTAGCCATGCTTAAGAAAAGGTAAGCAATGGGATGGAGGCAGTCCATGCCCAATGAGGTGTGTGTTTTAAATGGATTGCAACACGCAGGAGATGACCCTTGCAATAGATTTAGTCCACAGGAAGAAAGCTTATTGTAAATAAAGCTTATATCTGCCTGCTTACAAAACTCCTGCCCAACACCTTCACTCTTACCAACTCCACCCTGCACTCTGGGACTGGGCATTGTATCTTCTACTCCCTGTATACTTAGGTAGAGAGACTGTATACCATGGTCAGGTGTATTTAGAGCTCTGCAACAAATAAAGATTCCCATGAAACTTAGTCAAAATGTAACAGAAAGAGCTGTGAGGAAGAAAAAGATAAAAGATAAGATAAGGGAAAGGTATGTTTCAAAGTAGTGTACTTCCATGCAGAGGGAAAGAATGAGGGAGATAAGGGAAGAAAGAGGCAAAGAGAGCTATTAGAGACCGGGAATGAAGAATAAAGAGGATGAAAGGAGCAGAATACATTTGATGAAAGGAAAATGGGGATGGGGATGACATATTCAACATGTTTTAAATCACCTACTCCCTTTTTTTTTTAGATACTGTCTAATTTCAATTACCACACAGAAATAGGAGAACTTTATTCTTAGACTCAATGAGTTAATACTTGGCAGTACTTGCTTACATACAGAAAACAGCATAACCATAAAATGTCTTATATTCTATCAATGAAATAGAAATGCACAGAGTTATGATGATATCAAGTTGTATACATTGACTCATTATTTATAAATGCTGAGATGTTACAGCTTCCTCATAGCCTTCTTAGAAACAAAATCTACACTATTAAAGGAAAATTACTTTTAGTAATTCAGGACTTCCTTGAAAATAGGCAATCAAAATTCTCAAATATTTAGAGGAGTAACTCATAGCCTAATCCTATATAAACCTGGATAAGAATTTTCCAGTTGATTTCCTGATTAACATGCAGCTATTCCACAAAATGGCAATAGAGGCAAAATCTTGACACCTCCATAATAGCTATGTTCTTTTATAAATGTCATCCCTTTTTGCCTGACCAATAATTTGTATATACTTGTATATATTGTAGATATATATATGTTTTAGCATTTCTTCCTTGGCATTCCAGACATACTTACAAAAGAATATAAAAAAGAATGGTACACAGATGATGTGTAGGTGATTTATTTTGGAAATTAAATGACTTTCCATCTTAAAGTGTTTGTTAATTAGAAGACATTAGCTTCATAAATTTCAACTCTTTAAATCAGCTCAGTATGTGACAAAAAATTGTAGAAAGGGTCAATCTATTTTCTCCAATTAGATGTAAACCAGCCAAAAGTGAAAATTGTATTTAAGGCTTAAGATAAAAGAGTTTATACATAAAGATGTTTTCTGTACATTTTTCTTTTTTTAACTCTTTGAAAATATATATGACATACGGCAGTCTTAGAGCATGACGTGCATTTGTTTTGTACCACATTTTGTACAGCAATCACTGAATAAAGAGGGACCCAGAAAAAATTACAATGGCATCAGCATTGATATAGCAGTGCTAAGAAGAGGTGATAGAACTCAGCCTTAGATTGCACCCTCAAGAAATCATGTTGAATTTCACAACAGGTAAGCATCTTGACAAATCTTTCTGAGTATGATGAAAGCAGCTTGCAAAAATAGCATAAGAGTACATCCTGGATAACACCTCAGATACATCAATTTTGTCCTGGGGACTGTTATGGTATTATGCCTAACTAGAGATATAGCAAGGTACTTCTTCAACCACACCATTGATCTTACTAAGACAGTGCCAATAATATTTTTATACTACCAAATTTATTAGTTGCTTAAAGTTGAACATTTTTAATTCTGAAATTTTATTAACCTTATGTTGATAAAAGTATTAACATAAGAAAAGTACTCTGGATCTCACAAGTACTACACATTGGCTAGACTATAGAGACTCCTTAGAGTGACATTATTTTCAAATTTAGATATTCCATATGTTATTCTCCTAAGTGCTATTATTTAAAGTGTGCTTATGTGGAGCAGAACAGAAACTAGATTTTCCCACAAATACCACTGATACCAATTTTCCAAAAATACCAATCTTCTAAAATTCTGCATTCACTTATTTATTTATTTAATTTTTTTTGTTCAACATCTACTAAATGAACCTCTTCTATGTTCCTGTGTATAGTTTGTTCACTATTTTATCCCCAGCACTCAGTGCAATGCCTGGCATACAGCAGGCATACAACAAAAGTATTTAAATATATAGATTAAATTTTTTGTTAATGTTATTCAATAGTAGAACAAAAGCTGTAATTAAGGAAAATACTGAAATTCCATGCTTCCTTTTTGAATTCTAACAGAAAATTGTCACTCAAGCCATGACACACTTACATGGATAATAAGCACATTTATTTGCCATAGACTGGATGAAAATGGCTATTATCTCGTTATTGTCCTAGAGCCTCAAGTAGGCAAAATAGTATGTAATAAGGTTTAAAAGTAGAGCAGGATCCCAGATGAAACCCAGATTAAGAGACTTCTCTATTATTTTACAGAAGCAGGGAAGGCAGATTAAGGAGTCATGATTGGCAAAAACGTCAGACTAGAGAAGTAGGTGCTGAGGATAGAGGCAGAATTGATTTCTGAGAAAAGATCCTCTTACAGATTAAAAAATAACTTTGGGGCTTCCCTGGTGGCGCAGTGGTTGAGAATCTGCCTGCTAATGCAGGGGACACGGGTTCGAGCCCTGGTCTGGGAAGATCCCACATGCCACGGAGCAGCTGGGCCCGTGAGCCACAATTGCTGAGCCTGCGCGTCTGGAGCCTGTGCCCCGTGACGGGAGGGGCCGCGATAGAGAAAGGCCCGCGCACCGCGATGAAGAGCGGTCCCCGCACCGCGATGAAGAGTGGCCCCCGCTTGCCGCAACTGGAGAAAGCCCTCGCACGAACCGAAGACCCAACACAGCCAAAAATAAATAAATAAATAAATAAATAAATAAGAAAATCCTTTAAAAAAAAAAAAAAAAAAATAACTTTGGAGAACCGTTAACTATGAAATACGAACTAGAGGCAAGTAGCAAATTAATCCTCTACATCCTCCATCCTTGGATTAGGAAATAGCAGTTGAAGAATTCACTTGAGATGGCCCCTTCCATCTACCTACTGTTTAAACTGGCTTCCTGGGAGAACCAGACTATCACACATACCAAGAACACTTCCCTCAAAAACTAGCAGTATTCCATTATGAAGAAAATGTCCATTGAGTAAGTAACATAAATGGTGTGTATTCGCATTTCTATTGGCAGCATTTAATCTTGGCACTACCTCTGACCACTACTGGTGAAGTCCACAGTTAGAAGTAAGAAAATTTAAAATAACTAATATAACTGGAAGACCGTAAGACCCCAAAATTTTGCAACATGCTGTAAAGATGATGCAATTTAAAAATTAGATTCAAACATGTGGATCAGAGAGGGAAATTTAGACTTTTACATTCAGTTCATTATTTTAAAATTTCATGGGACTGCAAAGGTCAGAGGTGATACCAACAGCTTTAAAATGAAAACGGAAAGAAACAATATAATTTAAATTTTAGAAATCATATTTTTCTTAAATTTTCTCTCAGGGTATTCTACATAGTAGGCAAACAAAATTAGTCATAGGAGAATGAAAGAATGAATGTGAATATAAATGAATCTATCTAAGAAAGACATTTTTGTGAAAACACAAATCACTGTTGGGTGCTAAATATATTATTTCCCACGTATTATACATTTCTGAGATATTTTATAATTTAAAAATTTTAATATGATCATCCCTGTGCCTATGCTAATATTTCTTTAATCAGGGTGAAAATATTTACTAAGCAGAGAATTTTTTAAATATTAGATTAAAATTGCAAGAGATTTTCCAATTTATTGATTCCATAAATTGGTTTTGTATATCACTACAAAAATGAAATGCACAAGACACTCCAAATGACACTGTGAGTGTAAGTTGGAATGCCAAAAATAACATGTAGTTATTGGAAACAGTGTTACACTCTCTGGATAAATCTGACTCTGTTAATATGGCCTAAGAATGTAACTTTTAAAATAAATATTACATTCATTTATTCTTACTATTGTGGGTGATGAACAAGAAAAATAATCTCTCAAAAAGCATAATTATAAAAAATACATTTAAAATTATTTATAGTTGACATCTGCTTCTAGCCATGATAGAGTAAGAGACTAGATTTACACTCCCATCCTCAACAACTAAAAAATGAAACAAAATATATGAAGTGAAAATCTACAAACATTGGAAATAAGCAGCATAAGATGGTGATCCCTGAAAGAAGGGAAACAAATGAGGTAAGCCTTCTGATTGTCCCAGATTCTTGCCTAAAGGCAATTTCCAGTCTACAGTGTAAGGAAGGGAATTCCAAACAGAGCCCAGGGGACTCTCTGAGTTGGAGAGATGAATTGGAAATTGAGAAGGCCAAGGTGGCTGTAATTTGTAAACATAATACTGAAGAATGTGTACCAGAGGTGAAACAGAGAAAGCTACAAAAACGTGCAGAACGGTCCACTTTAATCTTTGGTTTAGTACTTCTTTGGGCATTTATTAGAAGAATTCATGAGTTTACCTGAGGTAGTGGGGGAAAAAAAAAAGACTGGAAAGCATTAGGCTGACCAATGATCAGAGTTCACAGAAGGCTAGGAATAATTTGTTTTCCCACAAGCCAGAATAGAAAGAACTGATAATACAAGAGGCATCAGAAGAGACCTTAAAAACACAACGCATAAGTGGTGGGGTTAAATTAGTCCTAGATTAAAGGCATTTGCCATAATAAACTATAAGGGTAAGCCTCAAAAGACTGTAATAAGATTCCTATTTCTGAAACCAAGTCAAACATTGTTTAAGGGAGTACAACAAAATCCAGCACCCAGCAGTATAAGATACATATTGTCCCTTATTCATTAAAAAATTATCAACATGCAAAGAAGCAGAAGAATGTAAACCATAACAGGAGAAATTCAATCAATACAAACTGACTGAAAAACAGCAGAGACAATGGAATTATCTGACAAGGTTATTAAAACAGCTATTTTTCATATATTCATATTTTTTAAAAGTTAGAGGAAAATATGACCAGGATGATTAGAGTAATATAAAATGTAAAAAACACTAATAGTACTTCTACAGATTAAAAAATACAATGCCTGGAAACAAAAGTACACTAAATAGAATTAACAACATATTAGCATGCTAATCACTGCAGAGTAAAAGGTAAGTGAACTTAAGGCAGAAAAAAAAAGCAAAAACAAAAATCAAAACACAAAACCCTATCCAAAAATGAAACAGAGGAAGAAAAAATGTAAAGCAAAATATCAGTGAACTCTGTAACAGTATCAAGCAGTCTAACATATGTGCAATAGAAGTCTGAGAAGGAAAAGTAGCAGAAAATATATTTGAAGAAATAATGACCAATTTCAACCCCCAAATTTTATAGAGATTATAAAATCACAGACTTGATTATAAAAACAAAACAGAAAAAAAGATGAAAACATCATAGATTCTTTAAAATTAGTCACACAGAGAAAAATCTAAAAGCAGTCAGAAAGAAAAACACATTACACAGATAAAGATTATAGCAGACTTGTCAGAAACTATGCAAATGAGGTGAAAATAGAGCAACATCTTTTAAGTAATGAAAAGGTTTTAAAAACCTATCAATCCAAATTCTATGTCCAGCAAAATAACCTTTCAAAAGGATAAAATAAACAGGTTTTCAGGAAATAATCATGGAGATAATTTATTACCAATAGACATGCACAAAGAAAAATGTTAAAGGAGATACAAAAATGATACCAGTTGTAATTTGCATCTATACAAAGCTATTTTTAAAAAAAACAAAAAACTTTGAATGGTAAATATGTGGGGGAACATAAAAGACAATTTTTTCTTATTTTCAGTTTCTTTAGAAGATAATCTACTGCTTAAAGTGAAATAAAAACAATGTATCGTGAGTGTGATAAATTAAATAATAGGTCTCTAAAGATGTCTACTTACTGATCCCTAAAATTTATGAATATCTTACTTTACATTCAAGAGGAACATTCAGATGTGAGTAAGTAAAGGTCTTGAGATGGGAGATTATCCTGAATTATTCAGCTGGCACAATGTCATCACAGGTATCTTTACAACAGAGAGTCAGAAGAAGAAAGAGGAGGGATTATAGAAATAGAGGTCAGAGAAAAGGGCACAAGCCAAAGAAGCAAGGAAGCCTCTAGAATCTGGAAAAAAGAATAAAATTCTCCCCTAGAGTCTTTAGATAAAATGCAGCCCTTCAGATCACCTTTAGACTTCTGACCTACAAAATTATAAGATAATACATTTGTTGCTTTAAGCCACTAGATTTGTGATAATTTGTTACAGCAGCAATAGAAAGCAGATACAGATTTTGGAAATAAGATAATGAGTGCTTCTGTGACAAAAATTGTAAAATGTAGAAGGCACTTTGGAATTGAGTAACGGGTAGAAGCTGCAAGAATTTTAAGGGTCATTATAGAAAAGTCTAGATTGCTTTGAACAAAGTGCTATAATAGGAATAAGAACTTAACATCTTTCTGGTGAGGACTCAGAAGGAGTCAAAAACAGGTTGAGAAAACCTGTATCATCTTAGAGAATACCTAAATCATCATAAACATATTGTTGATAGAAATATGGACATTAAAATCACTGCCAGTTGGGTATCAGAGCGAAATGAGGAACATGTTATTGGAAACTGGAGGAAAGGGCATCTTCATCATATAGTGGCAGAAAGCTTAGCTGAATTGCATTCTATGGTTATATGGAAAGTAAACCTGGTAAGTAATGAGCCTGGATATTTTTTCTGAGAATACTTCCAAGCAAAGTGTTGAATGCATAAGCTGATTTCTTCTTGGAGCTTATAGTCAAATATGAGAGTAAGAGATAAACTGAGAGAAGAAATTGTTTAGGAAAATGAAACTAGGAAATTCTCAGCCTATCCAGATTGCAAAGGATGCTAAAATTAAGAGACCCATTGTCAGGAAAATGCATTCCAGAGAGCAAGCCAATTGTTGGGGAGATAATCTTTTGCCAGTGCCTTAGAGGAAACAAAAATCACAGTATTCAGTAACACAGAGGGCTCTTTGAATATATTAGACACATGACTCATGGATACTCTCAATCATCTCAGCAAAAACCAAAAATAAAAATGAGATTAAAAAAAAAAAATCTGTAAAGGCACCTCTTTTTTTTAATGGAGTGAATGCCATGACTTACATAGGAGATCCAGAGGGTTTTAAAGAGTATTATATCACTGCCAGATTCGGCTGAAAGGAGCAGAGAGGATAGAATGAAAGACCACCAGAGTCTCAAAATTCTAAGGCAATAATTAGGCAGATGAAAACTACTCAGTTGCAAAGGAAGGTTGACTCAGTGGGCAGAGCTTTGGGCGTAGGGAAAGAGCTGAGGGCCCAGAGGGCAAAGCCACAAGCCCAGGCTTTGAAACCTTAAGGAGTTTGTCTAGTTGGATTTTGAAATTGCTTGAGACCAGCGACTCATTTTCCTTTCATTTTTTCCCCCTTTTGAACTGGAATATCCACAACTCTTAACTTATGCCTGTCTGACCATTGTATTTTGGGAAGTAAATACTTATTTTTTGAGTTTTACAGATTAACAGTTGGAAAGGAATTCTACTCCAGGAATGGATTATACCAAGAGTTTCATCCATGTCTAATATAGATGGATTAGGTGATGGTATTTGGGAGTTTTGAGCTGATATGACTTAAATGAGATTGAGGAATTGAGTTGATGCTTCTATGGGCTAATGCTTTTAAGGAACTTAGGTTAGGGTAGATGTATTTTGCATTTGGAATAGATGTGAACCTTTGAGGACCAGAGGATAGATTGTAGTAGGCTGAATAATGGATCCTTACATTCAAAAGAGATTTTTCAGGTGTTATTAAGTCGATGATCTTGAAATGGGAAGATTATCCTGAATCTGGGTAGGCCTGATGGAATCACAAAGCTCTTTATGAGAGGAGGCAGGGTCAAAAAAAATAGAAGTAGACGAGATGACAGAAACAGAGGCTGGAGGAAGGAGCCACATTTTGAAAGTGGAAAAGGAGGCTATGAGCCAAACCATGAAGGCAGCCTCTAGAATCTGGAAAAGGAAATAAATTCTCCCTAGTTTCTCCAGATGGAACACAACCCTGAAGCTCAATTTTGGACTTCTGACCTCCAGAACTATAAAAGAATAAATTTCTGTCATTTTAAGCCACTAGATGTGTAATTTGTTATAGTAACATTGGAAAACTAAATCAGTAATATTAACAAAATATGTGGAAATAAAATGCCTAATAACAATATCATGAAGGATGGAGGAGGAGAGAAATGGAAGCATAGAGTTGTAAGTTTCTTACATTATTTGAAAGTAGACTGTTAGGTTAAAGATGTATACTGTTAGCCCAAGGACAACTGCTAAAAAAAATTAAACAAGAGGATAGCAAGTAAGTGAATAGTGAAGATAGAATAGAATCATAAAAAATATTCAGTTCTATCAAAAGGAGGCAAGTAAAGAGAAAAAACAAAATTACAAATAATGGAAGAGAAGAATAGAAAATAACAACATGACATAGTTAAACCTAACCATTTTGATAATTACATTAAGTGGAAATATCCTAAACTTCCTAATTAAAAATCAGATATTGCCATCCTAGATAAAACTGTTACCTACAGTAATATAATGTTTGAGAACAACAATAAATGTAAAGCCACTTAATATATAAAGGCACAGGTAGAATAAAATTATATATACACACATACACACACACACGCTTTGTTAAGACTAATTATAAGAAAGCTGGAGTTGTGGTATAAATATAAGAGTAAGTAGATTCTAGAGGAAGAATAAAAGGGATAATGAGAAAAACTTTATAATAATAAAATTTTCATTTATCAAGAGGATGAAACTGTTGTAAAGGTATATGTTCTTTGTAACTGAGCTTCAAAAATAAAGCAAAAACACAAAGAACTGAAAGGAAAAATAGACAAATTTAAAATTATAGTTGGAGATTCTCAACACTTTCTGAGTAATTCAGAGAATTCCAATTGGACAGAAAATCAATAGGATATAATAGAATTCGATAACACAACGTTCTTGAACAAATGAATTGGTATTGTACTGTATAGAATACTCCACCAAACAGCAGAAGGGTACATGTTATTTTCAAATGTAAATGGAGCATACCTGCCTTCTGAGCAATAAAAGAAGTTATAAGTTTCAAAGAAAAAAAAAAACCGGACAAAATATATTCTCTGACCCCAGTAAAATTAAACTTGAGTCAATAACAAACAATATCTGGAAATCAAATATTTAGAAATTAAACAAAACATTCTAAATAACCCATTAGTCAATGAAGAAGTCATAAGGGAAATTAGTACATTTAACTGCATAAAAATGAATCCAATGTTTTTAAATGTTGTGGAATAAAGCTAAAGCAATTTTGAAAAAAATTTATAGCACTTGAAACAAGAAAGATCTCAAATTTTTGACCTATGATTTTACTTTTAGTGACTAGAAAATAAGAAGAAAAAATTGATTCAAAAATAATCAGAAGGAAGGAACTACCAAGGATAAAGACAAGAGTAAGTGAAATAGAAAACATAAAAAACAATGGAGGAAGCTAAAGAAACTCCAAATTGATCTTTTTAAAGTTCAATAAAATTTATAAACTATTAGTAAACTAGTGAGACAAATAAAGGTAAACCACAAATGACCAATATCAGAATTTAAAAAGGGAACATCACTAAAGATTCCACCACATTAAAATGATGAGAATATTTTGAACAACCACATGCTAATTCAATAACTGACAAAATAGACGAATACCTCAATATAACCTAACTAACAAAGCTTACTCTTAAAAATACATAAACTAGGGGGCTTCCCTGGTGGCGCAGTGGTTGAGAATCTTCCTGCTAATGCAGGGGACACGGGTTCGAGCCCTGGTCTGGGAACATCCCACATGCCGCGGAGCAACTAGGCCCGTGAGCCACAACTACTGAGCCTGCGCGTCTGGAGCCTGTGCTCCGCAACAAGAGAGGCCAGCGCACTGCAATGAAGAGTGGCCCCTGCTTGCTGCAACTAGAAAAAGCCCTCGCATAGAAACGAAGACCCAACACAGCCAAAAATAAATATAAATAAATTAATTAATTAATTTTAAAAAATACATAAACTAAATAACTCTTATATTTTAAAGTAATTGGGTATGCAGTTAAAAATCTTCCCACAAAAAACTCTAAGCCCATAAGTGAATTCTAACAAACATTAAAAAAAATAATACAATTCCACAACCTCTCCTGGGAAATAAAAGAAGAGGATATACTTCCCAGCTCATTTTATTCAGGAGCATTAATCTGATACCAACATCAGAAAAAATATTATTAAAAAATTACAGACAAATATCTTTGAACATAGATTATAAAATATTTAATCCAAATTTAGCAAATTTAATTTAGCAGTATATATCAATAAAATGGATCATACATCATAACCAAGTTGCATTATCCTGGGAATGCAAGGACAGTTTAACATTCAAAAGTTAATCATCACAATTCACTCTATTAAAAGGCTAAAACACGAAAAATATATAACCATTCAATAATTTCAGGATAGATGCAGAAATAGCATCTATCAAAATTCAACATCCATTTATGTTTAAAAAAAAAACTCATAGTAAACTAGGTTGATTAAAGGCATGTATACAACTTTCACCATTCTTAGAGGTGAATATGTAAATATTTTCCCTCTAAGATCATTAACTAAACAATAATATCCATTGCCACTGCTTGTAAAGAAAATTGTAGTGGAGATCCTCATCTGGTAAATAAAGGAAGAAAAAAATAAAACCATGTAAATTGGAAATAAATAAATAACATATTCCTTAATTGAGAGATAACATGAGGTTCTACTCAAAAATACTAAGAAATCTACCGAAATAAGTGAGAAATAAGTGAATTTAGCAATATCACAGTAAACAAAGTCAATATGCAAAACAAACTATATTTTATATAATGCCAATGAACAACTAAAAATTGAAATAAAAATATACATGTACAATAGTATCAAAAAATGTGAAATTCTTAGGGATAAATTTTACTAATACATGTGCAAGACCAAGACACTGATGATTACAATTCATTGCTAACAGATATTAAAGAAAAACTAAATAAATGAAGAAAAATTCCCTATTCATGAATTGGAAGATACAATAATCTTAAAAGGTCAGTTATCTCCAAGTTTACCTATAGATACAATGCAAACCTAATTAATTCCCAGAAAGCTTTTATTTTATTTTATTTTTTTGATGTGGACCATTTTTAAAGTCTTTATTGAATTTGTTACAACATTGCCTCTGTTTTTATGTTTTGGTCTTCTGGCCGTGAGGCATGTGGGATCCTAACTCCCCAACCAAGGATCAAACCCGCACCCCCTGCATTGGAAAGCGAAGTCTCAACCACTGGACCGCCAGGGAAGTCCCGCCCCAGAAAGCTTTTTAAAAAACTTTGGCAAGCTAATTCTATAATTTACATGGAAACATAAAGGACCTAGATTAGTCACCACTTACTGATCTATAGCATCATGGATGAATCTGAAAACATCATGCTAATTGATGAAAACACACCTAAAGATAACATATTATATGATTCCTTTTATATAAAGTTCCAGAAAAAAGAAAAATTATAGTTATGGAAAGCATATTAGTAGTTGTAAAAGATGAGGGTTGGGAGGATAGGACTGACTACAGAGAAGCATGAATGAAACTTTGGAGAGATAGTAATGTTCTATATCATCAGTTTGTTGCTTAAACAAAAATTAATTTGTCAAAATTAATTAACTCCTACATGTAAAATAAGTAAATTTATGTTAATATAACTCAATAAAGTGGATTAAAAATGAGTTGATTAAAAATCTGAGGAAACCAATTTGACGTATTAAGAATGTTGACATGGTAGAGATTTGAAAAGACAAGTCTACCTTAATGTTTCCTAAAAATGCATGACCCTGGTTAGATGAATAAGTGAAAGAATGAATAAACGAATGTTACAATGAAGGAAAAATTGAAGGTGTGTAAACAGAGTAAGAGCAAGAATGATTGCTTCATAATTAGAAGACAAAAAATATTTGTAGTTTTGGTGTGGTCATACTTTGGAGTTACATAAACTAAGACACCTTTTTATGAATGTGTGTGCAACTGTGTGTATGAGAGAGCTGGAAATGTAATTTTATTGGCCAAAGCAATAGATTCAAGCAAGTTCATTATTTTTGTTTAGATGAAGGTGAGAAAAGGAATTTTATTTCACCATGACCAAAATTTCTAACTCTAAAATAATACAGAATGCCAAAATTTCATATGGGGGAAAACAGTTCCCTAAAATACCAACTTAACTGCATTTATATTAAAATGCTGCTGATAAAGTATCTCTCACAATTCTAAGGTTTTCCAAATATGGACCTTGCGTACAAAGCCTCCGTATGGCAAGCAAAGTCAGAAATAGCTAAAATTGCAATAGAAAAAAAAAATCTTTAACAGAAAGACCATTTAGACATGATCCTTTCCAAACATCACATCACTTCCCTCCACTCCTTTTACAAATTAGAAAATGAAAATTTAGAAATGTGTATTCACTTACCTAACCTCACAGTGTGGCACAGCCTAAACAGTAAGCCAAAACTGGATTTTTACCAGCTTTTTTTTTTTTTTTACAATGTTGCACTCCTTCTTGTGTTCATCAAAACACGATTCAATTGGGAATAGGTAATGCTAACATTAAAAAATATATATCTCTAAGCACCTCTTGGGAAATCACAAACTTACTCCTCAGATTTACAGCAGTCCCTGGGGCAGATATGTAGTTTTCTGTCAAATGCAACAAGTCTTTCACCAGTCAAATTACACCTACCTCACAAGTTTTCAAAGTTAAAAAATCATGGGTCCCAGCAATGGCTGACAACAAAAAAAAGGAGTGTAAAACACACCCACGACCAATACTGAAACAAGATGTTGAAGGAGTAAAAAGCCATGATTACAAGCTATAGATGATAGACATATAGCAGGCTTTCAATGCAGTGTTAAAAGATAGATAATTTATATGGGTATAAAGCTCTTTTTACTGGGATAACTAAATTGTTATCTAATTATCATTGACATCTTGATACTGTACAAATGTATGTTGTACTCTGTTGAAAGAAAAAAATGATATTTCAAGCAAATTCAGAACATATCACAAATTTAATCACTTCATAAAATATTTACATAGCAATATAGTACAAAGAAGGAAAGACGTTTTGCAAAATAGTATAGTTTATGTATTTGTCTTGGAAAAAATACCTTTGCTTAGCCCTTTTCTGTAACTGAGTTTGAATGCAAAGTAAGATATCCTTAACAAATACTTTATGTCCTTCAGAATATTATAGTGATGATTTCTGTGGTGTTGGGAGGAGACTATATAAAACACATTTGCTAGGATGAGTTATTCTGATTGTTTCTGTTATCCAGGATATTTTGGTAAATTATTGTTGAATATGAAGAAAGGAATGAGCTCAAAGGTAGTCCCCGCAGGTAGTAAATATTTTTAAGTGTTATGCATTTTATATCTATCTATATATAAAATCTTTGTACTGTTTCTAAAAGAATATAATTTTATACAATTTAAAGATGAAGAAACAGAAACTTAGAAATAAAACTTACCAAAATCATCACAGAAAGGTGGGATTCTGAATGAAGCTTCTCCTAATTCTGATACACTAATGTCCTAGGGAGATGTCAGAGAGGATCTCTTTGGGCAAGTCTCTTCTTTGGGAAACGGTTCCCATGATGCATAATTCTTTTTCAACTTGGCTAGGCCATGGTACCCAGATATTTGGCTGAACACTAGTCTCAATATTGCTGTTAGGATATTTTTTTAATATGAGATTAACATTTAAATCAGTAGACTTTGATTAAAGTAGATTACTCTCTACGTAATGTGAATGGACCAATCAGTTGAAGGCCTTAAGAGAAAAAAGACTGACTCCCCCAAAGAAGAGGGAATTCTGCCTGTAGTCCACACATATAAAGTAAGTTACTGAAAATCTCTTTAAAACTCATTTATATAAAGTAAGGTATGGAAATTATAGAAGTCCCTTAAAAATGTAAGAATTAATTGGTCAATGTAAAAATTAAATGCCTATGAAGTTAACTACTTGGATTATACTATCCACTCACTCTTTGGCAAAATTTCGGTTATGCACGAATAATTCTCTGGAAATATGTGTTTAGATGAGGAAATACTTCAGACTTTCAGCTCGAAAAGAATTCCATGGACTGTGTACACATGATAAAACTTTCAAAGAGGATAAATTCCACTAACCTAAATGTCATTATAAAATTTGACCCATAATTTATTTGAGTATAAAATTGTGTGAATATGAAGTAAAAAAAAAAAATCAGAGTATATAGCAAGTTCAGACTATATGAGAAAATAAATTAAAATATCCATACACAGTATTCTTGGCATACCCTGTCTATTTCACCCCTCTTCCAGCCCTGTCTACCCTCCATTAAAACCACAACACCTCCACCTGTAAACACAGTCACTGTACAATATTCTCTGTTGAAGACCAAATCATCTTATATTGAAGATATTCTGCCTTATTGCTAAGACCTGATTTTTTTGTGCCCAGTTCTAATTCTAGATAGTGGATACGTTTTTTTTCTTTTTTTCCCCCTTTATGATAGCAAAAGGATTTTATTTTAGAAAACTGTACCATTGGTCCTGGTAAGTCAGTAAATTCAAACACCATATTCTTCTGCTATGAAAACAAATGACCCTTGAAGACCCATCTTATGGGTCTTAGGTAGGTAGGTAACTTTAGCCAGTGAACTTCTCCCAGTACTTGAATCTTGAGTTGAATGACACAGAAAGTAAGAAATAATTGGAGACCATTCATTTTCTGGTGGTGTCATGGGAGTGTGGTGTTCCTGTTCTGTTTCCTATCCTAAGTCTATATTTAATTCCCCAGCCTTTCCATCAGTTCTGTGAGATATACAATAACTTTCTAATAGATTATTCAATTAACTAGTTTATTATGGAATTTAAATTCACTGGAAAATAAACATGAATGATTTTATTATTTAACAATAACTGCCACCCCCAATTACATTGTGTGTAATCCATTTTCCCATTGGATCATAGGTCCCTTAATAACAAATTGATTCTATACCTTTTAAAAAAATGTTTGTAACCAGACTGTATTTGCCATTGAATATTCAGTTCCATTCAATTTTAAAACTTTAATCTCAAACATAATTCAAAAATTTTCTCTTCCCCTCTTCCCAGTGCAGGCTAGAGCTGTGGCCTTGGATATTTGAAGTGGATAACATGAGGTGTGATGTAACTCTGTGACAGCATCTCTCTTCTTTTTCTAGGAACTAACTTCTTTTCTGTAAGTGAAAGGGAGGAGGAACATAAGGAGGTACAGGTCTCCTAAGTTACTATACCGTAGATGCTTTTTTGAGTGCTTCATGAACACATTTTTGTTTAGTCTGGTCTTGTCAGACCTTTATATCTTCTACCAGTATGGAGAGATGGGTGTATGTGTTGTGCTTGTATATGGGTTCCTCGAGGTAACATTCAGATTCTCCCTGGTGACCTCCAAAGCTGAGGATCCCTCCAGAAGATCATCTCTTCTTTTTGGCCCTACCACTGGTACTTTTCCCCCAAACTTTCTCTGGGTTGAGCATTGCACTGTTTGGACCAACAGCCATTCAGACAGTTCAATGGCTCTGACCCTGCACTAACATCTAAGCTCCTTTAGTGTTGTTCATGGTAACTACCATAGAATTCCTTCATATGCCCGAAAGATTGAAAAGATTGCATAGAGGTTAATTCGCTCTTCTTTCCATTGTACATGGCATTGAGATTGTGATGTTTAATTTTCTGTCAACTTGATTGTGACACAAACCATTCAAATTAAACCTTATTTCTGCAAGGGTGTTTCAGATGAGATTAGCATTTGAGTTGGTGAACTGAGTGAAGCAGTTTACCCTCGTCAATATGGGTAGACTTCATTCAATACATTGAGAGCCTGAATAGAGCAAAAAAGAGGTAAGAGAAATTCACTGTCTTCCTGATTGTCAGGCAGACTGTGCAATCAATCTTCTTCTCACCTGAGACTTACACCATTGGCCCTCCAGCTCCAGAAATATACCACTGGTTTTCCTGAGTCTTCAGCTTGCAGACAGCAAATCATGAGACTTCTCAGCCTCCATAACTGTGGGAGTCAATTCCTTATAATAAATTATATATGTATATATTTCCTATTGGTTCTGTTTCTCTGAAGAACTCTAATACAACGAGGATCCCTTTAAATTATCTATCGTAATTTCCAGCACAAAAGTTGGCATCGATCTCTGATCAACTATGTGTCTAAACTTTAGGAGACATGTATTGACCATTCTCCAAAAGGCTGATGGAAGACTAAAAATGACAAATATCCTAGATTCCAAGAATGCTTTTATAGGATTGTTCATACCATGCTCTGCTTCTAGGGTAAGTGAAGAGAAATTTAACAGTTGTGCAGTTCATCAGGTAATCAGCCAGAGAGTGAGATGTCCATTTAAAAAGACAACACTACTATTCAACAGTGATTTTACTGATGCTTATCTTATGTATCTTTGGGTGGGAAAATACCCTCCTGAGGAAGAGAGGAAATACCTTTTCAACAGAAACTCTTCACTTCTTTCAAAATTACCTATGTGCTTTCCTCTCCGCTCATATTGATTGGGCTGCAGGAAACCAACAGATGGAAAATATGTAGAATATTTCGAATTGGTTATCTGGCCAAGATGGGGTAGAAAGCAGAGAAATTCCTATTTATATTCTAGTATGGGGATGTAATTTTGAGAGGAATGAACAGGTAAAACTTCTAATTAAGCTCATTAATGACACCCTGTGCCTATTAAGTGTTAGGGCATAGATGGGGGCTTGAGTAATTTCCTCCATTGAACAATATGAAGTGTATGAGAAATTCCAAGGCAGCAGGATAGCCTTGTTGCTATAGATGACGTTAGATTTGTTAGTAACAGAACAAGTTCAAATTTCTAGATTCTCACATCAAAGAAAAGAGTGAAGTTCAGGAATTTTTCTATGTTAAGAAATTTTATTTTGTGTAACTTTAAGGTTTCTTATAGCTTCCAGATTGCTGGGCAAAAAAGGTTTCTTATAGCTTCCAGATTTTTGACACTGCTGAATTCTAATCACGGTAGAATTTACAGATTTGCCTTGTGTATGAAAGTTAGTGCATCGATTGGGAAAGAAGGTGAGCCCAATAATTTGACCAGAACTGAGAGGATTTAGAGTATTCATAGCATCCTAATCCCCGACATCACACTAAAACATCTTTTATTCTTTCATTACCTGAGGAAGCACTTTTTCTTCCCGTGGCCTATCTCGGCTTTCAACATGCCTTCCTCCCTAAGCTTAATCATTTCTAGCTTTTGATTTAAAGTGGGAGACATGTGACTGACTCTTTCACCTAAACACTTCAAGGCCATTGCAGGGTTATCAGTTGGTCTGATTTCAATATTGTGGTATATCAGGGAATAGGGAGACCTGAAGAGAGGGAGAGAGAGATGGGGGAACAGCCCAGCAGTGGAGTAGCAGAACATCTACGCTTATGGATTAAGTTTGTGTCTTATATGGGAGCTAAAACAATTACAGTAGTAGCACCAAAGTTCACTGATCGGGTATCATCATAACAAATATAATAATAATGAAAAAGTTTGAAATATTCCTAGAATTACCAAAATGTGATGCAGAGATGTGAAGTAAACAAATGCTGTTGGGAAAAATGGTGCTGATAGATTTGCTCAACGCAGGGTTGCCACAAGCTTTTAAATTATAAAATAACGCAACATTTGCAAAGGGCAGTAAAAACTGTGTGATGAAACTGATCCAGTCACAGCAAGGAAGTTCAGCTATTGACTGAAAAGAAAATTTTCATACTCCATTGAGGAGTTTCTCATCACTGAGAGATTACTGACAGCAATTCCTGGGTAGAACCTGCCATGAACTGTTTTGGCATAATCATAAAAGTAGATTGGAAAACCCTTATTTTTGTGTATATGCAAGAGCCCATTGGTTTGATCATCTGCTGATAAGATTACAATACAGAGAGAAAAAACTATTCCTCAGGAGACTGCAGAAGGGTGAAAGGCATCATTTTTGCATACTTAGAGGCTGGTTCCAAGTGGGGCAGCTGTAGAGGCAGTTTTCAAGTAAGACAAGCAGCTTCACAATGATGAGCAGCAGTTCACAGTGGCTTTGAGTTGTTCTAAGAAACTTTATCTAGGTCCTGTTTCTTTAGGTTATCCAAGAATTCTGTGAGCTGTTTCTTTGCCGTATTTTATGCCTTTTTTTCTTAAAGTAGCTGGAAGAGAGTCTCCATAATTGAACCCTGCTAATAGAGTCGCTAAATAAGTAACCGCATGTCAGCAGCCCTCTCCAACATGGGTGTTGTAATAAATTAATCATGGTTGGATCTTCTTTTATCTTACTTCTAACTATGCATAAACAGAGGCATATTGATGGGAAACAAGTGAACTGAAGAGTTGAGGGAAATCAAATATCATCCCAAACAAAGTAGAAGGTGAATATAAGTGAAAGAGGAAAATAAATAATATTTTCCACATTTTCCTGAACACTAAAGTGTAATATTGTATGAAAATGCCCATAGTTATAGTTCAGAATCCCTTGGTTAGAGAAGCATACTTCTCAGAGGTGTTAAAAGCAGTCTAATTGAATGGGGGTGAGGAGGAGGGATTGTAAATAGAGATCCAGTTTTTAGGGAGTACTCAGGGGATCTAACTTACTCATGGCAGCCTATGTGAACTAAGATAAAATGTAGTCTAAGAAGAAAAAAAATTAATAAACAATGTTTTAAAATACTTTAAATAGGCATCCTTTCATGCTATTTGCTGCTTGCTTCCAACTCTGCAACCAGCTACCCAATTATTTTCTACCTCCACTGATTCATACCCATAACTAGGCAGCACTTCTGTTTTTCAGAATGATATAAGCATTCCCTTTCTTTTATTTTATAGATGTATGAAACAATGTGGATTTTCCCCCCAATTTTTTCCAATATAATCTGTAACCTTCTCTTAAAGTCTGTCTATAAGCAGGCCTATAGTTACTCAGTTATAGTTAAATATCTGAAACTTTCAAGAAAATCTTCATTGACCACTGAGAGGTCCTCAGCGATCTATGCTAAAATAATGAACAGAGCACAGATTTTGGCATCAAAGTAGCTACGCAAAAGCACTTTCTCTCTCTCTCTGTATATATGACTCCATATATTTATATATATATATATATATATATATATATAAACTCCATATACATATATATATATGTAACTTAGAAAATTACAACTTTTTCTGTCTTATTTCCTAAATATAAACAATGATGAAAACTATCCAATCTTCAAACTTGTCCATAGGGAAAAAATACATGGAATTGCTTCAAAAATGTGAAACACCATAAAATGTAGGTGTATGTGTATATATATATATATATATATATATATCCTACAGTTGATGGATGGGCAGGAGTATGTGTGTGG
The DNA here is from genome assembly GCF_949987535.1 of Balaenoptera acutorostrata. Lineage (NCBI taxonomy): Eukaryota > Metazoa > Chordata > Mammalia > Artiodactyla > Balaenopteridae > Balaenoptera > Balaenoptera acutorostrata. Next base: position 93,157,798 of record NC_080074.1, read on the forward strand.
AGCTATGTAAGCATGGTTATGGGTATGCATGCATGTGTGTGTGTGTATTTAAATCAAGGTGAAGACATCAATCCGAATTCCACTGGCCTTGTTGGGAGTATTGGGAGGCAGAGGCATAACAGAATTGTCACTAGGACTCAAATTAGACTCCAAGTTCTAAAAAGGAGAAGCTAACCAATGAAAATTAATGTTTTCACTTTTGTTCTATTGTGACAGAGAGCAATAGATTTAATATAGCCCTAGAACATGACTGTGAATACTTTTTTTTGTATATCCTGTGTGAATGCAAACTGCTTTGAGCCTTCTGATGGATACGGAAAATAACATACCATATCAAAAGCCACATGCTGTGTACCTGAGTCTGTGGCAATTTGCTCTAGAAAATATTGTATATACAGCTTGTAAAATGCTATCAGGACTACTACTTAGTTAAACTTAGGGTATTCTATTGACACCTGTCATGATCTAAGTTTTGCAGAGCTAGATTGCTAAATTAAACGGAGATATATGATGGATGTCATTACCCTTGCATCATTTATGTCTCTGAGGGTGGCACTAATTTTACCATTTTCCTTGCAATGCAGTATAATTTTTTTTTTTTGCAACACCATGCGTCATGTGGGTTCTTAGTTCCCCGACCAGGGATCGAACCTGACCCCCCTGCAGTGGAAGCGTGTATTCTTAACCACTGGATCGCCAGGGAAGTACCTATACAGTATAATATTTTGACTAATCTTTTCCAAAGGGGGATCAGTTTTAGGAGATTCCACTTGACCTTTCCTATTAAAATAACTTTCACAACATATGGTAAGGAACAGATGTGAGAGATCTGCCTATTGCTTATTATTTCCATTACCATTATACATTTGGAAACTAGGGATATAACCACATGGTGGGTCTGAGTACTTGGTGGACCCAGTGTAAGATGCACCTGGGCCAGTAAATCAGCATAGTCAGTCAGTAGTTTCTTTGGTTTTTGTAGTAGACACATTGAACCATGCCCACTTCTCTGAGTCTGCTGATCTCTTTTCTACAGTCTTACATTTTGGTTCTGGCATTTCTATTTTATTTAATATGAGCCATTATTTTTTCAAAGGTCTCAAAAACTGTCTCAAAATTTATGTTAGAACCATATCCCTGAACTGGCCAGGGGAGCGTACCCCCATATCAACAAATTCTCCCTTATCAAACTTCAGATTCCATCCCCCTAGATCCAGCACCTTCAGGGTCCACCACAAGGAATACTCTCCTTATACTTGACAGTATATGTTAGCCAACTACTATCACTTCTTTAGCATATACTCCTTATATTCCTTTAGCAGAGCTAGCACTTATCCATTTATCTTCACACTAAGATTTGACCCTCATTACGTGTCTGGTGACCATAATGGTGTTGAAGGCAGGAGAGCACACATCATGTTTTAAGGAACCTGGCCCATTTGGTGCTTCTACATGTCTTCTTTGTCTCCAACAAAGGGGAGTAGGTCACTTCTTCAGGCCTCAAGAGTTCAGGGGATCTTGGGTCAAGGTTCTCCAATATATCTTTTCAGATATCCCCATTTCATATGTCAGAGTTCAACTCCCTTCATGTCAGGAGCCTGAATTTGGCATTGGAGATTTTCCAAGGCTAATAATTCAGCTTAAAATGTCTCTTTAAGTGTTTCCAGGTACACTGTCTGACAAATTTTGCTTTAATTTGTAATTAATTATGCTGAACCTGTTATTTTCTTTCTTCAGATCGCCAATTTCACTCACGTACATCAACCCAGTTACATAAGCTTTCTAATCATCCCCATACCTATTAACACCACAGAGGTTACACAGGTCAGCGCATCTCCTTCCACTGTATCTCATCAAGTTTACCACAGTGGAAATTCTTAATAATGATACTTATTTAGCTCAACTTTCTACCAGTGATTGATTCATAATTCTCAGCCAATGTTGGGTAATCCAACTCCAGAATTCCATCCTTATTGTCTACTTCTTAGGATGGCTCCTGGTACCAACTATTTTTAGGATGGATTTTCCAGAAGCAAGTCATGTGCACATGATTTATTGAAGGAATGCTCTTCAGATAAACCTGTAAAAAATGAAAGATAACTTTTTAAAAGATTTTTTTAAAAGGAAGGTTGAGATTTTTAAGGTAACATTTAGGCTTTACTTGATTCAAAAGGTGCCTTGGAACATAAATCACACTACAGAGTTTTTCCTCTTTGAGGAAAAGGGTAGAACTCTTTATCCCCACATCTGTCAGCCATTACCTTGGGAACACCAAAGGAGAGGTAGCTCTTATAGACTGAGAATTAATCGCATAATTGGCTAAAGAGAAGTAAATATAAGACATAAGCAGCAAATACTGTAGCATCTGGATGTTGAGGGATCTAGCCCAGCAAAAGAAATATAAACAGGGCACCAACTATATCTATTGCACTGGCACATAGTAAATACCCAATGATAATTAAAATAAAAGAATATTTACCAACATCTGTTAATTATACATGATTGCTATCATCATATTATAATTATAATTTTTATCAGAGTCACTTGCGGAATTTTTCAAAATGTGCATACCCAAAAAATATCAGAATTGCTTTGATGATGGATCAGGATGAAGAACATAAATGTATTTTGAAAATAATTCCCAGTTGTTACTAATATTCACCTTATACACACACACATCTTCCTGGTCTCCCTTTGCCCCCTTGCAAATATCTACCCTTGTCAGATTTTACATACATGCTGCTATTATTGTGAGGTTGTCATTTATACCTCTATACATGATTTATTACTAATCCTCAGGGCTCCTATAATTATTTTCACATTCAACTCACTCTATTGTATTTAAATATTGATTCTAAAATGTTAATTTGTTAGACTACGGAATCATTGAAAGGATAGCCTGAATTTTATTTTTTGAGTGATATTTTCATTGAGCATAGAATTCTTGGTTGATGGTTATTTTAGCACTATGAAATTAACGTCATCTCTAATCACTGTTTCTGTTGAAAAGTTAGCTGTCCATCTTATTGTTGCCTCTTTGTAAGTAACCTTCTCCTTTCCCTCCTCCGAGATGTTTTTGCAATTTTTTTTCTTTATTTTTGGTTTTTCAGTGGTTTTACTAAGATATACTAGGTGTTCCTTTCCTTTAATTTGTCCTGCTTAAGATTAAAACATGATGTATGTTTTTCATGGATAGTGAACTTTCAATTTACTAATTATTTTTCAGCTGTCTAGTATACTCATAAATATATCCATTCTTAATTTTGGTCACTATTTTTTTAACTTTAGAATTTCAATTTATTTGAGGTTTTTTTAGATTACATTTTTAAATCAGGTTTACTGAGATATAATTAATACAATTTACCCATCTAAAATATATAGCTCCCTGGTTTTTAGTATATTTACAGACATGTGCAACTATCACCACAATCAAAACTAGAACATCTTTGTCATCACAAAAAGAAAGCTTGTACCTATTAGCACTCACTCTTCATTTTCTCCCACTTCACTGGGTCCTAAGCAACCATTACTCTACTTTATGTCTCTATAGGTTTTCCTATTCTGGACATTTCATATAAAAAAAGTCATATGATATGTTGTCTTTTGTGACTACTTCTTCACTTAACATACTATTTTCAAGATTCATTCATGTTGCAACATATATCAGTACTTTATTACTTCTTCTTGTTGTATAATATTCTATCATGTGAATATACCACTTTTTCCTTATCCATTCATCAGTTGATGGATATCTGGGTTGTTTCCGTCTTTTGGTTATTATGAGTAATGTTGTTATGAACATATGTGTACAAGTTTTTGTGTGAACATAGTATTAATTTCTTTTGAGAATACAGTTAGGAGTGAAAGCTGGGCCAGTTGTTAACTGGATATTTTTGAGGAACTGCCAGGCTGTTTTCCAGTATGGTTACACCATTTTACATTCCTACCAGCAATTATATGAGGTTCCAATTTCTCTATGTCTTTGCCAACATTTGTTATCATCTGGCATTTTCATTAAGCCACACTAGTGTGTGTGAAGTCGTATCAGGCTGAGATCTTGATTTGCATTTCTCTAATGGCTAATAATGTTGAATATGTTTTCATGTGCTTATTATTTTTATATCTTCTTTGGAGTGTTCAGATCCTTTGTCCATTTTTAATTGGGATTTTTGTCTCCCTAATGTAGAGTTTTTAAGGGTTCTTTATATATTCTGGATAAAAATCCTTTATCAGATATATGATTTGCAAATATTTTCTTCCAGTGTGTGGTCTTTTCAATTTATTGATGATGTCTTCTCAAGTACAAAAGTTTTTCATTTTGATGAAGTCTTTATATATTCTGGATAAAAATCCTTTATCAGATATATGATTTGTAAATATTTTCTTCTAGTGTGTTGTCTTTTCAATTTATTGATGATGTCCTCTCAAGTACAAAAGGTTTTCATTTTGATGAGGTCCAAATTACCTGGTTTTTCTTTCTTCTTTTATGCTTCTGTTGTCATATCTGAGATTTTTCTCTGTCTTTGTTTTTCAGCATTTTTGCTATGATGTGTTTGGGTGGCAATCTCTACATTTATCCTACTTGGGTTTTTTTTTTTTAGCCTCTTGGATATGTAGATTAATATTTTTCATTAAGTTTGGGAAATTTTTAGCCATTACTTTTTCAATTTATTTTCAGCTCCTTTCTTTCTCTTTTCTCCTTCTGGTACTTCCATTATGTATATGTTGCTATGCTTCATCATGCTTCATATATCTTTGAGGTTTTGCTCTATATTCTTCATTCTTTTTTTCTGATCTTAAGAATGCTTAACCTCTTTAATCCATCTTCAAGTTTACTGGTTCTTTCTTTTGCAACTCAAATCTGCTCCTGAGCACTTCTAGTGAATTTTTCATTTCAGTTTTTTAAATTTTCAACACCAGAATTGCCACTAGTTATTTTTATAACTATTCATCTCTTTATCAGTATTCTTTATTTGAGAAGATACTGTCATTGTACTTTCTTTTGCTTCTTAAATATGGTTTTCTTTAGTTCTGGGAACATATTTGTAATAACTGCTTTGAAGTCTGTCATATGTGTGGATTCTCTCAAAGACAGTTCTATTGCCTGGTGTTTTTTTTCCCTTGTAAGGATCACACTTTACTGTTTTCTTGCATGCCTTGTATTTTTTTAAACTGGATATTTCTGGTATTATATTGTAGCAACATGGACTACTAATCCTCCATGCTCCCCATCATCCAGGTCTTCTTACTGTTGTTTACTTGTTTAGTGACCTGGATAGACTATTGAAGTGATGTCTATTTCCCCTACAGTGATAGCTGGACATGATGTATTCTGTATTTTGATGTCACATCTCAGAGGGCACAGCCTTGGAATATGCGTAGTCTCCCTATGAAGACAATACATTTACCAAGGCCCTCTTTGACGATCTCTTTGTGTTATCTCTCCATACATACAGCTCTCTGCCTCTGTTGGGGTTATATCAGACTGTTAGCCTCCACTACTGTCAGCTGATTGATCGTGGTTTTCAACTATACCCTGGGGTATAAGTTGTTTCTAAATGTGTTCTAATCAAATGCAGGCTCCTTTTCAAGGGTCTTCTTGCAGGAAGTCTTTGAGGCCTGTTCTGATTCCATGAGAGCTCATCTTAGCTTCCTCCTCCCCAGGGCCTTCTTTCTAAATAACTATAGTTTAGCTTGTTGCTCTCATAAAGCTACCATAATTTTTTTAATTGTTTGACACCAAAAACCTCAGTTGTTTTCAAGAGCACCCTGAAGTTTGAACTTTCTATCACTCTTTATAAATAAAATCAGTTCTTTTGTGAGACAGCCATGGAGCTCTTTCTTCTTATGGCCTACCTCTTGCTTCTGGGGAAAATTTCTGTACCTTTTCTCCAGAATTGTGGGCATGAGCAATTGCCTACTTCTCTTAGATAAGCATGCCTGATTTATGAGCAGAGTACTGGAAGAACAGGGCCTTTTGGTATTTTCATTTTGTTTTTTCAGGTATGGAACCTCCACCCCAAGATCAAGCCAGGGTCAGAGCAATTAAAACATGGTATCTGAGTCCTGCTGGGCCAGATTTAGAGATTTCATCCTATGAATGGGAGCTAGGTGAAGAAAGTGAATCCCAAAGCTCTCAGCCACTCTTGCCTGGAATAGACCTTCTGCAAAATGGAGTTGGGTGGGATGAGAAATGCAGGCAAGCTGCCCCATCTAGGGAGATACTGTAGGGCCTCATTGAGAGTTGGAGGATAGGGTGCCCTGTGTTCTTGATTGTACTGTCCTAGCTTAGAGTTTCTATCACACTGAGCTGGGATGGGGGAAGGGATCAGGTTGTGGCTCAAATGCCACAGACTCTCACCACTCTTACAGAGATTTAGTGGATTTTCTTAAATAAGCATTTCTTCATTGTCTGTATGCCCTCAGGATAACTTCCAGAGACTTTAAATGACTGCTCCTTTTAAAATTTTCACCAGTTACGATATCGCTGAGGAGAGGGTCCAAATACTTCCTCATACCACCATTCCCCATTCAGAAATCTACACTCCAGAATTCATTTTGGTTTTTATTGTTACTTCTAGTTCCCTGACAAAATTAAACATTCCATCTTATATTTCTTAGAACCTGTTAAGAACATTTATTTTGAGTTGTTTCCGAACTATATTATTTGGATGTTGTTCTATTCTTTAAAGCTTTTCTAGCCTTTCATGTGATTTTTTTGTTAAGACTCTATATTTTTAGTACAGTTTTAGGTTTACAACAAATTTGAGAAGGGGGTACAGAGACTTCCCATATACTTCCTACCTCCACACATACATAGCCTCCCCCATTATCAATATCACTCACCTACATGGTACTTTTTTTTTTAACCAAGGATGAACCCACATTGACACATCATAATCAGCCAAAATAAGTCTAGTTTACCATATAGTTCACTCTTGCTCTTGTACATTCTATGTGTTTGGGCAAATGTACAAAAACATAATCCATCATTATAATGTCATACAGAGTATTTTCACTGCCCTAAAAATCCTCTGTGGTCTGCCTACTCTCCCCTCCCCCATCCCTACCTTACTGACAATCACCTATCTTTTCACTGTATCCATAGTATCCTTTTCCAGAGTGTCATGTAATTAGAATCAGACAGTATGTAGTCTTTCAAGATTGGTTTTTTTCACTAAGTATTATGCATTTAAGTTTCCTCCACGTCTTTTCGTGGCTTGATAGGTTTTTTCTATTTAGTACTGACTAATGTTCCATTGTCCTGGTGTACCACAGTTTATTAATCCATTACTGAAAGATATCTTGGATACTTCTGAGCTTTGGCAATTATGAATAAACCTGCTGTAAACATCCATATGCAGGTTTTTGTGTGAACATAAAATTTTAACTCCTTTTGATTAATAACAAGGAGTGTTATTGCTGGATAATATGCTAAGAGTAAGTTTAGTTTTGTAAAAAGCTGCCAAACTATCTTCCTGAGTGGCTGTAGCACTTTGCGTTCCTACCAGCAATGTACGAGAGTTCTTGTTTGTTGTTCCATATCCTCATCAGCATTTGGTGTTGTCAGTGTTCCAGATTTTGACCATTATAATAGGTATGTAATGATATTTCATTTTTGTTTTAATTTGCTTTTCTCTGATGATCGATGATGTGGAGCATCTTTTCATAGGCGTATTTGCTATTTGTTTTGAGTTAACTTTTGTGAAGGATGTAAGGACCATGTCTACCTTTATTGTTTTGTATGTGGATGTCCAGTTGTTCCAGCACCATTTGCTGAAGAGACTATTTTTGCTCCACTATATTGCCTTTGCTCTTTTGTCAAAGATTAACTGACTGTATTTATGAGGAACTATTTATGGGATCTCCATTCTGTTCCATTGATTTATTAGTCTATTCTTTTGCCAATTCCACACAGTCTTGATTACTGTAGCTTTACATTAAGTATTGAAGTCCAGTATCATCAGTCCTCTAACTTTGTTCTTCTTCAATATTGTGTTAGCTCTTTTGGGTCTCTTTTGCCATTCCAGTTAAACTTCAGAATAGTTTGTCAGTATACATAAAATTACTTGCTGGGATTTTTATTGAGATTGCATTGAATATAGATCAAGTTGGAAAGAACTAACATCTTGACAATATTGAATTTCCTATCTATGAAAATGGAATATCTCTCCATTTATTTAGTTCTTCTTTGATTTCATTCACTGAAGTTTTATAAGTTTCCTCATATAGATCCTATATATATTTGGTAGATTTATACCTAAGTATTTCAATATTAGGATGCTGTTGTAAATAATATTATATTTTTAATTTCAAATTCCACGTGTCCATTCTTATTATATCAAAGAATAATTGATTTTTGTATATTAACCTTCTATCCTGCAACCTTTTTATAATCGCCTATTAGTTTCAGGAGGGTTTTTTGTAAATTTTTTTTTTTCTTTTTGATTTTCTAAGTGGACAATCATGTCCTCTGTGAACAAAGATAGTTTTATGTCTTCCTTCCCATTCTTTATACCTTCTATTTCCTTTTCTTGCCTTACTGCATCAGTAAGGAATTCCAGTAAGATGTTGAGAAAGGGTGGTGAGAGGGGACATCCTTGCCTTGTATGTGATCTTAGTGGGAAAACTTTGAGTTTCTCATTATTAAGTATGATGTCAGCTGTAGGTTTTTTGTAGATAGTCTTCATCAAGTTGACAGTACACCTCTATTCCTAGTTTACTGAGAGTTTTTATCATGAATGGGTGTTGGATTTTATCAAATGCTTTTTCTCCATTTATTGATATGTTCATGTGATTTTTATTTTTTAGCCTGCCGATGTGATGGATTACATGAATTGATTTTCAAATGTTGAACCAGCCTTGAATAATTGGGATAAATCCCACTTGGTTGTGGTTTATAAAAATGTATATTCTGCTGTTGTTGCATGAAGTAGTCTATAAATGTCAATCATATCCAGTTGATTGATTGTGTTTTTGAGCTCAGCTATGTCCTTACTGATTTTCTGCCTCCTGGATCTGTCCGCTTCTGAAAGAAGGATGTTGAAGTCTCCAACTATGATAGTTGATTCATCTATTTCTCCTTGCAGTTCTATCAGTTTTTGCCTCACATAATTTCATGCTCTATTAGGCACTTACACATTAATAATTCTTATGTTTTATTGGAGAATTGACCACTTTATCATTATGTAATGCCCTTTTTAACCCCCAATAAGTTTCCTTAATTTGAAGTCTGCTTTTTCTTAAATTAATACCACTACATGTTTTCTGATAACATTAGCATAGTATATTTTTCTTCATCCATTTATTTTTAATATATATGAGTCATAGTATTTAAAATGGTCTTCTTGTAGACAATGTATAGTTAGGTCTTATATTTTGATCCTCTCTGACAAGCTTTGTCTTTTAATTGGTGCAATTAGACCATTGACATTCAAAGTAATTTTTAGTATAGTTAGATTAATATCTGCCATATTTGTTACAGTTTCCTATTTTTTGTCCTTGTTTGTTGCTTCTATTTTTGTCTTCCACTGTTTTTCTGACTTTTGTGCCTTTAACTGAGCATTTTTTAAATGATTCTCTTTTCTCTCTTTCTTAATGTATCAGTTACGCTTTTCTTAAATATTTTTTAGTGGTTGCTCTGGAATTTACAATATACTTTCGCCACTGACCCAAGTCTGCTTTTAAATAACAGTATATCACTTCACAGGTAGTATGAGTACTTTCTAATAAACAATAATCTTAATTACTTCCTCCTATCCCTTGTATCATTGCTGTCATTCATTTCACTTATTATAAGCATATATAAGTGTATAGACAAATCAAGTACATTGTTGCTATAATTATTTTGAATAAACTATTATTTTTTAGATCAATTAAGAATAAGAGAAATAAAAAGTTTTCATTTTACCATCACTTATTTCTTATTCAATGGTCTTCCTTTCTTTATGTAGATATGGGTTTCTGACCTATATTAATTTTTCTCTTTAAAAAAATTTAACGTTTCTTGCAAAGCAGGTCTGCTGGCAACAAATTCCCTCAATTTTCATCTGAGAAAAATTTTATTTTTCCTTCAAAAAAATTATACTTTTGAAGTATAATTTTTCAGGATATAACATTCTAGATTGGTATTTTTTTTCTCTCAGTACTTTATTTTACTCCATTCTATTCTCGCTTGCACCACTTCTGAGATATCTGATGTAATTCTTATCTTTGTTCTATAGGTAAAATATTATCACCTCTGACTTCTTTAAGGATCCCTCCCTCAGCCATGTCCAGTCTGCCAATAAGCCCAGCAAAGGCACTCTTCATTTCTGTTACAGCGTTTTCCACCTCTAACATTTCTTTTTTATTATGTCCTAGGATTTCCATCTCTTTGTTTACATTGCCCATCTGTTCTTGCATGCTGCCTACATTATCCATTAGAGCCCTTAACATATTAATTGTATTTATTTTAAATTTGCAGTCTGATAATTCCAACATCCCTGCATGTCTGGTTTTGATGCTTACTCTGTCTGTTCAAATTGTGTTTTTTGTCTTTTGGTATGCCTTGTAATTTTTTCTTGATAGCTGGACATGGTGTACTAGAATAGAGGAACTGCTGTAAATAGGCCTTTAGTAATGTGATCATGAGTTATGGGAAGAGGGACAGTGTTCTATAGTTCTATGATTTGGTCTCAGTGTTTTAGTAAGCCTATGCTTTTGGACAGTGAACTTCATAAGTGTTTCTTAGTTTTTTTCTTCCTCTTCCTTTAGGTAGGGCAAGATGGCTAGAGTCAGCTGGACTTGGGTATTTCCCTTCCCCAGGTCAGTTAGGCTCTGCTAATACCCTAGCAGGTTAGGCACTAGTTAATCATTTTATCCTGAGGGCAGGTTTTGTTAAGAACAGAATATTCTTTCCTCTCCCCTTTGCCCAAAATCTAAGTGGATTTTTCTCTGATATTTACTCTAGGAATCTGCTTGAGCTCCTGGAGCTCACAGTGTTGTTGTGGGTGTGGCTACGACTGTGTACCCCTGGATTTTTTTAACTCTCAGAGTTGTCCACACTAAGCCTCTAGCAATTTGTTAGTTATAGTTCAGGTTTTCCTACCCTGGCACTGGTTCCTGCAGTGGTTTCTGCCCCCGAGTCTCAGCTCCAATAAACCATGACTCCCTATATTCACCTGTCTTTCCAATCTTGTGTGCAGCAGTTTGCCCTGTCTCTTCCATCTCTTATGGATTCAAGAAGAATTTTTGTTTTTCCAGTCTATTCAGTTTTTTACTTGTTGGGACAGCATGGCAACTTCTAAGCTCCTTACATGGGGAATTTGGAACTGTAAGATTTTTATGTGCTCTATTCATTTGATTGGTTACTTTTTACTGAGTGTCAGACCTGGGATGATGCTTTCTTCTTTCAGAAGTGTTCTAGATTTGCTGCACACAAGCGAGTAAAGAGACCAGCAATCCAGGATCACCTCATTCCAATTTCAAAAACGGAGTCATCTCAAAGTGTACTTCATTTCCAGCAAATGCTGATATATATCATGTTTTAACCCTACTCTTATTTCTGGTCTCCCAAGTTTGATGCATCTGTCAAAAATTTATCCCCAGCTTCTCAATCTTTCAGTTATTCCTTCCAGATTTGACAATTAACTACCTCTATGGTAAGAAGGACTCCAGACTCTAGCTTACTTCCTGCATTCCTTTCTTCAAATATTTGTTTGATATTTCCTAACTGATATTAGCTCTCCAGTGCTAAATATTTAAGATTATTTTTTTTAATGTTTCATCCAGACAGCTGAAGTGTCCTCAACAGGTTGATTCAATATTCTAGTTCACAATATTGCCCTCATCACTGGATCTTGCTCATCATTTTCTCCTGGTAATAAGTCCAGTAGCCAGCAGAAGAAAGATACTCAATAAATTTTTTCTGGATGATTACAATTAGCATTCATATTTAGCACATCTATTGTGGACACATTTCTTTCAGAGAAATAGTGAACAAATTGATAATTGCCTTCATGTTTCAATATGACTACCTTTTTGCACTTTTATTAATAGATTACACTAGTGTAGTGTTAAGTCTTGGTTGATATAAACATGTAAGATAAAGTGTCCATCCTAGTTTCTAATTGTACAGTGTTTCTGCCCCATTCAGTTTTTAGTTGCTCAAAAACTGCCAAGAACATGCTCAACCTTATCTGCTGTAAGTCTAACAAAAACCCTACCTGGGAGTCTAATGGGATTTCTTTCTACTCATAAGTGGGAATAAACACCATTCATTGCTTGATGCCAAATGTGTATTACTGGGCGCTAATTGGCCAGTAAGTACCAAATTTCATGCTTCTGACTTAATCCCTTCATTTTATATAGAGAGTGTGCCTCTACCCTGTTTTCTATGAAATCCATGGTCAACTGGTTTGTGTGTTTAGTCTATTGTTTAATCTCTTCAAATGTCATTTATCTTCCTCAGTTCAGACTTCTTTCCTCCAACTGCCCCTAAAACAAACTGTTCTTGTGTGCCATATGGATCTAGATACGGTTTGTAAGGTCCTAAAAGAGTCCTTTCTTTCCTGGTCCTGTTGAATGGTGCACTTGACTGTGGCTTTTTCCTTGGCTGGAGATCCCAACACATCATCTTTAAGGCTTGGTTATTCTCAAAGATATCCCACGACTTCACACATTCTTTCATTCGTTTATTCCACAGACATGTAATGAGTGTATCCTGTGTGTTAAGGTATTAAAAATATAGATATGAAAAAAATAAAAGTTGTCCTTTCCCTCATGTAGTGGGAAATGAAATGTAACAGGAAGAGCTTCTATTGACTATAAACTCTACATTTGAATATAGATGAACCTTTGTATAAAACAGTCCAGCATACTGATGCCATCTTCCTTACCTTTAAATAGTATGGATTCAATATGTTAAAGAGGACCACTTATTTATTTTTTAAGCAACAGCTATTAGTTATTTCATAAACAAAACAAAAATTCTAAGACTCCAAAGCCCTACAGCAACTCAGTTCATTATTCCTTTAAATCATAATGCTTGAGGGATACTCACTGCGTGTATGTCACGTTTCTTTGAGTAGAGTTTATGCAGTTGTTTTGAAACTAATCCCATTTCCTAATGCCTAACAAAAGCTCCAGAAACACCTTCAACTCTGCTTCTTTGCTGGCAGAAATCCGGTAGGCAGACCCAAAATCTGTATTCTTGGCATCTTTGTAGTTTACTGCACGTGCCATGCTCACTGCCTCAGTATTCATCCATCAAGGCTCCAGTCTCTTACACATTCCGTATGGACCACAGTAATCTATATACATTTGTGTCTCAGAATTGACTTACCTTTTCATATTAACTACTTTTATCAAAATCTTAGCCCTTATTTGACATTGCCATCGGAAGAAGGGAGTCCTTGATGCCATGATATCTAGTTTGCCTATAAAATCTCTGGATATTACCACTAAACTTAAACCCATTACTATATTTTTGCCAAATTTACACTTCTTCTGTTTAAATCTCCTTTGTCCTCACATGCACAAGAGGGTCATTATCACTAATAGGTGATAATGGTGGCAGACCAGGTGGCAAAACCTGGTCTGCCACCATCTTTGCCCGATTGGGAAAGGAAACTCTCAAGATTCCCATATGAACACTGGAGTCCTATAGGAACACTGGGACCACTAAATAATGAGCTCAGGGAAACCGTTACCTAAATGCCTGTGAAAAAGTATTTCAAGTACATGCCTAGGAATGTCAAAGCTCAAGCTGCTTATTAAATTTGTGTTATAGGACAATGACAATAATAACTATTTTATCTCAGTCTTCTTATGTGACAGGCACTGTGCTAAGTGTTTTTACAAGATTCCTGTAATTTAATCCTTACCGAAATTTTATCAAGCAGGTGCTATTACAGATGAATAAATTTAAAGCTGAATCTTACAAATGCTAAGGAAATTGCAGAAAGTTGTATTGTTCCTGAGAGAACACATGAATGCTTAACACATGTCTGTCATATGAAAACCTCCTATTATAAACCAGGGGTCTGCATTCTTTTTCTGTAAAGGACCAGATGGGAAATATTTTAATTTTTGTGGGCCATATTGTCTCTGAAACAACTATTCATAGTGCACTGAAAAAGCAGCCAGAGATAACAGATAAACAAATGGGTTTGTCTATGTTTAAATAAAACTTTATTTATAAAAACAGACCAAATTTTTCAGAGCTGGCCAGATCTGGCCTGTAGGTAGTAGTATGCAAACCTCTGCTGACACATTACACTATATGGGCTTAATTTCTAATAACTTTAGTGGACGGCTAAGTTCTGTTTCAGAATATAGAGAAATTAATTGCAAGATTTTTTTAAAGTATTCACACCAATACATAACTTTGCCAAAAAGAAGTCAAGCCCTACTGAGTCATTTTTCTTCGAAATGGGTTAAATCGCAAAATCTTTTCCATGCTCAGTCTTACACAATTTATCATAACAACACCTCTGTTCTATATTTAGCCTCTTTCTACCAAGGAGTTCAATCTCATTTAAAACATTATCTCATTAATCCTGCCTACAACCCTGTGAGGGTGGGAGATGACAAGTATTAAGACATGTTCAGAGTCTTTTAGATTCGATTCAAAAGTTGAAAGAAGTTGAGTGACAAGTGCTTGCTGCCCTCATAGTTACCCAGTATCCTTAAAATACGTATTTTGAGTCTTTCAGAAGCATGCTGTTCCTCAGCTGGGTGCTTCTGGGAAAAGAGATCCTGCACCAGAAAATCCATTTTCCTAAAAATGTCCTTATTTGGGGTGTATCTCCCACAAGGATTTGGTTTCCATAGAGTTTTTTATCACTTTTTGCATTATCAAGATGTTCTGTTCTGCATACAAACTTTTTTTTTTTCCCTTCTGGCTGATGACTATATTTCAGTAGTGGGAAAAGTAATCCAGAAAACTAAAATATTTGAGTCTTTATGTCATATATAAAAATTCATATATATGTATTCATTATATATATTACATATATATATTTACCTATGTCTAGTAGTAATATAGTGCCTGGTAGTAATTTAGGTATAAAATAAGTCAATAAAATTACCCTTTTATGTCATACATGATAATCATCATAAATATGATATTAAAATATGCTCAAATTAAAAAATAATCTTCCTTCATTCCTAGTTTCTTCAGGCCATAAGGTGCTCCAGCACCTCTAAGGGATCCATATTAGCCTTATGAAATCCAGCTATTTTGACCTGGCCTTTGAGCCTTCAGCAACGCAACCTCTGCCACAAACCACATTTCTCAGACTCCGATTTGTGTCTCTATACCGTTTAAGCAAACCTTTCTAATACTATCCACAGATTATGTATGCATTCATGGAAATACACATCTGAACACACAGCTTCTTCCACTGAGAATTCCTGGATCAGCTTTTTCCATTATTTTATGTTCCTCCTTTTAGTAAAAACCCTGCTTCAAACTCCTTTTTGTTTAGGAAGTCTTTCACGATCAAAGCAACTCAAAGGAGAGATCCTTTTATTAAAATTATTTATGGAATGCCCATTATATACAAGATATAATACTACAGACTTTGAAGCTTCCTTTGACAAATAAGGACATCTGCCAAGGAATATAATATATGTAAAGTGTAAATTGATAAAGGAGAGGGCATACTGTATGTATTAGAATAGATAAAATACACACAGCTGTGCAAGCACACAATAACACAAAACAGAAAATGTATATTACCATGTAATATACTATGGGAGGTTAGATGATGGAGACACATCTTTTGGGGTTAGATGAGGAAAAGATTCATCTAGATGGTGTTTGAGGGAAAGCATACTGTACCTGCAGAATTTGTAGATATAGAAATGTTACTTGAGGACATATGTTTTGGATCATATTACAAAATAATGAATAAGTTAGCTTGGATAAAGTATATAGTATATGAAAGAAAGTAGGATATAGCTTGTTATAGGTTACATTAAGATGGCTGGATGTTATATAAGAAACCAGTGAAGACTGTGTACAAAAGAGAGACGTAATAGCTGTGCTTTAGGAAGGTTAATCTAACAATAGAATACAAGATAGGTAAGATAGATTGGAGATGGGAAGATACCAGAGGAGAAAGACCAGTTCAAGTTTTAGTAATAGTTCAGAAGAAATCACAAGATCTTAGACTGGGGTAATGACAGTTGAAATGAAGAAGAAACAAACGAAAGCAGATAAAGGAGACTGTATAGAAGTAGAATTGAGGCAATAGAAGAGACAGGGGATATAAATTAGTCTCAGGCTCTTAAAATCATCTCCCAGCTACATAGCCTTGGGCTGAACTGAACCATGGTCTCCAATATCCAACTGCCTACCCATAATGTCCATTAGATACTTAACAGGCATCACACACTGCACATGGCTGCCACCAAACCTGCTCTGCCTGCAGTTGCCTCCAGTTCAGTAAATGTTAACTATATTCTTCAGTTGATGAGGACTGAAATTACTCAGCTTTACTCTTTCTTTCCCTCTGCCTATCAGATTTGATAGAAAAATCCTATTGGCTGTATATTCAATTGAAGTTCAAAAGAAAGTCACTTCTTACCATCTCCACCACCACCTCCCTCATCCAAAGCATTATCATATCTCTCCTCAATTACCACAATAACTCCTAAGCCACTTCTACTTTTATCTTCCTACTGTCTACTCTCAACCCAGCAGCGGAAACCATCACCTCACAATTCTGCTCAAAACCCTCTAATGGCCCTATGAATGTGTAGAATAGTGATGTAAAGGCTTGGGGCCAAAAACATGCCTTATGGTGCTGAAAATAATGCCATTAAAAATTCACTGCTTTCAGTTTAAAACAAACACCCTCTGATGGTTTCCCATCTCAGAATAAAATCCAAAATACTCACAATGACCTACAAAGACCTACATACCTTTGTTCCCTTCTACTTCTCAAATCTCATCTTTTACTTTTTTTCTCCCCACTCTGCCTCTCATTGCTATTCCTGAACATGTCAAATATGCTTTCTTTTAAGGGACTTTTTACTTGCCCTTCCCTCTGCCTAGGCAACTTTCCCCAGATATCCACATGTTTCCCTCCCTTTCGCATACAGGTATCTGCTAAAATATTATCTTCTCCACCTTCCCTGACTATCCCAAATAAACTGTCAATCTCCATTATCACTTTTTATTCCCCTTATCTTGCTTAATTTTCTCCATAGCAATCCTCCTCACCTCATTTATTAAATTTATTTGTTTATATGTCCATTGTATGTCTCCCCCATTAGCATATAAGCTCCATAAGGACAAGATAATTTTGTTCACTGTTACATTTCTAGGGCCTAGAACAGTGCTTGGAACATAGTAGGCATTCAAGAAATATCAGTTGAATTAATGAATAATGGAAAAAGCCAAAAAGCCTTAGTAATTTGAAGAAGGTCTCTACCAATTATATTAATCAAGGAAATTTAATAGAAGAATATATTGGAGACATATAAGACATTTTGATTTTGGGTATTTTGAGTTAAGACCTACACTGTACCACAGATAGATGTATAGCAGGCACAGTGAGAATAGAATATGAAAGCTTGGTGACAAGAGGATTATAATTTAAATCTAGAATTTAATAAAATTTCCAAAGATATGTAGAAAGCAAGACAAATAAATAAACCCAAAAGAATAAGGAATGTTAGCTACAATAAAGAAGATGGTGTGATCAGAAGGTTAGAAGAATCAGAAGGGTATGTTTTCATGGAAGCCATGAGCAGCTGCAAGAAGAATGGTTTAATAAGTATTGTTATATGCTGCATATCAATGGTTTTGAGAACTAGGAGATTATTGTGACTTTTAGAAAAGGAATAGGGTGTGAAGAGACCCAAGTTTCCAGGGTTCCAACATGAACAGTTAATGAAGAGTGGAAGCACCAGATATAAATTACAATATTAATTTTTCATTCTTTCATTCAACAAATGTTATTGAATATATATGAAGTATGTAATAGAATATACTGGATGATAGAATGGTATATAAAACTGAACTATAGATGAATCCTGACCTTGAGAAAGTTTATCAAAAAAACAAGAATGCCCAATAATGTATCAGGGACTGAGCTAGGCACTGGGGATTCAATGGAGAACATAGCTTTCTTCAATCATACATTCATTGATTCAAAAAATATATTTTTTTTTTTTTAAAGGATTTTCTTATTTATTTATTTATTTATTTATTTATTTATTTATTTATTTTTGGCTGTGTTGGGTCTTCGGTTCGTGCGAGGGCTTTCTCCAGTTGCGGCAAGCGGGGGCCACTCTTCATCGCGGTGCGGGGACCGCTCTTCATCGCGGTGCGCGGGCCTTTCTCTATCGCGGCCCCTCCCGTCGCGGGGCACAGGCTCCAGACGCGCAGGCTCAGCAATTGTGGCTCACGGGCCCAGCTGCTCCGTGGCATGTGGGATCTTCCCAGACCAGGGCTCGAACCCGTGTCCCCTGCATTAGCAGGCAGATTCTCAACCACTGCGCCACCAGGGAAGCCCCCAAAAAATATTTTGATGTCCTAGAAGATACGAGAGACAAATAAAGCATGATGCTTATCTCAGTGAAGTTACGTTCTCATAATGAAGCAGGAAAGCAGATAAAAATAATTAAGATTCAACACAATGCTCCAATTATAGCACATAGGAAACATTATGAGGCATAATAGAGGAATTAATTTTATTTTTCAAAGGATAATAAGTTTTAAAAATTCCCTTTGGAATTCAAGTATGATAAAAATGAATATACAATTATGGAATCATGAGAGTACAAGTATTGAAAGACTTTTTATTTATTTGTTTGTTTGTTTATAAGATGAAGTGACCTAAGCACATTTGTAAGCTCTGAGAATGGATCCAGAGGACAGACCAGAGATCCAAAAGAATGAAAATTATAAGTGAAGTAATAAATTCTTTAATATACATTATCTGAGACTGATATGATCAACTTTGAATTTAAATGTTTATAATTAAGGTAATTATTGAAATATGATTCTAATGGTATAATAATGAAATTTAATATATTTATGACTTACTCATTGTATATAGGAAGCTCTAAACAACATTTTATATACCAAATTTGGGTGTTTAACATTTTTAATGAATGGAAATTTTGAGCTATCACATGGGGGCACTGTCTCCCAGACAACAGTTCAGTGTCAATAGTGTCACCCTTTTCATCTTTACAACAGTGCTTGTGTCATTATTTGACAAGTGTATGCATTTGATCTTTATGCTTTCATAAAGATGAGTTTACGATAGAGAAGTGAAAGTAATGATACAACTATAAAGAAGAGTGTTTCTTACAAAATTAAGAAAATTGATCTATAGAGATAAAAATCAACAGACAGAAAAATGGGGCAATTTCTAGCCTCAGTTAGAAACTCTCCAAAATTAGGTTCATTAATTGGATATTTAATTATGAGGAATAAGGACAACGTTTTAATGTATGCAAAATATTTGAAATACATCATTGGTTTATATTTAAAATGCATGTTTTGGGACCTTTATAATAACTTTTTAACTTTCTGGGAAAAGAATCTTTCCTCTACATGTCAATTTTCTCCTTTGTATATTAAATATCTGTAAATGTATTCAAAAGGCATTTTGCCTCGGTTTAAGGAACTGCTTTTATTGTATATTAATTGCTGTTTCCAAAACTAATATTCCAAGGCACACTGTTCCTTCAGGTTGCAAATAGGTGTACCGTAAAAGTGCTTATATTCAATTAAATTCAGAGAGTGTTGGGTTATTCCAAGTTAAAAAGGATTTTTAATGCAAGGCTGCTCAGAACTTTTACTATGCAAATGTGCATTTTTATTCTCCAAGAAGAGGGTACGGTAAAAAGTGTTCTCCAAACTAATTTGACCACAGAGTCGGTTTTTTTCGCAAAGCACCTATTAACATCCACCAGAACTAGTGTTAGTCAAAGCATGGCTTGGAAAACACTCTGCACATTCTTTGGTAGAATTCTCATGAAGAGAATGATATGCAACAGAAAGGGACCTCATGAGATTTAGAGATGGAAGTAATCCTTGAGGCCATCTATTACAACCTCCATGCCAAGATCATTTCAACAACGCCTCTGACAGGTGGACATCCAGGTCTTGTTTTAAGTCTCTATTCTGTGATACTACATTCTATGTCTGTCCTATCTATTCTTAATCAATTCTTCCATTTTTAAGCTCACATATAAGTCATTGGTCCCCACTGTGTTTGCTCCCTCTTCTACATGACAATTCTTCAAATATTTGAAGACAGCTTACATGTCCTCTACTATATCCTCTCTTCTTCCAGATAAGCAGACCCCATTCTTACAAATCTACCATGAAGGCATTATCAGACTTCTCATTGTATCAGCTGCCTTTCCCTGTGTGCACTAGAGTCAAACAACTGAACATGATTGTTCAACTCTTCCCGCTGAAGTTTGGACATTTTTTAATGTTAATTCTTATCTGGGCTGTGTTATTTTTTAAATAGAAATATATTGTTGGTTGCTATCAAACATACTCTTGGTTAAGGAAAATTACAGCTATAGCCAAACAAGATTTTCCCATCTGTACTTACATAATGAACATTCTGCAGTTAAGTTTTGTGGGTTTTCTCATTGTAATCAAGAGAATTCCATACTATAGATTGCCTTAAAATGCAACTTTCCATCCCTCTGCAATGATCAAATTATTTGTGAGTTGCAAAAAGACAGGCATGTACTTCTATATCTAAAAAAAGCTTATCTTTGGTGTTAAATTGTTGTTTGCCAACTTTATGCTTATAAAACAAAAAATATGTTTTATGTATACATAGATATATGTATTTTTGTACATTACATATACATATTTTTAATTTAAAAAGAAAGTGAAAGGACTTCCCTGGTGGTCCAGTGGTTAAGACTTCACCTTCCAATGCAGGGGGTGCGGGCTCGATCCCTGCTCAGGGAACTAAGATCCCACATGCCTCATGGCCAAAAAAAGCAAGGCATAAAACAGAAGCAATACTCTAACAAATTCAGTAAAGACTTTAAAAATGGTCCACATCAAGAATAAAAATAAAAATATAAAAAGTGAAGAAATAAACATTTAAGTAATGACATTCCTATTGTTGAAAAAAGTTAAGTTCTAAATTTCAATTTGGTTTTCCCTTTCCCTCTTGTCTCCACCTAAAAAGAAATCTGAATTTTAATTCAGTACTGGGAGAACAGTAGTCAGATCTGGTGATGGAAGCTGTAGAGTGTTATCTTATTTATATGACTGAAGGAGTAAAAAAACAAACACAAAAACAAAAAAACAAACATTTACTTTGGATGAAGGCTAACCTATTTACAAAAGCTACAATGATTTACTCAATATTATATCACTGAATAATTATTTCTTCTATGTCCTTAAAATCCTCCTTTTGGAAGAAAAAAAAAGGAAAGAGTTAATGAGATTGTGGTGTTACAGGAGTCGTGCAGAAACAGTGTAGGTAAACGTGTAGAGAAATTAGTTCTGAAGTGTGGGATAATTGTAGAGGGCCCTGGGCAAAAAACAAAACATAGATGTGCAGGAGTCATAGCACATCGTGTCTTCACTTGTCTTTGTTAGCGCAAGTGAAAAGGTTAATGCCGTTCAGTTCCATCAACACAGAGTGAAGAACTGTGGCCCCTTTGAATTCTAGAGTTACTCACAGTGCAACTGATTTAATTCCTGTGAGGACGCTACTATTTACAAGTTTGCTCGGCAGTATGAATGTCAAGTAACCACGTGTTCCTGCTCCTGTACAATCTCTCTCCTTTTATTCGTTGTTATAGAGAAATTGTTTTTTAAATAATTATCATATGGAAAGATTCACTGTTATTTGAAGCTATCCTTTGATTGGAAGGAAAATTGTCAGATGCACCCAGGCCCAAAGCATTAAGTCTCTGCTAGGCTCAAGATCATCAAATGTTACATTCTCACATGCATGCTTAAAATCTAAAACCTCCGGTACTCTGGCATTTTTGAATTTTCTGCCACAATATATTATAGCTGGTGATTGTATTAATTGCTCTCAATATTCTGGTATAACTTGCCCGTTTTAAGTATCAAAATACCAATATGTATAAGTGTGTGTGTGCATTTGCGATGTTATTCCAGACATTTAGCCATAAGGCAACAGCTCTGTTCATCCTTCTTGCTTCAGCTTTGTGTCCCTACAACTATCTCCTTTGCTGAATGTCACCCACTCCATCCTCAAAACACTTATTCACATACCTTCCTCATCCTTTGTTACTGTTCACTTCCTGTTACTGTCATCCTCCTCATCCTCATGTGGCCCCTCTTCTCTCATTGAACTGAAGGCTGAGCTCAGAACTGGAAAGGAAATTCCTTGATGCTCTTAGAGATGCAGGGGGGAATCACACCAGGGTCATCCCCTTTCCAGGTTGATGGTTGTGAAATATAAACTACCCCAGCTTGAAGCCACAGACAGTGGACCTGAGCACTCCATTAAAGATGCTCTATAGGACTTGGCCATGGCTGAAGCCGACCTTGACCAGCAACATCAGTGTGGTCACTCTGAGAGCATCACTCGGTGGAGGAAACGAAAGGCAAAAGAAACAGCATGTTCATTATTTGCCAAGAGTTTATAGTACAATAATAATACATCTTTACCACGTATGTTTACACTTTTACATTGTTCCCTGTGGCTTTGTAATACATTCACACATTTTAAAATTAAAATTTATGTAACCATTTAGTTTCATTGATGTTTTAAGTTTTATGAATTTTAAACACATATGAAATAAAATTATTCACTCTGTTATTTCTGTTTTAATATCAATATACAAAAATATCCCAGTATTGTCATTTGCTTTGGGTTTGCACCCATTAATTGGGAGAATGTGGTATGGTCTCTGTTTGCAATAAATTTGATTTCCAGTCTTCTCATTATAACAGCCACCTAAATGACCACCAAATTCTGGTCTCTTCCACATTTCTTATTGATCTCCCATTCACCAAATGATGCTTTAGTCCTTCTTGACCACCTCTTTGAACATGTCATTCTGCTTCTCTCCAGAGTTTCCTGCAACCTTTAGCTGAAATGTAAGCTTATATTACAATATAGAGGCTATAGACCTGTATTACTCTTTTTGGGGTAATGCGTAAGAAATGCAGAATAATTTACCAGGTAATTTTCTTGGGGAGAGTGATGTCCAGAATGTAGTTGTTCTTCCTTAGTATGTAAAGACTCCTACAAGGAAGTGATATGTATGTATGTGTAGATAGATAGATAGATGATAGATAGATAGATAGATAGATAGATAGATAGATGATAGATAGATAGATAGATATAGATATAGATATAGATAATGGATCTGTGAGCATGTTTTTTTCTACTTTCTTTATAATAACTGTGTACTTCATGCCAGCAGAGTCCATAAAAGTGAGTGGGCACACATACCAGATTGTGTGCCTCATTGGATAATTCACCTCCATACTTCACCCCTCACCTCAGACCCACACTACTGTCACTTATTCAGTGGCGTGGCAGGAAAGTCAGGAGATACATGTCTAAACCAAGAATAATAAACATGGTTGAGATCACTGCTAAGGTAATGAGGACTATGTTTCTTATCGTCAGTGACATAAATGAGGTGAATGGACATTTAGAGAAATATCCTCAGGAATTCTCAGTATCACTGACTGCTTAGTAGCTTAACGCTAATCATGTTATTTTGATATTTTTCAGTAATTAAATTGCTTTCTATAACATTATGATTATAGGGGCTGATTTCCTGTAACAGATATTCCCTTGAATGACAGGAAGAAAAATGTTCTGGAAAGTCAATATTGCAAATGACTAGGGTACTTACTCAAGGATGTAATTATATGAGTAGTAGTTTAGATGTACTCTGTGTAACAAAGGTATCAGAAAAAAATTTTGCTGAATGAATTAATCAGTTGCAGCTCTGAGGCTGCAAGCTAGAGGAAATCTCAACAGAACATATTGTAGTAGACCTATGTGTATATACTTGCTGATGAGAAAGAGGAAAACTTGGGGGAGACATTTGTTTGCATCTAGAAATAAGAGACAGCAAGATGAAACTTAGCAGATGCACCTTTCAGGCCCTGGGGGAGCAGCATCTACCCTTTATCCCCTTTAATGGACGTCTCACCAGTATCACCTTGATACGTGGTCCATTCTTTCACATTCTTGAGCTCTGCTGGTTCGTGGTTCCTTTAAGCCTCCTCACAATCCTCTGGACCATAGATGAAACAATTTTTAAAAAATTATCTATGGAGAAAGAAAAAATTGAAGTGGGTTGGGAAGAGAAGGGCTAGAAGGGTGGGGACGGTGATGAGGTCACTTTTTCACACTTTCTCTGTAATTCTCAAATGGAATCTATTTATTCTGAAGTTTACGAAGCCAGAAAATTCCCACTGAGATTACAATGCCCTGGAGCATTGTCTGTACTTTCTAACAAGAATTCTGATTCAAGTATGATTGAGAAACCTTGAAAACCTCTTGCTCCATTCACAGTATGATAAGAAATACTGACCAGGCTTATAGGGATAGTGTCTTAGAGACTCGGGAGAAAATGAAAGGAACAGTCTGGACCTTTATTACTATAAGAAATATTATGTTACTGAAAAAGAAAATTGAGTTACTTTTGATTCTTTTTCTCAAATGAATTAATAATATTCCAGTGGGAGTTGACCTCCATCATTCACAGGTTAACAATTAACCACACCATCTCTGTGGTCAGGAGATAAGGTTCTAGAGCCATCTTCCTGAATTCATATCCTGGCTCCACTACTTTCTAGCCATGTAACCTGGGATCAATTACTTACCTCTCTGAACCTCAGTTTCTTCATCTGTATAATGGAGATAGTAATAGTAACTACCTCTTATGTCTATTATAAGGATTAAATAAGTTAACACTTACTATGTGCTTAGAATAGGGCCTGGCACAGAATTAATTACTCAATGAATTTTCACCACAATGTTCTCCATTCATAGATAATGAATAATTCAGGAATAATATATATTATCTCTCCACAGGATGGGCACAGAATAAGTGTTGGTACTACACTACTATTTTCAACATACAACTTCTCTGAACCTCACTTCATATTTGGACAGAGCAGGATGGTGGAATGGTAGGAATCCTCATTTTATAAGTATATTTTGAATATTAAATATGTAATCACTTTCTTCCAGATTATTTTAATGTTTTGAAACGTTCTTCACAGGATTCTAATACATTTTTGAGATTATCATACATACAAGTTCACATTTATATTGATTATGTGCATGTGACCTCACTCTCTTAGGTAAATATAGTCCTTTTGTCAAGTACCAAAGTTTAAGAGACTGACATTTCAGATATGACACCTATATGAACCATCATTAGCATAACTGGAGCAAATACGGGAATAGAAGCAGGTCAAGCAGAGGACGTCACAGAGAAAAGGAGTCAAACCAATTCTGGAAGAATGCAGAAGGAAAGGTTTAATAAAGGGTATCAGGTGTGCTTGAAGAGAGGCTAACGAACTCAGGGCAACCAGGAAAAAGAAAAGAAAACTAGCAGTGAACAAGCTTGAACAAATAATTCTTAACCTGTACTCTTAAAATTCCAAAACATTCAATTTGCCTGCATGCCAAGAAACACATGCTATTATAGATTTTAAAGAGTGTAATAGCAGTAACAACGTATAATTATTAATATATGTTTCATACCTGCCTAAATCTATACAGATGGTCAAAGGGCAATGCAAAACTGGGACCAACAAAAACTTCTTCCCTTGCACTAGGTTGCCAGTCTTTTACTAGAGTCAACATTTTGAGAGAGTAATGGATATTCGTTGGTTTCCCTTTTATATTTTCATTGACTCCTCCTACTGCAAAATGACATTTGTCCCCTCAATCTATTGAAATTTCTCACTCTCAGGTCACTAGTGATTGCTTCATTACAAAATCAAGTCAGTGATCTTTTTTCTTTCTCTTTTGCCCATATTTACTAAAGCTCTACTGCACTAACAGTTAACCTTCTTAAACATCCCATTGCCTATTTCCATAACAATCTTCTTTCTTGTTTTCCAACACTTCTGGCATCTGATCATTTTATGCTGATTTCTTCATGGATCCTACTCTTCTGATCCAATGACACGCTAATGTCCCTCCACATTCTTTCTTTGAATAATGTCATCCACTGTGATGGCATTCATCCTCCTATACACTGCGAAACTCAATTTTCTAGATCAGGGGTCAGCAAACTATGGCCTGTAGGCTGGGTTTGGTTTGCCATTTGTTTTTGTAACTAAAGCTTTATTGGAACAGAGCCATGCCTATTTATTTTGTCTATGGCTGCTTTCACCCTAAAAAGGCAAGTTTAAACAGCTGCAACCAAAGCTAAAAATACTTACTGTTTGGCCCTTTACAAAAAAAAGTCCATCTGATCTAGTCCATAGGATGACAGTCTAATATATCTAATTATTTAAAGGAAATGCATGCTTTGATGATAAAAGCAGCTAAATCCAGATGTTCAAAGCTGATTCTCCTCTTACATTCACTTTTTCTCTTACTGGGAATCTATATTTAGCAAAACCAGAAACCTGAGAGTCATTCTAGACTTTGCTCTTTCCTTCACCCCATGTCACACTGATCACCAAGTTCATATTTGTCTTCTCTCCATCCCTTTGTCCACAGTCACAGTTCAGGATCTTAGTCATGTTTCTCATGGCTGTTGGTAAGGACTTCCACCAACAACTGCCTGTGTGTCAGTCATTATTTCTACAGATAAAAGACATAGTCTTTATTATACCCCCCACCATGATCTAAGACTTGCGTGAACTAAACCCCACACAAACTTTTGAGTGGATACCCTCAATGTTTCAATGGTTCAGGACTTTGATAACTTCCAACCATGGAGTGAGGTTTTGGGACCAAGAGATGTCATTATGATACAAAAGGGAAAGTCCAGTGTCTGTCCTGGCGGTTGGGACTTGGCTACAATGGAGCATACTCCCATACACAATACAATAATAAATAATGCCTAAGTTAGAGATGTCAACTTCCTGGGAGAGTCAGGAAAACCTTTGCAAAGGATATGACATCTGAAATAAATCTTAAAGATGGGAAAGAAATCATCAGTGTCAGTAAGTGTGATACATTCCAGGCAAGCCAGTAGCCTGGATGAAGACTAGAATGAAAGGGAGAGTTATTTATTTTTGGAAAATGGCAAACACTCTGTTAGGTTGGAATAAGGGCTGGGTGGGCTATTTGCAAAAACGTAGCAGAAGAGAAAAGTGAAGCCTGGGTGTGAAAGTTTGTTGTTTTTTTAACTCCATGCTTGAGTGATTAGACTTCACAATAAAAATAATGAGGAGTCTAATTCTCAAACAAAAGAGAAACATATGATTGGCATTTATAAAAGGTATTTATAGTGACAGATTAGAGAGTGCACACATTATAAACAAGGAAAAAACCTTACAGGCAAACTTTAGGAGTCCATTGCAATAACTCTATTAAGAAAAGTTACTTTCTTAAACTAACTCAATGTCAGTAGGAGCAGATAGGAGTCAGATTCAAGAGCTAATGCTGAGATGAATCTACAAGACTTGTCTACTTGGCTGAAAGTGGGTAGGGGCCAGAGGAGAGGAAGAAGGGTGGGTGGTAAATCTAGCAAAGCTGACAGAGAAGGCAATGGTGCTATTAACCAAGAAATTAACCTTCCACAAAAGGAAGAAAAGGTTTCAGGGGGTAAGAGAATGAGCTTGTTTGGGACTATGTTAAACATGAAATGCCTTCCAGACAATCAGGATGACCAATGAAAATGTCCAAGAGACAATTAGAAATACTAGAGTGGAGCTTACAGTAGAAACAAGAATAAGGAAACATATCTTCAGATTGAAAAATATAGAACAAACTTGAGGACAAACTTATCCATTCACTGGATTGTCCCTGTTTCTGAAAATCTAGTTTACATATTTATTTTTTTAGATAAAGCAGTATCCATAACAGATCTTCTTCTGTCAAAATGCTAATCTGTATATGTATAACTGAATCACTTTGCTGTACACCTGAAGCTAACACAACATTGTAAATCAACTGTCCTCCAATATAAAATAAAAATTTTTTTTAAATGCTAAGCTGTTGGAAGAGTAACATATGAGATGTTGATTCACACCAGTATGTTATCTTGAATTATTTTACTGCTAGACTTCAGTTATTTAAAGAAGGCTTTAAGAACCACAAGCTCTAGGGCATAGAGTATGACACACAAAATTTAGAAACAAGAGGTACTCTCAGGCAATGTGAGTATAGTAGCACACCAAAACAGAGCAGTGGAGTGAGGTCAAGGGGAGAGGAAAAGGACCAGAAAAATAAGTAAGAAGGTCAGGTAAAAGTGAAGATGGAAAGTGAAAAAGGGCAAAGTTTACTTATTTTCCAGTTTGAACCAGTTCTCTGAAGGTAGCAAGCGTTCTCGTGTCTTTTGTTTTGTTTCCAATTTAATCATTGCTCCCTTTTAAAAAGTCTTTAAATGACAGCATATGATACACTTGAGTTTCAGCTAAACGTTCAGAAATTGAAAACCAACCAGCTCAAATCTCTTAGTTATTTTCAGTTTTATGACCAAAATATTAAAAGATGGACTTTTAGAAAGAAAGTTTTTTGGTAGCTTTATATAATGCAGAAGGCTTTCCAAACATTGCCCATAATACACAATTTGTTGTATTTTAGCTCCTTACAGATGCTTTAAAGTCCCATATATCCTAGCTATTTTTTTCTTAATAACTTTTTCTATATATGCATTTTATTTACCCCTTATCATTAGGGAAAGGTTTAGAGAGTAACTATTTGATTGCATCAGTCAGTTTCCTAAAACCCCAACTGATATTTTAATGCTCAAATTATAAGGCAATACTCTGTGATTGTACTTTGTAAAATAATTTTATTACTACTCTCCAGGCCTTAAAATGTTTTCCTCATAGGCATGACTAGAAATATAATATTGATATAAATAAGCATACACATGACCCTTATTTGAGATTACTACATGGAGTAATCTCAACTACTCATGGGGGAATACCAAAGAAAAGAAATCTTGTAAAGGAGGAAAACAGACAAATATTAAGTAGAATAAAAATTCAATTTTTTCAATTTTGTCTGATTACTTTGTATGCCAATTACTTTCTATTCCTATTTCTACAGTTGATTTATCAGTAAAAATTTATTGAAACTTTTTTATTCATTACATTAAAATTTATGAAAAATCTGTGATAAAGTAGACATTTGTGTATATAATGTGTATTAGTATTGTTTACATATATGTATACTCATATATATGTGTGTGTTTGTTCAGTTGTCCAGTGGCAATAAGAAATATATAATTTATCATTTAAGACTAGAAACATGACATGATAATATCCAATTTTATTGTTACTGGTAAAGTATTACTTATTGCAAAAAATATATACGAACAGTGCTTTTTTTCACCCTATTTTGCAATAGTTTTTTTTTTTTGTGATAATGGTAACTTTAACACATTCCAGGAGACTGAGATACCCTTTAAATCATTAAAGATTATGTTATGATTATGCTACCTTCTTTTAGTGAAACTAAGGGGTACTTTTTTTTTCAGATTCTAACATCTATATCTAGATGTGTGTTACAACTGACATAATCAACTAAACATTTTTTTCTTAGTGGTACATAAAATAATAGAGTATCTAAAAATGATATCAGATTAAAAAGAACCCTCTATTTCATTTCTTTGAAAATGGAGAAAACAATGTGGTATAGTAACAGTTAGCAGAATATCACTCATTATCAGTGAATAGTTTATTTTAGGTGTGATATTTTTCATCTAAGTTTGTATAAATCTTGCAATTAAGTAACTAATTTCAAAAGATTTTTCTGAGGCAATAGTCATTTTATATAACATTAGATAAAAATGCAGGGACAGGTCAGGTGAGTAACATGTCATCTAAGGTCATGACCCATGTCGCTGGCAAAGCCATTCAGCCAGTTTTGAGTCAGTCCTAACTACCACACACCCACACGTGTTTTTATTGTTTTTTTTTTTTTCTTTTTCTTTCAGTTCTCTTAAGACACCATGTGGGCTTTGCAGAGGTTTTTCTTTGCTGCTTTGAGTTTTCTCTGCTTACACTGCCCGCGGTAAACGTGATAAGAGAAATATAAGACCACAGGTAGTTGGCCTAGTCTTCTTAGAAATAAGAATGTCATTCAATCCTACCCATAAATATATACTGTCGTAAGTTTTCTAGGCTTTTGAGTAATTTTCCTTTCTATGTTCTTAGGATTTTCTCAAGGTATTCCAGTTGACTCTTTGGTAGAATCATTTTGATCTCTAGTAGAGATTTGGGAATATATATGGCCTAATCTTGAGACCTGCTCGGGGAGGTAGGGAAGGCAACTCCAAAGAATATTCTAGGGACCAAGAAATTTGTCTGCTGTGTTATCTATAGCTGTTGAATGTGCAACTTGAAAAGAACATATGAGGCGTTATCTTGTCTCCTCTATATATATCAAGTGAGGGACAGAAAATTCTGAGTACTCAGATGCCTCTAAGTTAAAATATGTGAGGAAATTACATTCTAAAGAGCTTGAAGGAAATTATCCCAAACTGATGAAATAACAAGTCAAAGTTTTATTTCTTGCTTTGGATATTTTTATTCCACAAAGGAGTTTATAAATGATATCTTTATCTGAAGACAAACATCGACATTTTTGCTTGTAAGTCACATTGTCAGAATTCCATAGAAAAATAAATGCATAGCTAATATATCAAAAAGTGCTGTTGAGTGGAAAGCAATAAATATGAAAAGATGGCAATCAAAAAATTGTGTAGGGCTTCCCTGGTGGCGCAGTGGTTGAGAATCTGCCTGCTAATGCAGGAGACACGGGTTCGAGCCCTGGTCTGGGAAGATCCCACATGCCGCGGAGCAGCTGGGCCCGTGAGCCACAGCTGCTGAGCTTGCGCGTCTGGAGCCTGTGCCCCGCAACGGGAGGGGCCGCGATGGTGAGAGGCCCGCGCACCGCGATGAAGAGCGGTCCCCGCACCGCGATGAAGAGTGGCCCCCACTTGCCGCAACTAGAGAAAGCCCTCGCACGAACCGAAGACCCAGCACAACCAAAAATAAAAATAAAATAAATAAATAAATAAATAAAATTTAAAAAAAAAAAAAAATTATGTATTAAATACCTAAAATTTGGTTTCCAAAGTCAGAGTGTACTTTTTTTGGGAAATATATGCCATGTGTTATAGAAATATTTATTTTACAATAAAATTGCATATTAAGTCTTGAAACATATTCTGTGCTCATTGCAACTTTTCTTTAAGTGAAAATTAATTCACCTCTGGCTTCACTCTTACCAGCTGAAAATGTGATGTTGTTATATCCAGATGGGCATGCACACTCCATGCCAACAGCAAAGTACGAGAAACTGAAAACACCAGGGCAGCATCTATCTGTTATGTGATATTAAGAATAGTACCTCTTCTGGGTTATTTTTTAAATAAAATTTGATGAATGCTGAATAAACATTTAGGAGATTCAACTCAAGTATAATTGGCAGAAAGAATTGAGGTGGCAAAGAACCAAAGCTAAGGAATGTGAGGGGAAGAACCCTGATGGACCAAGCCCAGAATTTCCAACACAGTGCCCATGGATCAACTTATCTCACTATTTCTCATGTATGGAACACACATATATGTTTGTAATGTCTGCATTTGTGGGATAACTTTAATTTTGTAATACATTTTATACAGAGA
Organism: Balaenoptera acutorostrata; assembly: GCF_949987535.1. Classification (NCBI taxonomy): domain Eukaryota; kingdom Metazoa; phylum Chordata; class Mammalia; order Artiodactyla; family Balaenopteridae; genus Balaenoptera; species Balaenoptera acutorostrata. Next base: position 93,189,559 of record NC_080074.1, read on the forward strand.
CAAGCTCTTGAGAACACTCCAAATCTATGTTAATCAAAGCTTAGGTGGTTGCTTCTGCTCGAGCTAAGCATAATCTTTAAGAAAAGCCTCCCTCACTGTGCTCTGCTTTTCCTCGTAGCGTCCTCCCCTCAACAAAATGGTAAGAATTCAGCTGACAACAGGGTAAACAGATTATTGTGTTATTGCTGGCTGATTGCTGGAGTTATTTTGGAGCTTCATAATTCATTTAAAGAGATTTTTGACATTTATGAAATGACTTCTATAATCAACTGACAGTGCAATATCCTATAATTGTTCAATTAAAAATGACTACTAGTGCAGTCATTTATTAGTAGAATCAGATAATTGTCTTGCCACTAAAGAGTACTTCTCACTTTGCACATCAAATGAAAATGTTTGAGTATAAATCTGTGACACAGCAGCCAAAGTCCTGGGGATTTTCAAGTGCATATGTAATTATTACAGCCCTCTGAAGTAAATATGGTTTAATGTGATAATCTTAAATGGATTGTGTGTGAGCCTTACAAAACACTTTTCTGTATAAACCAGAGCATCTCTCAGAATGGATAGGAGTTCGTTTCCTACCAATAGGAAGTTTGTGATATTCTTTCCAATGTGTACTTAGAACATGTGTACTTAGAACACAGGGCAGTATGCGTTTCCCTCAATCCTCATTTATCTTTTTTCTTCTCAGATGAAACTGATTACTGAGGAAAGGAACCAGAAATGGTTGCATTAATAAATCAGTTTCATATGGAGTACTACCCCACTGGGGTCAGCATTCAGAAGCTCTGACTTCCAGATACAGATAGGAATGCAAATCCATAAAAACAGAAACATTTTCTCTCTCTCTCTTCTCTCTCTCTTTCTCTCCCTCTCTCACACACACACTCATGATTTCAAATGCTGCATTTCTCTGAAAACACTTTGACTCACATTATCACAAACCATCTGTTAAGCTAAATCGTAAATCAGTCTTTGATTAAATAATTTTTTTTAAATCTTAACACACTGAAAACAGAGAAGGTACAGATCATATAAAGACCAATATAAAGACATAACTGAATGGAGGAAATAGCAGCAGCCCCCTTACAGACAAAGATTTCTTTATTTTTCCTTTAAATTAACATTGTGCTTCTTTGGACAAACTGGCTAAAGCTCAAAATTTACATTCAGATAATGATAATTAAGGAAATTCAGATCACGCTCAACAGATGGAAGATGTTACTTCATTTGAGGTTGCTACAAAATAGAATTTAGTAGTGTCATTTCAAAGTTGCAGCTTAATTTTCATTTTTAAATAAACAGTCTGATTCCGGTGTTTGGTTTTTTTTCCATTTTATTTTCAGGAAAATGTTTAAAAACTGCTGTCAGATTCAGTCCCTGTATCCCGCTTTCTTTCTAACCCATCAGCAAGGAAAAAGCATTTGAATCACAGCTGCTTTGGGCTTTTTGTTTCTCTTCAAAAAAATTTTTTTCAAGCCCGTTTTTCTTCTTGTTGTATGGATTTTAGAAAGAGTTTTGATAAAGAGAGTCCTGGCAGCTGGATGATAAATATTATTTTCTTAACCTGCCTGGCTTTGTCAGCCACCTGCGACTGCAGCCTGCCACACGTTGGAAGCAGCTCATTAACTTTCCCACAGCTTCCCGGGAGTTTTCCTTGTTTTCTTTCACCTTGGGTGTGTACTGCACTCTCCCTGAACGCTTAACTATCCGAGTGGGCCGAGCGGGCTTTGGCACCATGAGCAGAGCACGCTTCAGGCAGCCTCCCTGCTAAGGCTCAAAATCTCTCTTAAACACATTAAGCAGCCCATTTTGGATTGATAGTGCAGTAATTATTCTGCTTCACCCTAAAAACCATCCTGGGGTAATTGGCGCAGAGGAAAATTACCCAGAGTCCTCCACCACCTGGTAGTTAAGGAACGAATCCAGGGAAAGATAAGTGAAGCAGGAAAAAAAATCGGCACTTATTTGATTTTAATCTCACCACTTTGCAAGCATTTAAATTGCCTTAATCAGGTGGTTGGCTTCCAGCCTAGCTGGTAATCTGTTATCAAATTTGAAACTAGATTTTTTAAAATGTCAGTGTAGGCTGAGAATTGAAGTCTATTAACAGTTATGAGCCTCTCTCCTAAACTTCCATAATCTATGTATTAATAATCCTTTTTACAAAGCTGTCAAATATTACTTTATTACAAGACTCCATTAATAATATGGATATAAAAGCAAGCTCTAATTATTTATTTTTTTTATTTTTATTTTAAAGTTGAGGGAACACACAATACCAGCATTCTTAATGCTAAAATCCATTTCTTTTTTGAAGCAATAGCTTGAGTCTATGGAATAACCTTGATAAATGTAATTGAATTTTTCTCTGATAAGATTAACTAGTGGTAATTGTGAATGGGGAGGTCTGACCCACTCCAAATGAGATGTATGACAAGCTGAAAATAATCAATTTTTTTTCCTTTTCTTTATTTGAGCCTACATTTTTTAAATGGAAAGAGAAAATCAGGGCCTTGCAGGATGAAACATTTGTCTGAAATGTTTTTGTATACACTGCTTATCTCCCATCTCCTCAGTGTGTCTAATTGTGCTGAGCTTGGTTTAAAATGAGATCAACACATTGAAACCCCAGAAGGCTTAATTAAGGGAGGGACTTTATACGTACCAAAAAAGGGAATTTTTTTTTTTCTGAACAAATGTGGCATAAATTTTACCTGCAACATCCTTGACTAAAAGCATCCCCAAATTGTTAAGCCCATTAAATTGCCTCTTTTCTTTTAGGGAGAGAGAGAAGGGAAAGAAGAAGAAAATAATTTTACTTTGAAAATCTTAATTACTGTGATAGCAGGGTTGGGTTGTGCCTTTTTACGATTCCTGTATGATTTGCATTTTGAGTTGAAGTTTTGTTCTTCACAGCACACAAGCCAGCAATCAGGAGCATATAGAAAGGGCTTGATAGATTCCCCTTTTAAACATGCTTATAAAACATTTTGCCTATGTAGCTTTTTGTATTACACATTCCATGGGGTTTCTCACATACCAATCGAGAAAGCATATCTTTTTTAATTCATTTTCTCAGAAGTTTAAGAGCTTGGAAATGTATATTAATACAGAACAAATAAAATATTTCAAAAAGTGCAGCACTATTGTAAGAGTTTCATTTGAAAAGCAAAAAACGCTGTCATTATTTTTACTCTTCTTTCATGGTTCTTATCTGACCATAGAATTTTAGTGAGTAGATCAGACTACAATAGAGACTGTTCCAGCAACTTGGGTTCCTAGTCCCCTTCCTGTTTTCTAACTAGTTCAGTCAAAGACTCTTTCAGTAACATAAAATCTGGTGACAGTGAAATTAATCACAATGTACAAAAGAAAAGCAGCTGGCAACCAAACACTGAATAAAGCCAAATGTGAATTCAACTAGCTATCAACCTCAATTTACAGAATATGTACACATTATGTACATCTATATATATTTTAGCATGGCATAGTTAGTATTGATGTCTTTGTACGTGTATGGATTTCCTATATTACCTCAAAAGTACTTTTATTATTATTGCTTTATAGCATATTAAATTCGACTAAACATAATAAGCATAGCTTGCCTTTTTTTTGAAGATCAGTTCTCATTAAAACCTGGTCATTATAGATACACGGATAAATTCTATGTCTGCTGGTTGGGGCATCTCACTTTTGAAGTGAGATAAGTTTTAACGCATGCCTTTGCCAAAAACAAACTGCAAGGAAAAATTTTGGGAGAGCAATAATGGATGTTTTCTTCCTTACATATATAGGAATGTGGAGCCACCAACCCCTCCAAAGTAGGAAGAGGGTATCTGAGCTTTAAGGGAATGCCGTCAGGAATTAATACATACTGAACCTAGGTTGTAATTTGCTAGGGTCAACATCAGTTAATTTATGAGATTATATGCCAATTCATAGTGTTTTGTTTCATCATAACATTAGAGTGATCTCTGGTTGAAATTGCCCATTAATATCTGTATAGGAAAGTCACTTGCTTGATCTGGTCCTTTCAGTTACCATCTTCTATATGCTGGGAATGGTCTGCATTTCAGACAAGTTTCTCACTGACTACTACCCTAAGTCAGGATATCAAAATCAGCAGATTAGTTAGAAGTAAAAGTTCTCTTTCACATACAGATTTAGAGAAGTAAAGGCTATATTTAATTCTTTGTTCCTTTTTTTAAACCTGTATTTCACTACTACTTTGAAGGGTATAAAAATAGATTCACCGTAAAGAACAGAATACAAGAACTTTGATAAGTTTACACAGTCGAGCCAGGATTGGGTCACAGTCAGCTTGTACTTTAAGAGAGCTACAGAATATACCTATGCAATCATCTTTTTTATCTTAAACTTTGTTATCATGTTAAACCAAATTTTTAAAAAAACTAATACCTGTTAATGCAGAGCACTTGAAATTAATACCTAATACAGAAAAGGGGTCAGGAAAAAGGACAGTCCAAGTCAGCACAATATTAGAGCTCATTTCATTTAGGGACAGTTATCTGTTGTTCAGCTAATATATTATGAACAGCCATTATTTACCAAGCCTTCTTCTCAATCCTAGAGGTAAAAATAAGGGTAATATATTGCCTTTGTCCTTAAGGAATCAACATCCTACTTGGGGAAAAAGATAAGTGAGCAGATAATTATGATACATTATGGTTAGTGCCACAACAGAGTGTGAGGGAAGTTCTTTGAGAGACCAAAGAATGAATTCAACTCTACCTGGAAAACTGAGGCTAGTTTGATAAAATCGATATGGGAGTTCTTGAATCAGAAGAAGTAGACAATTGATTATATCCTGTGGGTTAAATAAGGCGCTTATTTCAAAAGAAATTTACAGAAATAAGGTTAAAAGAACATGCCTCTACTTATGGGATTTTTATTTAGGCCATTCCCTTATGACTAATTATAATAGTAATAACAATAGCTAACATTTAACACACACGTTATGCACCAGGCAATGTTCTAAATGCTTACTTGCGTTAACTCTATTGCTCCTCGTAACAATCATAGAGGTGTTATTACTATTTGCATTTTATGTGTGAGGAACCCAAGACACTGACAGGCTACATGTCTTGTTCAAGGTCAGGTCACAGAACTGGAAAGCAGCGAGAGGATACAAAATCAGTCAGACTCCAAAGCCCAATATAGTAAGGTTTTTATTTTCAATAAAGTACTTTATGATAGACCAGTATTAAGCATTCTCTTTTGAATAGTGCTTTTTGCAAAATTTTTCTTCACTATCTCAAATGTCTAAAATAGTAGCCTGCTGCCCAGAACCACTTCACTCTGTGCATTATGAAGTTAGCTGGTTCTAAGCTCCACAGCAATATATCCTTGAGAGCAAACAAGAACTGGCTTACTTTATTCCTCAGCTTTTGGCAACCTTTATTATTTCATTTATCTGCTATTCATAGCGAGATGTAAACATCTTACTTCCCAGTGTGATCCTCATATCAACAGTGGGTCAGTGTAAAATATTGGGAATCAATATGTGATAAAACATCAGCCAGTACTAAAAAGGCAGGCCCAGAGAAAATTCATTGAGTGTCAAATACAAAATAAACATCAACAGTTAAAAATGTAATAAGACAATAAATAAAAGCAGGGAATTAAAAAAAAAATTCTTAACCCAAAAAGCAATTTGACAAGTAAGATATAACTATATTAAATACAAAACCACTTCCAGTACAGGGAGCAATGAATTTTTCATGCAGGTAGACAGAACAATTCTTTTCTAAATTTAATAGACAGAATACATGACATTAGTGCCATTTATGGTAAGGTTTGGGACTCAGGAAGGAGGGGCACTGGAGCCTCCGTGAAGACATTAGTTAACACAGGTCCTACATTTTTTATTGATTAGTGTAGACACTTAAGACTAAATATTTTCAGACTGAGGATTTTTTTCATTCCAGATATGTGTACATATATTTCTTAGGTGCAGGTACTCGGCTTCTTGAATTCTTCTTAGTTTCCTACCTTCTTATCCCTTTCCTTCAAACTCGGACAGTCTGATCCTGCGGCCAGTTGGTCAGTGAGTCAGTCTGGGTCTGTCTGTGACACATCTTTTCATTGGCCTATCCTTGAATCTACAGTTCTATAGAAAGCCCAGAAAAAAGGGACAAAAGAAGTAGGTAGGTCCTTGCATTCCTTTTGGGCTGCTTAAAATTTAATGTCAGTGGCTAACAATCAAGAGGAAACAAATAATATTCTTGACCCTTGTTTGTTTGCCTAGATAAAATAGTCAGGAAGGCAACAGTCTAGGAGGAGTGTGATTGTGATCCTGCAGTCTCTCAGTTCACCCGGTGAAAACTGCATTACCTAACACACTTGCACATGCACTAGGATTTCACAAATATTTCTTTCCTTCAGTGCTGCTGCTTTTAGGGCTAATACACTTCCCTAAGAGTCAGAACTCTCCACATGAACATCTCTTTTCCCCAGCTGCTTTTCCTTCTGACCCTACGTGCCTACTCCATCCAGGAGGCTTTTAATATGACATAAAAGCATAAACTAAAGGAATGAGCCTCTAATTGTGAAAAGGCAGGGATCAGAGTGTACTCAGAAAATTTTTTGTTTTGTTGGTATTTTTGGCAGAGTATTTACCCAGAGCCTTAGCAACCACAGATTCATTTATTCATGTGTTTATTCAATTAATATTTTTTTCTACTGTATTGCACAGGGAATGCTGCTCACTATGCTATAATAAACTAAATGGGAAAAGAATGTGAAAAAGAATAGATACATGTGTATGTATAACTGAATCACTTTGCTGTACACCTGAAACTAACACAACATTGTTGGTCAACTATGCTCCAATATAAAATTAAAATTAAAATAAATAAATAAAATCAATTAATATTTTTGAGACTTCATCATGTCTTAGGCAACTTGTAAATTTCTGGGAAAAATGCACAACTTCTACCCTCAGGTCCTTACACTCTAATTGGTAAAGATGTGTGTGTATTACATATTTTAATATGGTGAGTAAAGAAATACATTTCTACAGAGGGTATTATAGAAAATACAGGGAAAAGATACCAACAAACTCGGGACATGATAAGAAGGGTTGGAAAATTGTCTTAGAGATGATAGATACCAGCACTCTGACCTGTATGAAGAGTGGGAAGTGGTTTTACAAGCAGAGGGAAACCATAAGCAACAACTGGAGATCATCTTCTTGAGGAACATAAGCAACTTAGGCTATGGCAGCATAAAGAGGAAGGCAGAGAGTAGCAAAGGATAAAGGGACAATCAAAGTCCCCAGTCGAATCATAGAGAGCCTTAGATGCCCTGTTGTGTAGGCCATGGAGTAGGTGTGCTGTGGGTGATGGTGGGGGCTGGTAGTGGAATGAACAGTCCAGGAGAAGGAAGAATGTAGGAAAGACTAGAGGTAAGAGTCATGGTTAGGAGGCTCTTACTCTGGTTCAGAGATAATGGGGGGCTGGCCTAGAGCTGTGGCCGCAGTGATGGTAAGGAGGCAACAGACCCGACATCCATAGTAGAAACTCCTGCATGTGGTTAGCGATAAGAATGAGGGAGACATCATGAGTTACTCTCTGGTCTCATAACCTTGGTCAATGGACAAGCCATCAGCTAAGATAGTATCTACATAAAGGAGAAAGCAGGCTTAGGGGAGATAGTAAGTTCAGATGTGGCAAATATGTTATTAAGATATACTAAGATAGTAAGGTCCGTTGGAAATCTAAAGCTTAAGGAACAGATTATATCTAATTTGGGGGTCAGCCATATGTAGGTGATAATTGGAACTTTGAGACTATATAAAGTAACCCAAAGATAGTGTGTAAAATAAAACAGGTCATGGTCCAAGGTTGGGAACCACACCATTTAAAGGACATATCAAAAATGAGGTGACAGAGGAGACTGAAAAATCTGATACTGGTATCATAGAATACAAGGACTTCAACAATTTCAAATAGAAAGGAGATGATTTGCAGAGTCAAGAATTTGCAGCAAAAAACTGACAAAATAAGGGCCACAAACCACTTATTACATTTGGCAGTTGGGAACCCTTACTGACTGCAGCAAGATCAGATGTGAGCAGTGGGTATGAGCAGGAAGTAAATAGCATCAGGTTGTGGCTGAATACATACATATATGTGTCTGTATATGTTTCTCAAAAATTTTGGATGCAGATTGAAGGAATTAATAATTTAATTTGAATTAAGGGGGAAGGTTGTTTTCATTGATGAGAAAGACTTGAGATGATTATTGTTTGAAGAACAGGGCCTGATAGGGTATGGCATTTACAGATAGAAAAGAGAGGAGATGACCGTTGGAACAATATCCCTAAGGGGTCATAAAGTGGTAGAATTAAGGGCAAAGGTGATCTTGCTGGTCTTGAATAGGAAGAAGAACATATCAGCCTCTGAGATTATAGGGAAGGATAAGAGAATGGATGTGGTACAGATGATTTTATAGTTAGTGAGGTAAGAAATTGATCAGCATCATACCTAAAGTCCTTTGTTGGAACACCTTCAATGGCCTCCATTGTGTTGCCCTGGTCTCCATCGTGAACCCCTTGTCCAGACCAGCCATTCATTCTGTATCTACTAACTTTTCTTCTAAGGTTTTATAAATTGGGCATTTGGAAATGTGCTTTCAAAAACGTGGCAAATTGGTTTAACTGAATCTAGCTCCCAGTCAGTGTTTATCCATCTTATGAGCTCTACTCCACAATAGAGCTCAAATCTATCCATCCTCTATTTCCCCATTATGACCATTTTAGTCTAATCCATCATCGCCTCATCTAGACAACGGCCACCATTTTCTAACCAGTCTTCCCACTTCCAATCTTGACTCTTTTTAAGCCTTTCTCCTCATAACAGCAGCTTAACGATCATGTTTAAAATGTTATGAAATGATGGGATCCTCTTGCACTTAGAATAAAATGCAGATTTCTTAACCTGACATTTAAATCCTTACAGGGAAGGATTTATATGTCTCTGACCTCATCTCCCAGCACTTGTTCCCTTGCCTACAATGCTCCAGCAACACCGAGCTTTCATTTTCTAGAACTCACCAAGCACATTCTTGACTTAGGGCCTTTATGCTGATTTTTCCTTCAACCCAGAATGCTCTTCTATCTGATCTTTGCATGGATGGCTCTTTCTCATGCTTCAGCTCCCAGCTTGAAAGCTACCTCCGTAGAGAAAATCTTGTTTATTACTCTCTCTGATGTACACAACCTCTCCATCCCTTCATAACTCTATTATCATATCTTATCATTTTCTTAATAAAATACATTATTTCATAATACGTTTCATAAATAAAACAATACCATTCACATATTTCTCTACTTGTTTCATCTCTTTTTCACTAGATTGTAAAGCATCTGGGGGCAGGGACCATGTCCATCTTGTATAACATTATGGTACCAGTCTGTAGCAAAATGCCTAATTAAATGCCTGGTACATAGTCCAAAATGTCAGCTCATTAAATAAATGAAGATGAAAGAACGAAAGAATGAACCAGATAATTGCCAAATATATAGTATTAATTCTGCTGAACGTATCTCAAGCATTTAACAATATTGTTCAAGTTTTCCTTCTTGCAACCCTTTTACCTTGGATTTCTGTGACATCATGCACCACTGTTATTCTTACTTCTTGGAACACCTACTCATTTGCAATTTCTAGTCCCCTCTACACTCCTTAAATATTAGAATTCCTTGGAGATTTATCCTTGGCCCTTTACTTTTTCTAGTCATCATATGTTTCCAAGATAATCTGAACCATGGTGACCACTTTAACCAATCTGATATGCTAATCACTTTCCAGTGCTTCAACCCATGCCTTTCTCCATCATGTGGTTTAAAACTATTTTAGATGACCAGTATTTCTAAACTGATATTTCTAAGTTCCCTAAAACTTAAGATTTCTAAAATTAAACATTCAATGTTCTTCATATCCCAACTTAGTTTCTGCTTTTATATGTCTCATGGGACCACCATCCATCTAGTTCCTAAGTCACTACTCATTTACTCATGTTTTCAGTAAATATTTATTGAATGATTTCTATGTGCCACGCACTAGTCTGGAATAGGTACATCAGTATATAACACAGGTAACAACCCAGAACAAAGCACCAAAAACCCCAAAACTGCTTACTTTCATCTTAGATTTCTTCTTCATCAACTTAAAAGCCTCTTCTTTTCTCACTTTCTATTTCTAGTTGGGAACCAAGTTTTTGTAAATACTTCCACCTTCAAACTCTTAATTTGTCTCGTTTTCTCCATTCTTTCTCTACCTGCCTTATTTCAAGTCTTTATCATTTCTAGGATTACAATAACTTTTTAATTGGTCAGTTTGCCTCCAGGCTATCCTACAGTCCACTTCCAAAATATAAGGCAAATCACTCTAAAATGCAAATCTTTCAGGACCCTCCCCTATCTTAAAATCTTTCAGTGGATTTCCATCCCTACAGAATAAATGTCTTGTTTATCCATCTCCCAAAATCAAGTCCAGAGGACTGACACAGACCAAGTCAAAATCAGAATTATGTGAAAGAAGGAGAGGAAAGAGCCCTAGGTGAACGCCCCAAATATCCCAAAGCTTCCAGTACAGCACGTCGTCATAATATGAAATGTGCTGGCACCAGCTGGAATAGACCAAGCAGATCCAATCAATTTATGCATGTATTTTTTCATCATAGAAATACTGCTTTCATTTTCTCTCCATCATTCTCTGTGCTTGTTATATGTTCTTATTTTATACTATTTGTTAAATTATTAAGTTTAATTTTAACTTCTAACTCCTGATGATTTATGAATACACTGAACAAAACAGTTCTCTAATACAGATTTGTATGAACCACGCTAGCTATTTGTACTAAATATGTGTCGTAATAAAGCCAGCTTTATTTATATACAGAATTCCCATTTTAACCTCAATTTTCTTTTAGAAAAACTTTATGGCAAATAACAATTTATCCATTAGGCTAACATAGAATTCATCTTGATTGTTACTTAATGAATAAGGCAAACCAAATCACTTCACTTTTCTTTGAGTAATTTTTGGAATGATGTGTTATTTATAAAATTATGACTTCCTTTGAACCCCAAATAATCTTATTCTTCAAGTAACCTTGATTTATTTTTATTGGAGGTAAAAACTGATATTATAGTCACAGATTGTCTTATTTGAAAGACATATTAAGTAAAGCCATATCAGCCATTGTTTTCTTTGGTTGGCAGAATCAATCAATCCACCTATCAATCAAATGTTTATTAGGTGCCAGCCTTGAGCCTGGCATTGATCCAATCCTGTACATCAGTGAAACAATAAGTACAAAAGGGGAAAAGAAGATGATAAATTCCAAATTATAAAATATGTTTATTAAAATATTTTTTTATTTTCACCAATAAGAATTATATGTATATAGTCATGTAAAAATATTTGTAAGAAGCACTATTTTTAGTTTGAAGAATGAAAGATATTATCTAGAATCTGATATTGCATAAACTTTCATGATATTCAGATTTCTTCAGGGAAAGCGATTTCCTAGAGCTTTTGTGCTGTTTGGTAACTTCCTATAATTATTCCCTCTTGAAGCAGTGGCCAGTGGCTCTGTCCTACAAGTCACAGCATTGGGTAACTGTGCCATCTTAGGAGGTTTCTCAGAGGGCTTGTTCAGAAGGAACCAATTCTGAGCTCAGGGTTCTTCCCCAGTGGACTCCAAAACCCCTTTATTCCATGTGATTCTGCATTTACACACAACATCCACTTGAGCTTTGAACTTGAGAGTTCAAGTAATCTCTGTAGCGCTTAGTCCCAACAGACCAAACAGAAAGTCAAAGGAGCTATATTTCTGTTAAATCAACAAAGAACAATTACTGAAGGTTAGCCAAGATCTTTATATATAAAATACCCTCTTCATCTAGATTTAGATTGTACTTGTTACAGATTCAAAATTTGAATTGGATGAGGAAATATAAAATGAAAGAAGCCTCTTTAATACATTTTTTTTCAGGGCTCTTTGTCACTATGTGAGTTAGTTAATAGATTCAAGTCACCATATCCCAAAGGGGTTCCAGTAAGCAGAATCCTCTGTACATTTAATTATTTCATCAGTAAAAACTTTTAAAAATGACAATGTAGAGCAGCTGAATAAACACAGACTATATTCAGCCAAGAGTGTGTTAATTTAGTGAATAGTGGGAAATAGGAGCTGGCCAAGTCAAAGCCACTTGTTTTAGTCACCCAGGAAATGACTTGAGTGCCTTTTGGGGAGGTCAGACGATCTGAAGACCTTTTCTCTAACTATTGTGAACCCATTTTTCAGTATCGGTCTTTCAATAGCCAGGTTTATTTATTTAAATGCTTCTCTCTACCTAATCAGAGGTTATTCACCTGTGTTTGTAGATGGTCTACTCACCAACCATCCATTCAGCACTTTCACACTGAGCACAATGTGTATCACTTCATGCAAATTTTACCTCAATTATAAATTAAGTTTTTGCACCAATATGCCAGTTACTAGGTTATTGTCTCTCAGCTCTAAATCCAACCTTCTGTTGTTGACTTTGTGATGCTGAAGCAGAGACTCACCAGCCATACTTCTTTCTGCTTTGCCAGGTGGCTTCATGTTAGACTCTGCCAATACAGGGCGATAGAGGGAGACTAGGAGGCTGGAGGAGGAAGAAGCAGCTACTTCTTGCCTCTTGCTGTACATTTCGTGTCAGCTATCTGGGTATAGTTCTTGTGAACATCCCTCCAGCCACACTTTGTCACCCTGGTAGCAGCAGTTCCAGCCCATAGCAGCAGCTTAATCCAACTCGCAGTTTGTCCTACACTTGCAGAACCAGCCTCCTCAAGGCTCCCCAGCGACACCAATACCTGGCTGACACCTGCTCCTCAGAGGTCTGGGTCCCAGGGCAACAGAACCCCTCCTTTAGGGTCAGAAACACTGAAGCCAGCTGAGCAGTGCCTCTTCCTCAGAGATCTGCATTTTGGAACCACGGAGACCTTCCTTTAAGTTTCTAGGTTGTAATAATTCCAATATCTTTACCTTCTTCCTCAGTTCTAGAGGTAGTAGCTGTTTCTTACAGTTGCTACTTCCTTCACACCTTAGAATTTTCTTTTTACACTTTTAGTTACCTAGTTCAGGGGTCCCCAACCCCCGGGCCGCAGACCGATACAGGAACCGGGCCGCACAGCAGGAGGGGAGCAGTGGACGAGCGAGGGAAGCTTCATCTGTCGCTCCCCATCACTCCCCATCGCTCCCCATCGCTCCCATTACCGCTTGAACTATCCCCACCACCGCAGTCCATGGAAGAATTGTCTTCCACGAAACCGGTCCGTGCTGCCAAAAAGGTTGGGGACTGCTGACCTAGTTAACCATTATACCCGGGTAACAGTTCTTTATAGTAAATTTGCTCTGTTCAAATAACTGTTTTGTGAGTTGGCCTCTTCACTGTACCCTGACATATAATATATACATACCATATCTGCCTCTTATTACCTGGCCAGAATTCTCAACCACCCTAAGCCTCAGTTTCCTAATACCTAAAAGACAGCTAATACTAATATCTACCTCATATGCTTATTTTGATGAGTAAATTAAACATACATTAACTGTAAAATACTTGGAAAAGCTAAGTTTCCAATATTATATATCCTCAAGGAGTTCATAATCTGTCCAATAAGATAACACAAATACTTTTAAATTCATAAGCTATGGAGGGGGTACATAAATGTTTATTACTTGTCTTTAAAATGTATATATGCACTTTTTTGTGTATTTCCCTTACAATAAATAAAATCTATACCGAAAATATAGTGAGCTTGGGGAAATTATTACAAAAGACTGGATATCTTGCAATCATAGTAATGAAAGAAAGATTAGAACAAATGATAAGAATATATACTTGGTTATATTTTTCTTCACTTGTCAAATTTTCTAAAATGAGTTATGCATAACTCATAACAGAAACAAATACATCTGAAAGTTAAGCAAGGTCTCTTTCAGGCAAATGGGAAATGTTTTCTATTGCAGGGAATATTCAAAGGAGAGAAGGAACCTCCCTGTTGCAGTGCAGGAAGTGATACATGTTCTTCTAACTGCATTTCCCACAGCACTGCCTGCTCTGCCTTTCCTGAGTGCCGGCCATGTCCACCGAAAGCTGAGCTCTGTCTGCATGGTGTGTTATTAGAAAGCTCTGTGGTTCAATGTAGCCAACTTAACAAGGTCTTTATCCTTCCTATCTTACAATAACCCATAAAATGACAGTAACAGACAGTAACAAAAAAGGCCATAAAATGACAGTAACAGACAGTAACAAAAAAGGCCAGAGAAAGGAAAAGAGGTTTCAGCAGAAGAAAGTTGTCAACAATATTTTGAAGATGTTGAGAGGATAGACAAGACATGATTGCCTTAGAGCTGAGGATGCTAAAACCGAAGTGTTCACAGGAAGGGAAGCCAATGAGAAGCAAGACAATTCACACCTCAGAACTCAGGAACTAGTGCTAAAAACAGACGGATTATTAGAAATGTGTTTAAGCAGTTAGACCTCAGATCTGCCCTTTTCCAGACTGCAGAGCCTGGCAGAAGACAAGATTTTTCTGGAGAGCTGAATTGAAAGAGTGTCTTGACTCTAGGGACATCAGACAAAAAGATTGCCAACCCCCTTCATACCTGAAGCTTTCAGAAAACTGCCTGACCTCATATTACATCTCACCTCTCCAGTTCTTCACTCCTACTAACAAAGAATTAAAGGATTCCTCTTTGGGGAAATTGACCAGCTGAGGAAAAATGGCTACAGATATGACAATTTGAGGTCACTGACAAAACAGCTGGGTTCTTACTCAATAATCCTTTTATGAGACCCACCAATAAATAAGTTTCAGCTATGCATGCTGACCTTAAAATTAGCTTTTGAGTATTTCAGCCTAAACATGAACAGAGAAACAAGGATCACTACACAATTTAGGGAAACAGCAAACTTGAACATGAGAAATAAGACCAAATTGTCTGAAACAATTTCTAATGAAAAAGATACCATGTAGGGAGTAGAAGAAAACCTAAAAGAAAAATATCTGTAATTACTATCTTTAGAGTGGTTAATATGTTTATATATAGTATATATACATATATATATATATATATATACATATTTTAAGCTTCCCTAAAACAAAAGGAGTATGCCATTAAGAAGGTAAAATTCTGAGAATGAGAAAGAGTTCTTGGAAATTAATAATGTGATAGTAGAAATTTTAAAAATCAATCAAGGATGGGAATAAAAAGTTGAAGAAATCTCTCTGAAAGTGAATGAAAAAAAGAGAGAAAGAACATATAAGAGCATAGAAAAGAAAATTAGAGGATAATCCCAGGGTCTCCAACATCTAAATAAGAAGAGTTACCAAAAGACAGACTATAGAAGTGAAGAAAATATGAAAGAAAACAATACAAAACTATTTCCTAGGATCATTGGCATTCCTATTTTATCCAACACCTAGAACAGATCATTTTAACACCATCTTGCTCTAATCGACATACTTATTTTTGTAAGAATCATATAATAATCAGTAATCATTTTCCAGATTGAAATGATCTACCAAGTGCTCTGCAAAATGAACTTTTTAAAAAGTCCACTCTAAGACATTTCGTTTGGAAATTGAAGAATATGTAGCGTAAGAAAACATGTCTTTAAAATTTAAGAGAGAAACTAGAGGTCCTACGCTCCCAATCAGATTGCTCAACAGCAGCAGTGAGAGCTAGATAATAATAGAACAAATTCTGTAAAATTCGAAGAGAAATTTATTTCCAACCAGAATTCTTAACCAAGCTAGGATATAGAAAGTATGAGGGGAGAATAATGACATTTTAACAAAGCTAAGTGTCAAAAAAAATGTACTTTCCATGCACCTTTTAGCTGTGGGAAGATGTGCTGTATCAAAAATAAGGAAAAAAGCTAAGAAAAGGGAAGATGAGATGCAATACATAAAAGAGGAAAAGGGAATTCCCATGATGGGGAAGGATGGGATCATATCCAAGAACAACTCGTTTAAAAGAAGTTTAGAAAAATGGACCAGGGTGTTGCAGAAGGAATGGCCTAACAAATATAGCGAGTGGATGGATTGCCAAATACATTTGACTCTGTTTTGACTTTCCTATTAGAATGTGAGCTACGTGAGGTCAGAGAACAGGTCTGCCTTTTAAATCTATTTAAAAGAATCTTCTAAGCATAGTGCCTGATACATAGGTAAGCACTTCAAAATTATTTGCTGAAATTTAAAAGAACACTGAGATTTTTTCAATTTTAAAAAATGTTTACACAATTTTTAAAAGAACACTGACATTTTTATCTGTGTTATATTATCCTCCTACTAGAAATATATCCCTGAAAGGATGAAAATTACCTATGCCTAATGTTGCATCTCAAATCTGATCTAGCCTGCCATTAAAGAAAAATAAGGTAGGGGTGGAGAGTGTAGAGGAGAAGGAAAAGAAAAGAGTTACCATTTCAAATGATACTTTAAATGATGCCAAATTGTACTCATACTTTTAGGAGCACAAATTAACAATATCGATCAAAATATAAAATGCACCTACATTTTAACTCAGCATTTTATATATTTCTGTAGGTATATAAAAGTGGCTTACACAAAGGTAGAGTGTGAAAAAAAGTGGTCAATACAGCATTCTTTATAATAGCTAAAAACTGGAAACTAGCTGTTTTTTTCAACTAAAGGGACCTGGGTAAATAAACTTTGGTGAAGCTATTCACTTATGGATTGTAATGTAGTTGTTAACACAAATGAAGTAGATTTTGATGTGCTGACTTAGGAAAATCACCCAGGATATATTATTAAGTGAGAAACATGAGGTGCAAAAAAGATAGAAAAGGAATGATCCCACTTGTGCAAAGGAAAATATCCATACACAATATGAGACAATGCATAGGTATCTTCTTCCACTATTAACTACATATCATCGGTCATAAATATAATGCAGTAAATTAAAATAATCAGTAAACTCAGATTAATGAGAGAGGTAATCCATGGTATTCTAGGAAATGTTTAATAGTTGGCTCCTCAAGAAAAAAAAAAATTCCTTGATTTGTAGTATTTGCCAATATCTTTTGTGTAAATGTTCCCACCATGCTGATTTCATATACCAACATAATGTCACTGAATTCAGAGAAAGGTGTTCACAATTTGCTTTCCCAAGCCAGGAGGGCCAGCTCTAGCACACCATTGGGGGTAATCACAAGATAAGGGGTTTGTATCACCAGGGAATATGATGTCTGCTTCAGCCCTCATCGCTCTTTTACACCTTCTGTTGTTCAAATGTAAGGCCAGAAAGGCCATGCAGCAAGGCAAAACTTTCCGTGATGTTTGATTTCTCTGGGAGCTGGATGAGCAGAGCTGCTAAGTTCAGCTTTTGCACTGAACAAAGATCAGGCAATTTACATGATTTTCCTTTGCTTCTTTTGGGCTCTTGGATGTGTTTGCATGTAAAGTAAAGAAAATATTAGGTATAACAAGAATGAGCTATCAAACTGATATTTCCTGACCTTTTGAAATAGAAAGCACACCTTAAATTAACAACATGAATGGAATAAAAGCAACGAGTTATGCCCTCTGACTTCAAACTATTTGCTTTCTAGATATGTGTGTATGACCATCAACTTTCTGACAGAAACTCTAATGCTAGGTCTTTGGAAATCCCCACAGTAAATGCTTGGCTAAATAGCAAGAAAGGAGAAATGATCTTTCCTCTTAAGTGAGTGCAGATCCAAGCAGCAGTTTCTTCATTTGCTCAATGCAGTGTCATCTACCTACCATCACATCTGGGCAAAGGTCATGCATCAACAATGTTTATCTATGTCTATGTTTATTCACAGCTGGAAGTAGACAGGAAGTATAGTTTTAAGGACAAAAAAATAAGAAAAATTCCAGAAGGAGGGAGCGGGAGAATTTCTGTTATAATATATGAACCTTACTTATTTTGAGGTGGTTCTGACAAGTTCAAAATAGATGTTCTTATCATTGAAACCAGGATATATGTGAAAGAGGATCAGGTACATAACTGATAATTAAGGCTGGACAAAAATACACGCGAGGACTGTTCTGGGCAATATAGGAGAGATACATTGTCACTTATCAATAAATGATATTACAATTAAGTGCAGAAAGTTGAGAGTGATGTTTTGGTGCTATCACTTGACAATAGAAAATAAAGGTGCCCCCCAAAATATGGAAATATAGCTCAGAAAGATTAGTAGGAAAAATAAACCTAGTTGCACATTTAGATAGTACAAAAGATCAAAGTCAGAGCATACAATGGTAAAATACGTTGACTAAGTTGCAAAGCCACTATAGGATATTTTTAGAGAAATATAGCTGGAGCTTGTTTTGTAGAAATAAATATTTTTCTAAAAAGACAGTGAGGAAGTGAATATTTATTAAATTTAATTATCCTTTGATTTTAATTATGAAAGCAGATGAGAGTCTTGAAAAATATCTAGTCCCACACGTTTAATAAATTTACTTCTATAAATGCCAAAATGTTTAAAAATAATATATCTACTGAAATTTTAACCAAACTAATATTAACCATCAACACTGTGCAAAGTTCGTTAAGTTTTGTTTTAATGTTTAGAACATTATTTTAAAGGCTAAAGGAAAAGAAATAACATTTTAATCAAACAGACCACATTGTTCCAGTACCAAGTTCTACCATCTTTCTTACCCACCATTATACAACAGAACAACATGTCTTTTTGGTTTATGAGAACTTTTTTCGTAGTAGTTATGAAAAGTGCTGACATAAATAAATAAAAATGGTTGATGTAGATTAAATGTTGGAAAATGTTTAAAAATAAGAGACAGTCCCTCAAAATACAGCAATAAATTTACTTCGCGCATTCACATTTGTTGGAACTTACACAACTGTAAAAAAAGTCATGGGAATTTACGTTTTCCCTGAGTGCTGATTTAAGCAGCAGATTTTTAGGACTCTACATTCCATGAGGGGACTAAAAATTGTCTGTTGTGATATTTCTGTTAATTCATGTCAAAACAATGGCCTGAATTATTGATTTTGTCATGGCAAACTCCTGTACATAGAGTCTCTGCATTACAGCATGTACTTGTAAAACTTAAAAGGACTGTCACTTTTCCCATTACACAAAACTCTGTTCAGACCCTAGCCTGAGTAAAATGTCAGGTTCTGATCTCTAAAACCAAAGAGGAATGTGTAGCTCATAATCAAGCTAAGTTTTGCCTTGCTAAAGCCAGAAATCATTTCTTTCAAGTTGCTTCTGACTTTGTCCAGGCTGTGTAATCCTGACAAACCATGGCCAATTCTAGGGCTTTGATGCACACTATGCTGGAAACCCTATATGATGTCTTAAAAAGATATTCAAATATTCAAAGTTCTCTAATTTCAAATGAAATTTTAATGTGTATAAATGAAAGACCAGAATGTATAAATGCCTTAATGTTATTAAGTATAATATTTGTGAAAGATTATTCTATAATTATGTTTAAATTGATGGAACAAGTGTATCTGCAGACCCAAACCAGGATAGAAAAGAATCATGACTTGAATGTAAATCTTAATTGGCATTGTTAAAATGATATCTGAAGAACTGAACAGACAGATGAAACAGAAACTGTGTTTAATAAACAAATACTGTGCTGCACTTAATAAAACAACGATTGTAAGGAAGATTTTTAGCCATCGTATTACTCACCTATTCATTCTAAAGCGTAATTGTCAGCTTTATTTTCCTATGCCAGAGTAAGCGGCTGCATCTTTGGGATATTTACAATTTGTGCAATTTATTGAGACAGATCCAATTCCTTTTTTATTTGTTTTCCCAAAGCACCTATTTTTTTACCTTTGCTGACCAGTGCAAAATCATCCTCACTAATGTTTATAAAATACCACATTATTGTTAGATATCGAATCCAAATGCAAGCGCTGCAGGTTCTAACAGATAGGAGCTTGATGGAATCTGTCTTTAGATTGCTGCTGTCCAGACTGCTTAAGCATAGATTCTGTAAAAGTCAGTGACATGAAAGCATGGAAGGGAAGAAAGACAGGTGTGTGTGTGTGGTGCATGTGTACAGGCACAGATATGTGCTTGGGAGAGAGAAGCAGATGGATACAAATGGACAGAGAGGGAAAGAAAGGGAAATTCCAGCTATGAAAAACACTCTTAAACTTGGATACAAAAATATGGCAACATCTAGTGTTTCCCAATGGGTCTTAACCCATTGTCAGTCAAACATAAGGGGAATTAGAATTTATATTAAGAAACAGGTAAAATTCTTAATTTGAATTTTTGAAATTTGTACAAGTCATTTGTCACCCAAATTCTCAGTGTTTACTAAAAATACTACATGTGATAGGAAAAGATGTGATAGAAAGATCAACTACCAGAAAAAAGTGTTAAATTCTGTAGCTCCTAATTAAATTAAAAGGTAGATGTGCTATTTCCCAGTAATTAAGGAGCCATGGGACATTTTATGGCTTTCTCTCAGTCAGAGAAATTCTGCCTTCCTCTCCCACAGTGAAAATAATCTTAAGAACATTAGAATATTTGCTGGGGGGTAGGGATATGCAAAGACTTCACTTTCATAGATTCTCTGTCCAGCGATATAGAAAAATGAGAACTAGTTATACTTTTTCTCAACATACGGCAAACTTCCAAGTTTAAAGAAGGAAATATACAAAAAAGAAGAATAGAACCAACACATTTTATTTGTACCATATGCTAGGGATTATTCTAGGATCTCTACCTACATGGACCCCTTTAATCGTCCCAATAACTTTGTGGCATAGTGATCAACCCCATTTTACTAAAGAAGAAATTCAAGCTCTGATAAGAAAAGCAAATTACCCAAGGTTATAGAAAAAGTAAGTAAAGATCAGACAGTACCCTATTAAGGAGTCCTAGACACATGTAGTTCATAACAAACACTTTACAAGACTTAGGAGGAAAGTAAGAATTTTTGAACATTATTCACAGATGCATTGCTGCCTCATTCATGAGGTCTATTTGCACTACTATGAAATCCATATATGTAGGTATTATTACAGAAAATCTTGGGTCTATATATTTTATATTTGGAATCAGTTAAATGAGTTACCTTTAGTTATGTAAAGGGGCAATTAAAATCCAGTTTGGGTTGACCACCAGCCACCTAAAAGACCTCAAGATGAACCTGTTGATAAAGCAAAACTAAGTTTCTTAGAACTACTACAGAAAAGGCTAACATCACTTTGACAGAATCTCGGCTGCACCTTCAAAAGGGGATTTAAGGGAGGATAGTTATAGGTTTTTAGGGTCTGGGTTGAGCAATTTCAATGCATATATTTTGAAATGTGGCTAACTGGTTGGGACTGGGTTGAGTTTATGACACTGTACCTTTGAATGGGTGGGAACAGCAAGGAGAAACTGGTGAATGGAGTCTTGATGAGCAAACTGTTAGTTTCGATAAGTAAGCTCTTTTCATTGTGTCATAGACTTTTCTTCCGGTAGCAAGTATTTTCTAGAGAACATAATTAAATTACTTTTACTTGTTCAGTGTTGTTTAACACAGGGGCAGGAAATCATGCTGGTTTCAGTTCTCATTAGCATCATGCCAAATAAAAAATGTTTCAGTTTGACACCAAAGCTCATGCTGATTTCTTTCTCATGTTTCTGAGATGAGAGTGAAACTATCCCATGAGTGAGCTCTCCACATTCTGGCTTTACCTCAATCTTGATTTCCCGTTTTTTCTGGTCTTTCACTCTTCCTCTCATTTACAGAAGGGAAAACTTCTTTCTTGTGAAAAATGAGCTTAATTATCTGAGGACTAGAGTGTGTGCCTTCATAATTCTTTTGGGACGAGGCTTAGTCTCAGTGTCTTTTATTTCTCTCATTCCTCTATTGCTTT
Source organism: Balaenoptera acutorostrata (assembly GCF_949987535.1). Taxonomy (NCBI): domain Eukaryota; kingdom Metazoa; phylum Chordata; class Mammalia; order Artiodactyla; family Balaenopteridae; genus Balaenoptera; species Balaenoptera acutorostrata. Next base: position 93,211,510 of record NC_080074.1, read on the forward strand.
ATCTTCAATGTTTAAACATACTTAGGCTTGCGGTCTTTATAAAAACGACTTTAAAAAAACTTTACATTGTCCAAAGACATCAAAACATATGCGTTTGAATGCACTGATTCTCCAAGAGAAAAATCCTAGGGAGGTCATAAAAATATTTTCTCAAAATTCTAGAACAATAAGGAAAGTGAGTTCAGAAAGTCTTTATGCGACAATATTAAATACTACTAGTTAAAAAAACTACAAATTTGAGTGGTAGAGACAGATGCCTGTTTCATGAAAAAGGACTTCAAATAAATATGGTATTCATAGAATTAGTTTAGTTGGTATGAATCCTAGACAAATTATAGTCATGGGGAAATATGAACACTAGTGAGTTAGTCCTTGAATCAGTCCCAAAAGAGACAGAGAGACAGAGACAAAGAGAACAATTCATCAAACAGTGTGGCTTAGAAAATGAGTGGTGCAGAGGGGTACTTGATCCTTAGACAGTCAACTGGAAATCCTGCAGAGCAGACTTTTCAGACAACTAGAATTAAAGCCAAAACCAAGAGTGAGTGACTCTCAGAGTTACGCCAGCACGAGGAGTGGCAATTCTTTGTTGTTTAAACGGGTGCGAAGGAATGTGCGTGTGTGTGTGAGTGTTGGTAGGTTTTCACAGACCAAATAAGAAACACACCATCACAATTTTGGGATGTAGGATAACTACTAGTCTCTGTGTCCCTTTCTGAAGCTGCTAAGGCAGTTTTCTCAGCTATCCTGATATCAAATGACTATACCAGGAAACCATGGTTTAATTAAAGCAGTCCAATAGAGATGTTCCATTTTGAATGATTGCTAAGCAACCAAATTAGCATATCTGTGCTTAAAAGGTTGGGAGAGGGACCAAATTATGCCAGGATGATAAAACCAGGTGGGCAGGATAACTTAGGCTGCCCTTACATTGACCTGTAACTACCTTTCAAACCTCTATGATCTGAATTAATTCATTTCCTTCTTGAGCCATGACTATGTGCGTAGCCTGATGTCAAAACAAACAAAACAAAACAAAAACACACAATATTCAGGGAAGAAGACTTCAGTGCCATCACTTGGCATTAAACTGGCCTTAACCTCTAGAACAGCTTGACAGGCCTTTGTCCAGTTGACGCATCCAGCTCCATCAAAGACCAGGTTTCAAGAAGGTTGCTAAGGTAGCAAAACATCCAAGGAAGTTCACCTACTACGGATCCAGGCTGTGGGTAGAAAGGTTTTGTAAATATCAATGACCAAATGCAAGCAGGGTTTTGCCCAGATCCACATTACGTGCTGTAGGCAGGAGGGAAGGAGCGGGTGCAGGGCACAGTGAGAAAAGCAAGAGCACAGCTTTTGAACATCGGGTTTATGTGGGTTTATGAGAGAACTATGTAAGGTGTTCCCTTTTTCCTGTTGCTTTCCGGAGGGTGTAAGCAGAGAAACCTCAGCTAGGTTTGTAAATTCAAGACCAGGGTTTAGCTTCCCAGAGTGTAGTCTGGAAGGACATTATTTCTTAAAGAAAAGCACCTAATGGGGAATCTGAGAGTTGGTACAGTAATAACTAGACATGAGGGGCCAGGCAGGTCTGAAGGAGCTCAGGGCAATCCCTCAAACCTTAGCATGTCGCCAAGGGAGACTCATATTTTCACATGGCCCTGAAAAGGCAAATATATTCTAGCTGGCAGAAATAGTTGGTGAACAGATAGAGTACTCTTGGTCAGGGTAAGAAGCTGCCACACAGCAGCAGGTGAAGCATGGTATGTTTCATGAGCATCAGAAGATGCAGCAGGACCCATCACATATCAACCAGCGCCTGCACAGAGGGTGACGAGAGCCCAGGAGGAAGTCAGAGGGCAAATCCCAATGGATGCCAATGACAACAAGCTGACCAAGGAATAAATGCCTGACCCGGAAGCCCAGAAGATCCATGAGATCTTAGATGCCACACTGGAGAGATTGTGTGGTGAGGTAAATCATGAATTTAATTGGGTTTAAAACAATTGTCTGAGAACACACAGAGCTGTTGAGTTCACTTGGAAATGACTAAACTAAGATTTCTGCCATCAATAGAAATAGGAACTCAAGCTAGAGATTCAATTTAATTACAGAGCAAGAAGTTTCATTTCCTGTACACCTGAATGTGTGGTTTGTGGAAATCACACTCACTGAAATGGAAATTAGAGACAAAAGAAACTGGTCCCCTTGTCTACTCCAGTCTCATCCTAACAACCGCCCCAGGAAGTAAATACCATTGTATACATTTCAGACTGGAGAGAACTGAGGTTAAGTAACTCACACATGTAGCTAGCAAATAGAGTCAAAATTTAAAATAAGAGATGTGTGAATCTACAGCCAGTTTTCTCTAACATATTGGGAGTTACTAATATCCTGTTGTAAAATTACCCTGCTATCCTTTCTAGCACTCATCTAATATTTTTCTCTTTTTAATTGCCAAACTTCTAGAGCAGATTATTAAATTTTATGTTTTATTTTAGCATCAAACACCTCTCCAAATAAAATATTATAGGCAGGGCTTCCCTGGTGGCACAGTGGTTGAGAGTCTGCCTGCCAATGCAGGGGACACGGGTTCGAGCCCTGGTCTGGGAGGATCCCACATGCCGCGGAGCGACTGGGCCCGTGAGCCACAATTACTGAGCCTGCGCGTCTGGAGCCTGTGCTCCGCAACAAGAGAGGCCGTGACAGTGAGAGGCCCGCGCACTGCGATGAAGAGTGGCCCCCACTTGCCGCAACTGGAGAAAGCCCTCGCACAGAAACGAAGACCCACCACAGCCATAAATAAATAAATAAATAAATTTAAAAAATAATCTGTTAAAAAATATATATATATATTATAGGCAACTCCTAAATCTGTATATGTGTGAACACACACATACACACAGGCACATGTGCTCACACACACACGCACACACATAATATAAATGGAGCTACTCTGAATGACTGAGGGGTGAGGAGCTAGCAGGGTCTAGTGCAACATTCCATCACTTTCAGTGATGATCACTAAAGCACTTCCTCAGGACTCTAAGAAATCCGAATACATTCTCCTTTGGAAGAAATTGAGCATATTTATATACCAACTGTCTGTTTACCTGGTACCTTCATTCTCTTCTATTCCTATCACTTCACTAAAATTGATCTCTGGAAGGTTTAAAATGATCTCCTTTTGGTCAGATTCAGTGGATTTCTACCGATTTTATTTCTTCATGACCTTTACTGAAATGAAATTGTCTGCCCTTTGAAGTTTTCTTCTTGGTCTGTTTCAGAACCTGTCGATTCACTAGTCTCCCAGCCTTTCTCATCATTTACTTTGCCTCCTTATCAGGGTCTTCGTTTTTAACTGGAAATGCCCCTTGAAACTATAGTCTTAATTCTCTGATCCTATGTCTCTCCAAGCACTTTCTCAGGTAGGTTGATTGTTTCCCAAAGCTTGATTTATGACCTCTTGGTGATAATCCAAATCGTAAGCTTCGGTACTTCCCCATCACAGACTTGAAATGCCAAAAACCTACCCATCATCTTCACTACTATTCCCCCAAACGTCAAAAAGCCCCAAATTGAAACTCATCATCACCCCAGAGCAGTCTTGTTTTCCCAGATGTTCCATTTCAGCACTAGCGTCATTTTTCTATCTCCCAGAAGTAAAATCTTAAAAGCACAGTTTATTCTTTTCTTCCTCCCAATCAATATCCAATCTGTCACATTATTTTAGCAAATCATCCTTCAGAATATATCTCAGATTCATCCCTTTCTCCCCATTCTGGCACTGGCATCTGGTTTGCTGCAACAGTTTCCTGGTTTATTATGTTTCTACCTCTATTATCTCCACACTCTCCTCCATCTTGCATGTAAATACCTAATTAATCTTCATGCATCTCTATCCTCCCTACAGACACGCTATACCCTGGTTCCTTCCAATATATTCAGTCATTTTCCCCATCACCCACTTCCTCTATTATCCGGTGTGTGTGCCATCCTTACACTGGCCTCTGCTTCTTTCTACAATCTAATCCTCTGTTTATCCAAATAATGAACGAAGCTGTGCTCAGCTTCTTCACCACACCCCCCAATTCTTCCATAAGATTTTTTATTTGCTTTTCAGCAAATACTAGTTTAGCTTGCAAAGTTTTCCTTATCTTTAAAGGTATTTGTGTGTGTGTTTCCCTTTGAGGACAGGACTCATATCATACATATTTTATATCCCCCACAGCACCCAGCACATTGTTGAGCGCAGTGTTGAGAACATGACTGATAGATTCACCTGACCCTAACCTCACTCTACCTTGTCACCTATCCTTTTCCCCAATAGGAATTGTTGAATGATTACCATCCTTCTCACATCCTATTTTACAGAGAAAACACAAGCTACTGAGTGAGAATATTCTCACATTTCTTCAGCACCCTTCAAAATCTCTCTCTCTCTTTCACTTCATCAATACTTCTGTCTATAAAGAGGAAGACATCTATTTAACCAATGCCAAGGTTAATTCCTCTACTCATGCGTTTAATTCCACTCTCTCTCATTTGCCCAAATTTTGCTTTATCAATTATTTCCTCTTCTCTCAAGTTTTCAACCCTATTCTCTCTTCTGACATCTTCCCCTTGACCTATATACATACTCAAGTTTTCAACTTCCCAAAGGATCCTTGCCTCTCCTTCCAGCTTACTGTCATTTTCCTCCCCATACCCAGCTTCTTACAAGACCAGTAACCTGCACACACCACTTCTTTACCTCCCAGTCACCACTTAATCTGCCTTTCATGTCCCCTCTGCTACACAAACTGCTCTCTAACAATGAGGGATCACATCGTCCTACCCAGTGTCCTCTTAGCTCCCACACAATTTGATTTTTTTGTTTGTTTTATTGAGATATAATTGACATGTAACATTGTGTTAGTTTAAGGTGTACAACTCATTGGTTTGATACATTTATATATTGCAATATGATTACTACAGTAGCATTAGCTAACATCTTTATCATGTCACATTTTCATTTCTTTTCTGTGTTAAGAACAGTTAAGATTTAGTCTCTTAGCAACTTTGAAGTTTCTAATACAGTATTGCTGACTATAATCACTTTGTTGTGCATTAGATCTCCAGGACTTATGTATCAACTAGTCTTAAGTTTTTACCCTTAAACATCTCCCCAAATCCCCCATCCTCCAGGCCCTGGTAACCATCACTTTATTCTGTTTTTACAAGCTCAGCTTTTTTAGATTCCACATATAAGTGAGATCATACAATATTTGTGTTTCTCTGTCTGACTTATCTCTGTTCATGTTGTTGCAAAAAACAGGGTTTCCTTCTTTTTCATGGTTGCATAGTCTTCTATTTTATATATATATATATATAATATATAATAGAAGTGTGTGTGTGTGTGTGTGTATGTGTATATATATATATATATATATACACACACACACACATACCACACTTTCTTTATCCATTCGTCCATTTTTGGACACTTGCCTTGTTTCCATATCTTGGCTATTGTGAATAATGTTGCAATGAACATGAGTGTGTAAATATCCCTTTGAGATACTGATTTTAATTCCTTCAGATATATACCCAGGAAGGGAATTGCTGGATCATATGGTATTTCAATTTTTAGTTTTTTTGAGGAACTGCCATACTGCTTTTCATAGTGGCTGTAAAAATTGAGCTCCCATATGACTGCTTTTCAATAGTCGTCAAGTCTTTTTGGTTCTCTCCCTTTTTAAAATATTTCTCCTCCTTTGACTTACGATACCACACATTTCTGCTTCCTTTCTCATTTTGTCTTCTCGTTTCCTTTGTCTTGTCCTTCATTACCTCCTCTTCTTCCTTCCTTTGCGAAAGGCAGGATAAAAGGCACTTTGCTGGTGGAGCTAATGGATTCAAGTGAGATAAATTATAGTTATTCTCTCAGCCTTAGGGGAGGCTGGGAGGAGCAGGCCTCAGGGAGCTAGTAGCCGACACCCATGAGCAACCTTGTCAGTTTGGCCCAGAGTGTCATGCAAATGTTAACATTTTGTATGTGTCCTATGAGGTGTGTGGAAAATATTGCCCTAAGATTCCATTCTCAACTCCCTTCTCATCTCCTGTCAGAGTAATGTTTCCTACATTTTTACCCTGAAACAAAACAACGCAAAACAGAAACAAAGAACCTTCCTCACTGCCTACAAAAGAAGAGCCAAAATCTTTAGCTTGGAATTCAAGGTTACTCATACTCTGGCCCACTTCTACTTTTCTAGTTGTATTTTCCGTAATTTTCTCCCATGTAACTTACCATGAAGCTATATCACGCTACAGACTGTCAGCTCTGATGGGCAATTTTACATTTGAGAGCTGTTGCTTTTGGCCTTAATCATTTCTCTCACTGTTGAACTCACCCTCTAAGACTCAATTCAAAATGCCATCTCTTCTGTGCATACTCTCTTCAATCCCTTTGTTAGAACAAATAACTTTCTTTTATATATTCCCATGGTACATTTACAAATATCTGGAAATTAACAGTTATAAAGGTCTAATTGGTACTCCCTACTCCTTGACAACATTAGGTGAATAGCAAGTCCCCTATGTATACAGATAAGTTTTACATATAGCAAGCTTTACCTTCATTTTTATTTTTATTTATTTATTTTTTTAACATCTTTATTAGAGTATAATTGCTTTACAATGGTGTGTCAGTTTCTGCTTTACAACAAAGTGAATCAGTTATACATATACATATGTCCCCATATCTCTTCCCTCTTGTGTCCCCCTCCCACCCTCCCTATCCCACCCCTCTAGGTGGTCACCAAGCACCAAGCTGATCTCCCTGTGCTATGCGGCTGCTTCCCACTAGCTATCTATTTTACGTTTACCTTCATTTTTAAAACAACTAGATTTATATAGGCAAGAAACTTGTGCAAGATATTTAGGCATTTGCAAGAAACATACAAAATATAACCCTCTCTATTATATCTATAAAATGCGAGTTATAATAAATCTCCCACCTGTCTCACAGTCTCCTTATCCCCACACACCCACCTGAGGACCCCTAATGAAATAATTGATGTAAAAGTACTTTTATGAGAAGTGTAAGACATTATACAAATGTCTGGCATTACTATTGCATGCAGTCTAGCTGTTATGGCCTCTAGCAGATTTCTTTCATTACGGCTAAGTCCACACATGCTAAATGAAGTATAGCACTGACGCAATCATTGGATATTTCAAGCCAGATCAATAGTTATACCCTAAATAGATAGAAAATTGAAGCAAAAAATGTTTGGTTTAAATTATTCAGATAGTTGCTTCAATTCTATACTTTATTTTGTTTAGACAACATAAGGTCGGAAAACGATGTATCTAATACAATCTCGTATTATAGCTTCCCTTGAAAAATGAAAGTACTTTGGAAAATTCCACTCTAAATCTTTCTGAAACATATTTTTTTTGCAAGTTTAAAAAAACGTTTGTTCTTCCTTTTCAATATCATTACCCTCAATAGTTGGTTTACATGTTTAAGTTTTCACATATAATTCAATTCAAACCAAATGCATTTAATAAATATTTGGCAGATGCCAATGTACAAAGTCACTTTGCTATGTGTCATGTATTAAAATGAATTATCACCCCAAGATCTCTATCAATGTAGAGCTTTCAAAGGAAATAGAGGGATACATATAAACTATAATTAAAGGGATGATAAAATAAGGCCTATAGGTAAACTATAATCAAAGACAGTGCAATCAGTGCTCACTTAGATTGGACCAAGGGTATTGCAGGGAAGATGCCATGGAGGAAGGCCTTTGAATTTATCCACATATTTTACTTTGGATGCGTATAAATGTTCAAGGTCAGAAGGAGAGAAACTTCTGCTTTTCCCATTATAACCATATTTTTCAGCTTAGATGGAAACAGTTTCAGGGCAATTCACCCCCTCCTGGCTTTTTATCTATGTGTGTGCATCTTTGAGAAGTGGGATTAGAGAGAAACCTGCAGGCATATTAATAAATAAATTTCACATGCTGTTAGATATTAAGTAAACATATAGATAAATATTCCTCTAGGGGTTGTGATCTTATAACCTGGAGATTGCTAATTTTGCACCTGTGACATATAGTTACTTTCCATGGGGGTTTTCAGTAAATTAATTCTCATATTTTCAATTTAAAAATATGTGCAATCCAGGTTTACTTAATGTACGTCTTGGATGATTCAATGTGTTGCTTTTGTAACAAAGTAAGTTATAGGTGTCCAGTTTGCCTGTCGGTTCTTTTTTCCTATCATTTGGAACAGACAACAATGTGAATACTTGGCAGCAACCATAGCAAATACTAAATCATGCAAATAACTAAAGTGCATAAGGTCCTGAAATATTATATCCATTGGTCAGTAAGCAATCAATCAAAATTCAAATGTTGACTAGCTACATGTTTGGAAATTTCAGTACAATGCAAGGAAATTCTGCCACTTGATTATTAAAATATTAGAATAGATAATACTAAAATGCTATAAAAATGGCTGGTTTAGAAAAGTCACACCAGCACATCATGCCTTCATGTATGAACTTAATCCTCTTGGGTATATTTACCATGCATGTTTTATAAACTCTTTTTAGATTTAAAAACAACAAATTGTACCTAAATATAGTATGAATAGGAAAGAAGATAATAAATGTATTTCAAAAATGTTACTTGATGAAATTAATTTAAACCTAATTTCATGTATTGGAAAAAAGTTTTCTCTTTTTATTTTAAACAGGGAAAGAAAACTAATCTAGATGAATTATAGAAAGAACCTTATTTAGTTATCAATGAGCCACGAGCATAGTTATATGAGTTCTCCAGGGTAGATACAAATAGAATATTCCATGTTGTGGTGCCAGACTAAGAGTAGGAGAAATAACAGAGAAAACTGCTATCCTCCACAATTCTGTCATTCTTCTGACAAAGACGTAGACAAAAGAGGTAAGCAAGAGAAAGTGTCTGATAACCAGGAACACAGGACAGGAGGGCCAGAGGGAAAGGGTAAATATAAAATTTAAAAAAAAACAAAAGCTGTCAGAGAGTGGCTAAAATATCCGTAGTTAAGAGGTATTGAGGAATGACTTTGTGAGGCAAAATTCATGTAAAGAAGGTTATTCCAATTTAGAAAGAGCAGTAAACTAGCAGTCATAAGAACTGAATTCTACTCCCAGTTCTGCCTTTATTTAGAAAAAATGACTCACATCTTACGTCTCCGGTTACCTCATCAAGAAAGAAGGGATACAACTACTTTGGAAAACAGTTTCACTGTTTCTTATAAAACTAAACATTCTCTTACCATATGATCCAGTAATTGTGCTCCTTGGTATTTATCCAAAGAAGCTGAAAATGTATGTCTACACATAAACATTCACATGGATGTTATAACAGCTTTATTCAGAATTAACAAAACTTGGAAACAACCAGCATGTCTTTCAGTAGGTGAATAGGTAACAAACTGTGGTTCATCCAGACAATGAGATGTTATTCAGTACTAAAAAGAAATGAGCTATCAAGCCATGGAGAGACATGGAAGAATCTTAAAGCATATTACTAAGTTAAATAAGCCAATCTGAAAGGCTACATACTGAATGATTTCAACTATATAGCATTCTGGAAAAGGCAAAACTATGGAGACGGTAAAAATATCAGTGATTGCCAGAGGCTGGGGGGATAGAGAAGAGTTGAATAGGCAGAACACAGAGGTTTGTAGGGCAGTGAAAATAGTCTGTATGATACTATAATGATAGATACGTGTCTTTGCACATTTTTCCAAACCATGGAATGTACAACACCAAAAGTGAATTCCAATTAAAATATGAGCTTTGGATGATCACGGTGTGTCAGAGTAGATTCATTGATTGTAACAAATGCCCCCCTCTGATGGGGGATGTTGATAATGGGGAAGTCTATGTATGTGTGGTGACAGAGAGTATATGGGAAATCTCTATACCTTTCTCTTAATTTTTCTGTGAACTTAAAACTTCTCTAAACAAAGTCTTAAATAAAGAAAGAAGGGGTTATAATAATACTTGTTATTATAAAATAAACTTTTATAATACAAATAGCACATCACAGACTAAGTGCTATAGAAATATAAGCCATAATTTTTATTGCTATTAACTGTTAAAAATTCCTAAAATATGGGTAGGCATGATAGTTTTTGAAGTTGGGAGTTTGATGTTTCTAACTTATAATTAATATGAGGTAAGATTATTTGTCTAGTAGTAAAGGGGGCCCCATAGTATCAAATTTTATGCTCTAAACCATGGAAATTTGATGAAAAATATTGAGCAAGGATAGAAAGCAAACAGACTTACATATTAGAAATTTAGGAGAGGAATGGAAGATGGGCAACATTAAAAGAAAATAAATCAACAGAAAGGTAATTCAAGTAGTTCCAATGAGAGATAAGGCCAGACGCAGAACAGAAAGAAAAGACCAATAGAAAAAGCACTTAGAAATGATACAGCTAATAAGTTCTGGTATGTGTACAGCATAGTGACTATAATTAACAGTATTGTATTATATACTTGAAAGTTTCAAGATAGAAGGTCTTAAAATTTATCACCACACACACAAAAATGGTGAATATGTGAGAGGATGGAAGTGATCACTAACTTTATCACGGTAACCATTTCACAATACATAAGTGTATAAAATTCTCACAACCTTATGGTTACATATGTTGTATTTCAATAGTATCTCAATAAAGCTGTAGAAAAATGATAGAATTTAACTACCAGATGTGTATACTGAGCATGGGACAGGGAAGTATCTACAATGACTATTATTAAGTCCTGATTAACTGAGTCTTAGTATGAATGGAAGATGCATTTCCTCTGTATCTATTGAGAAAATTAGATTTTTCTTTTCTAATCTATTATTGCAGTAAATTACATTGCTCAATTCAACGGTAAACCAACCTCTCTTCCTGTTTCTTCATTTGACCGGGCCTCCTGATCTGTATACTTCAGAATAAAACTGTTATTTTAAGAATTATTTGAGACATTCTAGCTAATTAACAAACCTGAGAGGGTTTGTGGAAACCCCCAAAGTTATAGCCAGTCAGAAGTGTGGGCTTAGGAAACCTGGTGCTACCAACACTCTCAAGTCAGTCCCCAATAACAGTCCTTCTGCCCGGCTTCACTCATGCCAATAGAACAAGATCAATTGAGTTTGGTTCAGAATCAAAGGTAAGCTTTATTCTTTGATCAGTGAATGGAGAGGTGTGCATTTGTGCTCTAGACACTCGCTCTGCCGGTAGGCTGTGGGCAGGGCTGCTTTATAGGGGTCCCTTCAGGGAGGGAGGGGCGGAGCTCTTAAGGGTCTGGTGCAGGCACATTGGTCATGGGCCACAGATTGCAGTGCCGGGTGCAGCATCTCTGCACATGCCCCACCCTCGCCATCTTGAACTGGGGAGAAGAGCCGTGCAGGCTCCACAGGCTGCAAAGTTGGGGTGTTGAGCACCAACATTCCGAGCTGAGAACTCTAATCCGTTCTGCTGGGTGCAAGGTCCCTGCAAATGGCCCCCTACAAGCAAGTGAAACCAGACTAAACACAAAACAAGAAGTTAGGCCTTATCTTTCACTTACATTCCATCTTATTTTTCCCAGGGACCCCAGTGGGCTTTGGTGGTGACACTGGGACCCCCAAAGTATTGCTGGGGTCTGCAGTAAGGGCAGTCTTGCTGGCAACTGTGCTCTTTAACCTGTGGGGTCTGTGCTAATCCTGGGTGGTAAGTGCCACAACTGAACTGCAGTACAGTGCACCCCTGGGTTTTACCAGAATATGATGCAGGATTCTTTTTTAGATATATGTGGATTTAATTAGCTAATATTTGATATAGGAGTTTGCATCTATATTCATGAGTGAAAGTGGCATTACTTCAGTTTTCCTGAAATATCCTTGCCAGTTTTTTGTTTTTTTCTCAAGGTTATACTAGCTTCATACAACTGGGGGGAGGGGGTGTGTTATTTCTATTTTTATTTTCTGAAAGAGTTTGAGAAGATGGAATTATTTCTTCTTTGACTGCTTGGCAGAATCCATTAAAGAAGCCATCTGCAACTGGAGATTCTTTGTGGGAAGGCTTTTTTTTTTTTTTAAACATCTTTATTGGAGCATAATTGCTTTACAATGGTGTGTTAGTTTCTGCTTTAAAACAAAGTGAATCAGCTATACATATACATATATCCCCATATCTCCTCCCTCTTGCATCTCCCTCCCATCCTCCCTATCCCACCCCTTTAGGTGGTCACAAAGCACCAGGATGATCTCCCTGTGCTATGTGGCTGCTTCCCACTAGCTATCTATTTTACATTTGGTAGTGTACATATCTCCATGCCACTCTCTCACTGCGTCCCAGCTTACCCTTCCCCCTCCCCATGTCCTCAACTCCATTCTCTATGTCTGCATGTTTATTCCTGTCCTGCCCTGGGGTTCTTCAGAACCATATATATATATATATATATATATATATATATTTTTTTTTTTTTAGATTCCATACATATGTGTAGCATATGGTGTTTGTTTTACTCTTTCTGACTTATTTCACTCAGTAGGACAGACTCTAGGTCCATCCACCTCACTACAAATAACTCAGTTTTGTTTCCTTTTATGGCTGAGTAATATTCCATTATATATATGTGCCACATCCCCTTTATCCATTCATCTGTTGATGGACGCTTAGGTTGCCTCCACGTCCTGGCTATTGTAAATACAGCTGCAAAGAACATTGTGGTATATGACTCTTTTTGAATTATGGTTTCTCAGGGTAAATGCCCAGCAGTGGGATTGATGGGTCGTATGGTAGTTTTATTTTTTGTTTTTTAAGGAAACTCCATACTGTTCTCCATAGTGGCTGTATCAATTTACATTCCCATCAACAGTGCAAGAGGATTCCCTTTTCTCCACACCCTCTCCAGCATATTCTGTTTGTAGATTTTTTGATGATGGCCCTTCTGACAGGTGTAGGTGATATCTCACTGTAATTTTGATTTGCATTTCTCTAATGATTAGTGATATTGAGCATACTTTCATGTGTTTGTTGACAATCTGTATACCTTCTTTGGACAAATGCCTATTTAGGTCTTCTGCCCACTTTTGGATTGGTTGTTTGTTTTTTTGATATTGAGCTGCATGAGCTGCTTGTAAATTTTGGAGATTAATCCATTGTCAGTTGCTTCATTTGCAAATATTTTCTCTAATTCTGAGGGTTGTTTTTTCGTCTTGTTTATGGCTTCCTTTGCTGTGCAAAAGCTTTTAAGTTTCGTTAGGTCCCATTTATTTATTTTTGTTTTCAATTCCATTTCTCTAGAAGGTGGGTCAGAAAAGATCTTGCTGTGATTTATTTTATAGAGTGTTCTGCCTGTGTTTTCCTCTAAAAGTTTTATAGAGTCTGGCCTTACATTTAGGCCTTTAATCCATTGTAAGTTCATTTTTGTGTATAGTGTTAGGGAGTGTTCTAATTTCATTCTTTTGCATGTAGCTGTCCAATTTTCCCAGCACCACTTATTGAAGAGGCTGTCTTTTCTCCGTTGTATATTCTTGCCTACTTTATCAAAGACAAGGTGACCATATGTGCGTGGGTTTTTCTCTGGGCTTTCTATCCTGTTCCATTGATCTAGATTTGTTTTCATGCCAGTACCATACTGTCTTGATTACTGTAGCTTTGTAGTATAGTCTGAAGTCAGGGAGCCTGATTCCTCCAGCTCCGTTTTTCTTTCTCAAGATTGCTTTGGCTATTTGGGGTCTTTTGTGTTTCCGTACAATTTGGGAAATTCTTTCTTCTACTTCTGTGAAAAATGCCATTGGTAGCTTGATAGGGATTGCATTGAATCTGTAGATTGCTTTGGGTACTATAGTCATTTTCACAATGTTGATTCTTCCAATCCAAGAACATGGTATATCTCTCCATCTGTTTGTAGCATCTTTAATTTCTTGCATCAGTGTCTTATAGTTTGCCACATACAGGTCTTTTGTCTGCTTAGGTAGGTTTATTCCTAGGTATTTTATTCTTTTTGTTGCAATGGTAAATGGGAGTTTTTCCTTAATTTCTCTTTCAGATTTTTGATCATTAGTGTATAGGAATGCAAGAGGTTTCTGGGCATTAATTTTGCATCCTGCTACTTTACCAAATTCATAGATTAGCTCTAGTAGTTTTCTGGTAGCATCTTTAGGATTCTCTATGTATAGTATCATGTCATCTGCAAACAGTGACAGCTGTATTCTTTTCCAATTTGGATCCTTTTACTTCTTTTTCTTCTCTGATTGCTGTGGCTAAAACTTCCAAAACAATGTTAAATAATAGTGGTGAGATTGGACAACCTTGTCTTGTTCCTGATCTTAGAGGAAATGGTTTCAGTTTTTCACCATTCAGAATGATGTTGGCTGTGGGTTTGTTATATATGGCCTTTATTATGTTCAGGTAAGTTCCCTCTATGCCTGCTTTCTGGAGTGTTTTTATCATAAAGGAGTGTTGAATTTTGTCAAAAGCTTTTTCTGCATCAATTGAGATGATCATATGGTTTTTATTCTTCACTTTGTTAATGTGGTGTATCACATTGATTGATTTGCATATATTGAAAAATCCTTGCATTCCTGGGATAAACCACACTTGATCATGGTGTATGATCCTTTTAATGTGCTGTTGGATTCTGTTTGCTAGTATTTTGTTGAGGATTTTTGCATCTATGTTCATCAGTGATATTGGCCTGTAGTTTTCTTTCTTTGTGACACTTTTGTCTGGTTTTGGTATCAGGGTGATGGTGGCCTCGTAGAATGAGTTTGGGAGTGTTCCTCCCTCTGTTGTATTTTGGAAGAATTTGAGAAGGATAGGTGTTAGCTCTTCTCCAAATGTTTGATAGAATTTGCCTGTGAAGCCATCTGGTCCTGGGCTTCTGTCTGTTGGAAGATTTTTAATCACAGTCGCAATTTCAGTGCTTGTGATTGGTCTGTTTATATTTTCTATTTCTTCTTGGTTCAGTCTCAGAAGGTTGTGCTTTTCTAAGAATTTGTCCTTTTCTTCCAGGTTGTCCATTTTATTGGCATATAGTTGCTTGTAGTAATATCTCATGATCCCTTGTATTTCTGCAGGTCAGTTGTTACTTCTCTTTTTTCATTTCTAATTCTATAGATTTGTATCTTCTCCCTTTTTTTCTTGATGAGTCTGGCTAATGATCTATCAATTTTGTTTAGCTTCTCAAAGAACCAGATTTTCGTTTTATTGACATTTGCTGTCATTTCTTTTTCGTTTATTTTTGATCTTATATTTATGATGTCTTTCCTTCTGCTAACTTTGGGATTTTTTTGTTCTTCTTTCTCTAATTGCTTTAGGTGTAAGGTTAGGTTGTTTATTTGAGGTGATTCTTGTTTCTTGAGGTAGGATTGTATTGCTATAAACTTCCCAGTTAAAACTGCTTTTGCTGCATCCAATAGGTTTTGGGTCATCGTGTTTTCATTGTCATTTGTTTCTAGGTATTTTTTTGACTTCCTCTTTGATTTCTTCAGTGATCTCTTGATTATTAAGTAGTGTACTGTTTAGCCTCCATGTATTTGTATTTTGTACAGATTTTTTCCTGTAATTGATATCTAGTCTCACAGTGTTGTGGTCAGAAAAGATACTTGATACAATTTCAGTTTTCTTAAATCTACCAAGGCTTTATTTTTGACCCAAGATATGATCTATCCTGCAGAATGTTCCATGAGCACTTGAGAAAAAAGTGTATTCTGTTGTTTTTGGATGGAGTGTCCTATAAATATCAATTAAGTCCATCTTGTTTAATGTATCATTTAAAGCTTGTACTTCCTTATTTATTTTCATTTTGGATGACCTGTCCATTGTTGAAAGTGAGGTGTTAAATTCCCAATATTATTGTGTTACTGTCGATTTCCCCTTTTATGACTGTTAGCATTTGCCTTATGGATTGAGGTGCTCCTGTGTTGGGTGCATGAATATTTACAATTGTTATATCTTCTTCTTGGATTGATCCCTTGATCATTATGTAGTGTCCTTCTTTGTCTCTCGTAATATTCTTTGTTTTAAAGTCTATTTTGTCTGATATGAGAATTGCTACTGCAGCTTTCTTTTGATTTCCATTTGCATGGAATATCTTTTTCCATCCCCTCACTTTCAGTCTGTATGTGTCCCTAGGTCTGAAGTGGGTCTCTTGTAGACAGCATATATATGGGTCTTGTTTTTGCTTCCATTCAGCCAGTCTATGTCTTTTGGTTGGAACATTTAATCCATTTACATTTAAGGTAATTATTGATATGTCTGTTACTTTTACCATTTTCTTAATTGTTTTGGGTTTGTTATTGTAGGTCTTTTCCTTCTCTTGTGTTTCCTGCCTAGAGAAGTTCCTTTAGCATTTGTTATATAGCTGGTTTGGTGGTGCTGAATTCTCTTAGCTTTTGCTTGTCTGTAAAGGTTTTCATTTCTCCGTCAAATCTGAATGAGATCCTTGCTGGGTAGAGAAATCTTGGTTGTAGGTTTTTCCCTTTCATCACTTTAAATATGTCCTGTCACTCCCTTCTGGCTTGCAGAGTTTCTGCTGAAAAATCAGCTGTTAACCTTATGGGGATTCCCTTGTATGTTATTTGTTGTTTTTCCCTTGCTGCTTTTAATATTTTTTCTTTGTATTTAATTTTTGATAGTTTGATTAATATGTGTCTTGGCATGTTTCTCCTTAGATTTCTCCTGTATGGGACTCTCTGCGTTTCCTGGACTTGATTGACTCTTTCCTTTCCCATATTAGGGAAGTTTTCAACTATAATCTCTTCAAGATCAATCTCTGATCTTTCTCAGTCCCTTTCTTTTTTTTTTTTTTTTTTTAAAGGATTTTCTTTTATTTATTTATTTATTTATTTGTTTATTATTTTTGTCTGTATTGGGTCTTCGGTTCGTGCGAGGGCTTTCTCCAGTTGCGGCAAGCGGGGGCCACTCTTCATCGCGGTGCGGGGACCGCTCTTCATCGCGGTGCGCGGGCCTTTCTCTATCGCGGCCCCTCCCGTTGCGGGGCACAGGCTCCAGACGCGCAGGCTCAGCAATTGTGGCTCACGGGCCCAGTTGCTCCGTGGCATGTGGGATCTTCCCAGACCAGGGCTCGAACCCGTGTCCCCTGCATTAGCAGGCAGATTCTCAACCACTGCGCCACCAGGGAAGCCCTCAGTCCCTTTCTTTTTCTCTTCTTCTTCTGGGACCCCTATAATTCTAATGTTGGTGCATTTAATATTGCCCTAGAGGTCTCTAAGACTTTCCTCAATTCTTTTCATTCTTTTTTCTTTATTCTGCTCTGTGGTAGTTACTTCCACTATTTTATCTTCCAGGTCACTTATCCGTTCTTCTGCCTCAGTTATTCTGCTATTGATTCCTTCCAGAGAATTTTTAATTTCATTCATTGTGTTGTTCATCATTGTTTGTTTGTTCTTTAGTTCTTCTAGGTCCTTATTAAACGTTTCTTGTATTTTCTCCATTCTATTTACAAGATTTTGGATCATGTTTACTATCATTACTCTGAATTCTTTTTCAGGAAGACTGCCTATTTCCTCTTCATTTGTTTGGTCTGGTGGGTTTTTACCTTGCTCCTTCATCTGCCGTGTGTTTCTCTGTCTTCTCATTTTGCTTAACTTACTGTGTTTGGGGTCTCCTTTTCACATGCTGCAGGTTTGTAGTTCCTGCTGTTTTTGGTGTCTGCTCCCAGTGGCTAAGGTTGGTTAAGTGGGTTGTGTAGGCTTCCTGGTGGAGGGGACTGGTGCCTGTGTTCTGGTGGATGAGGCTGGATCTTGTCTTTCTGGTGGACAGGACTGCATCTGGTGGTGTGTTTTGGGGTGTCAGTGACCTTATTATGATTTTACCCAGCCTCTCTGCTAATGGGTGGGGTTGTGTTCCTGTATTGCTAGTTGTTTGGTATATGGTGTCCAGCACTGTAGCTTGCTGGTCGTTGAGTGGAGCTGGGTCTTAGCATTGAGATGGTGATCTCTGGGAGAGCTTTCGCCATTTGATATTACATGGAGCCGGAAGGTCTCTGGTGGACCCATGTCCTAAACTTGGCTCTCCCACCTCAGAGACACAGGCCTGACACCCGGCCAGAAACCCAAGACCCTGTCAGCCACACGGCTCAGAAGAAAAGTGACAAAGAAAGAAAGAAAGAATAAGCTAAAATAAATTTATTAATATAAAAAATAAAATAAATTGTTAAAAATTTTTAAAAATTAAAAATAAAAAAAAAAACGAAAGAAAGAAAGAAGAGAGCAACCAAACCAAAAGCAAATCCACCAATGACAACAAGAGCTAAAAACTATACGAAAAAACCCCAAAAAAGAAAATTATGGACAGACAGAACCTTATGACAAATGGTAAAAGCAAAGCTATACAGACAAATTCACACAAAGAAGCATACACATACACACAAAAAGAGAAAAAGGAAAATATATATATATATCTATATATAAAAAAAAGGAAGAGAACAACCAAATCAATAAACCAAATCAATAAACAAATCAACCAATGATAATAAACTCTAAATACTAAACTAAGATAAATATAAAACCAGAAACAAATTAGATGCAGAAAGCAAACCCGAAGTCTACAGTTGATCCCAAAGTCCACTGCCTCAATTTTGGGATGGTTCATTGCCTATTCAGGTATTCCAGAGATGCAGGGTACATCAAGTTGATTGTGGAGATCTAATCCACTGCTCCTGAGGCTGCTGGGAAAACTTTCCCTTTCTCTTCTTTGTTTGCACAACTCCAGGGTTCAGCTTTGGATTTGGCCCTGCCTCTGCGTGTACGTCACCTGAGGGCGTCTGTTCCTGTCCAGACAGAAGGGGGTTAAAGGAGCAGCTGATTAGGGTGCTCTCACTCACTCAGGCTGGGTGGAGGGAGGGGTACGAAATGTGGGGCAAGCCTGCAGCAGCAGAGGCTAGCATGACGTTGCAACAGCCTGAGGTGTGCCGTGTGTTCTCTCAGGGAAGTTGTCCCTGGATCATGGGACCCTGGCAGTGGTGGGCTGCACAGGCTCCCTGGAGGAGAGGTGTGGATAGTGACCTCTGCCTGCACACAGGCTTCTTGGTGGCTGCAGCAACAGCTTTAGCATTTCATACCCATCTCTGGTGTCTGCACTGATAGCCGCCGCTTGCGCCCATCTCTGGAGCTCGTTTAGGCGGTGCTCTGAATCCCCTCTCCTCGTGCACCCTGAAACAATGGTCTCTTGCTTCTTAGGCAGTTCCAGACTTTTTTCTGGACCCTCCTCCCAGCTAGCTGTGACACACTAGCCCCCTTCAAGCTGTGTTCATGCAGCCAACCCCAGGCTTCTCTGTGGGATCTGAACTCCAAAGCCAGAGCCTCAGCTCCCAGCCCCCAACCATCCCGCTGGGTGAGCAGACAAGCCTCTCGGGCTGGTGAGTGCTGGTCGGCACCGATCCTCTGTGCAGGAATCTCTCCGCTTTGCCCTCTGCATCCCTATTGCCGCGCTCTCCTCTGTGGCTCTGAAGCTTCCCCCCCACTCACCCCCCCATCTTCCACCAGTGAAGGGGCTTCCTAGTGTGTGGAAATTTTTCCTCCTTCATTGCTCCCTCCCAGAGGTGCAGGTCCCGTCCCTATTCTTTAGTCTCTGTTTTTTCTTTTTTTGTTTTGCCCTACCCAGGTGCGTGGGGAGTTTCTTGCCTTCTGGAAAGTCTGAGGTCTTCTGCCAGGGTTCAGTAGGTGTTCTGTAGGAGTTGTTCCACATGTAGATGTATTTGTGAGGAGGAAGGTGATCTCCACGTCTTACTCCTCTGCCATCTTGAAGGTCTCCCCTGTGGGAAGGCTTTTGATTAATGGTTTAGTTTCTTAGTATCTATGTATATATTACTTAGCTTTTCTCTTTCTTCTGGAATCACTTTTGGATGATTCTATTTTTCCAGAAATGTATCTACTTTATCTAAAGGTGTAAACTTAATACTGTAAGTTGTTTATATTATCCTATTAATATCTCTTTAATATCTTTAAGATTGGAAGAAATGTCCTTACTTTGCTTTTGTCCTTACTTTGCTGTTTATTTGGGCCTTCTCTCTTTTGTCATAATTCATCTAATCTGAGGGGTCATCAATTTAAGCAGCAGTTTTAAAGAAGCAATTTTGGCTTTTTAAAATGCTCGTTATTGAACGTTTTCTATTCTATTAATTTCTGTTTCTATTTTTTATTTTCCCTGTTCTGTTTCTCCTATATGAGATAGATATTTAGCTCATTAATTTTCAACACTTCTCTCTTTCTCATATATATATAACTTTTCCTCTATGTGGGGCTTTAGCTGCATTCTACAAAGTACAATATGAGCTAAGATTTCCCTTATTGTTATCATTCAGCTAAATATTTTCCTATTTTCTTCTTTGAAACAAAATTACTTAGAAGTCTAATTCTTAGCTTTCAAATATTGATAAAAGGAAATTTTTCTAGTTATCTTTTTTCCATTTAATTCTAGCTTAATTGTCATTATTTTAGTTCTTAGCTATTAGATAAAATGATTTATAGCCCAGAAAAAGGTCAATTTTCATAACTGTTCCAACAGTACTTAAAAAGATTATATATTCCCCAGTTACTAAATACACCTTTTTATATATATAAATATATACATGCATTATTTATAGAAATATAACTATATAGATACAAAGAGATAGCCAGTCTATGATATATTTTTGTTATTCAAATTCCTACATCTTTAATGATTTTTTGTCTATTTTTCCTACTACTCATTGAAGAAAGTATTTAAAAATCTCCCACTATGATTTGTGATGTGTCTGTTTCTCCTTATATTTCTGCCATGTTTTACTTTACATAGTTTCACAATTAATACTTATTTTATCTGAGTCAATTGAAAAATTTTTGCCTTAAGATCAGTTTAATTCTGATATTAATAGAACGATATCAATTTTATTTGATTAGTATTTTCATAGTGTGTGTTCTTTATCCTTTTCCTCTCACTTTTTCTGTATCTATGTTTTATATGTGACTCTTGTGAACATCATATAATTTCTTTTAATCCAGTCATGCAATCTTCATTTTTTAAGTAGACATTGGATTTCTTTAAGTGTGATGTCATACGATTTTATCCCTTTCGTGTTCTACATATGATCTGTGCTTCTTTCTGTCTCCTTTCTTTCCTTCTTTTGGATTGATTGATGTTCTCATTCTATATTTTTCTTCCCTTTAGCATTTTGACAATATAATTCTCTTGTCTTCGGGCATCGATAATATCTTGAGAAGTCAGTTGTCGGTCTTTTGAAGGTAACTGCTCTTTTTCTCTGTTTTTAATTTTGTTTTATTTGTCTTAGTGTTTGCAGTTTCACTACAGTCTATCTCAGTATAGATTTCTCTTTATTTATCCTGTTACAGATTTGTTAAATCTGGATTGGTACATTAGTCTATCATCAATTCCAGATATTCTAATCTATTATCTCTGCAAATGTTTTCTCTACCCCATTTTCTATCTCCTTCTAGAGATTCATTAAAGACATATTAAGCATTCTCATTCTACCTACTGTTTCCTATTTTAGGGGGGATGGAGTCTCTCTATCTTATATTCTGGATACCATTCCCTATCTTCCAAGTCACTAATTCCCTCTTTAGCTGTGCTTCATCTGGTACACTTGACTTGTTGAGTTTTTAATTTTACTTTTTTTTTAACTCTAGAAATTATACTTGACTTTTTTTCAATTCTAATTTTTGTTTCCTTGTGTACCCTAAAAATATTTTAAAGCTTACCTTTTTTCTTTCTTAAACCTTGTAAATATAATTTTTTAATGCTGGTCAATACCTGAGACCATTGAAAGTTTGTTTCTCTTGTGTCTCATACCTTGCTTCCTTGATACCCATTTAGTTTTAATTTTCCATTGTTACTGCACTCATGAAATTATTTGAAGACCTAGAATACAGATAGAGCCTTACTCTAGAGGACTTGCATTTGCTTCTGTTGGACACCTGGAGGCACTACCAATCTAGGAGCACCACAAACCAAGATAAGGCTTGAAATTTCCTGGCCCCCCAGTTGATGTGAACAAGGCTGAATATCCATGCAAGGGCCAGCCCATAGTCACAACCTCTCCAAGACATTCAAAAAATTTTTTTTCTCATATTCTATTTAGCGTCAATGTAACCTTTGTCACAGTCATCTTCAAAAACTGGTAGGTGTGTTGGTTTTGGGGTTTTTTGTTTGTTGGTTTTGTTTCATTCCTAGTGACCCTGAGAACAAAGTCCTCTGGAGCCCCTGCTTGATGTGGTAAATTATTATATTAAACTGTCTACCTTGCAAAAACACTGGACCGACCTTGATTTCTGTTCACCACCAAACCTGAGAAGGCCAGGTTAGTGTAGATCAGCATATGCTCCTGGATCTATATTTTTTTCCTAGTAAAAATCTCATGTTCTTTACTGTACCTGCTATGACTATGTAAATGTCTTTTCTCTGAACTGCAAGGTGCAGCTTGAAAAAACTTGGTGCTTTTTAAAGAAAATCTATTTTAATATCTCAGCAGCTGCCATCTTCACATAGATTATTACTGTAACATTTTGGTTTATGACACTGCTTTGCAAAGTTTCAGACACACAGATGTGCTTAGTAGTAGCTGGTGATCAGAGCCAAATGTGAGAACTACAAGGCATTTTACCATAGTAGTAGAGCAAAGAATTTTAACTCCAAATGTATCAAAGACACATTTTTTAAAACAACAAAAAATTCTAAAACTTACTACCTTAGCATTCTAAAGTAAGGAGTCAGAATTTACATGTAAGTTATGACTCATTAAAAAGTAGTGAATTTTTGAGTGAGCATGATGCTAGCTGAGAATTATGGCTAAGCCACAAGGAGCATCGGATAATATTAACACTAGTAAATAAAAAAGAAAAACTCCTTTGAAGATTAGCCTACCCTTCTAATTTCCTTGATAAAGTTGGAATCTTCAGTTATTTAGGTCTGTGGTGTCCAGTTGGCTCTATGAGGCATGTTCAATTATTCTATAGTATAATGTTTGAACACTTTTAATTATTCCTACTTCTCTACTAACTTGATATGAGGATTTAGTCAAATTATGCACCATCTCTATTTTTTCCACTTAAAAAATGAGTAGGATATAGTAATACAAGGAGATGTTCTAGAGGGATTCATTATTTAATGTTTCTAAAGTCCTACACAAATGCCAAGCTCATTAGAGCGTGCATGCTGGCAAGTGGCTAGGGTTTAGGAGATAATGCAAGAGCACACATAAATCAAAATTTCAGCATGAACGACCTTCTTTTTGGACCAGAGAATGATTAATCATGTCACTGACATCATGTATGCAGGTTCTTGTTCAATAAGTAACAGTTAACACCCTTAGGTTATACCTTCAGATTTCTCCCTTCCCCTTTCACACAGTGGTGGGAGGGGCTTGGGAGCAGGACTACCAATTCTGTATAGATGCTGAGAGCCTTTCAAATTACAGTCTAGAAAATGCCCAGACTGTCTTACTTTTACAGTCCCGTAAAAAAAAAAAG
This sequence comes from Balaenoptera acutorostrata, assembly GCF_949987535.1. Classification (NCBI taxonomy): domain Eukaryota; kingdom Metazoa; phylum Chordata; class Mammalia; order Artiodactyla; family Balaenopteridae; genus Balaenoptera; species Balaenoptera acutorostrata. The sequence continues at coordinate 93,235,026 of NC_080074.1, forward strand.
GTGGAACTCTTGTGTCGTAGTAAATTGTTCCCAGACTTCAGTTGGATTACTTCTGAAGATCTTATTTAAAGTACACTCTGTAGGCATCAGTGCCAGTAAAATAAATCCAGAATCAGGTGATTATCACTACTACATCATTACCATCCTGCTCTCAGCCACCAGTATATCTTGCAAGGGTTATGGCAATAGCCTCCGTTTTCAGTCAAGATTGTCTAGAGAAACAGAACAATAAGACATGTGTGTATGTGTGTGAGAAAAAATACATATATGCATATATACTCACACACATATATGTATATATACAAACATATATATATCATATATAAACCTATGTAACCTAATGATTATGTTTATCTATAGATATAGATATAGATAGATAGATGATAGATAGATAGATAGATAGATGATAGATAGATAGATAAAAAGATTTATTTTAAGGAATTGGCTCATGTAACTGTGGGACTGGCAAGTTCAGAAATCTGTAGGACAGACCAGCAGGCTGTAAACTCAGACAGGAGTTGATGCTACAGTCTTGAGGTAGAGCTTCTTTTACTCTAAGAAATTTCATTTTTTGCTCTTAAGACCATGAACTGACTGGATGAGGCACACCCACATTATTGAGAGGAATCTTTTTAGTGAACTGATTGTGCATGTTAACCACATCTATAAAATACCTTCACAGTAACACCTAGATTAGTATTTGAATAAGGAACTGGGTGCTACCACCTAGCCAAGTTTACACATAAAACTAACAAGCACACGTCCTAACTGGCTGCCTTGCTTCTTCCTATGTCCTATCCCCACAATCTATTTTCAACATAGCAGCCACAGTGACCGTTTAAGACATAAGCCATGGTATGTCATTCTCCTTCAAAACTTCTAACAGCTCTTCAAATCACTCTCTGTTAAATCCCAGGTCCTTATAAAGGCATCCAAGGATTTGAATGATCTGGGCCTCTATGACCTGTCTTCATTCCCTGCTCTTCCCACTTGGGTCATAATGTCCTCAACGTACCAGGCACATTTCCATCCTAGAGGCTTTAAGCTGTTTATTCTAACTGCTTGAAATATTCTTCTCCCAAGACAGAAACATCACGAATTTCTTCCTTCTTCAAATTTTTGCTACAGTGTCACCCTCTCAATATAGTCTACCATTATAGACTATTTAAAATTCTACCTGATAGATTTCTTCTCTGGCATTCCATATTCCTGTATTCTGCCCTACCTCTTTTTTCCCATAACATGTATTACCTTATAACATAATCTGTAATTTACTTTTTAAAATATATCCGTTATTTATTGATCCTCCCAGCCCATCAGAATGTAACCGCCACAAAGACAATAGTCTTTGTTTATCGTTTATTAAATCTCTGATTTAACCCCTGTGTCTAGATCAGTGTCTGGCAAATGTAGTTATTTAATAAACATTTGTTGGATAAATAAATAAATTTAAGCTAATGCTTTACTAATACCCTCTTGATTATTAACTGTAATACATCTAAAAAGAACTTATTTTTACATCCTCTTCTTTTTATGTCCTTCACCCTGTTCTATAAAAATTCCCCATTTTTAAACAGATAATATAATCTAATTTTTTTTGCTTTTGTAATCATTCTCCTTTTTAAAGGAAATGATGTAAAGAACCTAATATTCATGTCATATATATAATAACTAGTTAATTGAGGGGGAATAATTAAGATATGTGCAATTAATTAAAGTAATTTGATTAGGAGAATAAGGCTTCTTGGGTTACAGAAAGAGTTTGAGTGGAAAACCACCATGGACTTGCTGGGGTAACCACACAAAAAAGACACATGTTTTCAAGGCCATAATTTTAGAGAATTTCAGTTTGTTTCAAGAATGATATTTAGCCTCATTTCTACTATATAATAAGTTTATCAAATTGATTTAAATAGTGATTATCATGTTTTTACTGATAACTCATTTTGACCGATAAGCATTATAACAGCTGAAGGTGAAGTATATAGAAGTTTAGAATTACAAACTTAGAATAGACCTAACACCTTTTCATTTTTTTCTTTGTATTTTATTGTGTATTTTTTCCCATGCTTTTTTTTACTCACAGAGAAGTTCAAAGGAAAAGTAGAAAAAAATAAACCCAGTTGATGGATTTTTATATCATATTTCAGTCTCAAATTTGTATTTGTCCTTCAAGAAACATACTTGGAAGATGCCTTCCAGCTCCAAATTTTTAAAAGGTGGCCCTTCCTGGAATCTCCAGTTTCTAGAGTTGGGTTAACCAGAGAATGTGTGATATCCTTGGTCTTGCAAAAATCCCTTCTCCCTGTATTTCTCTAATCAAGGTTATGAAGAAATGTATATGCCATAAAGAAGATAAGTAACACCTAGGAAATAATATTTCCTTTTATTCATAAGCATGTCCCTGTAGCCATATTTTTAAATTATGTTGCACATTAAAAAAATGTTGCTGATATAAAAAGTATAACAATTAGAACTGTGTGACCGAAACCTCTGGCTTTTATATCTCATTAGCCTCTTCTTGAGTCACTCTCCAGTATAGTGAATTTGGGAGACTTGATTCAGATCTGTAAATGTGCCAAGCTTTTTCCCAGCTCAGCGTTTCTGCACACAACATTTCTTCTGCCTCAGACAATCTTCTTCATCTGGCTAAGATAATCTGACTTTAGCACAGATTTCAGTTTTTCAGGGAAGCCTTTTTGGATCCCTCTGCCTAGTTGAAGTTTCTTATTTTTTTTTTTTTTCTAATGGCATTTTCCTCATTCTTATAATTAATTAACGAAGCAATATAGTTATTTGTGTTACAAATACCTGGCTTGCCCTTGGACAGTAATGGAAACTGCTCCTATGACCAAAAGATATAAAATAATCTTGAAAACTGAAATACCATAATGTCTTTGATGCTAAAGAAAGGCTTTCATGGAGAGGGCAGTGCCCAGAATTTCATAGTAAAATAGAAATGGTTTGTGCAGAAACAGTCTGCCTAGGGAATACAAGGAGATACTCATTGTATTCTCAAGCAGGTAGCCTCTTGTTCCCTAGGCCTGACTTTGGAGCCACATGAGGAGCTACAGGATCCCATAATTACATGGGTGGTGCCCTATGAGCAGATTTCTATTGACCAACAAAAAGCTGCTTGGTTTATGAATGGCACTTCCAAGGTGGAAAAACAACATCCTATTTGGAATACTGTGACACTAAGACCAGCAGGTGCAAAGACTGAAGAGGAAAGAAACAATCAGTTCAATGGTTTTGCATGCTGTTTTCCTTGTAATGATGGGAGAACTGAATAATGATAAAAGCCCATTATATTTAGGATTTTACTGAGTCACGAGTGGTGGCCAATGGTTTGGCCTTATGGTCAGGCAGATGGACAATGAGAATCTGCACTAGGTATAGCCCTGTGGAAATCACTATGGGAATTTAAGGGACACATTAAAGTAGGAGGCATGGGGGAAGGTACTGGGGAAGTGATACGTTGAGAACAATGAAAAGGATATTAAGGGCAAAAAGAAGAGCTGGTTTAAAATCCCGAAGACAAGGCATGGTCAAAGAAGGCCAGCTGGGCTATAGTCAGTACATAGTTGGAGAAAGCAGTTGGCTCTGAAATCAGACAGTTTTCAAGAGGTTATATCAAATATATCCTTTGTAATCTGTATTAACACATTTGTATTTCATCCTATACAAACTGGGAAGTCATTGGAGAGTGTTGAGCAGAGAAGGAAAGTGATTTATATTTTTAAAGGATTTCTGTACTTGCTGTATAGAAAATAGACTGTGGAGGGTTTTGGCAAGCACAGTGATGTTCACAAATATTTAATGTGCCTTTGAAAGGTTTGGGAGTTCCCAAGACCACCCTCAGGTTCAATAATTTGCTGAAAGGACTCACAGAACCAACTTAAAGCTGTTACCCTCACTGTTACAGTTTCCTTTAATGAAAGGATGCAGACTGAAATCAGCCAAGCATGGATCATAGGAGCATAAGGCACAGTCCAAGAAAAGTCCCACATGCAGACCTTCCTGTTGTTCTTTCCAGTGGAGTCATGGTTAGCACTAACTTTTCCCAAAAGTGGTGTGTGACAATATGCACAGTGTATTGCCAACCAAAGAAGCTTGCCTGAGTTTTGGGAGACACAATTCAACCCATGACATAGGGTCTTTGTTTTGTTCATTACTTATTTCAATGACTGAAACACTTCCTGACAAATAACAGCTACTCAATTAATATTTGTCAAATGAATGAATGAATGAATAGATGAATGAATTCAACATGCCAAGCATAAAAATAACTGCTGGAGATAGAGATTTAAGACACAATCCCCACCATCAGCAAGCTCACATTCTAATGGAAGAAACAATTAAATAAATATTATATGATGAATGTTAAGCCAAAGACATACACTAGCTGCCATGTAGAAACGAAACTTTGAGCACAAAGATCAGGGAACACTTCGTAAAGAAGATGATGCCTTGCTTTGAGTGCTGAAATGTTGAAACTGATCTTGGAAGACAAAGAACATTCCATGTGTAGGAAATAGTACATATGAATACAAACAGGCAAGAAAAACTATATCACATCTGAGGAACTGCAAGTAGTTTGGTATGGAACCAATAAGGGTAAAGAAAAAGGTAATTCTGCAAGGGAGCGAGAAGGCAGATCATGAAGGGCATAGCATAAACTAGAGTCCCGATTTTATCTTTAACATAATAGAAACCATTGATACCTTTTAAACTAGATGAGTGACATACTCAATTTGACATTTTAGAAAGGTCATTGACAATAGTCTAAAGAATGAATTAGAAAGAAATAAGCAAGACTAAAAAAGGTAAACTTTTGATGTATAGTCAAATGAAATAATCAATAATCAAAAGGAAAAGTACTGAGAGCCTAAACTTAAAGGGTGACAGGATGGTGAGGGATAATGAATGGAATTGAGAGCTGTGTCAGATGAAAAATGAATAGGTCAAGGTGACTGATTTGATGTAGAGTACGAAAAAAGAATCCAGGATGGCATCTATATGGCTGATGTTGTGCAATAGATAAATGGTGGTACCATTCACTGAAATATAGGTCTTTATTAGCGGAGTTCATGTGGGAGAGAAGCAGGGGCTTTAGTGGGTAAAATAGTCAAGGAAGAATCATTATTGGACATTCTAATTCTAAGCTAGACCATCTAAAAGTAATGTCTCATAAGTAATCAATGCAAAATTTGGGAGTTCAGAGGAATTATGGTTGAAAATCCTTAGAGTATATTTTGAATATTGTGCATCTGATATTTTCAGATCGTGGGAAAACCAAAACTTCACCTTTCAGAGGTTACATTTTAGAAAGGTAGCTTAAGTGTGATTGTTGTTCAAGGAGTGCACTTATTCCTTTTTTGTAGCTAATTTAGTGCATTCATTATTTTTTTCTTTTACATCTTTACATTTTTGTTATTAATGTAGATGCCTATGGCATCATAATCTCAGAAATGTAAGTTCCCTCATTTAAAAATCTTAGCCTTGAAATATTTTCTATCCTTTGGGGCAGATGTGTAGAAGTTAAATACACACACACACACACACACACACACACACACACACACACAGAATGAACTAACCTCAAAAGACCTGGATGTTCCTTTAGGCTACCTTAGCAGAGTGGATTGCTGCGTGGTAGATTTGGTAATGACAATCAGTGTCATGCCAACTGCTGAAACAAACAGGTTAACTGGACAGGAATTCAGCTCATCACCATGGTTTGGTAGTTTGGCAAAATGTCAATTGTGCCTTTCTAGAAAGCTCCATATACCATTTTTTTAAGCAAGAAAATGAAGTAAAATGATTGAGATTTCCACCACTTTAGCAAGTCTTCCATCATATCACTAAAGGCGAAGCGACATTCTAATAGACAACATTCCTAAAATGTTAGGATTTACTGGCACAGATGCTTTTGGTGATATCAATCTCAAACTCTTCTTTTCTATTTGAAATATTCATTGTACATTTCAAATTACCGCACAGCACCACAGTGGCAAATAGATGGCCACAGTTCTTGAAAAAAAGTACAAATAATAAAAGGGGAGGGCCACAAGGTCAAAAGATATTTTTCTGGAGATTCTTGCAATATACCAAGTGATGCCTTGGAAAAAAACCAAAGCTGTTTAAAAAGACAGCAGCTGCTATAATGCTGCTTCATTACAGACCCAGTGGAGCAGAAGCAATGCATCCATTTTGCCTTTTTCTTCACTGATGATATCAATGAAGCATTAATGGAATTCTTACAGTCTACTGGTACAGTATAAATTTAGTCTGAGTAAATCTTATATTGACTATATTATAATACTCTTTTTTAAACTAAAGAAGAAACTCACTGGTTTATTTTTATATAAAAAAATTTATGTAGGAGATATAGCTTCAGATCCACAATAAATAAGTGGTCAATACAGTTTTTTTTCTTTTACCATTAGGACAACAGGTAGAATTTAAGTCTAAATTAAATCTCTCATTAGCAAACTTGTTTCATGGAAAAGTCACACACTCTTTCCCCAGTTAATAAAGTCAAGGTGCTTTGATTATTGTTTCTTTATTGATTTCATTTATTTAATGCTCCTTTAACAGAAAAAGCTTAGTTTCTGTTTGTTCTTTTATTTTCTTAACAGGATAGGTTGTGCTTTCAAAATAAAAATTATGCAAATTACTTATCATTTACCTTGATTTTTAAAATGAAGTCCAAACTATAATTCTAGGACTGTCCACTTATACAAAAATTTAAGGGCTAAAAAGGGACCCAGATGTTTCAAGTGGATTTGCAAATGGCAAAATGCTGCTTGTTGGATCTGCCTGCAAATCTTATTTGCAAATGCAAATCCTCTTTCCAAACAGATCAGAGTTTTTTTAGGTCCACAAAAATCCTTGAACAAAGCAAAATGCTGATGGAATGTACATGTGGCACTTCTATGGATTTCTATCCACATGCTCTTGCATCTTGGTTGTGTACTTTCAGAGCATGGCAGGAGAAGATAGAATGCAATGACACTTATTTTCAGGGGGTTCTGAAGGTATCCTGCTGCAATTTAGGGGATGGGCAGAGTTGTGGTGAATTCAAACATCTCCTTTTTTTTTTTAATATAAATTTTATTTATTTATTTATTTATTTATTTATTTATTTTGGCTGCGTTGGGTCTTCGTCGCTGCACGCGGGCTCTCTCCGGTTGCTGCGAGCGGGGGCTACTCTTCACTGCGGTGCATGGGCTTCCCATTGCGGTGGCCTCTCCCGTTGCAGAGCACAGGCTCTAGGTGTGAAGGCTTCAGTAGTTATGGCTCGTGGGCTCAGTAGATGTGGCCCGCGGGCTCTAGAGCGCAGGCTCAGCAGCTGTGGCACACAGGCCTAGTTGCTCCGCAGCATGTGGGATCCTCCCCAATCAGGGTTCAAACCCATGTCCCCTACATTGGCAGGCAGATTCTTAACCACTGCGCCACCAGGGAAGCCCCAAACATCTCATTTTTTATCTCTACAAGAAGTGACTAGGAGCACACCCTACTTCAACTGTGTTCCCTTGATGCACTGGCTTTATTTTGCAAAACAGTTTCCATTTGTCCACACCTACTGAGATTCCCTCTCTTGCATGCCTTCCCTTTTCAGCACAGGTCCCTCTAGCAGATCTGTGTTCTCGGGTCCCAGACTATGAGTGTAGCTCTCTACTGATGCTTGTCTGTTGAGGTCAGTAACTCATTCACATTTTTACTTTCCCTTGCCCCCTGATAATAATAATGATAATAGCAAACAACTTATAGCACTGTCCACATACTCATTTAATCTTCACCACTACTTCATCACATGCACAGTTTCCCTTCCTGTGCTCCTCTAATCTAACAAATCAATTTACACTGAAAGGTTAATGGTGGAAAGAAAGCATGGCTGGGTTTTTCCACCTCCAATCTGTCATCCTCTCTCCTTACATTTTACCCCTGCCATTATTCAAGGTTGGACTGTTGCCATAGCCTCCTAACCAATATCTACCACACTCCAGACTTGTCCTTCTGAAATCTATTCCTCTGCATTTTTGCTAAAATGAGTGATCTGAACTACAAATCTAACCTTGTCGCTATACTGCTTTAATATTACTATACCACCTATAGGATAAAAGCCTCAATCCTTAGGATGGGATATAAAGTGTGCTGTACCTTCACCCACCTCCTTCTTTACTTTCTTTTCCCACTACCTTCTTCATAGAACGAAATGACTTTTTAAAGTTCAATCCCTTGGACACCATATTACTTCATGCCTTTTATTAATTTTATTTTTTTATTTAAGTATAGTTGATTTACAGTGTTGTGTTAGTTTCAGGTGTACAGCAAAGTGATTCAGCTATACATATATATGTATATTCTTTTTCAGATTCTTTTCCCTTATAGGTTATTACAAATTATTGAGTATAGTTCCCTGCACTATATAATAGGTCCTTGTTGGTTATCTATTTTATATATAGTAGTGTGTATACGTTAATTGCAGTCTCCTTATTCATCCCTCCCACCTTTCCCCTTTGGTAACCATAATCTTGTTTTCTATGTCTGTGGGTCTATTTCTGTTTTGTATATAAGTTCATCTGTATTTTTTTTAGATTCCACATGTAAGCAATATCATATGATATTTCTTTATCTCTGTCTGGCTTACTTCATTTAGTATGATAATCTCTAGGTCCTTTCATGTTGCTGCAAATGGCATTATTTCATTCCTTTTTTATGGCTGGTAATATTCCATTGTATATTTATACTACATCCTCTTTATCCATTCATCTGTAGATGGACATTTAGTTTGCTTCCATGTCTTGGCTATTGTAAATAGTGCTGCAACGAACATTGGGGTGCATGTATCTTTTAAAATTATGGTTTTCTCCAGATGTATGCCCAGGAGTGGGATTGCAGGGTCATATGGTAGCTCTATGTTTAGTTTTTTAAGAAACTCCATACTGCTCTCCATAGTGACTGTACTAATTAAGCTCTAGCCACAACAATCAGAGAAATAAAAGGAATCCAAATTGGAAAAGAAGAATTAAAACTGTCACTGTTTGCAGATGACATGATACCATACATAGAAAATCCTAATGATGCTACCAGGAAACTACTAGAGCTCATCAATGACTTCAGTAAAGTTGCAGGATAAAAAATTAATACACAGAAATCTGTTGTATTTCTATACACTAACAACAAAAGAGAAATTAAGGAAACAATCGCATTTACCATTGCATCAAAAAGAATAAAATACTTAGGAATAAATCTACCTAAGGAGGCAAAAGACCTGTACTCCAAAAACTATAAGACGCTGATGAAAGAAATCAAAATGACACAAACAGATGGAAAGATATACTATGTTCTTGGATTGGAAGAATCAATACTGTCAAAATGGCTGTACTACCCAAGGCAACCTACAGATTCAATGCAATCCCTATCAAATTACCAATGGTATTTTTCACAGAACTAGAACAAATAACTTTAAAATTTGTATGGAAACACAAAAGACCCCAAATAGCCAAAACAATCTTGAGAAAGAAAAATGGAGCTGGAGAAATCAGGCTCCCTGACTTCAGACTATACTACAAAGCTACAGTAATCAAACAGTATGGTACTGGCACAAAACCAGACTTATAGATCAATGGAACAGGGTAGAAAGCCCAGAAATAAACCCACACACCTGTGGTCAATTAATCTATGACAAAGGAGATAAAAATATACAGTGGAGAAAAGACAGTCTCTTCAATAAGTGGTGCTGGGAAAATTGGACACCTACATGTAAAAGAATGAATTACCAATATGTGTGGTAAGCGGAATTTATGAATAAGAAACATAAGGATGAAAAAAAAAAAAGAAACATAAGGATGATAGCTAGTAGTAAATAAGATATGTTGGGCCAATGAGGTCTTTCCCCACTGCCTTCAAATATCCTAGAAAATCATTTAGTCAGTTTGTAAATAAGGCTGAAACTTGAGTGAACGTTGAGACTCTTCTTAGCTAGGTAAAACCACAGTGAAAAAAAATAGAGATCTATCAATGAGAAAGCTAATATACTGAGGAGGAGTTTAAAGGTACAGATATATATTCAAGTAAGAAACTCTGAGGCTGTGTTGAACATGATGCCAAAACAATAGTTTGTTCAGTCAAAATAATAGTCTACTTATTCATAAAAGATCAGTTAAACTGATATTTTATCATAATAAAGAAAAAGAACCAACTAATTGACCGAATTAATTGTTTTTTAATTTCCTTGAGGAGCCACCAAGAAGCCAAAGCCTGAGTTTATTTATGTAGGGAGGCAGTGCTTTAATTCTCCTGTGATGCAGAGATCAACACGATAAAATGGAGTTTTCCAGGGACAGTGGGGAGCATAATTGTGGAGATGGCATTTGAACATTATTTAAGAAAAAGAAAATTGTACTGAGCCTATGATTTGGGGGATATTTTCTAAGTGATTTAACACAATAAGAACTATTTCCTTCTTTCTTATAAGGCTGAATTGCAAATGTCACCATCTTTTGGGTCCCCAAAAGTAAATGATTGTGTTCAAAGACTTCTAATGCTTTAATCTCATGTGTTTCATTAAGACAGTGGATGTCTCCTTAATAAATCTGTATTTTCCAAATTGACCCACATATTGGAGAAAACTTATGTATGCTTTTATTATCTTTAAGCCTACTTTAAATGAGACTCTTAAATTTGGAAATACCAATGTGTGTGATAAGAACTTGATGTTCATAATTCAAACGTGGCTTTCTGCAGATAGTTATTTCCAACTTATATCAAAGATATTAAAATAAATGCTAGCTGAAATTTGATGACAGAAGTAATAATTATAATTTAATTTTTTGAAAAATATGACTATGGTCAAATATTATTCTGTGAAGAGTTACTTCTATTCTTGTAAGCATTATGCCAAACTTTTGACACTCATAAAATTCAGGTTTTTTCAGAGATTAAGGTGTCCTTAAGAAAATAAGAATACTCTCTTCTTCCATGAATCTTAAATAAAATATCTTGTTTCCCTTAAAGATCCAAGAAATTTAAGTAGACAGCATTTTGTTACATGACTTATGCTAGTTACAATTATGTCTTTTTTTAAGAAAATTCTAAAAATTGTTTGAATCTGGGAAAGTTTGCTGTTCTCATTTGCTTTGAAGCAGTATTAGAGACTAATTTTGAATGTCAAAGTTGGTCCATTGTGTGGTTTTGAGTGTTAAAAGTAAAACTAATATAAGTAAAGGTTCTAGTGTAATATAACACTGTTTAGAAAAAAAAAAAACAACACACACACACACACACACACATTGACCAAAAGTCTTAAAGTTTCCTTTCTAAGTTGTTCTTAACTCCCCCATATAAAATAGTAGTCAGTTATATGGTAGGAGTCTTACAGTTCTGAAATAGGGCCATTAACAGCAGAATAACTTCAACTAACTTACTGATAGAGGTAATTCTTAGGTTTTAATGATCTTTTTTTATGCATTCCTTTTGTTGTTCCATAGTTCCATTCTACGGAGCAAATATTACTAAATCTCTTCTGTATTTGTTAATGGTTTCTGCTCTTTAGAAAACACCAAATCGTTCAACAAACATGTGAGAAAGCAAAGGGCAACCACTTTGTGCTGCAGAAATAGTTCTCAAATGCCTGTTTTAGTGCCTTCTCAATAGTTAGAAATATAAATAATGGGCAGAATAATACTGAGCAAGAATTAACACATTTACACGCAAAAAAAATGTACACAGCGCAATTAGAAGAGTAGTGTCCTTTTTTTTTTTTTTTTAAACAGATCAGTGCTGTACATCCAAATTCTTCTGGTTAGTTCCTAAAATTTAGGCAAAATTAAAATACCTGATTTTTTAATCTTATATATAAATATATAGAAATATAATATTGCCAAAAGATTCAACCATTAAATGAAAAAATACATGCAGTTTACTAAACTGTAAACCTACTAGTGCAAAGGAACAACTCTGTCAAAGACTGCTTGATCAATGTTGCAGCCATTATAAAAAATTATAGGGAAAACATAATATTTTTAAATGCAACACCCAAAAATAATGACCATATTTCTCAATACAAAAAAAAAATATACATTTCCCCCACCCCAAAACCCAGAGTACTATGTGTTCAAAAACAAAAGTTCAGGAACTAAGTACTTCAGTGACACCATTGCCTTAAGGATCAGAATTGGAGTTATACTTGAGGTCTTAGGTGAAATGAGTTTGACGGATTAGGTTCGGTTACTGGCTGTCAGTGCACTACATAAAAAACACTGCACATACAGAGCTTAGTGAAACTAGCTGTTTTCTGCACAGGAAAATTCCTTGATAGAGTTAGCATGAAGACAAATGAACTGTTATCCCCCAAGAAAGGTGTCCCTTTAGGTTAAATTTGAGGTTAGCAATACCAAACAGTAAGAACACTTGACTTCACATGGCTGACAGACTCATTACCTTTGTAAATATTGAGGCTTAGCTTTGAATCCTAGGATTCTTCTTTGAGTTTTTAGAGAGCGATAGTAACTAACCAATTACCCAGACAATCAAGAAATTAAAATGGGAAAAGACAAGAGTAGTGTAAGCAAATTTTCTTCATTTCCTACTATCAGACAAAGTTGTTTAAACTTTCTCCTTTATTTTTACATCTTTACTCCTTTCATGTATTCAAAGTCTTCTAAATACAGCCTTGCTGTTCACCATAATAAGGACACTATTTAAAAAATATTACTTTTTTTGTATTAACAGGTAAGAAAACGGGAACTTAGAATTAATTCCAAGATTATCATAGCAGGATTCAAAGCCATATTTGTCAGTGTCTAAGGCTAGTGCTTTTTCCACAAGTTATTTTCATATACAAGCACTTCTCAGAAATCTATTTATTTTGTTTATGATAGCTATCCATTCATTCTCATGTAAATTGTATATTTTCCCTTATGTCTCTTCTATTATTTTCTTTCTCATCATAGTTTTCAATTACTTCATTTACATGATCAAACACTAATGAAGATGTTTAAGTAATTTCTATTTAGAATCCTTAAATATCTACTACATTCTCAATTATTTTCTTTATATATTATTTAATATTTTTTTACTTAATATATCGTGGGCAAGATGCTGTTTTATATAATTAAGTAATCTTTTTCAACTTGCATTTTAATGGCTACAAAGAATTCCATGTGTCTGTACAATAATTTATTCACTCTGACAATCCTTTTTTAAAAATTTTGCTGATACACACACAAGTAAAAAAAAATATGCATAATATCACTACAAAAATCATGCAAAGCAGTAACAGTACCCTCTTCTGCTCATGCCATACTCTTCCCAGAGGTTAACTTTTCATGTGGATTTTTCCCATTGATTTTTCTAAGTTTATAATTATATGTCAATAGGTATATATGTAGATCTGACACAGATATCACTCACTAGCTCTTAATTTCCTCAGTGCTGTGTACCTCATGTACCCTCAACCACCTTTTCTGTGGCAGCCACCAACCATACACTATGGCCTCACCCTCAGACCCAAATAGATCTGCTGCCTGGTGACAACCAGTATATTGCACTAACAAATATAGAACTCTTCCCTCACAGCCTCTGCTACACAGCCAGGCCAATCAATGAATGCCCAAAGATTCTAGTTTTTCTTCCACTGGCAAGCACATAACAGAGCTTGGGATCTGGTAACATAAGCTGTCTTTAGAGGGGTGGAATTATACAGTCTGGAGGTGGGGGAAGCTAATGCCCTATCAGGAAAACTTTGTCAATGGGAAAAGCCTTCTCTGAAGCTTGTTCCTATTTATGGCTCACCTGTAAAACTCCATAACCGCAGATATTCCTTTCAACCAAATTCACTGTGTCTCCTTGTGGTTTCTCATGAAGTAGTAACTATTGCCTCTCATTTTCATAAAGCCTTATTTCTCTTTTTTCTCACCCTTGCTCCCTTTGGTTTCATCTCCAAAATAAAACATCTAATACTTGCATCAGAGAACCCAGCTTAATAGGTATATCTACATGTATGTATTCAAAAATTAAACAGAACAATTGTTGAACAAAGCAACTCTGAATCATCCATGGTTCCAACAAGAAATAACAAGGGGAATTTAAAAATATCTTGAATTGTTTGAAAATGAAAACACAACAAATGAAAATTTATGGAACGAAGCTAAAGCAATACTTAGAGGGAAATTTATGGCTTTAAATGTTTTACTAGAAAAGAAGAAGGCATCAAATCAATTATCTAAACTTTCAACCTAAGAAACTAGAAAGAAAGTAAGGCAATAGAAGAAAAGATATAAAACAATTATCACAATAACTAATGAAATGGGAGATACAAAAACAATGGAATCCAAAGTTTTATCTTTGAAATAATAAAACTTGCAAACCTTTAACTAGAATTAGCAAGACAAAAAAGACACAGATTACCAATATCAGAAATGAAAGATAGAACTTCACAATAGATCCAACAGAAATTAAAAAGGAATTTAAGCTAATATTATGAAGAACTTTATTTAACAATAAATTTAACAACATAGATGAAATAAATTCCTAGAAAGGCATTAATTACCCACTGACACACAAAAAAATTAGAAAATCTTAATAGGTATATATAAAGTAAAAGAACTTAGCAGTTAAATATATACTTATGAAGAGGAATCTAGACCCAAATGGCTTAACCAGTGAATTCCATCAAACATTTAAGGAAGAAATTGTACCAGTCATACACAACTTTTTCAAAAAACAGAAGAGGGAACATATGCCAAAACATTTTAGGGGGCTAGTATTACCTTGATACCAAAGCAGGACAAAATATCAGAAGAAAAGTGCCTAACCATATCTCTTATAAGCATAGATGCAAGGTATTTAAAAAATAATACCAAATTAAATTCAACAATATATAAAAATACAATACACCATGACTGTCTGGAATGTATCCCAGAAATGCAGAGTTGGTTTATTATCTAAAATTCAATTAACATAGTATATCATATGAATAAAATAAAGAAGAACATTTATAGAATTATATCAAAAGACTCATAAGGAGGTTTTTACAAAATCCAACACCAGTTCCTGATAAAAATTCACAACAAATATATGCAGAAGTGAAATATGTGGAAAGACTAGTACAGGGAAAAGACATAAGCACCCAAAAAAGCAGTTAAATATGTAAAAGATTTGATCACACCATCCACCAAATTGACATTTATATATCACTTATATAACACTATATCCAACATTTGAAGAATATCTTTGTCAAGTGTCCATGGAACATTAATCAAGATAGATTATATGCTGAGTCATAAAATAATTCTCAATAAATACTTAAGAATTGAAAACATATAGAGTTTGTACTCTGATCAAAAAAGGACTAAATTAGAAATTAGTAACAATTGGTAACAAAAATACATTAAGAAAAACCTTAATATTTTGCAATTGAGCAAAAAAATTTAAAAAGCCATAGGTAAGGAAAAAATTATTAAGTGAGATTATATAGTACTTAAATTTTTTTTCATTGTGGTAAAATATACATAACATTTACGACTTTAACTGTTTTTAGGTGTACAAGCCAGTAGCATTAAGTACCTTTGCAATGTCCTTTGATGCATAGAAGTTTTAAATTCTGATGAAATTCAGTTCATCTTTTTCATTTTGTTGCAGGTGCTTTTGGTGTTATATTTTAGAAATCATTGATACATCCAAGGTCGTAAAGGTTGCCCCTGTGTTTTCTAAGAGTTTTATCATTTAAGCCCTTAAACTTGTCTTTAATCAATTTTGAATTAATTTTGTATATAAAGTAAGGGTCTAACTTCATTCACTTGTATGTGGGTATCCAACTTTCCTAGCATCATTTGTTGAGGAGGCTATTCTTTCCCCATTGAATGGTCTTGACATCTTTCTTGAAAGTAATTAACCATGTAGATAAAGGCATATTTTTGGGCTTCCAATTTTATTCCATTGGTCTATATGTCTCTCCTTATGCTAGTACAAGAATGTCTTTATTAATGTAGCTTTTTTAGTAGACTTAAAGCCTATTTTGTCTCATAATAATATATTCAGTTCAGCTCCCTTTTGGTTAGTATTTGCATGGAATATCTTTTTCCATCTTTTTATTTTCACCTTTTTTTGTGTTTTGTAACTACATATAGAATGCATATATAGACAGCATATATATGGATCATTTTTGTGTCCGTTCTGCCGATCTCTGCCTTTTCATTGAAGAGTTTAATCCATCTACATTTTAAATAATGACTAAAAATGGACTTACTTCTGCCTTTTAGCTATATTCTGTATGTCTTATATGTTTTTGTTCCTCAATTCCCCCGTCTCTGTCTTCTTTTAGTATTGTTTATTTTTTTGTAGTGTACCATTTTAATTTCCTTCTTTCCTTTTCTGTATGTTTTATAGTTATTTCTTTAACGTGTACTGTGCATTACAATCAACATCTTAAACTTATAAAAACCTAGTTTGAATAATACAAACTTAGTTTCAAAAGGATGAAAACTCTAGCTCTTTTACATCTTAGACCTTCTCCCTTTGCATTATTAGTGTCACAGATTACATCTTTGTACATAATGTGCCCACTAATGTAGATTTATAATTATTATTTTATGCATTTATCTTATTAAAAAATAAATTACAAACCAAACAATAATATTGGCCTTTGTATTTACCTGTGTAGTTACTTTTACCAATGTTCTTCGTTTTTTCATATGGTTTCAGGTTACTGTCTATTGTCCTTTCCTTTCAGTCTGATGGACTGCCTGAGTATTTCTTGCAGGGCAGGTCTACTAGTAACAAACACTTTCAGGTTTTGTTAATTCTGGAAATGTCTTAATTTGTCCTTCATTCTTGAAGGATAGTTTTGTAGATACAGAATTATTTTTTGGTTGAGTTTTTTTTTTTTTCTTCCAGGATTTTAAATATGTCAGGCCACTGCCTTTTGGCTTCCATGTGTGCTGATGAAAAATTATCTGTTAATCCTAATGATGATCCCATGTGTAATATTAGTCACTTATCTCTTGCTGCGTTCATGATTTTCTTTTATCTTTAGCTTTGGACACATTTGACTATAATGTGTTGCAGCATGGCTCTCCTTGAGTTTATCCTGTGTGAAGTTCATTGAGCTTCTTGGATGTGTATAATTATATCTTTTATCAAATTTGGGAATTTGGGGCCATTATTTCTAAAATATTTTTTTCTGCCTCTTTCTCTCTTCTTCTGGAACTCCCATTATGC
The DNA here is from genome assembly GCF_949987535.1 of Balaenoptera acutorostrata. NCBI lineage: Eukaryota > Metazoa > Chordata > Mammalia > Artiodactyla > Balaenopteridae > Balaenoptera > Balaenoptera acutorostrata. The sequence continues at coordinate 93,252,255 of NC_080074.1, forward strand.
ATATGTTTGCACGTGTGATATGCAAATGGTGGTATCTCACAGGTCCCTCAGGACCATTTTTCTTTATTCTTTTTTCTTTCTGATCCTCATACTGGATCAATTCGACTGTCTTATCTTTATACTCACTGGTTCCTTCTTTTTCCTGCTCAAATCTGCCATTGAACTCTGCTAGTGAAGTTTTCTACTTTGTACTTTTCACCTCCAGAATTTCTGTTTCGCCCCTTTTAAAAATTTCTCTTTTAATTGACATTTCATACTTGTTCAACCCTTTACACATATATATGGGACAACATTATTCATAATAGCCAAAATGTAGAAACAATCGAAACAACCATCAATGGATGAGTGGATATAAATTGCAGTATATGTACAAAATGAAACATTATTCATCATAAAATGGAATAAAGTGCTGCTGCTGATGTTTATTTGTATGAACCTTTAAAACACTATGCTAAGTGAAAGAAGCCAGACATAAAAGATCACATTTTATATGATTCCATTTATATGAAATATCCAGAATACGCAAGTCCATGGAGACAGAAAGCAGATTAGTGGTTACCAGGAGAGGGCAGGAGCTTGTAATGGGGGGTGACTACTAAATGGATATAAGGTATTCTTCTGGAGCAATGAAAAGCTTTGAAACTAGAAACAGGGGATAGTTGCACAACATTGTCAATTGTATGTTATGTGGCTTTCACCTCAATTTAAAAAAAATTGTAGAAGGTCCAAGACATACTATTGAACTTAAGAGACACATGTAACCCAAAATGACAGAATACATAGTCTTTTCAGGTACACATGAGACATTTACTAAAACTGACCATATGCTGGACCATAAAGCAAGCTCACAGTGGAATTAAACTAGAAATCAATTTTTAAAAGACGAAAAAAGTAGGCTTAAAATTAATTTATTCACTTTAAAATAACTAAATAAACTAAAAACTTGTATATAAAATGTCATCTTATATGGGCATCTCATATAAAATCCACATGTGCATGTAGTAAATTCATGCTGAGAGAAACTGAATGTGACCACCCCCAATCACATAAGTAGTAAGAAGTGGAGTCAGAATTCAACCTCAAGTCTGTGGTTCTTAATCAGTGCATTAGTGACTATACTGACATGTATAAATTCAATTGTTTGGAAGAAGACACTAATGAAGGTAAAGTGATGTTTATAATCTTCACTTGAGCCTGTTAGTTTAAGTTTGTTCAGTGTTATGGTCAGAGAACCCTTAATTCAGGCCACTATGTTGTGTGCATCATGTTTTGAGAGAAATCAGGTTATACTATGGGTGTGGATTAGTGCAAAGTACAAAACTGCTACCAAAAAATCCACTTTGAAACACATACCTTTTTTATACCTTTTGCATAAAAAGAATTTGAGAGAACATTGCAAATTACAAACTGGAGGTTTCACAGTGATAGTAGGAAATTTGTTGAAAACGGATATTCAGGGAATCAAGGGTATCATAACTGAATGCATAAGCAGGAAACTTCATTCAGAGGAGAGGATATAATGGTTCTTTAAGGGAAAATCATGTCCAATGCTAGAAACCTTAGAGGAGGAATGTCTGTAAACGAAGAAAACAGTGAACCAATTTATTTAGACTTTTAAAAATTATTTACTAATGTTACTTCAAATTGTTAGTTTGTAATAAAATCACCAAGGTATTTGGGAAGAATTTTAATCATAAGTTTGACACTAACTGTGAAACAGAAGATAATATAAGCTAGTGATAAATAAACACTGCTTTCCATCAGTACTTTCAACCAAGTATCTGACTTCAACCATGACACTGATAGCTCTAAAATTTCTAACTTGCTTCAACTTAAACATACATTTCTGATTACTTAATGTGTATCTCCTTAATGCAAACATGTATCCCAGTAACAGTTCACTTTTTCGGCCCATATTTCTACCCATACATTTATGCTTACCCCTTTATATTGGCTAAAAGCACTAAACAGTCTCCTTCAATTTAAAAATGCCACCAGTAGCCTAGAATTTTTACTCTCTTGTTTCCTCTGTATCCAAGTGGTAATGAAATTCTGTCAATGTATTTCTTCTTTTTCACACATCTCCCCCATTTTAACCATCTCTCTTAAGAGCCACATGACTTTTTTACCTAGTCTGTTCCAATAGCCTCCTAATTGATATACCATCACTAATCTTTCATACTTAATTAAGTCTCTAAATGGGTTCCAAAGTTATCTTCCTTTAAAAATTATGATCATATTATTCAGCCATTCAAATTTCTATTAATTCTGTATCAGTTAGGATTAAGTCCAAGGCTAACTATAAGACCCTCCTCCATTAGGTCATAGGTTGCACCTTCAGCCTCTCTTCAGGACAATTCTTTCCAGGTTCTCCATGCTCAATTCACACTGAACTTTTCACTATTTCCCCAATTCTCTACAACTTCTTTTGTCCCAGGATCTTTTCACATTTACACATCTTATTTCCCTTGTGTATATCCTACCCTACATTTCTGCTTCATGAATTTACCTTCATATTTAAGATAAGATCATCTCTTTTGTGAAGTCTTTGCTGGCATCTCCTGGGAGAGTTTGGGATTCTCATGCCTATACTTTCTCAGCATTTTCTTCGTTCCTTATTGTAACATTTATGGCATATTACAATAATTTATGTGTTTGTCTATCTCCTTCTCTACATAACTCTTTGCCTTAGGGTTTCTTTAATTTACCTTTGTTCTCCAATGTAATTGATAATATAATAGACATTCAGTAAATGTCGATGGATCAAAAAAATGGATGTATTGGTATTGTAACTTTTGAAACTGGTCCCAAAACTGAGGAATTTATCTAATATTAATATCTGCATATTTTCAAATGGCATGGGATTTTTCTTGGTGTTAAAATTGCAAGATGACAAATACAATCAGAGTTAAGGATTATGAACTTCTTATTAATCAAAAAACAGGAATACTAAAAAAATAAGAAGTAAGAAAAGAAAGAAAGTAAACAAGTTTCTCTCAGCATGCAAAAGGAATGAAAAAGAAGACGAATGGGGAGGGCAATAATTGAGCAGTACCTTAAAAATTATGGAAGATAAGGAGTAGTTATCATAGACTTTATCTCCATATTCTGGACTATTTACTAGTTTAAGCCTTGGATATGGAAATATTAGAATGGTTTCACCTAGCAGTTAAACTAATGGAACCATCTAACTCTCAGCCTTGGATCAGACTGGAAAATCATTTCAACGTGCTTTGAGTAAAATCGACATTATAAAATCAACTCAGATGTTGGCACCATGTTTTTACACATAAAAGGTGCTACTCATTACTAATCTACTTATCCCCAGAACCAAAACAAAATTCCCTAATTTTATGTCAGAAAAGAATATTGCTCTGCTCAGTATGGTGTTTGTTATCGATTATATTGCTTCTAATGTCTTCTTTCGCTAATCTATCCTATACGTGATACATTTCCACAAAAAGAAATTTCTTTTTTTGTCAATACTCTACCTCAGAACTTTTCAGTGGTTCCCCAAAAGCCTCTTAATTTTAAAAATAATCCTTTTGTAAAGCTTCTTGATATTTTCTAGGAATTCCTTGCTTTACTCAAACCAAGCAAAGATACTTTATGACCCATGCTTTCTGATCTCTTACTCCCTTATTTTCTCCTTCTCTCTAAAACTGTTTTTCCCCTTTCCTCATATCTTTCATATTAACTACAAAGCTTTTTAGAAACATCTTCAAAAGTATAAAGCTTTTGTTCTGATTTCAGACAGACTCAGGTTTTTGTCCTAACTCTGCCACTTGAAAGTTAATGAAGTCACACATTCTCTAAAGTTTAGATTCTTTATTTGTAAAATAGGTAAATAACAATGCCTAATTGTACCCTTGGTTAATGCTGGCTTAATAGGAAAAGGATGCTTTTTGCCATTTGCCAAATGGCAATGCTTCTTCCGTCTGTGAACCCATGGAATTGGTAATCTATGTCTAAGATTGGCTTAGGGGCCTCTATTTCCACAAGTAAAGTATAATTTATACAAAAGAAAGAAAAAAGTGCTTGCAATGTTTTTAATACTATATAGTACAGAAGGTTATGAGAAATTTTGCAGACTTGGGACTTGGACATAGTGGTTAGTAAAGTGCCTGGTACATAATAACAGAATAATAGATGGTGTTTATTATTAGTACGACTATTATTAACACAATTATCTCTTTCATTATTTTTGATGTGCTTATTTTCTCTTTTAAATTCCCACTGCATTTTCTATCTCTCCCTCTATATATATCCTTTTCTCAATTATTTGTATAAATGTGTCAGCCTCTCTTCTCATTTTGTAACTTTCTTGACGTTAGGGATTGTGTCTCAATCTCTGTCTTCTAAGTAATCTTTCCCACTTCCCTACACACAAGAATTCAATAAATATGTGTTAAGTTGAATACTATGTATTAAATATCTAGCATATAATTAAGATAAGATATAAGATAAACAATAACTTTCTTTGTAATCAACATCATAGTAAGAAACATGAATGACTGTGAAAGCTCTTGGTTTTCCTGGTGCCTCTTATAATACAGGATACTGTGCCCTAATGATGCTAAAATCATTCTTTTGGTCTACTTGAGTGCACTCAAGTTGATCAAATTACTCAAGATTAAAATACTAAAGGGTAAACCTAATTTATTTTACTGATTCGTCTTCCTGGTTCACTCCCACACTTCTTCATATCCAGTGGGTTTATGTTCAAGCCGTCTCCTCTGAGAGGCTTTCTGGGATCACTTCCGTTGACCACAACATTTTTATATCATTTCATCACCTGTAATATTATAGACTTATTCGTTTATTTTCTACTTCTTGCTCCTAGAATGTAACTCCATGAGGGCAGACTCTTTTGTTTTGTTTATCTCTATAACCCTAGCATTTAGAAGAGCGCATGGATTGTGATAGACATTCAAAAAGTACCATTTTCTTAAATTATGAATTAATGAATGAATGAAAATTCTGCATGTATACTTTTTTGTTATGTAGAACACTGAAGAACTAATAGAGTGATTCAAGAGACTGTAATTTTAATTACAGAAAAGAAAATTAAATCAAGGTGGTTATTACTAAGTTATCTAGGTAAATTTTCTAGCTAGTAATATCAACCAGTCCTTACTGTGAATTCAATTTTTAATTTGTTTAAATTATTTATAAAAATTTTAATGTAATTAATTTAATAAAGCCTGTTTTTTTTTCTGTTCATCAGATAAGAAAAAATTGAAATAGCATCATGACTTCTAAATTAGTGCTAGTTACCTGCTCAAAATATTTGAATTTAGGGTTATGGTATAAAGGTGGAAAGGAAGAAAAATGGAAGGATGTCTAATTAGAAACTGATACTTGTTTAGCCCTCATGGAATGGAGTCACTTATATGATCCTCATCAGCCCTCGACTTCTAAGGGTTTTACCCACAGATGTGAATTAAAGAAAATGGTACTCAAAATGCATCTCTGAGCTGCTTATGCTTGTTTCTCTCAAGCCACTAGTCAAATATAATCAGAGGCCCAGAAGATCCAATGACCAATTCATGTTCTTTGTGCTTGCATTCTACATGTTAGATTGCTACAAAATATCTAGAAATTACACTTTCTGATTACCTAGACAATATTGTGTACATATGAATAATCCATCCAACAACCAAGACTTATTATTTCATAACTCTCTCAAATTCATTAACTTATTTTTAGGTTAAGCATTTCTGTACTGAGTCCTATGTGTAAAGCACTATATCAGGCACTAGAATATACCATTAAACAAGATACTATCTCTTTATCAAGTAAAATGCTGACTAAAGGGAAAATATACACAGTAACAGAAAAATATAATTCAATACAAACGCTGATAGAACTAAGCAAAGGATAGTACACAAGCAGATAGGAAAGCACTTTTGGATTCTTACTATAGCATCAGGAAGGTTATGAGAAGGAATCTAGGCACTATTAGATAGAAAATGCATGGTTCGTATACCACCATTCTTCCAATATGATGGCCATTGCTAATCCAATGAACTCTGGACTTGTTCTTGCACTCCTTAACCTAGTCCTCTAGGAAGCCATAGTCAATCTACCCAAATTACAAGTTATAAAATCTACTTGCTGTCACTCTGGTTTAAGTGGATATGATAGGACAAGAACAAATAGTGGTGAAGAAAGTGTGAGAGAAAGGGAGATAGATAATGGTCCAAAGTCAGTACAGAGGTCAATATGAAAGAAGAAATTCACATAGGGGAAATTTCAGATAGTTCAGTATAACTAGAGCAAGAATGGTGAGAGATGAAACCAAATAACTAAGTGTAAAGAGGTTGATGAGGGCATTATAAGAAATATTTAAAAGTTTGGACTTGATTATGAGGACGATGAGGAGAGAACCAAACTTTGTGACCATTCTTTCTCACTTGTGTTAACCACACCAGCTCTTTGAGTACTTATACACTCCTAGCTTCCTTTTCCTCCCAATTCATTACCAGAAACATGTCTTGGTCTTTATTTTGAAGCCATGACTTGTGGGATTTGGTCTTTTCCTAAAGGCTACATCTTAATGATCTTACCTTTGAACTGATTTCACTTTTCGATTATTTTATTTTTGGTCTTTCTATATGCTCTGTACACGTAGGGCATATAACTAATGCCCTATGCACATTCTAATTCTTTCTCTTCTGGATTCATACATTTCTCATAGTAACTTATCAACTGCAGCATGACCAGAGTCATGCTTTCAACATTTAGCTTCAAGAATCCTCCTTCTACTCTAAACGTACACCAGGTCCATTTTTTATACTCTAGTTTATCATAGGCCACAGTTTTCCGAATGTTACACAACCAGATTTCAGGGGTTGACATTTTCCTAACTAACTCCTATAGCCGTGTCCTCACCATTTCCCAGCCTCCTCTAACAGCTTCCATACTGCTTGCCTACCTGATCCAAAGCACTGCCACACAATTAGAGTGTTTCCTCTCATGCTCCCTTGGTCCTGTACCATCAGGCCATAAATATATTCTCCCAGCCTGCAAGTTGTATAGGTGCTACCACTCCTTTGGGATTGCTTTCCCCTTAATAAGCACAGCTATTTCTCAGCCAATTATGTTGTACCTTAACCCTATATATTGGTCTAGTAACCAGGAGAGCAGTGGCTCCTTATTTCCTTGTAAAGCAGAGTCCTCTGCATTTACTTCAGGCAAGGAATGTTGAGAGGAAAGAACTGGCCTTTAACTTGAAGTATTAAGCCACTTATAAAGCTCAAAGTGTTCAGAGGATCTGCAGAATCAAGTTTTATGAGTGCATTGACCCAGATATCTCAATCCCAATCACATATTCTCACTTTTTCCTCCACCAGAGTTAGCTGAATTTCCAGAGCTAAGAATTCAACCTTCTCAGGAACTCAGCTACTATTACAGATAATTCCTGGGTTTGTTCCTTTCATTGTCTGCCCTCCAGCTGCAGAAGATGAGACCCTTTATACACTACTAAGAACGCCCTCTGACTTTCCTACTTTTTCAATTGCTGAATAATCACCCTCACCCTTCACTGTCTTTTTCGAATGTCTCACTAGCCCTCGAAAAGATCCTCTGATTCTATTATCCTTGTAATCTGTGCTCCCCTAACTTCTCAGAATCCTGAGATATTGCACCCACCAGTGAATCCTTTTGCACTGTCATCTCAAAGTTTACCACCTGTGAAGTTTTCAACAGTGGCACTGCAGGAGCATGGGTTTTAACTATTTCCAGTGTTCTAGTTCCAAAATTTCATTTTATGGTTTGCTTCTTTGAATCTTTCCAAGTTTCAGTCATCTTAGATTGAAACAAACTAAGTTGGAAATTTGCATACAGAGAATTTATAAGGGAGTACCTGCAGGATGAACACTTCTGAAGGAGTAAAGAAAGAATCTTGTTTTAGAAGTACACTCTCTATTTAGTTGCAAAAACTGCAAAGTCAATAGCAAAGGACAAGTCTATAGAAAGGGGTGAAGAATTGGGAAAACTAATGAAATCTATCATAACCCAGTATCCAGGGTGGATAAATATAGTTCCTAAAAGAATGAGGGTTTCAAATGTACTTGATCGAAGAGGAATAGAGTATTACGTTTTGCTGGTTTTGAACAATACATATCATACATTTTTCTGTTTCTCTAATTGATTTACTGAATAAGCCATCTGATTTCTACTTTTAAATTGGGCCTAGAGTAGGAAAAGCCCCTCCAGCAGGGCCAAGCTGCCTTGCCACTCAAGCTTTATGATCTAGAAGATACCAGTGATGCTCAAAATGCTGGCAGCTAATAAAAACCTATCGCGAGCATCTGGAAAGTCCCAAAAGAAAAATCATAATGCTAAGCTTCTGGAGTAAAGATATAATTTCCTTTGATTACAAATGTTCTCCTTTTTGAAGTGGCTTCTGGCCTCTAGTGGGCCTTTTTAAAAATTAATTATGACACACTGTGTGACTTGAGCTGTCCATAAAGAATGAGATCAGAAGGTCAAAGGGTGGATGTGGTGGGATCTCTTGTTTCAGAGAGACTGACAGCATGTTTCTATTTATGATAGAAAGTTGACTCATTTTTTAAAATTGACTCATTTATGCCAAATTATGAACTTTTATGAGATTTAAATGCAGGTAGAAAGGTGAATTGCTGCTAAGTAGCAGGAGGAATGGCTGGCTAGTGTTGATCATGGGCCTATTCCCAATAAGATCTATTTCTCACCCTCTCCTCAAAGGAAGGCTGATATCTATTCATTTCCTGGGAGTCCACCTTACCTGGGTTTTAGCTAAGTTCAGCCAATGGGTGTCCTTGGCAGAAATATTGGTAAGTGGAAAGGAGAGACAAGGATTTTCTCATTTCTCTCTGCCTAAAGAGTTATTTCTGGAAGCAGCTGCATCTCCTTAGCAACTTTTACTCCTACTAAATATTCCCACTGATGGAGCATTCATAGGTAAAAGTGGCCCCTAGGCTGTAACAACACATCCTCCCTTTGACCTAGTGGTAGCTTCCTTCTGTTCCTAATCTGTGAATTCTTACTATTTCCCATTGAGATTCTCAGCTCTTTCCTCACCTGTGTAGTCACTTCACTATATGACATTTCTTGTGTTGGAATAATTGAGGTGGTTTCTGTTTTCTTGGAGAGACTTCTCATGGATAAAATAGCCATTGGCAAAAATATTTTGATACCCAGCAAAGACTTTCACAGTGTAACAAGGGAGGATACTTGGATTGAGTGTAAATGTAAGAAAAACTGATCAAATGTTACTTTAAATCTTATCCTTTCTTTGTTGAGCAATAAAAATTATTCCTAAAATCTTAGGCAGGGTACAAGATAGAAAGGTGCCATTATATCATTGTAGCTGCAATGATTCAAGTAGAAAGTTTAAAAGAACATTACAGAGGTATGGATTTATACCTGCAAAAGTTAAATTCACTTAATTCAAAAACATTCATTCAATTCAAGCACCTCTGTTTCCTTTTGTTTATAATGATAGTCAATTTGATAAAAAGCATTACATTCTTCATTTTTTGACATAATATAAGCCAAATAACTTTTTGAACTAGTATTTGAAATGTTACTCTAGATTGTATTGGTATTACACAGATAAAACAAATAATGTACCGTAAAACAGTAAGATACTTTATTGCTATAATGAAGTACCCCATAAAGGAAGCACATTTTCTTGATTTTAGATAAAGATTTATGAGTATGAAATATGTGTATAATTTCATATTGTGTTTCTCTCTAGGTCAAGTAGAGAAGAATTAAAGAGATAATATCTGTTTTGCCAAAAATCTTCCATTAACTGGAAGAACATTTGTACTATCCCATAGTTCTTCTGGTTTCAAGATCAGCAGGTTTTGTGCCTCTACTTTATTTCCTACTTAAATTTGACTGGATTTTTTTTCCAGGTGGTGTAGTATAATACATGTGTAAAAATACCATATATCTTTATTTTTTATGAGAGTCACGTAGAGTGTTAAAATATACTTACCTTCCCATTGATTTCACAAAATGTCAAGATGGCTGGAACTGGGAGAGAAGCATGGAGGAATACAATGAAAATTTCAACAAAGAGTTAGAAAATATGAAGAACCAAACAGAGCTGAGGAATATAGTAACTGAAATTATAAAATACACTAGAAGGAATCTAGTGTAAATTATTGATAGATGATACAGAGGGATAGATCAGTGATCTGGAAGACAGAGTAGTGGAAATCACCAGAGCTGAACAGAAAAGAGAATTTTTTTTTTAAAATGAGGATAGTTTAAAAGACTTCTGGGACAACATCAAACATATTAACATTTTGCATTATGGGGATCCCAGAAGGAGAAAAGGGGCAAAGACTTTATCTGATGAAATAATAGCTGTAAACTTTCCTAACTTGAGGAAGGAAATAGATATCCAAGTCCAGGAAGCACAGAGATTCCCAAACAAGATGAGCCCAAAGAGATCCACACTGAGAAACATTATAATTAAAATGGCAAACATTAGAGATAAAAGAGAATCTTAAAAGCAACAAGAGAAAAGCAGCTAGTTACATACAAGGGAACGCCCACAAGGCTAGGAATTCTGAAAAGTTCTGACTTTTCAGCAAAAACTTTGTAAGCCAGAAAGGAGAGGCATGATATATTCAAAGTGATGAAAGGTAAAACCCTGCAACCAAGAATACCGTACCCAGCAAGGTTATCATTTAGATTTTAAGGAAAGTTTTACAGACAAGTAAAAGATAAGAGTTCAACAACACTAAACTGGCTTTACAAGATATGTTACAAGAACTTATCTAAGTGTAAAAGAAAAGGCCACAACTAGAAATATGAAAATTATAAAAGGAAAACTTCCACTGGTAAAGGCATACATATAGTAAAGGTAGTATATCAACCACTTAAAAAGTTAGTTAGAAAATATCAATAAAACTAGGAGTTGGTTCTTTGAAAAGACAAACAAAATGGATAAAACTTTAGCCAGTTAATCAAGAAAAAAGAAGATAGGGCCCAAATAAATAAAATCAGAAATGAAAGAGAAGAACTGACAACCAACACCACAGAAATATCAAGGTTTATAAGAGATTACTATGAACAACTACACATCAATAAAATGAACAACCTAGAAGAAATGGGTAAATTCCTATAAATGTACAATTTCCAAAGACTGAATCAGGAAGAAATAGAAAATATGAAGAGACTAATTACCAGTAATGAAATCGAATTAATAATTTTTAAAAATTCCAACAATTAAAATCCAGGGCCAAACAACTTCACAGGTAAATTTCTCAAAAGATTTAAAGAAGAGTTAACACCTATCCTTCTCAAACTGTTCCAAAAAATTGAAGGGGTAGGAACATTCCAAAATGCACTCTACAATGCCAACATCACCCTAATATCAAAACCAGAAAAAGACATCACAAAAAAAGAAAATTATAGGCCAATATCATTGATGAACATAAATGCAATAATCTTCAACAAAATATTAACAAATCAAATTCAACAATACATTAAAAGGATCATACACCATGATCAAGTAGGAATTATAGCATGGATGCAAGAATGTTTCAGTATCTGCAAATCAATCAATGTGTTGATTTGATTAATAAGCCAAATGCTAAAAATCATATGATCATCTCAGTAGATGTAGAAAAAGCTTTTAACAAAATTTGACATCCATTTATTAAAATAATTCTCAACAAAGTGGGTATAGAGGGAACATACCTCAACATAATAAAGGTCAACATATATATGTCATATATGACAAACAAACACACATCCAACATCATACTCAATGGTGAAGAGATGAAAGCATTTCCTCTAAGATCAGGAACAAGACAAGGATGCCCACTCTCTCCACTTTTATTCAACTTAGTATTGGGAATCTTAACCACAGCAATCAGATCAGAAAAAGAAATAAAAGGAATGTAAATTAGAAAGGAAGAAATAAAATTGTAACTATTTACAGAAAGCATGATACTAAGTACAGAAAATCCTCTAAACTCCATCAAAAAATTATTAGAGCTAATAAATGAATTCAGTAAAGTTACAGAATACAAAATTAATATACAAATATCTGTTGGATTACTATATACTAACAATAAACTATCTGAAAGAGCAATTAAGAAAGCAATCCCATTTACAATTACATCAAAAAGAATAAAATACCTAAGAATAAATCTAACCAAAGAGGTAAAAGACTTTTACTCTGAAAATTATAAGACATTGACTAAAGAAATCAAAAACAACACAAACAAATGTAAAGATATCCCATGCTCGTGAACTGGAAGAATTAATATTGTTAAAATGACCATACTACCCAAGGCAATCTACAGATTCAATGCAATTCCTCTCAAAATACCAAAGGCATTTTTCACAGAACTAGAACAAATTAGTCTAAAATATTTATGAAACCACAAAAGACCCCAAATAGCCAGAGCAATCTTGAGAAAGAAAAATAAAGCTGGAGGTATCATGTTTCCTGATTACAAACTCTACTACAAAGCTACAGAAATAAAAGTAGTATGATACCAGCACAAAAATAGATACATAGATAAATGGAACAGAATAGAGAGACTAGAAATAAGCCTGTACTTATATGGTCAATTAATCTACAACAAAGGAGACAAGAACATACAATGGGGAAAAGACAGACTCTTCAATAAATGGTGCTGGGAAAACTAAACAAACCCACGCAAAAGAAAAAAACTGGATTTCTTTCTCACACTATACACAAAAATAAACTCAAAATGGAGTAAAGATTTAAAAGTAAGACCTGAAATCATAAAACTCTTAGAAGAAAATATACTTTCTTTTATATTGGCCTTAGCAATATATTTTTGGATCTGTCTCAAAAGACAAGGGAAACAAAAGCAAAAATAAATAAATGGAACTACATCAAACTAAAAAGCTTTTGCAGAGCAAGGGAAACTATCAACAAGGAGTAAAGGCAGCCTACTGAATGGGAGCAATATTTGCAAACAATATATCCAATAAGGGGTTAACACTCAAAATATGCAAAGAACTCATACAACTCAACATCAGAAAAACAACCAACCAGATTTTAAAATGGGCAGAAGACCTGATTAGACATGTTTCCAAAGAAGACATGCAGATGGCCAACAGCCACACAAAAAGATGCTCAACATCATTAATCATCAGGGAAATGCAAATTAAAACTACATTGAGGTACCACCTCACACCTCTCAGAATGGCTGTCACCAAAATACAACAGATAACAAATGTTAGTGAGGATGTGGAGAAAAGGGAACCCTTGTGTAGTATTGGTAAGATTATAATAGTACAGCCACTACGGAAAACAGTAGGAATGTTCTTCAAAAAATTAAAAATAGAACTTCCATTAGATCCATCGACTTTACTTCTGGGTGTTTACCCAAACAAAAACCAAAGCTACTAATTTGAAAAGATATATGTACACCAATGTTCACTGCAGCATTATATACAAGAGCCAAGATATGGCAGTAACATAAGTGTCCATCCACAGATGAATGGATAAAGAATATGTGGTGTATATATAAAGAATGGAATACTACTCAGACATAAAAAATAAATTAAATAAATTCTTGCCATTTGCAACAATGTGGATGGATCTAGAGGGTATGATACTGAAATGTCAGACCGAGAAAGACAAATACCAAATGATCTCACTTATATGTGGAGTATACAAAATAAAACAAAATGAAAACAGACTCATAGATACAGAGAACAAAGAGATGGTTGTCAGAGGGGAAGGGGATAGGGCGTTGGGCGAAATAGGTAAAGAGGATTAAGAGGTACAAACCTCCAGTATTAAAATAAATAAGCCATGGGCATGTAACATACAGCATAAGGAATATGGTCAATAATATTGTAATAACTTTGTATGGGGACAGATAGTTACTAGACTTATCATGGTGATCATTCTGTAAATTATGCAAATGTCAAATCACTATCTATTACACCTGAAACTAATATAATATTGTACATCAACTATGTTTCAATATAATTTTTTAAACATTCTTTCTCCAGAACAAAAAACAAACAACAACAAATACAACAAGGAAAATTGTAAATTTCTTAGTACCAATACAAAGTTTTCTTGTCCCTATATATTGGAAAGGCACATCTAATAGAATAGAGACTGTGGTCCAGACATATAGCTTTGTGATGTTAAAGTTTAGAGAAGGCAGAGAAATAAGTTTAAAAGTCTCTTGGGTTTCCTTTTCATAAATCTTTAGTCTCTGCCATACCTTAACAATATTGATTTTTCTAATTACAAATTAATATAGGGGACTTCTAATTCAATATGGATGATTAAATGCTGTTTCTTAAACTTCATTACCTTCCAAAAGTGTAAAGAAATATAAATCTTTAAAACTTCAAGGAGGAGACCCGGGGGAAAGACAACAGCAGATAAGAGAGGTCAACAAAGTTTTGGAAAACGAAAGTAAGAGGAAGAGAGCTGAGTGCTAAAAAGACTAGAAGAAGCTAAGACCTATGTCTTACAGAAGGGAGAGTGAGGTGAAAGAAGCCAGTTTCCCCTGCAGAACACTGGAAAGCACCAAGTATTTTCAACAGAAGTAACAAAAGGCAGGAGCCATAAGGGCTTGTAACCAGAGAGATGGCTGAGAGTTTATATTAAAAGCATTCGGGCATTTCAGGAAATCCTGACCACTGCTCTAGCATCCAGCCCTCTCAAGCATCACCCTGCACCCAGACAGCCCAACCTCACCTCCCATTCTCCAAAGACTTGAAACCAGAGAGTTTCAGGGCCAGGCACACAAGTCTCAGAGAGGGTGAAGGGCTGATTTGTAGACTAAGAAAGTTACTGATAGGTGAACCATTCTTAAAGGTTCTCCAAACAAAATTCGAACTCTTGTTCTGATCCCCCTGGAGCAGGGATTCTTGCAGCAGTGGTGACTTGGAAATGTGTAGTTTGCGGCAATGATTGGGAGAACACTACTGGCATTTAATGGGTAAGAGACTCAGATTCTAGACATCTTCTCATGTGTGAAACTCCCTCACAGTGAAGAATTATCCCACATCTCTAAAGAATTTCTGATAGCACAGCAGAAAAACACATAGGCAAAAAAAAAAAATGTTTAAAGCCATGTGAACCTAGGACCTAACTGCATTTTGCATATAAGTGATATTTTTGTTTTTAACACATGAACACAATATATTTTGGCATGGCCTTAATATAGACTGAATTTTTCAGGGATGCCATTAATAAATTAAAGCAGGACAGCACATTGTTTGGTTTGGAGTTTAACCAAGAGTTTTTCACCATTTCCTAAAATCACATCACAGAGAACAATGGTGCTTATTGTACCTAAGATGTCAGTCTGTATCTATAGGTATCACCTTTAGAGATTCTACAAGTATGTGCAAACAGCTAACTACCTCATTATGTCCACAGTGAAGTGTAGAGTATCTATGCCTGATGGTTTACACATTGAAATACATATTATTTTATTATGAATGACTTTCTGCTATTTCTGTTTTACATTATAGTTATGGAATGGCATTGTTATTGGTGAAATCATATGTGTTGATAGGTTACATTCTACTATTTTCATTTCCAGGTAGTAAACACAGATTTATAAAGTATTTGCTTTTTTAAAACAGTGGTCATTGAATATAATAAGGTTAATAGCCACTACCTTAGGGGGAACTCACTAGTTGAAGATTATTTCTCCAAACACAGTATCTAATCAGGATTTCAGTATTTTATTATTAAATGTGGACTGTCAGTCAAGTGTTATCAGATGTTTGAAGAAAATCTCTAGGATAAAAAAGAGAGACTCAAACAAAAAAACAAGAACTGAAAAAGAAAACCTGTAAAAAAATAATAAAGCAAGACAAATAAAACAAGATAACTTTTTAAAAAGCATGTGTGTGTGTGTGTGTGTGTGTGTGTGTGTGCACATGCATACAGCAGCAGTCCTTAAAGTGTGTGGTCTGGAGGCCCAAGGAGTCCCCACAGCCTTTTTAGGAGGTCTGCAAGGTCAAAATTATTTTCATAATAATAGTAAGACCTTATTTTCCTTATTCACTTTCATACTCTCATGAGTGGGTAGAGGAATTTTTCAGAGGTTACACAATATGTGATAACACAACAAATTGAATATAGAAACAGCTATGAGGATCCAATTCATATTAAGCCAGACATTAAAGATATTCACAGAACCAAAGGATATAACTTGCCAGATTAAGTGGCAAACACAATAAATGAAAAAAAACCTCACCCATATGCATCATCACACTATTTCATAACAATTGAAGCTAAAAAGAAGATCCTAAACCTTCCAGGAAAAAAATATGAAAGATGAGAAATAAAAATGGCAACTTTGAAACTAGAAGAAAATGCAGAAATTCTGTAACATTTTGAATGAAGATTACTTTCTATTGGAATCCTATATTCACACTATCAATTAAGTGTTTAGATTAAAAAAAGTGACATTTTAGACAGGCAATATTAGCAAAATTTCACCTCCCATACATATTTCTAAGGAAGATTCTAGAGGAACAGATAGTAAACAAAGAAACATGAGGAAAACAGAGCATTGAACTCCAGGAAGTTACCTCCAGGAAAAATAATTGAACCTGTAGACTTTCGCTGACTGGGCACAAAACTGAGAGGGTATTTAAGAATGTGGGAAGAAAACTGCCATATATAAAAGATGATCACTTTTAGAAATGAGGAAATTATTCACCAAATGAATCAAATGTAGAAAAGAAAGAAAAAGTCATCCTAATACACCACTCTCAACTTATATGGGCAGTGATTTAACAAAAGGAGTTGTGCTCTTTTGGGTCTCTTGTAGTCAAAATCATGTAAACTTTCTGGACAATACAGATGCAGGCAAGGTTGATAGACTGTAACAAGAACAGCTAACATGAGTGCCTGCAGATCTAGATTCAAACATGCACCAATTTATGTGTATGAATTTCAGAACGTTTTCGGTGAAAGTAGAAAGGTGTAATTTCATATTTATGAAATTAAAATAAAATTTCACATACTCTTTTATAGTATAATAATGATACTTCATACTTTTAATCAGACAATCTGAAGCACTCTATAAACATTAGCAAATTAAGTCTCACAATACCCCATGCAGTAGTTAAGAATAATCATTCATTATATACTCAATAGTTAAAATGAGACATCAAGAGATTAAATGATTTATCTCAAGATCATACATCCCTTGAGTTCTAGAAAGAAGAGTCGTCTACAATTTTTCATATCTTTTGCTATGGCTCTCAATCTTCTCTTGCCAGTGGTATCACTACAGAAAATATGCTGTGCTCTCTACTTAGTGTTATTAGCTAGGTTGCAGGGTTACCTGGCCGCCTTGCTAGCTTGTGAAGTTTCCATTTTTCCCCTTTGGAGGATGTAAGATAAACCCACTCTTTTTCAAATTCCCCTTTAGAGAAATTTCCTAGTGCTTTTCTCAACAAATGTTTTTCCAGTGTAAGCTTAGTACCAGAATAACACCCGTATTTAATAATTTATACTTTCAAAAATCCATTCAATATTAATTAACCAAATATTTATTAAGTTGTTTTGTATGTCAAGCACTACATATTTGACTCCTGTCATCACAGGTTTTAGTGTCTACCAGGAAAGACAGACAATTTTACAAAGCAATTATAGTGAAGTCAGCCAAAGGTTTCTAAGAAGTAGTATAATACTAAACAAACTCAGAGAACATGACACCTAGATTAGAAGTTACTTCAGAATAGTCTTCCTAAAGGAAACAGCGTCTAAGCTCAGGTCTGAAGGATGAATAAAAATTAGCCAAGCAAAACAGACAAGTGTGCTCTAGTTAGAAGGAAATACTCATGTAGCAGTGCAGAGGTGAAAGATCCTGCAGTGTTCAGGAAACTGAGAGATGCCCAGAACAACTGGAAACAGAGAGAACAAGAGAAGAGGTGGATAGAAGCACAAGGCTATGGCGATAACATCATGTTAAACTACGTTAAGGAGTTTAGATTTTTCTAAAAACAATGGGAATCTCAGAAGGGTTTCAAACAAGAAGTCATGTTTTGTTATGAAGTACCACTCTGGCTGCTGTGTGGGTGGAATGGATCAGAAATGGGCAAAACTAGAGGCAGGAAGGCCAGTTAGGAATCTCATTTCAAGCTACAAATAACCGTAGCTTTTACATGTGTGAAAGAGGGAGAGTGATGATGGAAAAAAAGAAATGTACTCAAGAGATATGATGAAATGAAATCAAGAGTGATTTTGACTTTATATGAGGTTAAATGAAGGAAAAAAAAAGCATAGAAGATTCCCAACTTTCACAGAATAAAAGTCTACAGAAGAAAACAGAAGCTTCTATCTTTGACTGCAAAACAAAAGTTGGTTTGCGAAGTTCAGAAAACAAGTTGAAATTGAAATGCTAAACAAAAATAGAAAATGGAATGGAGGAATATTGGAGTTAAAACATTTAAGGGTTTTACCTTATTTGGGACTAGAATAGAGAGAGAATAAATAACTTTAGACTTAAATATACGTCAAAAATTTGAACAGAACCATTGAAGTAATAAAAATATCATGATTAATGTTCAAGCCACAATTTATATATATATATATGTGTGTATGTGTGTATGCATATATATATATATATGCATACACAGACACATATATATAGAATCAAAATTAAGTTTCTTTTATGCTGTCACCAACAAAAAGAGACTATATACTCTTTTCAAGCATGCATAGAACTTTCATGGACATTGACCATCTGCTACATAAACTCAACAGAATATTCAACACAATAAATCCAAAGAGATAGCATAGTAAACCCAAAGTTGAAGAGAGGAAGTCATAATGACTCAGATCAGAAATTTATAAAATGAAAAACAAACATCCAAATAAAAATCAATGGAGTTAATCATGAAAACTAAAAAGGTGTTTCTTTGAAGATACTAGTAAAATATTTTAAAACCTCTAGTAAGACTGATTCAGAAAACTAGAGAAGAAAAGTAATATTAATTATTTATCTCTACTCTTTGCTTTATTTTAGGAAACATGATGGCCATTGGAATTCTGAGATATGACTGAAATTTTTCTGCATAGTTTTGGGCTGGTCTCAGGTCAGCTTAAGGAGTCTCTCTAGTGTTTACATTCTTATCATAGGAAACATATAATATTAGTTCCTCTCAATTCAGAACCCATGGTTCAATAGATACAAAAAAAATTAGATCCAAGCACAAGCAAATTATATTCTACCACTTGTGGGGTCACCAGGGAGAAGTAAATTTCTAAAAACAAAATTCTGTCTCCCTGACACAAAGGGTTAACAAACCTTAGCAGTATCCCAGATCCTAAAGTCATGCCAGAACATACCAGAGTGTTGTGATTGCATTACCCTTTCTTACACAAGTCTCAATTCTTTCTCTCCTCATAAAACACAGCATAGAGGAAAGAGTAGCATTGTTCAGGTGCCCACTTGTACTTTGCTTTTGCTCCCCTCCCCTTATCCAAAGTTACAGGTAAAAACACTTAGTACTTCGATATTATGCCTTTCTCTTTTACTTATCTTCCCAACTCCTATCCCTCCACTCTGAGAATTTATAACACAGAGACTGAGAAGGAATGATAAAACCCAACAGGCAAGAGCAAGGTGATATTAGAGCAGGGATCAGCAACTTCTCCTGAAAATACCCATTTGTAAATATTCTAGACTTTGTATGTCATTCAGTTTTCATTGCAACTACTCAACTCTGCCTTTTCAGTGGAAAAGCAACCTTGGACATGTAAACAAATGGGTGTAGCTGTGTTAAAAAAAAATGTATTTACAAAAACAGGTGATGAGACAGATTTGGCCCATAGGCCCTAGTTTGCTAGTCTCTCTTTTAGAGGAACCAAAAAGTAACTCTGGTTTTCAGAAAACAGAAATGTCTTTTTCCTCTAAAGGTCTGAGATCAATTTTTTTTTTTTTTAATCAAAGACAAAAGCTTTATTCCAAACTTGTGGAGACCATTTAGATGGCTAACATTCAGTCAGGTGCAAGGGACTAATAACCAGCCTTTCCTTGGAAGAAGGCTTCCATGTTTGAAAAGAGGATGAATCGCAGATAAATATATCCCTGCCAGTTGGGGGAAGGGACTCATAAATGATGGAACAGCACTCAGAGAGGGGAGGCTCAGGAGCAAAGAGGTCTGCTTGGTGCACACTTTGATCAAAACTGAGGACACAGAAATGCGATTCAAGGTTAGACAAATGATCCAATCAAAATAAAGTCTAAGGGCCAAGTAATTAATAATTCAGACTCCCATTTTCCAATTTTTCCACAGGTATCCCCTTTTTTTTTTTTTTTTTAAAGTTGAGAGTTTCTCAAGGGCACTGTCAACTGGATTTCATGCCCCATATGCTTGGCCTATTGAGGAAGTTCACCGTAAATACTTGCTACCTTTAATTATTATTTATTTATTTATTTTATTTATGGCTGTGTTGGGTCTTCGTTTCTGTGCGAGGGCTTTCTCTAGTTGTGGCAAGTGGGGGCCACTCTTCATCGCGGTGCACGGGCCTCTCACTATCGCGGCCTCTCTTGTTGCGGAGCACAGGCTCCAGACGCGCAGGCTCAGTAGTTGTGGCTCACGGGCCTAGTTGCTCCGTGGCATGTGGGATCTTCCCGGACCAGGGATCGAACCCGTGTCCCCTGCATTGGCAGGCAGATTCTCAACCACTGCGCCACCAGGGTAGCCCAGGTATCTCCTTCTTATAAATCTTAAACCTCCCTGGGATGTTCAGCCCATTGGACTTGGGTTTTCACCATATATTGCCCTCTTCTTGTCCTCACTTCTCTACTTTCCCTGTTCAGATAGTTTGGTCTAAAGTATAATCATTCTTTTGCATATAACTTTATCTCCCTCGCCCCCTTCTCCTTACATGTTTAACTGGTCAATCCACAATAGGAATTAAATCTAACTACTCCTAACCTATTCTTTGCATTTATTCAAGTTCCTGATTCTGACAACCCTCACTTTAAATTTATGACTGCAAACCTCAAATGGGTCCTCTGCACTGCCCAGTAATCCTTCTGTGTTCTGCAGTCAGTTCACTCTTTGTTCTCTGAGATGCCTTTTCCTTTGTAGCCAAACCTCTGACACCCTACACTTGTTTTCTATGGCTGTGTAACAAATTACAACACAAATTTATTATCTCATTGTTTTGTAACCAAAAGTCCAGGTGTGGTGTAGCTGGATTCTCTGTTCAGGATTTCACCAGGCTGACATCAGAGCTTTGGCCAGGGCTGCAGGACTCACTCGAGGCTGGGGGCATCTTCCAGGCTTGCTGGTTGTTGGCAGCATTCATTCCCTTGCATCTGTAGGACGGAGGTCCCATTTTAGTGCTGGCTGTCAGCCAGGGACCACTCTCAGCTCCTAGAAGCTACCCAGAGTTCCTTGCCATGTGACCCTCATAAGCAGTTCACAAAATGGATATTTGCTTTCTTTGAGGTCAGCCAGAGTCCATCCCTCTGATTTCCTCTTCTGAGACAAGATGGAAAAAAATTCTGCTTTCAAGGGACTAAATTAATTAGGTCATGTCCACTGAGGATACTCTTTCTTTTGCCATATAATATAATCACAGGAGTAATACTTCTTCAATATCATAGTTTCCACCCATACTCCCAGGGGAGAGTATTATACAATAGCAAGGATCCTTGGGAGTCATCTTATAAATCTCTACTATACCCCTCATTCTCATCTGACCATTTTACTTCTTAATTCATCAATTAAAAAAATAAACATTCAGAAGAAAACTTTACCCTTCCACTGGCAAGTCTACCAACTGGCTTCATCTAAACCCTTCCTAGACTTTACCTTCACACCTGTAACTACAGATGAACAGCTCGTTCTCCTAAGGGCAAGTCCATATTTTGTTCACTAGATCTTATTCCAACCTACCTATTCAAAGCCTTTGCTATCCTAATTGTCCCTGTTTTCTCCTGCTTCATCTGTTTTATTCCCCTTTGAACTAGATGATTCCTATCCACATATGAAAAATCTATAATATAGCTCATGTAAAAACAAAAACTGAAGCTCTCCTTACTCACATTCCTTTCCAACCTTGACTCCAGTTCTCCACTGCCTTTAAATCAAAATCACTAATCTTAGTTATCTCAATTTGCTCACCTACCATTCTCCCTAGAACTTACTTAAATTAGGCTTTTCTTACCATCACTCTTATCAAAGGCGTTAATGAAATCCTTTTGCCAAATGTAATAGTCAATTTTCAGTCTTTATCTTACATGAACTCTCATTGCATTTGTCATAGTTGATCACTTCCCCATTCTTGAAACACTTTCATGTCTTGGGTTTCAGGACATGGTCCAGGTTTTCTTCATTGATGGTTTCTTCAGTATCCTGTATAAATCTTCCTCCTTGTCAGACCTCTAAATACTGGAGTACCCCAAATGTATTGGTTATATATTTCTACAATAATGCTTCTCAAGCACACCCTAAGATTCAATCAATCAGCAATACACACATATCTCACATGTCTGTGGGGTTCAGCTGCTCTAGACTGTTCTCAGCCAGGCTCACCCATGCACCTTGGGTTGACCCTGTATCTCCCATCTTCCTTCTGGGACCAGAGGGACCTGGACATATCTTCTCATGGTAAGGGAGAATGTAATTGCTCAACAGAAATGTAGGAATACTTTTTCAATCCTTTGCTTGTACCACAACTGCTGGCATCCTATAGGCCATAGCAAGTTTCAGGGCTGAGTCCAGTGTCAGAATGTTGTAGCCCAATTACATGGCAAAGATCATGGGTAGAGGGAAGGGAACAGATGTGGGGTCTTTAATGAAATCAATCAGCCACACCAGGGCTCATCTTCATCATCTTCATTCCTCTTTTCTTCTTTGTCTACACTAACCACTTAGGTGATCCCATCTACTTCTATTACTTTAAATATTAATTCTATTGTTTACTTCCAATTATAAATTTAAATCTCCATCTCAAGCTCTACCCTGAACTCCAGACTGTTATCTAATACTTACCTGACATCTTGCTCCACTTGGATGTCTAATAGATATCTCCAATATGTTCAAAACCAAACATTTGATTTTTCTACCCAAACATGCCCATACTTCGTCATTCTCCATCTCTATGTATTTTATCATCTTTTACTTTTTGCTCAGGCCGAAAACACTGGAGCCGTACTTGGCTTCTCTTAACGTATTTATAAGTGATCTATCAAGAAATCCTGTTGGTTCCACTTTGAAAATGTACCCCTTATCTGATCATTCCTTACTGGCTCCACTAGAACCACTTAGCCTAAGGCACCTTCCTCTCTCATGTGAATGACAATCAATCCCATCCAAGAGGTATTCCTGCTTCTACCCTTGCCCTGCCACAGGATTTTTCCACTTATCATCAAGTGTGATGCTCCTAAAACATAAAGTGTATTATTTAACTAACTCCCCTGTAAAACAAATTCATCAAATGGTTCCCTTTCATTCACACCTAGACTAAATGACAGAGTCCAATGAGGACACCTAAACTAAATGACGTAAATCCCTATATGAACTGACCTTGACCTAACCCTCCAACATTGTTTGAACTTTCTCTTACTAATTCTCTTTCACCTACAATGACAGCCTACTGCTTCTCTAAACCAATAAAAATACTCCCGCTTAATGGTTTCTGCACTTCTGCCAAGAA